>NC_081409.1:223914595-226334595 GCF_030272615.1 Cryptomeria japonica
CCAATTTCAACCAACTTTTGAACTACATGACCGTTGGGATTCCACTTTTTGCAATTTGTGTACTTTTGCACTTTTAAACATGACAACTTTGCATAAAACTTGCTATGGACCCTAAATAAGACCTCCTATGACTCCAAATGATTAAAAATAGGTTCAAAGAGGTCAAATAGAACATCATACATGATCATATTCCATTGGAAGCATATTGACAAGTTTTTGCCCCCTTATGACAATATTGACAATATCTTGACAACTTTTACAAAATACCCCCTAATGACCTATCATGAACCAAAACATACATAAATGGTCTTCAAATGACCTTATTACATGATCAAAACCTATTAATCAACCCAAAATAACAAGATGGCCTCATGGAGGCATATAGTCTATCAGGTGCTCTTGCACCACTAGCTCGGGCCAGTTATGACTTTCTGCCATACTTGTAGAGGATGTAGCTTTAATTGTAGCTTTCGATGGAAATTATACGATTGAGTTGGCCTCTCGATAGAAATGTCGAATAGAGTAGTCGTGCATGTTATCAAGGATGTCTCATATAATCTTCACCCATTGCTGCATTTTCCAACTTATCGCACGATTGTGAGTAACCACATTAACAATTATCATTGAATCGCCCTTTATGTCCAGTTCTTTAATTCCATTTTGCCAACTCCATTTAAGTCCTTCATATAGCACTCAAATTTTTTCTTCATTATTTGATCCATTTGGTTCTTTTACTATTCCTAGCCATACAACTTCCCCTAAATGGTTTCGTATTATGAAACCACAACTAGAACATCCAGGGTTCAATTTTGTTGCCCCGTCAAAGTTAATCTGTAGTCTTCCCATTGGGGGCAATTCCCACTTTACGTTCCTCCTGTTTGTTTTCTACTTCACAAAGTCTCCATTTGGTGTCTTTAGGAATTTCCACTTAGTGGTTATCTTGTCATCCCATGTCGAGAAGTATTTGTATTTAATTCCTTAGACGACCAGGTTCATATATTTGCTTATGCCCATCTCAATTTTGGTCACCACCATTTGCTCTTCTAGTTCTATTTCCTGAAATATTCATGCATTTCGTTCTCGCCATATTTTCCATTGGATGTTAGCCGGTGTAGCAGTCCAAATACCCCCCCATAATGATTTTACATATAACAATGGCCAACATTAAATAAGTTCCTTTATTGAATTAGGAAGCGAAGCTTCCCAACCGAATGATTTATGAAGATCCCTCCATATATTATTGGTGTATTCACATTGTAGGAATACATGATTTATTGTTTTTGAATGTTCCTTACAAAGAGGGCATCGATATGGTTCTGCATATCCCATCCTTTCTAGTCTATCTCCAATTAGAACATGCCCCAGTATGACTAGCCACGTGAAGGCACCTGCCTTCAGGAGTCACTCGGGAGTATGTATTTGCTCCAGCATATTTTAGTTGGCCAATCAAACGCCTCAATTTATTTTGTTAACTATTCTGTTGAATAATTATTAGTCTTTTCCGCATAACAGATAATGGAATCATCCTCATTATTTAGGCATACTTGTCTCTTCTCCAATTCCTTCATCAGTCTTTTCCTCATGTTTTCTTCTAGCATTTCATTTTTTTTTCCATTTAGACCATCTCCTTCCCTCCTTCTATTGATACCTAAAATTTCTTTTAGAACAACAACCTTATGGGAAGTTCAATGAATGGGGAACCTAGTGCACCTCACTGAACGACCTCTGGGATTTTAGAAGCTGACTCTTCATCTAAAATAGAAAAAGGGAAGAGATAATGCTGAAAGTAAACTAACTAAGGCGATGGGCCAAAGATTTATGATTTTGAACATTCAAAAGCACAGAAAACCATACATCAATGTGTGTACAATCTAGAGGCTTAGTAATTTTAGTAACTAGAATAGCATAAATTCGTAGATTCATTACAAGCATAATATGACTTTAAACACAAAACCACAAAATGAAAGAGTTTGAGACATGATTTGACCAATAGAAGTTATGCTTAAAATCTTAAAAGCTTACACAGATTGTAAATTTTTAATTCCTACTCCAAATGACATAAAACATATTTCAATCATAAACATAAAGAAATAGACGTAAAAGCCAGAGGCTGGCACAGTCTAATTATGTATTTTATATAAAATTGAAAACAATGTTGAATTTTGAGTGAAAAATATAAAAATTTGTCTCTGAGCATGAATCCCCTAAAAATGATTTCCAATTCGCTTTTAAAGTCACCCCTAAGACAATAACGAGACTCCCCCCAAAATAGAAAAGATTCCCCTGCTTGGCTATGTGGCTATTCGTCACATTTTCCCTCATCCCATGATGTTTCTCCATTTCTTACAATCATTCTTGTCCAATCGCTTCAACAAATTGATCCCTGAATTGGCCTACATGACTCCCAAAATGAACGTCTGTCATCAGATCGTGCCTCTGCAATCTTCCTCAAGCCATGATGACCTTTAAAATTCAGCTCTCCTGATGCATGGATGATCACTTAGACATAGGGACAAGTGGCAGCTAGGAGGGCTTCCTTCTTTCTTTTCTTTCCTTTCCCTGGAAAAGGTCTATGGTTATGACACGTGGTAGCTAGGTGGAGATCCTCAACCATTCCTTGTTTCCCTTCTCAAGAAAACCCTACAGTCACAACACATGGTTGATTCATCGTGAAAGAGCTACTTCAAAATGGGGGAAGGCATGAAATCTTTGAGAGAGGACACATGGCAACTTGGTGAGGTCTTGCAGAGGTGAAATAAATACATCATACTAAAAAGCCCGCCCAACTGACAAGTGGAAAAATGAAAAGTCGGGACATCAAAATGTAAAAGGGAAAGGGCTTGAAAAGGGAAGCTTAGGATTTTAATCCACACCTTCCATTCAACCTCCATATGGTCCCTTACGGATCTCCTATAGACTGCTTCTATTTGTAAGTCTACTCCATTCATACCTTCCAACGATGCTAAAGAAGCAAAGCCATTCCAAGAATCATGCTAGAATGATGTCTGTGATCTTGAAGATAACCTCCATGTTAGATGTTTAGTAATGATTGGTCGACATTTCTGCATGAAATTTCAAATGGACGACCCACTGGGTAGCTCTGACATAGTTAAAATTCTTGATGGATTTGTACTATCAAGATATTTGTTTTGAAAGATTTCGCACCATAGTGCGTTAGGGCATTTAAACATTCGCCAAATTAGCTTCGCTCCCAAAGCTCTATTTTGCAATTGTATATCTCTGACTCTAATTCCTCCCGTGTCTTTCGGTTTCACCATCTCTTCCCAGGCCACATGAGGGATTTGTTTTTTTTTCATTTGCCCCTTCCCATAGGAATTTCCTTTGGCGCACCATCATTTTCTTTGCCATATTATTCATTATTTCAATACATGATAGCATATAGATTGGAATTGTTGAGATTACTGATTTCAACATTGTAATCCTTCCTGCATTTGTTAGCCATCATCCCTTCCAACATTCTATTTTCTTAACACATTTTTCCTTCATCTCCTTCAATAGGGCATCTCTCATTGCTCCATTAAAGAGTGGTATGCCGAGGTAGGTTGTCAAGAGCTTTGCATCTCTCGTTGCTCCATTAAAGAGTGGTATGCCGAAGTAGGTTGTCAGGAGCTTTACACTGGTAAATTTCAGTATATCTTTTATTCTTCTAGACGTATTGCACAACTGGCAAGAAAATATTCTTGACTTATTTTCATTGACAATTTATCTTGATATATTAGTATATTCTTTCAAGACCTTTCTTTTTGCCTTTTCCTCCATGATTGTCACTTCACCAAAGAGTAGTTCTTCTGTCACTTTCCTTATCATGTGAGTAAGGGTATCTGCCATGATGACAAAGAGAAAAAGGGACAAGGGATCCCCCTGTTTGATCATTGTATGTATACATACATACATACATATATACATACATATACATGTATGTGTATGTGTATGTGTATATATATATATATGTATGTATGTATATGTATGTATGTATGTATGTATGTATATACATGTGTATGTATATGTATGTATGCATGCATGTATATATATGTATATCTATGTATGTATGTATGTATGTATGTATGTATGTATATATATGTGTATATGTATGTATGCATGTATGTATATATAAATATATGTATATATATGTACATGTATGTATGTATGTATGTATGTATGTATATGTATATATATGTATATATATACATACATATATATACACACATATACATGTGTGTGTATATATGTGTGTATATATATACACGTATATACACACACACATGTACGTATATATGTACATATATATGTAGATATATATGTACATATAGATGTATATATATGTGTATGCATATATGTATGCATATGTATACACATAAATACATACATATATACATACATACATACATAAGTACATACATACATACATACATACATACATACATACATACATACATACATACATACATACATACATATGTATATATGTTATGTATGCATGTATGTACATATACATATATGTGTGTGTGTGTGTGTGTGTGTGTGTGCACATATATATGTATATATATATATATATATATGCATATACATATATGTATGTATGTACATGTGTGTGTGTATAACACACACACACACACAAATATATGTATACGTATATGTATATATCCCCTATGGGGTAGGATTTTTAATCGATTAGGTTGGGTGGGATTGCTTGTCCAAGCAAGCTACCTCTGCCATTACTATGCCCCCCTAGGAGGTAGCTTGATTGTAGGGAAGATACTTATTTCTTGAATTAGTTCATATGAGGAATTCAAGCACCTCGGCAGGCCTTTCAAATAGTAGGGGCCCCCAGTTCATAAAATTTTATGGTGAGTCTTGACTAAAACCTGCTAGCCTGTAGGGGAGTGAGTAGTTCATAACTATACCCCCCAGTAAATTAAAATTAACCTACTTCCCCTTATATACATACATATCATAGACCTCCTCTCTTTGTTTCATTATTCTTCTATTTGTTGTCTATTGATTTTTGATATTCGGGAACGATGCAAAACATTTAGGGAATTTAGGCCTTCTTCTATGTTGACTTGAACTTTTATTTTCTCTTTGCTTTCATTAGCCCTTCTTCATAATCCAAAGACTTTCGGGATATATATATATATATATATATATATATATATATATATATATATATATATATATATATATATATATATAGTACCCCTGCCCTAATCAAATTTTTAAACCCGGTTTGACCTTGGTTGACTTTTTTAAGTAGTCTTCTTGGATGGTTGATTTACCATGTTGTGATGTTGTAGTCAGCTATTATGCTTAATGTGTGTACCTGTAAATGTTGATTTCGCATCAATTATGTAAGATTAATTGTTCTTCTGATTCGTGGTATTAATCTCGAGCTAATACTTTCATTCAATATATATGTATGCATGTGTGGTTCATTGTTGCAGGAGATTGCAGGTACAATATCGCATAGGTATGAGGTTCATCTCCACCTGGATTTGCAAGTTTGAGTGTACCTCATTGTTTCTAAGGAATTGGATTAGGTAGTTGTAATGCCCCGCCAGGAACCCTAAAGGAAAACAACACAACTAGGCAACTGAAGGGTGAAATATATATTTTTTTAAATTTAAAATTTACAATAGCATCAAAATTAAATAAATTTCATTTTCCAATAAAAAAATTATTTCTCACAAATTTATTTAATACAATTTTTTCCAAAAATAATTAAATAAAATAATTTCCCCAAAACTTAAATAACCCAATAAATTTAATTGGAATTAAATTTATTACTAAATAATTACACGGAGATGCACAAATACTAAAAAGGACAACCATAGCCAAATAACGAACAAAATCAAACAAGAGGGAATATTTTCTTTGGTAAATCCCATTTCTCCCAAATCTTGCAATTTTCATGCACAATAAAAATCTTGGCAAAATTTGCCATATTAACTTTTCCCAATTTTCCCAAAATTTTAATCTACAAACACCCACGAAATAACTTCTTTCCATAAACTAGAGACTAATTTCAGGAATGGACTTTAACCAAGAACAAGAAATAACTAGAAAAGATTTTGGATTTGACAAATATTTTTAACACACATCTTTCAGAAAAAGGGGAAGAAATAAAAAAATATTTTCTTTTAAAACAACTAGAAGAAGCCACCCAACCCGGTATAGCTTTCCTGGAAGAACTTTGTAGGAGAGATTCAATCCTTCAACAAGCTTCCAAATAATTTTCCTTCACCAAAATCTCTGCCTCTTTCCTATGACTTCCCAAAAATAGAAAGATATATTCCCCTTTTAAACTAAATTTCTAGGTTGCATATATTTTTCCCAAAAACCCTAATATTTATTTTTAGTAATTAAAAGCATTTTATTTTTCTTTTCTAATTCCTATCAAAGGAATAAATTAACATGCAATAAGCAAAAATCATTTTTTTTTCTCATGCAAATTAATTAATTTTCTAAACAAAGAAATTAAAGCAATACTTTAACTCTAATTTATTCTTTTATTCATTTATTTATTTAAAATTCTAGGAAACAATAAATGAAATTAATCTAATTTATTTTTCACTAAAATTTAAATAAAATATATTTCTAATATCATGCAACTTGCAACTTAATTTAATAACTTCTTTTAATTAATTAAATTTATAATCTCAATGCATAGAATACATAATTCAAAAATACCAACTATGAGATAACTCCATAAATTTAATTAATTAAATAAATCCACTAAACACACAAACTGAGCAAACCCTAAGAAAAGACTCAGAAAAAAGTCAAACGACAATACACGAAGACTGAACAAACTAACAGGACGACCAACTGACAACACTCACAAGAGTGTAACTGGGTAAAATAGGGTCAACTATTACCTCCTCCACTTCTATCAGACAATATAAGACACGCTCAGACTTGTGAAGCCAGGTGGAGACGACACCCCGTACCTACCCGGTACTTGTACCTACAATATCCTGCATCACCGAACCACACATGCATATATATAATATAGAAAACACGACATACACAGTGATGAAGGAGAATCACAACGTTCCCTGTCTCACCAGAGTGAGTGAAGGAAAATCGTCCCCTTGCATCCAATACACTCACAGACACACATCATATAATTACACATTGCATAGATAAAGTAAAGTGTCAATATATAGCAATAATCCATAAAATACCATAAATCACAAGTACTGAAATACTGCAAATAAATTATGCATCTCATATCCAGATAAAGCATGAAATAATGTCATATAAGTATGAATAACACATCATGGTAATGTATCCACTGAAAGTAAACAATAATAAAATATGAGTCTAATAAGTTCAAACGAGGAGGGGTACTACATTCTCCCCCCCAAAACTAGGCTCACTCCTGGAAGCCTAAAACAAATAAGAATACAACTCTCTCATCTTCACTTCATCCTCCCAAGTCGTCGAGGTCTCATCATTCGGGTCCCATAAGACCCTTACCTGGTCGATGGTGCGACCCCTGAGGATCAAATCCCGACGCTGAAGAATGCGCATGGGCTCCATGAAAAGCTGCCTGTTCTCGACCTGCAAAGAGTTCCAATCAAGAACATGTGTCACATCAGGATGATAAGGTCGAAGAACTGAAACATGAAAGACATCGTGGATGTGGGATAGACTCGGTGGCAAGGCAAGACGGTAGGCAATAGGTCCTATCCTCTCAAGGATCTCAAAAGGGCCAACAAATCGAGGCACCAACTCAGAACCCTTTCCATAACAGATCAGACTCTTCCATGGATGCACTCTCAAAAACACACGGTCGCCAACATAAAACTGACGATCTACCCTATGAACATCTGTATACTTCTTTTGCATATCCTGTGCAGCCACCAAATAATCATGAATTTTCTCTACCTGCTGCTCCATCTCTAGAAGAATATCGGGTCCTATAAGCACCCTGTCCTCTAGCCGATCCCAACTCAAAGGAGTGCGGCAAGGACGACCATACAATGCTTGAAAGGGGGGACATACCTATGAAGCATTGATATCCATTGTTATAAGCAAACTCCACTAGATAGATATAATCCTCCCAGCGCGACTGCTGGTCCATAACATACATGCGAAGCATGTCCTCCAAAACCTGATTCACTCGCTCTGTCTGACCATCTGTCTCTGGATGATAAGCTGAACCAAATTTCAACTGAGTCCCCAAAGCATGCTGAAGTGAGGTCCACAATGCTGAGGTAAAGACAGGATCTCTATTAGAGATGATTCGCCTTATAATCCCATGCAATCTCACTATATCTTCCAAGAAGACTCGTGCCACCACTACTGCCGTATAGGAAGCTCGAATAGCAACAAAATGAGTAACCTTTGTCAATCTGTCAACAATGACCATGATAGCATCATGACGATGCGAAGAGACAGGCAACCCAACAATAAAATCCATGGAATGATATCCCATTTCCAATCCGGTACCAAATTAGGCTGTAAAAGCCCTGTCAGGTGCTGATGCTCTGCCTTCACTCGCTGACATTCTAAACACTTCGACACAAAATCAACAATGTCGCGTTTCATACTAGCCCAATGATAAATCTGTCTAAGATTTGCATGCATCTTCTTGACATTTGGATGTGCCGAATAAGGTGCACAATGGGCCTCAGTCATGATCAAAACGCGAAGACCATCCAAAGGAGGTACATAGATCCGTCCAAGGTGACGAAGAAGTCCATATGCCTCAAGGTTATATCTAGAAAATCTACCCTCTAAAGGCCTTTCAGACTCTATCACGACTCTAACATCCTGATACCAAGTATCCCGAGGAAGAACTCCAAGAATCCTCTCTCTCAAGTCTACTCCAAGGGACAATGCTGACACTTCATGCCGCCTACGAATCAAAGCTTCTGCCACTACGTTCTCTTTCCCTTGAATATAGCAAACCTCAAAATCATACTCATAGAAGAATTCCATCCATTTTCGTTGTCGAGCATTCAAGTTCGGCTACGTGAATATATACTACAGACTATGGTGATCACTATGCAGCTCAAACCGACGCCCTAACAGGAAATGCCGCCATCTAACCAAAGCATGAACTACAACTGCCAACTCTAAATCATGAACTAGATAGTTCAACTTGTGGTTCTTGAGTTTGCGAGACTCATAAGAAACCACACGTCCATCCTGCATAAGCACCGCACCTATACCTTCCAAAGAGGCATCTGTGCATACCATAAAATCTCTAGATGGAACAGGAACTACCAAAATCGGAGCACTGACAAGGAGTTCCTTCAAGGTATGAAAAGCTGCCTCACACTGCTTTGACCAAAAAAACTTCTTCCCTTTCCTTTGAAGAGAAGTAATCGAGTGTCCTACTGGGGAAAATCCTTCAACAAAGCGACTGTAATATCCGACCAAACCCATAAAACTCTTAACTTTTGAAACGTTGGTCAGTGTTGTCCAATCAACAATGGCTTGGATCTTTGAAGGATCCACAGATATACCTTCTCCCGAAACCACATGACCAAGATAGTTCACCTCAGACTGGAAGAAGTCACACGTTGCCAAATTGGCATAAAGCTGATTCTCCCTCAAGCATTGCAATACCTGACGTAAGTGACCCTCCATAGTTCTAGAATAAATCAAAATGTCATCCAAGAGTACAATGACAAAATGATCAAGGTAGGTGCGAAAAACCCCATTCATGAGGCTCATGAAAACTGAAGGTGAGTTCGTTAACCCAAATGGCACCACTGTGAACTCGTAGTGACCATAACGAGTACGAAACGCTGTCTTATGAATGTCTGCATCCTGAATGCGCAACTGATGGTATCCAGATTTCAGGTCAATCTTAGAGGACACCTTGGCTTCCTTTACGTGATCAAAAAGATCATCTATACAAGGTAATGGATATCGATTCCGGATGGTCACCTTATTCAGCTATCGGTAATCAATGCATAATCGAAGAGAACCATCTTTCTTCTTAACGAAGATAACAGGCGCACCCCAGGGGGAAACACTAGGATGAATGAACCCCTTGGCCAACAATTCTTCTATCTACAACTTCAACTCACTCAACTCTTGAGTAGTCATCCAATATGGAGCTCTCAAAATAGGTTCTGCACCAGGAACCAAATCAATGCGAAAGTCTATGTCTTGCTTTGGAGGCATAACAGGAATATCCAATGGAAACACATCAACATACTCTCGAAGAATAGGGTGACCATAAACAGCGATTTCTCGACTCTCTAACTCATCCACATCCTCAAGAGTAACTGCAAAAAGTTGACACCCTTTACGCATGCACCGCTTATGTTGCATAGCGGAGATCATACATAGAGATATCGGTCTCTGAACTCCAACAATCTCCACTTCTCTGCCAAGGTCATCTAAACACTCCATTGTCTTCTTGCGATAGTCCACACGAGCACTGTGAGATGATAGCCAATCCATCCCCAACACAACTCCATAAGAACCCAAAGGAATGACTCGAAGGTCAACTGAGGTAACTATGGTTCCTAGGTCCAACTCACAACTGGGAATAAAGGCATCTACAGAGACACGAACACCTATAGCCAACTCTACTAGCCACCTCCCCTAGCTTTCCTAGCCATGACCTAGCACTGTAAAAGAGAAAACGGTTCAAATCTACGGCAAGGATAAAACAAGGGAAACACAACCATTAAGACCTAAGCAAAAAGGTCAAGTTGAATGGGCTCACTACAAACCCAGAGTACCCAATGTTGAAACTTGGGCTCTGATACCAAATGTAATGCCTCGTCATGAACCCTAAAGGAAAACAACACAACTAGGCAACTAAAGGGTGATTTTTAAATTTTTTTTTTTAAAATTTACAATAGTATCATGATATAATAAATTTCATTTTCCAATAAAAAATTTATTTCTCACAAATTTATTTAATACAATTTTTTCCAAAAATAATTAAATAAAATAATTTCCCCAAAACTTAAATAACCCAATAAATTAAATTGAAATTAAATTAATTACTAAATAATTACACGAAGATGCACAAATACTAAAAAGGACAACCATAGCCAAATAACGAACAAAATCAAACAAGAGGGAATATTTTCTCTAGTAAATCCCATTTCTCCCAAATCTTGCAATTTTCATGTATAATAAAAATCTTGGCAAAATTTGCCATATTAATTTTTTCCAATTTTCTCAAAATTTTAATCTACAAACACCCACGAAATAACTTCTTTCCATAAACTAGAAACTAATTTTAGGAATGGACTTTAACTAAGAACAAGAAATAACCAGAAAGGATTTTGGATTTGACAAATATTTTTAACACACATCCTTCAGAAAAAAGGGAAGAAATAAAAAAATATTTTCTTTAAAAACAACCAGAAGAAGCCACCCAACCTGGTATAGCTTTCCTGGAAGAACTTTGTAGGAAAGATTCAATCCTTCAACAAGCTTCCAAATAATTTTCCTTCACCAAAATCTCTGCCTCTTTCCCGTGATTTCCCAAAAATAAAAAGATATATTCCCCTTTCAAACTAAAATTCTAGGTTGCATATATTTTTCCCAAAAACCCTAATATTTAATTTTAGTAATTAAAAGCAATTTTATTTTTCTTTTCTAATTCCTATCAAAGGAATAAATTAACATGCAATAAGCAAAAATCATTTTTTTTTCTTTTCTCATGCAAATTAATTAATTTTCTAAACAAAAAAATTAAAGCAACACTTTAACTCTAATTTATTTTTTTGTTCATTTATTTATTCTTTTATTATTTAAAATTCTAGGATACAATAAATGAAATTAATCTAATTTATTTTTCACTAAAATTTAAATAAAATATATTTCTAATGTCATGCCACTTGCAACTTAATTTAATAACTTCTTTTTATTATGAGCATTATGTTATTTAAGTAGTATTTTAATACTGTGAAAATTAATTCATGTGTATATATATTTTGTAATATGATTATAGGTATATGATATATATATATATATATATATATATATATATATATATATATATATATATATATATATATATATATATATATATATATATATATATATATATTAGAATTTGGTTATTTCCAGAAAAGCTTATAATTTAATATTCTATATATATGCTTGGAAATACATTAGGAGATTAATTTTAATGTGGTTTTATTTAACCTTATTGGACAAATGACAACATGGATTTCCTTGTATTAATATAGTTGTATTTTCTTATTTTCTGGAAAATCTTTAATTGCAAGTATTTTATGCTTTTGGTTGTTTAAAGAAAAGATTGTCTGTATTAGGATCTTGTGTAAGTGGTATTTGCAGTCAAGCTTAATTTCATCACAATTCTGGTTGAGTTGTCGTTATGTCATATGTTGTTATACCCCTTGGTCAGGTGTTGTTGTATAACTCTGTTGATGTGAGCCATTGCGTGTTTTGTTCCAAATGGTCAATCTTGGGTTAGTGATTGTGTTTCCTTCACCTGTGGTTTGTCAGGATTAGACATGGCTGTCAGTTTCGCCATAGTAGTGATAACTTTAAGAAACCCCCCTCAAAGAAAGATATAAAATATTGGTGAATTTTTATTTATTTTGGAAAAAAATAATAATTTATATTGGCGAATCTTTCATTTTTTAAAAGAAAGATATTAATTTTATTAGTGAATTTTTTTACATCAATTTTTTTTGGTAGAAAATCTTGGCAAATCCTAGAAAATAACAGAAGTATGCATTAATTACTATTGCAAATACTTTCATTTAAAAAAATAAATTCTTATAGAAAAGTAGATGCTTAAGGTGGAAATCATTAATGAGTCTAAAGGGTAAGCACTACTTTATTTAGTTACTAGCATTAATTTAAATTAATCTAATAGCCCTCTTTGTATTTCGTCAGATAAAATATACTTAAAATTTGCAATACTCATGGGCCCCAAAATTGTTTTTATACCATTGATTTCCATTGAGGCCAAAAATTGAAAAAAAACTCAACTCCCATGAGCATTACAACTTGTAGGTACAGTTTACCTCATGGAATGCAATGATGGTCATTAGATTATATTTTGAATCAGTGGTGGCAACTAAATTTTGCTAGTAGAACCCTAAAGTAACTAATAATTATGATGTATTATTGACAAATTAATTTAATTTTTTACAATAAATAATTAAATTTTGGTGAATCTGATCCAACCATGTATTAAATATTTTGGCAAATCTTTGAGTTAAAAAAATTAATAAAATAAATTATCTGGTGATTTAAATTAGAATGAAATAAAATTTTGTAAAAATGTCGCGATTTAGGTTACCTTAAAAATTGAACTATTAGCCAAATTTTTATTTCCAAATTTTAAAAAATAGCCAATTGGCGAATATTAGCCACTAAAAAAATCACTACGCCATAGAGTACTCGTAGAGAGACCTTTCCTGTTAGTGTCCTATGAGAGAGAGTGGCTTTCGAGTGGGGGCTGCACTCGAAGTGGATGGCAGGATAACCCCTTGAAAGTCAGTTAAGAAGTGATAACCTAATAATTGATTAAGGGGTGGGTAGATTAAATATTAATTAAGATAATGTGCCTCGCACATGGTTGAGTGCTTGAATAGGCTCAGGATGTGGTGAGAAGGCCTGGAATGGCAAACTTATCACCTTGTCTTCACGAAAGGATTGGTAGGGTCTGCATGAGGCTTAGATGGAGTCAGAGGTTCAGGAGAGGTTACAAGGATAACCCAAGATGGGGGCCGGGACCTATGGAGGCCTACTAGGGTAACCACCTTAAGCCATGCGATGACACTCTCTTCTTAGAGTCACTAGTGTTTGTGAGTTGAGTCACATGGATGTTTGAGGAGTCATGTAGTTCTATCGTACTTGTCTTATTTTGCTTGCTTGAGGGTCTTCTATTAACTCCTAGCACAGTGGGGTGGTTCCATTTCGGAATCACATGGTCGAGTGGTAGTGCCACTTCCCATTGGATGTTCTGGATTGTATCTTCAGGCGAGGAAAGGCTTTGATGGTGTTTCTTGGTTCGTGGTTCATATACTAGCTCATTGTTCAGTTGAGACCTAGTGGTCATTGTATCAAACTTTTATGTAACCTTGATATTATAACTTTTGGATTCCATGGTATTTTGGAAGCCATGTATCTATGGATATTGTAATATTATATCGGTGGAATGTATGTTATTTCAGTTGCTTTGATCTTATGTATAAATGAAATATGGATAAATAAATGCATTGGAATACTTTGATTCTTTCATTATGGAATTTAGATGTATGTGTAGGTTTTATCTTAAGCATTTAATTTACCTATTTGAATGGACAATTGGATTAATCATGGCGTTAATATAATTTATGAATTAATCTTCAGTGGTAACCCTTAGGAAATCATGTGTTAGACTTTCACTGTGTTATTAAACGTGTTATTGTTATAATTAATGCACTTAATTCTTTAAAAAATAAATATTTCACCCTTTAGTTGCCTAGTTGTGTTGTTTTCCTTTAAGGTTCCTGGCGGGGCATTACAGTAGTTGTAAGACCCTACGTTTTACCCTAGTCGTGTTCAAGTGAGTGTCGTCAGTCGTCCATCAGTTTCCCCTTTGGTTGGGTATGGAGGTCGTGTATTTGTTTGGATTTCTTGGGTTGCGTGTTGTGCGTGTGGTAAAAATTGATTATTAAATCCCAAGTATTTAATTAGATTAAATGTGTTTTTACGCATTCATAAATTAAAGGGTCTACATTAAATAGGACCCCTTTGTGCGATTAATCAATTATTAGATAGCTAAATTCATATATATAGCAAGTTTGGTTAAATGGTTAATTTTAAATGTGAATTAATTCATTTGTATGTATTTTTGGAAGAAAGGTTAATTAGAAATTGGAAAATAGAAATATCTTACCCTCTTTGGCATTTTGAAAAGAAATGTTAGTTTTAATTTTATTGAGAAAATCAATTTTGAGAAGAAAAGCAATTTTTTTATATTAAATTGTTGGGAAATGATTTTATTTGGGAAAAAAATAATTTCAACAAAAAAAAAAGGATTTTTGGTCAAACATTTTCCTTTTAACCTAGGTTTTGAAAAATATTTTGGGAGTGTTGTTTTTGGAATGGAAAACTTTGGGCATTTGTGAGAGAAGAAGTTTCTTG
Organism: Cryptomeria japonica; assembly: GCF_030272615.1. Taxonomy (NCBI): domain Eukaryota; kingdom Viridiplantae; phylum Streptophyta; class Pinopsida; order Cupressales; family Cupressaceae; genus Cryptomeria; species Cryptomeria japonica. The sequence continues at coordinate 223,929,710 of NC_081409.1, forward strand.
AGCTTGTAGGTTGGGCTCTTTAGCAAATCACTTCCATGATTGCATATGGAGGTAGGATTATTGTTAATCTTCTTTGTTGTCAAGAAATTTACAGATTTTGTTTTGGGAAGAAATCTGTACGTGGTTTGGTTTGATAATCTTTTAGATTTATGGAAAGGCAAGAGGGTAGTTAAATTTCAGAATTAAAATCCTCTTTGCTTCTTTTCTTTCCTCTTCCAAATCAGACTCTTGCTTGCTCAGATTGATTTCAAAATCAAAATTTGGGGGTTGGTTGTTCACAAAGCAATTTGGTTAAAATTCCAAATAAATGCATTCAAATTCAGGTTTTAATTGAGAACTATGTTGTGCTTGGTTGAATGGAAGTGGAAGAATGCTTAAAATTTTGCCAGTCTAAGTTTTGGGGCATACTGATGTTTTCTTTTAGAGAAATATATATGTGAATCATTATTTTATTTCTGGAAATTATTCTCAGAAAATTTCTGAGAGTACCCAGAAATTGGGTCTTTGTTTTATGTTTTAAAATTTATTAAATAATAATAATAATAATAATAATAATAATTAAAAATATAAATCCCATCGCTACTGGTAGGTAGCCCTTGCTGCTTGTTACTTTTTCCCTCATTGAGATTTTTCTAAATGAAATGTGTTCGCTGTTTAAAAACAACGTGTTATTAATTTTATGTTTTCATTTCGTCTTTTATTATAGCTCGTTAAAAGTAAAATATCATATGTTTTTGGTAAATTCTAGAAAGTGGAATTAAAATATATGTTATTTAATAAATTGTAGAGAACTGAAACAATGTATATAGTATTTGGTAAATCTTAAGAAATGAAATAATATAGTATTTGAAAATTGGAGAAATATGATATTATTTGTTAAATCTTGGAAATTAAAACAATATATTCGTTGGAAATTTTTGAAGTTAAATAATATGTTATTTGAGAAATTTGAAGATGGATAGATATAGTTAGAAAATTGATGATTTTTTCTCTTAATGAAACATGGTTCTTAGATGAGAAAACACATTTATTAATGTTTGTTGTATGTATTGGTACATAGAGGCATGATCATATAATTAAAATTTTGGTATTGAAATTATTATGTAATGGCGTGTTTGTTCAAATATTGTATTTGGAAAATTTAGTTCAATTAGAAAACTTGATCAATTTGTATTTTTAAACGATATGGAAAAGATTGTCATTTTAGAGTTATGTCAATGCATGTTTAGTTTTCTGTATTCGCATTTGATTGAGAAATGACATGTCCTTGATTGTGATTGTTGGATATTGTCATATGGTTATTTTGGTATCTTCTTATGTCCTTGATCTCGAGTATTGACTGTTTTCCTGTGATGGTTTTGTATTTGGTCATGTCCTTTATGCGAGTGTTGGGTATTGGTATGTGGTTGGTTGTAGCTGGTCATGTCTCTAGTCAGAGAATCATCAGTTAGTGCACCTCATGTGAGGACTTGTTTGGCCAAGTGGGTATTCCTACCGTATTGAACTCCGTAAACTAGTCCTTGTGTATACCTTGGTTTTTTAAGCTTCATTTGATTGCGGTTTAGTGTCATACGGGAGAGTGGCTTTCGAGTGGGGGTCGCGTCCAAAGTGGTAGCAAGGCAAACCATCAAAAGTGTGTCTAAAGAAGTGATAACTTAATAGTTTATTAGAAAGTTTAGTAGATAAAAAACACTAAGTAAGATAATTGTGCCTCACGCATGGGATGAGTGCTAGTATAGACTCAGAATGCAGTGAGAAGGCCTGAAATGGCAAACCAACAACCTTGTCTTCATGAAAGGATGTGTTGGGTCCACATGAGACTTGGATGGGCCAGAGGTTCAGGAAAGGTTGCCAAGGTAACCCAGTGGATGGCGTCGGGACCTATGGAGGCCTGCCAGGGTAACCATACCAAGTTATGTGATGACACTCGTCCCTTATGTTCACTAGTGTGCAGTTTGTGTTGTCTTTGCTAGGAGCTCTATTGTGGAGTCATATCTGATTGCTTATGCCTTTGAGAGTACCTAATATTCATGTTAGACCATGGGTTGTTTATGATGGGTTGCGAGGACTTAGTCTCGTGGGTGCTCCAGTTGTTCTTTTGCATTTTCTCCATATCATGTTTCAGATGGATCCTTTTTGTTCTTCTGGGATCATTCATGTATCTTTTGACCGGTGTGGTCATATGTATTACTTGTTTATGTACGCCTTATTGGCCGGATGTAATTGATGTGAACATTATGTATTCTTCACCCTATTATTTATTAGAGGGGTCTTGCAGTTGAGTAGACCCAAAGATGTAGCCCATTAGGGGTGAACTCCGATATCAATTTGGTGTTATGTGGCGTTTGTGTTCATCTGGTTCCTTTTGTACTTTGCATGTATGGATGGAATTATGGTTAAAATGTATAATGTGGATTAGGTGATATTAATCTTAAAGGTATGCATGAAGTTATTAAATGCAGTAATATGGATCATGAAGCATGTAGATAAGCATAATTGAAAGTATTCATTAGTTTTTAATGCAATTAAATTAGATGCTTGGCATATGTTTTAATGTAAGATTGGATGTAATGTATGATTAAATTGTAATGGATGAACTTAATCATGTTATCTATATTTTTTAACCTATTGAATAAATTTAACTGTTGTTTAAATATAATCATGTCATTAAGTTAATCACTTAATTGGATTAATTAGTGTGAGTTGAGTTAAGTGTTGAAATCAAGTAATCACATTGGGAAACCCTTTAGGTGTTAGGTAAGTCTTCCATTGTGTAATATGAACTTAATGTTAACTCAATGTATCATTATATTGTTTTAACTTTTAAAAAAAAAAATTGCACTCTATTCTTGTGTTTTAGTGTAATCCCTTTGGGGTTTCCTAGCGGGGCATTACAATATATGCCTATGAATTTGAGGTTGGATAATGAAGAATCTTTTAGTCTGTCTTAAAGTCCCCAAACAACCACAAGTTAAACTTATTCACTAGATAAACCTAAATAATCAGATCCCCCTGTCTCTTTGTGTTCTTGTTGATGTTGTGGGTGCTATGTGCTATTTATTGCAAGGGAGCATTCCATGGATACATCTCATTATGTTTTCATGACACAACATCTCTTCTCCATAGAATGCCTTGTGCTCCTCTCTATGTGGCAAATATCATTCTAAGGGGGCCTATTGTATTCATATTTTATGTTTCAAATATCTCGTTGCATATTTTTTTTCAAAATATGTCTATGTTCAACTGTCTTATTCATTGTCTAGTGTGGGGGCAATCCATTGCACTTTGTCTCTTTGACTATCTATGTCTCTTTTCTATGACTATCTTACAACATAATTTGTAATAAGCATATGTCAATTGGATTGTCGTATGGTCCCTAGCATAACGCAATTTGATTCCCATACATATTGGTATCATTTGATGTCTATATGATCTATGTCTGATATCTATATTATTTTTAGCATCTAAGTTTTTTCTTTTCACTTAACATGTTTGTTTGTACAACTAACATGTTTATGGTGATACAACTCAACTATCTTCATGCATGATTGATTCAAGTCTCTTCCGTAAGGGCAAATCTACATGGATAGAAGATTATGCTTCCCTTTCAAATCTTGGGTATAATACTTTTAACTCTTTCCTCTAAAAGTTCCTTTAGCCCGCATCTCTTTATGAATACAAATGCTCGCCAAAGTAGGGGCAAAATGTAACATCATAAATTGCACCCAATGCAATTTATCGTTGCATGAGACTCTCTTTAGTTAAATTAAAGACAATAATCAAACCTAAAACCTTAGTTCTTTATTCATCAAATTTTCTTACCACCTATCATGCCCAATTCCTTGACCGTTAGGTCTAGATTGAGATTGAATGCATGTGTGCTACAGATATCTCTACATGTCACACATTCGTCCCACAAATATCTATGAATGAAGGTGGTCATTGGGACGTTACACTTTCTATTTTTGGTGGTGTAGTGCCCCTCTATGCTCACACCAATGTTGGGACGATTGCCACTACTTAAAACTTTCCTTTTATTTTCATTCTTTCTCTCTGGAAACTCCACTCTTTCAATCTAAAAGCTTTTTTTTGCATTATGTACATCTTGAACATTTCTATAGCAGATCAATCCACCATTATCGCATTTCCTTCTCATAGCATCACCACTTCATCATTTGTCATTGTCATTCAACGAAGCTCTAGTAACTTGGAGATTGGCTCCTTTCCTCATTCTAACAAGTTGCTTCGCTTCTAGTTTTGAAGGAGTGTAACTCTCTCGGTTATATTGCATTTCATTTATTGTCTTTTGTATTAGCTTATCGTTTATTTAATTTTATCTATCTTATCTACGATCTTGTCTATAGGTTGTTTGTGGAGGTGGAAACACTGAAGCAGAGGTTTGGCCGAGGTAAACCTGTAAACACAGTCATCCCAACGTTTCATCCTCAATCTTGTTTGTAGTTTTTAGTAAGGAAGATCATTGATCTTGATAGAAGCTTCATTTTGTGGATTTTGGTAATCATTCAGGCTTTGCATCCTCTTGGCCTTTCTATTGGTTCAGTTTTGTTCTATCTGTTTATGTACTTTCATTGCATTTAGTTTATAGAACATAGTGTGTGTTATTTTGTATTTCTTGGTACAACCCTCTATGTTGTGTCTATATAGGATGTTTGCATACCAAATTGTCGTCTTTGACCCACACATGTGTTCTAGACAGAGAGCTCACAAAGTTGTCCAAAAGGTCTTTGTGACCTATACTTTCATTCTTTATGAACTAAATAGTCTAGTTAATTTGTTTGGTTAGTTAGATGCTCATCTTAAACAAAGAACAAACTCAAAAGTTGTAGTTACCCAAGGGTTTGTTTTAAGTTGAGAGTTGGGACTCGAATCCTTGAAGGGTTTGGTTACTCTTCATAGTAGGTCATTTTTTACACTCTAAAACAAGAAACATGCAATATGAAGAGTATCTGGTTAAATGGAAAGGAAGATTTGTTGAAGATTCATCATGTCTATCTACATTGCTGAGGTTAATCGTCTTGGTTTTCCTCTAACTCCTGAGATGTGACTGGGTCACATCTCAAATTACTTCAGGTGTTTGATATAGGAGCATCCAAGGTGTAAGAGCAATCTTACAACACCCAGAAATATTTTTTATTTTTTAATAAGGGTTAAAAATGGCAAGGTTGCTATTTTTATTAACATTTTTTTCATGAAATCTTAAATAGACCTACAAAATGTTGAAATTAGGCCAATGGTGAAAGAATCATCCCAATATCCCGTGGCATTTAAGAGATATTAAGGTTTTTATTCTAGTAAATTTCTTCAATACAATTTCAAATGTAATATTGAGGGCCTTAGAAGCCCCAAATGGGTTTGAAAGTAGAAAAAGAAATTGTGCATTAGCACAATTTATTATTGTAGGTCTCTTCATGAGATTTATAATGATATATTGATGTTTGAAGATGCAATAGATGGATTAAAAGTTATGGCTTCTAGAAGTTCAACTATCAAAAATCCAAAATTTCAATTTCCAATAAAATATGTTCTTGAATGAGAAAATGGACAGATAGGCATTTGACACTCAACAATGGGTTTACACTTTTTCAAAATATTATAGGGTGGTTATACATTCTAAATAAAAAAGGCGAATGGAATCATAGAAGATAATTTTTCAGTTTTAAAATACAAATAAAACAAGAATTTAAAATAAATAAAAAACAACATTAAAAAAGAGAGGAGAACCAACACAAAGAAGCTGAAGAATTTCAGGAAAATGAATGGACAGGCAAAAGAGATTTGTTTTGGTAGTTGGAAAATATAACAATGGATTATAAATGCCATATGCTTATCTATTTTGTTGAGCCAATAAGAAAGTTTTTAGGGTAGATTTGTTTCATATAAAAAAAAGAGGAGTGATGCCTAAGAGAGGGGAAAAGATATGTTAAGAGGCTCCAAAAACATGGGAATAATGCAGATTTCAAAGAGTACTTTAATGCCTTTTCTTAGACAGAATTTTCTAACTAAAGTGACCCAGCTTGTAGTGGTTTTGGGATTTTTTTAAAATAGAGGAGATGAGGATGCCCAGGCTAGAAAAAATTACAGATTAAATAGATGATTCAGTTAAGTATACTTGCTGGAAGAAAAGTTGAATGTTGGTGCCATGTCTCTATTATGAGATAGCAGATTTCGAATTAGAAATTGCACAAAATACTACAATAGGAAAGAGAGGACGCTAAGTGTGGAAAAAGACTAATATTTAGAGTGAATTTTATTTGTATTTTTCATAATTTGTTGTGTAAAATTTTAGTAGATTGGAAAATCAATATGAATGGGAATCTAATAAATCAATTTGAGTTTAGTGTAAATTATTATTAATTTTTTGTATGATTTGAATATGTGTTTAGCTGCGAGATCTGGTGGTTTGATAAAAATATTCATTTTGGTCATCAATAAATTGGTGAGAAATAACAATTATATGACTCATGTTCAATTTATTGATGATAGAGATCATGGTGAGAAATAATGATTATGTGACTCATGTTCAATTTGTTGATGATAATGTTCTCTATGAAAAATCTAATTTGTGAGAGGCAAAAGAAATAATGGCACCCTAGATTTGTATATATCGACTTAATAGAGAAAAAACTAAGAGTACTTCATCAATACAAAAAAGACATGGCAGAGGAAAATTATAGAATATATGGACTTCATAATAGATATTATCTCAATCAAATACCTCAAGGCTCCGATATTCTAAGCAGTAGTAAGGATGTGCCTTTGGAAGATCATAATTGAGAACTTTAAAACTAGAGCCTCATCATGGCGAGGTTGCTGGAAATTATGTCGTGGGATGAACCATGATAATTAAAGCAATTATCACAGCAATCCAAATATATATATATATAATGTTTTGGCTATAAATAATGAATAAATTTCTTGGGGAGGGACCCAATGAGGAGGAACGTGTCCCTTTGATACATTGGGACATTGCTTGGAAGAACACTTTAGTGTGAGGTGCAGGAACAAAATCCATATGCATGCATAATTTTTCTCTTGGGGGCAAATTGGTTTGGAAGCTTTATTCTTCTTCAATTAAATTGCGGTGCAAAGTCCAACAAGTAAGTACCTCAACTATGGAACTCTAGGAGGATACCATGTATATAAATTTTTATGGGGATATCACTTGATCATTATCAAACATTTAACTTGGAAAGTGAATGACAGATGTAAGGTAGATTTTTGGTGCAATTCATGGAATGATTATCAACCACTTATTTGTTTTGCAGAACTCATAGAATGTTGAGACATTATGAAGCAAGTTAAGGGCTCCAAGGTGGTAGACATTGCATCTTCTTCTGATGCTACTCCAGGTTCGAGATGGGGGTGGGTCAATGCTATGCAATTCCTATTGAGTGAGGATGCTAAGCTGATGCTATCAAATGAATTGAAGAAGTGAAAAGTTAATCTGAATTCCCAACAGGATAAAATCATCATGTGTGGTGCCAAGTTTGGTGACTATTCTATATATGAAGACTGAGTATCAAATTAAATATATTCAAAAAAATATGTTGAAACAGACCAATGTTGGAATAAGTATGTCCTTTCCAAGATGAGAACCTTCACATGGATTTCTCTACATAAAGATATATGAATGGGAGATTGCCTTTACATTGTCAAGATATTAATGGGAGATCACCTCTACATTGTCAAGATTAAGGGTCCCAACAGATGCTCAATCTATAAAGAGAACAAAGAATCTACAAGTGATTAACTCCTTAACTGCTCTTTCACCTTAAAATTTTGGGATTGATTATCTGCAACTAACAAATTTTTTCTTATATGCTAATCTTTTGCAGCTGCCTGCCCTCGAGAATTTGCACAGCAGCTCAATTATCTATGTTCTTGTCTCTCAGCTTCCTGAGTTTCTCTTGGTAGCAAATAGTTTGTCTCCATTGTGGCTTGGGATCGAGGATGAAGGCAGAGATGTTTGCAGTTCTAGGTTAAAGAAAATTCAGAGCATGTGGGATCAATTAAGAGACAAAGTACCCTTGTTCTAGAATTGTAACAACTATTTTCCAACTCTTTCCAAATTACTATGTCCTTGTGATTGAGCGGACTCTTTTCCCATGTTATTTAAGTTTACAAAATGAGTGTAGAATATTTGTGATACATATATTTTCTAGACTTAATATGTTGCTTAATGTATATAATCACATTAAGAATACACTTTTAGTCTTAGAAGTGTTAAACACTCGAAATTGAATAACACTCTCTCGACTTAATATGTTGCTTAATGTATATGATTTAACGCTGACCCTGTTCTCATAATAGAGAAAATGACTGTGTCGTAATACAAAAGATGCTAGGCACAAATTTGAAGGATTTTTAAGGTAGAGAGTGAATGCACAGAGAGCAATAATGGGCGATTGGTTCTGTGAGCCAGTCTAACAAGCACATCCACGATGAGAAAGTCTCCAAATTTTTTTTAACAAATTGCTTGAGAAGAAGAGTTGGGGATCAATATTTGGATGCAGTTATATGCAAGGTATTATCGAATATATGCAACGGTCCCTCCGAAGGCACTTTTGCAGCGACGATGTCAATGCAGTGACAGTAAACAACATTGGAGTTGTTGAAGGAGGGGATTTATTTTCCCAACGCAGACTGTTCATCTCTCGCAGATCATTCGAGGACTGCTCTTTCTGATGTCTTAGTCTCTAATGTACTACAGATTTAATCTATTTAAGCCAATGTTATTTTTCAATGCTTTAATTTAATACGAATTTGACAATAATCAATAGATACATATATATAACATTCTAAATTTTATATATATATAACATGTAAATTTTGTGAGTACATTTTTCTTTATATTTGTTTAATATAATATGTAAGACAATTTTTTAAATAATTTTAAATAAAGGGGTAAATGTTTTTGATCTGAGCTATGAAATAGTGATGTCATAAATAGGGAACTTCCTCATTCTTAATAGCAAGAACACGAATATTACAATTTAACCATCACACCATACCACTATCGACAATAATATATGCAAGACAAAAAAACTCTTTATTATAATATTACATATAAATCTTATTATAATATAATAATTAATAATTGAATAATATTCTATTAAATATATTTTATTAAAGATTAATAATATAATTAGGATTACGGTTAGCATTAAAATTAGGGTTGGGGTTAGATATATAATTAGGTTCAACATTAGTGTTAGGATTATGGTAATGATTAGGTTAGAACTATAATTAGGGTTAGGGTTATAATTAGAGTTATGGTTCAAATGGATAGGGTTACAATAATGACTAGGCCTAGAGATAGAATTGCAATAAAGACATTAGATGGATCAGGGTTAGGATTATTGTTAGAGATATAATTAGGTTTGGTGTTATCATTAGGATTATGCTAATGATTGGGATTAGAGATAGGATTAGAGTTAGGGTTAGGATTATGGCTAGAGTTAGGTTAGTATAAGGGTGGGGTGAGACTAGCAAAGCGAGGATAAATATAAGGAATTCTTCCATGAGGTAGCAAGATAGTTGAAAATGGTGATAATGACCAAGAAAAGAGAACCAAATTTTCAACGATACCTTTCACATGTTTGTTATTATGTTTGGCTATTTTAATGATACAAAGAACTGTGGTTAAAAAGGAAGCTTGCAAGAAAGATTTAATATTATTTTAGTGATTAATTTTGAAAGCTGCTCTTGATTTCTAATGTTCAAAGCTTGAAACTTACCAAAGTTGCTACACTATTTTTTCACTTGGCTTGATTATAATGAAAATGGCATCAACTAAATTATAATGTTCCTAAATTAACACTTAAACTAAATAAGTAAGTGTTTCAAGAATAATTTTCATATAAAATCAATAGCTTCATGGCTCATTTTTTCTTGTTTTATGGAAACCAATATCTATTGGAAAATAAAACCAACATCTTCTTGATTATGATGCCAATTATAGCAAGAATGTGTGATGGTGTTGCCTCATCCCTTGGAACACTAGATGAACTCAACACCATGCTTTTCAGCTTTAGGAAGCAATCGTGCTTCCCATAAGCCTTCTTACTATCCAAGATCCTTAGAAGATGTGCACATCTAGTAAGTTTTGTAAATGCTATAGGTGACTCTTGCATGACTGCACACACAACTCTATTTTGCAATCAATCATAATAAGGAATGAACCCCAAATCATACATAGATGGAGATATATCATATACATCTATGTTATAAGAAATAAGAAACAACATGAACAACATAATATTTATAAATTATATATAAGAAATAAAATATATATACCTTTTCAAAAGTTTAGATTTATAATAGATATATAAAAATGTGAAATTGAGTTTTCTCTTGGTTTGTACTATTTGACTTCGTTTCTTTCCCGAATCTACAAATTTGCAGAGGAAACAAAGACCCTATCCTTTTTAAATCTCTCACTCCTATTAATCCCAATCTTCTCCTTTTATCTCTTTAAATTCCTTCTTTTATACTCCACTTGTTTCTAACATCTATTATGTAGATCCTTTGTCATAGCCCTCTGATTAGTCCATTCTTTTTATCCAGCCACATTACTTTTTGGGTTGAAAATTTTCTTTTGCCCCATGACACTCTCAAAGATCCAATACTCTCTTCTATTTTCCCTCTTTTCTATTTTCTTTCTCTAACTCTTCGATCTCTTTCCTCTTCCCACATCATTTCCTAAAAACTTCCCAAAATTCCCTCTCCACTCCCTCTCAACACCCCCCCCCCCCCCCCTCTCTCTCTCTCTCACGCGTCACAATATAATTTTTCATTATATTTCTAGAAATGGTGAATCAATAGATGAATGACTTCCTCTTCCATGCCTTAATCCTTGATTGCTTTATTTTAGTTGTAACTGCCCAACTTTTTTTAAATGTAAATAAACACATCCCATCCATGCTACAATTATATAAGATGCCTCTTAGCGTAATAATATAAATTAAATATGTACACACACACACACACACAACAAATAAAAATAATTTTTTTATTTATTACATTTATTGAAAAAATAAATAAATTGATATATACATATATAATATGATAAATATAATTATTATACACACACACTCAAATATATATATATATATATATATATATATATATATATATATATATATATATATATATATATATATATATATATATATATATATATATATATATATATATTGTTAGGTCCAACAATGAAAGCTAATGTACTAAGAGGGGGTGAATCAGTACTTCAAAACTTTTCTTCAAAAACAATCTTACTGATAAACATAGACTGTATATAGTTGATCTCATAATATATAAAGCCAAAACACAATCATAGAAATTACATCCATACACATTTCACTCCATAACACAAAGATTTTGGTTATGCAAAAACTCTTGGTTAGAGAGAAAAACTGCGGTGGGGATGGTACCCACAACTTCACTACTGTAATAATAAAGGTTGCTCGGTTAGAGCTACATGTTTAGCTATTTCTGATAGCTTACCCTGTTAGGAGTATCAAGATCTTTAGATCTACCTTGCTAAAGGATTTTTACAAACACTTTTACAAAATGTTGTACCTGGTTAAAGGCTTTACAATTTATAGACCTTGTTAGAGTCTTTTACCCTGTTAAAGGTTTCTAACACAACTCAAAATAATTCAATCAAAATCTTTTACAAAATATCTACAACTTTACATCTGAAATGTTATAGCAGACTCTATGTGCTCAATATGAAATTACCATGCTCATAGCATACCTCGGTAATTGATAGATCAACTCGGTGACCTCTTCTGTATTCTCTGTCCCTTAGCCTGTTTTCTGAAAATCTTCTCGGTGACCTCTGAATACCTCTATTCAGTTATCACATCTTATCTTTTTACAAGATTTTTATCTTCAACTCACCATCCTTTTTCTCCTCTTGTTAGATACTAAAATCACTCTGTATATAGATCTCTAAGGCGATGATCTTGTTCATACATCGATTATACAAACATGTTTTATTGAATGAATAAACATAGAAATTATTTCATTGGATAAACTTCCTCAAAATCATACAAAATCTTTAAGTGCAATTTCCTATGAAATAACGGTTCCCTGTTCTTGAATCTTGTAACACGTTTCCATATATGTGTCTAGGTTCATTGAATCTGGCAACATGTTTCCACTCGGTTCAGATTAACTCGATGTACCTTATTTGCTACTCGATGGACACAAGAAATTTACTCGGTAGACAGCTCGGTATATATCATCTCGGTGACTAGCCTTTCTTCTGTAACCGACACCCTTAGTGCTTACCGATTGAATCTTTCTGTAGTATTAACCAACTAGGGTATATAGGATGACTTTGAACATAAAACTAATGACAACTTAGTAAATAGTAACAATCTCCCCTTTTGACATTAGTTTGGTATGTTTGACAAAACTCCTTTCAAATTCATAACACAAAATCTATATACTTACAAAATGTGACTGAAATGACAGTATATACATTCGTTCAAATACATACTTTGAATACATACTCCCCTTATCAACATGCTGAACAAAGCTTGATTTGCATGCCCTTGATGTTCCATGCTCCCCCTGACAATTTCATCTGTATACTCGGATACTCTATATATACTCGGTACACTCCCCCTTTTTGACAAACATCAAAACTAGTTACCATTTGGTGGGGGCAACTGATCAAAAATAGATTTATACTTAGTACGAGCATCGTTGAGAGCGTTGGTAAGTGCACCCTTGACACTTTCCATTAAAGAATTCTGAGCATTAATATCAGCTAACAATGAAATCAAACCATCTAAAGTGCTTCCCTCTACTTGTGTGGATAGTTGGGTAGCTCGATTGATCTTCTCTTGTACTGATGACAGATGGGGAATAAATAATGTTTAAAGAGTCATAATATCCATCCTTATTTTGTGCTCTTCATTCCGAAGTTCTAACTGCTAAGCCATAAGAGTTTGTAGCTTGGTATAAAAATTTTGAATAGAATTTGGCTCGGTAGTCAGTTTATTTGAGAGATCGGTAATCTCTTTTTCAATGACTTCGGTCTTCTGCTTGATATCTTTAATAAAGAATGAAAATGTACATAATTTCTGGAATAAATAAATAATGTGCTTGAGTTGAGGGGACAACTCAGCAATGAATCCAACAAGCTTGATTTTACCTATAGCAATGGCTTTCTGCACTTCTTCAATCATCTTGGCAGTTAGCTCTTTTTCTTTTAATTTGCTAAGGTATTTTGATGCCTCTACTCTTGATGTTTCCAATTGAGTGAGTAGTTCATCCAATTTCATATGGATGGCAACATCTTTACTTACGGTAGCTTCTGGTAGCATGTCTATCAATAATGCTTTAACCTTTTGAAGTACTCAGTTCTTCTTTTGAATGGCTATCTGTTTTTCTTGTTCTGCTTTGGCTTTGCACAACTCACCAAATTCAATAAGTGCTTGCCCTTTTAGTTTGGAAATGTCAACATTCGGCAGCATAATAGGCTTTGACAGATCTATCTTGAAATTGTGCTTCTTTGCTTTCTTCTCCTTTAATGATGATGCCTTCACCGGTTGAATGAGTATAATGGCTTTGGAGGCTTGATCTTCCTTGGTATGTTGCTCGGTGGGAGCAACACTTTTGTCAATTTCTATAGCCTCTGTTGTAGCCTTCGGTGATTCCTTGCTTGGGGTCTCAGTGGCAACAGTTTCAGTACTTGCAGGAGCTTGAGAAGTTTGCTCGCCTGTGGCCTGAGAGGTAGATTCACCTTGTGTAGCCTTATGATCCTCTTTGCCTTGTTCTGTGTCCTGAGGTATCTCAATTGTCACTTGTTGAGTTACCAGAGGATAGGACTTAACCTGTTCTAAGACTAATTCACTGGATACCAGTTTGGCATAGGCATTTCCTTCTATCATTTCTTCTTCTTGTGCCTTAGTGTCCATGACATCCTCATCTAGTTGAATATTTGAAGTGGGATCTTGCTCGGTAATGTCAACTATTTCTACTTCACCTTGAGGTTCTTCAGTCTGAATTCTGAAGATTTCTTGCCATTTTTCTTTGGTTTCCTTTTCAACTTCAAGATAAAGTCCATTCATCATTTTCAAGGCTCTATGCTTCACTTGAAAATTTGTCTGGTAGTTTTTCAAATGATTTCTAATATCATCTACCAACATGTCTAGAAAGAGATGTACTAAAACTCTTTCTCTTATCTGCTTTTCCGAGTCCATAGCATATTTCCTTTTGTTGTCAATATGAGAACTTATAATGCTTTTGGAAGAAAGTTAGTTACTTCCAATGGAGCTACTTGGAATTTGAGAAGTGTACATACTGCTGACTCTTCTATTTGTCTCTTTTCTTCTTCTATCCGAGAGTTATATTTAACATACCTGAATGACCCGAATCCTCCATATTGCTTCAATTTGGCACAAAAGTTGTCAACACTGTGTACATCTTCCTTTGTGCTTTTAACAATCTGAAATTTATTTTTGTCTTTAGATTCTGTGTCACTTGACTCCTTATTCAAAATGAGCCTCCTGGTCGACTTTCTATAAGTCTTTGTAACTTTAGGCAATTCAACATTTTTCTACCTCTTACCGGGTGACACTGCAGATGATCTAGTGTTAGGTCATTTCACTGGCGGAGTCGGTGATACCTTAGGTGTATCTTGTTTCTTCCTTTTCAATATTTTGCCCTTTGGCAACTTGGTGCTCAAAGTGATGGCTACTTCCTGAGCTTTAGATTCCTCCTCAATTGAAAGTTGATCATCTTTTCTACTTGTTGGCTTAGTAGGTGTGGAGGTAGAACCTTCTCCAAATTTCTCAGTTAAGTCTTTTATCATTTTAGTGGCTTGTCTGGTGGCCTTTGGTACAACTATGCTCATTTTTACCTTCTCTTTTACCTCTTCATAGGTACCATATCTGATCTTGGTCGAGTGCCTTGGAAGTGTCAGAAAGACATCTATCTGTTGTAATCTCAAAATCAATCTCATAACCCATAGGCAGTAAAGATTGAGTTATGGGTTCTACTGCATTGACATAGCAGTAGTCGGTGTCCACTTAGAAACATATAGTATCCTTAGATTTCTCCACTAGCTGAGGTGGGATCCTATACCCGTTATGCATCTTTTCCTGAAATTTATTAAAGTAGGCATCCATTATCTCATTGAAATTATCACCTAGTTGATTGATAAAATCATTTATCTAATGGGTGATCGGTCGGTGTAATTCCCAAACAATGTTACCGATTGAAGGAAAGAAATTCTGAAAATAGAAGAACATGCACACTAAGAGTGACCCAAAATTTAGTGTGTTGGCAGTGTTATTCTTCTTAGGTTTCCTTATTGTGTTGAGATTCTCAAAAAGATTCTTCAACAATACTTCACATAGATCAATTTTCATACCCTTTTTCACAATTTTATAGGCCAAATCCACAACTGCACATGGTACACTGTTCTCTCTTGCCGACTGAAAGAAACAATAACTGATGACTCTAATTGCAAACTTTAGTTTTGCATTTGTTACATTATTCAGCTTAAGACCTCTGCAATTAGACTCAACTCCGGTTAAGGTTATTAGTTCCTTCTATGAAATCATCTTCTGTGCTCGGGCATGGTCGTATATAGGGTATCCGGTGATTATGTGAATAATCTCCTTGGTGATCTTGAACGGTTGGTCTTCTAACCACATAAAGTCATCATGCACTTTGTTCAAAACAAATTTAACCCATTGGGGTTTGAAAACTCGAGGATAGGTTAGGGCTTTGGTCAATCCCTTAATCTTGATATGCTCATACTTACTATCCAGGATTCCATCGGTGCAAAGTTCATCATACATTTTTTTAATTTCGGTATGACCTAGCTCTTCTACACGACACTTAGTATAAAATCTGACATCTTCAACCAATAGAACCCTATTTGGAATAAGAGAAAATGCAGTTTTCTCATTGGGTTCAGATGCCACTTTGGGAGGTAAAGAATACTTAAGTGAGGGCTTCTCAATAGTCTCAACTACAACTGGTTTTTGCATCTTGGGAGCCATTTCAAGCTTTGGATTTCTACTAATAAAATAGTTTAGGGTTTCAACTAACCAGAAAATGCTTTCGACTTAGTAAATATAATGCAAATATTCACAATTGATATTGATCAGTTAACTTGCTTGAAAATGCGTTTAAGATTATGTGAAAATACCTTGAATTCACTCTGAAATGTTTGATCGCCTTTGATTCGCTTAGCTCCGCTCTTTGAAAACTAGTAAGTGTAAAATGACCGCACAAAGAACTTTAAATAAACCCTTTACCTTATCGAGCTTTGTGCAGTTAGGTAAGATAAGCATTAAATGCATTTAATTACACTTTGCCGACTAACTTCCTTATATGCTTTTACCGACTAAACAGATTTATTGTATTTACTGACTTCACTGGTAAATCGTAAGACTAGATACAATTTCAGAAATGCTAATACATCTTAGCTATGCAGATTTTGGAGTTATTTCCATGATTAAAATAGGAGTTGTTAAGATCTAACCTTGTGACGACGCAGTCCCTTCATACCTTTATTGATTAATTGGAAGTAGATGCACCTAACTCGGTAGGTAAGGTGCTTTCTTCATTATTTGATCCATTTTCCTTCTTTTTCCAGATTTTCTGTAATTTGATTCTTATCTCTTCAGTATCTCCTCTGGGTTGATCTCTGCAATCTTTAGCCAAGTGTCCAACTTTATGAAAATGAAAGCATGCCATTCCAGGATTTCTCCATGATCTCTGATTGTTCATTCCAAACCTTATCATACAGTTTGCACTTATATGTCCATACCTTCCACAACATTCACACCATATTCTTGTATTGTAATCCCATGGTACTGCAGTATATTGTTGATTGAGATCTGTGTGAGTTTGGTAGCTTCTATCATTTGCTTGGTGTGGAGACCGCATATAGTTTTCCTTCTTAAACCAACTCTTCTCGGTATTGTGTCCATATCTATTGCAATTTTTGCAAAATCCCTTGAATTTTGCCTTCTGATAATTGCTAACAGACTTTGTCCTACATTGTTTAGATGTGTGACCATACTTATTGCAATTGTAACAATAACTATTAGACCTAGTGACATTAGGTAGCTTACCTTTTCTGATTCGGCACATGTTGGCAGTATGTCCTTGTTTTCCATAGTAGTTGCAAACAGGCTTGTTATATTTCAACTTATCTTTGTTTCTAGCCTTATTTGATGATTCTCCTTTCTTGGTGTTGTTGATTCCTTTGTCGGTAAAGTTGTTTCTTTTGTGACCGAGTCCGACAGATTTGTTGGGTGATCTTGTGTTTAGTTGCTCATCCAACATTCTTGACGCTTCATAACTTTTCTTCAGTGTTTCTTTTGACTTCTTTTATGCTTCAAGTTCATCAGTCAATCTTGATAATTCAAGTTTCAATGCTTGGTTCTCATTTTCTTTCAGAGTTGCTTCATGATGTGCATGACCCAATTGATCAGATAGATTATGTTGAATTCCAGTCATCCTTGTGATTTCATCATTCTTTTCAAATACCAATGCTTTCAGCTGTCATTTTTCTCTTTCCATATCTTTTATGTTATCTTCAGTTGTTCTCAATGCATCAAGATTCATCTGTGTGCTGAAATACTCATGTTCCCTTCTCATTGCTTTATGTTGATCATTCAGTGCTTAGTTCTTTTCTTTCAATTCTATAATCATTTCTTCAAACTCTTCTGATATGTTGTTCTCAGATGATGTCTCAATTTGTTCCACCAACTCTTGTGAGTCCTATAAATCATCAGACAATCTTCTTCTTACTTTCAATGATTTTTGCATTTGTCTTTGCATGTCTGCAATCACTTGATTACCATGATCCAATTCTTCTTGGAGATTCACAATTTTGCGTGATTGTTTATAGCCTTCCATTGATGGGATCTTTCTCTTTAGGCTGTAAAACCCTTTTCCAAGAGTATAGCTCTGATACCAATTGTTAGGTCCAACAATGAAAGCTAATGTACTGAGAGGGGAGGGGTGAATCAATACTTCAAAACTTTTCTTCAAAAACAATCTTACTGATAAACATAGATTGTATATAGTTGATCTCATAATATATAAAGCCAAAACACAATCATAGAAATTACATCCATACACATTTCACTCCATAACACAAAGATTTTGGTTACGCAAAAACTCTTGGTTAGAGAGAAAAACTGCGGTGGGGATGGCACCCACAACTTCACTACTGGAATAATAAAGGTTGCTCGGTTAGAGCTACATGTTTAGCTATTTCTGATAGCTTACCCTGTTAGGAGTATCAAGATCTTTAGATCTACCTTGCTAAAGGATTTTTACAAACACTTTTACAAAATGTTGTACCCGGTTAAAGGCTTTACAATTTATAGACCTTGTTAGAGTCTTTTACCCTGTTAAAGGTTTCTAACACAACTCAAAATAATTCAATCAAAATCTTTTACAAAATATCTGCAACTTTACATCTGAAATGTTATAGCAGACTCTATGTGCTCAATATGAAATTACCATGCTCATAGCATACCTCGGTAATTGATAGATCAACTCGGTGACCTCTTCTGTATTCTCTGTCCCTTAAACTGTTTTCTGAAAATCTTCTCGGTGACCTCTGAATACCTCTATTCAGTCATCACATCTTATCTTTTCACAAGATTTTTATCTTCAACTCACCATCCTTTTTCTTCTCTTGTTAGATATTAAAATCACTCTGTATATAGATCTCTAAGGCGGTGATCTTGTTCATACATCGATTATACAAACATGTTTTATTGAATGAATAAACATAGAAATTATTTCATTGGATAAATTTCCTCAAAATCATACAAAATCTTTAAGTGCAATTTCCTATGAAATAACGGTTCCCTGTTCTCGAATCTTGTAACACGTTTCCATATATGTGTCTAGGTTCATTGAATTTGGCAACATGTTTCCACTCGGTTCAGATTAACTCAGTGTACCTTATTTGCTACTCGGTGGACACAAGAAATTTACTCGGTAGACAGCTCGGTATATATCATCTCGGTGACTAGCCTTTCTTCTGTAACCGACACCCTTAGTGCTTACCGATTGAATCTTTCTGTAGTATTAACCAACTAGGGTGTATAGGATGACTTTGAACATAAAACTAATGACAACTTAGTAAGTAGTAACAATACATACATACATACATACATACATACATACATACATACATACATACATACATACATACATATATATATATATATATATATATATATATATATATATATATATATATATATATATATATATATATATATAATCTCATGAATATTACACTAGAATGGATAAGAATAACACAAAATGTGAGCAAATAATATGTAAACTAATAAAAGAACTATCATAATCAGGTGAATGAAAAAAATCATGGTAAAACTCACAGGTCTAGAGTTTTTTAGTATAATAAGACAAAGCGCCATTCAATTTGATCATGTTAAAAGGGGGACTAGTTCCTTATAAAATTTATGTAGACCTTGGTAATTAATTTATTCATATTTAAATAAACTAGTAACCAATTAGAATCACATTTCATCTTGTTAAAGGATTAGTTGGTACACAAACTACAAGGACTCCTTGAAAGAAAAATATCGTAACACTATTGCATTAAGTTTTAATGTTATTCTAGCCTAGTATATAGGCTTTTTTTTGTTTTTAAATTTTGTCTTGACTTTTGTATAGCCAAATCAACTTATTGCAGATACAATTAGAGTAAATACTTAAACTAAATACTTGTAAACTTAGTTTCAGATTTGTAATAATTTACAATGGTATCAACAATTTAATACATATGATTGTTAATTATATTAGTTGAGGACTTTAAATTTATCGTCAACTAGTCACAAATTAAAAATCTAGACTTATTAAATCAATAAGACAAAGGCATAACTTGAAAATTCTTACCAAGGACTAAAAAAACATGGTGATATGAGAATATGGAAACCTTATTGCGATGGATAACTTATAAATAACCATTTTCTACCCAAAACTATAAATAAGCAATTACTAAACTAAGAAATTCAATAAAGGATAGGTTACAATTGTATGTTTAAATTTCCCACCTAGTTCTTTTATGTCTAGTTAATTCTAATGTTATCATTATATATAAAGATTATTTAGGTTGTGTAATTCCCTACCAAGGAGCCCCTGAGGACATAAGCCAATAAAATATAAGTATATATAGAATATTATTTTATTGAAATAGTTAATTTAATCATAAACAACTTTAAAAAATAAACTAGCTTAAATTACTAACTTATGACTGAACCATGGCCTAGAAAAGCTTGTTGATGGATGACAAAGAACGTTGGTGTCCTAAGTGGACTTGGGCACCCACCCAAGACACCCAATACAAGTTAGCATGCTAGAGAGACACTAACACAACTACACTAGTGTCATTTGGGTGATCCCATGTCCTATGGGTGTGCTAGTGTCCAAACTAGGCACTAGTGTCTTTGGTAGATCTACACCTATGTAATCATCCTTTACACATGTATCTGTCCTGATTAATGAGCATACCAAAGGAAAATATCAATCACCAAGATGTCCCAAATGTGTTGGACTATGGTAAAGGTACCAACATAGCCCTAGGAACATGAAAACACCAAAAAGGCTCAAGAGGAAGAAGATAAACCGATTCCCCTAAAAATACTAGACACCATCAATGCATGAAAGGAGAGGATGAGGAAATGTGAAATCACATCACCAACACCCTAAACTCCTTTGGGATAAGATTAAACATGCAAGGATGAGGAATTACAACACTTTTACAAGGCTTTACAAGATGCCCCAGAAAGCCACGAATGGACCCAAAATGACTCAAAACAACACGAAACACCATTAGAATGTATGAAGACATAATGAGGGGAATACAACACCCTCAAAGAGGTCTTGAAACACAAATAAGTTCATTTTAAAACCCAAAGTGATAGTCTAACTCATAAGTCATAATGCCACATTTTAGGGTGAAAGGAAAGAATGCATGATACCTCATTCTTAGTGTAGACACCTAAAATTGTCCTATTTAATTAAATAAATATTTTATTTATTTAACTATTTTATCCTAATTCTTCTATTAATTAAATAAATTCTTATTTATTTAATTAATTCACTTATCCTCTTCTAAGCCTTTCCTCATTTAAATAAATATTTTTATTTATTTAAATTATCTTTTCTCTAAATTAAATAAATATTTTATTTATTTAATTGGCCCCACTTCCACTATTAATTAAATAAATCTTTATTTATTTAATTAATTCATTAGCTTTTCCCGACACATATCATTTATCTTTTAATTTTCCTCTACCCACCCTTTAATCCTAGTAGACCATTTATCTATTCACCTCTTAATCCCATCCATCCATTTTCTAAAGTGTCTTCTATATAAGAGGATTCTCTCATCATTATCAAGCCTAATCAATGCTCTATTTTTAAATTGTTACCATACCATGAATTTTGTTAGAATGGGAAATTTGTGAATTTAATTATGAAACTTAGCTGTTGGATGATTAGAGACCAAAATGGTACTTTTAATTATTTTTTTTAATTTTGAAAATTGAGTTATTGAAGGTATTTTTCTATGACAAAGTATAAATATATGAGGTTTTCAATTTCATATATGATGTTTTCAATTTCATATATGAGGTTTTTGCAGTATTTGGCAACAACTAGAAATCAAAGGAATGACAAAGTAGAAATATATGAGGTTCCTACCTCAATTTTGCATGAAATTGAAAACTTGAAATATTCTTAACACATCAAAAGAAATCACAAATCCATGGAGAAAAAAATTCTTGACCCAATCCTATTCTAACACAACAAATTCCATATAATTTCCCTCACAATTCACTCCACAATCTCCATTTCAAAAAGCAAGCATAAAGAGGGTTTTGAGCACTCAAAATCTCCAAAATAGACTAAATGTAAAATGAGCTAAGTTTACCCTTATAATTTAACCCTATTGATGTTTTACTTTTTAAAAATAATAAAATATCTAAATTATATTTTTAAATTGTTTATCTTTGTGTACACATAATTGTTTGTTTTACTAGGTATTGCTCTATTTCAAATTTTTTTAATAGATCCAAGAATTCTCATGGAGATCGATTGTCATACCTTTTTCTTCTTCTATCAATGTAGCAATTAGTAAACACGGTACAAATACTAATTTCCCCCCCTTTGGTTTCTTGAATTTGCCCTAAAAGGAGTGTTAGATTGTTTATTTGTGTTAGAGCAATAAGGGAGGGCTCCCCAAAGCAAATACCAGGAATATAAAGAAAATTATCTTCTCCCGCTTCAAGAAATACCATGAATGGTTTCCCAAAAAAAAACCATCAAACCATCAAACCATTGTAAAATAAAAATACCATGTCAAAAATGAAGGGGCTCTTTTGAGAAGAGTAAATATAACTCCCAATGAACCATGAATAGCTAAAATAACCTTCATACTAATAAGAGATGATAACTCTAGAGTTTGTAACTCCTCCATAATGACCCATATACCAAGGTAGACATCTAAAATCACCATCCAAATCATATGGGGCCAACCAAAAATATTCAAGATTCTCTACTACTCAATTCTTATGACTAAGTTGAGGGATTTTCTAAAAATAGGTTTGTAAAACCACCACTAACTCCACCTTCAAGTTGTGAATGCAATAACAAATAATACCAAGATTCTCAATAAATATAAATTATAAAATTTATTCTCAATTACACCCTATTTGTCAAAGGACACATTCCATGAGTCTTGGAGACACATGAATAATGCATAGTTTTGCAAGGTAAATGACACATTAATCCTAAAACTTTATGTAGAAATAAAAAGTCGAAGAAGAGGAAGAAAGAAACAACTACAAGTGTGGTGTAGTAAATCCCTCCATTGTTTGATGGTTGTAAGTCCATATCTTTTTTCTATGACACCTGGCAACAATCCACCTTATTATTATAGTAGAAATTTTCACAAGTCCATGTCATCTTCACAATAGTATACAAGTGATGGAGCTCAAATATGACAAATTAGAGCTATTGTGAAACCCAAGAGGCAATGTAAGCACATGTACTACAACAAATTAGTGGCGTGAGGAGAAAGTGTTCATCCTAACTAGAGTTTTATTTCCATTTGGTGATATTTCTATAATTAACCTTATTTTTGTGATTATGTGTGTAATTGCAAGGTTATATATTTTTAATGTTTGAAATGTTACATATTTTCTTCTTGATTTATAATTGGTATCATGTGTGTCATTTAGTATAGGCAGTATTAGTGCATGTTGAGGTAGTTTTGAGATATTATCCTTAACACCCATTTGTTGATGATTTAATGTGTAGAAAATATTCACCCTAGTTTCTACATTGGGTGGTATTAGGGTAAGTCCTTTCTAGTGCTTAGGGTTTGAACCATCTCAGTATTTGTAGTGGTTTTTTTATTTTGTTAACATGTATCTGAGGTTGGATGTTGAATGCACTGATGGAGGAGTTGCAAGATATTTTCAAATTTGTGTGATGTGGAAAACAAGGTTCAAGAGAAATGTTAGGCACACTTATATCTCAAAGAGTTTTCTCAGAAGGTAGATAATGTGTGGGTTTTTGGAAGAGCTGTGTTTGGAATTCTCAATGAGTGGAACTCCAAGTAATTTTTGGGGCTATACCATTTCAATTTGTTGTGTGATGGGCTCTCTAGTTTTGCACTCTCTTCTATTTGTTGATGGTAGAATGCATGAAAATGTTAAGGGTGTGTTTCTTGCACATGATTTTGGAAGATTGAAAAGACTCCATTTGGCAAGATTTGTTGCATCTTGAGTTTTTGCAAATTTTATTAGAGGAAGTTAGAATAAAGATGATGTGAAGGTTTCATATTTACAAGGAGCAACATATCCAAGGGAGATGGAATTGGTAGGTTTCTTTTTGAGACTAAGAAATTGTATTTGCTTGGAGGTAAATATATATGTACACACACACACACACACACACACACACACACACACACACACAAGGAGTACCCACCATGCACCCCTTTGTGTGCAACATATTAACATGTTATAATTTCAAGTGAGAAACCATTTTTCTAATAGCCATGAATGAGGAAAGGAAAAATTTATTTAGTGCGGAAAAATATTAGAATGAAGGAGTACAAGGTGAATGATCATTGCTATCTTGTTTGGGCAATGCAAACAAATATTTTAAGGGCTACATATGAGAATTTTATCACAATTTAATAAGGGAATGACCAACACAAATATAGTTATCACCTTGGACTACCTAAAGTGACATGTATGTTTTGAATTTTAAAATGTTATAAGCTAATAAAATGTAAATTTTTAAATATAGCTTATGTTTATAATTTTTTTTAAATTAGTAGGATATAAATTTATATAAATTTAAAAGAGTAATTTTTTTTTTTGATCGGTAATAGTGATTTTTATTAATTACTCGGGATTTTGTACTGGCCCGAACCAGGTGGTACTACAATTAGGGAGCCACCTCCCCAAATCCATCTCCCCCTTCAGGAGGGGGGTCATTACAACTATTCCCATCCTTACCCCGCTTACCCTTTTTTCGCTTCACCTCTATCCATCCATAAGATTTGGCATCCTCCAGGGATTTTAGATTTTGAATTTCCATTCCAACCAACCCCTTACTACCCCAACAATGATTCTCAGAATGATTCCCCTCATCCATGCCTGCATTTAAACCCTTTTGAGAGCTAGGACCATCCTCCATCATCTGTACACCTCCAATTGCATCCTGAAAGCTGAAAGGAGTTGTAACCCTCGGGAAAACCTCCCTCACTCGTGCCAACCAAACCACCAGCCAGACCTTGCCCATCATTTGAAAGTTCTGGATCCTTCACAATAGAATCTTTGATCAATCCCCCAACATCCTAGTGGGATTTTAGATTCCCAACCACCTTCTCCACCGTGTAAGATTGGGGGGTAACATCCTTCCACCATGAAGCTAGACTCTTCACCCTATGCTTTGCACATGATTCAACATTATGTCCAGTCTTAAAGCATCTCCTGCACCTAAAATGAATCCCTTCATAATCCACTGACTAAAGTCATCTTCCCTTTGAAGTAGAAATAGAGATCTCCGGAGGGAGATCCATGGATGTATCCATCTCCACCAAGACACAGGCAAAAGTTGTATGTAGTAAATTGAGAGAGCCATCATCAGTCAATAAAAAATTACCAAGGGAGTTTCCAATAGCTTCAAAACATGAGTCAAACCAGTATTGCAACGAAAGGTTTGGAAGTCTAATCCACATAGGTGCGCGATCAAAAGATTTTGACTCAGGGTTGAAAGTCAGATGCCACAGTTTAAGCATCAAAGGATTACTGTCCTCCCAGCACCATTGGCTATCGCCAAGGATTTTATTTCTATCCTCCACAGTTTGAAACATCACAACAAAAAACCCTCGAGCATGAGGGTAAATCTGCACATTGTCATCCATAATGGGCTCCCAATGATCAGAGATCCATTTATGTAGAACACCAAGACTAGGCCAAAAACCCCTAAAATACTCAATGAGCCCTAATGTTGAAAAAATGAGCTCATTGTGATCAACCTCTTTCTCCATCGCCTCTGACAAAGATACAATAGTCGGCATGGCCGGGACAGCCACATCCGAAGTCGATGGTCCCCAAATATCTCTGCCATGGGGCGCCCTCCACCTATTTGGCAGCGGACTTGCCCTCTGTTGAGGTATTGCACAGGGTCGAGAATGGGGGCGAAAACCAGACACACGACTGTCTTGGGCATTTGGAGCGAATGCCCTAAAACCCTGTCGATCGATTGGGGACCCAAATCTGCCATGGCTTCACTCTCTACCATCTCCCCGCTTCACCACGGACGCCCAATTGCCACTACCCCAATCGGTAGGAAATCCACCACACCACGCAGGAACCCTAGCCCACGGAGCCACATGCAGCGACATCGCAGTTTTTTTTCAATCTATTGACAAGATATTTAAAAGAGTAATTTTAATTA
Source organism: Cryptomeria japonica (assembly GCF_030272615.1). Taxonomy (NCBI): domain Eukaryota; kingdom Viridiplantae; phylum Streptophyta; class Pinopsida; order Cupressales; family Cupressaceae; genus Cryptomeria; species Cryptomeria japonica. The sequence continues at coordinate 223,955,738 of NC_081409.1, forward strand.
TTAAAAACTATAAATGTAAGGTGGATGAGACATCACAAAAAATATAACAATTTAAAAAAAAAGTCCCAATTAGATAAATTGGAAATTTAGTGGATAGAGAAAAAAAAAACTTAATTTTTAATGAATATTATTTTTAGGTCAAATTTATTCAAAATGACATATAGTTTTGATGGGATGTTTTTTTTATCAATTGTTTTTATGAGATGTTAGCTTTTATGTAAATGTTTAGTAATTCAAAAAGAAATTATGTCTTCTTGGAGATGATTCTCTCCTCCAATGCACCGTATATTTAAAAAAAAAATTAAATATATTTTAAAAAAATTCAATCAAATCTTATGTTTGATTATTATAACCCACTTCTAATAAACTAAAAAACATTCATAATCAAGATAACAAAAATATGAATTTTTAAATTCTAGATTCCAAGTTCTATAAAAAGATATTTTCACATTTTCATGAAAACACCCTTGGTTGGAGAAATTTGGAGTTGAAATTAAAATTTTATTTTATTTACCTTAAAAGAGGGGATATGATGTCACATGGATTGCCATATAGATAGTTTTGGTTAGAAATTTACATATAAATTAAATTTGGTTTGAACTTTAATATTTTCTTGGCTCAAAGTACGACACAACTCTAGATTTTCACCTCTATTCAACAAGTGGGGTTAGTACAACCAAACCAATCTTACTTTATTCTAGAAAGGACTAAATTTTCTATCAATTGAGTTTGAGCATGGTATTACTAATTGATTTCACAATTCCTTCTAGAAGTGGGAGGGTCAACAACTTTACTTTTTTATTTTGGATCCTTTTATGGATTGTCTTCTTGGCCCATTGTTTTGGTACCCACATGATATTGTAAAACCACTTGGTGGTTATCTATTGATGCCTCATACACACACCTGTATTAGGGTAAAGTATAACCTCGAAGTACTTATTGATAATTGAGTAGATGCATTGAGAAATATAGTTATTGTGCCATGTTCTTACTCAAAAAGGTTTTTTAAGTGAAAACTAGTGCTTTATGAGTAAGTTGTTTTTTCTATTTCTACTATAGCTTGAAAGGTTTTGTTAATATTATTGTTTTTGTGAGTATATTATTTTATTTTATTTTCTCTTCAACATTAATCTTTCACAGATTTACAAATTAGCAAGAATAAAATAACATAATTAATGCAAAAAAATAGAAGTTTAAAATAGAGTAATCCACATAGTATGAATGAAATGAAGCATGGTACTAAATATTAGAATAAATTAATTCAAGGGAGAACCCTCCAAAAGTCTCACAACAAGAACATGATTTTTAATCTAACATCAAACATTTAATCTCTACCTCTTATATACATACCAATTTGATTATGGGATTCGTTTACTATAGTGATTATGACTATAGCTCTTATATAACTAACAATTTTGGAACATTTACAATATTATAACAATTCTTGGATCTAAAAATCTCAACGGTCGCCATGAAAATAAAAGATACATAACATTTATTTATTTATTTATACGAAGTACCAGGTACACATTGTCAACGGATTTAAAACCCACAAATGAAGATTATCCATTTTACCAAATCCCTTAAATACGAACCCAAACTTATCCCTTAGAATGTTATGAATTTTATTACATTCAACAAGATTTAATTTTTGGTAAATTATTTTAAACCATTTAACTTGACTAATAAAATAAAAACTAATAAAAAATCACATGAAAATAAAATCCTAATTTCAAAGAAAAATTCCCATGTGCTTCACCACTGAGGTTCGCAGATAACGGCATTAACAGAGCTTAAATGAGTTTATTGTATAAATTAGCATGAATAGAAAGTGGACTGAAAGTACTGAGCAAAAAGTGACGTTACAGTTTAAAATTTTTCCCCTGGCATGGGATTCCTTACCCACAATCTTTAATAGGGTATGCAGAATGGATATAATATTTTACGCTATAAATGAGTGCAACTTTATATGGGTTCAAAATAAAAAATTAAATAAAACCAGCAATGATAAAAGCAGTTTCTGGGGACCCTACAAACAGACTAGTACAGTTTACTGAACAGACTGCTCTTTTGGCAGAGATTTTTTGTAGTGGAAATACAATAAATTGTTACATCAATCTTTTCAAATAGATAAAGTATGGAGGATAGTTAAATAATTGTTGGTTTATGGGTGAATTGGAATTTTGATTGATTCATGGAAAAATGATGATGAGGGTCTTTTTTTTGTTGTTGGGTACAATTGAGAATCTTAAAAAGATAAGGTTAGGATCACGTTCAGATTTTGATTATATGAACATACTTCAAATTTCTTTATTGTAAAGAACTGTTTTTACAATGACAAGTCATTCTTTAGCTGTTGTCTAATGGTTGAGGGTGGTTTAGTGGTATCTTCAAAATATTTAAACTATCATTCTCACCAATTATTCTTATCAAATTAAATTGCAACCTTCAATACCTCTGTAGATTTTTACTTACTAAACTCTTATTTGAAATCTAGAATAAGATTTTGAGCAGCAAATTTTGAGTATAATTGAGAATCTTAAGAAGATAACGTTAGGATCATGTTTTGATTTTGACAAAAAATAATACGTGTTCTTCAAAATAAATACTAATTGATTGCTATGAAAGTTTTGAATAAAAATGATTAAGACAAAATATATTCTTAACTAACATAAGATTTTTAGATTTTTAGATGATTTCTAGTGTCCAGTGAAAATTTGAGAGTTGAAAAATAGGAACTCATATTCCCTAGGATACGATTTTGGGCAGCATCTTTGACTTTATGTAGCAGACTGTAACATTATAAAGGACTGTATCTTTGAAATGATAAGTTATTCTTTGGTTGTCTTGAAGAGGGGATCTGACAAAGTTGTCTAATGGTTGAACGTGGCTCAATGATGCCTTAATTTTTTTTAAACCATTGTCCTCACCAATTATTCTCAACAAATTAAACTATAACTTTCAATACCTCTTTAAATTTTTACTAACTAATTGAGCACATTTTGAGTATAACTAAGAATCTTAAAAAGATAAGGTTAGAATCATGTTTAGATTTTGACATAAAATAATACACCGTGTCAAAATGAATACTAAATGATAACAATGAAACTTCTCAATAAAAAACATTAATATAGAATATATTCTTAACAAAGGCAAGTTTTAAGATGATTTTTAGTCCCCATTGAAAATTGAGAGCTTAAAAATAGAAATGCTTATTTCCTAGAATAACATTTTGAGCAAAATACAAAATATGTTCTTAACAAACACAAGATTTTAAGATGACTTTTAGCCTCCATTAAAGATTAGAAAACTTAAAAAATAGGAATTCTTATTTCCTAGAATAAGATTTTGAGCAACATCTTTGATTTTATCTAGCAGATTATCAAATTATAAAAAACTGTATCTTTAAAATGATAAGTCATTCTTTGGTTGACTCAATGATATCAACAAAATATTTAAACCATCATCAATTATTGTAGCAACTCTTCGATATCTCTCTAAATTTTACTAAAATCTACCATCAAAAGATTATGTTTTAGTTGATTGAACAATATAATAAGTAGTACCATGATGCATTCCTTAATTATGTCATCTACTAAGATATAAATTGTCAAAATCTAATGTAAGATTTCAATTGTCAAAGTCCAATGTACCATTTTTACTAAAATCTACCACCAAAAGATTGTGCTTCATTGATTGAACAAATATAATTAGTGTCACAATGCTCTATTCCTTAATTATGTCATCTACTAAGATATAAATTGTCAAAATCCAATGTAACATTTAAGAACTCAAGATAGACGATAGAAATTAAGATTGAAAACTACTGATAATCTACCCCTAATACATAAAGGATGAAAGGAATCTAACGATAATTAACCTAAAAAACACCAAAAATTAATTAATAACTATACATACCCCATACACAACAGGATAGGTAGGTCCCAAAAATTAATTAATAACTATACATACCCCATACACAACAGGATAGGTAGGTCCCCAGTATCTTCTTTGATCTTACTGTGGGAAAAAATACAATAAAAAAAAAGCAGAGGGGCCATGACAATGGTGACGTACGGACATGCAGTCCGTGATAAATTCAAAAATCTCTGACACGTTCAATAATTATATTGCTATTTTCCAAGTGGCTTTAAACGTACGTGAGCGTCTGCGCGCTATTCAAAAGCCATTTAAACTGGATTTCCATGTTCCACAGATTCAAAAGCGCGGTAGAAGGAAAGTAGCTGAAGCCTCTGACCAAAATGAAAATGTGGCAATGGATTTTTCTCTGTTGCATGACACTGATCGGGTTCACAGATGCCATCACAGTGGGCTCCGATGTGGAAGCCATGAAAGAGCTTAAAGATTCAGTGAACCCAGGTTCGATTCCCGCTGGCTCCTGTCTGAGTTCATGGAATTTCTCAGTAGATCCCTGCGACACAGCATTCCGTCAGTATTTCACCTGCGGAATCCGATGTGCCGGAAGTCCAGCCAGAGTGACAGAAATCACTCTGGATGCCGCTGGTTATAATGGCAGCCTAACTCCGGGCATCGCAAAATTGGCCGCTCTGCAGATTCTAGATCTCTCCAACAACTTATTTGCAGGGGAGATTCCCTCCTCCTTTCAAAATTTGTCGTCTCTTCAACGACTTCTGCTCTCTCACAACCGGTTTTCCGGTAACATTCCTGAGTCGGTGGGGGGTTTACAAAGCCTGGAACAGTTATCTCTCGATAACAACATCCTCCAGGGTTCGATTCCCCGGGCGCTCGGTGGTTTGAAGAAACTAATCAGACTGGAATTGCAGGGCAACAGGCTGAGCGGCGATTTCCCTGACCTAAGCGGAGCGCAAAGCCTCACTTTCTTGGACGCCAGTGATAATCTGCTCTCTGGTAACTTTCCGGCGAATGCCCTTCCGCCGCCATTAGTAGAGCTAAGCCTGAGAAATAACCGGCTTTCCGGCACTCTGTGGCTAGATTTGGCAAAGCTTGAGTTGCTTCAGGTTGTGGACCTCAGCAGCAACCAGCTTTCCGGCGATTTGCAGTCAGGGTTTTTCAATCACCCTTCGCTGCAACAGCTAACTCTGTCTCATAATGGATTTACTTCCGTCCAGGTACCTGGAAATTATGGGACTAATAGTGAACTTATTGCTGTTGATCTGAGCTTTAATCAAATACAGGGCCCTCTCCCAACTTTCATGGCCACAATGCCAAGGCTTTCTTCGCTTTCTCTGCAGTACAATTATTTTACAGGAACTATACCCTTTCAGTACGCAATGAAAGCCTCCTCGAGCTTGGCTGGTAAGGAGCCTCTGCTTCGCTTGTTTCTTTCCGGAAATTATCTTTTCGGCCAGATTCCTGCCCCCTTCTTCCATTTGTCGTCTGATAATGCACAGCTGAGCTTTGTGGACAACTGTCTGCTTGATTGCCCTGCTGCTTTCCTCTTCTGTCAGGGCGGCAACCAGAAAACGCAGTCTACCTGCAGATCTTTCACTCCATTGGTTCCATGAAACTGCTCTGTGAGCAGTGCTAAATTGTGTTCTTGTGTTTGAGAGCATTCATCATTGCTTCTGTAACTATGTTTTGTGTTAGAGTATACGTCAGTGCTTCTGTAACTATGTTTTCGGGAAAATTGCTTAAGTTATCTTTGTGTTATGTACATAATTGTTTGTTATATTGGGCATTGCTCTATTTTCAATTTTTTTGATAGATTCAAGAATTCTCATGGAGATTAGGCTGTCCTGCTTCTTTCTTCTTCTATCAGGGCAGCAACAGATCTGTCACTTCTCTGGTTCCTTGAAACTGCCCTGAAAGGTGTGTTAAATTGTTTCAGTTGTGTTGGAGCAACAGTGGAGGGTTTATTTTCCATACATTACTGCCTCTGTAACTATGTTTTGGGGAGAGCTCTTTCAATTTATTTTTGTATACGTGTTTTTTTCATTTTATTTTATGCATGCACATAACCGCTGCTTGTGCACTTACAGAGGATCGCTCTGTCTGAACTTTTTGATAGTGCAGCTTTTCCTGAAAGCTTTACTAAATGGCAACTTTTTTTCAAAAAATGGAAGTATTTAAAATAGTTACTCTTAATTTTTAGGGTTAAGTTGAAGTAGGCCTATGATGCATGCAGCTAATAACAAGCAAAAGTTTTCTCAATATTTGAAAAAGAAAGCACTTTAGTTGACTTTTTGGTTTGACTGGTAGTTTACTTAAAGATTATATTCAATAAAACAAATTGAATTATGTTGTCTTATATGGTTGGGTTTTTTTTTTTTCAATGTTTGGAGTATTTGTAAGGGTGATTTTTAAATGGAAACAAACGGATAATATACATAATATTAATTTTATTCTTATTTAGCTGATTATATATTATGAGTATACATCTAAATTTGGAGTCATAATCAATGGACCCTTGGTATGTTGGTGAAGATGAATGGCTCTAATTGAGCCCACTAGGCATCAAGTCTTGCTAAGTGCAAGGCTTTGACATTATAAGGGATGAGGCTAGGATTGTGTCTTGGGTGAATTTGGTGGAATGGGTTACCTCTTAGTCCTTGTCTCTTAGTTGAAGAGGTTTCAACCTATAGGCTTTTGCCCCACATCAGGTGGCTAAAACTACGTTGTGAAGGCCCTTGTTGGGTTGGTGTGTAGGCTTTGTGACTTTGTTGCGTTGTCCTGCCTGTAGGTCAAAACCTCCATAAAAAAAATAAAAATAAAAATTAGGAGTTGTCTTTTAGCTAAGTTGCTATGAGTTAGGGGACTAGGTTGTCTAAGTTGTGTATGAATCCAATCTTAATTGTACCTTGAGGTGGTTTAAATTTTGTTGGATGCTACGATCAATTAAAATACTATCATCTTCACTAGTTGAGCTCAACCAATTTAACTACAACCTTTGGTGAAGTATGAATGCCCATGCTATTTCCATGGAGTTATGTGATCCATATGAGGATGGTGTCTTAACATATTTGACAACATATAATTTTGTGCAAAATTGGCACCACTTATTTGTTTTTACACATTATGATACATTTATATTCTATCCTATATATATATATACACATTCTTATTCATTCACCTAAAAAAAAAAAATTACAATTATTTATGCACATTTTGATACATTCATTGAGCACCTTGTTATAATTTTTTTTATGTTGGGTCATTTTTGCAAATGAGAAGAACTTTTTTACTTATGGATTTAACCCTCAAAATTTCAAATTTCAAATTTAAATTTGGTTAACTCTCACCTAGTGCTATCTTGACATAAATTTGCATGATTTATTACCATGCCCTTTGCACTTAAATGCATTCAATACACATGGTCAAGTATCCTCTCATCCTCTCCTATCCTAAGGATTTGAACATTTCGATTTGGCACACAAAATTGAATCTAGATCTTCGCAATCATCCTAGTTAGCATTTGCATGACTTAAAGAGTGTTTTCATCAATCTTTTGCCTCAACTTACCAAGGGTTGAGCTAAGTAAACATGTCCCCTTGTGACACAATAACAATCCTTAAAAGGTAATTTTTAATATCGTCATTTTCAAAATGTAGAGATGGTAAAGGAAACAAAGGCAAATCAAACAAACCAAGAAGCAAAAGTGTCTTTATCTTTGAGGAATAGAGAATAGATGGTTTAGGGTAGTGGTGGTTGGGGGTGGGTTAAGTGCCAGTGTAAACTATCATATCATTTTTGTAGTTTTAAGACATTTCTACGAATATCATAACACAATGTCATTAGCTAGACTTTGTTCATTCTTAAAACATGAGCTAACAATATTCGTTTATTACATTTACTTTCTATATTTAACATTTACCATTTTTTTGATAAAGGGTTAAATGAAGGCCTTTAAAACGGTCCCAACACTTATAATAGAAAGATATAGAGAACAAGAAGAAACAATCTAATTGGAGTGAAACTTCTATAAAACAACAAAAACAAGGTCCAAGCCACCATGAGACCAATGAGGATCAAGAAGAAAGCCACAAAAAGAGCATGAATAGAACAAACCCTAAGGAAGTTAGAGCTTGTTAAGAGCCATAAAAACATCCCACTCCTATTACAAAAATTTTACATGCTTCTCCACAAAGGTTGTGTTTGTCTTTATCTAGCTCCTTTATCACCTTGACTTTCTTTCCTCTAGTTCTTGAATTGGGCCAAGCTTGATCCAAAAGGGAATGAGATTTTTGTCTCTCTTGTAGCATTTTGATTATTTTTGTAGATTCCTTAATGATAGTTTTATTGAAATCCACCATTCCTCATGATAGTTTAAATTTCAATAAGATCACTTCAATCTTTTCGTCTTGTTTAGTGTTTTTCCATTTTCACTCTACTAATTTCTTTCATTGCATTTTTTTATTTAGCTATTAAATAGGTTTCCAATTCATTTTGTTGATCTCAATGAATAATCACTCGAGAATCTTATGGTGCACAATAACCTCTTTGTTCATTTCATTAGTTTAATTAGCAAGAAAATTCACAATTGAAATCACAACCTCAAGAGATAAAGGGACATGAAATATTTATAGGCAATGTAGAAGAGCTAGGGTATAATCCTTCTACTTTGGGAGTTTTAGCATGCACATCAATGTCATCCACCTCATACACTTTCCCCTTTCCCTTACTATTGCGTTTTATCTTCTCCCTTGTCTATGACTTTCCCTCCACCATACGGTTATTTCACATCATGTTTCTTTAAAAGAGACTTCAATGTTAGAGCATATTTAGCTATTAGTTGCTTTTTTACAACTAGTCATGCTTTTTTGCTTAAGTTCACTTAGGAGTGCTTATTTTAGTTGTGCACCTGGTTTAGCTTTTAGACGTCTAGTTTAGCTAGAGTTGAGATTTATTTAGCTCCATATGCTTGCACTTTAGTTCTCCTAAATTTAGCTTTGCATTTTCTTTATAAGCACCTAATTGTACAATTGTAACCCATCCTGTAATTTTGTATTCTTTGCTTTTGAGTAATATAACATTCATTTGTGTAGCTCTCTTTTGTAGAGGGCGTTCTTGTTTGTTTTTTGATCTTATAGGTGCTTGTGTTACAAAATTCAACATGGTATCAAAGCTTTGAAACTTCAGCATGGTATCAGAGCGTGGATTTGCCAAGCCCCTTCTCAATTTTTGAGGGTTTCTTTACTTAGAAGAGTTGCAAGGTCCTAGACTCACTTTTTTATGGATCTAGTTGTGAGAAAAAAATTACCATCTTTAGGATCAAATGGAGGTTTTCATCACATTCACAACATCAAAAAACCCTAAGATCGACTATCATTTCATCATATTTGGAGTAGTTGAAAAATCGGGTCAAATTAGTTAAGGGCATGAAAATCGAGGTCAAATTCAGGGGTAGTTGAAAATTTTGGGCAATTTGGTGCAAAACGAAGGTCACCATTGCGCTTAGAAGGTCAAAAAACCATTAATTTGTCTATCGATTCGTCCAAAACGAAGATTGGAGAGTTCTTTGCAAAAAAATTTAGAAAGTTTCCATTTTCGAAAAATTTTCATTTTCAAAAATTTTCTATTTTCAAAAAGTTTTTTTTTTGGAAATTTTCTACTTTTGAAAACTTTCTATTTTAGAAACTTATTATTTTTTGGAAACTTTCTATAAAGTTGTTATTTTTAGAAAATTTTCATTGTTTGGGGGTCCCTTCAAGCCCTAAAAAGTAGTCTTCAGTGTTTTTCTCATAACTTCGTCATACGAAGTCGAAATTGGGCAAACAAGATATCGTTGGAAATCTCATCCAAAGGTCTATCCAATCTCATAGGTGGTTTTATTAAATTCTGCACTAATTTTTTATACAAAGCCTCCAAATCCAACCTTCATTTTCATGCTTTTGAGGCCATATCTTGCACATACACAATCTGTTTTTCGACCTTCGCACATCATCTGAAAGATGTCACAATTACCTATTCAAATATATTGTTATATCTTCCTGATTTTTATCCAAGTAATTTTTATTCAGTCTTTTGTGTTTTCACTTCACGACTGATTACTTGGTCATTTTGGCTCTTGGAAACTTTTAGTCTATAGTAAATGGCTTCTCTTAGGCTGCCCTACATGTATTTGCAGCACTTTTCCCTAGTTGGGCATTTTGAGCATCCTTTTCATGCACTTCTTTGCTTGTAGACACACTAAAATAAAGTGTCACTTTTGTGTATGGGTTTGGAGATTTTGCACATTTTGTTGTGCCTTATTTTGTACATGTACTGTATTATAAAGTGTCATGGGGAGTTGTGTAGTGCCTTTTGTTTTTCCATCACACCAATGACAACATTGAATCCTAGTGATTTTTGTGCCAAGAGTGTGTGCATTGCATGCATGCCCTTTTTTATTTGCAAGTACTTTCTTGAGCACTTCATGGTGACACACAGTTTCAATGGACTTGCTATGCCTCTCCCTTGTTAGCATTATGGGGGGGATTCTACTATTGGTTCTAATGCTTCCTTGGTTTCATCTTGGAGGTGAGCTTCCATCCTCAATTGATCAAAGTTCTTCAAATTATTGGTACCTGAATTTTCGACTAGTAGTTTTCTCTTGCATGGTTGAGTAGTGTCGTTGGGGTTACTCATGCAGATTCATGTGCCATTTATATCTTCAACTGACAGATGTTTTGCCTTTGTTTTCCATCTGATTGATTGAATAGTGTCATTGGGGGCATTCAAGCATATTATTGTCTTCTTGATCCTAATCATCTTATTTTAAAGGAGTTTTGTTCTTCATTCAACACTATAGTAGTTATCATTCAACAGTTGTCTGCAACTTCTGTGTGCTTCAAGGATGTTCTTCATGGTCCTATTCTTTTGGGACATTTTCTTGGAGGCTTCTTAGTCCTTCATTCCTTTTTTAGCAGTTCATGTTCTTTTTGTGCATTGCATCTCTCACTTTTGGAGAGGGTTTTTTTCCCACGTGGTTTTTCTCCTTTTCTTCGCTTAGAGAGACTTCATTGGTTTGTACATGGGTACCTAATTAGGCATTTTGTTGTTAAGACTCATTTATGCATTCTTGCATTTAAAGTTTTCTAACTCACCCCAAGTTTCACTTAAGAGGGGGTGTTAGAGCATATTTATCTATTAGTTGCTTTTATTAAAATAGTTATCATTTTTTGCTTAAGTTCACTTAAGAGTTCTTATTTTAGTTGTGCACCTAGTTTAGCTTTGATGCATCTAGTTTAGCTAGAGTTGAGCTTTATTTATCTCCTCATGCTCTCACTTTAGTTCTCCTAATTTTTGCTTTGTATTTTCTTTATAAGCTTCTCATTGTATAATTGCAACTCATCCTATAATTATATATTCTTTGCTTTTGAGTAATATAGAATTCATTTGTGTAGCTCTCTTTTGTGGAAGGTGTTCTTGTTTGTTGTTTGATCTTATAGGTGCTTGTGTTGCAAAATCAACATTCAACTCCTTGACTACCTTCATCACCGTCCAAATTCCTTCTACTCTAATCTTTAAAACTAGTAGGGACAAAAGAAGGACTATCCCGAGAAGGATACTTAGATTTGAGAGGATAGGAAAATACTGCTTTTAGAGAAGACAAAGGAGAATGACAACTCTTCTTGTAGGTATGCTAAGGTAACAAAGAATAAGTAGGGTATCAACTCCGAGTAGCAATGACAAGTTGTGGTTTCAAGGGTAAAGCATGTTTGATAAGAAAAATAATTAGACAATGGTGTAGGGCGAAACCTCAATTCCTCTATTGAATAAATTATGTGATTTTACCTTGAGCCACCAAAACTATGACTTAGTACACAATTATTAGATGGTAAACTAAATGATATGGCATCATTTTTAATGATGTGAACCTAAAACCTTATGTTTAAGGAATCGACTTGCCAAATAAATTGCTATAAATTTATTTTATTAATCACCACATAATATTTTAAATGCACAGAGTTAAGATACTCAACCAATAGATCCTTTCCTCTATAAATAAGAAGACATCAAACAAATAAGAATAAAAATTGATGACCTATATAATTTTTTCAAAGGTAGACAAACTAGTTATGGTTAAGTATGCATATTAATAGTAATTCTCATTTAATTTTGGGTCCATTTCAATGGAATACATAATACAATTACATGTGCACTCTTGTGCTTATTTTAACATATTCCTCAATCCTTATTCAATTTTATTTTCCATCTATTGGTACTTAGTTCCACATATTTGACTTTATTGTATTCCTTTTATACATATCACAATATATTTTCCATTATTAGCCTTTTTTTTGTATTGATCAAAGCAAAGAAATTACAATAAAAATAAATAGCAGTCCAAAAAAAGACAGCAAGGAAAGAAAGAATATGTTTACAATGTCAAACAACTAAAACCACTAGCTCATAAGGCTTAAAAAATACAATGATTTACCCGGCTAATCCAATCAGCACACTACAACAACAAAGAACATAAGCACTAATCAACATATACAAGCTGAAATATATGTAGGACCAAAACCAAAGAGTGACTGAAAAGATAGTAAACTGGCATAACATGTCATCAAACTTGAAACTTGAGGAGTCTATGTACCTATCTTGCACATTTAATCTCTCCTTCTTGAAGCTACAAAAACTGATATTTGATCTCATCCAACTGCTTGATATAACTGTCACCATTCCTTCACCTAATTTTTAATTGAGAACATAAGAAAATGAGTTGGATCATGATTTCTAAGTAAAACACTAGAATATCTACTCCCTGGTGTAAAATATGATAAAAAACATTGCTTGACATATACTTTTTCATATATGTAACAAATGCATTGTCTCATAGAGTCTACAATCATATTCTTACAAAGACCAATACCAAAAATAACTCCCATCTTAAAGCATGACAAAAGACAACTGGAAAGTTATTAAATATGAAATTCCATTTCTTTCTTGCTCTAGAACAATCCCAAAAGATACGTTTTATGTTTTCACTATGTTGACAAAATGGGCATTTAGTAGACTACAAAACTAGAAAACTTAATTTATCTCCTATAGGAAGTTTATGATGTAAAACTTTCGATGACAGAATTTGAGCATTCTCTTTAGCCTTGGACAACCAAATTTGAGCACTCAAACTCCTCCATTTCCTCTCTTTGAATCTACAATTCGAGAATTTGAGCATTCGCTTTAGCCTTGGACAACCAAATTTGAGCACTCAAACTCCTACATTTCCTCTCTTTGAATCTACAATTCCATTTATTGTTAAGTCTTCGATTTAACCTCATTTTTGACAAAAAATACAAGTAAATTTTTTAAAGAAGAAAACATGAAAAATGAAATTTCTCTAGCCATAACCAGTCTTGAAGACATTGCACTACAAAGGAGTACATGTCTTGATCAAGAGCTCCACATGAACCAAGGACTTAACAAAAATCAGAAAACCCTTTAACTTTTTACTTAAATTAAAAGAAACCTTAGCACAATCCCAATTGAACCAATAAAGAGAATTGAAGTCCCAAAGATCATTGTAGTTTTTAACCCATTTCTTAAATAGATATTTAGCTTGTTTAGGAAACATAACAACTAAAGGTTGTCCTTGATATTGCGCAAGATGATTCCACCAAATAGATTAATGAGAAAAAAAAACCATGTTGAAGTGAGTTCTTTCCCCAATTCAACAACTACATACAAGTTGCCAAGCTTTCCAAATAGATTGTAGATAAAAAGAGGCTTTAATACGAAAGAACTGAGAAAGTAGAATCTTACCCAACCATCCCACCGATTGCCATTTATTATTCATATCAGCAAAAAAAAAATTGATGTTGCACCAAGATCTTCCATTACTCATCTCTTGAAACAACTCTAAATATTCATTTAGCAAATAAACAACACCCTTGATTCCTAGGATCCAATAGGCCTAGCCCCCTTCTATGTTTTGGTTGAATATAATGGAGCCAAGAAGTAGATCCGAAACCCATTACACCATCCCAACTTATCCACAAAAATTGGTGAAAAAGTTTATTAAAGTCTTTGTAGCCTTTTCTGGAAGGCATCCAACAAGAAGAATAGTAAACATGGGAGACCATAAAAATCCGATTAACAACCTGAATTTTGCTAGCTAATGAGAGATATCTATTGCCCCAATTAAAGATTTTGTTCTTCAATTTAACGAGGTACCAATTCCACTTATCATGAAGAGAGACTCCCAAGCCAAAAGGAATACCAAGGTATCATGTAATTTTTCCATGTTTGATTTGTTTCCACTGTTGAGGAATCCAGTGTGGGACTAAATCAGATTGGATCTTTAAAAACTCAGTTTTATGATGAGCTAACATAGTCACTGAAACTGAGCAATACAAATCCAAGGCATCCAATACATTATTAACTTTTGATTGATAATTTGTATAAACAACAAGTTATCATCAGCAAAATGTGAGTGAATAACAACTGAATTATTAGGACCAGTGATGCATTTAATTAAAGCCTATATGATTGTATTTTTGCAAAATATAACCAAGAGCATCAACAACTAAAACATAAAGGAATGGAGATAAGGGGCGACCTTGTCTTATCTAAAGTTGTAAGGGAAATGAGTTAGACATAGAATTATTGATCCTTAAAAGAGCATTAGCATCATTACGTATATTAGGACCAAAACCCAACCATTGCAACATCATTATTAGTCATTTATTGCATCTACACTTACATGCATTTGTACATTCCATCCCTAGATTGATATCTATATTTTCTTGTCCCATGTTAAACCCATGACACTTGAGATTGATCTTAAAGGGTTTGAGATTAACCCCCAAATTTTCAATTTTTAAATTCGAATTGCCAATTCTTGGCCTTTTCCACTAGTTATTGGAATCCAACTTTGTAGAAACTTGCACAATATGTTGCTCTATATTGGTATTTAAAGACATTCAATGTGCTATTAATTCTTACGTGGTTATTTCTATGTTTGATAATGCTCTCTACGAATGTTTGAAGAAATCATCAAATTAACCCATGAAAGCGAGTTAACTAAGGAGAACACGATTCTACCAATCCAATAACTTCCCCTAAGGTATTTACAAACACCATTATTTTAATGCATCTTTAGCTATTAGAGAGAGAGGTAACACAAGTTTCTAAATTCTACATTTTGCTACAATAAAAAGCAATCACGTACATCAATCATCCCTATAACACTTGAGTTTGACATTGAAAGACTCAAATCCGATCTATAAACATTTTTTAGAAACTATATGAATCCCAACTCATTCTTCAAACAAAAAGCATTTATTTTTTCATCAACACAAACTAATTCTACATGATATCAACATATTTTCTCGATCACAATGTTTTAAATTAAATTTCTTATTGATTAATTTTTTATTTTAAATACTTTTTACATATTTATAAAACCAACGAAAATGAACTGAATTAATCTGATTTAATTTGATTAACCTAAATTTATATAAAATTAATTTTATTCCACTCACAATATATCTACAAATTTTATGTATAGCTTGCACAAACATGTCATATATTATACTCATCTTAACTTTAATACAAAAATATATTTTTAATTGAATCCTCCAGCTGAGGACCCCACAAATTCACACCAAGAGACATTAACTTTATTGAGAAGGTCGCAGTACAATGATCGCAGTGCATGATTGGTTCTAGCCGTTGCAACACACGAGCTTGCCATTTTAAAAAGTTTTCTTAAGATTAACAGTTTTATGCAAGGGCCTCAATTTTTTATAGCCTTCTAAATTTAATTATTCTTTAAGGATTAACTAATGTTAGGACGTGCAATCTCTTGTTTTAATAATTCAATACAGGTTTTATAAGAACTTTATCATTTGAAAATACAATAAGATTACAGATTGTAAGTAAAATATCTAATTTAAACTATATGGCTATTAGATACGAGAAGGAAAAACTATTAATTTCATAAGAGTGGAATAAGAAAGATTAAAAATAAAATGTATTTAATCTATTTATAGATTAGGTAATAGAAAGCAAAACAAAATTAACATAATATCATTTAAGGTTGTGTGGCATCTTATTGATCTACATTTCTTATAATTGTTTAGATATTAATAATTATATTTTTGGTTGTTATAATGATCATATTTAGTGATTTTTTTCAATGGCATTTTTTTTTTTGTAAATGGGAGAATAGTTTCTATGGATCAATTTAATTGTGGTGAATATAACGAGATGGTCGAGCGCATAAATTGTTAGGAATTTATGATTTTTCAATCTAATAGATGCTAAATTATTGTCAAATTTTTATGAAGCATTTATATTGTGATATTTTTAGTATACTAGACTACATGTTTGTAAAGGGGAATCACCTAAAATTTTAGAGGTTTGTTTCAATTATCCAACATATTTGCCAATACCTAATCAAAATTTTACAGTGTATGAGAATTAATCTCACCATTACCATTATAAATTCATACTAAGGTTGAGGCCATAATTACCTTCAAATCACCACATATGTTTTAAATTGTTACCCCTAATCACCCAATATTTGCATTGATCAACTGAAACCACACAATATTCATAATTTTTTACTTTTTGACAAATTGTTGCTTTCTACTTCCAATTATATTTTTATGAGTCATAGGCAACTACAAGCATTAGCATATCAACAAGAGGAAACTTAATTTTTCTATCATTCTACAATATATAATGATTTTCTTATTACATATCATATTTAGTAGTGATGTACATCTATGATTTTTTTTATTGATTTTATTTGTTTACTTTCATTCTTACAAATGATATCAAAACTACTAATGTTGAGTCTTTGACAATGATATTAAAGACAATGAATATTTTTACAATTTCCAATTTGTGAGAGATGTTGAGCAAGATCCTTTTTTTTGAAAGTTGTAAAGGGCACTCATTAAAACATAGAGACATGATGGTATACTTTGATAGTGTGTAGTAGTTAAATACTAGTAAACCAACCTACATTATTAATATTTACATCATCTAGAAATGAACAAGGGAATACCTTGGCAAAAGACTATAACTAGCACTTGCACCAAAAAAAGGTGCAATGATTATGTTGATAGTAAAATATTGGAAGATAAAGAATTACAAAATGTAATTTAAATTGTATTTATTAGTGGTAATTATTTGTAGTGTGAACTGATTGATTTTAAAATATTAAAATTTAAATACGAATCAAAGAAAATATAAATTTTACAAAATGATTATGATGTTGAAACTAACTGGAGTAAATACAATAACTTAGTAGAGTGTCACAAGGCACAATCACTTATTCAACAAAATTTAAAATTGATGGGAATCACTACTTCAATGACTCTTCTATTAACCAAAAGGACATAAAACACAACTAGCACCACAAGAAAATAGAACAACAATAACAATAGATATCTAATAATAGAAATTGCTTTAGAAGATACAAACAATTAGTAAAATTAAACTATTGAGTCACAAGCCAAAATTCAAGCTCATATAAACATAAAACAAATATTCTTCCCTATCAGGGATACACATGTAATATCAAAGACCTTATATCAAAATTATTACCATTGTAGTCTTTAACAATTGTATGAAGCATCTGATTCAGATAAAAAAATTGAGCCAATTAACATAGGCAACGTAGGTGAACAACATCCTTTTCTCACCAATTTGAGGGGAAAAAATTCAATCATAAGTAAACAAATAATAACAAAGATTGATAGCAGCAGAAAAGAAAGATGGTATTGTAAAACAATAACATAGATGAAGTTATAGAGGAGTATTTGGGTAGTGGGAATAATGATATAAATGAACACACGTAAAAAAATGACGAGAAATTGAAATCTGACACAAAAGGGGAAAACTAATCCAAATTAAAAAAAAAAAGGGTGAGTGAGATCTATGAGGAATTTTTTAAATTGATTAGGTGTGAAAATACCTATTCATTGAATTGTTGAAGAATGGATATAAAGATAAACCTTCCATATAATTTAGGTGTAAGATGTGTAGTTGGAAATATGGTAAAAGCTAAAAGTTGATGCCATAGAAAATATATGTTGATAAATATTGGAGAAATTAAGACACTTTATCTAATTATTCATTAAATAGGTCATTTAATTATTTTATTTATTTAAGATAAACTTAGGTGCTTTTTTTATTTTCTTAAATAGGGCTAATAATAGCTTAAGTTGTCTCATTCTCAATGATTGTGACACTTGCCACTAGTTAATTTAGTCTTGTGTTAGGGTTTGCATCTAGGATTTAATTCATCCTTTTATAACTATTCATTTTGTCCATTGTACTCATTCTTTTGTGAAATCAATACATAATTCTTAGGTTGTTGAGCATATTGTTCTCTTTTGATCTCTTTTGTGTGACAAGTGTTTTGCTTGCAAATGAGTCTTGTCTCTCATTAGCTCTTTAGCTTATCCCCAAGTCAATCTTAAGGGGGGGTGTTGGAGTAATTAGGACACTTTATCTAATGATTCATTAATTAGGTTTTTAATTTATTTAATTCGCATAAGCTAAACTTAGGTGTTGCTTTTTTTTTTATTTAATTAGGTTAATAATAGCTTAAGTTCTCTCATTTATTTTGATTGTGACACTCAACACTAATTTAATCTTGCATTAGGGTTTTATTCATCCTCGAATAAGGATTCATTTCATTTATTGTAATCACATTCTTATGTGCAATTAATACGTAATCTGTAGGTTGTTGAGCATATTATTCTATTTTGATCTCTTTTGTGTTGTAGGTGTTTTTCTTGCAGATGATTATTGGCTCTAGTCTTTGTATCATTAACTTCTACAATAAATTTTATAAAAAAATATCATAGATGGAGAGAAATAATTAATGATAAGATGAAAAACAAAGAAAGAAAATTTGTCTTCATGTTAAGTATGTCTTTGAAATTGATGAATGCATTAAAAAGCATGTGAAAATTATTATATGTGGAGGTACAATTCAAGATCAAATTGAAAAGATGATGGGAGCACTACAAATGACAAATAATATTCACTTGAGTGTTGCTTTTTATATTTTGACTAGAGGGTTTCCTACCAGAGACTACCCATAGTATAATAATTTTGTCTTTCATAGGAATTCCTAACTTTTCTCATAAACATTAGTTTGTAAAGTCGGTAGCCAATTTCCACACAAAATGACACTGTAAAAAAAATCTCATATCTGCAAATCACAGTGTTTTTTGGTCTGATTTTTTGTAGCTTTACAACAATGGAGATGTTGATCATGAAGATTTAGCTACTGAAAATTTTGCAAAAATCTATTATGTTTTGCAAATTTTATAAACTATACCCTAGCTATAAGATTATAAATCAAATCAATAATGTTGATTTAAAATTAGCAATATGGTCCTAAAGTAACCAATAATTATACAAGATTATTGATGAATTAATTTTATTTTTTACTATAACTTATAAAGTTTAGGTGAATCTAATCTAATTAGGTATCAAATATTATGGAAAAATTTTAAGTTTAAAAGGTTTATAAAATAAATGCTTTAATGATTTAACTAGGACTTAAATAAAATTTTGTAAAAATGTGATGATTCAGGTTGCCATATAGCTTGTATATGATGAATACTAAGAGAGGGGGGGGGGGGGGGGGGGGGTGGTGAATTAGTATACCAAAAAATACTGAACTTAAACTTTTAAACAGTTTAGCAGGTAACCGGTATAACAAATTTACTAACAAACCGATTAAGACAAATGCAAACCAAACAACAAATAAAGCATTCACCCACAAGAGCACAATCACCATAACACAAGAGGTTTTGACGTGGAAACCCAAATGGGAAAAACCATGGTGAAACTCACAAGTAACTATCTGCAGAATAGAAACCAGACCGGTTAAGGTCATACAATGTTCTTCACTAGAACAGATCCTGTTAGGAATCTAGATCTCTGTTAGGAGATAAGTCCTGTTAAAGACTACCTTGTGAGAGGATTTCAGATTCACAGTTGTGAACTACCTTGTTAGAGGATTTACAAAGGTTTTGCTGGGCCTACCCGATTAAGGGTTTCAAACTTGTCGAAGATATGAGTAATCAACAAGTAGATGATCTAGATACTAGCACAATATGCTTGGTTAGATCCTTGATAGCTCATTGTTAATGCACATTTAGCATTACTTCAGTCTTTAATATCTCCACACTCTATTTCTTCACACAGACCTATTCTTCTCTTCTATAATCTCACATACAAAACCCTCATCCGCTGCTAAAACCCTAGACATGATGTCCTTATAAGGAGTCTAATTTCATGTCGGTCCAATAGGATTACATTACAAGTTCCTAGGTTCAGTGCATCTAGACACATTTGGTAATACGACACAAAATCATCGCCAAAGTGTCAGTGGATGATAACTCATCACAAAAATACCAGTTGGTAACTCATCACAGAGTAATACCGGTTCATTACCGATTAACGGTTCATAAATTTTACCAATTACTGGTTGTCACAATGAAGACTGGAAAAATGTTAACTACCACTTTGTTCCTTCGTACCGCTTTGGGATCCTCAAACCGCTGGAGGTCTTCATACCACTTTGGGTCTTCAATCAGTTTGTGACCGGTAAACGCCTTCTGCAAAACACCGATAGTCTAAAGACTAATACATTATACCGGTTGGAACAATTACCAGTTGAGCATAACTCATACATAAGGAAGTGATCATAAAAAATGTGTGTGTCCAACAATGACAATCACAATATCATCAAAATGCCAACGGTATAATTAGCCAATTTTTGAAACATCAATTTAAACTATTAGCCAATCGGTAAATATCAGTCATTAAAAAAATCATCAAGGCCCAACATCCATTCATTCACCATCTAATGTGGATTTTAAGATTATCATTCATATAAAGTAAAAATATTTACGTGTACTATATTTACTATTTTTTACTAATCACATAACTATGGACTTAATATGGTTGCATAATTGGGAGATGAAAGGTTGTCAGATGTAGGATGAACACTCCAACCTTGAAATTTAATTTTAATTGATTTAGATAATTTTCAATTATCATATATGAAGACAATGAATCTTACATTTCAAAAGGAAATATATTAAATTACACTTAACCTTATTGAAATTTACTTATTTGTCAATGTCAAATATTGTATTTGGAAAATTGTCCTTGAACACCTTTTCATCCACTATGGGTGTATCTTTCTATTGGATAGGTGCACACTAAGCATCCCTAGACCCATAATCACAAAAAAAATCATAGTTTTTGAAAAAGTGAATTGAACATCGAGACCTAGAAGTTTGACCCTCATCACCCTATGTTAATGGCCTAGTGCATTGTAACAATATCTTTGTAACACAACCAATAGACTCTAGAGTCTCCACCTCAATACTCTCCCTCACAATGGGAGGGATCATGACATACTCAATGTTTGGGGTAGGAGAAGCCTTCATAGAAAGGTAGTATGCATGACATATACCTACTCTCTATTATATATTGAGCTCCTATCTCTACCTTGGAATTAACACATGTCAAAGTAGTTTAGGATCTCAATGAGGACAAATCTGCAATAAAGTTTCATCAAAAAATATGGTGGGACTTCATTGTTGTTGGGTAAAAGTACAAAGCTATGTCACATTTTATATATTATTGTTGTCACTCTTTTTATATTATTTCACTAGTACATCTGAGGCTGATTTCCGATGGCCGATTGTTGGAATTGCGTCTACTTTTCGTCAAACTACTAACAAAAGTAGTTGTTGAAAACTCATCATCAAACTTGTCAACGATGCCTCTGACCGTCGGAAGTACGACGACCCCATGGACTCTGGCGATGATGGGCATGATCGCTCTTATGATCAAAAAAGTCATCAGACATACAAAATCCTTGTCAAATGTTT
Organism: Cryptomeria japonica; assembly: GCF_030272615.1. Lineage (NCBI taxonomy): Eukaryota > Viridiplantae > Streptophyta > Pinopsida > Cupressales > Cupressaceae > Cryptomeria > Cryptomeria japonica. The sequence continues at coordinate 223,977,541 of NC_081409.1, forward strand.
ATTTAGATTGCATCGGAATGTCGATGGAAGTCATAAACTTCGCACCAACGGGAATGTTGTTTGTCTGACAGTTTTTTCGTCGGTCCATTAATATGCATCGACGACCGTCCGACAAGGAAGTACCGTTGGACATACAGCATCCTTGTCAGATGTTTGTGTAGTTCGAGTCAGAATTTTGACAGATTCCAAAAACTTTGCACCGACAAGAACGTTGTTGGTTCGACGATTCCATCGTCAGTGGAAAGCTTAGTCTCCGTCGTAATTCTGATGAACATGTATTTTAAAAAAATAAATTATTATTATCAAGATGTAAAACACACCTCATTGATATGTATAGCGAATGATATTCTATCCCCATCAACTACCAATAGGGGGCATAGGTTTGAAGCTAATATGAGGCGCACTGGTTTCAAGCTAATATGATCAGGCACACCATGGTTGAGATGGTCCAACTCCTAAGAGGGTTGTATGAACATTGAGTACTGGTAAACCTATTAAAAATGATGTTGATAGGGAATTAGCTAACCCAAAATGCAAGAGCCTTTAAAGCCAATCAGGGAGATGAAATGACTTTATCTACCTTATCTAAGTTAGTTGTTATTGGGAGCTACCAAAACTTATCTTCTATGTATATACATGAAATAAATTTATCTACTATATATACACATATTTCTTATAAGTATATCCCAAATTGATAATCTCATATAAAGTGTCATCCTATGTCAATACATGACATATACCTATTGAATGACATGTATATATCTCATACTAAGTAGTCACTCGTTATTATATATTCAACATATATTCAAAGACGATAATCATGCATTCCAGACTACATGAATATCCTCTTTAATAAAATACATCACATGTACAAGGTTATTGGGTTGATCGAGTCCAATAGCAAAGTACAATAGGTAAAGATAGTACTAAAAATAATGTTACTAGCATCTTAAAAGAAAACATAAATGCATTATGACCACCCACAAAACACAATATAAAATAGTTCCAACCTTTCTTTTGTTTAAGTAACTAGGGTATTTGAATTTAAATTTTGGTATAAAAAAATAAAATTTTAAAGGTCATCTCTCCCCCTGTATAGTTCAACACGCCCACATGTTTACTACTAAAAAATTCCAACTCATTTAGATATCTTATTTTCTAGTTATGAAATTGATCTTGGGACCTAGGGGTTATGGGCCCATAATATACTTAAGTGAAGTTAGCATAAACCATATCAATTATGTTCAGTTACATCAATCTCCACTTGGAGTGTTTAATATACATATCATCAATGATTACAATGCTTATTTCAATATACATATCATCAATGATTACAATGCTTATTTCAATATACATTTGAATTGCAACTTGCAAGAATAGATGAAAGAGAAAGAACATGTGTTGAGGGAGGTGGAAGTGCTCTTCGAGGTAATCACGAATTGAGTCCATCGATCCCCAATGATGGTTTGCAATGCCACCCGACCACGTGGAACCCTTAGGTCCACCCCATCGTGCTTGTGGAGATAGTTCCAAATAGTCAATCAAAGTATACAAGGGGGATGGTAGGCTCACACATGCCATACATGATGTATACATGATAGAAGTAATGGAACAATATAGTGCAACATCAATAGGGAAGGATGATACCAAGTCATGAATCCACATAGGGCCACTACTTTAAAACTACACAAGGCATTAGATTCTAGAGTGCAGTGGAGGAAGTGTCATCGTATGTCTCTTCGCACAAGTCCCAACACTCCATGTGCGGGCTTGCCTTTCATTGTATGTTCTCATGGGGATGCACCATATGGAACCAAGCATTATCTCATATGGACGAGAAAGACAATCACACCATCCCTATGCTACATGAGTGGGTATGTCTCTTTGCACAAGTCCCAACGCTCCATGTACAAGCATTTCTTTCATCGTATGTGCTACATGGGGACAAACCATATGGAACCAAGAATTCTCTCATGTGAACGAGAACAATGATCACATAATCCTTGTGTGAGTGGGTATGCCTCTTCGCACAAGTCCCAACACTCCATGTGTGAGCATGCCTTCCCAAAACACCCTTGGTGTTGTGATAGCCCTCAGGGCATGCTCAAGGAACCAATTTTCTTGTTATTTGTTTTAACCCAAGTCTATTGTTATGTTATCACTTGATTACAAAACTCCCCAAACATGAATGCCAAGCATACCACTTTCAGACGAGGGACACGAGTGGGAGCCACTCCCTAGTCTCACTCTAGGACTAAGCTCATGCCATATCTAAATGAAAGACATCTCAAATACATCAAATTGTCTCAATTGAAAAGACCATTTTCATACATAAGCAAGACATACTCAATTGGGCACAACACCAAGAGAACGGATCCTAGTTGATCCCTTAACAAAATTCACATATATGTTATCATGATTCCATAATAGAATATCATCTCAAAATCATCAAATACCACTTTTCAATAATTCCCAAGTTTGGACCAAAAACCAGTCATGAGGCCAATTACCATTGTTGAATGAATGAATGAAATATTTTAATGATGTCCATGAGACTAAATAGTCTATGGGACCAAGACAAACACCCTTAATTGATGGACCTCAAAAACCCTAAAATTTCAAAATGCATAAAATGAAAATGCACGATTAGCCTTTTGGTTCTAATCAATTCAACAATACAATACTCCCTCGATTTGTCATTTCAACATCCCAAATAGAATTGAACAACATAACCTCATATATACTCATAATTTCCAAATTTGGTTCATACAAATCATATAATCATCCAAATGGAGAGATTCAAATTGGAAGAATACTTTAATTCACTCAACAATTCATTTGCAACAAACTAAAATCAATTCAATTGAAAAACAAAGGAGGAATTTGAGTTCCTACCTCAAACTTGACCAAATCTTCAAATTGACAATGTAATTGAACATAATTGAGATGAGACATGAGTTTCTTAAGTGAAGTTACCCATAAACTATGTACAATTGTTTGAATTCTTTTAGCATAAACCACAATGAATCTACACCTATAGTCCAAAGTAATCTAGCGAGGCGTGCTATCTAAAATCCAAAATCATGAGTATTGGATCCAAGAGTACAACACAAAAATTCGATTGCAGCAATCTGTTATACATAATATATCAAAGCAATTTGCAACCATATATATTTAAGAACGGTTCAACATATAAACTCTTCTCTTTCTCTTTTTTGGTAAGCATTATCAGCTATAATGAATATATAATAATGTAAAGAAGTCTTTATTGTTCATTATATAAATGGGGATATGTATAATATGGTATCATTATATATATTTAATTGTAATAGATAAGATTTGAAAAATATGTTTTATGTTTATATGTATTTATTCAAATAACTGATCTTTTGTCATTGAAATATAAGGATATATACCACTTTATTACTATTGAAAATTACTCACTGAGAATTGAAACAAAATAAATCTAGGATATGGAACAAAATTTTCTTAAGGTTTGACAATGGATGTATCCCTCAAATCAATCACAAAATTAACTATATAGATCAATATCTTACTTGAAATCATATAGAGAAAGGTTATTGATTGACTATGAACATGCTACCTTAGGATGAGCTTAGATATGAATTTGGAGTTATCAAAGCAATGTTAACAACATGTATCGGACATCTGGGATAGCGGCATAGAGAAAGTGGAATATAATATAGGTGAGAGTGAAGTGCCTTGGATGGAATGTTAGAAGAGATGTGTGGGACCCTTGCACACCCCATAGAAGCATTTAGAAGCCATAAAAAAGTGCCATAGACCAAATATTAATGACTGTCCTAAGGGTACCAATTGTGACAATCACAAGTTTACTAGTGATACTGCCTACTCAAACAAGTTGTATTTGGAAACCCCACTAGGTGTGTATATGTAATGGTAATGAAATGTCCTAAGAGTAGCCCTTACACCAGTATGCACAAACCTTGGTGTCACAACAGTGTTGGTGTGGCCTTGGGCCAATGGTGGTTGACTGTTACAATTAGGACAATGATCTCAAACACAATTTATGATGTTTATAACTCTAATGTCCCAATCTACTTCTATATATTTTCACAAAACAATTAACAACCCAACCATAGCTATTAATAATATTTCACCATAAAATTTATGTAAAATGTATTATCATTGATAGGATAACTGACTTGCATTTAGTAAGAGACCTCAATGAGTGGAGTTCCATGCTGAAAAGAGTACTTGCAATAAAGATATTGCAATCAACGAGACATTATGCATTCAAAAATCCACAAGGAAGATCTAATATTTATGAATGAAATTGCAAATCAATCTAAGTTACATGTTTGATATCTTACTTATATCATGGCAACATAAAATGTATATATGCACTCAAGATACCTCTTTGCTTGTTTATTTGAGAATGTTTCTAGGAATTAATAGGTGAATGATACATTGATCTACACATGAATCAGTTGTACTTTCCCAATACTTTCATCCCTTGGTTAAGGTCGCATACCCCCTAACACTTGAATATTGTTTCCACCCTCATGATTACTTGAAGTCCATGCTCAAATCACACTAAATGACAATAATTAGTACAAAATAGTGATCATAGCCAAGGAAGCCTAAATTTACTCATACTCAACATGATAAGAAATAAATAAATCATATGGACCATTATTCATAACATAACCTCTTTTTCACATCATGGAAGGCCAACATTACAAGGATCACGCTTTTCGAAGGAGCCATTGTTCAGAACCACCAAACTATCAACAAGAGTAGAAGCTATTAGGCTCATACAATTTTAGGACATATAAAGAGTTGAATCAGAAGCAAGATCATGAAGCATACAATAGAGAGGTATTCATGGAATAGACATCTAAAAACATCTCATTCATTAAGTAAAAAAATGCTGAAGAAAATGACAAGTAATAAAAAAACTTACAAGGATGAGGCATATTCATAACTTTTGCAGTTCCGCCATGGATATCAACACTAGAAGCAACTCATATTGTTAGTGTACATACAAGACAATATGGGAGTTCATTATACCCAACAACTTGTGGTGTTGCTGTTCGTGTTGGTTCTATTGGACCTGCAATTAAGATTCAACATACATTATTCAATAAGATTAACTATGCAACATAATGAAATATTGAAAATTGTGTTATCTTGTTGAGCTTCGCTTGGTTTCGAGAATATTTTAATATTATCTACTTAACAGGGCCAACCACGTGAAGGTGGAAGCTCATTTGGCCCCTCCCCCTCCTAACATCACTCTAAATTCCCCGTTAACATCTTATAACATTCATTCATTCTTTCTTTCTACCATTAATAAAATATAACATTCATTCATTAATATCACATAATGTTCATTAAGACATAACATTGATTAACATTAATTAACATGCAACACTCATCAATATTAATTAACACATATCATCCATAACCATTAATTAGCACATAATTACATTCACTAACACATAAAAATTAGTCATTATCAAATAAGGTAGATTACAATCATTTCTTTTTTTGTTTTTTCTTTGAAGCTATGAAAAGACTAAGTGGAGCATCGATTTCTTCATCATTTCTCCCCTCTGCAGTTGTTCCACCCTCTTCTCGTGATCTCGATGTATGCCTAGTCCTATACTGAGGACGAGGACACTGAAGCGAAGGGGGGTCCTCTGCAATAACAAAGAAATGGGTTAAATTCAAAACATTTTTTATTATTGTTACAAGTAATTCATTAATTTAGAGAACACAACTATTGCGCTCTTTACCTGATGGGGCCACATCATTTTGTCTAGCCTCAACCTCAACATGTTGAACACCCTCTAGATCATCTGGAGTTGAAATACTAAAGGTTACATTAATGTTGAACATCAATTGCAATTATATTTGTTTAAAGGAATAACAATGGTCCTCTTTATGTGAGTGGGGAACATCACATTCCTAATGTTGTGTACCTAGATCATCCTCCACTTGGTCACCACCGACTACATGCTCTAAAATATTAACAAAAAAGGTTACATTAATTACTACTCTAATTACAAATTAAGATGTTTAATTGTATTAATAACTACATAAATAAATTTGAATAGCAAATGAATACCTCCACTACTGGGATGCACATCCGCACCTTCATGTGTAGGTGGTGTTTCACGATTAGCAGACTGCATTCCAATGTCATGCACATTGTTATCATTGCTTGCTTATTTAAAACAAATATAGTCACTTTATGTTGGAACTCAACATAAATTAGATTATTGGTAAAGTATTCAATTTAAAATAATTTCCATTTAGCATATTTACCTGTGTGACGGATGCACTCGAATATTGTGTATGCCCACTCAATTCTCTTTGCCGATCAGCCACGGCTGGATAGCCTTGCTGGTAGGCAATTCTCTTGTCATCTTCTATGGCACTCTATTGAATTCAGAGCCCTACGTTTTTGCTTGGTATCGTGAATTTTGCTTGCATTGTTTGATAAAAAAAAATCGTTTGCAATTTATTAATATTTTGATGCAATATTTTGTTTACATGAGATACTTACAATTTGTGTAGCAAGTTTCATATAACCACCAGAGCTGAGTTTGAGTTGCCCGTTCTTTTCTTGCCTTGCCTTGGTTGCCTTTGACGTGTCACTCAGTCTATAAAAAGTTTGAAATATGTTAGATTATATAAATATAAAGAGTAATCAATTAGTACATAATTACATTCTTAATAGTATCTTGTAGCTTCTTCTAGCGTCTGGTGGTGTATTTCCTTTTTTACTTTCAATTCTCCTTGGCATCCAAAATCAGGTCCTTCCACTCCCTCTCTGGACTCATGGGGGGACGCTCATACTTTAGGTTCCTCTCTAAATGGGTCTTGTATTGGTCCCTCACATACTTTAGATATGTACCAGCTTTTTCAAGGAGCTTGGTTTTGTCAAAGGTGTCATTTCCAAACCACTCAACCATTTGGTTTGTCAATTCATCTTTTAACCTTTTTTCTTGGTCATTCCACCTTTTAAAGAAAAAACAAACTTGTTAGATTCAAAAATAAACTGAAGCTACATTTATTACAGTTCAAGAAATGGATCAAAGGAAAACTATTATAGCAATGATATGAAATCAAAATAGTGGATTAGGGTTAGTTCACATATGATGTACCACCTTTTACGTATGGTGGGCCCAAATATCTGCAATGAAATGTCACTAAAATGTTTATAGAAAATATCATTTCCTGCAAAAAATATCATGGGATCGTTAGTCCAAAACGAGTGATCATAAAGTAAATTACAATTAGACTATATATAATAATAATTTTAAAGTACCTGGAACCTTTTGTATCTTTAAGGGAATCATTTCTTCATCACTCACCACCAATGTGGCCTGCAACGTTCCCGTACTAACAATACAAGAATATCTAAGAAATGATGGTATGTTATCAATAGTAGTCACCTCTAGCGCATCCTCATATGCATCTCCTCTTGCAGAAAAATGAATCCACTATGAAATGCCCCCAAGAAAGAACGCCTGAAGGGAAATAAACACATAACAGAAGATAGAGCAAAAGAGGGATCTATCAATAGTGGGCGGGCCAATATGACGTGCAGTAGAGGATGTCTGCATGCTACGTTGCCGATATTGCAGTCGACAATACAAGTGGGGCTAACCTCTGATGAGGCGGTGGCAAAATTTGCACAGGAACATTGACAACACCTAAAGAATAATACATTAAACATATCAAACATTAAATATATGAAAAGTGCAAGAATTGTAAACAAGGATGAACCTTTATTTTGAAGATTAACAGTATCAAGTATGATGTGTTTTGGGTACTCAAAGTGATAAGCCAAGCAAGCGATAATCCAAGAAAATCATCATCACCCAAAGTACCTACAACACCCTGATCATGGCAACGACTTTCATGAGGGCGGATAAATTGTTGTAAAAACAACACGTACATATTTTAGTTAATGACATAAAAGAGAATAAAATATAAACCATTATTGTACTTTTGTTATAATTAAAGCTTTCATTACTACTTACTTGCAAGTTTTATGTTGTCTGAATCAATACTTGCACCCTCTCTCATATCTCATTAGTCATAGGATGCACGACTACTAAAGCAACAATCTCTTTAGTAATATTTCTAAGAGGTTTTTTTATGAATTCCATAGTGTGTGTGGAATTTTCAAGGTCATCATTGCTTAATCCTATTGAGTCCACATCCCTAGAGAGGTGCTCAGGTATTGCAGCTCCCTTTCCCTTTCCCCTAACATCCGTTTGTGTCAAGAATATCATTAACAATTACAAAATTAGTCTAAATCATTAAAAAAAAGAACATAATAATGTAACAGTTTGCTTCTATCTAATTTGTACAATTACAATGAGGTTTACTTGCAAGCTAGAAGTGTCGTGATCTACATCCCTGTCTGTGATATGTGATGGATCCATGTCACCCTATGACAAATAAAAAATATAAAAAACGTTAGTGAAATTAAACCAATAGACTTAGCCAAAAAACTTCATAATAAAATGGTATATTGGATTCATTAATTGGAGGTTGGTTAATTTAAATGGTATATAGTACACACCACCCCCATGATATTAACTTTGTTTGTATCTATACGATTCAAACTTTAATCAATTAGAAGCTCTTCGCCTGCATTTATTGATTTTATCGCACATACGAATACATGATTTCCCTCGCGCGCCTCAAATATGCAATTGGGTTGTTTATTAGTTGACCCAAGTCGCGTACTATTTATAAAACCTGCAATATTCCCTATTGCTTTTGGCCGACCATCAATGTATACAGCCACTCGTTTACTTTGATCATTATCTTTCTGTTGTATATAATTTGCTGACAGTGCATATCTATGCATAATTTTTTTATATTGAACAATTTGCATCCAATTATTGTAATTGTAACAAGGTCCGACAAACTCCATCAATTCAGCAACTTTGTTGTAACAGACCTTTATGTCGTCCATGGAAAAAAAGCTAAAACCATGTAATGACGAAGGTGCTATGTGATATATCCTACCGTTAACACAAAAATTGGTGTTTATTGGAGGAAGTTCCTAGGGCACCCATTGTTTTGTAGATGTTTGTACCATAGTGGCACCTCAATGTCACCTTTGGTCTCATCATCATAAGCAATTGTAGACCTACTACATGTCTCACTTCATGTCTCACTTTCATTTTCTATTCTTGCATTTCCCTCACTTGACGAAGACAGATCCACCATAACATATGAATTCAACCACCAAACCCTAGCCTAACAACAACAAAGATCCACCATAACATATGAAGATTACCTAAGACAATGCAAATCAAATGAAATCACAAAGATTATACCATCACATGTCCAATAGGGTTTTGATCTCCATTCTTCCTATCTCCATTGATCTTGCTTGATATATTTGCTCTCAGATTTTATGTGCACAAGAGTTCAACAAAGAACGAAATGTGGTTGCAAGTAGGATCATAATGTAGTCAAGTGATCAAATAGTTCATTAGGGTTTGATAATGAAGGAAGCATCTCCTTATATAGAAGACACAATATGAAATGGAGGGATAAGATTGAGAGGTGTAAAAGGAGGTCGGCTATGATTAGAGGGTAGGTAGAAGAAATAATAAAATAATGAAAGAGGTAGGTAGTGTAGGAATTAAGAGATGAATGACATGTGTCATGGGTAGAAAAAGGCTAATGAATTAATTAAATAAATAAAGATTTATTTAATTAATAGAAGAAATGAGATCAATTAAATAAATAAATATTTATTTAATTTAGGAAAAGGATAATTTAAATAAATAAATGTATTTATTTAAATGAGAAATAAGGCTAGAAGAGGATAAATGAATTAATTAAATAAATAAAGATTTATTTAATTAATAGAAGAATTAGGCTTAGATAATTAAATAAATAAAATATTTATTTAATTAGACATGACAATTTTGGGTGTCTACATTTTGCCCCTCTTTGAGACAATGTGGCTTGTCGCGTTGTTTCAAAGAAGATAAGATGAACTGATACAGAGTTGCCCCAAGATGGGAATGATATGCCCCCTCAAGAGATTGGATGAAAATGTTTGAAAAGATTGCAGACAATCTCTCGATAAGAAAGAAAGGCTAGAATGGACTGACCGGATAAAGTGACAGAGTCACGGGATAAAGAAGACTAACTCGGGAAACGAGGGCTAAGGCGAGGGCTAGGGTAGGCTATAAGATAGACCATGGGGGAAATATATCCTCATTGTCATCCACACATTCACGAGAGCATAGTGCAGAGCGAAAAAAAAAAGAGCAGTAACAGTCAGCAGTGATGGCTTTCGTTCACAGATTTGACTGCGTTCGTCGATTCCAGAGGCCAGCAAAGGTAGGAGAGCCAATAAGTACCACAAAACCTCCTCGTACTCGATGCATTTATTTTTGTCATTAATGCATGAGAGGTAGAGAAATAAATGCGCATTAGGTTAGAATCCAAAAATGTCAAAAAATGTCTAAGCGCGTTTGCGTTGGTGTCGGGCGCGTCTATGCCCGCCAGGCGCATCTGGGTTTGTGTCAGGCGCGTCTGTGTTTGGAACCGCGTCTGCATCGAATGCGGTCGCATCTGTGCAGTGTAGGAGCGTCTGTGCCAAGAAGGCACGTCTGTGTCACCCAGGCACGTCTGTGCAGAGCTTAGGCACGTTTGTGTATTTCAGGCGCGTCTGTGCAGTCTTTAAACGCGTTTGTGTCAGGAAAGCGCGTTTATGTCCAAAAAATGCAAATTTGTGTCTTCTAGGTCAAATCAACAATTCTTTGATGAACATACGCTATCGATTGGATAAGTTGCTAAGAGGATACACTCAAGAAGGTCCTCTAGGGAAGACTAGGATAGATCAAGGCACGTTGTGATGAACAGTGAGTACCAAGATAGAGTACTTTGTGATGAACAGGGAGTACTTAAAGTATAAGCAGCACTTTTTGATGAACAGTGAGTGCAAATGTGAGGAGCACTTTGTGATGAACAGGGAGTGCAAATGTGAGGAGCACTTTGTGATGAACAGGGAGTGCAAAACATGTAGTACTTTGTGATGAACAGGGAGTACCACTAGGATAGAAGCAACACTTTGTGATGAACAGTGAGTGTCACTGGGATAGCTAGCAACATTTTGTGATGAACAGGGAGTGTCACTAGGATAGAATGTCATATGCATTTAGATAAAAAGTAGCATTTTATGGTAAACAGTGAATGCCACTATGACTGACACAATTGATTTGTTTGACTGTAGGAGTATTTGCCGATGCTAGAGTCACGGGAGAGATTTTCGTCGACACAGAGATTGCGACCTAATTTGACACTTGGGGATCGAGCAGCGATTGAGGCTATGGGATTGAGACATGTTTTATATGTGCCTGAGTTTTGGGCAAACATGGGACTACTGACTGCACTGGTGGAGAGGTGGCACTCCGAGACATATACTTTTCATTTGCCGATGGGGGAGATGACAGTCACCTTGGAGGATGTATACAGGATTCTGTGGATATCAATCGATGGGGAGTTGATTCTGTACGATCGAGATGGAGACAGGGAGGCCCTGAGATGAGTGTTCCAGGACCCTGGATTGGAGATGAGGGCTGGGCATGTGGCTTGGGACACTATGACTGCTACAGGATTGGCGTTGCCAGTAGTGATAGGAGGAGCGATCAGTGGGCTCTTATGTCCTGATAAAGCGACACGGGGGTTGGCTGTGGGCTGGGGAGGAGCATTGGAGACACTGGTGACATAGCACACCAGATATGCCTAGGGACCATGTGTGCTGGCACACCTGTACTATGAGCTGCATCAGTTTATATACCACAGATCAGTGGGATTGGGCTGCAAGGTGACATTGTTGCAGGTGTGGGCTTATGAGCATCTGCCAGTGATGAGACCGATACATTTCAGAGGCAGAGGTCATGGACGAAGTTTCATGCATTTATATGATATGATCACGTCGCAGCCACGGATTGGTAGGTTAGAGCACTGGCAACGAGTGATAGATGATATTGATGTGGTCATTTGGAGGCCATACCTGGGATGCGAGGAGTGGGAGGATGATGCGGTAGAGCTTCCCTACACCTTCCGGAGTAGGTACCTGATTGGGCGAATGCCCTATGTGCTGGAGAGACAGCTTGTGGACAGGGTTTGCAGGCAGTTTGGCAAGATTCAGAGGATGCCACGGGGCTCAAGCATGAATGCGCGGACAGTTAGGAATTAGGCACGGTTCGGACCCTTGCTATCATATGATCAGGCTGTGACGCAGCTAGTAGAGATGGTACCCCTACCCTGGGACATGTGGCCAGACGTTGAGGATGCCGACATGGATGTCGAGTATACAGCCTACTGGGCCGAGCATCCATTCCCACGCCTGATGGATCTAGGAGAGTTATTTGAGGGAGATGATGGTGGGGATGATGATGATGATGGAGTTGATGGGGGCAGAGGCCAATGGAGGAGGAGGGGGGTAGTTGGAGAGAGGAGGGTTGCACCGCAGAGGGAGGGAGCAGAGGAGAGGCAGGCTCGGGTGGTGAGAGATCACGGTGGATTGCTGCTACAGGGGCCAGTAGCACAGGGTCCCAGATAGGTGCAGAGACAGGTACAGGGACAGGTACCAGTACAGGCACCAGTATAGGTACAGGCACAGGGGGAGGTACCAAGACAGGGGGAGCCACAAGCAGAGCCATAGGGGGCTGATGCAGAGGCGGATGAGCTGATTGAGCTGAGGGAGATCTGCCAAGGATAGGCAGATGAGATCCAGGACTTGGAGAGGGAGAGGGATAGGCTCAGGAGGTGGCTCAGAGATACTGAGCGGGAGTGAGACTAGGCCATTCAGCGCTACACAGAGGCTAAGACAGCACTGAGGGCTGGGAGACAGGCAGCAGAGGACACAGGGGCCGGATATGCCTATGTTATGCGGGCCAGGGAGGAGATTGCCTACTGGCAGGATCTCTATTATGGTGCAGTGCCAGTGGATCAGCAGGCGAGGAGCTTCCATAGACCATCGCGGACAGCGATAGCTATGGGAGGGAGCCGGAGGAGACAAGCATCTAGTGGTGGGGTTATGGGTCCTCCACCACCACCAGATAGAGGGGACAAGAGGGATGATCCTGGGGTGGGTCCTTCGGGGGCTCAGATTCCGTCGAGGCCAGGTGGCTCCGAGGGAGGGAGTTCATCATAGCCTTAGAGGGCTCCCTATGTATCAGTATTGTACCATTTTTGTATGATGATGTAGACACCTTCAGGTGATTGTAGCCATATGATTTTGACATCATTGTATCATGACACTTTATATATATATATATGAGATGATTCATCTTTGCAGTAGCTATATGCATGTGTACCAATGTGATGGGATGTTCTTATATGATGCTTATGATATGGATGCAAATATGTATATGATGCAATGCAATATATTTTTTTGTTCTTTTATGTTTTATATGTGTATGCATGATGCAAATGTGAATGTATGTAATGCAGATGAATATGATAATACAAATGTAAATTATGCTAACAGGTATTGTATGCAGGATGTGATGCAATTGTGATACCTATATGTATGTATGAAATGCTTATATGTGGTAATGCAGGTGCAACTACATGAAATGCAAAATGTTTTTGGTGTGTCATTATACTCAGTCATGTGATAGCAGGCTACACGGATTCAAGAAGGATGATGGAAGTCAATCAAGAAAGGGGGATGAAAGATAGAAGATATGAATGTGAAAGAGCTTCTTGTGCGTTATCATCATTAACCTTTATTATGGCAAGTAGGTTATGACAATCGAGGCACATGTTTGACCCAGAAAGTCATTGTACCTGTTTGCATGGAGATAAGACAATCACAAACAAGGAATGCCCCAGTTCACACTAGACTCACAGTGTCCTCATATCCTTGGACAAGTCATAGCATTATTAAAAGACAATCCACAGACAACAAATACAAATAGGTGACGATACCCCATCCTCGCCTTTGTAGTCAAAAACATCCTGGAGATAGAATCTCTAGTCAGAGACATCCCGGAAAAGCTAAAAGACATGTCACCAAGAAAGATGAAATCAAAAGAAAACCAAGACTCGACACCAACATCCACTGTGGTCCTCAAGTTTAGTGTCTCTTGTCACTTGTATAAGTCTTATTTGATTCTGGTCATAATTTTTACTTTCACAAAATGGATAGATAGCACTGAACCATATGTTGTCTGAGTCTGTTGAAAGATTTGATTTTGTTGAAGCTCATTGTTGCTACTGTCTCATCTAAAACTGACTGAGTCCATGAAACTGATACTTTATTGCGGAGAAGATGAAACTTTATTGCGGACTAGCGATGCAAATGTTGCTTTATTGCGGATTGTGCGTGGATAGACTGAAGAAAGCTGAAAGAACTGTACTCCTCGAAACATGTGATGTTCTTAGTTCCACACCCATCACTAGACATAGGATTTGCCATAGCCACATATAGGATTTGATTTATTATGGATGGAAAGGGAGGTTTATTATGAATGGCTAACTAATCTTGGGTAGATCAATAACAAGCCATGATGGGAATGGGTAACTTTATTATGAATGAATAGGTTGTGAGTGTGTGCAAAGTGAAAGGATGAAAGTGGATCCTGAAGGAGGGAGGAGCAATGTCTCTACGCATGGCACTGGTGACCCAATTTTCACCATGGTACTTGGCTAGGGCGCCACCGAAGTGGTTTTCACCGTTGGACGAAATTGTTTCTCTTTACTTTTTTCAATTTTTTGATTTTTTTGTATTTTTGAATTTTTTGATTTTTTTTTGTATTTTTGAATTAGGATATTCTGAAGAGCTATGTGTAGAACCTGCGAAGGTGCATGTTGTTGATAGGATCCTCCAAAGGTTCACCTTCTGTAGTTGAGAGCTAATATGCCCCAGATCCATATACTGCTGTAATGATGTAAGGACCAAGCCAATTTGGTTCGAACTTACCCTTCTTCTCTCTGTCTTGCTGATTTTTGGGGTTTTCTCTGAGAACTAAGTCACCTACCTCAAATGTGTGAGGCTTGACTTTATAATTGTAACTGTGATGTTCTTTGACTGAACGATGTGTAGCTTGAGTGATTGTCTTCCTTGATGAAGGAACTGAGATAAAATTACTAGTGTGTGGACTACACAAGCCCATATGCGTGTCTCCTGAAGAAGTTTGGGCATCCCTGATAATAAAGTCCCTCAAGGAAGCTCCATTAAAGGTCCATGATGTATCACCAGAAGGAAAAGGATGTGTGGAACAAGTAGATGAGTTATGAAGGCTTATGATTGTGAAAAGAAGTGAAAGTAAGATGACATGATGGAGACTTAGGATCAACAAGTATTCTTTTTGACTTGAAATTTTAGAACTTTTGCCCCTAGTTATTTTGATATTAGGGGAGATCAACTCTTGCTCATTTTGCTTCATAGGATTTTTATCCTTGACTTTGATTTTTGTAGAGTCCAATAGCTTTTGATTTTGATTTGGACTAAAAGATTTTTCTTTATTTTTGACTTTTAGATTTTTCTTTTCAAAGCTTGGTTTGTCATCCCCAATGAGTAAGGGCTTTTCTAATTCTTGTTGATCTAAGTCTAGGAGCAGACTGGAAATGGAATGAGTGGATGAAATGGTAAAGATATGTGAGTTCTCAAGAGGGTTGGTGATACACTCAATAGATTCTTTGTTGGATCAACTCTTAGGACTATTGATATCAAGAGTTGCTTGCACCACTAGAGGAGATTTACATTCAGACTTAGTAGCCACAACACTAGGTGGTTTACACCCAATTCCTTGGCATTGCAAATTATTTGTAGATTGTTCCTGCTGACTGAATACCTTAGGAGATAGTGGGAGTTGATCAACATGAAAGATATACTCACCACATCCCATGTCTTTAAACTTGAAATTTTCTTTGATCTCTGCTTGTTTGGATGTAGAAGCTTTCAAGGATTCTGGATCCACATATGCTGATGAAGGAATAGCCTCTCGATTGGCTGGAATTGTTAATTCTGATCTAGGTCACAGATTGTTGCAATATATGAATGGATTTGGATCCGCTTTGACAATCACTTCAACTCCATTTTGTGGAAACTTGATGCATCGATGATATGTAGATGGGACTGCGCTCATTTCATGAATCCAAGGACGTCCTAGCAATATATTATAAGTGAGATCTAGATCCAAGACTTGACAAACCACATCCTTTGTAACTGGCCCAACTCTGAGAGGTAAGGTGACTGTGCCCTTGGAGGAGCGCTCTTCATCATCATATGCCTTGATGGTGATTTGATTTGTTGAATTCACAGCTTTATCAGAATATCCCAATTGTTTAATTGTGCTCAATGTACAAATGTTTAGACCAACTCCTCCATCTATCAGGACTCGCTTTATTCTATGTTTGTGTATGAAGGCTTCAACATGTAGTGGTGCATTATGTGGCTGACTTACGGATGCGTCATCAGCTTCTATGAAGGTAAGGGAATGTGGAATGGAAAGGTATCCCACCATGGCTTGAAACTGGTCCACGTTCAGATCAGTAGAAATGACAGTGTCTCTAAGATTTTGTCAAGAATAGCTTTATGAGCGGGGGATATACGTAAGAGCTCAAGGATGGAGATGAGCGCGGGTGTCTTCCCTAACTGTTCTACAAGGTCATACTCAGGTTTGGTTGATGAAGAAGTGGTGTTTTTAGTTGAAGAACCTGGCAAAGTAATTTTACCTTGATGGGTTGTAACATGACATTCAGAGGTAGGTTCAGAAGAAGATCCAACACCTTTTAGGACAATCTTAGGTCTCTGAGTAGAATCCTCAGGGTTTTTGTCCTTGATGATAATAGTAGAGACATAATTGTCCATCAAGATGTGATTGATGGTTGAATCATAGTTGTAAGATGCTCTGGTATAGTTGGTTTGATCATATGTGGCTTTAGCTTTTCCCTTGTCATGTTTTGGGAATGGCTCCTTAAACATCTCATGTTCTTGATTGGATGAGTGTCCCTCAATCTCAATGTCACCTCTATCAATGAGATCTTGTATAATGTTCTTCAGTCGATGACAATTTCCTGTCTTATGACCCTTGCTCTTATGAAATTCACAATACTCATCATCATTCCACCAATTTGGTTTAACCTTTAGTTCATATGGAGGAAAATCTAGAATTGTGATTACCTTGTTTGCCACTAACTTTTTGAAGACTGACTCAAGTGGTTCTCCCAATGGAGTGTACTTCCTTCATGATCTAGAAGTTGTTTGAGCATTCACTTGATTGTTTGTAGAACTTGGTCCCGAAAAGGTGAATTTGGGTCGCACTGTATTGGCATCAACAACACCATCATTGACTGTGTTCTTGTTTTTATTCCAAAATCTTGGCTTGTCTTTTCCTTTAAAGTCATCTTTGTTCTCCTTAAATATCTTAATGACTCCTTGCTCAATTAGGACCTTTTCTGTTGCTAAGCCTTTTTCAATGACGTCCCTGAAGGTGGACAAACAAGCTTTCCTTAGATCATAGCCAATGTCTTTGTTAACTTTTTGGGTGAACATTTCTACCATTTGTTTTTGTGGAATTTCACAAGAGCATCTGCTGGCTAGATTCCTCCATCTGTGTAAAAATGATGCAAAAGACTCTCCCTCTTTTTGCTCGGTGTTGTATAAAGTAGTGACTGATATGTCTGTCTCTATATTGTAGGAGAAATGTTGAATAAATGCCTCTGCTAAGTCACCCCATGACTTAATACCATGACGGAGTTGGGAGAACCATTCCATAGCTTGATCACCTAAGATTTGTGGGAATAATCTCATCAAATATGTCTCTTCTGAAGCTACTTCAATGCAAGCTGTGAAAAACTGTCTTATGTGTGCCTTAGGATCCCCTTTTCCTCTATACTTATCAAATTTAGGTGTCACAAAGTGTGTAGGAAATGGAGGCATTGGAATGCTCTTGTCGAATGGATAAGGACATATGTCTCTCATTGTGTATGTTGGCTTCGGTGTATTTATGTCCTCCATTTTCTTTTGTAAGTCCCTGATTTGTTGCTCCAAATTGCTCTTAGGTGGATATCGACTTCTTGGACCATACCCCATGCTTGAGGCGCCAATCGGAGGAGGAGCTTGTTGCATATATGGATGATATTGATCATACACATGTTCATATGGAGGAGGTCTATAGTGATGCTGCGTATATGGACCACTTGGTATAGATTCATGTTGAGGAACACCATATCTATTTTGTGCATGTATACCATACTCTATAGGCATGTCATGTTCTAATGTGTTGCCCCCAAATTTGACACGGGGTTTCCTTGTGTCCAAATTTTGAGCATGCCTTTGAATATCCAATTTCTTTGGTGGTTGCTCCTTTGCTTGGGCATGTGATTGAGCATATCTGTCTGCATAAGACTTCCATAATGGTCTGCGAAGGTAAGTATCATATGCTTGACCATGTGTATGTGGGACCTCTAGTTTTTGAAGCAGAGATGATGGTGATTCGGGCACAAGATGTGGTCCTCTATTTCCTCCACTATTAGGCCTCCTCTGATCCATGTTGGAGTGAGTTTGTTGCAAAGGTTGATTTTCCATTATTTGAGACATGTCAAAATCATGAGGTATCTTGGCTCCACTTTGTGCCATCATTTGTAAGAAGTACTGTCTATCTCTCCTCATTATTTCCTCAACCAACCGATTGAAATGGGGATTCATAATGGATTCTTCCACATCTGCTGAATGTACTGAGAAGTTGTCCATATTGTCATTGTGTGTATCATTGTTGTTTGTAGTGTCCATGTTCTCAACATTTGGAATGTTTCTATAGGCATCCATGTCAGGTAATGTGTTATGATCAGTATTGAAAAAGACATCATTATCATACTCATAAGAACTCATGTTTGCGGACTCTTGAGCCTCTTTAGTTTCTCTCCTAGATTTTTGAAGACGGGTTTCAACCATGAACTAGGTATTGACCAAGATGTGTGAGACTAGATGAAAATGGAAAAAGTATGGAAGACCAAGAGTTGGATGGAGTGTAAATGAATCTAAGGTGTACTTGCAATGTCCAAAGTGTAAGACCAAGTATGTATGTAGTAGAGTAGGTGTGACTTCCAAAGAGAGGATAGTTTCTCTTGATGAGGTAAGTTGACCTTGACTCTAAGTAAGACCAAATGAGACCCAAAGGTAAGAAAACTTGATGAGGGACCACTTAGCAAAGTATTGTTGTATGTAGTGTGTTGACAAAGTATGATGAGGACAAGCAAGTGACCTTTTGACTCAAGTTTAAACAAGTGTGAATGTAAAATGAGATGTGAAGCAATGATGGACTGTGTGAGACCCAAAGACAGGTTGAATGCTAAATGAAACTTGGAGAAACAACCTAAGAAGCTCAAGAACTCTGAAACTGACTATGTTTGTTTGGTGGACTGTAACAATTTTTGCAATTCTGAACACAGACGCGGTTTCCTAACACAGACATGGCTCTGTTCAACACAAATGCGCTTCTGAGTTTTTTACAAAATGCACTATTGATTCTGGGACACAGATGCGGTTCTGCCCTTCACAGACGCGATTAGACAGCACAGACGCGATTATGACAGACACAGACATGTTTCTGTAAAATTTGGCAATTTTTTTCCAATCTGTGAAGTCGTTTTGTTGTGACCAAATCTGACTGTTTGACTATTTTTCGTGACAAGAGGACACAGTGTTGATGAAGACCCAATGTTTGTAAGTGTCTAGACTCAAAAATGACTCCAATAAAAAGTGTGTTGTTTGATGTAAAAATGTTTTGCATACACTTGAAGACACAAAAGACACAATGTTTTGTTGTTTGGTCTTGAATGTTTGAATGTTTAAAATAAGTCAAGCACAATTCTTATGGCTGGCCAAGACAATAGTTGTTGATCCCACATAGGGTTTTACCCCCGAGGCTACGCTATTCAGAGTGGATACTTAGATGCTTGACCTCACTGGCTCCACCCTCGGCACTCACTTCTCAGGTCAGCCAAGCATCAGTCCCCACGAAAACTCCCCGTGGTGAACTTTGTATCTCTACTAAGAACCGTATGTGTGTGGACCACTACCAGAGGTCCGACCTCCTGCCCCAACAATTAGAAGGATTTGGGTTTCTAAAACAAAAAGGTGCTAGTAAGGGCATCTGCTCGTGTGGCCATACATGCGGCACTTTCAGCTCTATAAATACAGAAGGCTCCCAGCCGGTAGGGGTTACGCCCTACAACTGGTCAAATAAATTTGATCAAACGGGTTTATGGGGAAACATAGTGTCAGTATGAACTAATCAGCACACGTTATCCATAGTTTTCACCATGAATACATTTGTTTATAGTGGTTCGGAAGTGGTGGGTTTTCCTCGCTACCACTTGGGTCATTCTCTTCTCACTAGTAGTCCTAATGACCACACGGGAAGACAGGCCCTCTAAAGATTAAACAAAAAGAGCCTGTTGCTCAAGACACAAAAGACAATGATTCAATTTTAATGCACCAATTGAAGTGTTTGCTAGTCTATGAAAACAAGGCACACAATAAAAATACAAAAAACCTTGCCAAGGACCTGCAACAAAGAGTTGTTAGTAGTTTGGATTGTTTCAAATAATCACCCCTTCCTGCAAGCACACAAGTTAGGTAAATTTTAAACCCAAAAGACTTTGTGAAAATAGGGGCCTTCAACCATACGATTTGCTTTTAAGACAAGCTGCACCAATTTCATTAGCTAGATCTGAAAATGTTAGCGCAAAATAAACCAGATCTAAAACTCTAAATGCAAAACTCAAAACTAAATCAATAAACCTCAAAATTTTGAAATTGGTGAACACAGACGCGGTTCTCTGACGCAGACGCAGTTCTGTGATGCACAGACGCGGCTAGAAAACACAGACGCGGTTAATTAACACAGACATGGTTAAAATAACCACAGACACGACTTTAGAACATAAGCGTGATTTTCGAAACCTGTAAAAAAAAATATTGCCGATAACACAGACGCGATTCAAAATGTCACAGACGCGATTAGGAAACCCAGACGCGATCCTAAAGTTCACAGACGCGTCAAAAAGCCAAAAACGCGATCCGAAAGTACGTCGACACGAAAATATCAAAATGTTGTCGAAAATGTCAGATCTGCAACTTCAAAACACAAAAATTTGCAACAAAGATGTTAAATACAAAAGGGACAAGAGTCCCACCGGGCGTGCCAAAATGTATATGGTGAAAATGGATAACAATAATAACAAGATTGAAAGGGTAAATGAATTCAACCACCAAACCCTAGCCTAACAACAACAAAGATCCACCATAACATATGAAGATTACCTAAGACAATGCAAATCAAATGAAATCACAAAGATTATACCATCACATGTCCAATAGGGTTTTGATCTCCATTCTTCCTATCTCCATTGATCTTGCTTGATATATTTGCTCTCAGATTTTATGTGCACAAGAGTTCAACAAAGAACGGAATGTGGTTGCAAGTAGGATCATAATGTAGTCAAGTGATCAAATAGTTCATTAGGGTTTGATAATGAAGGAAGCGTCTCCTTATATAGAAGACACAATATGAAATGGAGGGATAAGATTGAGAGGTGTAAAAGGAGGTCGGCTATGATTAGAGGGTAGGTAGAAGAAATAATAAAATAATGAAAGAGGTAGGTAGTGTAGGAATTAAGAGATGAATGACATGTGTCATGGGTAGATAAAGGCTAATGAATTAATTAAATAAATAAAGATTTATTTAATTAATAGAAGAAAGGAGATCAATTAAATAAATAAATATTTATTTAATTTAGGAAAAGGATAATTTAAATAAATAAATGTATTTATTTAAATGAGAAATAAGGCTAGAAGAGGATAAATGAATTAATTAAATAAATAAAGATTTATTTAATTAATAGAAGAATTAGGCTTAGATAATTAAATAAATAAAATATTTATTTAATTAGACATGACAATTTTGGGTGTCTACAGATGTATGTCATTTCTTGATGAAATATTTGTCACCTCAAATACTGCAATGATGCCAAAATCACAAGTTTTCTTCGTGCCATCCAACTTTTTTATGCGAAATTTATGACCATTGCAGCACATAGCGTTGTGGTGTTTGACCTGCGATATGTCAAACCTGTAAAATTTATTGCATTGTGAGTTGATAAACATATGGGTGATTAATAAATTTATATGTACCTTTTTATCTCTGAAACCATATGCTAAATCAATTTCCCTTTGCGTAACATTGGAATCTCCATTACGATGAGCTTCTTTCAACAATGAAGCCACACATTCCCATGTTAATGTGCGTCCAGAATGTTGACAATGTTCAATCCATACTGTCATCCAATCAAGATTGTTTACAATATACAAATGTAGTTCATCCCACTCTCGACCAACTGTACAAAAAATAAATAGACGTCTTACAACCGATTTATTTTAAAGATTAAGAATTAATTAACTACAATAACATCTTATAATTACCTCTCACTTTCATCAATCTACATTTTTCCGTCAAGTACTCCCCTTTAAATTTATTAATGGGGTTGGGATCCCAAATGCGATCCACGTGGATCTTTGCTGCAAACTTAGAAAGATATTCAGAAATGTACACCATAGTCTGGTATACCATATATCCCTCCACCATAGAACCCTCAGGATGTGCTCTTTGTTGAACCAAAGCCTTCAAAAATTTCAAGTGCCTCTCAACCATCCACATTGACCTAGCGTGTACAGGTCCACACAATTTAATCTCCTCAACTTGGTGTATGCGAAAGTGTTCTTGTGCATTGAAAAAAGCTGGAGGTAGACACTTTTCTTTCACACATTATATGAGGAATTTTTCTCTTCCAATGTTTTATATCTTCTTTATGGATTTGTTTACATGACAACCACCTACAAGATATTCAAGACACAAAAAAATATATTACATAACAGTAAAACAAATCGCAAATATAATATCTATACAACGAACTGAACAAATATCACTACTTACCTCATGCATTTTCCAAGATCATATATGACTTGCTTGACATTATTCTCGAAGTCGTCTAGGAGAGATAGAGGTAGAACGTACTACAACAATTATAAAATTATCTTTTCATTTTTTTATAACATAATACAATGAAAAGTACATGTACGCGCAGTACTTAAATACATAGTAAAAACACAAGAACATGAATTACCTTAATGAAGGTATGTCAATCATGTGTTTTCATCCCTGGCCCAAATTCACTTTTCTTTGATATGAGATTGTTTATGTTCACAACAAATCTTGTGGGAAATCGAATTTTTCGTATGACTTGTTTTATAGCATTGCTTTGTTGGTCCGTTAATAACCAAGGAAGCTCACTTATATTAATCTGGTCTCCATGACTATTTGATTGAATGACATTTATCATTGCATGATTGGAATCCTGAATGTCACTACATATTTTGACAATTTTTTCTTTGTCACGCCTTCCATCCAATATTTTCCATAATGTCTTTGTTATATTCTTTCCAATATGCATAGTGTCAAACAAATGCACAATTTGTAACTGCTCACAGTAGGGCAACCTACTAAATTGTTGGGGATAACTTTTTAGTCCCTTAGGAAGGTGGTCATTTATGCCTTCACGACCTTCATGATCATCAATCACATCATCAGTAAATAAAAGAAAATAGAAAATATGTTTTATGACATAAACCATTAGATGGAATGGCATTACCTTGATGATTAATTCTATTATATTCCAACTTCCACAGGTGAGGTGCCATTCTTCATGGCTTTGATGTATTCTCTTCTTTCCCATTGAAAATATGTTTTTCAGTATTTCGATACTTATGATTTTTGTGGAGAAAGTGCCTATACTCATCAAACACTTACTTTCCTAAACTTTTTGAATGACAAGATTTCATCTTTGGACCACAAAATAGACATGCAAATTTTCCCTTTGTTTGAAGACCTACAAGATAATGTATAATTGGATTAAATATGATAATTTTTTGAATTATAATGTTCATGCACAACTTAAACACTATAACATACCACAAAAATGTGTTAGCCTTGGGGCATCGTGTATTGTCCATAGAAGCATCGCATGGAATTGAAATTGTCTTTGTCCTATTGGTCTAGAGACATCATACATAGTGACACCATTCCATAACTCCAGCAATTCGTCGATAAGAGACTCGATATATACATTCATATCTTTCACTCGGTACTTACCTAATCGAATGAACAAAAACATTACATAATTATTATGACCATTTTACTGCAATATTTATAATTAAATATAGACGACTATATTTAAATGATAAAATACCTGGAACAATCATTGCCAACATTGTGATCCCTCTTTATTGACATCCATGGAGGAATGTTATTGCTGATAAGAAAAACAGGTCACACTGAGTAAACAGATCTCATCTCTCCAAATGGATTGACACTGTCCGTTGCCAATGAAAGCCTGAGATTACGAGGTTCTTCTTTAAAGTGTGGCCACTTTTCCTCTATGTCCATAAATGTTGAACCATCTACGGGCATTCGAATAATGTCATCTTGAGTTCTATTGTGTGTATGGTAATCCATAAATTGTGCCAAGCTAGTGCACTTGAATAATCGTTGCATACGTGGAATAATGAGAATATAGCGAAGAACCTTGCGAGGAACCCTTTTTTGTTATTTGATCTATTTGATATCTACTGATGTGACATTCAGGGCATTCAGTTTGAAATTCATGTTGTTTTTGATATATAATATGATCATTGGGACAAGCATCTATTGCTTGATACTCCTATATCTTTCATAATGGCAGATAATTCTCGGTATGAGCGAGGTAGAATATTTGATGGTGGTAACAAAAATTCACCTATCAATCTACATCAAAAAAATATAATTTATTAATATAAAGAATATTAATGGTACAACATGATTCACCATTTATTATGACATATATGACATACCCTAACATACGTGAGATTGTTATGTTGGATAAACCATTCATAACCTTCAAGTTCACCAACAACAATACAACGGAGAGAAGAATTGTCTGCGAGCCTTCATAAAGGGCCTCAGATGCCTTCTCAAGTAGAGGGACATCATGAACAACATCAAGGTCATCTTCATCATCATGATCAGTTGTGCGAGTACTAAATGTGTCATGGATCAATGTATTTGTACCATCATCTTCAATTGTGTTTTTTGGCTCATGATCATCATCTTCCATGGGATCATTATCTTTAGCTTTGATATTCACACCTCCATGTTCGTCCACTTCGAAAACCATAGTCTTTGGGTTGTGTTGATCCATATCATGTGCTCTAGGGTGCTCGACCTATATAAAATTAATAAACATAAATAAACCATGATCACGATCTCATCATCAAGTGATTTATTATGTATATAAATTGTTAAAATGATATAATGAAAAACTTACCAATGGATGATAATCATGTCCACCTTCAATGTGACCATTCAGCCTACAATGTTTCTTAGTTGTTTTGATTAGAAGTCTTCTAGTCTTTAACCCCTTACAAATTTTGCAGGGACAATAACGTTTTCCATCACCTTTTCTTTTCAAGTTAGACCACAATCTAGAAATTGTCTCCTTATTTTGTTGTTCATTGATATTGTCTGACATGGTCTTTCTTCACGGGCGAGAAAATCGGGCTATAGAACTAGTTATATAGAAGTTGAAATGTTAGTTATGAAATCATGTTTCAATATAATATACCAAATTAAATTACTTGAACATAGAAATTATCATCATTGAACCAAAACCATTTAACTCTTCTTTTTCATCTCAAAACATATCTAATGGCTTTGTGGTATGCAATCCTTGTATCATCTCTTAAGTTGACTAATGTCTAATTGGGGTAATCCATGAGTGTCTAATGTGAATTCATTATCAATGTTGTGAAGTCATCGAGAGTATGGTGATAGTCATTCCTTATAGGATCCTCTCAATACTGTCCAAATCAGTCTAAAAGGAAAGCAACTATCCATCCCATGCTCATGCATACTTACATGACTAATGATGCCCTTGTGTATCCTAAACATTGGAGAGACCTTATCTGACTTGCCTAATCAATGTGGTTGCTGTCCTAATATGAGATACTGAGTTCTACCCTTGCCTCTGCATCAAACTTCTCACATCATGTTTCTTCAACAAAACACACTAATATGAATTGAGCCAACACCATGAGGATAGGGTCAAGTATCATGGCAACTAATCATAATATGTGAAGACGGGGTTCAGAAATAAGTGTTGGCTCTCAACAATTGTAGTACCCCTTCTCGATCGGACTTATTAGACTGATATTTTGTTGCAATTTACTTTTCAGTTGATACATTCTGCTAGACATTATTCAGGCATATTGAATATTATTTCATGTTTATCTGGATATGAGATATATGAGTTATTTTCAGTATTTCAGTACTTGTGATTGTAGCATTTATGAATTATTGCATTGTACTGACACCTTACTTTATCTATGTGATGTGTCATATATATGTTGTGTGTATGCGATTGTATTGGATGCAAGCAGATGATTTTCCTTCACTCACTTCGGTGAGATAGGGAACGTCGTGATTCTCCTTCATCGGTGTGTGTGTTGTGTACTCTATATTTATATACATGCATGCGTGATTCGATGATGCAGGATATTGCAGGTACAAGTACCGGGTAGGTACGGGGTATCATCTCCACCTGGCTTCACAGGTCTGAGCGTGCCTTTATGTCCGATGGCAGTGGAGGAGATAGTTGTTGACCCTAATTCTTACCCTCAGTCTACTCTTGTGAGTGTCGTCAGTCGGTCATTCGTTCCTTTTGTTCGGTCTTCGAGTCTTCTTGTATTTTCCTCAGTTTGCATGCCATAGTGGGTTCGGTTATTTATTTAAGTTTAAGTTGTCATTCATTGTTGGTATAAGCAATTTATTCATTATTGTGCCTTTATGTCTTGAACTTAGTTTATTTGGTTAATTTATTAGATTTAAATCTATAGTTGTTTATTTTGAAAAGTAACCATGT
This sequence comes from Cryptomeria japonica, assembly GCF_030272615.1. Classification (NCBI taxonomy): domain Eukaryota; kingdom Viridiplantae; phylum Streptophyta; class Pinopsida; order Cupressales; family Cupressaceae; genus Cryptomeria; species Cryptomeria japonica. The sequence continues at coordinate 224,004,550 of NC_081409.1, forward strand.
TTAAATCAAATGGAAGAAGTAAAATAAATAAAGTTAATTCTATTGCTTTTAGATTTAAAGAAAAACAAAAATAGACTTAAAATTATTGATTTTTACTTTTGTTGAAAAGAGTTAATTAAATTTCAAAATGTGAGAAATGTAATTTTCAATAAAGAAGAAATTCCCATTTATTTTTGAAGGAAAATAGAAAAAGTCAATTTGTTTATTAAATGTTTTTCATGAGAAAAATATTTCAACCTAAAAGCTTAGGTTAAGATATTTTTCCCTATTTATCCCTAAAAATATTTTTGAAAAGGAGGCTTGTTTTTGGAAAAAAATGCTTGTTTTGGAAGGAAGAAAATTCTGGAAAAATTGTTTGGAAGAAGCTTTTGATTTGGTTTGGAATTCTGTTGAAGGATTGAAGCTCACAAATTTCTTCTTGGAAGCTCCATAGATTGGTTGAATTCTTCTTGTTTGTTTTTAGAAATCCATGCTTCTTCCCAATTTCTGGATGTTGTTAAAAGTTTGATTAAATGAGTGTTGGATTATGGATTTTGTTTGCTATGAGGTTATTGGAAAATCTCAACCAATTTTGTTATTAAATTTCAACTTCAAACTCTCCCAAATCAATTTCATGAAAAGTTTTGGTTTAAAATCATGTTCTTCATTTTGATTATGCAAGAAATTTCATTTCCTAGTGATGGTAGTTTTGTTATTTTTGTGATTTTGGGTAGAGTCATGCTGGCAAAATTTTGCCAAGAAATTTCCCTTCATGCCTTCAATTTTAAAAAATAAAAAATAAATTCTTCTTGGTAATTTCCAAAATTAAGAAAAAAAATTTGAGTTAAATTCTTCTTGTTCTATTCTTGTTTGGCAAAAATTCCAATTGGGGGATGGAAATCAATTTATTTCCCAGCCAATTTGAATTTGGGAATGAAATTGTTTGTTTTGGGAAAATAATTCCTATCTCTATTTTGTCTTAGAGATTTTCTTGCTGGTAAAACTTTTATTACCAGTGATTAAATTTGATATTTCTATTTGTTCCAATTTTGTTTTAAAAAAAATTAAGTTGGGGATTGTTTAATTATTTAACAGAGATTTTTATCCATAAATTGAGTTTTACAAAAAAAAAAATAATATAAATTTTCGGATAAAATGAAGGAGGGTATGCAGGGGGGAGGCGGAGCCTACTACCCCATGGTAGCAGTGCTACCATGGGGTAGCAGCGCTGTCCGCATGGTAGCAACTGCTACTGTTTGGTAGTAGTGCTACTGTAAGGTAGCGCTCGCTACCTTGCGGTAGCAACAAGGGCCGCCATGTGCATAACACACAACGCCCCTCCCCACGTTTTGCCCTATTTGTTTTTTATATTTGTTTTTTTTAATATTTTTTTTTTAAGTTAAAAAATATATAAATGTTAATTAATATAATTGTTAATTAAATAAAAATATTAATAAATAACTATTATAATATATATATATTATTTTTGGTTATTTGTTATATTTATATATTCTTGAAAATAAAAGGGGTGGGCAAAATTTGTGGAAATAAATGTGATTTTTAAAAAAAAAATTAGATATTATATTTTAATATAATATAATCATATAATATTATATTCAATGAATATATGTTATATTGAGATTATTTTATATTATTATATATATTTGTTTAAATTGGAATTTAATTTAGATTATGATTATAGTCAATTCGGATTAATTATAGTTTTCTCATAATCAAATGATTGGGGGTTTAAATTTTAAATGTGGTTTCAACTAACCTTATTAGACATGTGACTGCATCATTTCCTTATGTTAAAATAGATGTGATTTCTTTATTTCTGGAAATCTTTATTGCAAGTATTTTATGTTGTTGACTGCTTAAAGAAAGATTGTTGTTTAGGATCTTATGTTAATAATAATTGCAGTCTAGTTTTAAATGTCGTTGCAATTTTGGTAAGTTGTCACTATGTCGTTTGATGTGTACCCCTTAGTCAGGTGTCGTTCTTTAAACCCTAAGGATGTGAGCCATTGTGTTTTATGTTTCCTAATGGTTAATCTAGGGTTAGTGACTATGAGTCCTTCACCTATGTTATGTCAGGATTAGATATGGCTCTCAGTTTCGCCATAGAATTCTCATAGAGAGACCTTTCCTATTAGTGTCCTAGGAGAGAGAGTGGCTTTTAGGCGGGGGCCGCACTCAAAGTGGATGGCAGGATAACCCCTCAAAAGTCAATTATTAAGTGATAACCTAATAATTGATTAGGGGGTGGGTAGTTATTAATTAATTAAGATATTATACCTCGCACATGGTTGAGTGCTTGTACAGGATCAAGGTGTGTGGGAAGGCCTGGAATGGCAAACCTACCACCTTGTCTTCATGAAAGGTTGATAGGGTCCGCATGATGCTTAGATGGAGCTGGGGGTTCAAGAGAGGTTACCAGGATAACCCAAGATGGGGGCCGGGACCTATGGAGACCTACCTAGGGTAACCATCTTAAGCCATGTGATGACACTCTCTCTTTAGGGTCACTAGTGTTTTGTGAGTTGAGTCACTTGAGTTCTGCGGAGTCATGTGTATTGTTGTACTTGTCTTATTGCTTGCTTGAGGGTCTTCTGCTATCTCCTAGCACGGTGGAGTGGTTCCATTATGGGATCACATGGTCGGGTGGTAGTGCCACTTCCCATCGGATATCTTGGTTCTTACCTTCTTGCGAGGATCGACTTCGCTGGTGGTTCTTGGTTCATGATTTTTGTATCAGCTCTTTTTCGAGATTATTGTACAGTTGTGACCGTGTGGTCATTGCATTATTAAACTTTGTAACTTCGGCCTTGTAACCTATGCACTTTTATTGTTCTATTGAAGCCCTATAATTTATGGAATATTTTATTTAAAGTTCAATGGATTGTATGTTATTTCAGTTATCCTTCAGCTTATGTATAAATGAATCATTGGAAGTATAACTATTGTAACTCTTTAAACCTATCTATTTGGAATCAGTTTTTGAGTTTGAGTTAGCTAATCGTAATTGAATTTCCCTAAATTAGATGGATAATTGGATTAACATTGTGATGTAGTTTTATTTTGAAGTAATCTTCATTGGTAACCCTTTAGGATGTCATTGTTAGACTTCCGCTTGTGTTATTATGTGTGAAATGTTATAATGAATGCTCTTAATCTTTAAAAAAAAAAAATTGTTGCACCTTTTAGTTGCCTTGTAGTGTGGCATTCCTTTAGGGTTTCTGGCAGGGCATTACATTTGGTATCAGAGCCCTTGTTTCAACACTGGGTACTCTGGGATGTAGTGAGCCCATTCAGCTTGTAGGTCTTAGTGTTTGGATTTCCCTTGCTTTATCCTTGTCATAGATCTGAACCGTTTTGTCTTTTGCAGTATTGGTCATGGTTAGGAAAGCTAAGGGAGTTGGTCGTGTTGGTGGTCGCAATAGAGGTAGAGGTGGGGGATAGGGTCGAGGTTTAGACCGCCATAGTCCTTCGCCAACACCTGCTCATGTGAGTGTAGAGCAGGAATAGTTAGTTCATCAAGAATCACCGCATGCAGAAGAAAAGATTCCCAAAAGGGAAGAGCTAAGACAGATGTTTCAGGAGGTTCTAGCTAGGCTAGGTCCCAGGCCTGACGGTGAGCAGCCCAACCATGCTCAAGTTAGGGAGTCGCATCAGCATGTTTCAGAGGAGAGAGAGAGAGAGAGAGAGAGAGAGAGGTCTCCTAGAAGGAGGGAGGTCCCAGTTGGTCATGACCCAGCTCCCTTGAGTCACATCAAGGACTTGATGAGAACCATCCCTATGTTCTTCGATGATTGAGGCATAGGTCTCGAGGCAAAGACTTGGCTGATTAGTTTGGATAGGTGTTTCACTATGTTTCCATACAGTAGCAACACCAGAGCAAGATGCACCATCATGCGTCTTGAGGATTTTGCTTCAATCTGGTGGAGGTCAGAGGAGGAGAAGATCGGTCTGAGTATCAACACTGTTTCTTGGGAGATTTTTTTAGAGAGATTCAGGGCACGGTTTCTCTCACCGTAGAGGAGGCAGACTTGGGCACATGAGTTCTACGCTTTGCAACAATTTGGTATGTAAGTTGACCAGTTCGAGCATAGATTTTATGAGCTGAAACAATATGTCAAGATTGGCAACGATGAGGCTATGCTCATGCAGCATTTCTTGAGAGGTCTTAATGATGGTATCAGTGGAGGGGTTAGAGTTTTCGAGCCAGCTTCAGTCATGGTAGCTGTAGCAAAAGCCAGGTTGGTTGAGCAGAACCTCAACCGTGCACATGGTGAACAGTCGGGAGTTTAGATAGGGAGTGTTCCTTTTAGTGGGAACAGAGCTCGTGGGAATCAGTCCCAGTCAGTTGCACCGTTCAAGACTCCTCAGGCACCCATTAAGGGTGGACAACAGCAACAACAGCCATAGAAACCGAAATAGTCCCAGGGCCAGCAGGGTGGCAACCCTCATCATAGAAGGAATAGGAACTAGTAGAGGAGCAGACAAGGTTTTCCAGGATAGTCTTCTCAGAGTGCATCTCAGGCCCCTAGCAGGGGAAGCTTTCAGCAGTCCAGTGGGCCGACTGAAGGTAGAGGACCAAGTAGAGGAGCATGCTACTCTTGTGGGTAGTTTAGCCATATAGCCACGTAGTATCCTCAGCGTTCCCACTAGACGGGAAGTCAGAGACCAGCTGCATCAGAGCCTATAGTATGGGATGTTGGTATATCCCACAGAGTGTTTGCAACAATTGATGACGGCCAGGCTGAGCATCAAGGGACAGTTATTGAGGCCGCAGGTATGTTGTGTGATATCCCTATCTCATTGCTTTTTGAATCTAATGCTTTGGATTCCTTTGTTTCTTCATCCATTGTGGAGCGATGTGGACTCGTGTCTACTAAGCAGGCGGATAGGTGGCAAGTAGAGTTGGCTACCGGGGTGCACGTGTTCGTAGATGCCTTTGTTCCTTGTTGTGAGTTGGATCTAGGACCCTTTGTGACTTCTGTTGACCTTCGAGTCATTCCTTTGGGGTCCTATGGAGTGGTGTTGGGGATGGATTGGTTATCATCTCATAGTGCTTGTGTAGACTATCGTCAGAAGATAGTAGAGTGTTTAGATGACCATGGCAGGAAAGTGGGGATCGTTGGAGTCCAGAGATCGATATCCTTACGTGTGATTTCCGCTATGCAACTTAAGCAGTGTATGCGTAGAGGATGTCATCTTTTTGCAGTAACTCTTGAGGATATGGATGAGGGAGAGAGTCAAGAAATCGCTCTTGATGGTCACCCTATTCTTCAAGAGTTTGTCAATGTGTTTCCGTTGGAGATTCCTAGTATGCCTCCGAAGCGAGACATAGACTTTTGCATTGACTTGGTTCCTGGTGCAGAACCTATTTCAAGAGCTCCATATTGGATGACTACTCAGGAGTTGAGTGAGTTGAAGTTGCAAATGGAGGAATTGTTGACCAAGGGATTCATTCGTCCTAGTGTCTCTCCTTGGGGTGTGCCTTTTATCTTCATTAAGAAGAAGGATGGTTCTCTTCGGTTATGCATTGATTACCGATAGCTGAATAAGGTAACCATCCGGAATCGATATCCATTGCCTCGTATAGATGATCTTTTCAATCAAGTGAAGGGAGCCAAGGTGTTCTCTAAGATTGATCTGAAATCTCGGTATCATTAGTTGCACATTCATGATGCAGACATTCATAAGATGGCATTTCGTACTTGTTATGGTCACTACGAGTTCACAATGGTGCCATTTGGGTTGACAAATGCGCCTTCAGTATTCATGTGCCTCATGAATGGGGTTCGCACCTACCTTGATCATTTTGTCCTTGTATTCTTGGATGATATATTGATTTATTCAAGATCTATGGAAGAGCATGAGGGTCACTTACGACAGGTATTGTAGTGCTTGAGAGAGAATCAGCTTTATGCCAATTTGGCGAAGTATGATTTCTTCCAGACTGAGGTGAACTATCTTGGTCATGTGGTTTTAGGAGAGGGTGTATCTGTGGATCCTTCAAAGATCCAAGCCATAGTAGACTGGCCAACGCCGACCAATTTTTCAAAGGTTCAGAGTTTTATGGGTTTGGCCGGATATTACCGTCGCTTTGTTCAGGGTTTTTCCCAGATAGGTCACTCGATTACTTCTCTTCAGAGGAAAGGGAAGAAGTTTGTTTGGTCAGAGCAGTGTGAGTCAGCATTTTGTACCTTGAAGGAACTCCTAGTCAGTGCTTCGATTTTGGCAATCCCTGACCCATCCAAAGATTTTATGGTATGCACAGATGCCTCTTTAGAAGGTATAGGTGCAGTGCATATGCAGGATGGACATGTGGTTGCCTATGAGTCTCACAAACTCAAGGACCACGAGTTGAACTATCTAGTTCATGATTTGGAGTTGGCAGCTGTAGTGTATGCGTTGGATAGATGGCATCACTTTCTGTTAGGGTGTTGGTTTGAGCTGCATAGTGATCACTGCAGTTTGTAGTATATCTTCACGCAGCCAAACTTGAATGCTCGATAGCGAAGGTGGATGGAATTCCTTTGCGAGTATGATTTTGAGGTCTGATATATTTAGGGGAAGGAGAATGTAGTGGCTGATGCTTTGATTCGTAGGTGGCATGAAGTTTCAACAATGTACCTTGGAGTGGACTTGAGGCAGAGAATTCTTGGAGTTCTCCCTCAGGATTCTTGGTATCAGGATGTTAGAGTCGTGTTGGAGTCCAGAAGGCCTCTATAGGGTAGATTTTCTGGTTATAGTCTTGAGGCGGATGGTCTTCTACGTCATCTTGGCCGGATCTACGTACCTCCTTTGGAGGGCCTTCGCACTTTGATCATGACTGAGGCCCATTGTGCACCTTATTCGGCACATCTAGGTGTCAAGAGGATGCACGTAGATCTTAGACAGATTTATCATTAGGCTGGCATGAAACGTGACATTGCCAATTTTATGTTGAAGTGTTTGGAATGTCAGCGAGTGAAGGCGGAGCATCAACACTCGACAGGGCTTTTACAGCCTAATATAGTACCAGATTGGAAATGGGACATCATTTCCATGGATTTCATTGTTGGGTTGCCTGTTTCTTCACGTCGTCATGATGCCATCATGGTCATTGTTGATAGGTTGATGAAGGTTGCTCATTTTGTTCCTATTCGAGCTTCCTATATGGCAGCAGTGGTGGCTCGTGTGTTCTTGGAAGATATAGTGAGATTGCATGGGATTCCAAGGCAGATCATTTCTGATAGAGATCCTATCTTTACCTCAGCATTGTGGACCTCACTTCAATATGCTTTGGGGACTCAGTTGAACTTCAGTTCAGCTTATCATCCAGAGATAGATGGTCAGACTGAGCATGTGAATCAGGTTTTAGAGGACATGCTTCGCATGTATGTTATGGACCAACAGTCACGTTGGGAGGATTATATTTATCTAGTGGAGTTTGCTTATAACAATGGATATCATAGCTCCATAGGTATGTCTCCCTTTCAGGCTTTGTATGGTCGTCCTTGTCGTACTCCTTTGAGTTGGGATCGGTTAGAGGACAGGGTGCTTATAGGACCGGATATTCTTCGAGAGATGGAGCAGCAGGTAGAGCGGATTCGTGAGCATTTGGCAGCTGTGCAGGATAGGCAGAAGAAGTATGCAGATGCTCATAGGGTAGATCATCATTTTTCTATTGGCGGTCGTGTGTTCTTGAGAGTGCATCCGCGGAAGAGTCTGATCCGTTACAGAAAGGGTTCTAAGTTGGCGCCTCATTTTGTTGGTCCTTTTGAGATCCTTGAGAGGATAGGACCTGTTGCCTACTGTCTTGCCTTGCCACCGAGTCTATCCCGCATCCATGATGTCTTTCATGTTTCAGTTCTTCAACCTCATCACCTAGACATGACTCATGTTCTTGATTGGAACTCCTTGTAGGTCGAGGACGGGCAGCTTTCCATGGAGCCCATGTGAATTCTTCAGCATCAGGATTTGACCCTCAGGGGTAGCACCATCGACTAGGTAAGGGTCCTATGGGACCCAAATGATGAGACCTCGATGACTTGGAAGGATGCAGTGAAGATGAGAGCTCTATTCTTATCTGTTTTAGGCTTCCAGGAGTAAGCCTAGTTTTGGGGGGGAGAATGTAGTACCCCTTCTCGATCGGACTTATTAGACTGATATTTTGTTGCAATTTACTTTTCAGTTGATACATTGTGCTAGACATTATTCAGATATGTTGAATATTATTTCATGTTTATCTGGATATGAGATGTATGAGTTATTTTCAGTATTTCAGTACTTGTGATTGTAGCATTTATGGATTATTGCAATGTACTAACACCTTACTTTATCTATGCGATGTGTCATATATATGTTGTGTGTTTGCGATTGTATTGGATGCAAGGGGACGATTTTCCTTCACTCACTTCGGTGAGACAGGGAACGTCACGATTTTCCTTCATCGGTGTGTGTCTCGTGTACTCTATATTTATATACATGCATGTGTGATTCGATGATGCAGGGTATTGCAGGTACAAGTACCGAGTAGGTACGGGGTATCGTCTCCACCTGGCTTCACAGGTCTGAGCATGCCTTTATGTCCGATGGGAGTGGAGGATATAGCTGTTGACCCTAATTCTTACCCTCAGTCTACTCTTGTGAGTGTCGTCAGTCAGTCATCCATTCCTTTTGTTCAGCCTTCGAGTCTTCTTCTATTTTCCACGATTTGTGTGCCATAGTGGGTTCGGTTATTTATTTAAGTTTAAGTTGTCATTCATTGTTGGTATAAGCAATTTATTCATTATTGTGCCTTTATGTCTTGAACTTAGTTTATTTGGTTAATTTATTAGATTTAAATCTATAGTTGTTTATTTTGAAAAGTAACCATGTTTAAATCAAATGGAAGAAGTAAAATAAATTAAGTTAATTCTATTGCTTTTAGATTTAAAGAAAAACAAAAATAGAGTTAAAATTATTGATTTTTACTTTTGTTGAAAAGAGTTAATTAAATTTCAAAATGTGAGAAATGTATTTTTCAATAAAGAAGAAATTCCCATTTATTTTTTAAGGAAAATAAAAAAATTCAATTTGTTTATTAAATGTTTTTCAGGAGAAAAATATTTCAACCTAAAAGCTTAGGTTAAGATATTTTTCCCTATTTATCCCTAAAAATATTTTTGAAAAGGAGGCTTGTTTTTGGAAGAAAATGCTTGTTTTGGAAGGAGGAAAATTTTGGAAAAATTGTTTGGAAGAAGCTTTTGATTTGATTTGGAATTCTGTTGAAGGATTGAAGCTCACAAATTTCTTCTTGGAAGCTCCATAGGTTGGTTGAATTCTTCTTGTTTGTTTTTAGAAATCCATGCTTCTTCCCAATTGCTATATGTTGTTAAAAGTTTGATTAAATGAGTGTTGGGTTATGGATTTTGTTTGCTGTGAGGTTATTGGAAAATCTCAACCAATTTTGTTATTAAATTTCAACTTCAAACTCTCCCAAATCAATTTCATGAAAAGTTTTGGTTTAAAATCATGTTCTTCATTTTGATTATGCAAGAAATTTCATTTCCTGGTGATGGTAGTTTTGTTATTTTTGTGATTTTGGGTAGAGTCATGCTGGCAAAATTTTGCTAAGAAATTTCCCTTCATGCCTTCAATTTTTAAAAAAATAAATAAATTCTTCCTGGTAATTTCCAAAATTGAGAAAAAAATTCTAAGTTAAATTCTTCTTGTTCCATTCTTGTTTGGCAAAAATTCCAATTGGGGGATGGAAATCAATTTATTTCCCAGCCAATTTGAATTTGGGAATGAAATTGTTTGTTTTGGGAAACTAATTCCTATCTCTATTTTGTCTCAGAGATTTTCTTGCTGGTAAAATCTTTATTACCAGTGATTAAATTTGATATTTCTATTTGTTCAATTTTTGTTTAAAAAAAAAATTAAGTTGGGGATTGTTTAATTATTTAACAAATATTTTTATCCATAAATTGAGTTTTACAAAAAAAAATTTAATATAAATTTTCAGATAAAATGAAGGAGGGTTTGTAGGGGGGAGGCGGAGCTTGCTACCATGAGGTAGTAGCGTTGCCCGCATGGTAGCAGCACTACCCTGCGGTAGCAACTGCTATCGTTTGGTAGCAGTACTACCGTAAGGTAGCGCTCGCTACCTTGCGGTAGCAACAGGGGCCGCCATGTGCATAACACACAGCACCCCTCCCCGCGTTTTGCCCTATTTGTTTTTTATATTTGTTTTTTCTAAATTTTTTTTTAAAGTTAAAAAAAATATATAAATGTTAATTAATATAATTGTTAATTAATATAAATGTTAATTAAATAAAAATATTAATAAATAACTATTATATATAATATATATATATATATATATATATATATAATTTTTGGTTATTTGTTATATTTATATATTCTCGAAATAAAAGGGGTGGGCAAAATTTGTGGATATAAATGTGATTTTAAAAAAAAAATTAGATATTATATTTTAATATAATATAATCATATAATATTATATTCAATGAATATATGTTATATTAAGATTATTTTATATTATTATATATATTTGTTTAAATTGGAATTTAATTTAGATTATGATTATAGTCAATTCGGATTAATTATAATTTTCTCAAAATCAAATGATTGGGGGTTTAAATTTTAAATGTGGTTTCAATTAACCTTATTAGACATGTGACTGCATCATTTCCTTATGTTAAAATAGATGTGATTTATTTATTTTTGGAAATCTTTATTGCAAGTATTTTATGTTGTCGACTGCTTAAAGAAAGATTGATGTTTAGGATCTTGTGTTAATAATAATTGCAGTCTAGTTTTAAATGTGATTGCAATTTTGGTAATTTGTCACTATGTCATTTGATGTGTACCCCTTAGTCAAGTGTTGTTGTTTAAACCCTGAGGATGTGAGCCATTGTGTGTTATGTTTCCTAATGGTCAATCCTGGGTTAGTGATTGTGAGTCCTTCACCTGTGTTATGTCAGGATTAGATATGGTTGTCAATTTCGCCATAGAGTTCTCATAGAGAGACCTTTCCTGTTAGTGTCCTAGGAGAGAGAGTGGCTTTCGGGTGGGGGCCACACCCAAAGTGGATGGCAGGATAACCCCTCGAAAGTCAGTTATTAAGTGATAACCTAATAATTGATTAGGGGGTGGGTAGTTATTAATTAATTAAGATATTGTACCCCGCACATGGTTGAGTGCTTGTACAGGCTCAAGGTGTGTGGGAAGGCCTGGAATGACAAACCTACCACCTTGTCTTCACGAAAGGTTGATAGGGTCCGCATGATGCTTAGATGGAGCCGGGGGTTCGGGAGAGGTTACCAAGATAACCCAAGATGGGGGCTGAGACCTATGGAGACCTACCTAGGGTAACCATCTTAAGCCATGTGATGACACTCTCTCTTTAGGGTCACTAGTGTTTTATGAGTTGAGTCACTTGAGTTATGCGGAGTCATGTGTACTATTGTACTTGTCTTATTGCTTGCTTGAGGGTCTTTTGCTATCTCCTAGCACAGTGGGGTGGTTCCATTATGAGATCACATGGTCAGGTGGTAGTGCCACTTCCCATCGGATATCTTGGTTCTTACCTTCTTGCGAGGATCGGCTTCACTGGTGGTTCTTGGTTCCTGATTTTTGTATCAGCTCTTTTTCGAGATTATTGTACAGTTGTGACCATTGGAAGTATAACTATTGTAACTCTTTAAACCTATCTATTTGGAATCAGTTTTTGAGTTTGAGTTAGCTAATCGTAATTGAATTTCCCTAAATTAGATGGATAATTGGATTAACATTGTGATTTAGTTTTATTTTGAAGTAATCTTCGTTGGTAACCCTTTAGGATGTCATTGTTAGACTTCCGCTTGTGTTATTATGCGTGCAATGTTATAATGAATGCTCTTAATCTTTAAAAAAAAAAATTGTTGCACCTTTTAGTTGCCTTGTAGTGTGGCATTCCTTTAGGGTTTCTGGTGGGGCATTACAACAATGCCACACTTCCAAAATTATCAGTCTCAAGACTTCTCCTATTGGGTCAACATTCATTGATGGCCACAAGGCCAAATCAATGTATCTAGGCTTTGAACTCCTTACTCTAGGCTTGGAGGACCCTACACAAGGTCTATGAACCCTTATTTGGTATTACAATAGAAAGAACCTTCCTCTAGAACTTTGTTTGCAATGCACACATCATTGGTAATAATTGTTATGATGGATGGTCTATTAGGATGGTAAATAAAATGCTTATTCTTTTTCCACCCTTTGAAACTGCAACAAGGTAGTTGACTTGGCAGGGTCCCCACACATTACTTCAACAACAAACATTAGGCAATGCAACCTTTTTCCTTCTCAATGCATTTTTTTTTTCTTTCACTAGTTTTCTCAGTCTGATACATAGGGATATCGGACCTTTCATGGCATCATCACACACACCTTCCAATATGTAGTCCTTTCATAATTTAGGTGCCTACATACTATGTTGTTGTTAACTATTGATGTAGTCTTAAGACATCTCATGACTCCATTACATGTCCACACTTGGGTTTACAAACACAACTTTGTCAAAACAAAAATAATATCACTGGTAAAACTATGACTGTGACAATCAATACCCTTAGGACAGTCATAGAAATTTAATCTATTTCATTTGGCTTTGATCCACAAACCCTTCCGAAGATTGCATAGGGTTGCCTCACCCCTCTCTGTGTGTTCAACCACTTCAAAATACCAATCGCTTGGTCTTCCCACCAAATTCTTCACTCTTACTGCCTTTTATTGTCTGATACATAGAGATATCAGACTATCCTCATGCCCAAACACATACCAAATCTAATTTGGAGCCCTCCACACAACATAATATGATACATAGCATGAACAAAGGCCTTCCCACATATTTGGGTGAATTTATATGCATGGGAGACCAAACTATACATTATTTACTCCTCTCAGTAAACACTAGGCAGGGTTTTGACATTTTTTGGAAAAACTATGATATTTTCTTTAAAACACTATGAAATTCAATGCCACAAAAAGACAAAATGAAGTTAACTCTATAAACTGCAATCTTTTATTTATTTTTAATCGATGCTTTCCTACATTGTTTGATCTGCCATCTTGTTAGAAATCTCATCTCTATTATGCTTTGATGGATGTCGCATCTGGTTACAAACCTCACATTTTGGCACTGGCAGAAAGGATTTTAGCAAAGGTTGTGGAATATGGCTTTTAAATCTACCAATTGTCATTCCATCTTGTGCATATGGATTTTACATGTAGAAGAAATAAATTTGATAAATAGGCCATATGGTGGATGATAAGTGAAGGATTTTTCATACTAAAGGTGTGGCACTAGTGGCTTTGGTACATGAAGGTGACTAGAGGTTGTGGAAGGAGAAATGGTGGAAGTTGGATCTATGGTAGTGGGAGTAGATGTTATTTATGCATGAAAATGTTAAGCTAATACTCATTAAATAGCTAGGAATCCAACTTAAGGCATTCTATTTGTTAATAAATTTCTCTACCATTGAGCCAATGCCCCCTTTCTTACCATTCAATTGTTGGCTTGAGTGTAGATTATTTTCAACACCCATTATAAGACACATTATAGGTTCTTGGAGATCCTAACCTAAGCTAGCTTTGATAACATTTTGAGCTACTACTCAGGGACTAGTTAGGTTACCAAGATATGACCTTCTATTTGTTGTTAGAATGCGATCTATGACTAAGTATTAGAGGATCTTACTAACTTGGGTATCATACTTTTATGTGTCTCGGACATGACTCCTAGTAACTATATAAGGATCTTACTAATCCTAGATCTATGCAAACATTTTAGTCATCTTGTGACAGTCAAAGAGGGCAATAGTAATAAGTCTTCATGATGGAAGTCCATTAAAGGTGGTAGTCAACATAGTGAAAAAGTCTAATCATGTTTAGAGCAATAGGCAACCCTAAGAACAAGAAAAAATAGTCATGTGATAATTCATAGGACAACCTTAATGCCCAAGTTTAGAGAGCATATATAAGATGAAAAATGATAGTCTACCAGCGGGGATAAAGACAAGGGTAGGTTCAGTGTCAGGTACGTATAAGCATGAATTTCCTGAGTTAGCATTCAATTATATATCAGCCAATATGATATACATATTTAAATTCATATTTGTGCATCATTGAATATAAGTTAAGATGTTCTTAATCAAGTCAATGACAATTAATATCATATTAAGTTAAGAAGGTAAATTTTATCTATTTATTCAAACAACATTAAAATAACATAACGTTACTGCCAGACATAACATATAAATATATATATCTCCACATAATCTCAAGAATACATAGTACAATCAGATTCAAGTTATGCAAATTATGGTAATACTGCAAATTCTTATAAGGAATAACAAACTAATTATAATGAAATGACAATAAGTGGTTAATGTTGATACAAAGTAACACTAACAGGAAACTTTGATGACAATCTAATACACATCAATGTTGAACTTACCCCTGCCTCATATAACCCTATGTTGGCTAGGCCCCGCCATAATTACAAGATCCTAATTACTACTACCCTAAACCTTGCATTGACTGTCACAATTTGACAGTGAGCTGAGTTAGTCCATTAGTGAGATTGGGAAAGAGTTTGGTATTGAATTTGGTGTTGGTGGAAGGTTTAAGGAGGTACACTAAGGCATGAAATGACTCTTCTTGTCCCTCATGTGAATGTGCTCCTCTTGAAGCACTACGGCATGGATGACCCTTCCTTCCATTTCCTACACCCTATTTTCTAACCCACACCTCATAACCTTTACCCCACATCCTATCATTATTACCTTCCATCTACCTTTCATATCCCCTCTCTTAACCTCCTTCACTTTCCTACATCCTATCCTAAACCTTAACCTCATACACATTTACTTTTACTTCACCTACCTAACCCCATTCCATCATTCACATCCTTTTATCTCCCCCATTCACTTTCCTACCTTCCAAACCCCTAACATATCCTAACTTACTCTTTCACCATTACATCCTTCATCACTTACCTCCCTATCTTATCCTAACCCACACCTCATAACCTTATACCTCTCAGCTTCCATTTTATACCACCTTCCTATCACGGTACGCTTATCCTCGCTTCCAAATACTGACAAAAAATGGCACTCAATCACTACACAGTGGTCTGACGGTCCTGCAATAGGGAGTTTCTATCACAACCATATATACCAACATCCATACCCAAGGTAATCTCCTCAGCTAGAGCCTACGTTCAGGCCACTTCCAACGGATGTCGGGTACAAGAGTGGCACAATCTGTGTTCTTCCCTATTTGGTCATGCAAGTTTAGGTCATCCCGCTCCTTAATTAGGGTCTGCCCTAAGAGGTTATGCCTATAAAGAGGATAATTGATCGTTTCATTTGATCAACCATCCAAATCAATCTTATTTATCTCTTTCTCTACTAGACTGAATATGAGCTAGGGGAAAAAAAATTATGAGCAGGAAAATTCATTATAATAAAGATAAAACTTGATCATCAACCAACACAAATGCAACCTCCTATGTAAAATTCAAACAATTTCATCACTACATAAAGAAAATTTGACACATTGTCACAAACATAATGATTTTTTCTTCAAGAAAACATCGTGTGAATGAATTGGTTGATTACCCTACCTTTTTTCTTCAACCGGATCTTGGTGGCACCACAATTCAAAATTGTTTCCCTCCTTGTAATGCCCAATTTTTTTGTGAATATGGCAGAGGTCGATGGGACGAAGAGGTGGGATTAATGTTTATCAAATGACTTGGTTTTTTTGTTTGTTTTTTTAAGTAATGCCTGCAGTCGTCAGAATTTCGACGAACGCGGGCACTTTTTCAAAAAAACACAAATTTCATTACCAATTCCTTCTCCGTCAAAACAAAATGTTGAATTATCATCAGAATTCTGACGAATGTGGGCATTTTTTCAAAAAAAAAAGTCAAATTTG
The DNA here is from genome assembly GCF_030272615.1 of Cryptomeria japonica. Classification (NCBI taxonomy): domain Eukaryota; kingdom Viridiplantae; phylum Streptophyta; class Pinopsida; order Cupressales; family Cupressaceae; genus Cryptomeria; species Cryptomeria japonica. The sequence goes on from NC_081409.1 coordinate 224,020,510, forward strand.
GTCACAATATGCCTTCTCCATCGGAAACCTTCGTCGGAATTTTAGGCCAAATGTATTAGTGTTTGTTTTCTTTCAATTTTCCTTATTTATATTTATAACTTGAAACTTTAGTACATGGATTTATTTATTTTCTTATTTTGATATATAGTTTTTAAACAAATCTTAAAATGTGTGCACTAAAGAACAACAATTTTCAATTGATGTCACATTTTGTCTTAACTATTTATGCAAAATAAAAAAATTATATCATCTTGAAATAGACTCTTTTCTCTAGTGCTTCATATTTGTTTCAAAAAAATTAAATGAATTTTAGTATTTTTTAGAGAAAAGATAATCAACCTTGTATTTTAGTGTTGATGAAGTACTTTAAAAAAAAAAATTAAATATTAAAAATCATTAAACTATTAATATTTTTGAAAACTAACTTAAAGATCTATAAAAGGATATTTTTTATATTTTTCTATAAATGTTATTTATAAGACTATGATTAGTTGAAACATCAATTTTTTTGAATAATTTTGTTTTTGGTAAATTGGCCCTAAAGTGGTACAAAATATGTATTTATTATACACTTCCACTTGGATAGCTTGTGGTCCATATCTAACTTATCTGGAATGAATATAATTAGATAATATGTTTGATGAAAATTGATTTTTATTTGGAAATTCTTACATTCAGATATACAAATAATTTAGCCAAAAGTGTGACAAGGTTCTATGATTTACTCTATTGCATGGAGGATGGTCAAAACAGAGGCTTGCTCAAGTCTCTTTCTCTCTCTTTCTTCTCCTATACCGTGAGTATGAACATAAGTTCATACTCCCACTAAAGTGGGGGCTAAATGTAGTGTCATAAATTGTAACACCCTTACACTTTTACACTCATTTTTGTGCCCTTTCCTTAGCATGTTTATCTGAGCTCTTTTTCAAGCATATTTTTGGCTTTGCACGGCAAAACTAATATCATATGATGATCAAAATCTCTATTATGAACTTGTGTACACTAGCACCACCTTTGTTTCACCTCTTTTGGGTAGACTAGGGTGCTAGGCATCATAGTCCCCCCAAATTGGACCCATTTTTAAATATGTTGGTGTATCAATTCTTGCTTGTTGATTCCCAATCCCGAGATTTTAATATGACCATTGGAGGTTGGCGTAATTTATGAAATATCTTGGGAACACTATATAAGACCATCTTTCCTAATTCATTTTCATCCCACAACATCCATCACTATTCAAGTACATCCAAGAGCAACTATTATGAGTGAAATTCTTATTATTTGAGCATTATGGAGTTGCAAGTTACAACAATCTTAATGCAAGTGATTTTTCATGACCGATCTTGTCTTGTCGTGTCATGTTATTGCATCAAAATTTGTGGATCTTAATCAAAGATCATTGCATCATCAACAACAACAACAACATCAAGCTAGAGGTATAATATTTTGGATCCAACATTTTACTTCAAAGCTTTCCTTATCTATTTGCATTAAAGATTTAATTCCAATTTGAGGTTTGATTGACGAAAACCCCTATCAATCCAACACCATTTTTTTCTCTTGTCTGTACGGATTACAAGTTCAACATATAAGGAATATAGATTCGGAAAGTGCAGACTAAGAGAAAGAGAACCAAATTTTGAAGAAGTAAAAAACCTTGGACATTGTAGCTTGGCTATAGTATCTGATACTTTTTGATAAAATTTTAAGGAAATACTTAGAGTGACATCTTGATCTAGAATCTATTTATGATATTTGCACTAGATACATGTAGGACTAGATCACCTAGCTACATAGTCCAACACTTTCAGGCTCAAATTGCAAACAAAAGTTCTTCTTTGACTCCTATTTCCAAATTTGTATTCAAATTTTGCATATATAATCTGAACCTTACTGTTTATGTTGATTACTCTCAATTTTGCATCATTATTTCTAGTTCTCACATTCTCTTACCAAATCCAAATCATAAGCACAAACAATAATCAAATCAATAGTGTTCGGTTCACCCATAGGTCTAAAGTTGGGCCTATTGATTATTCTACAATGTATTGATGTGGTAAATGAGTTTGATTCCTAGTTTATATAATATGACTATTGGATCACATTTACCCACATTACAATGCCAGTACGTTATGGCTCAAAAATGATCGACCTAGGCTTAATAAATACCAATCCATAATGTGAGTGCATCATAATGCACTCATATAATGTCTTAGATAGACCAAAAAGTGGTTGTGACCACTTTTAAGTGTCTCATCTTTCTTCATACACCCATATTTGAGCACTTTTTGCAAACTACGACATCCAAGGACAAAGACCCTTCACTTGTTCAAATCTTTCGAGGATAAGAACCCTCTTAAATTATACATTTGGATCAAGGATGAAATTTTTTTATTTCTAATCTTGGGTGATTCCATTTGAGCATAATAATTGTGCTAATTTGAAGAGGATTGAAATTTTTCATAGTATTGCTACATATTTTTCACTACTTTCTAGATGTTCTAACAATAGGGAAATTTTTATTTGCAAGAAAATATATGTAGGAGCATCAATGGTTGATGTTCTTGATTTCTCTTCATTTTGAGCAACATCAATGGTTTATGTTGGATTTGTTAGCCACAATAATTTTTGTCCAATATTAGTCTTATTGTTCACCATAGAATATTAGAGGGCAAGTATTTAAGAATGCAAGGAAATTGTACCAATTGTATGGAATTAACTTTTTCATTCTTTACTGCTAGGGTTTGTTTCCATTCTAATCCATCCAATCGTGAAACAAACACATCCCTTTAAATCGTCATAAATAGTTATTACAAGGTTCTATGAGTTTTATTTATTAATGTGAATGGAAAGAGGTTTGAGTCAATATTATACTTGATTTGAACAATAAGTGTATTGGATGCAATTCTATGCAAATTACAACAATAAAGAAATAAGTGTTTTAAATTGATAATTCATTGTGATTTATAATTCTAAACAATAAATTCAGTTTATATCTATCTTGAAAAGTTATGTTATCAAATTAATTAATTATGTATGTATTCTGATGTTCATGAAATCTTAGTTTGTACTATTTATAAGGTGAACTCACAAAGTTGGTTCCCACTTTTTGGTACATCCTGATTTTTGTTGAAATCATACATTTTTTAGAAAATATAATGATTTAACCTTTAAGAGGTCCCATTTGAAGTAATTAATTGAAGAGAGTTAGATCAAAGGCTCTTAGATCAAAATTTCTTGGATAGAACCTCTCTATTTCTAAATCATAATTGCAATGGAGTCTACTTTGCATCTATCAAATGCTAATAAAATACCAATTTTACATTAGCTTTTGAGGGGTCAAACGAATTCATTTAGAAGTTTTGTTTTCTTAAGGATTTAGTCCTTATTATAAGCTTTCCAAATAGTATAATTTTTAATATATTTGATTTCATTAATATATTTTTATTTTATTTTTTATGAATGTAGGTTTTTCACCGAACATGAACTTCTTTGTTAAATGCATTGGGAAAAATAGTAAACTAATTCAAAAAAATTCTAAAAAATATCTATGCACTAGGTATTGATGTCTTCTTTCTAACAAAAAAAACAAAACTAACTTTTGATATATAGAAAAAGTTATGTGTTCAAACGTACACCTACATCTAAATTATAATTAGTCGGACTTTTAATAAAATAAAAATATTCAACATATGACTATCAAACCAACTGCATGCCCTGGGTATTGATGTTACAAACCAAAATTTAAAAGAGATAAGTTTTTATCATTTATAGAAAAAAAAGCTATACGTTTCGGGATGCACATCACTCTTAAAAAATGTTGTTTGCTATAAAAAGCTACTTTTGAGAGAGATTGAAAAATCAATAAAATTTTATTCAAAAAAAATTGAAAAAACTATATTTAGAATCTACAAAAAAGATGTTACAAATCACTAGTTTACATCATCTTCAAATTCTTAATGGTTTAAAAGTTATAGGTGTCGGAAAGTGAAGGTTTTTTGAAAAATGTTCATCTAAGTGTCAAAGTTGGTCAAAAAGTGGGAACCAGTATTGTGAGTTCACCCATAATCAATTTGTTGTTATCTTCAGTTTTTTATTCGTATGCATAGATTTTGGGTTTAATTACTTAGAAATAACCAAATATAACAAATATATAAGTGAGGCATTACATGCCATGTTTGTTTAGGCATTTTAATATTTACATTGCATTTATATCTTAATCTTTTACAAACTTAGCATAGAATTATCATGATTCCTTGTAACATGTTGCATAATATTTCTTGCTATCACAAATTTAGGTTGTTCAACATATTGGAATTCCTTCAAAATGTTCTAGCATATACTTATCACAAAGACACAAACATCACAAAACACATGTCATTATCCATAAAAATTATGGTCATTTCATCTCTTAAAATATTAAAACATTTCATCCATTTACTAACATTTTATATTACTTTTCATACATGTAACTAACATTCTACCATCTTAACCCCCACACCATAATCCACACATGTCATCATAAGAACATGCATTACCATAGATAGCATGAATCCATATAACCAATACAACCATCACAATCAAATCTCCATCAACATGTCAATAATAATAAATTAAATCATCATATCATATGGGCATAAATGATACATCCCACAAAAATAACTCTCTCTATATGTATGCAGGCATGTTTGTATGTGTATGTGTATGTGTATGTGTATGTGTATGTGTATGTGTATGTGTATGTGTATGTGTATGTGTATGTGTATGTGTATGTGTGTGTGTGTATGTGTCTGTGTACATATATGTATGTATGTATGTATGTATGTATGTATGTATGTATGTATGTATATATATGTATATGTACACACACACATACATGCATATATATGTATATGTATGTGTGTGTGTGTGTCTATATATATATATATATAGACACACACACACACATACATATACATATACATACATACATACATACATACATACATACATACATGTGTGTGTGTGTATAGACGTCTTGTTTAGGAATAAACAATTCATGGGGTGGATGGAATATAACTGGAGAAATTGGATCTAATCCAGGTATTTGAAGTTATGAAGGTGTGGCTGGGGCACACATTGTGTTTTATGGCTTATGCTTTTTAGTAGCTATCTAGCATTGGGTATATTGGGATCTAGACATTTTTTGTGATTCCCGTACAAGAAAACCTTCTTTAGATTTGCCTAAAAAAAATTTGGAATTCATTTATTCCTCTTAGGAGAAACTTGTTTCAGATTCAAAGCATTTCATGTAATGGGTTTGTATGGCCCTGGAATATGGGTGCTTGATCCTTATGGACTAACTAGAAAAATACAACTTGTAAATCCAGCATGGGGAGCTGAAGGTTTTGATCCTTTTGTTTTGAGAGGAATAGCTTCTCATCATATTGAAGCATGTATATTTTGTATAATAGCAAGTCTATTCCATCTCAGTGTTCCTCCTCCCCAACGTTTATACAAAGGATTACATATGGGGAATATTGAAATTGTCCTCTCTAGTAGTATTGTTGTTATGTTTTTTGCAACTTTCATTGTGGCTAGAATAATGTGGTATGGTTCCACAACCACTCCGATCGAATTATTTGGTCATACTCATTACCAGTAGGATCATGGATACTTCCATATACATGTGTGTGTGTGTGTGTGTTATGTATACGTATGTATGTATGTATGTATGTATGTATGTATGTATGTATGTATGCACGCATGCATGTATATATATATGTATGTATGTATGGATGTATATATATGTGTGTGTGTGTGTATGCTAGTAGGCATCACAAACCACGAATCAGAAAAGAGTGAATCTTTATGAAGTAAATACCAACTCAAGGATAAGTTAAGCTAGGAACTATGTAAAGTATATCTCCATTGTAATTAGTTTCTGTAGTCACACAAATCTATCCAGCTTAATTAAATAAATATTTGCTATTTATTTGATTAAAAATACACTAGCCATGAGTTAATTAATTAATATTTAATTAATTCATCTTCAAACATTCTCCTATTAATTAAGTAAATTATTCAATTTATTTTAATTAATTCATTAAACCAAGTTCACAAATCAATTAAATAAAAAAAATCTATTTATTTAATTAAATCCCCTTATTCCTCTTTTAAATAAATTAAATTAAACATTTATTTAAATCATTATCCCCCCCCCCACTTGCATTTTCATAAAATCCTATTTTTCCCTCACCCACCAAATCCACTTGCAAATCTAAATCCCCTTCTAGATTCTTCTAACCTCTTCCTAATTAGCCTAATCCATCTCCTAATTATTGTCACATTCCTAAGCAAAATGGAGTCACTTCTCAAAAGACTTCAAAAAGTCTTTGAAAAGCATTTAATGCTTTGTGTGTTCAACAATTTAACCTCTAAAGTCTTCCAAAACCACTAATGGCTCTTACATGACCATTAATGGCTCTTACATAACCATTTATGGTTATTTCAACTTGTCTCCCCAAGCATTTATTGCTTTGACCATGTTTATCCCTCTTGCCTTTTACACAAGAGTTTATCCATTGGATAAAAGCTTTATTCTTTCAATAAAGAGTTTATTCATTCAACTAACCTTGACCTTAACTCCCAAGGTCATGTCAAGCATCTAATGCTTATTCCCTCTCCTCTCAACCTATCTCACATTGAAACTTGTCATCCTGGGATTGGGTTGAAAGCCCTCACATGGATTTGAAATCATTCAATCCTAACCCTTGTTGAGATTGCTCAATCTCAATCATCCATTGCTCCATTTTTCCTATAAATAAAGCCCATTTCTTCATAATCCAGATCCTGAAAACTTGTATGCATTTAACCTATAGGCATTTTAGAGAGCATTTAGCATAGCAAACTAATATCTTGTTATTTTGGTTAAAATCAGTCATTTTTAATAGCATCTAGTATTTTAGCTTTTCATTTTACATTTGGAGCAAAATACTCAAATCTCAATCCTCCATAAGCATCCATAGTGCAAAAAGCTGCTGAGAGCTACACTATTTTAGAACTTGGAGAGGAGAGGAACAAAGGAGAAGGAGCCAAGAGCATGTTAGGAGGTATCTGGAGATGCCTCGTCATATTTGCTTCTTTAGTTAAATATTCTTTCATGTTCTTAGTATCTCTTTTGATATGCCTGTTTAGATTAGCTTTTGGTTAACTAACACTAACAATTTCTTGTGTCTTGTGTTGTTTGTCATTTGCTAACCTTGTCCATTTTTCAGAGCATCATTTGGTGAACCCGACGTGAATCCAAACACCCAAGAGATCATTTATTTTTAACCAATAACATGTTTGAATGTTGAAATTGTCACACAGGTTGCGCTTTAGCGCTATTGATCACGTTATAGCGCTATTGATACTTGTTGTTCTAGCTCTATTGTTCTTACAATAGCGCTATTGTTCGTATAATAGCGCTATTGTATCAAGTTTAGCGCTATTGACATGGTTTGAGTGCTTTTGACCCTGTTTTGGCGCTATTGACCCTGTTTGAGCGCTTTTGCCTTCTCTGTCTTTTTTTTTCTTTTAGCGCGTTTGTGTTAAATAGCGCTTCTGTTCAAACACAGACTAGCACTATTGTAACAAAAAGTTGTAAAAAAAAGACCTTGTAACCGAAAAAGTGAAAAAATTTAGGCTTGTGGAAGCCCCCTTAGATATGGATTTTACTAACCGATTGTTGTTTGTGCAGGTTTAAAAACTCACCTTTTTAAAATCAAAAACTTTATTTTGGTGTTTTAAGAATTGAACAAGCAAACTTTCTCTTGCTTTCCAGTTAGGATCACTTGTTTCTTTGGTGCATTAAAATTGAACAAAACAAAATTTGTTTTCTTGCAAGTTAGGAAACACACTTTATTTGGTGCTTAAAATCAACACTTCCATTTTCTTGCATCAAACTAAAGAATTTACAATCCACACTTCAATTTTTGGTGCACATAAAATATACAATTAACTTGTTTAAAACTTTTTGCAAAGCGATTTTTCTTCATGCATACGTGCTTCAATTTCAGTTGACCAGGATTTCCAAAATTCTAGTTTACTCAAAACCTTTGCATTTGAAGTTAAAAAGAACACCATGAATGTTGGAGCAACATCTCTAAATAGTTAGATCACATTGCAATGGCAAATTAAAAAGAACAAGTATTTTTCGTGCTTGGCACACTTGTGCAAAAAGTTGGTCGAGTGGTCCCATTTCTAACACACACTATCCTCTCCCTTGGCTTTCGTGGTCCTAGATGCAAGAGAAAAGTGTTAGTAACACTCCAAAAAAAATTATCTTTTTAAGAGAGGCCTGCCAAGAGACACATCACTCTTGGGAATGACCTCGCGCGGTAAATCCTTCGAGCTGCTATAAAAATCAGGTGAGAGCGAAATTTGTAGCCTTGGGTATAGCTGTTCCTACAGTGTAACTGGCCGAAAGGACAAATGGGCCTCACCACTAGTTACAAGGCTCTTAAGTGAGTCACTGCAGAATGAACTTATGTCCAAAAACATCGAACATGACTAAACACCTTTAAGTAGTAGCCCACCCATTCTATTGATTGAGGATATTTGCGATATAATTTAGTGCAAGAGCATAGATGGTTTTGCTCCCAAGATACTCACCATACATATTTCTTTGAGTAGAAACATAGCTTTTTGAAAAGTCACTTGTGGCTTGATAAAAGTGGTGACTCCTCCATCATAGGGACCATCTATTTGTTATGCTCATGCAAGACTTAGTATATCACATCCTTACCTGCCACGGCAGGATTCATAAGGTATGTAGTACCAAAGTTGAAGAAATATCAAGATGTGGGCTAAATTTATCACAACTGGCCATTTGACCTTAGGGATAAAAAGTGTTTAAAGTGTTTTCGTTTTAGTCAAGACCAAGTGCAAATTGAGCGGACTTCAGGCTTTGGAAATACACCTTAAAATACATCTAAAGGAAGGGTCATATAAAAGTCCAAGGATTGGGTTGATCTAGACCCATACTCATTTGTGCCTTTTAGGCGACATTCTTGTGTTTGTGTGCTTACTTTGTTTTCTTGTCAAACAAACATCAAATGAAAAATCACTTCCAAAAACAAAGTATTCATCCAACCAAAAATATCAAAAAAAAAAGTGTAAACAACAAAAAATCAAACTTTATGACCATTCTTCACATCTTGCGAAAGAAGAAACGTCATCAGAATATCAACTTGAAAAGAAGACCATTGAGCTCAAAGGCTTTGATCAAAAGGAGGAAATTCTTCTATATCAATAGACAAATCTTTGTCTCCCATAGAGTTTTTCTGCATCACATGCGTCTCTACCTTCAAGGCAAAACAAACAAATTTGATTCAGAGTCATTGAACAACAGAGCTTTTATGCAATATAGAGCTTTGAGTTATCACAAAAAACCGAGGTAAGATTAATCCCCACTTTTTTCCAAACGTCTGTATCACATACAACGTAGCTCGAGAAATACCACCAACACCCGAAAGGGAAGAGGTAGAGTTTGTCCCATTTGTGACACAAAGCTTTTATTGAAGTTAAAAACATTTTCATCCACTATCTTACTCATACATCATCGCTTCATCATCAATCCGTTCCAACTCTCAAAACATTAAGAGGTTCTTGTCCCAAGTTCTCTTTTTAGATATTGCTTGAATCAAACGCATCACATCACTTTTTAGATTGTTTCTACATCTAGGATAAGCTCATCTTAAGAGACACATCTACACAGGTTAAAACTAGTTCATGAGTGAATCCTCTCATTACTAGGTAGTTAAATCTGTAACACATCTCAGATTTCTCTACACCTTATCACATCCAACCTTATCAAAAACAAACAAGCAATTCAAAGAAGGAATTTCGGTTACATCTACCTGTAAGTGCTAGAGATCCACATGCAACACAATTCACCAATCATCAATCTCTCATTTCATCAAAAACTCATCATCATTTTCACACAACTTCAACAAAAGTTTGTAAACAAAATGGCCCAAACTCGATCAGAGTCAAGGCAAAGAGAAATAGAAATGGAAGAAGAAGAAGAGGAAAATCTCAATGAATTTCAAGAAGCACTTGGAGGAAATGCAAATGACAAAACCCAAGTACTCCCACTCCTGCAACAATAGAAAGGGCCCAACATAACCCTCTCTTTAATAGACTTTTTGATGAAATACTCAAGAGCAATGCGGATGCTCACTTTTTAAAGCTCACTCAAGAAGGAGCAAAACTCCCCTCTGACTTTGATCTTGCCCAATTAAGACAAGCATCAGAATGACAAAGTCGCCATGAAGAGGAAAGAGGTAGAGATCCCATCAGATATAACATTCCTCGAGGTAACCCACCACCTCCTCCTCCAAATGAAATGAAGATGTTGCGGCAACAAGTCAAGAATCTCACCCAACAACTTCATAGTGGTGTCAAAACTAACCAATTCTCACTCAACGACATCTGTCCCTATCCTTTTGATAGGAATCTTTATATGCCACCCTTTCCATGAGGATTCGAAACACCCAAATTCAAAAAATATAGAGGAAAGGGAGATCCTCGCGATCATGTCAGAGAATTTCATTCCGCTTGTCTCAAAGTGGCATATGAAGACACATACCTAATGCGCCTTTTTCCCCAAAGCTTGGGAGGAACAACCACATCATGGTTTTCCCAACTATCAGATGGCATTAGAACATTTGAGGAACTCATCCATAAATTCCTAGCTCATTACTCTCGTAACATTGAACGCGACATCACCATGGCTGATCTGTGCAACACTAAACAAAAACTAGGTGAACTATTCTCAGTACTCCTACAACGATGGCGTTAAATGTCTAGCAGATGTTCTCTTCAGTTACCTGAATGAGAACTAGTGGAAATATTCATTTCCAACTTAAACGAAGAAATGGAATTTCACCTGGATGTCAAAGACATAGACTCTTTTAATGATATGATCACCAAGGGTTTGAAATGGGAGCGGGCCCTCAAGAAAGGACTTATCAAAATCTATAATGAATCAAAGGATAGTCCTCACCCACGCTTCAATAGTGATAAACCAATCTTCTGGAACAAAAACAAGAATATCGTCAACGATGGGGTTGTGGATGTCAGGACTATAAAAAGTGCACAACCTGTGGTTCGGCTTGCAGGACAGAATCCTCCACCTTAGAATAACACAAATGTTCCTTCCAATCAAGGTCGCATCACATCTCACGATGAACCAAGACCTCATCAGCAAAAACAAAAATGAACATACACTCCCTTAGGGGAACCCATTGAAATAGTATTGCGACAACTCATTTCTCAAAATTTGGTCACTTTACCTAAAACATCAAACTATGAGCCTCAAGTCAAACCCGCATGGTGGCGAGATACTGAACACTGTGATTTCCACCAAGGGAGAGGACACAAGACAAGTAATTGTCACCGATTGAAAGATCTTATTCAGGATCTTATTGACCGAGGTGAAATTGAAATCGAAGGACATAACCCAAAAACAACAAACAATGATCATCCGATGTTCAAAAATCCACTTCCATCACAAGATCAAAGGGGTCCTTCCACTTCCAAGCGAGGCACTGATACCACAGATTATACGCAGGCTGCATATAATTACACTGTAAATCACTTGTATGATGTCAGTGAACAAGTTGCAACTATAACCATCAAAAATCCCAACTCCAATTGCAATGTTGTTACACGATGTGGCAAGGTTACCATAAAAGCAGCTCCACAAGGCACCACCTCCATCCCAAAGCAGTACAATCTTGTGGAACAATTAGACAAAATGCCTGCGCTTATATCCATTTTAGAGCTATTGCGCCTATTGCCATCTCATAAAACAATCTTAGATCAAGCACTCCAAGAGGCGTTAGTCCCTGCAAACCTGAATATAGACCAATTTCAAGCCATGGTTGGAAGTCTAAAGTCATCACCTTGTCTCACTTTTTCCAAAAGTGACAACTCTTCCTTCCAGCAACCTCATAACGCTTCGCTACACATTCAAGGCTTTATCAACCAACACAAGATCAAGTGAGTCTTGATCGATAATGGAGCAGGCCTGAATATTTGTACCCTACAGTTGGTCACAACATTGGGATATGCCATAGAATCAGTGGATCCTCGCAAGAAGATCACAATCAAAGCCTATGATGATGCGGAGCATTCATCCAAAGGAGCGGTGGTACTACCAATCCAAGTGGGCCCTGTGGTAAAACACATCATCTGTCAGGTTCTGGACCTTCCTCTGCCATACAATCTATTGTTAGGAAGACCTTGGATACATGCCATGCAAGCCATTCCATCTACCTACCATCAATGTATCAAGTTCCCCCATAACGGTGTAGAGATCACAATCCTGGGTGATGCAAATCCCTTTGCATATTGCCATAATATCAGCCATCAACCAGAGATTACCATTCCTAATAATAGAGAAGCCATTTCCTCCACATCATATATAAGTCCTGCCTCTCTTGCCAATTCGAACACCACTATACTAAAGCAAGAAAAGCTTAAAATGAAAATAGCAGAGGAAGGTCCTAGGGAATACAACTTGAGTCAACTCTTTTGTGTGGGACAAATGCCCACTTCACCTAGAACACATGGTAAACCACAACAGTTACTCCAACAACCACTAATCACGTCAGCATGTGCTTTAACGCCTTTCATCCTTGGAAAGAGTCAAGAAGAAGAAACCCAAGATGAGGACTTAGCGGAATGGATCTATAAAGATCTCATCACCACTGATATACCGCAAGTTAAGCTTCCTATAGATCAATATGGCAAAGGTATCCTCATTATGCAAAGAATGGGGTATGATGGTCAGAGTGCTTTGGGATATTGCAAACAAGGATGACATGAACCTCTACTGCCGGAATTCAAGCCCAAAGGTAATACAGGCCTAGGCTTTGAAAAAGAGATCTTTCCTAAACTCAAATTCAAAGGAAAACCCAGCAAACCATTATGTCAGACTACTGCAAAAAAGAACACCTTTCATTATCAAAGCAGCATCAAACACCATCACAACTGCCCCATCAAGGCTCAAAATCCCAACACCACCATCTACAATGCCAATCATCCCACCAATCAAACCAGTAATCCCATCCGCAGCAGCCATCACATCAATAGTACCATTAGCAGCAACAACTATATCAAAACCCGCAGCAGCATCTACGACACCAGTAGTTCCAGCAGAAGCAACTGAGTCAACACTATCAATACTCCCCGTATTGAATTCCTTAATCCCCATCGACCTTCCTACAGCACCGCTCATTTCATCTGCAAAGGTACATCAACCAATCACACCTATAGTATTTAACTCAAAGGACATCCTAGTATGGTATAGTAATCAGATGCTAGAAAGTGACTCAGAGACTAACTCACATGAGTGGGAATTTGATTTTGTCCAGCTTAATACTTCAGATGAGGAAGACACATCACTACCTCCACCACGTAAAGACATCCCTGTTTACAGAGAAGCACAAATAAAGACTTCTTGGGTTCCTGAGCTGGAAACATCTTCCACAGACCCTACATCTCATCCTACGCCTGATTCTGACAGGGAGAGTACCATCAACGACCTTCACCACAACGTCTTAACCCTCTCTGATACATCTAACACACTTAACCTAATCGATAAAGTAATGCCCATTATTCACCTTGAACTCATCGAATGGAACCAACCAAATCCCCCATGTCTTGACTTCTTCCAAAACGATGAGGCCATCATTGAATTTTTGGAATTAAGGGATAACCTACCAAGCGGGGATCACAAAGCTGGATTCGCCATTGAACTTAATAGCGTAGCATACTTTGGGGTGGATGCCAAACCTTTCAGCTGCAAAAATATAACAATAAAACATGGATCTTCCAGTGAAAACCACACCGTGGCACTGTTTGATCCAACAAAAATAAAAAGAAAGAGCGTATCCAATGGTGAAAACCTCTCTGAGGCACTTGAGGATGAAGGGTTTGACATTCTCCCTGCTGGTACACAACAAGAACGATCAATGATTCTCATCAAGGAAACCAAAGAATACAATGTGGGGACTCCTGAAAATCCTCACCTCATACATCTGGCATCTCTTCTCACTCCAGAAGAACAACCTAGATTTATAGAGTTCTTTCAATAGCGTCAGATCAACTTTGCATGGTCATATGCAGACATGCCTGGGCTTGATCCCGATTTAGTCATGCATCACCTCACTGTAGCAGAAGGAGCCAAACCTATCAAGTAGAAGCTTTGTAAGATGCATCCTCAAATTGCAATGCTAGTCAAAACAGAACTCAAGAAACTCCTAGATGTTGGTTTCATTAGACCAATTGATTATGTAGAATGGATCTCCAACATTGTGCCTATCGGCAAACCAAAAGGGGGCATCCACATTTGTACTAACTTCAGAGATCTAAATAAGGCTTGTTCTAAGGATGACTTCCCCCTACCAAATATCGACATCATAGTGGATCTGACAGCGGGACATGCCATGCTTTCACTCATGGATGGCTTTTCAGGATACAATCAGATAAAAATGGCACCAGAAGATCAACATAAGACAACCTTCACATGTCCATGGGGCACATATTGCTGGAATGTAATGCCTTTCGGTCTCAAAAATGTAGGGGCAACCTATCAACGAGCTATAACCACCATCTTCCATGACATGATGCATACTATGATGGAAGATTATGTTGATGACTTACTCACAAAATCACTCACCAGAGAAGGGCATCTCCACATATTAGATAAAATCTTTGATAGACTGGAACAATACCATGTTCGACTCAACCCAAACAAATGTGTCTTTGGAGTAACCTTCGGGAAGCTTCTAGGATACATTGTCTCAAGCAAAGGTATTGAGGTCGACCCAGCAAAGGTAAAAGCAATCATGGACATGCCACCACCAAAGAATATCAGTCAGCTAAGGACATTACAAGGGCGGATTCAATCCATCTGAAGATTCATTGCATAATTGGCTGATAAGTGTCACCCATTCACACACCTGCTACATAAGAACATCCGCTTCCAATGGGATGCCAGATGCCAGCAAACATTCCAGATGCTCAAAGACTATCTCATGAATACACCATTGCTAATACCACCAGATCCAAGCAGACCTATGTTACTTTATATCTCAGCAACAAGTACAACATTGGGTGTACTACTGGCACAACATAATGCAGAAGGAAAAGAGTGTGTTGTTTACTACATTTCTCGAACACTAGTTGGCTATGAACTCAATTACACACCTATTGAGCGAGCTTGCCTAGCAGTAATCTTAGCAACCACAAAATTGAGGCACTATTTGTTAACACACAAGGTACAAGTCATTGCAAAGATTGATCCACTCAAGTATTTACTTAGCAAAGCAGCATTGACAGGCCGCTTGGCCAAATGGGTGATGATTCTAAGTGAATTTGACATCGAGTACGTGGACCGTAAATCTATCAAAGGACAAGTTATTGCAGATCAATTGGCCGATGCACCCCTCATAGGCGATCATCCTCTCATTTCCAATTTTCCAGATGAAGAGATATTCATGATCACAACAACACAACCATGGAAACTATACTTTGATGGTTCATACACTAGGCATGGCTCGGGGGCAGGCATTCTGTTTATCACACCTCAAGGTGACAGCATCACAAAGTCTTACAGGCTCACATTTCCATGCACCAACAACATAGTAGAGTATGAGGCCTTGATCACAGGACTTAGGCTATCCGTACAATGGAAATTACAAGAACTACAAGTATATGGCGACTCCCAACTGGTCATTCGACAAGCAACAGATGAATATCAGACCAAGGATGATAAACTCATGCCATATAAGCAAATGGTAGACAATCTAAAGGCATCATTTACTACTATAACTTTTGAGCAGATACCCAGAGATCATAATCGAGCCACTGACGCTATGGCTACCATCGCATCTCTCCTAGATCTTCCACAGAATTCAACACGCTACGAGTTCTTGGTAGAAGAGCTTTGGATCCCCACTTATGATATCCCTAAATCTGAAATGATATGTCACCTTGTCGGTTCTGAATCCCCATGGTACGGTGAATTCTACACCTATCTCCGCGATCACACCCTTCCTCCCAACCAATCAAATAACCAACGTAAAACCTTCATTCGCCAAACTGCTCGATATACCATTATTGCTGAAACCCTATACCGACGCAGTCTTGATGGTACTCAACTTTGATGTCTCGAACAAGATGAGATAACAAAGGCCTTGGAAGAGGTACATAAAGGAATTTGTGGGACTCACTCAAGTGGTCCATCCCTAGCCAAGAAACTCCTGCGCAATGGATACTATTGGCCATCTATGGAAAAAGATTCCTACTACTTTGTTAGAAAATGAAAGAAATGTCAAGTTCATGGCGACCTAATACATGCACCAGCACAGGAACTGCAACCAATCACGACATCATGGCCTTTTGTCAATGGGGGCTTGACCTTGTGGGTAAAATCCATCCATCTTCATCCAATGGCCACAAATTCATTATTACCACCACCGAATATTTCACAAAATGGATCGAAGTTGTTCCACTTACCCAAGTCACCGGCAAAGCAGATTGCCTCATTCATCCTCAATTACATCATCTGCTGGTATGGTGTACCCATGTCCATCATCATAGATAATGGTCTTCCTTTCAAAAATCAGGATGTCCGTGAACTTTGTGAGAAATTTTACGTCCAACACCGCTTTTCCACTCCCTATTACCCACAAGGCAATGGTCAGGCCGAAGCATCGAATAAGAACATATTAAGAATCCTCAAGAAGACAGTCAATGATGTTGGCCGTGATTGGCATGTTCAACTGAATCTAGCTCATGGGCATATCGAACTAGCATTCGAACCCCTACAGGTGCAACTCCTTATTCATTGGTCTATGGTGTAGAAGCTATCTTGCCTATTGAGGTCGAGATACCATCACTACGGGTTTCCTTGCATAATCTCATTGATGTCAAAGACTATAGAGTATCCCGTCTTCAGGACTTAGAGTTACTTGATGAGAAGCGACAAGCTGCATACAACCATCTCAAAGCTTATCAGTAGCACATGAGCAGAAGTTATAATCATCGAGTTAGACCTCATACATTTGAGGTAGGTGATCTTGTTCTCTAAGAGAATCCTCGCAACCAACCAAACAAAGAACATCAGGGCAAGTTTGAATCAAACTGGCTGGGCCCATATGTTGTCACTGCTGTATTTGGGTCTGAGGCATATCAGTTGGCTACATCAGAAGGAGAACCACTAGTAGATCCAATCAATAGTATGCACCTGAAAAGGTTTTATACATGAGCTGCACAGAGCATTAGTCTCCCTTACATACTGGCAAAAATACCAAAAACATCCAGATAAATGACCTGAAGAAAACACACAAATGTCAAAAGAATAAAGAAAAATCATACATCCAAACGGTGAACAAACACTCTAGTGGCACCTTGGGTAAGTGCGATGGTGAAAACCTGGCAAATAGGCGCCACTCGTAAAGACTATGGCTCCATAATCTTTCAGGCTCGTTGCAATCACATTCATACATACACACATCCATCCATCCAAACCATGCTTGTTATTTAATCTGTAATCAAAGAAAGTACTTCATGCATCTTGCATCCCGCTTTTTCATAGTCATGTCTAAAACTTGGGGGCAATGCCCTTAAATCTAGTTGATGGAAGTGGATTCTACATTACTGGTGATTCATTGGGTAAAACATTCAAAAATGTCTCACAAAATCCAAAAACATTCAAAAATGTCTCACAAAAAAAACATTCAAAACAATACAAAAATCCAAAAACAACGGAAAACATCAGAAATCACACAAAAACATGGCAACACCTTGTACATACTCATCCACGTAGATACAAAACAAACATTGACAAATACTCGCATAAATGATCAATTATCAAAATTGACCAAAACAATCGACATCAACAATCAAACTGTCTTCAAAAAGGATGCATCCTTCCTTACCAAAAACAAAGACAAAAATGACATTTTCTTTGACAAGAAAATTATGTTAAGCTATCAAATACTTGGTTGATTTGTGAGTAATTCATTCGTTTATCTGTATCAGGATCTTTCAGCATTATTTTGTATCATCTGCGCATTATTTCTGATGAAGTACTGGGGCATGTACTAATGGTGTCTACATGGGAAGTTCACCAAGCTACGTGATCTTATGCAAAATGCAGTCATAAATCATTACAACTTGCTGACTACAACGTATACCTCGACCATATGAGCATGAACCATTACCAAGGATCCCTATTCTTTATTCTTTATGTATATACTGTTTGTTTGCAGGTACAATGCTCTTCCTTTGGTTCCTTCCTCCTCATCCAATTTGGATAAAGGTTTTTATCTCTTATTACGGTATGCACTTGTCTCAGGATATGATTAGCCTAAGATCAAGGAGGACGATCCAAGTCATGCATGAACGGAGATGATCCTTGTCTGTTCCGCAAGCAATACTCTGGTCGACTTGACCCTTATATCAAGTCGTTTGTATTAACTTGCTATATAAAATCCATGTAAGAAATACTCAGGTCATCTTGAATCATTATGTCAAAGATGCTTGTATTATCTTCCAACATTTTAAAGCTCAATGATGAAAATAGAGCACTATGGATTGACATTTCATCTCATATGTTTATATATTGCATTCTGTTGCATATCACCCATCCATTCACTCATTCATATGTAGGATTTATATTCAAATGTGACCATTAAGTTGGTCTTGGATACAATCACGACCGAATACTCTGATACATCATCAATGCATCATGCAAAGTCTCAAAAACCTTGCATTCCTCATAGGTCATATCATCATTACATTTAGTTGCATTTTGCATTAAGTACATTCATGTCATTTTTAAACATTGCATATAGTTCATTTTTGACATTAGTCTTCATTAATCATTTGTATCATTACATAATCATAAATAATTAGATTCATTCATGAGATCAAATTATCCTTGATTATATTAAACCATTTACTATACATTCATTTAGTGTCAATTGTCCATCATCATTTCATTCTCCTTTATCATTTATCATTGCATACATTCATTTATCTATTCATTAGTTAATAGGTGCATTCATTCATCCATTATTAAGTATCTTATTATGTTCATATTAGGATTCATTCACATTGCATTCATTATCTTTTTTTAAAAATTGCATTAAGGTGCAGTTATTAAACCATAAAATTGTAGTACCATCACATTATCATTTTTACTTAAACCATATTAAGGCATTTAGAATCATAAAACCATTTGTTTCCAAAAATATTGGTCCATACCATTTTATATATATCCATTATACATGTGCATTCATTTAGACATTATCATATAAACATTTGTACTTCACATTTTGTTTATCCATATTACATTCATTTAAAAACATCTAGATACATATCCATACATAACATCATTCATTCACACATTGCATTAACATCATCACATAAATTATCTCATCATTTTATCAAAATAGGAAACACCAAAATCATGTTCATAAATCATCATAAGCATACATCATCATCATGGCATTACGTACATAAAGCATTACATCAAAATCAAACAAATCATACATATATAAACCCGCATTCATATGTCAGTATCCAACATCATAAATCATCATAAAAACATGCATATAAGAAACATCTCATCAATGCATACATGTACACGTATCCATCTAAGCAATAAACTCATAAACTCATCATCGTACATAAACATCTATACATATCAAATGCATATCATCAAAATAGGGGATCTCCTCATATATATCATCTCATATATCAGAGTATAATGAAGTCTACAAAATCGGCTACCAAGAGACATCCAAGATACAATCCCAAAATAAACAATGATATAATATATATATGCAAAAAATGCTCTCTCAGATGCCACTCTGGCCAGATGTTGTACCACCATCGCCACCTGCTCCCCCACTGGTCCCCACACCATTTGATCTATCTCTCCGTGGAGGCCCCATCAAACCCCCACTCACTCCTGCATCCCCTGATCTCTCCCTCCATAGAGGACCCATCACACCCCCACTGCTCTGCACCCTCTGTGATCGCTCTGATCTGGCCTGCCGCATCTGTGAATAGTTAAGTGCTCATTGACTAGCTGGCACCACCTACTCATATAACCCCTGCCAGTAGTCTATCTCAGCTTGTGCTCCCTACATCTCCCTCATCACCTCCCCCGTAGGCCCCTGTGCTCCTACTCCACCCCGAACTCTCTCTTGCAGCTCTGCTAATCTCTCCACCGCACTATCCCTCTCCTGCAACACTATAGCCAGCTTTGACTCCCATGCAAATAGTTGCACATCTCTAGCCGCCACCTCCGCCTCCAAATCCTCTACCAGGGTCTGCAAATGTGCTATCATATGATCCCAAAGATCTCCAGTGGCTCCCTCCCCGGTATCCATAGCAGCCTCACTTGTACCACCCTCTCCAGTAGCTCTCTCCCCTCTATCCATCGGGATCTCCCTCTCCATACCTCTACCACCCAATCTAACTCCTCCCTGTATCAGCAGTCCCTGTGATATCCATAGTGGCAGTCCACCTCTCCCTCTTCGTTGAATCCGAATCCCCAACCCACTACCTCCTCCACCACCTCCTCCTCCACCACCTCCTCCTCCGTCTCCACCATCTCCTCTCCCTCCTCCACCTGCCCTCGATCCTCGACCTCCTGCCCTCCTCCATCTCCGTCCCCTCTCATCCTCAAAATCGAGCATCGGCTCTGTTGGATCAGATATCCGTAGAATCAAATGTGTCGCCCGGTACTGCATGTACTCATCTGATACCCTTGCATCCACGACCCTCAGTCGTATGTCCCAAGGTCTCGCCTGCAGTGTCTGAAACTCCACTAGTGCCTGGTCATACGGCAGCACTGGCCTCCATGCATATCTCTCCCGAATCACCCGAGCATACTCCCCTGATCCACTAGGCAGTCCTTGTTGTCATCCAAATTGCCTCATCACTCTCCCCGGCACCTGTCCCTCTACATGGTGCGAGGTCCTCCTAATGAGGAATCGGGTCATGAATACATAGGGCAATGCCTTTGCATCATCATCCCAGGGCTCGCACTCCAGGTATGGTCGCCATATAACTGCATCCAGATCATCTAATGCCCACCGCCACCACTCTAACTTCCCCAGGTGGGGTTGACTCATCATACCGCTATACATAAACATATATGGCTGATCCACTGCGCGGAACCTAAGACTCACTGGTCAAATCACTGGTAGGTGCTCCCAGGCCCAAATATGAAGCAACGTCACTCCCACTGCTAAGGAACCCCTCCCCTGGTAAACCACCTCATGAAGCTCCTAATACAGGTGCACCAGCACGCACGACCCCCACACAAATTAGGTCCCATCAGTAATCATCATCTCGATCACCTGCCTCCACCCCACGGCCAAACCATTTGATTGTCTGTCTGGACACAAAAGTCCTCCCACAATGTCTGATAGAACTACTGGTAAAGGCTCGTATAATGCAACTATCTCCTCCCACGCAATGGAGCCATCATCAATGAACACATCCTCATCGAAGAACCTCTGAACTGCTAGAGTCCCCCATGATTTGTCATACGTGACCAGCTCCCCCCGAATCGAAATATGCAAAATGCGCCACACATCCTCCAGGGTCACTATCATCTCCCCCTGTGCCAGATGAAAGGTGCACGTCTCGCTGTGCCACCGCTTTGCTAATGTCGTAATCAATCTGTGATTCATCCGAATCACAGGCATGTGCATCACATCATATAATCCAGTCACGGCAATACAATCAATCTCCACCTTTATCAACCGATCCCGCAACCCCTGTGTCACTGGATGTCTCTCGCGTAACTGCAACACGCCTAGATCCTCCTGCACATAGGCATCCATCAGTCATCATCAGTTGTTTTGTTTCAAACTTTCTTAAGTTTAAACCTAGACTATCAACAGATACCTTGATCAAGTATCTTCGGATCTCAACAGGTAAGCAATCATAGCAACCTAGACTTCAACAAGCATTTATCCTAATGACCTAGGTCTCATCAGGTTGCTCTGGTTCAAAACAACTCCCACTTCACATTGTCATCCATCCATCATTGGCATCGAGAGATTTTATTCACACAAACTGGGGCATCTATGTTATCCTAACACAAAAGTGTTGTGTTGTACACCAAAGCGCTACTTACCTACAATAGCGCTAAAATCCTAACAAAAGCGCTCAATCAGCTATCCAATAGCACTCAAACTTCAAAAGCACTAGAACAACTATACAATAGCGCTCAATTAAGCATTCAATAGCGCTTATCAATCAAACGCGCCTAAACTAGCCTACAATAGCGCTACAATTTTCAAAAGTGCTCAAACAGCACCTCAATAGCGCCATTACGGCATAGTAGCGCTAGTTAATTGGGCAATAGCGCCAAAACGTAGTTTCAGCGCTATTGTTCCGACTCAACTTGGACTCAACAAAAAGTGTATCAAAAATGCATAAAAATTTAAATTTCAAATTTGCGTACCACTGGTCCGTAGTCGTCTAGCCGCTGGAACCGACAGACTCGCTCAAATCAGTGCTCTGTAATAGGTACTGGCATCCTGACTGCTAATCACTCCTCTCAAAAGTCACTATCACAGCTATAGTTTCACACTGGTTGCGATCACAAGTGATCCTATTTTCACCCCTTTCACCCCATTTAAACCCTTCGTCGTCACCATAACTTCCCCCCCGCTCACCACCGTGGTCCCCATGCACTTCCCAAGCCCCCCACTTCTCCATTTTCCCCTCGATTTCTTCTATTTTTCACCAATATTGCTAACTTCTTCTCTTCTAACACCCTCTCAATTTTCATTCTTTTTCGAGAGATCGCCTGATTTTTTTAAAATTTTCAGCCCATCTCTCAAGGGGGCATACCACCCATTA
This sequence comes from Cryptomeria japonica, assembly GCF_030272615.1. NCBI lineage: Eukaryota > Viridiplantae > Streptophyta > Pinopsida > Cupressales > Cupressaceae > Cryptomeria > Cryptomeria japonica. The sequence continues at coordinate 224,043,439 of NC_081409.1, forward strand.
AATTAATATTTTATGGGGCATTTCTTCACACCAGTTTTTTCTTTCTTTGAAACGACACGATAAATCGCACCGTCTCAAAGAGGGGCAAATGTAGTCACACAAATCTATCCAGCTTAATTAAATAAATATTTGCTATTTATTTGATTAAAAATACACTAGCCATGAGTTAATTAATTAATATTTAATTAATTCATCTTCAAACATTTTCCTATTAATTAAGTAAATGATTCAATTTATTTTAATTAATTCATTAAACCAAGTTCACAAATCAATTAAATAAATAAAATCTATTTATTTAATTAAATCTCCCTATTCCTCTTTTAAATAAATTAAATTAAACATTTATTTAAGTCATTATCCCCCCCCCCCCACTTGCATTTTCCTACAAATGCAACTTGCACACATTTATTGAAATAAATGAATTTTTATTTTTAATAAAATCTTATTTTTCCTTCACCCACCAAATCCACTTGCAAATCTAATCCCCTTCTAGATTCTTCTAACCCCTTCCTAATTAGCTTAATCCATCCCCTAATTATTGTCACATTCCTAAGCAAAATGGAGTCACTTCTCAAAAGACTTTAAAAAGTCTTTGAAAAGCATTTAATGCTTTGTGTGTTCAACAATTTAACCTCTAAAGTCTTCCAAAACCACTAATGTCTCTTACATGACCATTAATGGCTCTTACATAACCATTTATAGTTATTTCAACTTGTCTCCCCAAGCATTTATTGATTTGACCATGTTTATCCCTCTTGCCTTTTGCACAAGAGTTTATCCATTGGATAAAAGTCTTATTCTTTGAATAAAGAGTTTATTCATTCAACTAACCTTGACCTTAACTCCCAAGGTCATGTCAAGCATCTAATGCTTATTCCCTCTCCTCTCAACCTATCTCACATTGACACTTGTCATCTTGGGATTGGGTTGAAAGCCCTCACATGGATTTGAAATCATTCAATCCTGACCCTTGTTGAGATTGCTCAATCTCAACCATCCATTGCTCCATTTTTCCTATAAATAGAGCCCATTTCTTCATAATCCAGATCTTGAAAAATTGTATGCATTTAACCTATAGGCATTTTAGAGAGCATTTAGCATAGAAAACTAATATCTTGTTATTTTGGTTAAAATCAATCATTTTTAATAGCATCTAGTATTTTAGCTTTTCATTTTACATTTGGAGCAAAATACTCAAATCTCAATCCTCCATAAGCATCCATAGTGCAAAAAGTTGTTGAGAGCTACACTATTTTGGAACTTGGAGAGGAGAGGAACAAAGGAGAAGGAGCCAAGAGCATGTTAGGAGGTATTTGGAGATGCCTCGTCATATTTGCTTCTTTAGTTAAATATTCTTTCATGTTCTTAGTATCTCTTTTGATATGCCTGTTTATATTAGCTTTTGGTTAACTAACACTAACGATTTCGTGTGTCTTGTGTTATTTGTCATTTGCTAACCTTGTCCATTTTGCAGAGCATCAATTTCAAATCTATTTCCAAAAGTGTTGTACAACCTCACAATTGAGGAGAATATGATCCATTGTTTCCTCCACCTTGCCACATAAAATACAATTGAAAGGTTGGGCAATTTTCAACCTCAAAAGTTTGTAACTTGTGAGAACTCGATTATATAGGGCAAGTCAAGAAAAAACCCTAGCCTTAGGAAGTATAGCATTGTTACAACACAACTTGTATGGCCACTTCCCTAACTCAACACTCTCTTCAAAAGTCAATAATTTATATCCATGCTTGATACTATAATCCCCATATTTTGAGGGTACCTAGAAAAGTTTATCCTCTTTGTTCGAGAACACTACATCCCTTTTATTGAGAATTGAAGAGAGAAAAGCTTTATGTTGAGATGGAAACTACAAACAATTGAAATCTCTCCATTTCAATTTTGATTTGAAGTTCATTCCATCTTGTACCACATAATCCTTTATTTTACTTTCCCAAGCCAATTTTATACAATATTTTGCTTCCTTGTAATCCATCAATGTTTGTTGATGGGGATAACAATTCCAAGAATCTTCACTAAAAAGTGTCTTTTCTCCATTGTTTACAGTTCATGATAAATACAAGGATATTACATCTCTATAAATCATCACAAAGTTCTATTGGAAATAGGTAGCAAACTGAGAGGGGGGGGTGAATCAGTTTGCACAAAAACTTTCTGCAACTTATACCACAAATCAAATCTGATAATTAACAATTTAAACATGAAACAACACCACATCAATATCACACATAACAACAAGATTTTTGACATGGAAAACTCATTTAAAGGAAAAAACATGGTGGGAACCTACCCACAATGAGATAATACCATGTGAGGAGTAAATGAAATATTGTAATGGGGAATGCACATGCATTCAGGCACACTGCCTAGAGCTCACTGCTCAAACAAGAAACCCAGAAAGGCTACAAACTTAAGAGAAGGATCACTGCCTTATAGGAAGTCTCGCTGACTTACAAAATCATTCGAATAACAATCCAAATTACATGAACTGTGAAAATAGTATCTCTATATGCCTGGATACAGTTATGGTTAAGCACACAATCTGCTCTGCAACACTTCTCTCCTTCACAATTCCGAAAGATGAAATCACTTGTTCGCACTTTCAACTCAATCATACACTCACTCAAGGATCGTAGGCATTACACCTTACATGATTATTACATTTTACATGATTATTACATTTGTTTATACAAGACATCAACCTATATTTCAAGGTCGACTAAACCCTCAATACAAATTACATAATAATAACCTCACACGCTACAACAACATATGCAGACCAAAACAATATCGGCTAAGACATAGTCTGAACCCAAATAAACACACAACACCTCCAACAATTCCGCCTCGATCATCTACAACACACTACAACCACCAAGAATATCGTATAACACAAAGAACATCATCGAACAAAGAAAATATTCAATAATGTGCACAATAATCAATGCAGACCACAAATAAACATAGAACACGATTTAGAGATATTCACAAGCAGCATGAATTGCACCACAACAACCGCAATAACTCAAATTACTAGAATAAAAACCATCTCATCATCGAAGCTGAAGAACAACATCATAACTAACTATCAACATGAAAGATTCGCTTGTGGACATCCAAATCATGAACCAATTGAAATGAGGACACACGTCAACATCTAGAACACATACCATACATCTGCAACTAAAGATATAGAAATTTGGAGCACAAACCAAAATACTAAATAACACAAACAATTGAATATCAATCTCAATACTGGATCTCATAACTTGATCAAAACATCACACAGACCTATGCAAATAGGAATGAATTATCTACAGACAACATACCAGAAACCCTTTAATCTACATCAACTCATCTGCATTATACAGGCTAAACCAACTCATTCAAGCAAACTACAACACTAGAATACACAAAAGAATATGTTGACATCAATGACGACACATCATTCCAGCAAACTCTCAGCAAAATCCAACAAGTTTTATATATTGGAGCCTTCCATAGGGTTTGCAATGGTGAGGAGTCTTTCCAGAGCATTCAAATCTAGACATTTTGCTCTCATAAGCCTACTCCATGTAGAAAGTGGTTTTACATATATGTTCCAAGTTATATTTTCTCCTAATGCAAGATTTATTTCTTCCAAATTATGCACACCAACACCCCAAAGATCTTGTCTTTACAAAGCTTTTCCCATAAAATGGGATTTTTTTTATTATTATTTGTGTTTCCCCTCCACAAAAATCTTCTGATTATTTTGATAACATCCTCTTGCACTCATTTTTGCATTTTTAAAATTAAGAGGAAATAGTTTGGAATATTAGAAATTACAACTTTTATCAGCGTGATTCTGCCAACAAACATTAGTCGTCTACCCTTTAGGGACACTACTCTATTCAAAATGGCAGAAACAATCTTAGACCAAATGGAAGATTTATGTGCACCAGCTAAAAAGGAATCCCTATATAGTTACACAAAAGGGAGTCCTATTTGAATTCTAAAATTGATAGAATGTGAGCACAGGATGTTGGATGTCCTTTTTGAAAAAAACTTTTAGTGTTACTTGGATTTAAGACATGTCCTAAAATAAGATAATAATTTTGCAAAACATATTTAATGACTCTTTTCTGATGAATTAGTACACATCCAAAAAGTAATGTATCATCAACAAATAAAAAATGAGTGCACTTAATATCAATGCATGGGATTTTGATATCAAGCCATCATTGAGAACTATGAAATGTTGAAATTGTCTTGCTTAACGCCCCTACCATGAGAATGAAAAGAACTGGAGAGATAGGGTCACATTGTCTCACCCCTTGGGTAGCACTAAAAAATCAATCAAAATACCATACACAAGCATTGAGAATTTAGCACTAGATAAATAAGAGTATACATTCACACCACTTCTTTGCAAAGCCCAACTACTCAAGCATTTTTATCAAAAACTTCCAATTGACTTTATCATATATTTTCATCATGTCTAATTTAATGAGCATAGCTATAATTTTATCTTCAAGAATAGAATGTAAAATATTGTGTGTAATTATTGCTTCTTCCACAATCTCCTTCCTTGGCACAAAACCTCCTTGCTCTTCAGAAATAAATTTTGCAATGAGTTTTGCAAGTGTCAATGCAATGACCTTAGAGAAAACTCTATAAATTGTGTTACAAAGAGAAATTGGACAAAATTCATATGAACTGTTATTTTTTAGAATTAGTACAATGTGTGTGGTCTTCAAGTATTTAAGAAATGTCCATCCCCACAAAATCCCAACACTTCTAGAAAAATATTGTAGTGAAACCACCTGGCCCTAATGCCTTATTCAAAGAAAGAGGAAAAACTACTTCCTTATCTTCCAAAGAAAACGATTTTAATAGGAACTTATTATATTCATTTAAACCACTTTTGGAATGAAATTAAGAAATTCACTCCCTTTTCCCAACATAGCCACATTGTCCTGATAGTGTTTGGTAAGAAAATCTTAGAAAAAAGTCATTGCTTCCTTTTGGATTTCTAACTCAACCTTTTTCACCCCTTTGACATTGTTTAAATTGAGAAGATAGTAATATAATGTCATCTAATCTTCGTAGAGGCATGATAATTTTTTTATTTCTATCTCCCTCTTTCAGCCAAAGTTCTCTTGATTTTTGTCTCTAATATATTTCCTCCCTTGTGAGGATCTCCTCTAGATATTTTTATAAACCCTTTTGTTTTTTTAAGGTAAAGTAGTTCATCCCGTGTCTAATGTTGTGTTCATTGACCTCCTATAAATGTTTCCAAATATCATGCTTCTATTAAAAATGTTCTTGAAGTGTGAATGATTCCACATTTTTATTTGACCCTTGACAAATTGTAATTTCTTTGCAAGCTGAAATAATCTAGATCCCACCACAAAAGGAGCATGCACCCACCAACCTTTCAGTAAGGACAAAAATTTACTATCCTAAAACCAAATTTGCTCAAAATTGAAAAATGATCTATTGAGGACTATCACTCCAAGAAAATCTCCAACCAAATTGGAAAATGATCAAAACTAGTGAAGGAAAGGATGCTAGAAGTATAATTAAATACTTCAACTATCTAAATTGAGGATAAAAGGAACTTGTTTATCTCTCTATAATGAGGCAAAAATCTATCCTTTGATTTGTCCTGGTGGAACTATCATTAATGAAAAAATAGTTCAAAAGTGCATTATCCTAGAAAACACATTAAAATCTTCCATTGCTTTTGGGGGAGGGAGAAACCCCTCCCCGCCTCCCCTCCCATTTTTCCTTTCAAAGAAGAAGTAGCATTGAATTCCCTACCAATAATCAATTTTTTGGCCTTTAACAAGTTCCTAATAGGAGATAAAGAGTCTCAAATCTTTTTTTCCCCTATTGTAGAGTTGGGTCCATAGATGTTTATTTATGAAGGGAGAAAAATCCCAACTTACAATCGCATATGCAAATCATTATTGATTTAACTTAAAATATGATATGGATATTCTCCTAACCCAAAACATATACAAAATCTAACTCAAATATGCAAGTAAATTCAGAAAATCAGCATACCACTTCTCATTAATCTTATCCAAATGTTTAGGAAATGAACAAACTATATAGTAAATCTACAAATGCATTGCATGGAAGCCTTAAAGGCTTCAAATAACACCCCATAATTAGATATAAAATTGATAAAATCAATCACACACCAAAACACTTAATCATCTCATGCATCCTAAAACCTACAAATTTCTTCTGCTTCTCCATCTTCAAACCTGCAATTTCTTCAAAGACGAATTTCTTCTTATCTTATCATTACTCTTATGAGAATCATTATCATGGTTTATTCAATTCATATGTTTTGTTAATATATTTAATGGTCAAAGTCCAAGCTATAGCCATTTCATTATATTGTTTGCTCACAGCCACTCTTGAGTCACTTATTAAGTTACTCGCAACAACTACTGAACAAATAAGATTTTCATTTTAGTATTATTAATGATTTCATTATTTAGTATTTCTCTTTAGGAAATTGATAAACAATTTAAGAGTCCTACACTGCACCTATTGTTTCAGAATCATCCAAGTATATACGTCTTTGGTCGATAATTAAATGAGCCTCTTCTCTAGGATATTAGATTACTTTATGCAGAATTAATTGCCCAACTCAGCAGAATGCGTTGAGTTACTGCATTAATATTTTATACTTAGTGGAGACTAGCCAACACATTCAATAATATTCTTTGTCTCCCTTAATTATCATCCAACTTCCTTTCCATTTACTAGATTACTTACAATGGAATAGGTAAGACAATTGAGTTCACCCCAAAACCCATTTTTTAATATTTAGAATTAAGGTGTTGAACACATCAGATACTATGAGGGGAGGTGAATCAATATCCCTTAAAACTTAATCTTTTTTGTTGAAACTATTAATTCAAATCTTTAAACTAGTCACCACCAATGAAGGATAAAGTAAACAACACGAGTACACAAGAGAACACCAAATATACATGGAAAACCCCCATAGGAGAAAAACCATGGTGAGAAGAGTTGCTTGGAGCTACTATTCAAATCCAACCCCACAAAAATAAAATTGATATACAACTTCATTTTAGGGCTACAACCCAAGGAAGCTACAACTCCCTAAAGTCCACCAGACCTATAAAGACTTGTAGAATAGGTTCACTATCTCAAAGTAAGATACAATGAAGAGACAACCTAATTTATAATTAACTTTGGCACATTTTCTCCAGCACACTAACACCACTTTAGCTATATTTGGCTCACTACTTCCAACAAGTTGAAAATACTTTTGTGAATGTTGTAGCCTTTGGCTCACTACCCTCAGCATGTCATTTAATTGGCCTTGAATGTTTTCTCTATCACACACCCACACTCTCCAACAAATGGTCTCCAATATATATGCTTTGGAACCTTCAATAATCCCTCTCCAAGTTAGCCAAAGATCAAAATCATGAAACATGCGTTAGGTCAGCCCAAAACATCTCCATAGAGAAAAGAAACCCAGTGCGGTCCTATCTATAAGAAAAATAGGACCAAAAACAACTTTGAAACTCATTCCCAAGCAAGCATATCCATCTGAGCATTGGTGCAAAACACTTCAAGTTGGAAACAAGGTAACATTATAATGAAATGTGTAGCCCTTTACCAATTGACCCAAAAACACAAATATCAAGAGAGATTACATCTTATAAATTCACATCAAGGCATATTTGGGCCTAAAACAATATTTCCACATCCTCAAAAACAAATTAAAATACTTGGATGCATGGCACATATGAGAAATCAAGCCTTGCTAGCCAAATAGACACAAATATCCTAGAATATCAACATTAGGAAACCTACGGCCTTATAGAGATCAGAATATGATATGCGCACCACATGGAAATTTTTTATTAACTTACAACATCTCCATGTAGTCCTTTCATATTGACATGCCAAATTAAGATAGTGTAAGCAAACAGATACAAAACCAGATATTCCTGATGGGCCAAAAAACATAAACTTAGAGATATAATAGTTGAATCCAAACTTTTGGTACACATCAATAACTAAAAATTGAATTGAGCTCATATACAATCATCTTAAGCTCATCCACCAAACCACAAGAGTAAGCACATAAATGTAGAAAAATACAGAGCATTTTTCAAACCGATCTAGACATACACCCAAATTGTGTACTCATTGCAATTATGAGAAACATAAGTGACAATATCTATTTCTTGATAAGAGAAATTTACATCATGCACAACACATACAAGCTAATTTCCAAACCACAAGCCCATATCTGCAATTGTGGATAAATGCAAAGCATTCTCCTATACACTCTTAAATACAGCTTCATGCATTCTCATTCTTTCAACAATATGCAGAGACTAAAATATATTTGTAACATCAATTCCTTACTAAGGAGAAACAAGAGAGATAGACCAAAATTTTACAACATGCTCATGACAATCACCATCACGTTCAATACATCAACATACTTCTAATCCTCATCTTAATGCTTATAATCCTCATCTTAATATGATATCATTATTACCCACACAACTAAACTTTATTAACATCAATCAAGGCATGACATTCAATCATGAATTGTAGTATTATCATTACACTTAAACATATCATCATTGTACTTCAATGTAGCACAAGCATAAATGATAACACAACACACTAAGGGTTGACATCAATGAAAATATAGTATCTTGACACTATATTTGCAACATAAAGAAAGTATCTTCAAGTCAATGAAATTTGTAACTCCCATTTCCCACACCCAAAAAGGAATATTCTAGATTTAAGCCAATTTCAAATTTGAATCTCCTATCCACCATGGATGATCTTGCATCACAGCTAAAAATGAATAACCTTTACTAACATTTACCATTGTTGGGCAACAATAAGCTCAAAAAAAAACCTTAAATATCATGGTATTTCAAGACCTCTTGAAGCTCAAATAGATAATGTAGTAATGGCTTTCAATCTCTTCCATTTATCAAAAATTCCCTTCCTCTATTCATTTGATTATCTCCTCTCTATCTTGCCTCTCTCTCCCCCTCCCTAGATCTCTCTCTCATTCCCTCTCTCTACTGATCTATATCTCTTCTCTTCATCTCCCTACATACATCCCCTCACTCCCTACCTACCTCTACTTCTCTACATACCTCTCCCTTTCTCTACATATCTATATCTAAAATGCTTTATTTCCTATAACAAAATAAGATATGCACCACTAGAATCTAACTGATGCTTAATTAAAAAAACATTGTTAGGGGCATTGATGCCCCTACCATTCCATGATAGGAGCTTCATTTCCCTTGAGAGTGTTCCATGTCATCCTCTATCTCAAATTTCTATTCATAGTTCATTGGATTCTTTCTTCTATTTCCTCTTGAATATTTTTACATCTCTTAGTTGTGGTCTTACATGTGCGTAGTAATATCATGATTAATCTAAGAAATTTCCAATGGTTGTGAGAAATTAGAGTCATTAAGTTCCTCATAATCTATCTCATTAATTATTCTCCCACATTGATCACAATTTTCTCTACCATTGCTTCAAGCATTTCTTGTGAAGGTACATTCAAAGAGAAAGGCTAGAAATTTAGAGGGGAACGTTTGATCAATACCAATTGTTGATATAGTAGAGGTAACACACGAGTATTCTTAACAGTCTCTTCAAATTTTTGATTTGGTAAAGGAGATTCATAAGTATTTTAATTATCTCTTTGTAAAAATGAATAGCTCCTAGATAAGCACTAGTAGGGAACCACAACAAAACCACATTATCCTCTTGTCTTGCTTTTTCCAAATTCCAATCTTCCAAATTAGTCACTAACAAAGACAACTCTTTGCGAGATACAGAAACATAATGAGAACCAAAAATATTATCCTTTTCTAATGCTTTGCTCTTAAAAAATTGATTCTCACCTAGCAATCTTTCATCTTTTAGACCCTCACACGTCACTTTGTCATGATCATTACCCAACCCTTTATAAAGAAATTGACCAGATCCCTCTTACAATCTCATAATGATTTTCCACCTTCCTCATGTTGCACATATGAGTCTTTATTGTCATTGATGTAGAATCTATTTGTGTGTTTCTAGATGATGGTGTTGTTGGTCTGAAAGTGATGAAAGACATAAGTATATGGTGAAGTGTATGGTCTGGAAGTTTATTTTGGCTAAAGTCCTTGATGATTGGTTGTATCTCGTTATTGATCCAAATGTGTTCTAGATGTCTATCTATTGGTAAAATGATATAGAGTTATATGCAAATTGATGTGGTATTTTCAAGAATAGGTGAATGTGCTATGTTAACTATCTATAAGCTTTTTTTATGGCTAACATTGATGATATGATGTGTTTATGAAAGATTAATATCTTTTGTTTGATCTAGAAAAAGTGTTACTATCTATATTGACTATTATGGTGAATAGTATCTTTGTCTAGAATATATGTATGCACTAGACACGTATTAGATGGCTATGTTGATTGGAGTAGAATTATTATGGGGCAAGTGTACCAAGATGGTGAACAAAAAAGTGTCCACTAGCAAAAAAAAATGGCTAAAACAGACGAAACAATTACGTGTTTTTAATAAACTCAAAAACTGTGTACATGTTAAGGATCAAAAAAGCCAAGCCAAAACACGTATGTGTTCTTTAAATTAAAAACGTTTTCCTTTGTCTTTTATCTTTCTTGTACTTTAAGTTACATTTTATCTATATATTGTCAGGATGTTTGAGAGTGGTTTCAGATCTCTAAGATTCATAATGGAGATTCTAGAATTTAGGAGATCTAATATTTTTTTAGACAGCCAAATTTCAGTAATTAGTGGACTTATATTATCATTCTCCTTCTATCTCTCTATCTTATGCACTTTGTCTTCCCAATCTCTAGAACTATCTATTTTCCTATCTCTCTCCTTCCTCTCCTTCTTTCAGTAATCAGTGTACTTATATTATCATTCTCTTGATATCTCTCTATCTCACACACTTTGTCTTCCCAATCTCTAGAACTATCTATTTTCCTATCTCTCTCCTTATTCTCCCTCTCTCCCTCTCTCTATCTCACTCTCTCCTCCCTCCCCAAGCTCTATATCTTATAATTTCTCGGATTAGTCAAATTTCAGTAATCACTAAGCTCCTATTATCATTTTCTCCTTATCTCTATTTCACTCTCTTTATCACCCTCCATCTCTAGACCTATCTCTCTTCATATCACTCTCCCTCTCCCCTTCACTCCCCCATATCTTTATCTCACTATCTCCTCTCTCCCTAATATTTAAACCTCTCTCTCTCACCCTTCTTTATACTCCCCTCTCTACTCTAAATGCCTAACATACATTATCTCCTCTCTATCATACCTCTCTCTCCTCCTCCCTAGATCTCTCTCTCGCATTCCCTGATCTCTTTAGTTATCTATATCTCTTCTCTTTGTCTCCCTACATGCATCCCCTCACTCCCTACCTACCTCTACTTCTCTATATACCTATCCCTTTCTCTTTGTCCCACCCTCCCATGCCTAGTCTCTACTTCCCTATCTCCCCTCTCCCTCTCTTCACATACATCTACCTCCCTCTCTCCCTACCTTTATCCATATACATAAATATTTCTACCTCACTCTCACTCCCTCTTTATTTTTCTTTATCTCACTCTCTTTATCTCCCCTCTCCTTCTCTCTACCTACCTCTCTTTTCATCCCTCTCTACTTTTATCTTCCCTAACTCTCTACCTCCTTCCCTTCATACTACTATTTATCTCATCTCACTCTCTCTCTCTCCCTTACTCATTCCCTCTTCATGCTCTCTCTCTAACTACTTGTCTCTATCTGCCCTCCCTCTCTTTGAATACCTCTCCTTCCCTCCACTTATGTCTATCTCACCTCTCTCTCTCTCTCTATCTAGGTATTTAGATAAATAGTGTACATGGAGAGTGCAAGAGAGGTAGGTAGATATACATAAGTAGAGAGAAAAGGAAAGAGAGAGAGAGGTAGAGATATAGGTAGAGAGGGAGAGAGATGTAGGTTGAGAAAGAGGTAATAGGGAGAGAGGTGAGATTGGTAGAAGTGGCAAGGGAAGGTTTGAGAGATAGAAGAAAAGATAGAAATAGAGGTCTTGTAGGGAGGGAGATATATATAGAGAAAGAGAGATAGGAAGAGGGGAGATAGTGATAAGTTGAGAGGGGGGAAATAGATAGAGAGAGGTGAGATAGATAGAAGTGGAGGGGAGCTTATTGGAGCGAGGGAGAGAAGGAGAGGTATTCAAAGAGAGGTAAGGTAGATAAAGATAAGTAGTTAGAGAGAGAGTATGGAGATGAAAGGAGGGATGGAGGGAGGGAGAAATAGGTATGGAGAGAGAGAGAGAGAGTGAGGTGAGAAATAGTAGTATAGAGGGAAGGAGGTAGAGAGATAGGGGAGATAAAAGCAGAGAGGGATGAAGAGGTAGGTAGAGAGAAGGAGAGGGGAGGTAAAGAAAAATAGAGAGGGAGGGAGGGAGGGAGGGAGGGAGGGAGCAAGAGAGAGGGGTAGAGAGAAATATTTATGTAGATTAATAGAGGTAGGTAGGTAGGGAGGGAGGTAGAGGTATGTGGAGAGAGAGAGAGGGGAGATAGGGAAGTAGAGACAAAGCATCAGAGGGTGGGACAAAGAGAAAGGGAGAGGTATGTAGAGAAGTAGACGTGGGGAGGGAGTGAGGGGATGTATGTAGGGAGGTGAAGAGAAGAGATATATTGAGAGAGAGAGAGAGAGAGAGAGAGAGAGAGAGAGAGAGAGAGAGAGAGAGAGATGACCTGAGAGGGAAATTTATTTAGAGAAATAGAGGTAGGTAGGGAAGGAGGGAGGGGTGTGTATAAAGAGAGGGAAAGGGGAGAGAGAGGAGGGAAGGGTATCTATGTAAAAAAATAAAGGGAGAGGGAAGTATGTAGAGAGAGAGAGATGTCTAGATCTTAGGGTGGAGAGGGGAGTGAGATTGAGAGAGGTATAGAGATGGGATAGAGGAAGAGTGATAGGGAGAGATAGGTATAAAGCTTGGGGGAGACAAAGAGAGTGAGATAAAGGGAAATAGAGAGGGAAGGAGAAAGAGAGGGAGTGAGAGAGGGATATTTAAACATATCTATAAATAGAGGGGGAGGGATGTAGAGGTATGTAGAGAGAGGGAGAGGGGAGATAGAAGTTAGTATAGTGGGAAAGGTTGAGAGAGAGAGAGAGGTATGCAGAGAATTAAATGAAGGGGGTGAGGGGAGGAATGTAGGGAGAGGGAGAGAGGGGATAGAGATAAGTAGAGAGAAGGAATGAGAGAGATAGGTGGGGAGGGGGAGAGAGGTGAGATAGAGGAGAGAATTTGTGTAAGGTAGGTAGAGAAGAGAGAGGAGATACAAAGTAGAAGGGTGAGAGAGATAGGTTTAAAGATTGGGGAGAGAGGAGAGAATGATATATAAAGATGGGGGAGACAGGGGGAGAGGGAGAGTGATAGGAAGAAAGATAGGTCTAGTTATCGAGGGAGAATAAGAGAGTGAAATAGAGATATAGAGAGAATGATAATAGTAGATTAGTAATTACTGAAATTTGACTAAGTGTGAGAAATTATAAGATCTAGAGATTCAAGAGAGAAGAGAGAGTGATGTAGAGAGAGGTAGAGAGGGAGGAGGAGAGAGATAGGAAAATCGATAGGTTTAGAGATTGGGGGAGACAAAGAGTCCGATATAAAGAGATAGCAAGAGAATGATGTAAAAGGCCACTGAATACTGAAATTTGACTGTCGAAAAAATTATAAGTGTATTACGAGAAAATTAAGCATAAATAAGATAGATTGATTGAGTAAACCACCAAGACTAAAATCTAACTATCTAATCCGCAAAGCCAATGAAATGTATAATCTAAATCATAAAAATACCAAAGATAATCTAATTAAAACCCCCTTTAATGATTTGATTCATGGCTTCCACTGTTCTTCTCAATTATCATGGTTGTGTGGTTCTCAGTGTTGCATTGGGAATCCTGTATAAGAACGACACAATAATTTCAAAGATATTGATTCTTGAAAATGAGAGAATGAAGCTCAATTTATAGATTTCAAAGAGAGAATTTGAACGGTTGAGATGTATTTGAGAACATAATCGATCAACAGTTGAGATCGGTTGAGAAAAAATTGATTGAGAGTTGAACTCATTTGATTGATGAGTTGATTGAATTGATTGATCTGTGAATTGGATAGATTGATCAATGAACTGAATTGATGAGTCTATTAAAAAAAGTTGGTTGATGAGCCAAATGAGTTAACTGAGGAGACAACTGAATTGATTGGAAAGTTGACTTAATAGATTACTCAGTTAGAAAAAAAGTGAGTGCTAATTAGACTGGAAGTTAGTGTCAATTAGGATTTTGATATGTGTTGTAGGAAATTAGCTTGAAATTCAAATTTCATTTGCATATGAGTTGAATTTGGATTTTTGAAAACATGAAATGAAATGCACATTTTATTGAAATTAAGTAAAATTGGAATTTGGGGATCTTTGAATTTTTTAATTTTTTAATTAGTAAAGAATGAATTATAACTTAAAGAAATTATTTAATTATACGAGCTTGGAAATTGAATTTAGTTAAATAATAAAGAGTTTTTTTTTGGTCGGTAATTTCTTTTGACTGGAGCTATGAACCCGTTACATTCTTATATGATGAGATATTAACACCTCCAAATTTAGCTCTCTCAATCATCTCCTCATCACTTTGATTGTCCTTATCTCTCCACTCCCCTTATCACTTCATTCATTCTCCTTGTCACTTTACCTCCTTCTCTATCCACTCCTTATCTCTCCATTCTCCTTATCGCTCCATTCATTCTCCTTGTCACTCTACCTCCTTATCTCTCCACTCCTTATCGATCCACTGCCATAATTATTATCGCTCCATGAGGATCCTCACGCCTTATCTCTCCATCTTACCTCCTTGTCTCTCCACTACTATTGCCTTATCACTCCATCTATCATGTTGGGCATCACCTGCTGCCAATTGTTTTGCAGTCCAACACCAGGGTCGACGTACCTCGTATAATCTTTGTGCTTTGTCTCGCTTAGTCAGCACCACCATGTGTTGTATCGAACATGAACACCACTGTATTGAATCGGGCATGAATGTTGTTGACTGAACATCACATAAAGCACACCTCCATCTGAAACTTGACCTGCATCCGCCGAAAGATGTTGAGACTCGAACATGGGACCGCCCTATCAACAGGGCTCGTGACAACCGTCACACTGCGGGGTCAACCCAATAATAAATATTATTTAATTAAAGGTATTAATTTTTAATTAATTAAATAAAATATTTAATTAATTATAAGAAAGAGGATCAAGTGATTAATTTAAATTGAATAATTAGAAGTGATGAAGAAATATGATGATTAAATTAGTTTAAAGGAATAAACATTAGATTAATTAAATAATTAAATAATTGTTTAATTAATTAGGATAAATAATTAGTGTATTAGTAATGAGACAATTTTAGGTGTCTACATTTGCCCCTCTTTGAGACAATGTTGGAACAATATTGTTTCAAAGAAAATGAAAAAATTATTGCCCTAGCGTGCCTTGGCAATAGTAGGGTGTAATGCCCCCTCGAGAGATTGTTTGTATATTAAAGCCATAAATAATCTCTTGAAAGAAGAAGAATGTGAGATAGTAGAACAATTAGTTGATGACATGTAAGGGTTTAATTGGGTAGAGGAAATGGTAGGAGTGATTTTTAGATTGATTGATTGACCAGATTGATCAGACTAATCGGATTGATAAAATAAAGATCAAGTCTGGTTTCAAAAAGGGCACATCCTATATGAGACAAAGATGATCAAAACATCTGGTTTCAAGAAGGATACATCTTGTATAAGACGAAGATAGATGCTTGTGTTTGGTTTTGGGAAGAACACATCCTATTTAAGACAAATGATAGATGAAATCTGATGAAATAAAGAATGATTAGTAAGAAGTGAAGAATGCTAGGAAATAGAATTGATTGATGGATAGAATAGTTGATATAAGGAAATGAAACTATTGCGAATTCTTGTGTCTCTTTATTATAGTACAACATTTTCCTCCTCGAGCCTTATTATTTTTCAATGGAGATTGGTACAACAGGGTATAAGGAACCAAGGTGTGAATGATATCCATTGCAGAAACAGACATATTGTAGGCAAGGAGTGAACCTCTCCATTTTGAGTGTAGCACTAAGGGTCGAGGTGTGTGATAGTCACAAGCATAGCTATCCTTGACTTAATTTTTGCATAGGATACTTGTCAAATGAACGTACCAACAAACAACCAAAGTACCAATGCCCCAAAACTTCATTGGTTCACACCAGAGATAGCAAACAAAGAAAAAGGATCAGAAATCATCCCAACTCCTCGAGTCACTTGTGGACATCCTTAAGTAACATAGGAACATAACCTGTCATAAATTGATAAAGATAAATCAATAAATGATAAGGCTAACTTGACCAAACAAGTCAACAACCATACTGATCTTCTTGCCAAGGATAAATATTTCTTGATTTGATGATTGTTTGATAGGATATCCATTATAGGAATGATGTACCCATTAGGACACGATATCTGATAGGTGACTATTTTAGGAATGATGTTTATGTAAAGGCACGTTGTGAGATAAGATAAGGGATCATAGGAAGTAATGGATGATGGAAGGAAGTAATGGATAAGATAAGGGATATGGACTAGAGGGTATGGATATGATGAAGCAAATAGGATGTTTGATGCTTATGAATATCCTTAGCTTTGTCAAGATTAAAGATGAAAAAACAAGATGGATGTAGATAAGGTGATAGATAGTGGATGGGGGATAATGGGAGATGTGGTAGGAAGAATAGAGTGGATGAAACCTACCTCCAAGTATAGAGGTATCCATTTGCAAAAGGGCGATGTGTGAAATCTTTAGAACATATAGCGCCACTCAAATAAGTGTTTCAAAAATTTCAAAGATAGAGATGAACCCACACTTAGAACCTTCAGAAAATTCAACCGAACATATCTAGTGACTAGGAAGCATACTCAAAAGGGAAGAAGAATCTTGAAATGGATCAAGGTACTTAGTCTTTGATTACCCATGTGTGTGCAAATGGGTTTATTTTGGTCATATGATCCTTGTAATACTTAGAATTTGACATGACTAGCTACTAGAGTTATCCTAACTTCAAAAGCATCCTGCATAGAGCCTTGCTACCAATGTACTTCTATAGCTCCGATGAGGTTATCTCTATAATCTCATGAATATAGCCAGGCATCCATAGCCTCGATGGAGTTACTCGCATGTTCCCAAAACCAAACATTTTGATATTTCAATTCATTGCATTTTTTTATTTTCTCAATCTTCTTTTCTTGCTCATATATATATATATATATATATATATATATATATATATCTTGTCATTTATTCTTTTGTGTGTTGGCTTGTAAGCAAAGAAGCTCACATGGGTTAGAGAATTATAGTGGCATTGAAGGAGGATTTTAGATTTTTCACTAGTCATATCTTCACCTCAGAAATCAAAATGACTTGGAGATATTGATTAAGTGTGTGATATATAGTAATCATAAGATGTTTGTATAAGATACAATAAGTGATTTTCTTTCTGAATCAAGTACACATCCCAACCAAAAGACAATGTTAAAGAGGAACAACCTCAAATGTTGAAGAATTTGATGAATAGATATATAGGAAATGGATTGAACATAAGATTGAGTGTGGGCAAGCGTGTGACAAAATGATACAAATGTCTATTTCACAGATGAAGGATTTATGCAAAGGATTGAATGGGAGGGATGGACGGATGGAAAATACATGTTGGATAGTAGATAGGACATTTGAAGATTTGTGAAAGGATAGATGGAAATGTCTTCAAGATGAACGTTGGCACACACCTTGAGAGGTGGTGGAGTGATAGAGGACAAGTAGATCTTGGAATTTGAGATTTTGATAGAGTGGATGTGGAATTTGGGACATAAGGACCCAAAATGGATGAAAGAAATGATAGAAGAATAGATTTGGAAAGTGGGAGATGTGTAGGTGGACAATTGAGGGAATCTTTTGGAATAGAAAGCCTAGATGTCAATTTTGTTTTTTCTTTGGGATGCAATGCTTTTATGGGAATCTATATTGATTTTGATTTTTCTTTTCTTTCTGGTTCTTTAGAACGCATTGCTTCTATGAGTAATTTAGGAACCCACATAGTTTTTTATTTTTATTTTTATTTTTTCTTAATGGGAATTTGTGGTATTTTGAATATTGTTTTTTTTATTTTGGATTTGATTTGACATGTCTTTTAGATTGGACATGTTGATCTTTGGATGTATGTGGATTTTTGGACTTATGGATCTTATGCTTGACATCCAAATTGCTTCCAAAGGGAATGGGATTTATGAATGAATAGGAATGATATGGAGGTCTTTTGGATGCGTTGATGTAGGGAAATGGTTGGGAGGTGCTCACAGATGTGTGCCTTTGTTGATCTTGATTTATGATAGGGTAATTGGATTGTGAGCTAGGGATCATATGGACAATGGACGGAGGGATATAGGGTCCTAATATGGATGGAAGGGAATAAGACTTTGATTTTGGGATAAAAGGACCCAAAATGGATTTGGAGGATAGGGATTGTGTATTCTTGGATATAGATGGAGGAATGTGGGATTTAGTAGAGACATCAATGTTTTGAGAGTGAGTTGTGTAGCTCCAAGACCATGATAAATGAGATTTTCTTTTATTTGAAAGGGTTTTAATATACCTTGTTCATGTAGGCCTAACCCTTTGCCTTGATAATGCATGTTTCACAAATATTTTTAGAAATAGGATACTTGTTGCTTTTAAAACAAGATGTGATTCTATTTTGAGGAAGATACAGTATGGAAGGAATGACAGGATCATGAAGTAGACCGGCTCAAATGAAAGTGGAGGAACTCATTTGAAAGGTAAGAGGTTCATGAATATCTTTGATAGGGGTGATGGGATCTTGTGAAATATTAGGAGGATTATGACATGGAGGTGAAGGGAATATTTGATCTTGACTTGGAATAGGATCATTGAAGTTTGTGCTTTGCTCTTGATTT
Organism: Cryptomeria japonica; assembly: GCF_030272615.1. Lineage (NCBI taxonomy): Eukaryota > Viridiplantae > Streptophyta > Pinopsida > Cupressales > Cupressaceae > Cryptomeria > Cryptomeria japonica. Next base: position 224,062,572 of record NC_081409.1, read on the forward strand.
TGAATTGGATCATTGAAGGGGGTGGATGGGATATAATGATCTTGCTTAGGAAGTGGGTGTTGAATGGGAGTTGGAATGATACTTTTCTCTTGAGGTGGAAGGGAATCATCTTGTATGGAATAAAAAAGGAGGGGATCTTCGTAGGATTCTTGACAGGTGGGATCTTGATCAAAAATTGGATGGGATGGAAGGGTTTGTTCTTGATCTTGATTTATTCAAGGGTTCATTTCTTTTGACTTTATATTATCCTCTTGACATGAGGTAGGACTTTAGATGTGTATAGGAGATTCTTGGAAGGATTCAACACTTTGGCATGATAAGAATGAATTTTGAATGGGACTAGGAAAGACACTTTGGAGATGGTTTGAGCCAAGTTTTGATTTTGAGAGCTTTGTTTTAAATTTTTGATGACAGTTGTTTTGTGATCTTGTTGGAATTAAAATATTTGTTGTAGGAATTTTTTGTGTTGAAAGCACAAAATACAAAATGGTTGTTTGATTTTTGAATAAAATGAAAACACATTCAAGAACAAATTCCTAAGTTGGCAAAAGGCAATACTTGTTAGATACCCACTACAAAAATAAATCTAAGCCACACTTATCTAGAGTGGACACCTTAGAAGTTTGGCAACACTAGCTCCCCTCCACGACACTCACTTCTCAGGCATGTCAAACTTTGAATTCTCAAATATCTGTAGGTCTAAAGGAACTTGCCATCTCTACTTTGGACTACAAGGTTGTGGGACGACTTCAAGGGTCCGACCTCTTGTGCCAACAAATAGAGGATTTTTTGGCTTCTAAAATAGTTGGTTTATAGTGGGGGAACTTCAAAGAAACTTAGTGTCTACCCATGCGGTGGTAACTCACTTAAGAGCCTATTCCAACCCTCGTTAAATGATTTTTATGCACTCACACGTATGTGGATACTGAAGGAACCATTGGTGTAGATAAACATCACCATGCAATTGTGAATTTCACCTAACTTATTAATTTATATAGCGGGCTAAAGAAATATCGTTTGGGTTGTTCCCTCTCACTAACCTTATGGGCTACTCGGTAGGCAGACCCTCTAAGAAAAAAGAAAAAGAAAAATTGAGCATCACTAACACTTTTCTCTTGCACCTAAGACCATGAAAGTCAGGGGAGATGATAGTGTGTGTTAGTAGTAGGTCCACTCACGAGCACAAGCGTGTCAAACATAAAAGACACTGATGAAACTAACGACTATAGGGTGGTCGCAGTGGAGTAGAGTAATTGGTCAACTCATCAGCCTCATTTTTAAGCACCAATTGAAAGATTGTTTACGCAACAAAAACATACAGTCCTAACTACCTCTGCATCCACAAGTTAATTGTAGTTTCAAATTAAGTCTTGGACTGCTTGTTGATTTTCTTCCTCAAAATTTGCTTGCCACATGCTGAAAATGAAACATTAGTAACAGAGGAAATCAACATAAATCAAAATCACAATAGAAAACAACATAATAAAGATTTTTAAAAAATAAAAATATAAAATATAAAAACTTGCTAAAAATAGAAACCTGCTAAAAATGGTATCTCACTATAAACAAAGACCTACTAAAAATGGAAACCTGCTAAAACTAGAAACTTGCCAAAAACAAAAAATTGGTAAAAATGAAAACTTACCTAATTTAGAAACCTGCCAAAAATGGAAACTTACTAAAAATTAAAACTTACCAAATTTAGAGACTTTCCAAAAACAAAACCCTACTAAAAATGGAAACTTGTCAAATTTAGAAACCTACCAAAAATGAAAACTTGCTAAAAATGGAAACCTGCTAAAAATCAAAACCTGCCAAATTTAGAAACCTGCCAAAAATGGAAGCCTGCTAAAAATGAAAAATTGCCAAATTAAAAAGCCTTTCTTTTTAAAATTTTTAAGATATAAAATTGATGAATTTTGGTATAGTTGTGAGATCCATGACCTATACATGCAGACATACAAAAAATTCCAAATCAAAGTGTTGTTGCTTTCACGTCAGTTTCATCAAATGTATTACGGGAAAATTAAGCATAATAAGCTAGATTAACTAATTAAACCACCAAGACTCAAAGCTAACTAGCTAATCCACAAAAACAATGATATGTATAATCTAAATCAACAAAATATCAAAGATAATCTAATTAAAATGCCCTTTGTTGATTCGATTCATCAGTTGCATTGTTCTTCTCAATTATCGTGGTTATGTGGCTCTCAACGTTGCATTGGGAATCTTGCATAAGAACGACACAATAATTTTGAAGATATTGGTTCTCGAAAATGGGAGAAAGAAGCTCAATTTATAGATTTCAAAGAGAGAATTTGAATGGTTGAGATGCATTTGAGAGCATAAGCAATCAACAGTTGAGATCAATTGAGATAGAATTGATTGAGAGTTGAACTCATTTGATTGATGAGTTGACTAAATTGATTGATTCGTGAATTGGATAGATTGATCAATGAACTGAATTGATGAGTCTATTCAAAAAAGTTGATTGATGAGTTAACTGAGGAGATGACTGAATTGATTGGAAAGTTGACTAAATAGATTACCCAGCTAGAAAAAGGTGATTGCCAGTTAGACTAGAAGTCAGTGCCAATTAGGATTTTGACACGTGCTATAGGAAATTAGCCTGAAATTCAAATTTTATTTGCATTTGAGTTGAATTTGGATTTTTGAAAACATGAAATGAAATGCACATTTTATTGAAATTGAGTGAAATTATAATTTGGGAATTTTTGAATATTTGAATTAGTAAAGAATGAATTAACTAATTAAATAACTTAAAGAAATTATTTAATTATAAGAGCTTGAAAATTCAATTTAATTAAATAATAATTAAAGGTATTAATTTGTAATTAATTAAATAAAATATATAATTAATTATAACAAAGGGGTTAAATGATTAATTGATTAAGATAAAAATTGAATAATTAGAAGTGATGAAGAAATATGATGATTAAATTAGTTTAGAAGAAAAAAAAATTAGATTAATTAAATAATTAAATAATTATTTGATTAACTAGGATGAATAATTAGCGTGTTAGTAATGAGACATTTTTAGGTGTCTACAATAAGATCTCCAAAATCTAAAATTTGCATTATGACACCTAGAGATCTGAAACCACTCTCAAACATCCTAACAATATATACGTGTGCATTTTTTTGCATAAAAGCACATGCATGTTTTTTTTTAGATAACATGTATGTTTTCTTAATTAAAATAACACGTATGTGTTTTGCCTTGTACTTAGCCTTGGATGACAAGCCTTAATCTTGGGAGCTTCATTTCCCTCCTTTTTATGTGTTTTCTTCTTCTGATCTAGTTTCTCAACTTCATCGTCGTCAAGTTTACACATTATCGAGTGGGTATTTGTAAAATTACCACCATAATTTCACACATCTTCTCAACTTTCTAACCATATAATTTTTTTTTAGATTTGAACAACATTAACATATTATTTTTTTACTTTTTTTTACCAATGTCTCAGGAGTTCTCAGAGACATATGTGTACCATTTTTTTTTAAAACTTTTAAACTACTTGTCTAGATTTGAAATAAAATATATATTATTGTTCTACACTTCATTCTTTACACTTTTAAAAAAATTAAATTTTTGATGATTTTGGTGCAGGTTACGTGACACGCACGAACAAGTACCTAATTTTCAAGATGTGTCCATTTTGAAAAATCATAAAAGGAAAAATACTCAACAAAAAATTACAATAAAATACACAACTTCAAATTCTCACTCTTAACTATCATTCTACCAAAGGATTTTTCAAAATACTAAATGCAACTATAACTTTTTTGATGCGCACTCCAGACACTGTTATGTTTTGCTGAAAAAAATAGGAACACTTTTGTGTGTGTGAAATATTTGACCCCCTTAATCTTATCCATTTTTGAAAAACTTTAGTGGTTTGGAAACTAGATTCAAAGTACTACAATTCTTGTTGTTTTTGTATCTTTGAACTTTGAGTGGACAAGTCTCAAATAGCTCCTCCAAGTTCAAGTTTAGCTAATTCCAGAAAGAAAGAAAAAAAGTGGCCACTTATACACCCTTTTTGTTCACCGCCTTGGTGCACTTACCCTATGGTAGACTAATATTAGTTTTATAGTTAACTAGATGTTTGTGCTTGTGCAACATTTATGTATGTGATCAGTATTAGCATAGTTTTGGGAGTGTGCACGGAGGAATGTGTTGCTCTCCTCGTCTTGCGATTGCCTTGAGGTTATTATCGATCATTAGATATTGTTCCTGTGTGTCATGCCTCTTTCATAGTGGACCACATATTCTGCTTTTGGGTCCAAATTAAGATATTTTGGATGATATTGATGGTGTTGCTTGCATGGAATGAGAGTTGAGATCTGCATTGGAAGACTTGGATGAAAGTAGAGAAAAAAATAAGAGAGCAGTTCAAAATATTTCTTATCTGAGAAGCTTGCTTGATAAAGGAAAAAAGGTTATTGATGATTTTGAAACAAATCTTGATGATAAGACTAAAGAATGTTTGAGACTTGAGGAATAAGTAATCAAACTGAAGAAGGAACTGAAATATGCTAAGGATTAGATTGACAATGGGCTAAAACTCAAAGGTGGAAGAAAAGTACTTGATACTATGCTAAGTGTTCAGAAACAAAGTAAAAATAAAAGTGGAATTGGTTTTGAAGGCCATGAATGTTCCAAGTCATCTAGCAAGAAGGATAAAGGAAAAAAAATATTAAGAATGATTTGAAGACTCTAACAAAGATCAGAAGAATCAAATTGCAAAACGGAGCTTCCAAAACTCAAAGAATGTAAAGAAACCTTCTCTTGTTCCTTCTAGGTATTCATATTTTAGTGGTAACTATTTTTCATGCAATAGTTTTAGACATAGAGATAGTGACTGCGGAAGTATCAATCCTTTAATGGAAAATGTCACTATTGTAATAAGTTTGGACATAGATCAAGTAACTGTAAAAGTAGGTTGAATTAGAATAGTAGTCATTTAGGTTTTGGCAGAGGTGTTCAACCTCTTAATGTATATTGTTATGTTTGCAATGTATATGGGCATAAAATTATTAAATGTAGATTAAATAGGAATTGTGGAAGAAGTGAAAATAGTAGAATGAATAGAATAACATCACAACAAGGTCCGGTATGCTATAGCTATAATAAAATAGGACATATTATGAGACATTGTAGAAGAAGGAAGGAGATGACAGTCGATCCGAAAAATAAAATTGATATCAATGAAGAGAAGGAGAAGATGAAGATGCAATCTATCAATGAAAAATTCTAGAATTATCAGTGTTCATGATGACGCTCGACCTATTTTTGAGAATCGTCCATTTGTTGCTTTGGTAGATGGTCATGTCTATGCTTTTTTTGTTGTTCTCAACAAGGTTGTACATAAAGAAGATATCCATTATTATGTAGATGTTTCTATGGAAGATTATAATCATGGAAAGATCAATGATTTCAAGAGAACTCATCTAGTTAACGGTTTGCAAAGGTTTTAATTTGATTATGTTAGTCTAGGGTATATGGAGCTAGATACATAGAGAAATTTCCCTATGTTTTATGATGAGGAAATAATAAAGACTGTGTTGAGAATAATTCATGAATATTTTCTATGGTTGGATCAACCATAATTGATTTCCAAGGGATTCCTAAGGGATGTTATTTGTGTTCTACTCGAAAGGTTCCCTTTTTGAAGTCAATAAATAATGAAGAGGTGAACAAGCTAACTGGAGTAGTATTTGGTAAGCAAGATCTTTGAATTAATAACATTGTTGATTTAGGTGTAAGGTATGCGACTATAGGCATTTCATACAAAGTATATTTCAGGAATTAGGAAGGATCGACTCCCTCTGCAACAGTTTATGTGGCCTATGAGATGGTGAAGGAGAATCAATATTGTGATTTATGTTAGATTTTGAGGTTTTTGTTGTTGAACAACCTCCAAATGACAAGGGATGAAATGCACCCCTTTTGGTACAACTATCTTGTTGTTTTCTTGGTAATCTATTTTCTTAATGCTTTACCTGAAATGAAGAATGTTGTGTGGAGAAATGATTTGACTATTGGTGCTCAAATTAAGAAACATTTGGATAGTTTGGATGATAATGATGTTTCTTGTTACAAGTTCTTTTTAGATCTCAGGAAAGAGATAGTTATGAGAAACCGGATTCCTTTGAATGTTGTGAATTGGTATAAGGATGAGATTACCTTCATGGTAGATAAGGATAACTGTTTTATGAAAGCAATAATTTTGAGAACTTCATGGATGTCAAAGCTTCCCTATGAGGTGTTTGAAGATGAGTACATGAGTATTGCAAAGATACTTCTTAAATTACCTAATGATTTGAGCGTAAAAAAGATTCAAAATATTTGATGAGATTGCAGGAAAATATGGCAAAAAGAGAATTGGTGATGTTGGAAGTGCATCAAAAGTTAAAAGGTCTAGGAAAGGATCTACAAAGGCCTCTTCCTATGTTTCTAAAGCATTGAAATTTGAGTGTATGAGTTCGGAAAAGATGGAATTTGTGGAAGTTGTACTTATGGAAAGTGATGAAAATGAACTGAGAAAAGTTAATATGTAGAAGGATAGTGAGAAAGGAGAAAACCTAGTTGGTTCCCCTGTTTCTTCAGAGGAAAATTATTTTGATGATGATAAAGTACTTGATCTAATTGGTCAATCGAATGGTCTAAAGGATGTTGGTGAATTATATTTTATTCTCCCTATGCATGATCAAGAGATTATTGAACAATCTTTTGTGACACATCTGATCTAGAACAATCTTGTTCCTACTAATGTTTTTGACTTACTTATTGAAGTGGTAGTAGACGTTTTGATTGAGCATATGGCTTTAGTTGGGAATGATGGCAGTGATTCAGATGAACTTGGTAAACAAGATGATAGAGAAAATTCTAAGGGCTCATCAAAATCTTAAACTTAATTTGATTGGTTTCAAGAAAATAATAGAAAATGTTGAATGGTTATATTGATATTGCTTAAGGTGGCCTGTTGCTACAAAGAAACTCAAGAATGAGAATAGACTTCGTTGAGTCTCAACTTACTGTGTTGGCTCACTCATTTGATATCTACAAGGATAAAAATGGTGCTATAAGATCTAAGGTTCAATATCTTTACTCTTAGTTATCCTTGTGGTAGAGACAAAGAGATGTGTTGATGAAATTGGTCTATGGTCTTAAGGGTGCAATGGAATTACAAATGTCCTCTTTCATCAGATTGCTAGTAGATATTGAAAAAGTAGAACAAAGTGTGATAAATGGAGATATTTTTTATGTTGCGATAAATCTGTATCTCGTATGTGAGAGTCAAAATAAAATTCTTTCTACTACTATTTGTGCATGGAACTCTTCTATTGTAAGTTTGAAGAAACAATTCAAGGATATTTGGCTTGGCAATGTATGATAGAAGGTAATTGTACTCAGTTTGTTCCTTTTCTATATTTAAATATTTTTTATAGGGGGGGTTACTATTATGATTGGTTCAGTTTCTTTTTGGAAACTAGAGTTGCCTTTTGTCTTTGATGCCAAAGGGGAAGAAGTATTGGGAGAAATATATTTTTGTTTTGCAATCAATGAAAATGGGGGAGATTGATGCACATATGAGTCTTTGTTTTCAGTGATGTCAAACTTATTGTTGCAGTCCAAGATGTTGGTGTTGTTGGTCTAGAAGTGATGAAAGGCAGAAGTATATGGTGAAGTGTATGACCTGGGAGTTTACTTTGGTTATAGTACCTGATGATTGGTTGTATCTAGTTGTTGATTCGGATGTGGTCTGAATGTCTATCTGTTGGTAATACGGTACAAAGTTATATGCAAAGTGATGCGTTATTTTCAAGAATAGGTGAACATGATTTGTTAACTATTTATAAGCTTCTTGGATGGCTAACATTGATGATATGATGTATTTATGAAAGATTAATGTCTTTTGTTTGATTCAAAAAATGTGTTACTATCTTTGATGATTGTTCTGGTAAACAATATCTTTGTCTGGAATATATGTATGCACCAGACATGTATCAAATGACTAAGTTTATTAGAGAAAAAAAATTATGGTAGACTAACCTTAGTTTTCTAGTTGATTTTATGTTTGTCCTTAAGCGACATTTATGTTTGTGATTAGTATTGGCACAGTTTTAGGAGTGTGTGGAGGAACGCGCGCTTTCCTTGTCTTGATATTACCTTGAGGTTATTATGGATCATTAGATATTGTTCCTAACGTGTCATGCTTCTTTTGTAATGGACCACATATTCTGCTTTTTGGTTTATATTAAGATATTTTAGGTAAAACAGTTTTGTATGAATCGGCTTATGTGTTTTGGTTCATGCAGGTATGTGTAAAACCTTTCTGAGGATAATTAAAAGGAGTGTCATCTTAGTGTGAATCTTCACATGTCTTGTTTGCCTTCTACATGTAATGTTTTGGTACAATAATGCACATGCATGTTACATTTTTTTAGTCAAGCTAATATAAGTTATTCATGTTATAGTTGGTATATAAAGGACATATCAATTGTGTTAAGACATGTGGATAGATGGTGTGCACAAGTATGGAGATGAAAAAGTAAGATATACAATGTGTGTTTGGAGTAAAGTAGACACCCGAATGTGTTACGGATCAAAGATGTATCAGATAAGTATTAAGTCATAGACTGTTACTTGCATGTTGGTAGATGTTATTCCTTCCATAATTCAAATTTCTCATTCCTATTGTATTTGGATAGTTGTTTTGTATCTTTCCCTGAAGAAGTGCTCTTCAGTTGTGCAAGTACCTCTTTTGTATCTTGCCTAAGGTTATGCACCTTAGTCTGCAAGTTCAAAGCAGTGAAATCCTTGGCCTATGACCAAAATCATTGTAGGCAATTGTTATATATATTGTGAGTCGAATCTCACCATGGTTTTTCCTAGTTTGGGTATTCCACATAAAAATCCTAGTGTTCTTATGTGAATGCATTTGTTATTTTTTTTATATACTTTCATACACATTTGTCAAATGAAGATTATGGTTTAAGTGTTTTAATAAATCAAGTTTTGGTATATGTTGATTCACACCCCCCCCCCCCTCTCAACATCCAGTAGTGTTCAACACCTCAATAACCTTCTTCCTTTGTCCATCTCCTTCTCCATGAAAGACATTAGGAATATCCTTTTATTTTTTGATCCTATTCAAGGAGAAACTTTAAAAGTGCCTATAATGATGACAAACAAAACAAAGTGGATCACAAAAAAAAAACCTTTTGCTTCCAAACCCCATTAACAAACACTATATTATCCACTTTTTGGCAGTAGATTGCTAGTATTTGCCATTAAACAAGTTGTAGTTAGATGTTATGGATCTTTTAAGGCCACCATATCATGTTTGATAAAAAGACCCATCTTGCCACCCAAAATCTCTAAGATCTAAAGATCTATATGTTCCAATGGAAGAAAAGAGAATTCCACCCAATAAGGTATAAATGTAATTTGATCCAAAATAAAATCTAAATTTAAAATCCTAGGTTGAGATATAAGCCAAAATCATTAAAAAACCAATCCTTTTTTTAGCATAACATCTCTTGACTCTATTGAATAAAAAAATCTGTGAAAAAACCAACTTCTTAATTAAAGAAGAACAAACCACTAACATTTATCTAGTTTCATCAACTCAATTAATTATCTCTTCTTTATAAGAGATCATGTTTTAGAACATGCTAACTAGTGCTTTTTGCTTTAGGTCTTGTACTTGTGGTGCCAAGATATGATTTGAGATCTACATCTTAACAAGAGTAGGTTTTTTATTCTTCTAAAGATATTTATTCGTTGCTTTGTCTACCTCTGCTCTATTGCTCTCTCCCAAGGCATTTTGAATGCCTTGTTTCGGAACCTAAATTCAATAAATTTTATTTTTACATAATTTTTTATCCAACAAATATTTCTCTTACAAAACCATGATGTACAGTTGATCAAATGTGATCGAATAGAAAAACCAAATTGATTTTCCTATAAAAAGGTCCAGACGATAATGACTTTGGAAAAAATGATAAATCTTTAATAGGTTAGGTTTTGCCACCAAATATGGGTAGAACACCATATTCCAGCTTGTTGGTATGGCATATATTAGTTTAGGTAATGTATCAGCTCTAAATTGCTAGATATGCATACCACATAGACAAGGGAAAGATACACCTTAGTCATTGCATCTAAAGTATAGGTTACCTAACAAGGAGGCTCAACAAAAAATGACAAAATAATAAGGAACAATTATTTTAACAAAACTATTTAAACTCTCTAACATAGGAGAGATGTCATTATATTATAACATACAAAAAAATAAAATGCTACAGATAAAATTCAATAATCTAACAATTAGTGAACTCACAATGCAAGAGAAAATTTTCTAACAATTCCTCCACCACTTTACATAAAATCCATCTGAAAGGTCCATGAAAACCAATTTTTTAGAGTTTTTCCCTTGTGATAATTCTCCCTTTCAATGCCAACTAGGCAATCACCATTGCTTTCAGAAGACAATTTTTATTCCTGTTGAGTCGAAAAGGCAAGTCGTCCTCCTCAATAGTCGCCTCTAGAAGTTTGTATCCTATTTTCACATAATACTTGCCTTATTTAGATTTGCACCATATGATTTCATCAGTACCTCTTGTAATTAAAACTTTCCTATTTGCCAAAATTTCTTTAAGAGTATCTAACGGTTTTGTATTCAGGTTTAAAGAATCTATATTCTTCCATCTCTAAGATATTTACCATTATCGTCTATTCATTCCATAAGTCAATAACTCTTGTGCCCCATTTAGCTTCTGTGATCCTTTGAATCTCTCTAAATCTTTCTTTGTCTTTTAGGTTGGATTACCCAATCCCAGAAGACCTTCTGGAAACTCGTCGAGACTCTATTCCTAATTTGCTAGGAGATGTGATATGTGATCATGGTTTTACAAGAAATTAAGAAGTTCCAAATGGGAAAAACTTTGGGAGGATTATTAATGGTTAAAATGTATTCTCTACTTTGAGAGTCTAAATATTTGTTATTGAGTAACATGACCTATTTTGGGTTTGGGTTCATGTACATGCTCCATACTAGTTTGGTGCCCATGATTTCATTCATGATGTTCCATTTTTACAGGACAACCCAACCAATCAACTTCGGTTTACAAATTTTATCCCAAGCTAGTAACAAAATTTTGTCTTGATCATGATTATCATTCTAGAAAAAGTTCCTCATCTTTTGTTCAATCAATTTTATGACTGTGGTAGGGATCTATTAGCACATCATTGAAAAAATAGGAATAGCAAAAGTGACTAACCTAAGCATAAGAATGCAACTTGCCAACTTTAACCATTTATTTTTCCAACCTTCCATACACCCCAAACAACTATAAACCAACTTGGTCCAAAGGTTTGACTAATAGGCTCCTAAAAAAAGAGTCTCCAAGAATATGCCCAGGAGTTTGGCAGATTTGATGCCTAGTATTTCAATTATTTCTCTTTGTATATCCAACTTAGTGTTGAAGAAGAAAACATTTGACTTATGCAAATTAGATTTTTTCTTGGATGCCAGACAATACTTGTCTGGAGCAAATTTGATGCATCTTAATTCGCTGAGAAATGATTCCCCCATTAACAAGGTGTTGTCCACAAATTGTTGATGAGAAATTAGCTCCATCCTTGCAACTATTTTAACTTCCTTCCACTTTCCTTCAACTCTGAGCTTGGAGATGAATATGCCCAAAGTTTCTACAATTATAATGAATAAAAAAGGTGATAAAGTGTCACCTTGTCTAATACCCCTTGTGGCCTAGAAATGCCCTCGAGGGATCCCATTCACTAAAATTGTGAATCTTGGAGTGGATATGCAACTACAAATGCATGAAATCCGCTCCTTTCCAAAATCAAAATGATCTAAACTTTGTAGTAGGAAACTCCTATCTACCTAGTTATAGGCCTTCTTGATATCTAATATTGTGGGTATTATTTTTGTATCGGCTTTTCTAATTAAATGAATAGCTTTGATGAGCAATAATGATCCATTCCAGACCTTTTAATGGGATTCAAAGGGTTAATCCTTCACATACAACAAACAAACAAGTTTCATGGTTACCACTAGAGCAAGGTTGGATCAAGATCAATTTTGACGGTGCAATGTGGGGAAATCCTGACCTATCAGGTGTTGGTTGCGATGCTCTGCAAAAAGGATGTTAGGAAACACAAATACAAGACTCAAGAATCAAACGTTAGTGTTAGTATCATAAACGAAATACGATACTAAGCAAACATATCAAAAGATATATCAAACATTTAATGGAAAGCATGCAAAAATAAAAGAAAGACACAAGACCCTTCCAAATGCTTGCTAACATGTTCATAGTTGCTCCTCCCTTGTTCCTCTCCTCTCCAAGTTCCACATGAGTGTATCCCTCAACTTTTTTCACTACCATGGAAGTCTTATGGAGATTCAAGATTTATGAAATGATCAAAGATTATGCAAATGCAAGCTAAATATGAGAAAGCACCTAATTAAGCTATATTGATTTTAACCAAAATAACAATGTAGATTATGATTTTCTCCTAAAATGCTCTCTTAAATTTCACTATAGATTATATGCATACAAGATTTATAGATCTGGATTATGAAGGAGGCTCTATTTATAGGAAAAATAGAGAAATGGATGGTTGATATTGAGTAATCTCAACAAGGGTCAAGATTGAAAGATTTATGATCCATGTGAAGGCTTTCAACCCAATCCCAGGATGATAAATGTCAATATGAGATGGCTTGAGAGGAGAAGGAAGAAGCATTAAATGCTTGAGATGACATGACGGTTAGCTTGGGAGGTAAGGTTAAGCTTGAGTTGAATGAATAAAGCCTTTATCCAATGAATAATGCCTTTATCCAATGGACAAACTCTTGTGCAAGAGTTAGTGGGGATAACCATGGTCAAAGCAATGAATGCTTGAGGAGACACATGAGTTAAATGGATGTTGAGTTAGAGGTAAAGCCTCTAACCATGTGGGCAAGTGGAATTAACCATTAATGGTTTGGAAGACTTTAGGGGTTAACTTGTTGGAGACATAAAGCATTTAATGCTTTTCAAAGACTTTGGAGGCTTTGAGAAGTGACTTCAAGTTGCTTAGGAATGTGACAATAATTAGAGAGGGTGATTAGGCTAATTAGGAATGGTTTAGAAGAATCTAGAATGGGTTTAGGATGCAAGTGGGTTTGGTGGGTGAGGGAAAATAGGATTTCAATTAAAATAAAATTACTAATTTCAACTAAATAGGTGCAACTTGCCTTTGTAGGAGAATGCAAGTGGGGGGGTAGTTTAGGGATTTAAATAAATGTTTTATTATATATTTAAAAGAGAAAAGGGGGTTAAATAAAATAAATATGTTTTATTCATTTAATTGATTTAGAATGTAGCTTAATTAATTAATTTAAATAAATTGAATAATTTATTTAATTAATAGGAGAAGGGGTTGAGGATGAATTAATTAAATATTAATTTAATTAACTGATTATTGATGGTTAAATAATTAAATAAATAGTAAATATTCATTTAATTAAGTGGACGGATTTATGTGACTACAGGTTGTATCACAAGGATGATCAAGGCTAAACTATTACTAAAGGCAATCAACACCTAGGGGTGGGAACTAATAATGAGGCTCAAACCAAGGCCTCTCTTCTTGCACTTCAAGGCTAGAAGATTGGGAGTGGAAAATCTTCATCTAGAAGGCGATTCCTAGATTATTATTCATGCAATTCTTAGGGGAAAGGCAGATAACTAGAAGATTGATCTTGAAATTCAAGGCATTAAGAACCTCCTCACCACCTTTCAAACATTTAAGGTGACTCACATCCAGAGAGATGAAAAAAAAGAATCAAATGCATGTGCAAACCAAGCCTTCGATCTTCATGAAGGTGAAACCAACATGTGCTTTCATCTCCCAAATGGTCAAGTTTTGAATGATTTCAAAATTATGTTGACAACCATCTATATGGCATGGGTTGGGTTGTTTGGTATAAGAGGAGTAAAGGAGAATTAGATCAATCTCAACTCCTAATAGATTGATATAATTCCATGTTAGTCAAAATTAATATTTGAAATTATGCGTAGTGCTTCTTTTAAAAGAAGATCCTATTTAGATTTCTTGCAATACACAATTACACTAAGGGTGAAACAATTTTCTAGGGTGGCGGCAAACTTCTTAGACATCATACTTGTTTTGTCAGAAATCATGGGTAAAAGGAAGGTTGTTCTCTATTTCATTCCCCAAAAAGTCAGGAGCTTTAATGGAAACTCTATCTACTGGATTTTTTGATGACGACTAAGTTAGCATGATCATTTTTCTAAATGCTTGCATTTATGGTCTTGGTGAAGTTTACTAGTTGAGTGGAAGATGTTTTATGGTGTTTGAGAGTCTCAATTATTGTTGTTTCTTATGTAGTTAGAGAGCACTTGCGCAGTGAGGAATTCTCCACCCATAGGAAAATGGAAGCCAATTTCTCATTCACGACAACAAAGCCCATGGTAGCTTTCTGGGGTCATATATCGGATGAAAATCTATTCAATATTTTCAAATTTGATGATAGACACTTTTTGAACCGTGACAAAATCTTTTTTTGCGATGAATATTTAAAGGCACAATTCAAGTATAAATGCAATGCAGATATAACTTCTTTGTTTGTTGTGTGGTGTTTTGAACTAGAATCCAAAAATACAGTGCAATGGGTGATTAGTAGTTATATCATAGAGGAATGGTGTGGGGGATTCAAGAGTTTAACGGGTATGGTGCGGGAGGGAAAAGGGTTTGTTTTCCTGGGTGGTGCGTGGTTGTAGGTGAGAGAATTCATTCCCCCTCTCTACCCCTTCCTCCTATGGAATGCCAATAGTAATAAAGAAGTTCAAAGAGCCTTTGGTCAAGTTGGTATAATTGGCATGAAATATTATTTGAAGGCAAAAGAGGAATAGAGCATTCAAAAGGAGTTGTAAAAGTGGGGGTCATATGGGGAGCGCTCATCCCCTTTGTCATCTACTTCATCTTCAAGATGCAAGCAAGGCAGACCATGGGGATCCAAAAAGAAGTCTAGTCGAACGTTGTGGATTGGGTTTCCTCCTAATATTTGAGACATTGTTGGTGTGTCATTGGTTATGGATGGTTGAAGGGTGGCATCAAAGAACAAAGGAAAATAAATTGTGGTAGCAAATTAAGTTCTTTGCTTGATATATACAGTTTTGTTATGAAAATTTGTTGAAGACTTTTATGTCTATTTCTAAATCGAATGTACATATGCCTGAATTGGTTGGTTTAGCAAATTAGGGGTGATGTAATGATGTAGTGGTAATAGGATGGGGGTTGATTTTGTTATATGCTTGGGTTGTAGTGTTCTTCAAAAGATGGGGATGGGATGTTGATCATATGTATAATTTTGTTATCTCAAACTAAAATGTACTATTTTGATCTTTCTAATAAAAAGTCCTGATTACCAATAAATAAATAAATCCCTTCCACAATGGATCTATGCGGGACAAACCTACTTTTCTCCTCTTAAATGATGGTTGTAAGAACTGTTTTCAATGAAATTTCCCAAAGTCATCAAAAGATTGAAAAATAATTTTTTTGGTGATCAATGCAATCAATGTGTTGTTTAAGTCTTTAGAATATAAGCTTCAACACATGATTCTTCAACCACCCCCAAAAGATCATGTTTGATAGTCTCTAAAAAAAATGATAAAAGGCAGTCGAGAAACCATCAAGACCATGCGCACAATCTCCCTTCATGGAAAAACTGTGACTTTGATTTCCTCTAATTGAACTAAAATTTGGAGCATAATATTTTGTTGCTCTGAAATCAAATTAGGAATGAATTGACGTATATCTGAGTTGCCCACATTCCCATCCAACCTATCTTCTACAAACAAAAGATCTTGAAAGTATCTAATAGCCTCAGAATTAAGGTTCTCTCTATTAGTCAAAGATATGCCTACCTCATTCTTAATCTTTGGAATCCTATTGAGAGGTCTTCTTACCTTCACCAAATTGTGAAAAAAATTGTTTTCCCATCTCTATCCTTGAGCAAACTTTCTCTATATATTTTACACCAATAAACCTTTTCACAGACTAAAATCTTCGAGTACTCATTATTAAGATACTTATCTCTTGAGAAATCCAAATTGGACATAGCAAATTTGATAACTTTGTTATGCAACTCTTCTAGCTCTTTTTCTAATCTCACATTCTCCTCAAAAATATTCTTGACGTGACTACAATTCCACTCTTTAAGATAATTCTTGATAAATTAGAACTTCTTGAAGAATATGAAAGCAAATTTGCCTGCTGAAATAGGGGCGTGCATCAACCACGGATCAATAAGTGAATGAACCTTATCGTCCCTTAGCCACTTATTTTCAAATTTGAAAGTGCTATGAATGGGCACCGTGTCAAACTAGAAAATAAGTGAAATGGGGCAGTGGTTCAAGCCCAAGACCAGGACAATAGCAACTTTATACCAAGGCATTATCAACCCAACTCCCCACTAAGAAGAATCTGTCTAGCTTCTCCGCAATGTTTAGAATTTAACATTTCCTCCTTTATGTTCTTCATGGATTTAAAAATCTAATGCCAAACCTCCCTCTTATGACCATTTCCTAAAGGGCCATAAACATTCAAAATAAAAATCTTACTTTTAGTAGTTTCTAAAAAGACTTACCAGTTGACAGTGTCTCATTTGATGAATCTCATCTGTTATGATCTTTTGGGGGTACCACAAGAATCCAAGCTCCTGAGAGGCCCCTTGAGCCTCAACAAAAAACTCTTTCCAATATTTCTAGTTTTTTAAAATAGAATTTGCCTTCACCTTATCTAATTTCATTTCTTGTAACAAAATCACGTTCGGTCCTGACTAATAAGCACAACGCTTGATCAATCACCTTTTGTAATAGGAATTACAACCCTTAACATTCCAAGATAAAGATTTTGGGGCTCCTCAAGAAGGGTATAACGCTTCCTGACACTAATTTTTCTCCGCCCCTTGGCACTTTTAACAATCTCCAACTTCACTCTATTGGATTTTCTACCTTTGAATTTCTTTTCTTAAATATTGACTTTTTCCAATTTGGAAAAAGTTTGATAGATTGTTCTCTTCTCCAAAATGTCCTCTTTGTCATCTAGATCCAATCCACCCTCCTCTTTTGAGGTTTCAAGGTTTGAAGCAACATCCCCTACATTCAAAGTGGTCATATTTGATGGTTTGTCCCTCTCTCTGTGTGAACCTGATTGTTACTTTTGACAAGAGACACTTTAATGTCCTTAACATTACGCTTGGACACCATATTCTCCTACCTTGGTCGTCTGCAACTAAATCAGTACTGAGAACACTGAAAACCTCAGCCTTTGCATTACCCATAAATTCCAATGCTACTTCAACTTTTAATAGAGCTTCTCCAACTAGGTTTACAATTTATGACATTTATTTTGGGCTTAATTTTAACACATCTAAAGTAGGGACATCAAGCTCTTGAGATAGGTGCAAGATGACATCCACTGGATGTAGAGGCACCTCCTTGTGTAAAAAATCATTATCCACATGTGTGTGTTCAATGTTCTCCCCATTCAATTATGAGCAAACTTGTTATTTTTCCTACTTTGTTGTGTTAACCTTATTTACTAATTCTCACTTTGCCTCTGAGCACGACTTCTCTACACAAGGAGAGGCCTCTTTGTTGTTGAGGTCAACTACATATCTTTCTTCCAGAATCTTTTCTAAGTCCTCAAAGCCCTTTTTCCCTTGGTCCTATGTCCATTTGGAATTTTGGCAGCCATACTATCTTTCTTAGTCTCTTTCCCTTTTTTCTCGACAATGCAATCCTCCACAGAGTGACCCGTTGCTCTAAAAATCTTGTATTGTCCTACTATCTCCTCAACTTCAATTTGTTGTCTCCAAACACCCTCATTTGACTATATTTCCATGACTTTAGGAAGGGGAGGAAACGTTTTCTAGTAAACATAGATTTTGGCGTACATGTAGTAATCTTTTTTGTTGATCACCTCATTAGCCTTTATGAATATGTCTAGTTTGTTGCTAATACTTTTTAGGGTTTCTAAATCCCAATATTCCCTGAGGAGGTTATAAAGATGACACCATACTAGATCTTCATCAATGGATTCTTTGATGGGGTTAAAATTTGGCTTCCAATTATTGATGTAAAAACCCATCTCGCCCATTAGGAAGTGTCCATTATTCAAGATCCATTGCTTGCACCTAGAATTAATGCAAATGACTAGATAAAAACTTAAAGCTATGAGATTTCCACAATCCATTTTGTATACTAGTTTATTTTTCTAGATTCGATTGTGTGTAATTTTTTCCCATCAACATTTCAAATCACACTCCGTGATTCATCATCAAGATGAAAAGAATTCATCATATTTCATGTCTTTGGAATTCTTTTCATCCTGATGATGAATTGTTGAACCCTTGGGAAAAATTGTAAAAATTGACTCCTCCCCCTCGGTTCTCCCTCATCTTGATGCAAGGTTACTCATAGACCTTAAACCGGATATTGTTTACCCCGCCGAAATTGCTATCTGCCTTGACAATAAAACCTTCTGTTGTCCAATTGAATACATGGGTGGCATAGATGCCTGTCATTACTATTAAGTAAGTGGTCACTTTAGAAGCAAATGCCCTTTATTGAATAAAAAATCCAACAGAGTTGAGACCACTTCTTCTGGTCCTCCCCCCTCTAAGCCTCGGGTTGCTCCCTTTGAACCTCCTCCATTTATCCCTACCCATGATCCTTCCTCCGCTCCCCTCCAGTCTATTTTTTTCCCCCACCGCCACCTACCCGTCACCCACCTGTCCCCCCCATCCTCCTCGACCCCCTCAATGGCTAGATCCATCATGAACTACAGCAATGCTAATAAGGAAGCCCTCTCTACTACCTTCTAACCCCTCTGAATTTGTTGGCATCCCTGAACTCTACTAGGGTCCGAGATCCCATAATGCACAACAACTAGTGTTGGAAAAATTGAGAAGAGCTGTTGAAGCTAGGAAAGTTCTTGAGCAAGAACTTCATAAGAATAAATTAGAAATTGAAGCCTCCCCATGCCAGTTACCTGACCTAAAAGACATGGATAGGGGTGCTCCAATTATAACAGATACCATTAGCAAGGCCTCGGACTAGGACCCTGAATTGTCTGCATGTAGGGGTCCTACTGGACTCAAAACTGATGAGATTTCTACCTTGGAAGTGGAAGTTGGTGGACCTACTATGGATCCAATCTTAGTAGTTCCTTTAGATGCATCCATTGACTCAGAGGCCACTAGGAGAGACCTTGCCAGTAATACCTATTGTACTTATAGCACCTCTATTGATGCCCTGAAGGCAGAGCAAACTGCCACATGAGAAACGAGGATCATCATGGACCCCTTCACTCCTGGAAACACTAACTTTGAACAAGGTTCGACAGATACACAGGAAGGGTTTACTATGGTTAAAAACAGGAAAGCTAGAAGGAAGAGATCCCCCAAGAATAGTAAAGATAGTGCCTCCAGGAAGGAATCCCTTGGCCCTGAACAAATATCTGAGGCAAGGAAGAAGAGAGGTAGACCCTGCTCTTCTATTGCATTTGATGCTAGCAATATCACAAATAAAGATGAATGACCTAAATGTTTTGAGGGATTTAAATCCCAAACGGACCCTACCCAACTAAGTGAGTCATGCTGAAAATAATCTCTCAGAACATCAGGGGCCTTGAGGCCCCTAATAGGAAATGTATCATCAAAAGATTCCTTAATGGACATAAGGACATGGATTGCCTCCTCCTCCAAGAGCTAAAAGTTGTGGGCTTCACCCTGCAAATCGACCTTAAATGTATCTGGAGGGAGGCTACTTCCTTCCATACTAACCATACCAAGGGTGAAGGAGGCACAACCATACTACTTATTCCTAGATGAGCTAGCAAAGTGATCAACTGGGGGCAATCCCCCTGTGCCAGAGCTATTTGGGTTTCTATTCAACTAGAAGACCAAAAGTTTGGAATCTGCTCTGTATATGCCCCTAATGACTATAGAGAGCAGGGGGATCTGTGAAACTAGCTAACATGGCTGGAATACATCCCTTGGATTATAGGGGGGATTTCAGTATGATTGAATCAACCAATGATAAAAAAGGTGGCAACAAATTTGAATGGAAGGGAATGGAAAGGTTGCAATGGGACAAAATGATCAATAAACTACATCTCGTTGATCCTATTGCTGGAAGAAAAGACCAATTGAACACTATATGGTTCACCTGGCGTAACTACCAACAGATGAATAAAAGGATCTATTGCAGGCTGGACAAACTTTACTTCAATAAATACCACTTTAATATTGGCAAAGGAGCTAATGGAGATCATTACTCTGTCTCCCCATACACACTGTCAAATCACTACCCCATAATAATGGGAATTGACCTCTCTCCATCTGACCACCTCCCCTCTTCAAGACCTCCCTCCTTCACCTTAAACACTAGACTCTTGGAGGATGAGGATATTTTTTCTGCCCTGACCTTCATCAAACTTTTTAATATGAAAGATCAAAACTGACTCTCTAAGATTGAAAAATGGAACCCGAACATTAAAAGCTGGACCACCCTCTGCCAAACAGTGGGGAAAAAGAAAGCCAAGGATGCCAGGCAGGTAGAAAGGTTACTACAGGAAGACCTTTGTATTGCAGAGATGAATCTTCAGAACTCTGCTAATGATGAAAACCTCACTAACACTCTGGTGTCAATCAAAGAACACCTTAGGAAGATCCAAAACGGGAAAATTAGAGGGTTGAAAACCAAGACCAAATTAAATTGGTTAGACTTGGGAGACAAGGGTTCAAAATTCTTCTTCCAATTGCTTAAAGTAAAAGAGGCAAAAGAGAACATCAATGCTATCTGGGATAACAATACCCATATTCCAGGCTCAGAGGAGATCCTAAAGTGCTTCACCCACTTCTACCAAAAGCTATTCATTGCAGAAGAGTTAAATGATGACTATAGGGCTGCCAGGGAGCTCATTAAGGATTTGACCCCAATCAAGCTTAATGCTGAGGATTACGAGTTTGTAGGGAAACCCATCTTAAGAGAGGAAATTGTAAAGGCCATCTCCTCAATGGGCAATGACGAGTCCCCTGGACCAGATGACTTTCCAGTGGAATTCTATAAGAAAACATTAGGTGGATTGTAGGTGACCTCCACGACCTTTATCTGGAAGCTATTAGCAAAGGAACCCTGGGCAAAGAAATCAATCAAGGGGCCATCAAGATCATCCATAAGGAGGGGGACAAGACATTGCTTAATAACTAGAGGCCTATCACACTACTAAATGTATCCTATAAGATATTGGCCAAGGTGGTAGCTAACAGGTTGATTAAAATTCTACCAAAAATAATCAGCCCCACCCAAACAGGTTTTGTTAAAGGTAGATATATCCTAGAGAACTTGGTAACCTGCTGGGAATCCCTTGAGTGGGTTAAGGACTCAGGACAGAATGGGGCCATGCTGTTGATTGATTTTGAAAAGGCATATGATAGAATAGAGTGGAGCTTCATAATTCAGATGTTAGTAAGTTTGGGGTTTCCGAAGACATTCTGTAAGGTAGTGCAAACATTACTCTGTGATGCCAATGTTGTTGTTGATGTAAATGGAAATGGATTTGGTAATATTGTTCTTTCCAAGTCAATAAGACAGGGCTGCCCACTTGCCTCGACACTATTTGTACTGGTTACTGATTCTATGCACTATGTTCTTAAGGACTTCAGTATAACCCCCAGGGTCAAAGGCACTTCTCTCCCTAATAAAGAAGAAATCATCAATGTCCAGTTCGCAGATGATACAACTATTCTATTAACCTTGGATGAGGAAAATTTATCCTCTCTGCTACATAATATTGAAATCTTCTGTAAGGCCTCAGGCAACAAAATTGCTCTCCATAAATCTACCTTGCTAGGATGGACTGTTTGCCCTCCTAGCTGGATGTCCAAATTTGACTTGAAATGGGGAGGACCGAACACTATCACTAGATATTTGGTTATTCCCTTCTCTGCCTCCCTGAATCTAAAATAAATGTGGGAGTGGTTTAGGAATAAGGTGGATAAAAAACTTACCAAATGGAATAGGTACTTCCTCTCCTTGGCTATAGGGGGGTATGGGCCTCAAAGTCCTTAAAACCCAGGGAATTGCCCTGGCTGTCAAATGGATTTGTAAAGCCCTTGATGGCTATGAACCTTGGAAAATTCTAATCAGACACAATATACAACGCTCCACCCCTAAAAAGGCAAAAATTTGGAAGAACTTGCCCATGGGGGACCTGATTACTGGTAATTTTGAGATCTCTCTTGCGGGATCAAAAGTTTTCAAGTCTATATGGAGGGCTCAGAACCATGTTAGACAATTCATCGGCAACAAGAACATTGTTGTTAATAAGGGATCTCTCAACTTGGGCAGATCTATATGATGGAATACTCTTCATAATGGAAAGCAACTGGTCTGTCTTCAAGGGTGTTCTGCCTTGAAGTGGCACAATTTGGGACTGGTTACTTTTGAACACATCCTGAAAGATGGTACCCTGATCTCTTGGGATGCCCTTAGCTCCAAATTCAGCCTCCCCATCTCCCAAGCCAGAACCTACAATATCCTCAAGTCTGCACTCAATCCCATCCTTTCCTCACCTGCCCCTTCTTCACTCTCCCCAATCTGCTCCCTCTGTTGGAAAGATGGCTCCCCCTTCCTCTAATAAAGGCCAAACTGATCTACTCTACCCTTGCCGATTCCAAAGATATTCTAACCCATCTCAACAACATCTGAAACCTCACTTGGGATTCTAAAAAATGGCACACTAGTCTCTTGAGATTCTGGTCTAATCCAACTGAACCAAAAATGAAATTCTTTGCCTAGAAACTTTTGCTTCACAAGCTCCCGCTTAAAGATAATAATGGCAACCCCCTACTGTGTAAACTCTGTCGTCTCCCTGAGTTTGTGCTTCATATTTTCTTTGAATGTCATTTTGCCAAAGAGGTATGGAAATTGTTTGGCATCTCAGTTGATAATAAATGTCTTTCTATTGAATAGGTGGTACTTGGTTATGTTAAAGGTGGCAAGAAATGTGCTAATCTTTTTTGGTCTGTTCTCTCCTTGGAAATTCTTTGGATCATTTGGAAATCTAGGAATGATGATGTGTTTATTGGAAAGGGTAGATACCTCGTTGAGTCTCTTAGGAGGCTCATTCGTTATCTTGTTGCTATGCAGGTCACTGTGGTTCTACGACTGGACGAGGACAAATTTGACCGATGGTTGAATGATGGAACAACTCTTGTCTTCATCTGAGAACTGTCTCATGGCTTCACCTGGGACCGTATGGGAAGCAACAAGACACACTTTGAGCAGGCGCTAATGAGATTTATGCAGGAGATGGAGGCAAGACAACAAAGAGAGGATTTTATTGAGTTGGAACTGGAAGGTTTGGCTTCCCACCCCTTTAGAGACCAGTTTGCCAAAGGAAATGTATTGGTATGGTGTGAGGGTGAGCTAGGATGAACTGCGTGGCTCCCCCCTGTGGGAGACAATATTGATCCTGACTCCTCCTTCCTATTTAGTTAGTTGACAATCCTCTATGTTATATTTTGTTTATGGGACATCCAACTCTGTAATTTTGTATTTCAGCTGCATCCTGTGTATATGGCCTCATAATATGGCCCACTGACCTTCCTGACATGGTTTTATTGGCACTATGAGATCTAAATGCTAGCTAGTTGTGTGTTCTCTAGCCAAGACTTCTGAATTTTGTAGCGATATTTTATGATACTTAATACAAAAGATAATTTAAATAAATAAAAAATATTTATTTAGATGAGGAAATGACTAGAAGAGGCTAAATGAATTAATTAAATAAATAAAAATTTATTTAATTAATAGAAGAATTGAGATAAAATAATTAAATAAATAAAATATTTTTTTAATTAAGCTAAGACAATTTTAGGTGTCTACAATTTATACACAAAACAAAAAACAACAATAAATGTTAGGATGCTTGAATTCCTATGTTTGCTATCAAATACAAAGTAACTCCTATCTAAGGATTAAGTTAGAAAAATAGAAAAACGCTAGAAAGAACCTTTGTAAAAGAAGCCCTAGAAAACAATGGAAATGGAAAACATCTCAAAACAACATAAAGAGAATTCCCCTGATCTACTCGTAGTTATCTTGTTTTGAAGTAAGAAATCCCTCTAATGTAGTATTCATGGGAACAAAATCCCTCTAATGTAGTATTCACGGGAACAAATTTCGTGAAGACAAAGCAGAGCGAATTTCGTGAAGGCAGAGCTTTAATTGTTTTTTAATACTCATAACCTATGTTCACCACCTTTCACATACTTAATTATTATTATATATTATATTTTAAATTAACATAATATAAATTATTAAGTATGTTTTAAAAATAATATTTATATTATAAAATTATATATTTATATTCACTATTGTGTTATATTTTTAATGTTTGTGGGGAAATGTTGACTTTCTCTCATGCTTTAACTATATATTTATATTTACTACATTATATTTTTTATTTTTATGGGGTAATATTGATCAAAAGTGCTCCAAACTTAGTTTCAATTTGTAAATATTCAAATGATCAAGTATCCTCCAATTTAAAGAAGATCAAATGTTTAAATACCCATTTCAAAACTTCCAAAAGTCAATAGAAAATATCTACGTTCAAATACACACAAATCCATGATCTTAGCACCATGACCCATTAGGAACTCTCTATCTCTATCTCCTTACACCCAAACTCCCCCCCTCTCTCTCTCCATCTCTCTCTCTCTCTTTCTCCTCCTCTATCTATCCCTCGCACTTCCTTGACTTGATTATCTTTTCGATCTAGAGATTTTCTTTTAGTTGTGTTTGAATCTCTATAATTGGGTGCATAGTTCATTTGAAGTTATCACTCTTGACGCATTGCATTTCCTCTCTCTCTACCTATATCTCTCACTCTACCTCTCCTCCTCTATCTATCTCCTCACATCTCTATCATTGTGCCACATATATTGCTATGTCTCCCTCTCCCACTATATCTATGTATCTCTTCCTCTCTATCTCTCCCTCTTCTTATATATTTACCTATCTGTTTATCTCTTTTTGTCTATCTCTATCTCTCTCTCTTTATCTCTATCTCCCTCTACCTCTCTCCATCTCTCCATCTATTTCTCTCTCTTCCTCTTTCCCTCTATCTTCATCTTTACTTTTATCTACTCTAAACTAACTACTCTAAACTAACCACACTATTGAAATAACTCATGCATTCCGTCCCTTGTTACTACTATTATTAATATCATTCTTCAATTAGTGAATGAAGTATCACCCTTCTTTACAATTAAGCTCCTTTAACATTTAATTTTTCAACCTATTATTAGTTCTTACCATAGGCAGGATACTTATGCATTCACCTGGGTCATTTTTTTTTTAGCTCACCGATCAAATTTAAGAATTTTAAACAAGTCTATAGTTCATATTTATTTTATATTTATGTAATTACAAAAATATCATTTTTCTTTACTCTCATTGGAGCATATTAAAAATAGTAGGTAGAAAATTCAATTTTCGAAAAAAAACAACTCATTTTTTTACATTTAATAAATGACATGTCATTGAAATGACAAAGAAAACAATAAAATAATTTTAAAAATAAATAAATTGTCAGTATAGACTAGACAGAGGGGCATTAAATATATTTCGCCAAAGGCATTCGTAACATGAAATGTCTTCGGTCACAGTTCAGCCAATGGCGCTACCTCAATGCTAACTGGGACCGCTGGAAATATAGGCACTAACTAAATATGACACATTTTATATACCTTCTTGTTCTTTTTCCCATGTTTAACTTTTATTTTTATTAATTTAATATTAACTTAAAATTTTTGTTTTACTTTCTTTTTATTTATTTAATAAATTGGTTATTTATAATTATCGTTTAAATTATTATTTCTATTAGTTTTTGGATTTTGATGTATTATAATTTTGTATTTAATTTATAATATTTTAAATTTATTATAGTTATTTATTAATTAATTAATTAATTTGATTTTCATATGTTTTTTTTGAATGCCAATTAATTCTCACAAGTAAGTCTATTTCAATCCAACTATCATGTGTCCCAACTAGATAATAAAATATTTCAAATTTTGTTTAGATATTTTATGTTGGGCACTTGAATAAATGGCCTTATCAAGATCAATGGACTTGGTCTATTTCAACAATCACTCTCCCTCTCTCTCCCTCACCCTTTTGTAGACCTTTATATCTGTATCTCTTTACTTCTCTATCTCTCTCCATATACCTCTTCATCCATCTCTCCCTCTATTTTTATCTTGTTATATCTCCACCTCTCTTTACTCCTATATCATTCCCTCTCTCTATACATCACTTCTTATATATGTCTATATCTTTCATTCTCTCTTGTATCCCTCTTTCCTCACCATATCCCTCTCCTACATCTCTATCTCTATCCTTATCTCTACACCCCTCTATATTGCTCTTCCCCCCTCTATCTCTCCCACTTTCTATTCCTATACATATCTCTCTCTCCATCTCTCCCTATTGCAAAGATAACATGAGCATATCCATCTCCATCTCTCCCTATTGCAAACATAACACAAGCCTTTCAATAATGGAACCTAATTATCTTCCCGATTTAAAGGTTTTGTTTTAGTCATGTTTGAATCTATGTGAGTGGATGCATGGTTGATTGGAAACTATCACTTATCCATTGACACCTTTGTTGTTCAAAAATTATTATTTTTTGCTAAATTTACTATCCATTAGCCTCTTGTAATACACAAATATATGCAAAAACTAACCCAATTTTTTTCTTAATTGAATTTCAATACCTCTTCGACGTACCCATTGCACACTAAGATGCAATTGCTAGTATTAATTTAATTACGTCGAGAGGCGTAACATACAATGGCAGCCAGGCTTATACGTCATCCGTCATAATTTTTATTCGCACGCAGAGTAAATCTCGGCAATAATTTTGATGCGCACCGTTGAATGGGAACACTAGGTCTCTTTTTTGTTTGGAAAAGCATTAAAATATTTTCTCTTTTGTATATCCAATAAAGTAGCCCTAAACAAATTTTCTATATAGGTAGAGAATTACATTTCTCATTTGGAATTCAATGTACCGATTAAATGTAGCGGGTAAATATGATTAAATCCTTTCTCCACACGAGAGGAATTGAGGCTACATCGCTATAAAGTCTATATTTTTATTCAAAACGTGTTAACTAACTCTTCACTTTTTTCTAATTTTGGTTTAGTGAATGGCCCCACCATGTTGTTGTTCTACTTTTTAAAGTTTTTATTAATTTCAAAGATGAGATTTTGACCCTTAAATTAAATGTATCAAACTCCACCACTTTGATTAAATAATATTTCATGTTTTTTTTAATGAATATTAGAATAAGATTTACTAATTACTTGCTACTTGAATTGTTTTTTTTTTTTTTTTTTTAATATTTAATTTTAAGAGTTGAATATTTTAATATAATTTTAGTCTTTGTTTTTTAAATATTGCCAATGTAATTTGTGTTTTTAAGTAATATTTATGATGTTAAAAAGTTACTTTTTGGGTCCTATTGAGGAATATAATATAATTGGATAGCTTAGTTCGTATGTACTTTCTATATTTGCCTTTTTACAAAAGGTTATTATTATTGATTTTTTTAATATATATTAGACACCTATGTAATATATTTTGTCATTGGATTAAAATAAAATTCGTTCAAATTATGAGGTAAAGGAGAGTTAAGGATTAAGATTTTCTTATATAAAATTTGAAATTAAAAAAAATATATTTGAAAAATTATTTCACAATAGTATAATATTATTCATTAAGTGAAATAATATTTACCATTAATAGATTTAATTATTTAAATTTGATTATTAATTATTTTAAAAAATAAGCAGAGTTTGTAATTTTGATATTTTTTGTTTTGATGGTATGTTTTATGATTTCATCAAAAATTGATCATTTTGGTAAATATTATAAAGTTGTAAAATAAATCTAAAATGATCAATTACTAAAAAACATCGTGGTCATTGAAATTAATGTATCACACATGTTTTCAAATTGGCTACAACATGATAGACAAACAAATTAAGAAATTGTTATCATGGTAATAATGTAACTTTTCTAATTAGAATGCATTCCATTAAATCATAGCATCTTGAGGAATTGTGTCAAATAGTTCAATGCTTTCTTTATCTCCCACATTTTGCATAGATTTCAAAAGGGGTATATGCAAACATAACATTTGAGAAAATTCATCTTCATATTATATTATGCTTTGATGGACGTACACACCTTGTTCCAAATCTCCAATAATACAAAATAAGGACATGATGAAGGTTGTGGATTTTTTTCTTTGCATCTATCAAATATGTTTGCTTGAAAGTTTCTAAAAGTTTGTTAGGAAATCCACTCTTTATAACTTACACTTATTATAGCCTATGATTTCACATTCATTTGGCTTTTATCTACAAATAGTATTTGCTTCAATTTTCCTATAATATTTTTAATATATATCCATTTTATGGACATCCCTATGATTTCACATTCATTTGGCTTTCATCTACAAATAGTATTTGCTTCAATTTTCCTACAATATTTTTAATATATATCCATTTTGTGGATACCTTACGGTCCTTGTAGTCCACATGACGTGAAATCCTTTGTTAGTGATACTGTTACAATATATTTCATATTACTGTTCTCTTTTGCTAGCATAAATTGTGGGCATGACACATTTATTCACATATTTCTTATGTAATAATTTATCTTTTTTTAGTCTCCATAAACTTGTATCCTTGAATCTGACACATATAAGTTACATAAATCTATTTTATCTATTTATCTCCCTCTTCCTCTCTACTTTCATCTACTCCAACTTACCACACATTAGAGAAACTTGACGCTTTGTGTCTCTTGTTCATATCATTTTTCAATTAGTGAATGAAGTACAATTAATCTCCTTTAACATTTAATTTTTCAACCCTCATTACCAGCTCAATTTAATCCACGCTGATTATTGCCCAAGTGTAATAATTTTTTAATTATATTTCCTTTTCAATTATACCCAAGATGTATTAATGTAAAATTGAGTTCTTGCGTATATTCCTTGCTATTTTGGAGGAATATACTTGTATCCCCCCCCCCAAAAAAAAATAAATTATATCAGTACAAATATTTCAGTGGAAATTTGGAATACACGCTCGCCGAAAGCGCGTCTACTTCATTCAATTAGCAGTTAGCCCCACCTTTTGTCTGACATTTTATCCCACCGTCCGATCAGCCCATCCAACGGTAGCCGACTGGAAAGCAACAAGAAGTTTTACTTTCTCGATGGTAACCTTACGTGTCGTATGCCAGGGAGTTCATCTCT
This sequence comes from Cryptomeria japonica, assembly GCF_030272615.1. Classification (NCBI taxonomy): domain Eukaryota; kingdom Viridiplantae; phylum Streptophyta; class Pinopsida; order Cupressales; family Cupressaceae; genus Cryptomeria; species Cryptomeria japonica. Next base: position 224,092,058 of record NC_081409.1, read on the forward strand.
AGATCAACCCACCACAGCCCTTCCCTTCGATTTAAAACGAAAAAACAAAGTTCAAACAGAACACACGAAAAAATAAATTTGCGTACCTACATTCCCGTCATTTTGTGAAAAATTTTTGTAGGCCCGTTTGCATCTGCATATATTTTTTATTGGAATTACGAGGGATCTGCTCGAATCGATCAGTTCAGTAAGTTTTTGTTTCTTTTAATAAGATTACAGAAATTATAGAAATTATGTGTAGTTTTTTCCCCAAAAAAAACTTGTGGAAAAATAGACGAACTAAGCGAGAGATCGGTGTTCACGCAATGGTGGCACTCGAATAAGTTTAGGGAATGATCGAACAAAATGTGGGAAATGTTGAAGCAATTTGGGTCTTCTTTTGATCAATCATGTCAGAAAAATTAGATGCCATTGCGTTTGGTAGAGTCCAAATTAGATCTGCAAACCCTTATGCAGGCATTGTAAGTGAATTGAGAATGGGTTGTCAAAATAAAAATAAAGAAAAGGAATAATCTAATGATCGTTTTATGGGAGGAATTTGTTTTCTTCTGCAATCAATTGGAATTTCCCATCATCAGGTTTTTTTAAGACGGGATTTCATCTTGTTTTTGGTAACTTGATTGGATTTCTGCTGTGGCATAAGGTTAACATAGGGATACATGTTTTAATAATAAAACAGTAGTTAATGATCGAATTTCATCTGTACTATTCTTTTTTTTCTTTTTATAATATAATGACATCTCTCCTATGTTAGACAGTTTACATAGTTTAAAAAAAATAATTGTTCATTATTATTCTGTCAATTTCTCTTGAGACTCCTTGCTGGGTAACCTATACTATGGATGCAATGACTGAGGCGCATCTCTTCCTTGTTTGTTTGGTATGCTATATCCAGCGAGGTAGAGCCGATACATTACCTATATTTTTATATGCCATACCAGCAAGTTGGAATCAGTTGTTTTATTTATTTGTTTGCTTGAATTGTTCAGTTGTTGGGGCTATCATGGGATTAGCAATACATTTCTTTGTTTTCCTTGCAGAGTCAGGTAATTGTACTTCAAGGTAATTTATATGCTGGTTTTAAACTGTTTGGAGTTGATTCGGTCAAGGGTAGGGGCCAAACGAATGGCAGCTTTGTCCTTTTAGCTAACACCAAAGACACACCCACAAGAGATTCAACATCCCAATACTAATACATACAACAACTAAAATTTATGCTAACACAAGTATTTTTGAGCTTCTTTCCCAATTCACAAAGCTTATGAATTCTCTAAACACCCTCTACCTGCTATCCCTGTGGTGGAGAATGTTGATTCTCTTCTCTGTACCCTCTACCTTGTAATCTTTTGTTGGAGGATCTTCACACACCAAATTTAGGACACACTTGCTCCGACAGCTCATATACCCACTTTCATAGAAACTGAACTGGCTCTAATAACATTTGATACAGTCAAGGATAGGGGACAGATGAATGGCAACCTTGTCCTTGCAGCCAACACCAAAGACAGAAGATTCAACAACCCAATATTAACACATGCAACAACTCAGATTCATGTTGACACAAATATTTTCTTACCAATAGATCTGATTTGATTCAATACATAAGATAGACATACATTTATGGATTCTGCAGAAAAATTGACAGCCTGCCCTAGAGATTACAACAGAACCTACTTCTATGAACACTGAACATAAAGAAGATGTTAGAACCTTTTTTTCTGTGATCAAATAACATAAGCCATTACAAACATTTTCACTGCAACACTTTAGAGTTTTACTCAACAACATGCACCTAAGATTCTGAGAAATTTTTTACAGTCTTCCTTTGTAAACATGTCATTTTAACCTGCAAAATAGCCTTCACATGTTCAACACCAGGCTAATTTTCCAACAAATCCAACAAAAACCACATGCTGACAACCTTTGGTCTCCATTATTGAGCTTCTTGTCAGCCTGCAAACAGAAGAAGAATTCTGCTTTCTTTGCTACCTGCCCATCCTTTCTTTACAAGCTAGCTCTCCCTCAATTTCCAAGCATTATTTGTAATTTTCCTCTCCAGTTGGGAACTAAATTTGAAATTGCATGCACTTTCAAAGTGTAAACCCCTTCCACCAAAGGGAATCTCATCCATCAGCTAAAAATAGCCAGGGGGGTCACACTCTTCATTGATCTCTCTTACACTTTACTTAATTAGCCAGTTGGAGCATTCGATGCTTAAGGATGAATTTGGTCAAGTCAAAGATGCCATTTGCTTGTAACTAAGCTATGACATGTCATAGTTGCTGTCATATGTAACCCTTTCATTGAAGAGGCCTCATAACTTGCCAAGAATCAATTTGCAAGTGGCAAGAGCAAATATCCAAGTTTCCCACCAAGTGGGATGCCTCAAATTACATGAGAAATAATATTTGAAAATGTTAAAAAATGAAATCTTCAAGATTATTTGTACTGTAGGATCCTAAAGTCCTTCAAGATTATTTGTACTATAGGATCCTAAAGTCCTTATTCATGAACGCAAATAAAGAGATTTTTTTTTTGGTTGATGCTGATTGCCAAACCTCTGAGATGCTCCTGCATCATTGGGGGGTGCTTTCGCATTCATATTCCTTGAAACATATGAACACAAATAATCTCTTTCTCTGCAATCAAGATTTGTATTTAGTTTGGCATTTGCTGTATTGGATTTTACAATTTGACATTTCAATGTTTTGCAAGTCCTGTGGTTGGTGGAGATTTTTTTCGCTCGTGTTATTATTTATCAGAGATTTGTTCTTTTGGAGATGAAAATTGGTAATGAGTTTGCGTGTTAGATTGTAATCTCATAAGGGCTTGAAGTCTTCAGTCATTTGTATTGTCTGATTAAAGATGCAGTTCTCAAAGTACATTTATTTTTTGTTTGTAGGATTTAGGAGATGGCAGATCAAGAAGCTAAGGGATATGAATTTGAAAAGAAGGCTGATAAAAAGATCCAAGGATGGACTATTTTTGGTTCTAAATATGATGATGCTGCAGAACTGTATGACAAGGCTGGCAACTCATATAAGATTGCAAAATCCTGTAAGGTGCACTTTACCTTATAACTGTCTATATGGGGCACTTTAAAATCAAGCAGGCATCTGAAAAATTCTTTTCTGTCTAAAATCTGTGTATTTTTAGTATAGAATGAGAAGAGGCCTATTACATTTTCTACTCCTTCGTTTGGATGCAAGAAAGAAATCATATTAATATCAACAGATTACCAAAAGAGGGTCAATGGGAATCAACAGTACGGCAGTTTACAATAGAAGTTCTAGAAAGGTTTACAAAGGGGAAGAACAAAAGCAAAGAAATACAAAACAAGAAGGGACCATCCATTTAAGTAGTCAAGAAACTAGTATATATAGCCAAGAAGGGGGAATGAGATCCCCAAATAGCAAATGCTGAGGAAAACTGGAGATGATTAAGTTCGAGGAAGAGAATATGAATACGAAAAGCAATTATCTTCTTAGTTGGCCATTTCACATTTGGATTTAGACAGTTAAATAGACAGAGTATTGGAGAAATCTATTGGATAACATTCCATTTAACCTTATGTATGAAAACACTTACTGCATTTAATCTTTTATCATTTTCTTTTAGGCGTACTTGAACAAAGTGTATTACTTTTGGTTGATCATATCATGGTTTTCATATTTAGCAGAATAGCATTCACCAAGTGTTAGTTCATTGAATATGATTGAAATAGTTCTAATCGCTAGACTTATTGAAGTATATATTCTGGTCAACCTGGTTTCCAACTAGAACTCAGATAGATTGATGATGAGAAAATGCCAAGAAGTAGATGTTCTGTTACCAGAGGGGGTAGCTCCCTATATTAAACTAAAAATAAGAGATTACATAATCTCATTCATTTCCAAACCAGGCTATGACTGAGCTCGCCTAGGAAATGATGCTCATTGGCCTTTCAATGACCTCCAAAGGAAAATAAAAGCTATATACACTGTACAAAGTTTCCATGGCTCGAGTCCCAAGGGCTATTGAGAAGAACTCAAAGGACTTCAAGCTGGAACCATGTTTGGGCCTCTCAAACCCTTACTCAGGCCGAGAGCTTGCAAAATTGAAAACTCAATTCAAACCTACAAATAAACTATTTAAATTGCTTCTTGAGCACTACAAGAACATGTGCAAAACAACAAGCAAGGTACAACAATGCAATCAATCCATTAAGTACGGATGGCTGTTCTAATTCTCGAAAAATGCAATGTAAAACTTCAAAAAATGGTCACAAAATGTATTCCAATCAACTCCAGGCGTTCAACAACCTCATTACATTGATTCTCAAAGCTTTTATATGCCATTGTTGGCCTAATTAAGTCTCCATCGGTTCCCTAACCAACCCTTTGCACAAAAATGCAAAAAGTCGCTCAACATTGCAAAAAGTTGTCAAACAACTTTGACAACTTTTGCCAAAAAGTGCATTTTTGCCTTACATGCTTTGTTTTCTCCTCCAAACCATCTAGGATGACTAACAACCATTACATTAACATGTCCCAATGCCAAACAAGGCTATTCTAGGCATTTGTCAACAAAATGCAAGATTTTGCCATTTTAGGCTTACAAGGGCTTACAAGCCAAAATTGAGCAAATGCATTGTCCTAAGGACATTCAACCTACCAAAGCATTACAAAAACATATTAAGACCTAACTCCTAAGAGAAGACTCTTATTCACCACTCCAAACCAACCTATGAACAAACACACCAAAATGAAGAAGTTGGACTCAAAACTAGGTCAAAACTAGGTGCTCCTGCACCAGTGCTGGTGTAGGATGAAAGATATCCCTGCATTAATTTCCTACATTCTTACAATTTGCACTGGAGAAATAAGAACCTCATCCTCTTCCAGAAAAGCTCTCATCTCTGCCATATTGTTTTGGTTCACACCCTTTTTGAACAGCCCCCATGCTTTCCTCATTTTCAACTTCTTCCCCTTAGCATTTAGATAGAAGATTTCAGACAAGACACCAGATAATGGCTGCAGATTTATGTTGTATATGATGTCTCTGCCTGGAATCCAGTTCTCTCTCGCAATTATGAATTGGCCAAATCTAATACTCCATAATGTATCACCTAGAGTTTGGATGAACGCAGTGAAAAATGCCTCATAAACAATACCATCAAGGACATGTCCTCTCCACAGCTGATTCCTGATCACATTCAACACCAACTCCCTAGCCTTCTCTTCTTGCAACCTAAAGGGCCTTGTGATTTGTTGATCGAATGTCTCTTCCTCACATCTATACTTTGCTCCGAAATGCTATGCCATCGTTTATGCTGTTTAGGCACTACCATCCCATATTTAAACTCTTTTATCATTAAAACTTATCCTGTCTTCTGATGAAGTCTGCCGTCTCATATTTTTATTATATCAGCATCGTATATCCAAAGTTCCCCACCTCTGAGAAGTCTTAGTTGTATTTCCCAGGGCTTTCTCATGACTATCTGGTCCTCAGATCAGACGCCTCTTAAATTGCCACCTAAACCCATTGATAAATCGCTATACAGTCATCAGATGCTAAGGCTGACATTGGACATTCTCTTGATCTCCACAAAGATATTCCTTTAAAGAGACTTGGACCGATGATCGATAATAAGATCTTCTGATATACAGTCATCAGATCCTAAGGCTGACATTGGACATTATCGATCCCCACAATGATATTCCTTTAAAGAGACTTGGTCCGGGGATCGATAATTAGATCTTCTGAATTAAAGATGCTCAGAGAAAACTAACCGTGACCAACATACAGGTCACACCATTTATCCATCCTTATGTCATTGTTATATGATGTTTCGGTCATATATGTGACAAACCTAGTTCCCATCAAATCCTTGTCCCTTGTCATGATCCCTTCTAGCTCTTACCAACGATTTGGATCATTTCTTATTTCCTCCATGTTATCGTAGGCAACACCGAAGTTGGCCAAATAGTCTGCTGCTGAGTTAGCTTCTCTATAGACATGCGTTATAGAGAAATTTTGTAGCTCGTCCAAACATTCCCATATCTTAGTCAGCCATATCTTCAACTTCTAATTTTGAATACTTATTTAATATTTTGCTTACCATGTTAATACAGATTTGTGAATCACCTTCAATTAACACTTTTCTCCACACATAGCCAAAGACCTCGTGCCAACACTTCCATTTCGATCTCATTGTTAGTTGTTACCCCAGTCTTCTTGAGAGTGCCCAAATGCACTCTTTATTTTCATCTCTAATAGTGCATCCTGCACTAGCAGACCCTCGATTGCCGTTGGCCACCCCATTGAAATTCAAGTTAACCTTTCCTTTACTTGGTGCCTTCCACTTAGATCTCGTTTTTTCTTTCGTCTATTTTGTTATATCTCCTGTTGACACTCTTAGCTTTCAACACTTCTTCTGTATCTCATTGTCCCATGTAGTGAATAGGGTATTGTGCCCAATTTGACAATTTGCACTAACTACTTCACATATTCCCTCTTCGATCTTACCAATGACTAGCTCTAAGCTCAAGCTCTGTTCATGGAAGACTCTATAGTTTATTTCCTTCCAAACCTGCCACACTAACATTGAGGGAGCCGCCAACCAAATGTTACCCCCCATCACATACTTTTCCTGATTGGCCAGCCTTGTAGGAACTCCAATAAATTCCCTTGCCTCGGAGTCTCCCTTCCCAACACTTGCATTAGCCAATCCCAACAACTAGAAGCAAATGGGCAATTCAACAATAAATTGATTGATTGATTCTTCATTGTTAAGACACACAGGGCACGTGTTCAGACCATAGAAGCCCAGTCTGCTTAGTCTGTCACCAGTCATAATCCTCTTATGTAGTGCTGTCCAAAGGAAGGCGCCCACCTTTGGTACAATGCCTTTCTGCCAACACAATTTTGCTGGCCAGCCCATCCTCTGTGCCTTCTAGATTGTGTAGCCTGTTTTGATAGAGTGCTTGTCCAATTTGGATCCACTCCAAGTCAACTCATCCTCACTCTTAATAACATGACTTTGCTTTGATTCAGTAGCTCTGTCAGCATACTTTTGTCTTCATTGGGGATCGGGAGAGTAGAGAAATCAATCCATTCATAAGCTTCTCCCACCCCGTCCACGACTTTTTTCACATAATTGCCACAAATCGACCACACCGTTCAATGATGTTGTCAGTCCATTCAATCAGACCTAACCCTTCTTTGATGGCTATATGACCATTTTAGGAGTCATACCAAAAATCTGCTCTCTTGCCATTATAAATTTGCCAAGTCAGATGGTTTGTGATGATTTTCTTGCTCTCCTATAAAAAATTTTAGACTGTTGATCCACCATGCGTGTTTGCTATAGTTAAAATTGTGCATGGATCTATATCATCCAAATATTTCTGCATTATTCTGCACCATAATATTCCAGGTTCTCTGTACATCTTCCAAGTTAGTTTTGTGCCAAGGGCCAAATTTTTCATCTCCATCATATGTAAACATGCTCCCTTATCTTCCTTTGGTAGGTATGCTTGATCCCAATGTATTAATGGTATTCTGTTTTCCTCCTTAGATTGTAACCATAAAAACTTTTTCAGATAACTCCCCAAGTCTGCATTGGCTTTATTTGTAAATTTTAGGCAAAGACATCACATATATCAGTACAGTTGAGAGAACCTATTTAATAATCTGGATCCTTCTAGCCAGTGATAATCACTTGCTTCTCCATGCAGCCGATTTGGTTTTGCAGTTGTTAAGAGTGTCTTCCCAGTGTAAATTCTGGACATCCCCGTGAATAAAGGAGCCCCCAAATGTTTGGAGAGGAGAGTAGAGATAAAACCTGAGCAATTTGGCAATTCTCCTTTGCATGACCTTCTTGATTTTAAAGAAGAAAATTTCTGTTTTATCTTTATTCAAAATCTGACTGAAATTTGTAGAGTATTTTTCCAGAGCCATCTTAATAGTTTTGGCCTCTCTTATTGTGGCCTCGCCAAATAATATAGTGTCATCTGAGAATTGTACATTTGTTTTTGCCTCAATTTCCTCTGTGACTCTGATAGCTTTCCATAAATTAGCTGCCACCAACTTTTTGAAAAATCTGCCCATTGCCTCAACCATAATGACAAACAAGAATGGAGATAATGGATCTCCTTGTTGAAGGCTGTTGGTAGCCTCAAAGAAACCACATAATGACCCATTGACTCTAATAGAAAAATGAGGGGAAGAAATACAGGCATATATGACTTCCAACCACAATTTATTGAATCCAAATTTTGTCATAACCGCCATATGAAAATCCCAATGTACCCTATCGTATGCCTTACTTATATCAAGTTTAATCAACATGCCTTTTGTCCTTTCCATGACAATGGTGTGTACTGTGTAGAGTCTCTGCAGGGACAATAATGCTGTCTATGATCTCCCTCCTTGGAGTGAAACTGTTCTTCTACTCCGAAATGAGTGTCCCTGATATGCCTTTCAACCTATTTGCTAGAGCCTTCGCCACAATTTTGTAAATGGTATCATATAATGATATCGGCCTAAAATCTGGAAATGTAGTACATTCCTTTTTTGGGCTTAATTCAATCATCGTATTATTGATATCTTCAACAAATTTCCTCTTTTTCCTTATCTTCTCTGCTAATCTCCAAACATCCTCACCAATAAATGCCCAACAAACTTGATAGAATTCAGCCAGGAACTCATCCAGCCCTGGTGATTTTTTCGGGTTTTATTGGAATGTAGCATGTCTGATTTCTTCTTGCGAGAAGGTGGAGTTCAACATTTTGTTTTCTTTCTCTCCTGCAACCTCTGGGATGCATGAGAGAAACTCATTGTTGCAACCACCGTGATCTATCCTAGTGGCTAAGAGTTCCCAAAAAAACCTGTAATGTCCCCTTTTGAGAGGATACTAAATCTTGCTCACTATACTTGTAGAATTATTGCAGGTTATGTATTTTCAGTCTGCTGTGGTAATTTGGACAGATTCGATTCGATGTTGTTTCCCTCTTTGAAAGCTGAATGCTGCTCTCTTCGATGAGTGCTATTGCTGAATGGTTCAATCTGCATTTGACTGTTGAAGATTCTTTGCTTTCTTAGGAGAATTGATGTTAATTATATTGATTTCCTCCATTGATTGATAATTCCCCTTCAATGCTTGGAATGAATTCTCCTTTATACTTTGTTGGTGGAAGGGTCACCACCTTTCATAAGAAGTGAGTCACCACTTTTCATTGTTTGCCCTTGAGAATAATATATTATTCCCCAAATTGACCTCCCCTTGTTTATGTCCTCCTCAAATGAAAACTTCTCTTTATATCCTCCAATGTGAGGGAGAGTCACACCTCTTCATATTGGTCACAACCTTTCACAATTACCACCCTTCAAAAGGGTCACAACCCTTCATCCTTTGAAAGAGTCACTTCCTTATCTTCTTCTCGTTAATGCTTTCTTAATTCCTTTGCTCCCTTCTTTCTTCCTTATCCCTTTCCTCCCCAAATGAAGTTCTCTTCTCTCCCTTTTATAACAAATGTTTGAGGGAGTCGCAACTTTTCATTTCATGCCTTTTGACCATTCATTAAACTTAACTAAATTTTATTTATATTCTTTTATATTTTTTTTCTATTATCATTATTCATTAATAAATCCTATATCAACAAGGGGACATCACAAAACCTCACAACCTCCTCTTTGATGTGTTGCTTGTCATTAGTAATCGTCCTGCCCTCCAGCTTAATTTCATCTTCTCTGTTCGTGGCCCTTCGATCTCTTGTAGAGGCATGAATTTTTTTTGTTTTGGCGTCTCACGCCTTGAGCCAAGTTTTGCCAGCTTCTCCAGTAGATTTCTTCTCTTTTCAATAATTTACTGTGCCATTCCTTTAATTCCCCCCTCTTTTATATAGTTGTCTCGAAACATGCCATATTTTATGACCTTCTCATTTAAACTTTCTAATTCCTTCTCTACTTTTTCTTTTCTGTGGAGATGTTCTTAAAACGCTCTCTGTTCCATTTTTTCAACTTGTTCTTAATGAAGTTCAGTCTTCTAACAAACTTGAAAATGATTGTTTCTGCTGCTATTTTGCCTTCCCTGCACCATTCTTCTAATTTTTCCACCAAGCTATTACCCTCCACCACATATTCTTTAATTTAAATATGATTTCATAGGACGCTTAGTCATTTGAATGTCTAATGAAACTGGGAAATGGTCTGAGACAACAATGGGCAGAATCTGGGAATTGTTACTGAATATGTCGATGGCGACCATCCAATCTTGTCCGAGCAAAAATCTATCCAGCCGTTCAGTTATATTAGTAAAGTCTTCTCTGCGGTTTGTCCAGGTATACTGATGGTTCTTTGGGACACAGTCAATCAGATCTGAGCTCTCAACAAAATTCCTAAAGTCCAAGATGACTTTGTTAACCTTGCATCCCACTTTTTTTGCGAAGGTCTAGAATCAAGTTAAAATCACCACCTAGGATGTTGTCTTTGTTATTCATCTCCTTTATCTTTTTGCCAATATTGTTCCACAACGCCATCTTATGAATATATTTTCATGCATCTTTATTAGTTTTTAAAGAACACAATAGCTCACACAATTTGTGAATAATCTACTTAAACTAGAAGCTGTATTAAGTTTATGGACTTGAATGAATCCTAATGCAGAGAACTGTTTGTATGGTACAGGGGATAAAGCGGCATCTGCTTATATCAAGCTTGCTAGCTGCCATTTAAAGGTTTGCTGAGCAAAATGTATAAGATGTTTGTTTGGTATGTGGAAAGTTCCAAACAAATGTTGGTATCTAACGTGTTTATAGTGCATCTACTTGTTACAGCTTGAAAGTAAGCACGAGGCAGCATCGGCATATGTGGACGCAGCGAATTGCTATAAAAAGACTAACAGCCAAGGTTCATTTCTAAATTCTTTGTTCCATTGATTTTTTGTTGGAAAGGAAAATAATGATTTAATAAGAGATCCTCTCCCTCAACCAAAAAGATAAAGCTTTACTATGCAACAATTATGAAGTAACCATAGGAAAAGGTAGCATTAAAATGCAAGACCCATCAACTAGGAAAAGGCCTGGTAGGATTCTGCAAGATTTGGACTCTAAATAAACTACTTAATAGTTAATACTGTTAAGTAACTGCTATCCTTTACACTGATAAACTATTTTTTTGTTTGTATGTATTTTGTGAACAGAAATAACACTGATAAACCTATGCAAGAAAAGTTGTGCTTAGAGATTCTTAAATGCAATAGAAAAAACACGATGGCATATGGCACACTCATAATATAATACAATGATTTACCCTAGGAAACTATTTCAGTAGAAAAGCCAACAAAACCAACATTCACTGTATTAACTTAACTTTTCACAATACAAGTCTATTAAGATAATTCTTGTTTGTGTTTAGCCCTGATCCCTGTTTGAGTATTTATATGCTCATCACCATAGAAAAACACTAAGCAGTAGTACAAAACAATTGGTATAAACCATGAGCTCCACTAGGTATGATGGGGTGTAGAACATGTATAATATACATAACATAACCAACATTTCGGTTAGTTGTGTTATGAGTCCGCACCATATGACCTCTGTGGGTGTGAACATGAAAGCCTAGCTATGACGTAGTGAATTGTTATGCCACTTTGCTGTACAAATTTCTATGGTTTTAGAAACTGCTTAATATATAGCCATCTAATGCCCTCTCTTTTTCTATATTTTGATTTGTTTGTAGTATTTTTTAAAAACTCTTACTAGTGGATTTCTGTTGCAATGATAAGTAAAACTTTTACCTGAAGATGGTTTCAGTTACATGCTTACGAGTTAATGTTTTTTTTTTGATACGTAAGAAAATATTTAATTAATTCTCAAAATGTTTACATTGTCAAGTAAAGGAAGCATCTTGAAAGAATGCATTCAGAATCTCCCATTACAGAAAAAGTAGATAGCCACTAGGGCACTGCCATTACAATGTGAAGCCCAGAACCAAAAAATCAGACACACCATTGCTTCTATCTGCATCAGTCTCCTATGGGCAGAGACAAAGCCCAACCAAATGGCCAAAATGCTCAAACTAGCGCAGCTACGGACATTGCACACAACTGCTCAAAAAGGATCCAACCATTGTCAGTGACTCAGTAGTGACAGAGCTTCTGTCTGAAGCTAAAACACCCGCCCCAAAAACCCTAAAGTGCCGGCCAAGCACCTAGGGCAAACTGAGATCACCAAGCCCATATCTTCAAAGGCAAAAAACTCTGACCCGTCCATCAAAAGGGGAAGTTCTGAGAGCCAAACCTGATTGAGGAAGAAGAGAACCAAACAACGAGCTCCCAAAAAATTCAACAAGAATCAGAGCACGGGCAAAGCATATCTTGATGAAGCTTTATGAAGCACCTTGACTGCTTGGACCAAAAAATTAGGTCACACTTCTCTCAACCCACCTTAACAGACTGAATGAAATCTATGAACTCACCAAGCCAGTTCTCGTTCGGAATGGGCACCATGTAATACTGCATCTTCAGAAAGGAACATGCATTCCTTGCTTTGAACCTATGCCATTCCAGATCGGCTCCTGCAATGTACATGATGAAAGGCAAGCATTCAACCCTAGCATTCGCCTCTAGGACCTTATACATCTCTCTAGGTCGAGGGATTTCAACACCCGGCTCAGCACACACCGGAATGTCCTCCACACCTCCCAGGTATGTCTTTATCAATAGTCTTGCCATTGTGAGTATTTTTGCCTTTGGAATGTTGATATCCAGTAATGCCACGATGAAATGGGAAGCCACATCCGTATTAACCCTATATCTTTCTGTAGAACTCAGAAATTCCCAACCAAGAACTAAATGCACTGCTTGTGTTTCTAGAACACCTGAATCTTGAAGATAGAACCAATTCTTGCATTCGATACATAACCAATAAAAGCCATCTGTCTCTTGCTTCCAAGTAGAAGACTATATTATGTTAATGATAGAACCAGTGAAATTGCACAAAGACCTTGCAGACAAGCCTTTATATTGAGCATCATACCCTTTCTCGAATGCTTGGGAAGGCACCTCTGCCATTCAATAAATGCTTCATACTGATCTTACAAGCATATAAAGTATTACTTGGAAGATCAAACCTGTGAAAAGTAAATTGGACTGCCTTAGTAGTCATGTGCCCATTTCTGTTTTTGAAAACCACAACTTCATTAGCAGCAATGTTTCAAAGGCCTACTTCTCAGATTGTCTGATTCCCAATGCCCAACATAAAGATAGCTGACTTAAGATAGAACAACACCCTCTGCCGCCATATTAGCAAGTCGATCAGCCTCTATATTAGCTTCCCGGTGTATATGATTGGTTGTGAATGAAACCAGGTTTCCCATTAACTCAAAAGCCTCCTCCAAATGAGCATGAAGGACCTAGTTTTGGGTAGAACCCTTCCTCAGTGCATTTATTACTACGGTCGAGTCTCCCTCAATCTCTACTCGTCCCAAATTCTACTCCAAACACTTCCTTAGACCCAAAATTAAGGCTTTGAATTCTGTGATGTTATTTGTCCCATCTGGAATAGGGTGAGTAATATTGATCAATACATTACCGGTGCTATCCCTGATGATACATCCTGCAGCAGACCGACCAGGATTTTCCTTTGAAGCCCTGTCAAAGTTTAATTTTACCCAACCCATCTGTGGAGCCAACCATTTTTCTTCTGCCCTGCACTTCTGAGTCTCCTGATCACCAGTGGATTCTTGAGATTAAACCAATTCTTTTTCACCAAAGCATCCCACTCACTGTTAAACCAATTCTTTTTCACCAAAGCATCCCACTCACTGAATCTGGCTTTGGAATTGGGGAATTTCCTTATCCTGTTGTTGACCACCTCCACCATAACTGCTTGTACTTTATTCAGAAAGGAAACAATCTTCATTTCCTTATCCTGAAAACTGTTTCTGTTGCGCTCTTTCCACAACTCCTAGACTAGAATAGATGGGCAGATTGCCCACAGACACTTAAATGCAGCATTCCTATTGATGATGGGCCATGACTCAAAGAGGGTAGATATATCTCTTGGCAAGGCTCCACGCCATCCAAGCCTAGCACATAACCATGACCAACATTCTTGGGCGATGGGGCACTCCAAAAACAAATGTTTCCCTGTTTCTTCATCCCCTCTACACATCTCACATCTGGAAGGACCTTCATAAGCCATTTTCCTGAATTTGTCTGCTGTCAATACTTTATTTTGTAATTCAGGTTCCGGCTTTTGGTAAACATAATTTATGCCAGCAAAGCCCAATTGGGATTTTCACCTCATCTAATTGTTGATTTCTTTCAAGAATAGAATATCCCTCTTTTGCAGTATAATTACCCGAGTTCGAACCATTCCTTAACTTCTATTATGAAATAGTTGCAGAGTAGAGGACCCCAATGCTGCTTAAGGAAGTCCTTCAGGAAATCAGATCTCAAAACATTGTCAATGATGGGTTATCCACACCACGAATCTTCCCAAAACATGGCAGAGTGCCCATTGTGGATGTCCCAAGTAAGATGCTCTGAAATGAGTGGCCTGCACTCTTGCATAAAATTCCAAACCCTTGAGCCTTTCGGAGCCCCATATGTATTGAGAATATTTTTACCTCATCAGACCCTAAATATTTGTGCTGAAGAATTTTCGCCCACTTCTTTTCTGGTTCTTTATGCATTCTTCAATTGAGCTTTGCTCCTAAAGCCAAAATTTGTAGTTTTTGCTGCTTTATTCCAGCTCCTTTATATTTAGATTTGCAGATTTTGTCCCAACCAATCGTCATTAACTTATTGTTACTGTTACTTCCTTGCCAAAAAGAATTTCCTGAATATTGGATTTAGTTTATGATTAGCTCCAGCAGAGAGGGATAAACAATACAACAAGTAGATAGGAACAGCAGCAAGGACAGTCTTCACCATTGTAATTTGACTTGCCCAAGATAACCAATGACCTTTCCATGTTGTTACTCTTCCAAAGATCCTTTTGCAAAGACCATCCCAAAGTCTATGCATCCTATGCCTTTATCCAAGGGGATCCCAAGGTAACCACATGGGAGACTACCTTTCTTGAAGCCCAGCACACGTAAGATCTCCTGTTCTTTCCTTGGTGATGTAGCAAAGAGAAAAACTTAAGATTTGTTTATCCCCAATTCCTGCCCTATGGCAGCTGAATATTGCTTGAGAATGTTCTTCACAACTCTTGCCTCCTGTCTCTTTGCAGCCCCTAGCAGCAAAGTATCATCAGCAAACTGCTGGTGTGTGATAGGTGGAAGACAACTTGTAATTTCAATGCCTTAAAGGCTGCTCCTCTCTCTTGCTTTGTTGATGGTTCTACCAGGAGCCTCTGCCATAATGATGAATAAGAAAGGTGATAATGGATTACCTTGTCTTATTCCCCTTGATACCCCAAAAAATTCCTCAGGTGTTCCATTGATCAAAACAAATCTAGGACTAGGAGTCCACTCAAATATCCAATTGAGCCAAATCTTTGAAAAACCAAATGCCTCCACAATCTTGAATAGAAACCTCCAATCCACCTTGTTGTAAGCCTTAATGTCAAGCTTAATCATCATTGCTGCCCGTCTTGTATTCTGAATCGAATGTATAGCTTCTTGAGCTATTGTGACTCCATCAAAGATGGATCTCCCCAGCATAAAGCCGGTTTCTTCCTCCGATATAATATCTGACAAGATCTTCTTAATCCTATTTGCAACTGCCTTTGCAAGGATTTTATACAAAGTATTGCAAAGAGAAATAGGTCTGAAATCATCTAATGATAAGGCATTGTCTTTTTTGGGAATGATTGCTAAAAAGGTGTTACAAAGTTCTTTCAAAGCCTTACCTGAAGCCCTTGAATCTTCCAATGCCTCAAAGATATCTTTGCCAATGATATCCCAACATTTGTAGAAAAAGGAAGCAGTAAAGCCATATGGCTTGGGTGCCTTGTCCAGGTTAAGTTGAAACAGTGCTGTCTTGATTTCACTCTGAAATTCTCCAACAGCATTCTATTTTGGTTCTCCATGATTAAGAAGAAATGTTTCTCAACATTCTGTTTTGTGCTACTAAATCTGAACCCCTCCAGTTGTTTAGCAGCTCTTGGGAGTAACTAACCTCATTGCGCCTTATCTCTTTAATATCTTCTGTTATCTGCCCATCTTTTTTTGACAATTTCGATATTTTGTTCATGAATCTCCTGACCTTGGTGCTGTTATGGAAAAACTTTGTATTCCTATCCCCTTCCATGATCCAAACGTCTCTAGACTTTTGCCTCTAGAAGGTCTCCTGCCTTGCCAAAAGAGTCTCATATTTTGTCGACAGCCTCTTTTCCTCAAGAAATTTCTGCTCATTCATGCCAAAATTCATGACAGCTGTGTGCATCTGCTCCATCTCCTTTTCCACCTGTATCTTTTTCTCAAAATTTTTGCTTACGCGTTAATGTTGGTCAGATATTAGTATTACCCTACAAATAAATATGTGCATTTTTCATTCAACCTTTTTAACTCATGAAAATTCAATTCAGGTCATCGATTTTGCAATAACCATTTCTTGTTTGATTTCATTTGTAGGATATTCGGTAGGTAATCAATAGAAAAATTTAATTTGTACATTCTGTTGCAACTGAAGAGTTCATGTTTGCCTTCTGGGATTTACCCACTCTATTATTGCGACGAATGTAGTACTTTAATCATTTTTTTGACAGGAAGAAAAGTCTCAAGGATCCTTGAATATGTGAGTGATCATTTCATGTCTGCGCAAAGCACAGACGATCGTCTCATGGCTGATCTTGTAGTTTATTTGAGTGACAGTTTTTTAATCCGACTCAAAATATCTTGGAGGGGAAGTCTATGCATTTGAGTGACTTTTTCAATCTGACACAAGAATTATTTTGGAGGGGAATGCATATCAACTGGGTGACAGTTTTTTATTGCTGTTATTGAGTTACTGACAGACAGCATTCTCATAGCTGTTGAGGTTCTCTTTTATGCCTTGAATATTGTTCAAATTCTGTAAGTGATATTTTTGTACATTATTGTGTAGCTTATACGTGGGAAACTGGTGTTATTTTACTTCTAATTAAATGTTCTTGATTATAGAATTGAATAATTGAGAAAACTACTGTTCATTTCCACCAAAAACATTCAGCAGTGTATAATTTCTTATATTAGGCTTGATAGATTGTAGAGAGAAGAATTATATTTCACATTTTCCTTTTGTCTACAATCAAGTGCCTTCATCTCCTTTGTGTAATCATGATATTAGTCTAGAATCTCTCTCTTCTGCTGTGTGGTAGAATTTCTCTTCAGGTTATATTAGATTGTGGGAATGCTAGGTGTCATTTATTATTGTTGGATGGGAAATGGTCTTGATTTAATGTTTATGTTGCGCAGAAGCTGTTAGGTGTTTAGGTTTGGCTATTAATCTCTTCATGGAGATAGGAAGATTGTCGATGGCTGCAAAACACTGCAAGGTAAATCAATGTTTGAACTGGGTGTGACCTAATCTTTTGAGGTTGGCAATGCTTGACTGTGAACTAGTTTAAAGATTCTTATTCTTATGATAATATGCTTGATTTGTTGTCAAGATTACAAATTTCTTTGTTTGGATGTATATAGACATTCATTGCAGGAGTTGAATGGTCATTTTGTGAATATCTATCTTCATGATGATCAGATTTTGAGTAAATGTACCTATTTGTTTCAGATAGGGATCTTTTATTGGAATTCAAAATATTGTTTTCTACAGGAGATTGGTGAAATATATGAATCTGAAGAAAATTTGGAATTGGCTTTGGAATATTTCGAGCGAGCTGCGGAGCTCTTTCGAGGTGAAGAAGTTACTAGTACAGCTAACCAGTGCCAACTTAAAGTTGCACAGTTTGCAGCCCAGCTTGAGCAGTAAGTTAATATGAAAGAAAATATTTGTAAAAATTTTTTGGGATCACGTATTTTCACTTTTGGCCTATCAAATGGCCACAGGATAGTGGCTATGTATAATTGGATATTTTTGTGGGGTTTGATTTGCAGATTTATTATTTCCAGTTCAAATGTAGTAATTTCCGGATTTATAAATCTCTATTTGATGGGAACAGATTGCAAATCTGATTGCTTTTTTACAATTAGTTTGAAAAATAATTCCAATATTCCAAGTTCTGAAATCAAGCTGTCTGGATAAATCTGCATAATAAATTTAAGTCTGATGTTTTTTGTCTCACTATTGAACCCATCATCACGGAAAAGCATCAAATCAGTATTTGAACCAAGAGATGTGATTAATTTCCCATAAATAGGGAGAAAAGGGTGGGGAGATGTTGGTTGTGGTAATTTCTAGTATGAATAATTACTTTAGAATTACACTAGCCAATTAAGAAATCAATTACTTGATTGGTTAATTAAATATTTACTTATATTAAAAACTCAAGAACCATCTGATTCAAAATTTTGCCAAGTTTGTGGGTTAAGGGTTCCTAACAGTTTTGGTATAGCTAAGCTTCAAGGCATTGTTGCTATTAAGATATTTGATATTTCTGGGTTGTTTCTTGATCTCTATAGCTTCTCTAGTTACTGTTTCCTTCCAGCTATACTTAAAAGTAAGATTCTTGATATTCTGAATGTGCTCAACTGATGCCTGCTTGCATCAAACTGCTGTGATAACTATCCGTGCTTTGTTCCATGAAATAAAGGTTTCTAATCATCTAGGTATGATTAGACTTCCATACATTGCCCCTGTTCGGATTTCTAAGTTATTTCTCAAACTCTATAGGTTCCTTAATTCCTCTTTTCTTCCACCTATCATTCAAAGCAAGAATCTTGGTATTCTCATTGTGTTCGACTAATGCTGATTTTTCTAGCTTCTGTGATAATTATGCGTGTTTTATTCCTTGATTTTTGATTGAAAAGATCTCCCAGTCCTACTGATGGAGGGAATACTACATGAACATGAAATGTAATGAACAATTTTTTTTGAGTTTGGAGTTAGGGTAGTTTTGTAAGGTCTGAGGAATGCCTTTCTTAAAATTCTGTCAAGTTTCTCTATACTAGCTTTAGTGTTAGGAAATACTGCTGCTTCTTCTTTTGTCAGTGTTGGTCTTGTAAATCCTTTTACTTTTTATTTTAAAACATATAATAGGCTCTCCTTATTTTCATGTCTTAATATTTTTACTAAAGGTCTTAGTGAGGTGTTTTTCATTATTCCGTAGTTATGCAGTGTTTAAGATTCTAAGAACTCTAGCAAACAAACCATATTCTGGTTCTGTGATGGTGGGAACTGGCTCTAACTTTAACGTCTATCTTTTTTGTTTAAACTTGTTAAGAGAGTGAAACATGCACTTTATGGCTAGCAATGATGTCAAGAAATAGGAGACAATTGTTTTCTTATATTGCCATTGTGAATTGAATTTCATTCGACTGTGCATTAAGGTGACAAATACTTTTCTAGCATCTCTTCCACAAGGTCATTTAAAATCCGTGTCAGCTAGGAAACACCACCATCAATTTATTTTCAGATGAGAGGATTCAGTCACATTCTTTTCAAATTTCTCTATGAATGAATTTGCCATAATTGTGGAAACAAAAAGCCTATGGCTACCAGATCCTGTTGCTCATAAATCTCTCTATGAAATTGAAACACACCTTCAGTGGGATTCTTCTTATTTACCAGTCTCACTATCCACAACATTCTTGATGACCTTAATGGCCTCATCTAAAGTGATCTTACTGTAGAGTGAAACATTATTAAAACTGACTGAAATGTCTATCTCCTGGTCTAATGTCTTGAAATGGTATGAACCAGTGTTCCATTGGGATGTGTTCCCATGTGGAGACTTGAATGGATTGTCATTGCAGATTAAGCACACTGCATTTACATTTTAAAATATTAGCTGCTTTTAGTTTGTTGAAGTTATTTAAGCTGCTGCTCCCTATCAAACCCAAAATTCAGTATTTTTTATGCTGTCCCAGAAATCACGTCCATACACATTTCCATGCTCTCCCTGTTCAGCAACCCCTTGTAACACTGTTATTGGCAAAAGCAGTGAAATCCTTGATGAAGGACATGCAATCAACCACCAGTGGTTCAAACTTTTTAGTAAAAAATAATTTGCCAGTATTGGAGGTTGGTGAGTTGATTTGGTCTACAATAAGACTGAGTAGGACCACAGGTTTTTACATCTTTGGTAATTTATAAATCTTGCACATGTTTCATTTTCTTGGTATCAAATTGCATTTCAATTCACAGCTTATGGAGTCATTTATCAACTCAGTCACCTACTTTAAAAGGTCTTTCCACACCTATCTATAGAGAACTCTGTTACTCAAACAATTCTTCATCGCTCTGTTGTGAACAGAACCTAGTGGTGTCTAATAGCTAAGTCACAGGATACGGCTATTTTCATGGATGAGGTTCGAATTTAATCGAATTTCAAACTTCTATAAAAAAAATCGAATTTAATCGAATTTCCTCTATAAAGCACTGCTATCCGCCTCTAAACACAACTCAGCTGGTCGTGGGTATTCTTTGTATATGCTTTGTATGTATTGGGTCATGGGTGTCTGCAACTGCTGGGTCGCCCTCGGATTTTCTCCAACAAGGGTTGCTATTCTGATAATTTATTAGAAGTATACATATATTTAAAAATAAACAAAATTATAGAAGGCGAATTTTATCCGAATTTTTTTCGGAATTTTTCCCTTGTCGAATTTCATCCGAATTTCATGGCTGTCGAATTCGAACCTTGTGACTTAGTCTGATAGTACTGTTGTAATATCCTTGTCAGGATTGAGTAGTCAAATAATTCTTCATCTGCTAAAGTTGCATGTTCAAGAAAAACATTTGGTGATATGTGTGTAAAAGTTTACTGTAATGTCCTGGTTGAGATCCTGCAATCATGTTAGGCAATACGATACATAATATCAATTATTACTACTAAGGTTAGAGAACATACATTCATAATCATCTTAGGAATCATGGTAGGGTGCCTGAAGTGACTCTCAACCCTAGGCTCAAGAGTGGATATACCATCCCTTTTGGCTTCATGCAGCCTTCCGCCAATCATCCTTCATGAGGTGGTGTATCTAGTGAGGGCACTTGTATTTGCTCTCCCTACTAGTGCAACCTTATTCACCGTCTATGATTGAGATCCCATTGAATCCATTCCAATAATCAACCATTCTTGAGGTTGGTGGGGAAGTCACAGTGGGGTGTTAGGAGCGTCCTTCCCTTCTAAGCCCAAGGGTGGGACACTCCTTGCACCCCCTTGTCCTAATGGGACTATCCATCACCACCATGAGGTGGCATGCTTAGAAGAGGACCTCATAATTATTTCTCCTTCCTTGTACTCCTTTCCTTACCTATGGTTGGTTGCAGCAAATTGACAAAGATTGTAAATCTAGTCATTTCACATAATTGCCTAAATTAATTTATTAAGGATTATTCATCAAATTCATTATTACACATATATTATAGCCCATATTACAAACATGCACAACACATATTTATGCATACCACAATTGAACAGTATGCTACAGCCTGCAATAAACAATGATTTATTGATCTGATTGCTTATATATATGCGAGGGGTCGATCTGCTCTTGTAGCTGCTGCTGCTTGATTGGTCTACTCTCCTTGCCCTTTTCCCTTTTCCTATATGATGCCTCCCTTTATAACCGCTCTAAACTCAGAAATTAGAAATGGCGTTCCATGAATTGTTGTTCTAATGTCCACTCAAAAGATTTAATATAAGAATATCATAATTATTTATTTATTTTGATCCCATTAATTTCATCAAGGTTGGCCTTCTCCTATTAATCGATTATTTGATTTGGTCAGCCTCCTAATATTCCTACTGCCAAGGCTTAATTTAAAAGGGGCTGCATTTTATTTGCTAGAGGCTGCGATTTCTCCTCATAAAATCTGTGGTCTGCTGCATTTATTTGTGGGGCATGACATTTACCACGTATTGAAATGCTATCTGCTGGTAGTTTGTTTACAGTCAATTAGGTGCTTCCATTGGTGTTGGTTTTTATCAAAGATATCTTACCGGTTTACGACAAAAATATTTTGCCTTTGCATATATGTATCTGGAATAAAATATTATGAAGCACAGTTGTTTCCATATATGAATTGGAAAATGTTTACCTTTGGAAATCTCAAAGCTTTAGTTATTCTATTCTCTAGGTAACATAGAGGCTCTTTAAGATTTATGAACCCAAGACACCAAATATGCTTTTTTTAAGAGATCAGTTCACAATTTTTATAATAATAAAAACTCTATTTCTCAAAGGAGATATATGCTTCTGGGGTACTCTTTTCATGCATGTTGTTTATCAAGTGATAGATGCCCAAGATCATTTCACAAATGTGCATACCAGTCAAACTTTTGGGATCTAATTGTGTTAAATCTATTATTGAGGAAGTTCTCAGCTCTCATTTTCATAATATTAGTAATTGTCTAGCTGCAAAGACCTAAAGTGTGCTGCATCTCCTCTCTGATCATTTACAGAAATTGATCTTTATATTTGCAATATTGCAGGTACCCAAAGGCCATACAAATTTTTGAAGATGTTGCGAGACAGTCAATGAATAACAATCTTCTGAAGTATAGTGTTAAGGGTTATCTTTTATGTGCTGGCCTCTGTCTCATTTGCAAAGGTGACACTGTGGCGATAAACAATGCACTAGAGAAATATCAGGTTAAGCATATGTTAACTAACCATTTTAATGTACATTTATTATTATTACTGGTTGTTATGATTTGAAATCTTTCATGTGCTTGTGGATTTAAGAGAAGATATGTGGAAACCCTACTAATGTGACATGAATGGATGTACAGGAACTTGATCCTACATTTTCAGGTACCCGAGAGTGCAGATTCCTTTCTGTAAGTTTTTTTCTTATTCTGTCTTATGGCTTTTATGAGAGGGCATTGAAATCAAACTTATTTGCATAGGGAAGCAATCAGTGTGTTTTGAGTCCCTTATTGGTAGTGTAATACTGAAAGATTATCAATACTGCATATTGGTTCCAAAACTGAAAGGTTGTTGTTTTCCTGTTCAGGATTTAGCTGGTTCAATTGATGAGGAGGATGTAGTAAAATTTACTGACGTTGTCAAGGAGTTTGACAGTATGACTCGACTGGTATGCTTTTACCTTGCTTACTTTTAATAATCATATCAATTGTTGATTTAGTGCTATTTTATGTGTTTGAATTGAAAAACCATGCTGATGCTTCAAAGCATTTATATACGATAGCTTGTGTGTACTGGAGGGAAAATGTTTACTAATATTCTTTCAATTTGAGAATCTGTGTCTGCCTAATAGAATTTTTTAAATGGAATAATGAACAAATATTATATCTTCGACATACTTTACCTAAGGTATAGACAATTTTTTAAGTGGAATAATGAGCAAATATGATATTTTTGACATATTTTACCTAAGTTACCGAATCGGAATCGGAATCGGGTACGTGGGTATGGCAAATTGTTTTTGAGGGGGTTGGGTACATTTGGGTACGTCTGTATAAAAAACATTTAAAAATCATAAATATGTATTTTAAAATTTAAATATATTAATTATAAATTAAAAAATATATTTATAAATATTAAAAATTTCATATATTACCGAGCAAAAAAAAAATTTCATATATTAATTATATACCTTATAAATTTTATATTATTTTAAACTTTTAATTTTATTATATAACTATTAAGATATAGTTTTACGAACAATATATTAAAATAATGTATAATAATTTTAAAATAAACTATTTTACATATAATATATCTCATTAAAAATTAAATATATGAATTATAAATTAAATATTAAATATATATCTTATTAATTCTATATTATTTTAAATTTGTAATCTTATGATATAACTATTAATATATATAGTTTACCAGACAATTTATTAATTTAATGTACAATACCTTTTAAAAATCTATCTTATATATTCCATTATTAACTGTGAAGCTTCGTGACGCATCCTGGATTTTGTCATGGTCATAATTTCGGTCTGAAACATTATCGTTCAGGCAGACTATATTCGTCTAAAACATTTTTTGTTCATGCAGAGAATATAGTTTGGACGCAGCTATCTGGAATCAGCTATCTGGCGAAATTCCTCGACACTGTTTCCTCTGTTTTTATAAGCTCTGCAACCTGGAATTCATGGCTTCCATGACTGTTATTATGGCCTTGGTGAAGAATCCCATCGATGAGGAATATGATCTTAGTTGCTTGCAGCTTAAAGCTATCATGACGGCCGCTGCTCCTCTCTCCCCCGACCTGCAAAGAGCTTTCCATGAAAAATTCCCTGGCATTGAACTGAGCTAGCATATGGAAATAGCTGTCATGCCCTTGGACTTGAGTTTGGGAAATGCATTTATTATTTTTGGGAGAAAAAAAATTTCTGTTTAGGGTTTTCAGAGGTCTCAAAGTGGGTAAAACTGAATCAATGAATCCTGGTCGTATTTTCACGGATTCCAAGCCGCCTCCGATTCTGAGACGTTTCGTACCTGGAATCGGCCTTATTTTCCCATGATTCGGTAATTTAGTATTTTACCTATATTCCTCTGAAGATAGGTGTGCTAGTTATATATTGACATGATTAGCCGAGTACAATGGATGCTGAACAGTGAGCACTGATGCATTTTTATTTCTTTTCCCCCCTCATTTGCTATGATCTCTTGTAGATTGTCCTAATTTCACAGATTTGACAATATGCTTAACATATATTTAAAAGAAGTATTTCTGACCAATCTTACTTTTCTCTGGTTAGTACTAGTAAACCAATTCTCTGTGGACAGCAACTAGGGATTTGTTTTTTGATTCAAATTCTTATGAAATTCTTCCATATTTGGAAGCAATGAAGAAATATTTGGTATTTCATTGCGATAAATCATGACTTGCCTCGGATCCCAATTTTTTCCCTGTAAAAATTGCCCTTTTCTTAAAAAACGTGCCAAATGAGCTTTTGCCGAGTGCTTCCTGATTACTCCCAATTTTGTCACCAAAAATTGCAAAAAAGATTCTTTCCTAGTTACTCTCAATAACACACCTTTCTTTGTAACTAGGTAACATGTTTGTATGACTGAGATTTGGAGATAGGTAGAATAAGTTCAAGCTGATTGAGACTCTGTTTCATGCACCAATGGTCAGCTTTAGGTCTCCATAATTGGCATGTTAAGAAATGTAGTTACAAATATAACAAATTTAAGACTATTGGGTCACAATGACATATTACAAGCATCTATGTGGAATTGGCATTGTTGGTCTTTTGCCTTGCAAATATGACGAGCGTGATGATGACTGTGTGATGTGCTCAGTTAAGTGATTGCTAGATAGGATATGCAATTGCTTGTGGAGTAGAAGTAATTATGCTTGTTATTGGGTAGCTTGTATGACAATGAAATTTATAATTGTAGTATGAATTAATGTACTCCATCTTCATTTGATAGGACCATTTAAATTAGTAGGACACACATATTGAAGGGATATGGTAAGAGAGAGTTATAGACAAGGTAAATTATGTTACTAAGATATTTATAATTTTATGTTTTGTATTTTTCAATTTATGATTAACTTTCAATAAAGATATGGTTTTTTGAGGTCAGCTCTTTAAAGAATCTCTATTAGATATATTTTTAATCCTCACATTTGTCTTGTATAGATATTATAAGCTTTGTTACTGGGTAGACCCTTAAGGCCTCCTGTACGACCCTTAAGGCCTCCCGTACGTTTGGGTGTGGGTTCACCCAGGGGTATGCCCTGGGTACGTACCCAGGCGTCTGAATATGCCCAGGGTATGTACCAGGTGTACCCAAAGGGTTGAGTGCCAAAAAGTGACAAAAAAAGACTTTTTTTTTTCCATCTGAAAACCCTAAAAGCATCATTTCGCCCAATACAAAGATCAAGCTAGAGGAGCATCTTAGAGGAAAAAACATTTGAATTGGAGGAGCATGTTGGAGGATTGCAAGAGGAGGTGAGAAATATGAGCATTGTTCAAGCTGGAGGACTGTAGATGGAATTGTAAGAAAGTGGAATTTCATTTGGCAATATTGTAAGACAAGCAGTATCCTTGCTAGTAGAAATTGTGTGAAAGTGTTATACCCACTAGTTGAATCATACAACAGCGATACCTCCATTGATTGAGTGTTAGTTAAAGCATTACCTTGTGAGGTTGAGTGTAAGGGGTTGGGTCCATGTTATGGACCCTTGGCTAAATAATTGGAAAAAAAATAGATGATATCTATTCAGTCATTAGGATGTATAGATGGCCATCCTCAAATTATTTGTGGAGTAATCTTTGATAGGTCAATCACGGGAGATGGCAGGTGGAACTTGGGTATTCCATTTTACCTTTATTATCTTCACTCAAAGATGCCTTATGACACATCACAACATGCATCATAAGTTGGTCAATAAGTGTAACTCCCTCTTAAAAGTTATTTTATTTGTCCTAGATGTTCTTCAATTATTAATGTGGAAGGCCCAATTTCTGGAGGCCATAACTTTTGATCTGAGAGGCCTTTAAAAGAAGCTTCTTCCAATGACACTTCTGAAAAGGTAGTTGATGTGCTTGTTATTTGTCACAAGTGAAATATTATTATATATTGAGTATGTTCTTTTACTTGCCTTAGGTAAGAGAACATTTTTCTTTATACAGCCTTTGATAAGATAAGAAGCAGTGGCATTGGAAATAAAATTCACGAGACTTTAAAGCTTAAAGATTTTGCTTGCTTTCAGTCAATGTTGACACACTAAAGACTGCAGAGACTTTTTGGTCACCAATTTCTCTATGAAGTCTTTGGTAAAAGGAAAGTTCCTTTGAAACCAAAGACCTTTCATTCTTTCTTCTTGCTATCAAGTAATTGTTTCTTAGCATTGGAAGGGGACATGCATAGTCACAAGAAACCAGAAAGATGAAGCAACAACAAAATGCAAAGTGTTTTTTGTTGAAATGGAGCTTTGTTTAGGAGATTTGGCCCTTATTGGGCTGCAAAAATAGGTTGATTGAAATAAAAAATAATCAGAAACAAGGAACATTTAAGAGAAATGGTCAAAAACTCTCTCTGAAAGCTGATGCTGTTTTAAATGGCTAGAAATGAGACATGGTCTGTTCTAGATATCATATTGGGTCTTGTTACCATTTTCGAGTCATCTTTTTGAAATGAGTGGTCAATATCTGGTTTCTTTAGAGCTGGTAATATAATTGTTGTCTATATATTTGATTTTGATGTTACAATTAGGGTATTAATTGTCTCAAAGGCACCAGTGCATACCATTGGCCTCTTAAGTTGTACTATGTTTGAGTCCTTTTTTTGAGAACGTGGTATTCAATATGCAATTCAATGGTGAGTAGTGGATCAAATTGTTTTTGATTAAGGGTAAAATGTAGGTTTTGAAGGGACCCCGAAACCCTTTACAGAAATGAAAAGCTGATGTAAAAGATAAGCTATACCAAACAACTATCAGCCATACAACAGAAAGCCAAATTCTGGAAACCAACAGTCAGCTAGGCACAAGCAACTTTTGAAGGGCTCCTGAAACCCTTTACAAAGAGTTGAACAACAACTCACCAACAAAGGGACTGCAGTAAGAAAGAGAACAAAAAAATGTAAACTAAACCACCTTTGGAACCTTCTGACCACCACGAGCACCCTTAACCAGGGATACAGAAGCATGGTTATGCTTAGAAAGACCTCTTCCTATGTTGCACAACCACCCGAGAAATATCATCCTTTGAATTTATAGAGCAATGAGAAGCAGGAGGACAAGCCGCCAAAGGTTCTGAAGGAAGAGAGAATGTAGGCAAGCCACAATAGGCTCTATAGGTTAAGTCAAATTCACATGCTGTTCAATAGGGCCAGCAGGAATCTCTAAAGTAGCTGCAACTTTTGAAATCACTTTCTCATCTCTAGAATCATCTTCAAGATTAAAAAATTCTCCCTCAGGAGATGCTGACGAAGAACATTTTTCCACCACGTTGCATCATTACGACGAGATTTCTGACAATATGCAACCAGGTGACCAGTAGCAAAACATCTCTTGCAATGAAAAGGGAGACCCTCGTAATCAAGAATCTGGGACCACTGGCTATTCCCCAAAAAAAAAGATGACCTCTCCACACAATTTTTTTGAGGTATCAATATCCACAAGAATGTGGGCAAAGTAGGATGCTCATAGATTAGAGAAGAAGCATTAGCCATAACAAACATATCAATAGCATTTTTAATAGATTCAAAGCAAGACTTATTCCAATACTAGAGAGGCGGATTAGGAAGTTCTACCCAAGTAGGAAAAACACTAATAGATTCAGAAAGATTGTTGAATGAAGTGGACTAAGGCTTGAGAGAAAGTGAATGGTTACCCCACAACCAAACACCACCTTCCAGCACTTGAGCCCTAGAAGTTTTTAGATTGAAAGACTGCCACAAAAAAACCCCAAGCAGTAGGATAAAGTTCAATCCTATCATCAAGAATGTGCCTCCAAGAATCTAAAACTCATTTGCTCAAATCTAGAAGGGAAGGCCACAAACCATTGAACCTACAGATAAGAGCAACACGAGAGAAGTACTCTTCTTTTTCTAACACCTCCTGCCCACAAATAACAGAAAGGGAGGAAGAAGAACAATGCAAGGGTTTACCCTTATGAGAGAGGTGAGCAAGAGCAGAAGAAGGATAACCACTAGAAGACCTAGCCACCTTAGCATAGGAAAGAGACGCTGAGTGAGAGGTAGGGGCATCCACACACAACGAACCAGAACCTAAAGGTGGAACATCTGCAACTTGCATCCCCTATGGCAAACCTCAATGTTGTTTCAAGTGGTTACTGTGATTTGGGCCTTTGTAGGGGTTTCTTTCCTTGATGATTGCCCGTGCTATTCTTCTAGTTGAGGCAAAGGATGAGGATGTGAGTAATGGTGGTGGTAACCCTACTTGGGTTGCAATGGAGTCCAAAGTATCTGATCTATCATTGCACGTGGGAATCATACAGAGAGATGATGGTGAGGGTTTTACCTCTGTTAATAGAGGTAGTGCATTTCCTTGGTACTGGTGTTAAAGGGACTTCGGGTCTTCCTCTAATTGTTTCCTCACAGGCTTCTAATCTGAACATATGCTTTTATTCGTGCCACGGTTTGGCAATGGAGGAGTGTGATGTTTGGCCTGTGATTGATGCCTAGGTAGAGGTTTCTTTAGTTCAACTGGTGACTGGTGGTTCTACCATGAATGTGCTTGTTCTTTGTCAGGGAGAAGTGTCATTTGCTTTGGATGGTTCATATACCATGCTAAGGATGCCTGATGCTGTTGTTGATAGAGCTTTTGCTTGCATGGGGAATGCCCTCATTGGGAGGTTCTTGGGCTTTCGCCTGAATATTGATGTTGTCTGTAGCTGGGCTATTAAAAAATGGTGCATGTCTGCTCAGTTTCATGTGGCTGCCATGACGAATGAAATTTTCTTTTTCTCTTTCCAAGCCCTTGAAGGAAGCGCGAGAATCTTGCAAGGTGGTCCTTGATTCCTTGGTGAATCTGATCTTTTTTTGAAAAGATGGTCTATTGGCTTTGGTGCTATTGAGAATTTTTTTAAGAGGGTCTCTATTTGGGTAGGCTACTAGGGCTTCCTTTAGAATACTGGGACAAAGAGATCATATGAGGTACTGCTAATGCTCTTGGTCTCGTTTTAGATATTGACAATGTCACAAAATTTATGAAATGTTTGTTTTTGCTAGATTTTGTGTATAAGTTGATATTGATAAGGTGCTGCCAAATACTATTGAATTGAGCTCCAAGTTTGGTGTCTGGGAGCAGAAAATCTCTTTTTGAGTACTGGGCACTTCTCTCATTCTTGCCAAGATATCAAAGAGAAATTCCATGTTTAGTAAAAAAAGGACCATTTCTTCTCCTGATCATGGGAAAGAGTTGCACTGCATAATTAGAGACGAAGGAAAGGATTTGGGCTTAATAAGTGTGAGGCCCTGCAGGAAAATATCAGGGTCTTCCTTTAAGGACAAGACTGTGCCCTTTGGTTGTGCCTTACTGAAAGGAGTTGGGCATTGCAGTTGTGGGTCTTGTTGGGGACGTGAAAGGGCCCCCCTTTAAGAAAAAAAGAAAACCAGAAGCTGTAATCATGTGTCCTTTGGTTGTGACTGATTCATATTTGAAAAAAGGCAGGACGACCCAAATTGGTCAGGCTTTAACTCCACTTCAGAGCTCTTTGGTGAGGTTTGGATTCAAAGCTCCTTGATTGTTGTTATGGTTGTACCTGTGTTGTAGTTTTGTTGTTTGTTTGTCAGGGGCTCTTGTGGTTTTAAGGCCTGTTTCGTTGTTTGTTGTAGTTTTATGTTGTTGTTGCCTTTCTTGATGTACAAGGTTTCGGGGTGCTTTCAAAATTGTCTTTTGGTTCATAGCTCCAGTTAAAAGAATTTATCAAGTGGAAAGCAAATATTTAAAGACAAGATTAATTAATATAAGTAGTAATTATAATATATTTATTTTAAAGACGTTGAAAATAATATGCTAGACACTTGTCATTTTTCTAGTGCCTTGTCATAAATTGATAATTACTACTTATTGAAGCATAAGATCCCAAACTTTTCATCCAACACCATACTAATAGCATTTGACATAAGTTAGGTTTTTGCCATTCTTTATTAAAAATATGCATCTTTTTAAATATTATATGTATAAGAATATCAATTAAACTAGCAGTTGTATATTAATTATACTATAATATATATTAAGAAAATTTTATTTTCAAAATTTAACTCATTATATGTATAAGAACATAATGATATTCTTTTCTATATATATTCTAGATATTTATAAGAATATATTCTAGTATATATTCATATATAAATAATAATTGTACAATTCCTTTAATAATTTTAAAGATGCTGTAAATGATAGGTTAGCGCTTGTCACTTTTCTACTTCGCTGTCATAAATTAATAATTTTTACTTCAAGTTACACGTAGGGAGTAATAAGATCCCAAACTTTACATCCAATAGCATTTTTGTTACTCTTAATTAAAAAATGTGCATCTTTTACTTTTTGAACTTCATAAATAACAAAGTAGATAAAGAAAAGTCACTTTTGATTGGTGGGAAGTATGGTTAATAATAGCTAGTTAAAGGGCTAGCAAATATCAATTACAGGGACTGATCATTAACATATCCATCTAAGCTGCAATTAATATTCTATAAATTGGACAGGTCTTTGACAATTACCGTAAAATTTACGATTGACTTGGATTTTTATTAGACTGAAAATGATCACTCGAGTTGCCAGCCTTTTGTGGATAGAAAGATTAAGGAATTTTACATATAAGTTTCGGTAGCTTTCATGGAACTAAAACAATTTAAACGAATTGACAATAATTTCTTACGTGTTATACAAACTAATTCATATGTTTGTTTTATGAACAGGACCAATGGAAAACGACTCTTTTGCTTCGGGCAAAGAATGCCTTGAAAGCCAAGGAAGTTGAAGAGGATGACCTTACTTAAATCAGCAGTCCCTAGTATTTGTGTGAGGTGTTGTGGAAATAGACTTCTTTCCTTTATTGTAAATGAACGGTCACTTGGATTGTATATTATATGTGGTTTGGTTTTTGGTAATGCAAAGATTAATACCTTTTAATCCTATTTACCCCGTCGAGGAAGGCGATTCAGGGCAGCACATTTATTGAAGATGTTTACTTTTTGAACTTGTGTGGATAATGTTTTTGGCGATAAATGCAACGATTCTGCATGCTGTGTGCATAATATTGTAAACCCAGATTAATGTGAGAAATAATGGATTCTGTATTGTTCAAAAGGCTTTTGCCACTAATCATAGTTGCAAGAGTATTCTCAAGCTGAGTTATTCAAGCACATTTAATATTCTCGAGTTAATTTTTAAGCTCAAATATACTTTTATGTTAATTTGACTCCTTGGACTTGAGAGACTGAATACAATTGGAAGGAAAAGAGATGCCATGCGTTTTCCCCGATTGGATACGATTTTCATTTGCCTCTTGTTCTAACACTTACCGTCCTCAATGATACTAGCTTTAAATCCTTGATATGTTTTCAATATTTTTTTGGTTGCATTAATTTTTTTTAGTCAAACAATTAATTTTGAGCAATAACACAAATATCACATTGGACCTAAACCTTGAGGGTACATAAATCTAGAGAGGGTAGTATTTTCTATTGCAACACTGGATTGAGGTGTTAATATGGATGATCTCTTCAACATATAAGATTAATGAATGAAAATGTGGTATGTTGTAGTGCTTGATATATATGCATGTAGTGTTATTTATCCAGTAATTGATTTATGAACATCTGATTTTCGCTTTGAGAGTGGTGGTTTGGTCGCTGGATGTAAGCATTGGCTTCTTAACTTTTACCGTCACAGTGAGTGCAGCAGAGAGACCTGAGATGTCAGAAATTGAACATGCTATGCAGTCAGATCCAGAACCATGTAGCAAAAGCTTTTTTTTGCAATTTTCACTTGTATCGCTGCTCATTTTTATGAGCTTGATCCACAGATTTTGAGAGGCCTTTATATTATATTCTAGACCAGTACAAAATCTAAAACTAATGAAGGGTTAGGCATACCAGCTCTAGAATTAATAATGAAGGAATGCTACTGGTTTGATGGTTGTCTCAAAATTTGTGTGACCTCAAATCTTTGTGGTTTAGATTTGAGTGCCAAGGGATTGATCTCAAGAAATGTAGGCTCTATCTAATGCATGGATATGGTAGGCGATGGACAAGATTGATAATGCATGGATATGGTAGGCGATGGCCAAGATTGATAGTCAAAAGATGCCTTTGGAACACTATTCACCTTCATTTTTCTAGTAAGTGAATTTGTTGAGGTGGGAGTTTGTTGACTTGATAGGTGAATGGGTTCTCTTAGGTCAAATTCCATTGGATGGTTAGATTAATGATGCTAATTGATTTAGACAATGGCCGTGGATGACATATATGATTATTTTGTGAATCTATTCGTTTTCTTTATAGAAATCAAAGTGTATCCTAATAAATTCTCCTTGATCTCTTTTTCAGCTCTATGAAATTAAGTTCATGTCACATATAATACAAATTTTAACTGTAGACACAAAAATTTTCATTAAAATCGTCCTCGCATTCAATCTTAAAGTTTTTAATCATTAGGTGGATCCATTGTGTAATAATCTTATTTTTCATTATAATATCCATGTTATCCGTTATTTTATAATATTCATAATATTATTATATTTCATCGTTATTCATTAAATCCATATATTTGATTATTCTCCATTAATTCATTAATATTCATTAATATATTAAGTTTTATCCATTTTTCAAATCTCCGTTCTTCATAGCATCTTGTGTAGTGCTTCCATAAGCATCCATTTCAAACACAAGACCTTGATAGATAAGAGTGCAATGGAGGCAAATTCCTGTTAAATGCATGTGTGAGCATATTGTTTGTTTTGCTTTGCATGTATTGTTTTCACGCAGGTACTTCATTGTTTGATGTTGAATCATTTGGATATTCTCCCATAAGAGCTCAAGCTTGATTTTTGCATCTTCAATAACATAAGTCGGTTTTAAAGGTTTAAAAAGTTTAATAGAAGGGGGTTGAAAAGTTTTTTTCTTTGAATTCAAAATTTTAGATCATTTCCATGCAATTTGGGATTGAACTAGGTTAATCCCAATTCGGTAAAAAATGAACAATAAGGTAAAATGAGAAATTTGAGGTAGAAATAAACTTTAAAGAATTATCTTTGAATGAGTCACCATAAGAATGTATGGAAAATTCTTTTGACTTTTTTAGGTATCAAATCTGCAACATCAAACTGATGGGTTTTTATTCTCTCGTTGCAATTGCGACAAGGGTGATTTTTGATATGCACTAAGATGATTCAAGGCATTAAGGTGTCTTTCATCTAATAATTGTAACTCGTATTCATGCAACTTGATGCTCTTCTTCAATGTGAAGATGCTATAGAGATGTTTCAAGTGATGGGAGTTTAACCTTCATTGGAAAGACGACTTTGAAGCCAAAGACTAGTAAGGTGTAGCTCCAATACGTGTTTAGATACTAGTGCGATAAGCCCATGGGGCAAGGTTGAGTTTTAGGTGCCAATCACAACCAACTTCATTGAAGTCTTTTTTGTTTATTTATAGGATAGTTTTATTTGAAGCCTATTCTTGACCATTACTTTGGAGTAAATAAAGGTGTGGAGAGGCAATGTTGGATATGAAATTGTTGGCAAAGCGTATGAACATCCTAATTTTTAAAAGGTTTGCCATTGTTTATGAGAATGGAAAGTGGGATGCCATAGTGACATGCAGTAGTGGAGGATGAACTCTATTATTTGCCTACCTTTGATGTATGTGAGGGGAATAGCTTCAACCCGCTTTGTGAAGTATTTGATAGTGGTAATTATTAATTTATGACCATTTAAGGATGATGGGTGAATTTTGCCAATAAGGTCAAGCCCCCATTGTGAAAGGGGCCAAGGAGTAATGATGGGCTGCAATTCTTTAGAATGTGCATGTATGAAATCATCATGATGCCTAACATAATAGACATTTCTTTACAAAGTGATACGCTTCTTGTTCCGTTTTTTACTAGGAATATCTCATTCTGAGAAGCTTCTTAGCAAGGGTAAGACCACTAAAGTGTGTACCAAATATACTTTCATGCACCTCACATAAAACCACTTTAGCTTCTTCTACATCTAAGCACAATAAAAAGGTTCCACCAAAGTTCCTTTTATAAAGTGTATCACCCAAGATGGTGATGTGAGATGAGTGGTGAATAAAGGTTTTGCATTGGAAATAATTTTAAATTGGGCACTCATTCTGAAAAGTTTGAAACTGAAAAAATATATATTTTTTGTTTCGTTTTTGGCCAAAAAAAGTAATGGTAATCCAACCCTTAGCCTTAGACCAACAAGTACAAGGCCATGTTAACAAGAAGGAAAATGTGGCTTTAGCAATATGGCCAATGACCTTTTTAAATAATTTTTTAATGAAAATAAAATTCATTATAGATGATTTCGAGTTTTCAAATATGCAAATTTTTTTTATCATTAAATAGCTGTTAAGGGTAGCCCCTGTGTATTATATCAAATATCAAAGAAAAAGTTGTACATTAGAACATGGTTGAGCCCATAAACAGGCTTCGACAACTAACCAAATTACATAATGCTACTACTTGTCAAAAACCCCAACCTTGAGCTTTACTCTAACTAACTTCAAATCTAAGTACCAAAAACTTGGAGAGGGGACCCCATTAACAAGGTATCAAACTACAATGCAAACAACAATGCTAAATTTTGCACCGAATTTGGCTTGAGAGTGGAGAAGCATATTGAACGAGGTCTCATTTTTCTTCTTTTTTTTGTTGCACCAATGTCCAATTTTCTCCACCATCTCCAACGATCAATTCATTTGGAGAAACCCCACCCCTAAGGCCCAAGGGGCACACCAAAAGGAAACTTAGAATTCCTTTCCAACTCCATCAATGGGGAAGGAAGCTCGAAAACCATGTCGTCCTTTCCAACATACAGTATCCCAAATTTATCCCTCGATAAGGTAACCTTCGGTGGGGATGGTGGATCCACATTGCTCTTTGAAGGAATCTTCTGAGAGCCAACATTGTTAGCCAAACTATTAGTAGTATTCTCCTTTTGACATGAATCCTCCATATACTCCTCCACTGTATAGTGATGGGGAAAGACATCCATCCACTAGGTAGCTTGGAATAATGGGTAACCAATGCTATAACATCTACGACAATGAAAGGGAATACCTTCATAATCTACAATCTGGTTCCACCATTTTCTTGTGGTGTTTAGGGAGAGCTCCGCAACAAGATCCTTGGTGATATCAATTTCAACCAAAATGTGCGTGTAAGTTGTATGTAGATAGTTTGAAGACCTCTCATCAACCTCCATAAATTTCCCCAAAGAGTTGCCAATTGCTTTAAAATAGGCATCAAACCAAAACTGCAACGGAAGATTCAAGAGTTTACCCAAATAGGAATTGTTGAGAAAGATTCAAAAAATGGATTGAAGGAGGGGTGCCACAATTTTAGTATAATTAGGTGCTCATTGAAATCCCACTGATAATCATAGAGAATTGTACGCCAATCCCTAATATCATCAAATAAGAAACCATGTGCATAGGGATAAATTTGAATGTCACACTCTAAAATAGGCACGTGTGTAAGATCCATTGGTGAAGCTCAAAGAGGCTCAAACAAAACCCTTTGGACCTACCAATCATGCCTTCCTTAGCAAAAAAGCCTCATTTTCCAATACCTCAAGCAATATATCCTTTCCTAAATCCACTTTCAGAAGGGATTGAGCAGTTTGCAGCGACACGTGAAACAGAGAGGGTGTTGAGACTCCTTTTGGGACATTATGATTCACATCCTCCATTAAAAATCTCACAGTCAGCCTTGAGAAGGCCTTACACCACCCACACTAAACTCTGCCCTGGAAGAAGGCAAAAGCACATTGCCATTCCTCTTCCCTTTGCTAAGGCGAACCCTAACCAAACTGTCCTACAAGGGTGTCATTAGAGGATCCCATGAATCACTTGTAAAGTTTTGGTATCTTGTTGGTGTACGCTTTATCATTCATCGAACATTAGAATAAAATGTCAAGGACATTCTACCCTCTTGATCAAAATCACTATGTATGCCAAGATTTCACAAGAAAGACCACAAGACGACTCCAAGTTTTATATATGTGAACAAGCGATTGTGTTGGGTAGCTTCCTTGGTTATGTATGTTGAAATACAAGGGGGACTTACGCTCAAGAATATCATTCAAAGGTTTCACGAGAAAGACCACATGATGACTCCAAGTTTTATATATGTGAACAAGCGACTGTGTTGGGTAGCTTCCTTGGTTATGTATGCTGAAATACAAGGGGGACTTATGCTCAAGAATATCATTCACAAGCTTGGACTTAGACAGATTTAAAAATAATTGCTCTTTTTTTTTTGGTTTTCAGATTTAGACTTCCTCAAAAAGGATAAAAAGGATAAGGGTTTTATAGATTTTATTCCACTTCTAGGAAATTTGAGAGACGATGTTGATTAAGGCAAAGGAAACCTTACTTTGGTTTGCCAAATCAACTAGACAAAGCAGGGTGCAATCTTCAAGGGTTTATGTTTGTAATTTTCACATCTAAAGTAAATATCATCAATTTGAACAATATATACTTAGATAGAAGTTAAGCATCCAGATAGACAAGCTCATGCTAACTTTGCACGATGAATGAAAATCATCCACTCTTCAAAAGTATGAGCAAATAGCTTTACCTTGAATCAACACTTATCAAATCCCGCATTCCATTTAATAACTTAAAGCAAATTCTAATCTATTGTGTTGAAGAAATTGTAAACCATGCCAATCACTTAGATAATAGAGATTACAAAGCCTAGAAGCACACAAGCAATTTATTATGCAAAATGACCTCTTGCAACAATTTATCAAAAACCTCACACTCTTGAAATGAGAGGAGGAGACCTTATATAGGCACACAAATTTTTTGAACGACTGAGATCAAATATTGATCAAGGGCCCAGATCGAATAAACAAAATCCTACTTAGGGTTTCCCAAAACTCAACTAGTTCAAAAAAAAGAGAACAAGACAAGTGGCACAAGTTGCTATTTTCAAGGAAGTGAGCGTCCACTTTCTCTTCTGGAAGCTGCAAATTCAATGTATTTGGATGTGAGTGGCTGAACCTCCTCCATGGTGACATGTGGCAAGCTGCCAATTTGATAATCAATCATATCCATGTCATCGGTACATGTGGCGAGAGTTCCTTCCTAGTTAGTGGCTTGTGTTAAGAAGTTCTCATCAATGAGAAAGAAGCTTGAAACTCTAGTGAGATCATCTTTGAGAATCGGTCCCGTGAAGTTAAAAGAAATTTCCCTGAATCTGGCCTTCAGATTCTCTACAAGTAAATGCTTTTCGTGCAACTCATCCTGCCTCAATACCTCAGCTGCTACAAGGAAGACCTTGTCCTGAATACCTCGGATAATCTTCTGTATCTCCACACACTTAGCTTCTAATTTCTTCAGAGATTCAACCCTAGTGGTCAAGCCAAAGTACCAAGTGTTGAAGTCATATACGTCACTAGGCTAAATAACCTTTCCATCAATTAAATCTTATCGGGGAAGCTCTTTGATGGCTTTCAAGCAAAAGATTATTCTATTTCAAATGTCTTTAGTATCCTCCCAAGCTTCATATATATCCTGGATTTTTCTCAAGAGGGATGAGGTGGAGTCATATGCTGATACTAAATTCTCAACAAGTATATCGACACACTCTATTGCATCAGAACTCCATCCTTTGACTTCTTTGAAAGTTGTTCTCATGTCCTCGTAATCTTTCATGGACTCCTATGGAAGGGGAAAGGGTGGAGTAATTTCTACCTTCTCGCGATGAATGGGGTTTGTCAAATGCTAGACATTATCTCTTCCACTGCTCATTTTTTGCTTCCAACTTCTTTCTCTTCTCAACTTCCTTGTTCAATCTCATCTTGAGGGTGTTGCAGGAATCATCGAACTCATGGACTTCCTGAATTTTGGTAGTCTTACCCAAGCTTATGGTGGTGATATCATATTCCTCAAGAGTGATGCTATCCCGAGCTTTATCTACTTTAGGAACTGCCACTTAGACAAACCTGAATCCCACACCATTCCTTTGGTTCAAAGAAAACTTCTTGGCTAGCTTAGATGGTTTGTTTTCATTTGGCTTATTCAACTCGGCCAAGAGTGTTGTTGTATTATCTTCTTGAAGAACCTCTTGAGGAACCTTAACTTTCATCCTTTCTTTCAACCAATTAGGGATGGTTGACTGCTCCATGCCACTATCATGAAAATCATCCTCAATTCCTTTTAGTGCAAAAATTATACCATCTAGGAATCCTCCTTCAGGTTCAGGATTCTCTACCTCTACAACTTTAGTGGGGATGGACTCTTGAATTCGTTCCTCAATGATGGGAGAAGGGATCTCCATCTCATTGCCTCCCATTTCATTGTCTAGTTCCTGTTCATCAATCAAAATGCTGACTGGAGTTGTGGATGAAACACTAATAGTTGAATGGCCTTCATTGGACTTCTGCCACCTGCTTACATCTTCCTCTCCAGTGACTTTCTTTCCCTTTACCCCTACTGAATTCTCAGTGGGTTCCTTCCTTTTCCTCGATCCAACACTTTCTGGGTTCCTTGGATTGCTGGATGTCACACCATGATTAGAAGATAAGGATTCATCAATCACCATAAGATTGTAAGTGAAGGACATATTCCTTGCTTTGAGCTCCTTTGTCTTCTATGCTGCCCACCACTTAGAGTATTCAATCACAGGTCTCATTAAATCACCCAAGTTGGATCTCTCAGAATCTGTCTAGTCCACTAGGGAAAGAGGCTCGTCCTTCAGGTTGGCATAATGTGGTTGCTCATATTCATTATCTTTCTCAAGTTGATTTGCTATACAGAAGACTTCAGATGACCTGATCAAACTGAGTGGAATTTTGGACCACAGTCTCCTTCTCACATTGAAGTTGTCCACAACGTTGGCCCACTAGTCTTCAAGGTCCGACCTATGCTCAAACTTCACTCCATTCACGATTCTCATTTGGTGAAAAGGATCAAAATAGCCCCTTGCTTGATACTATAGGAATGGGTACCACTAAATCTCTTTATCTGCATGTGTGGCAACCTGAGCGGATGAACAAGAATCCAAACCTTTTCCAATATTGAGGGGAAAAGATGCTCTTGTCTTCTTCTTTCCTCTCTGCACAACCATGAAAGTTTCCAATTGCCTTATCACTTTGAGCAAAATCATCCTGTTTGTGGGAAACATGGGAAGCTTGTATGGGGCTCCAACGAATCCTTGGATTCAGAAATATGTAAATTTGGGGTATTGGATATACCAATATCCGAATTCGCTAATCAAATCCTTGGACTCCTAAGAGAGTCTCTTACGAATGCCTCCCTGAAGGGTCCCGATGATGTGCATAAGAAAGGCGCACTAGTACATTTGGAGCTGATTTCCGATGGCCGTTTGTCGGATTTGCGACTAATTTTCGTCGAAGTGCTGACAAAATCAGCCGTCGAAAATTCGACGTCGGATTGGTCGACGATGCCATGCCCGTTGGAAATACGACAATCCAATGGACTTTGCCGACGGTCAAAGAAGTCGTCAGAATCAGTAGATTTTGTCGCAAAGCCAACAACGATTTGGAACTTTGCACTGACGGTGATGATGTTAGTCCAACGCTTGTGTCGTTAGTCCATTCGGAGACATCGACGACCGTCTGACTACGAAGTGTCGTCACACGTACAACATCCTCGTCGGATGTTTGTGTGGTTTGAGTCGGAAGTGCGACGACTCCAGAACATTTCATCAATGAGAACGCTGTATGTCTGCCGATTACATCATCGGTTGAAAGCTTGGTATTCGTTGTAATTCCGACGATGATAATTTTTATCCAAAAAAAAATATTATTATCCAGTCATTGATATGTACAACGAATGATATTCTATCCTCACCACCTACTAGTAGGGGCATAGGTTTGAGGCTAATATGAGGCGCACTGTTTCAAGCTAATATGATCAGGCGCACCATGGTTGAGATGGTCCAACTCCCTAGTCTCACTCTACGACTAAGCTCATGCCATATCTAAATCAAAGACATCTCAAATACATCGTCGGTGGAAAGCTGCAAAATGCCATTTTCATACATAAGCAAGACATACACAATTGGGCACAATCACCAAGAGAACGGTAAAAAGTGTGTTTGAGATCATTGTCCTAATTGTGGTGTGGTCACGAAGAGATCACCGTAAATTTGTCAACCTCTTCATGACCACACCACAATTAGGACAATGATCTCAAACACACTTTCTTCTCTTGGTGATTGTGCCCAATTGTGTATGTCTTGCTTATGTATGAAAATGGCATTTTGCAGCTTTCCACCGACAATGTATTTGAGATGTCTTTGATTTAGATATGGCATGAACTTAGTCATAGAGTGTGACTAGGGAGTTGGACCATCTCAACCATGGTGCGCCTGCATATGTATATAGTTTTGTGTATTCATTAAAGATTTTCATTTAATTTTGAGCATTTTGGTTAGCAAATCAGGGGTGCACTTTACATTCTTGTTGTTATCCAATTCACTTACTTTAGCTCTGTTTCTTTCTTCAGATTTGGGGTCTAGTGCTCCTCCCTAAGCAGAGATTGTTGGTTTTGTCTCCCCTGCTTTGGTTGGAGAGTTTCTTGCTATCTCTGGTAGCTAGACCACAAAGTTCAACTTTTCTTAGATTCATTAAGCTTTTTATTTGTTGTGTAGTGTCTTTCTTGATATGCTTGATTAGGATAGTGTTTAATCTTTGACTTGCTAACCCTAATGACTAACATTTGTTTCTTGTGCTTCTCTTTGTGTGTGTAGCAATCAAACAGGTTTTTCTAACTATCCTTCTTTTTGCAGAGCATCATATACATATACATATTATGTATATATCTATATATCTACATATACATATACATATTATGTATATATCTATATATCTACATATACATATATGACCAAATCCTATATATCATTTGGTTTGATTTTATTATTGGTTGTTTTCACATATGATATTATTATAATACCTAATTTTATATCCCTATTTATTTTTGTTATCCAATTTTCATTTATATGTCAATTGCATTTAATAGGGGTTTTTTTGTTGTTAGGATCTTCATGCTTTGAGTCTAAATTTTAATATCCTGAAGCTTATTCCAGTCTTTTCTAAGGTCCTAGGTCCTTCTTGTTTTGGAAATCTCATTAAAAGGCTCCAAAAGGTTTCAAATGTACCTTATAAATGAAAAGAAGGGCTATATTCTTATGATTATATTGTAAAAACTTTAGAAAAGAAGCACATTCATGTGACTTCATGAAAGAAAAAGTTTTTTCCAAAAGAAAATACTTTGGAGGGAAGGTCATTCAAGTCTTCAAATGCATGTTCTACATGTGACCAATGATTAACTTGAGTCTGAAGGAGTCAAACTCGGGTTTGACATAGTTGGACTTGGGCTTTCATGCAAATACCCTATTAGGGAGAGGGACCAGTAGTTGTGAGGGGTAACTTTGTCAACATGTAGCCATCATGTGGAATATCATAAGACCTCCAATTTTTTTAGAAATGTAAAATGGACATTTAACTATCTAAAAATTAAGGTTTGAAGGCGTGACTTTGTTACCAATTTTTTGACTTCAAGAGATAAAAAATAGAATTATTATATACCTCATGTCTTATCATGAATTTAGGAAAGTTTAGAGAAAGGATTTATTAAATACCTTGAAGGTATCTATAAGGTTGAGATTATTTAAAAGGATGAGATTTCACAATGCAAGGTTTGGAGGGAAAATAATTCACTTGAAAAGGCATTTTAATTCAAAAGATGTAAAGACAAATAAAATTCTTTATTTATTTATAAAAGTTTTCTAAAGGCCTCCTTCCACGTGATTATCAAGAAAATCAATTTCATGCATAGCTTGGAGGGAAATAGAAAGCTAAAAGTATAAGCTTTCATGTGATTTTAGGGTTTGAATTCTGTTTCAAATGAAAAGAACCATTTATAGCCGGTTTTTAGAAGTTATGCTAGGGTTCCACAAGCTACACTTTCAGTTTATGTCCTAGCACGTCACCGCAAGGAGGAAGGTTTATAAGAAAAGGACTGCATGCAATAGTAAAAGGGTTACTTCAAAGTTTGAATGAGAGGTTTGCCTCTTTGATGAAGGAGT
The DNA here is from genome assembly GCF_030272615.1 of Cryptomeria japonica. Taxonomy (NCBI): domain Eukaryota; kingdom Viridiplantae; phylum Streptophyta; class Pinopsida; order Cupressales; family Cupressaceae; genus Cryptomeria; species Cryptomeria japonica. The sequence goes on from NC_081409.1 coordinate 224,134,857, forward strand.
TTCATAAAAATATGAAGAGAATCCATAAGGACATTTACAAAGCACCTCATGCCAACACCATGCAAACCACATGCAGAGTTTAGGCGTGATAGAAGTTAGCATCAAAGCTTTTGGAGAGAAATTGTCATAGTCATAACAGTAGATATCCACATTTGGAGGTAGGGTTTTCAGAACCCTATTTTATAATTTTTAGTAACTTATTGTTTAAATCATGCATTGGATATGCCTACAGTAATGATTCAAGCAAAAGTCGGGTTAAAGGAGAAATCTGATTATCTATAAAAAAAATATAGTTTCAACTTTGTGTTATGACAACATCTATAAGTTTGTCAATGCTTTCTTGCTCACCATAAGGGTTCCACATATTATTTAAAAGGGTTGATTGTCTTGCTAGATTTTCTTTTTCCTTGAAGTGAGCAAATCCCTAGGTCTCTTTTGTTCCCTAGGATAGCTTAGAAAGTACAGTCATGCAAAAGTCATTTAGTGAAATCATCAAGAGTTTTTAATCCCAAAACCAATCTCAATCATAAATAGAAAAGGTGCAATAGTAGGATTGACACAAACCAGATAAAGATCAAGTACGGGAAGCAGTGAGCAAGGTCTTTTACATATAGAGTAATAAAAGTAATGAATAGTGGCCCAAAATTATTCAAAAGCTCAAGAAATAGAGCAAGCTCGAGAGTCAAATTCAAAAGACAAAGACATCATATGATCATTGAGCAGTGATTTGAAATGCAAATTATAGCAAGGTATTGTGAGTATAAGATAGAAACCATCCTAGGAGCCTCCAATATATCAAAAGTTGAGAAAGTAGCAAGCTTACTGTACAAAGACAGTGATCACTATAAAGTTGTAGTCAAGTTCGAAGCATTGATTTGTGGGAACAAAGGGTTTCATATGGGGATAGAGCAGTCTCATGAAATATCATGACAGTCATAATCATAATCTAAAGAGTAGTCAAATCTTCAAGATAGATTGGTGATAGTGCAGTCATTCATTAATTGTTTTGGACAATTCAAGCTATGTTTTCCTAATAGATGGTCAAGTATAGAACAACAACACTAAGAAAATACAGTCTAGAGAGATTGCAGTCTACATTAAAGCCAGTAGGCAGTCATACCTAGTACCAAATAAAATGACAGTAATCAAGTCTACTAAGTGAAAAAGAGCAAGGTATAAGTTTCTAAAAGGTCTTTTCAAACCTTAACAACAAATAACACATTATTGTTGCAACATTGTCAAAACTTGACAAGAACAACACCTTATAACCTCAAGAGGCATAGCAGTCATAGGGCAACTCAATACAATAAATAATCTGAGTTTGTAGCCCTATAGCATCATAATGCAGTCCTTGACCAAGTATGCATACAAGAAACATCTAGTTCTATTAAGGCACAAGCATCAAAGTTTGAGGTTATGACAACTAGTAAAAAACATCAAGTACAAAAAGGTTAGTCTTAGTCACTAGAACATAATTTGCAACATGCATTAGGAGTTGTCCTCCTTACAAATAGTGCAACATTAAAAAGGTATTATCAAAGCTACAACCACAATTCAAAGAGGAAGCTTACAAAGATAGGACAAAGCTAGGTACAGTCATAAGTCAAGGCAAATACATGGTTGAAACTCAGTCCAAAATAGTGAAGAAGTGCAAAAAATGACATGAGAAGTCTAAAGAAGTATTATAGCAATCATGAGTCAAGGATTAATGAAGAGATTTTTTACATCCATGATACAATCCTTAAAAGCATCCATGATACAATCTCAAACACACTTTTTACCATTCTCTTGGAGATTGTGCCCAATTGTGTATGTCTTGCTTATGTATGAAAATGGCATTTTGCAGCTTTCCACTGACAATGTATTTGAGATGTCTTTGATTTAGATATGGCATGAGTTTAGTCGTAGGGAGTTGGACCATCTCAACCATGGTGCGCCTGCATATGTATATAGTTTTGTGTATTCATTAAAGATTTTCATTTAATTTTAATCAACTAAAGAGCAATATTCATGACTTACAAGTAATAAAAAAACTTACAAGTATGAGGCATATTCATTACTTACAAGTAATAAATTTTTTTACAAGGATGAGGCATATTCATAACTTTTGCAGTCCCACCTTGGATATCAACACTAGAATCAACTCATATTGTTCGTGTACAGACAAGACAATATGGGAGTTCATTATACCCAGCAACTTGTGGTGTTGTTGTTCGTGTTGCCTCTGTTGGACCCTGCAATTAAGATTCAATATACATTATTCAATAAGATTAACTGTGCAACATAATGAAATATTGAAGTGTGTTATCTTGTTGAGCTTCGCTTGGTTTCGAGAATAGTTTAATATTCTCTACTTAACAGGGCCAACCACGTGAAGGTGGAAGCTCATTTGGCCCCTCCCCCCCCCCCCCCCCCCACCCCAACATCACTCTAAATTCCCCGTTAACATCTTATAACATTCATTCATTCATTCTTTCTACCATTAATAAAATATAGCATTCATTCATTAATATCACATAACATTCATTAACACATAACATTGATTAACATTAATTAACACACAACATTCATCAATATTAATTAACACATATCATCCATAACCATTAATTAGCTCATAATTACATTCACTAACACATAAAAATCAGTCATTATCAAATAAGTTAGATTACAATTATTTCTTTCTTTGTTTTTTCTTTGAAGCTATGAAAAGACTAAGTGGAACATCGGTTTCTTCATCATTTCCCCCCTCTGTAGATGTTCCGCCAACTGCTCATGATCTCGATGTATGCCTAGTCCTATACTGAGGACGAGGACACTGAAGCGAAGGGGGGTCCTCTGCAATAACAAAGAAATGGGTTAAATTCAAAAAAATAAATTATTATTGTTACAAGTATTTCATTAATTTAGAGAACATAATTGTTGTGCTCTTTACTTGATGGGGCCACATCATTTTGTGTAGCCTCAACCTCAACATGTTGAACACCCTCTAGATCATCTGGAGTTGAAATACTAAATTAATGCTGAACACCAATTGCAATTATATTTGCTTAAAGCAATAACAATGGTCCTCTTTACCTGAGTGGGGAACATCACGTTCTTGATCTTGTGTACCCAGATCATGCTCCACTTGCTCACCACCGACTACATGCTCTAAAATATTAACAAAAAAGGTTACATTAATTACTACTCTAATTACAAATTAAGATGTTTAATTGTATTAATAGCTAAATAAATAAATTTGAATAGCAAATGAATACCTCCACTACTGGGATGCACATCCGGGCCTTCATGTGCAGGTGGTGTTTCACAATTAGCAGGCTACATTCCAATGACATGCACATTGTTATCATTGCTTGCTTATTTAAAACAAATATAGTCACTTTATGTTGGAACTCAACATCAATTAGATTATTGGTAAAGTATTCAATTTGAAACAACTTCCATTTAGCATATTTACCTGTGTGACGGATGCACTTGAATGTTGTGTATGCCCACTCAATTCTCGTAGCCGATCAACCACAACTGAATAGCCTTGCTGGTAGGCAATTCTCTTGTCATCTTCTGTGGGCGCTCTATTGAATTTAGAGCCCTGCATTTTTGCTTGGTACTGTGAATTTTGCTTGCATTGTTTGATAAAAAAAAACGTTTGCAATTTATTAATATTCTCAGTGCTTCCTCACCTTCCTCTTCATCATCATCATCATCATCATCATCATCGTCATCATCATCATCATCATCATCATCATCATCATCATCATCATCATCTGAATCATCACCTGAATCATTCTCCCCTTCTGCTTCATCTGAAGAATCATTTCCAAGGATATCTTTCTTCATTTCTTCATAGGTTGCCTCATGCTCTAAGAAATCAGGATCTGGCTTGAAAACATCCAAATCAACTTCTTGATCAAGTTCATCTTCTAGGAAAACTTCATGTGTTAACTGATCTGGATGCATAGCTGGATGACCCTCGAACTTAGCTTTGCGAATTGCAAAAAGGCCTTCAATTAAAAACTGTACTCATTTTTCAATTTCCCCCTCATGGAGAATACCTCTAAATCTTTCAAAAATCCCATAGAGACCTTTGGGTGAAAGGTCTTGCAACAAAGAACCACATTCTTTCACGAACCCAACAACAACCTCTACACTGTCATCTGTGGGGTTTTCTAGTAAAAGGGTGAGAAGTTCCAAGGCAATGATCTCATGTGCAACTTGTTGATTCACTAAATGAGCTATGAATTTGGCTGCTGCTATCAACATGTGCTTATCATTGTGTTTGTATGCCCTCTTAAGCTGCAAAATAATTCTTCGCAAAAGCAGATTGCCAACTTCAGGAAATTTTGTATTTACCACAGCAACCAAAGCAACAAAAACATCTGTAAATCTAGGGGATGCCATTTGGGATTTCATACAAGACCTACAAAATAGACCCCTTCCACGGATGAGATTCTCTGCAAACAACCCTGGAATGATGTTCTTGATGTTAGATGCATTTACCTTGTTTACTAACACATTGATACTCTTCCGAAGAGCATCCCATGTCATGCGCTGGTATTCCACACTGCTCTTGTCTTCCACATCTTTCATCATTTGAGCCAGCTTAAATGGGGGAATGTAAACACCCCCACTTCTTCCAACACCCTTCTCAGCTCCTCTTACAACACCTTCGCCCTTCCCATTCTGAGATGGAGCAGACACAACACCAGAAGTTTTCACTTCCACTGCCTCTCTGTCCCTCTTGTTTCCAGAAGCCCCTTTACCACTTAATTCGTGCTTATTTTTGTACATAAACCCATCAGGAAGCATGAGTTTTTGCATATAAGCTCGCCCAAATATTTTACAGTTATTTTTCATCAAGATTCCCTCAGGAGCTGGCAGATCCTGCTTCCATACTTTAATTCTATTTTCTCAAAGGACAATCCTAAAAATCCATGCATCGCAAACAACTTTTTACACCTTTATTGGTTGTGGTGGCGTCACAAAGAGTTTACATCAATAAATGAAGAATATGCCAATGCTTTTAATGTAGTAGTACAAGTCTATCTCTTATTCAATATCTCTAGTGAAACCCCCATGATCTTTTGTTGGAGTAGAATTTGTTATATTCTAGAAAGGGTCTTGTCCTTTGTTGATGGGATATTCATCTACCTCGATAAATAACTGTTCTTTTCTCCAACAAGAAGTGGAACTAAATGAAGATCTAGCACCATGAAATGAATCCTCAAAAGGATTACTATAGTTAGTTTTGGTAGATAATGATCTGGGTAAAATACTAATGTGGCTTTAGGAAACATTATGTACTATCTTAGCATACTCTAACAACTTTGGTGCGACATGCTACATCCAATTAAGTCTCCATCGATATCTCTATTGTGTTTATGGATTGGGATTCAATGTACTCTTTTTATACACAGATTTTACTTTCAACTGAGGAGGTTTGCATGTACTTACTTGTCTTTTGATTGTATCCCTATTTCAATAATTTCTTCTATCAATAAATCATTTGTTGTAAGTTGTACAAGTGGAAGCTTGAACATGCCTTCCATGCTAGCCTTGTTGATACGTTCAACACCATCTTGTGCAACAAATCTTTAGAACTCCACTATTTCATTGAAGAGTGAGTAGTAGGGACAATCTAGGACACTTACAGAGGTTTTGCAAGAGGGATAAATAGACCTAAATATTATGGCTTAATAATGATCAATAGGTAAACAAATAAGAAACTCTCAATATCAAAATGACTTTCTCAATTGTCTTTACTAGAAATGGATAGATCTGCTAATAATGGCTTTATGACTGTATGTCAACTTTAGACTCAATCCAAGAAGAGCTAGAACTAATATGCGATATCTAGATTTATGATCTCTATAATATAACAATCCCATAATTATGTTTCCACGCATCTATACCACAACACAAACATCATGCTAGTGTTCAGCCATAGCAATTGATATCCTAATTATAGAATGTGAAATATGCACATAACTATGAATAAAGATTAAGAAAAACAAAGAAAGATGCTTATTGCAAACATAAATGACTAATGGACAAGAATTGAATTCATTGTAGATAGTTTTGAATATAAAATTCACTTATTTGTGTGCATTTAGTAACTCATGTACTTGTGGCCAACCATTTATCTCTTTCATAAATTAAACACTTATTAATAACATTAAATAGTTGAGTAATTATGTTTTAGTTGAAATTGAAAATAAAATATTTTATTTCAGGACAGCTCACACTATTTCCTATCATATTTTAGACTCTCGGTTTTGTTAGTAGTGGTTTGATGTCTTTGGAGCTGATCATTGCATTTCTTTAGTTACGTTTGCCAGCGTACTCCCAGCTTGTGCCAAAATGGGAGCTTTGGAACAGGGTATGGACATCCATCAAAGCATAAAAGATAGAGGAATTTTGTCAGATGTAGTTGCAACTGCTCTGTTAGTATGTATGCAAAATGTGGAAGCATAGACAAGGCACGGGAAATGTTTGACAGATTGCCTCAAAGAAATGTGGTTTCCTGGACTGCAATGATTACTGGATATGCACAAAATGGATTTGTTGAGAAGGCTTTAGAAACTTTCAAGCAAATGCAATCGGCAGGTGTAAAGCCAAATTCCACGACCATTGCTACTATTCTCCCTGCTTGTGCTAAAATGGGAGATTTGGAACATGGTATGGACATTCATCGAAGCATAAAGGATAGAGGAATTTTGTCATATGTTGTAGTTGCAATTGCCCTGGTAGACATGTATGCAAAATGTGGAAGCATAGACAAGGCACACGAACTATTTGATAGAATGCCTGAAAGAAATGTTGTCTCGTGGACTGCAACGATTGATGGATATGCACAAAATGGATTTGTCGAAAAGGCTTTAGACACTTTCAAGCAAATGAAATTGGAAGGCATAAAGCCAAATTCCACAACCTTTGCCAGCATCCTCCCTGCCTGTGCAATAATGGGAGCTTTGGAATAGGGTATGGACATCCATCAAAGCATAACGGATAGAGGAATTTTGTTAGGTGTTGTACTTGCAAATGCCTTGCTTGACATGAATGCAAAATACGGAAACATGGACAAGGCTCGTGAATTGTTTGATACAATGCCGCAAAGAGATGTGATCTCATGTGAACAATCAACACACATGTATATGGGAGGAAGGGATTGCTGCTACAAAATTGAACGCTCACTCCTCAATCACAGTTCTATGGTTTTACAAGATTAAACTAGGGCAATTAACCACCACATGTATATTTTTTGCAACATGAAATTAAAAACTAGGGCAATTTGAATCTATCTCTTGCGTGGGATTGCAAGCAATGCCACAAATGCCTTCGACATTGGTTTGATGTTCTTGGGGGTTGAAGTCGCCATAGACACCTACACGGGATTGCAATGCACAAATGAATTTCCCTCTTCTTTTTTTTAAGTAATGGGCGTTGTCGTCGGAATTACGATGAACTCGAGCACTTTTTTGAAAAAAAGAAAATTCTCATTGCTAATGCCTTCTTCGTCGAAACCAAATGGCAAATTGCCGTCGGAATTACGATGAATGCGAGCATTTTTTCAAAAAAAAATCAAATTTGGCCACAATATACCTTCTCCGTCAGAAACCTCAGTCGGAAATCTAGTCCAAATGTATTAGTGGCGTCATTGACCCTTTTGAAGTGAAATATCTCTTCTAGGTGCAACTGTGGGTAATAGTCATATGCATTGAACTAGTTCTCCTTGTTCCCCACTTCTCCTTTGCAAACTAGGCCTTTGTATCTATATGTTCTAGCCAAGGAATATATTAGGTAGGAGCTCATGTAAAAGTTCCTATTCCTCTCTAGGTTTCAAAGTTGATCATCGAGATTATCATTGATGATCTTAGCCTAGTTGATCATTTTCATGCCTACTGTAATCTCATGGATAAAGTAGTACATTCATGGCTCAAATGAAGCACCCTGATGGCTGCCCATAACTCTATTAAGAAAAATAATTAGATCGTCATAGTCTTCCTTGAAGTAGTGTTTGAGAAGGGTCTTAGGCATTTTTGACACACTATTCCTTGGCTTCTTCAACCATGAATGGTTGATGTTAGCTTCGTACTCTTCAGTGTTGTCCTCATATAATTTAGTAGCCTCCTACCTTGTCATTGTAATGTCTTCACTTTGAAATAAAATTTAATAATAAATAATAAAATTAAAATATAAAATAATATAATTAAATATGATTAATTAAAAATTAATTAAGTTAATGAAAAGTCAAAAGACATGAAAGGAAAAGTTGTGACTCCCTCAACAATAAGATATAAAAGGGAGAAGAGAACCTCATTTGAGAGGGGGAATAATTTGGAAATGAGAAGTGCAGATCTGATTTAAATAATAAGTGTAGATTTGATTATTAGAGGTTGTGTCCCTTTCAAAGGGCAAAAATAATGAAGAGTTGCACTCTTTCAAAGGGTGCTAATGGTGAAAGGGTGTGTCTCTTGCCAAAGGACATACATGATGAAGAGGTGTGACCTCTCCCTCACATTGAGAGATATAAAGGAAAGGAATCAAAAGCATCTAGTAAGATCACCATGGATCATATAAGATTAGAACTGTTATTAAGTTACATGCAGTAACATCCTTGTTCTTGGTGGTATGCATGGAGATGTGTTTAATAAGTATGCTTAATATATGAAGCCCAATAATGTTCTTATGCATAATTAATAGTAATACTAATATGGACTGCAATATGTATGTCAGTCATACTTAATTTCATATATATATTCATAATACATAAGAAACATATATACTTATAGTCTAAATCGTGTTATTACTTTCCATATTTAAGAAGATGGGATTGGGATGTTCCAAAGAGGGGCAGTCTAAATCCAAGCAATAGGTTAAGTCCCAAGATAGGGTGGGGATCAGCGACCCATAAGCTTTGAGGGTATAGACCCAAGATAGGTAAGGGCTTGGATCTGTAAACTTTGAGGGAACCAAGTGTAGTTGGTCTCTAAGCGCTTTGGTAACATATGTAAACCCTTCTCTCCTTAAAATGAAGTAGTAGCAGGGTTTGATATCTATATTAAGAACTATGAATAATAAAATTAATCAGCTAATGAGGAAAATTGTAATAACCCACCAAAATTGATTCCACAAAAATTGAGTATTATTTTTTTTTTCATTATGTTTTATTCAATTGCATACTTTGGGCATCCATCCAATTAGGATTAGGCATTCATCCATCCAGGATGAGCTTCCAACCATACGGGTTAGGCAATTGTCCATACGGGACGTAAAATTCCATCTATCCAATACGGGATAGGCATCTACCCATACGGGGTAGGCATCCATCCAAACGGGATAGGAGATGCTCTGGCCAGAGACTTAGACTCATCGGGACCGTTCGGGTCCTGAGCCACTCACTAAGTACTACACTCTTCTAACAAGAATGCACCGAGGTTGCCGTCCTTAGGAGTAATTAAAAAATAATACAAGCTTGAATTCCGCCTCGGAATTTGGCTTAAAGCCTCGGGAAGTCAAGCGAATCCATACGGGATTCCTTCCGAGTATGCATTGAATTAAATTGATTATCTTATCTTTCAATTAGGATTCTTACTCAACCAAGCCTAGACCCCACCCACGAATGCCTGAGTGCGAGGGACAACTCCGTCCCAAGACTGCCTACATACCCGCTTCGGCACGAGATCAAGGCGTAAAGTATGTAGTTCTATTTTCTAATCTATGGTTTGATGTAAACTGATTTGTGGGTACGCAACCCTTTCTAGGGTCAGTGTCCCAGACAGTTTCTCTGCGGTTGCTACCCACGATGGTAGCACTTAAGCGAAGGCTCAAGATGGCCTATTGCTTGTGGCCTAAAAAAAAAGAAAATAACTAGATCCTAATACTTATCATGAACGTCACCCAATTGCAAAACGCCAATATCCCTTCAAAAAAAGAAATCAATTTCATGAGAGCTTTTAACTTGACCATCCCTAAAAAGGGGTTTACTATGGTTTATCTCAATGGATGTGAAAATCATTTAAAAGTTATCTTATTAAATTATCGATCCAAGGGGGATTACCCGCCCCTTGGATTTTAACTTCCAAATGTCCCTTATTACTCCCCGACGATTTATAGGGACGATGCCACAGACGTCGTTAATGCAGCTTTATTAGGCGTTAAGTGCAGTAGTTCAACACGACGGCATTACCCGTAAGTGTGACCTAGAGGCACCGTATATACCGAACGCTGCTAGTTTTGGTTTTCCAACTTCCTTTGTTTAGTTTTCTAAACTAACATCATGCTTGAAAATATAATTATGAAATGGATGTACACAATTTAAACTTTAAATACTATTGAAAAAAGAGAAATATCGTTATTCTACAATTGGCATGATAATTGTGAACTTATGAGCAATTGCATGTAGATAATGAATGCGGAATAAAAGCAAGGTAAAATAATGTCATTGCATACAAAATGAAGAAGTGTTTACTCTTATTGTAAGAACAATTAAATATAGAGTTACTAGCAATTAGTTTACACTTTTGGGATTAATCATAAGACTTAAAGATTTAAGTAAGCTTAAATTTATCGCCCAAGAATCAATTAGATCCTCAATGGATTGGGAGGTCCCATTCTTTTACAATAATCTACCATACGATAATCTCTATTAATTATTCAATTTTTCCAAATTTACTTCACTATTAATAATAATTATCAATAATTTATTAATAATTATTACCAATTACATTAATAATAATTATTAATAAGTTATTAATAATTATTACTAATTAATAACTATATAAAAAAAATGATCTAAAGTTTATCAATTATTAACAACTAAAACTTTATTACCAACTATTAACAATTAAATTCCATAAAAAAAAAAAGGGATTTGAAATATGAAGGTCGTGGTATTGTGTGCCCAGAGCATTTAGTGGGAGGGGGGGACCCCACGGTCCCCTCCACTACCCTGCGGCCACTGCCGTAGCAGTGACCGCAGGTTAGTGGAGGGTACCGTAACGGTACCGCTCCCCCCTGCAGAGCTATTAACTCCGCCTGCGGCCGAAGTCCCATGCAACCAGTCACGGTACTTCTACGTACTGCGTTGCAATCATAATTTCTCATGCGATGGTTTTTAAACACTCTGTATATATATATATATATATATATATATATATATATATATATATATATATATATATATATATATATATATATATATATATATAGGCGGAATTCAAGCTTGTATTATTTTTTAATTACTCCTAAGGACGGCGACCTCGGTGCATTCTTGTTAGAAGAGTGTAGTACTTAGTGAGTGGCTCAGGACCCGAACGGTCCCGATGAGTCTAAGTCTCTAGCCAGAGCATCTCCTATCCCGTTTGGATGGATGCCTACCCCGTATGGGTAGATGCCTATCCCGTATTGGATAGATGGAATTTTACGTCTCGTATGGACAATTGCCTAACCCGTATGGTTGGAAGCTCATCCCGGATGGATGAATGCCTAATCCTAATTGGATGGATGCCCAGAGTATGCAATTGAATAAAACATAATGAAAAAAAAAAATACTCAATTTTTGTGGAATCAATTTTGGTGGGTTATTACAAAAATAGACAAGCACTTGTTTATAACTTATTGAAGAAAATCTATCAATTTTAATATATTTTAATAGATTAGGTAGGGGACATTATAGTCATATAGACTATGTTGTGGTACTTGGGGATATATAAGGCTTCTCTTATTGCTACTTCTCCTATATTATCCAACACTCTTCCATCAGGAGCTACGATCTCTCTCTCCACGGAGTTGTAGTGTTTGGAACACTGAGCGATCAACTCATTACACTGGATTGTTGGAAGAAAACCAACATCTTGCACAATTTTGTTCCTCATCATTCTTCGAGTAATTGAAGTGGGTAATTGTGAGTCTCTACCATGCATTCTCTTCTTGAATTCATGGAGGTTGATATGTCCAAGGCTGGTGGTGTCTCCAACCTGCTTCCACTTTGAGCTCATCTTGGATTCCAGAGGGGAATCCTTGTCTACTTGGAACTTCATCTGAACTTTTCTTGATGATCCGACTCCCGAGGTCATCCAAATCTTCAAAAATAAGACAAGAACGAAGAAAGAAGGTGTTGTTTGTCTTAGAAAATTTGTGATTGTACTTGAAATATTGTTGAAATACTCTTCAAAACCTTCAAAATCCTATTCAAATTTGTGTGAAACTCTTCAAAACCTTGTTGAAAACCTTTAAAACCTGTATAAAACTCTTCAAAACTTCTCCAAATTCTCTCTCAAGTTCGAACTTCATTATGAATAAAATGAGAGAATGAAAGATTATTTGTACAAAACCTCAAGAAGTTCGAATTTTCAATTTAGAAACATAGTAAATCATTCCAAGTTTGAACTTGTTTTGTTTCCAATTTTGCTTCAGTCTTCAAATTCCAAAAGAAAGTTACTATTTTCAGTTTTAGTTGAGTTGAAATCCTTTAGGAAAGTTCTGATAATGAATTTTAGTCTAATCAGAAAGTTTCTAATTTGATTCATGAATCAAACTCAATCTTCAATTTCTTCCAATTTGAAAACTTTCTAAGATGATTTCCTAGTTTGAACTTGGACAAATCTTTTGACAACAAGGCATATTTCATGAGAATATTCTTTCACTTCAAACTTTAGTATGTTTCATTGGGCAGACTTCGTAGTTCTCATTCCCTTGTAACTTGAGTGGACTTTATGCTTTTCATTCCATATTACAAGTGAGAGAGCGGATTTGGTCACATTCACTCCCTAATGAGGGTGGACTTCATAGATTTCATTCCTTGTGCCAAGTTGATGAAGTGCTATTGTAGGGCGGGCTTCATTAACACTTTGCACTTCTTTGCTTGTTATTTTCTTAGCCCTTGGCTAGACTTGATGTCACCCTTGCACCATGTATATCTCTTTAAGGCAGACTTCACTTGCTTCCCTCCCTCTTCTCATGCCATGGGAGCGAACTTCATAGAATTTCTTCTCAATCGAACTTGATCAAAGTTATGCACCATGCCAAGTGGACTTCATAGAAGGTATTCCTAGGGTGGGCGGACTTGATTAGGACCATGACCACGCTAAATCTTCTCCAAGACGGAGTTCATTGATACCTTGACATGTGGGCATCGAGACCATCCTTGCTGGGAAGACTTGGAGAGGGTTGTTCTCCATGAAAGCCAGATTTGAAACTTGTATATCTTATCCAATTTTACTTAGATCATCTTGAAATTTTGAAACCGCACACCATTATGCCTTTGGATTCCTCTGGTCTCCACAAATTTAGGAACTTGGATTTTTCAGACAAAATTTGAATTTTGGGTGAAATTCTTGATCATTTTCAATATAACTCAGAGTCATAAGTACAAACCCTAGATCCCCTTTACAAAAAATAGAAAAAGAAAGGTTCCATAAAAAATAAGAAAAACAAGGTTCCCTAAAAAATAGGAAAAACAAGGTTCCCTAAAAAATAGGAAAAACTTTCTAAAAATAGCCATTTTAGGGATGGTGCTCAAAGTTCCAAAAATGAAACTTCCTAAAAAAATAGGAAAAAAAGCAAAAGCAAAACTTTCAAAAATAGAAAGTTGTCCAAATTAACCCAAATCAATTGCAATCTTCATCCTTTGGACTTTCTAGGCACACTGACAACGTCGAGACTCTGATCTGACCATGGTTTGCACAAACTGACATGACTTTTCAAAACTTAGGCCTTTCAAAACTGATAAAATTGATGCGGGAAGGTTGCAAGACTCTAACAAAACCCTAAAAAGAAAAAGCAAGGAGGGTACCCATTCTCAATGGGTTGATGTGTGAAAAAGGTCACAACATATCTCAAGTTGAGGAAGGAAAGGCATCATGAGCGAAGGGCGCCGAATGTCGCCTACAACGTGAAGGAAGATGGTTCCTAGATTTTCCAACGAAATTGTTGCAAGAAACCCTACTATCTGTAGCCTCGCATAGCAACCACATTGCACATTTTAACACAATAATAATAAAAAAGGACTATTTTTTCAAATATGCAATTTTTTTTTATGATTCTACATTTTTTCTATTTATGTTTGTTAATGGGCCTTCGTGGGTTAATCCATCTTTGTAGTAGAAAGAGATAGTAGAGTGGACCAAACCAGATGAAGGAATTTTGTGTCCATCAAGACCAAGATGTGTGGCCCGGGATTGGACAAGGAATATTTTGGCTATAGGAGATCAGAAGCTGATGGACGAGACAAATAATGAAGCATTAGCCAAGACAACTTTGCTTCTTGTCAATTTGGTGAGCAAATTATCAGTATTAAAGTTACACTTGAAAAGAGATTCTTAAACAATTGTAAATACAATGATCAAGGGCGAAACTTAGAATTGGAAATTAAATAAACTCATTAAAATCACAAGATCAAAATAAAATTTATTTTTAGATTTCAAAATATCTCATATTAGGCGAGAGAGTAATAAGGTGGCATACACCTTATCGAAATGGGTGAACTCATTCAATGTAGGGAATGATGAAATATGGTGGGAGGATTTTTGAGGTGTAGTTTGAGGAGCTTGTAGTACAAAGTGCAGACACCAAGCAAGGTGAATGAATACCATTGAATGTAATGTGCATTATGAGACATCTGAAGCATATGTGACACATTTTATGGAGGCAATTACATTGAAACAAATTTCATTTTGAATGAATATTGGTTTGAGTTTCGATGTTTGAAGAAGAAAGATGGAAGCCAACTTTTACCTTGTGAACAAAGAAGCAACAATTGGCGTTTCTAGGTAAGATAACAGACGACTGCTTAAGGAAAATCTTCTTGTTTGATGACCCTATGTTCTTCTAGATCGTTAAGATGATGTTGGGAGAGGAATACATGGAGGCAAAATATCAATATTGCACGAACATGGATATTGCTTCTTTGTTCCCAGTACAGTGTCTCAAGCTCAGTAGCAAAGAAGATACTCATTGGATTATGTATGTGGTAGTCAAAGGTGAATGGTGTTATGGATTAGAGGCATTTCTTGCGTTTGTCATAGCAGGGGAGGGTTTCAAAGCACCTGGGGGAGATTGGTTGCAAGTGGCAAAGTATACCCCTCCTTTAAATGTTTTTTTTTACTATGGAGGGCTGGAATTGACAAAGAGGATAGAAGAGCAAAGGCGCGAGTGGAGTGGAGATTTATGAAGGAGTACAACTACTGGGAGAAGTAATGATCAGAGCAGACATGGTCTAATCAAGATCCAGTTAGGGAGCAGGTCAAATTCACAAAAGGAGATTACTAGGTAGAGCAGGCAAGGAAGAAAAAGCAAAAAGCTTAGGATAGTAGGCATTTTATCAATTTTTTGAATTTGAATTGACATTCTTTGCAATTCTGGGATACGACTTTAAATTACTTGTATATTTTTTGTAATTATTATTAGTAGAATGGTGGGTATAATGAATAGATTGGGTATGTCGATAGCTATGGGGAAAGGGGAATTAATATTTTGGGTTGAACAATGATATTAAAGATGATATTTTCGTACATATATATTTTTTTTATTATGTATCATTTTTTTTTTCTATTTATTCAAAAGTCACCTTTTTAGGTTCATATCATGCATGTGTAAGACCAACATAATTTGACATAAATAAAAGTAATTTCTAAAGAAACTGTTTCATAAACTTGAAATGTTAGGTATTAGCTTTTTTTTAAATAATTTTTTATTTTAAAGTTATTTTAAAATTATATGTTATTGGAGAAATATAGAGAAGTCAATAGATTTATTTTGTGATAGCCTAAATATTTTTAAATATGAAAAAAATCTCAATTATATATGAATGATTCAAACATATAGAAATTGGGGTTGTTAGTAGTTTTCGCAGGGAGGGGCGGTATTTGCAGGGGTGACCGGTGGTTGGTGGCTGTGTGGTGTAGTGTGGGTGGAAGTGTTGGAGTGGGGCATGCACAGAGTCAAGGGTTAGCAAAAACGACAAGAGGAGCTTGTGGGGTGAGGAGGGCTGAGGCCCGTAATCTCTCTTTGGAAGAGTTTGGGAGGAGTGTGTGGCAGGTAGGGTTTTGGGGAGTGGGGTCTCAGTGCCCTACACCACTTGGGGAGTGGTTTTAGCAGTAGCGAGTGATGTCATCTCCTCAAGGGGAGACCTCGGGGGTATACCACGTTATGGATTTTTGTGCAGCTTTGGGTTCAAAACCGCCGAGCCAAGGTATCAAGTCTTTCGAAAATGATCTATTTGTTTCAGAATTGGGGCCCACTGGTGCAAATATGCTCAATGGGTCACATATTATGAAGATTAATGGGTGCCTTGAGCGATGCAAAGAGAGGCCCAAATTGGATATACCACCGGAGATGATTACTGAGGACGTTGAATACTTTTCCAAGCATTCGTTGTATTGCAAATTTCTGGGAATGAGGGTTTCTTTGCAGTTTCTGGAGACTTGGGATCGACGGACTTGGGTGCCAGAGGGAGAAATGGATATTATGGTGTTGGTGAACAATTATTTCATGGTTACATTTAACTGCATGGCTGATCACCACATGGTTTTTGAGGGTGGCCCGTATTTTTACAATCAGGTGGGGTTGTTCATCAAGCCTTGGCATGCAGGATTTAACCCTTTTGAAGAGCTTCTGAACTGTGTTCCGGTGTGGGTTCAGTTACCTCGGCTACCAGTGGAATGTGTCGGGAGGATGTCCTGCGCATGCTAGCTTCATTGCTTGGGAAACCTGTTGGGTCTTTGATGCAAACCATGGGGAGAAAGGTAATGACTTTTGCCCGCATTTGTGTTGAAATTGATCTTAGTAAGTCTTTGCCAAATGCTATAGATATGTGTGCGGGCTGTTATTCTTGGGTCCAACAACTTGATTATGAGACTTTACCCTTCCGGTGTCGCCTATGTCATGAGTATGTAATTTGCAACGAAAATGCCCTAGGTCTAAACCAGTTGAGCATCACCCTCAATAGTCCTCTTGTAACCTTGTTGGGGATGATAAAGGAAACACTTCCATGTCTAGAGAGGTTGTGGGTGCAGATGGTTTCGTTTCAGTTAAGACACAAAATAGGAATCAAGGTCAAAAGAGGAATTTGAAGGAGAGACAAGAGGAGGATACCTTTAATAGATTTGAAGCTTTGGATGATCTCAGCCAATAGGAGGTGAATTAGAGAATGCTTCTTTTGGAACAAAGTGTGGTGGGGTTGGCACCTGATAGTGTGAACTTGGATACTACCCAGGCCCAACAGGAGATTGGGAGCCAACAAATGGATACAGATCAGTAGTTAGTGGCTCAGGAGGGGCCCCTCTCTAGTGCTGAAGTGAAGATGGTTGATGGGGAATTTTCTCCTGCAGTACAAAAATTGGGCTCTACTGGGGTGAAAAGTAATAAGATTTCTTCACATCTGGGCCTTCTTCAGAAAGACATAAAAAAAGGACCAGCGGAGAAGATATCTAAGGCTGGCAGAAAGGACTTAGATAAGATCAATTTGATGGGGGAGAATTTAGTTGAGTCAGGGTCAGTAGACTTTGGATTCTCATTTTTCTAATCCCTTGAAATGATTATTCTCTCATGGAATGTTAGGGGCTTGAACAATGACCCTCGACAAAAAGTTGTTCGGGAGTTGATAAGTAGTCATTCGTTTGATGTCATTTTCTTGCAGGAAACTAAATTATCTATGGAGAGTATGTTTGGTTTGTTGCCAAAGTTGTGGGGGAGAGGCGAAGGCTAGTGTATTGGGGCTTATGGTTCCTCTGGAGGTGTGGCTTGCCTATGGAAACCCTTGAGGATTCGTCTTATATGGTGGGTTTTCGCCAAATCATCCTTATCCAGGATTGCTTCTAGTCTTGAGACTGGGGAATATATCTTGCTTACTAATATTTATGCCCCTATTGATCTTCATGGTAAGCAACAATTGTGGTCTCATATTGCTTTTTTGCGTAGTTTGTTTCCTTTCCATCCATGGATTATGGCTGGTGATTTCAATGCTATCTTGGAGCTGTGTGAGAAGAAGGGTGGTATTATGTGGTTGAAGCCTTCTTCCATCCTTCTACGTGATACAATCTTAGCCTTGAATATTGTTGACATTAAGCCCAATAATGGCTTATTCACTTGGAACAACTGGAGGATAGGGGAAAATTGGATTGCAGAGAGACTAGATCGCTTTCTAGTTTTTGGATTTTGGGTTGGTGGGGGGTGCTCAACTATCTCTAAGATCTTAGATTGGAGAGGATCGGATCACTGACCCATTAAATTAGTGTCCTCTTCTACTCGGGTTTATCGAGATCCTCCATTCAAATTCTATCTTATGTGGTTGCGAGACTCTTCTTTGCAGGAACATGTTGCGGATTGGTGGAAGAAAGGGAGGCTAGCCTATGACACTGCTATGTACACTTTTTCCAAATAGTTGCAATTTGTTAAGCTTCAACTTAAACAATGGAATTGTTAGTTCTTTGGTAATATTTTTCATGCTAAGGTTGTTGCTCAAATAGAGTTGGATGGCATTACGAGAGAGATAAGGGAGTATGGGTTGTTGGAAGCCTTTCTTAGGGAGGAAGCTGGGGTAGTTAAGGATCTAGAGGAGTGGGAGCTTAGGGAGGAGATCTACTGGAAATAGAGAGCTCAGATTGATTGGCTTCAAGAAGGGGATAAGAATACTGCTTTCTTCTTCAATTCGGTAAAAGATAGAAGACATGGTAACTCTATCCCTATTCTTGTTAATGATAGAGGCGAGAAGTATTTATTTTTGCAAGAGATTTCTAGGGAGTCTATGCAGTACTTTCAATCCTTATTTAGTGAAGATTTTGAGGGGGAATATGAAGAGGAAACTTAGGTTCTTGCGTGTATTCCTTCTCTAGTTACTAGGGAGATGAATGAGAATCTTATGGTACCTATTTTGTTGGATGAACTCGAGAGGATTGTTTTCCAAATGAAGAAGGGGAAAACTCTTGGACCAGATGGTTTGCCGATCAAATTCTATCAAGAATTCTGGGATATTATCAAATTAGATTTATTGGAGGTGGTCCAAGAGTCCCAGAGGATAAACAGATGCTTCGATCTTTGAACGCGACTTTCATTGCACTCATCCCCAAGTGTGATGGGTCTGATTGGTTAAGTCAATTCCGCTCTATATCTCTCTGTAATGTGATTTACAAGATAATCTCCAAGCTAATAGCTGAAAGGTTGAAGAAATGGCTTGGGGGACTTATTTCTGAGGAGCAGAGTGGTTTTGTGGAGGGTCGTCAAATCTTGGATGGAGTGGTCATTGCTACTGAGATCATTCATTCTATGGCTGCTTCTAAAGAAAAAGCTATGTTTATCAAGCTAGACATGGCAAAGGCTTATGATAGAGTTCGATGGTTCTTCCTCCAGAAGATTCTTCGAGCCTTTGGTTTTGTTGCTGAATGGATCCAATGGGCAATGAGTTGTGTTTCATCTATCTCTTTCTCTGTGCTAATCAATAGAGATCATACTGAGTTGTTTGGTGCTTCCAGAGGTCTTCGATAGGGGGACCCTCTTTCCTTGTACTTATTTATCCTTCTGGCAGAGGGTCTGGGGAGATCGGTTAAGTATAATGTGAGGATGGGTATTGTAGTCACATAAATCTGTCCATTTTAATTAAATGAATATTTCGTATTTATTTGATTAAAAACCCACTAGCCATCAGTTAATTAAATTAATATTTAATTAATTCATCTTCAAACATTCTCCTATTAATTAAATAAATTTTTCAATTTATTTTAATTAATTAATTCAACCAAATTCCCAATCAATTAAATGAATAAATTCTATTTATTCAATTTAATCCTCTTTCCTCTTTTAAATAAATTAAATAAAATATTTATTTAAATCATTATTCCCCCCCCCCCCCACTTGCATTTTCCTACAAATGCAAGTTGCAACCACAAGTTGAAATAAATTAATTTTATTTTAATTAAAATCCTATTTTCCCTCACCCACCAAATCCATTTGCACTCCTAAACCCCCTTCTAGATTCTTCTAAACCCTTCCTAATCAACTTAATCCATCCCCTAATTATTGTCACATTCCTAAGCAACTTGGAGTCACTTCTCAAAGACTTCAAAGTATTTAAAAAGCATTTAATGCTTTGCGTGTTCAACAATTTAACCTCTAAAAGTCTTCCAAACCACTTATGGCTCTTACATGACCATTTATGGTTAACCCCTAACTCAACCCTCATGTGAATCATGTGTCTCCTCAAGCATTTATTGATTTGACCATGGTCATCCCTTTTACCCTTGCATAAGAGTTTATCCATTGGATAAAGGATTTATTCTTTGAATAAAGAATTTATTCACTCAACCCAACCTTGACCTTAACTCCCAAGTTAACTCTCAGATCATGTCAAGCATTTAATGCATATTCCCTCTCCTCTCAACCTATCTCACATTGACACTTGTCATCTTGGGATTAGGTTGAAATTCCTCACATGGATTGGATATCATTCAATCCTGACCCTTGTTGAGATTACTCAATCTCAACCGTCCATTGCTCTATTTTTCCTATAAATAGAGCCCATTTCTTCATAATCCAGATCTTGAAAAACTTGTATGCATCTAATCTATAGGCATTTCTAGAGAGCATTTAGCATCATATTCACTCTTTTGGTTCAAAATCAATTAGTTAATTAGATAAATCTCTTATTTCAATTTTTATTTGCACTTGCATAATATAAGTCATAATCATCTACAATCTTGAATCTTCATAAGCATCCATAGTGCAAAAAGCTGCTGAGAGCTACACTAATTTGGAACTTGGAGAGGAGAGGAACAAGAGAGAAGGAGCTAAGAGCATGGTAGAAGGTATTTGGAGATGTCTTCTTGCATTTACATTCATAGTTAAATGATTTACTTTGTTTTTAGTTGTCTCTTTTGGTATGCCTGCTTAGACTAGTTTTTGGTTGATTAACACTAATGTTTGCCTTTGTTTCTTTGTTTTTGTGTGTTATACGAATACAGGTTTTAGTCTAACCTTGTCCATTTTGCAAAGCATCATTTGGTGAACCCGATGTGAACCCAACACAAGATTTTTCTACAAACTACTAACTTTTTTTTGTTTAAATTGCCACACAGGTCGCGCTTTAGCGCTATTGTCATTTAGTAGTATAGCGCTTTTGTTTCTACAATAGCACTATTGTCCAAAGCTCAACACTTTTATTTATAGTCTAGCGCTTTTGTTTAGGTTTTAGCGCTTTTGTTTAGGTTTTAGCGCTTTTGTCCTTCTGCATTAATATCCTTTTTTAGCGCTTTTGTCTATACTTTCGCGTGTTTGTGTTAAGTAGCGCTTCTGTTTTTACACAGAATAGCGCTATTGTAACAGAACGTTGTAAAAGACAGTTCTTGTAACCAATAAAATTTTCTTTAGGCTTGTGGGAGCCCACCATGTTTTCGGATTTTTCTAACTGATCGTTTCATGTGCAGGGTTTGAACTAATCTCTTTTTGTACTAAAACACTTCTTTGGTGCTTTAAAAATCACAAAAAACAAAATTTCATTTCTTGCAAGTTAGGATTCCAATTTTCATTTGGTGCTCTAAAAATCAACAACACAAATTTGCTTTCATTGCAAGTTAGGGATACACTCTATTTTGGTGCTTAAAACAAAACAAACACAAATTTGATTTCCTTGCATCAAATCCGGACTTAAAAATCACAATCCACACTTTCATTTTTGGGCAAATAAAAAGAACAATCAATTTGTTTCATTTTGGAAAAATGATGTACTTCATGCAAAACGTGTTTTTTTCATTAAGTTGACCAGGATTTTAAATTCTAGTTACTCAACATTTTGCCTTTGAAGTTAAAAAGAACATCATGGTTGTTGGAGCAACATCTCCAATTAGATAGAAAATCATTGCAATGATAAGTTAAAAAGAACAAGTGTATTTTGTGTTTGGCACACTTGTGCAAAAAGAGTTGGTCGAGTGGTCCTACTTCTAACACACACTATCCTCTCCCTTGGCTTTCGTGGTCCTAGGTGCAAGAGAAAAGTGTTAGTAACACTCAAGTTTTATATTTTTAAGAGAGGCCTGCCAAGAGACACATCACTCTTGGGAACGACCTCACGCGGTAAATCCTTCGAGCCACTATAGAAATCAGGTGAGAGCAAAAGCTGTAGCCTTGGGTATAGCTGTTCTTACAGTGTAACTTGTCGAAAGGACAAATGGGCCCCACCACAAGTTACAAGGCTCTTAAGTGAGTCACTACAGAATGAACTTATGTCCAAAGACATCGAAAATTACTAAACACCTTTAAGTAGAAGCCTACCCGTTCTATTGATTGAGGATATCTGTGATAAATTCAGTGCAAGAGCATAGATGGTTTTGCTCCCAAGATACTCACCATACATATTTCCTTGAGTAGAAACATAGCTTTTTGAAAAGTCACTCGTGGCTTGATGAAAGTGATGACTCCCCCATCATAGGGATCATCTATTTGTTATGCTCGTGCAAGACTTAGTATATCACATCCTTACCTGCCACGACGGGATTCATAAGGTATGTAGTACCAAAGTCGAAGAAATATCAAGATGTGGGCTGAACTTATCGCAACTAGCCATTTGACCTTAGGGATAAAAAGTGTTTGAAGTGTTTTCGTTTTGAGTCAAGACCAGTGCAAATTGAGCCGACTTCAAGCTTTGGAAGACACCTAAAATACATTTGAAGGAAAGGGTCATAAAAAGTTCAAAAGATTGGGTTGATCTAGACCCATACTTACTTGTGCCTTTTGAGGCAACATTCTTATGTTTGTGTGCTTGCTTTGTTTTCTTGTCAAAGAAACATCATAAAATCCAAAAAACCAAAACAAAGTATTCATCCAATACAAACATTTCCAAATAAAACAAAAGATCAAAAACTAAGAGCAACAACAAAAAGTAACAAACTGTATGACCATTATTCACATCTTGAGAAAGAAGAATCTTCATCAACACATCAACTTTAAGAAAAGACCATTGAGCTCAAAGGCTCTTATCAAAAGGA
This sequence comes from Cryptomeria japonica, assembly GCF_030272615.1. Taxonomy (NCBI): domain Eukaryota; kingdom Viridiplantae; phylum Streptophyta; class Pinopsida; order Cupressales; family Cupressaceae; genus Cryptomeria; species Cryptomeria japonica. Next base: position 224,157,827 of record NC_081409.1, read on the forward strand.
GAAAATTCTTCTATCTTAATAGACAAATCTTTGTCTCTCATAGAACCTTCTTACGTCACATGCGTCTTTATCTTCAAGGGAAATCAAACGAATTTGATCAAGAGTCATTTAACCGCAGAGCTTTCACACAATATCGAGCTTTGAGTTATCACAAAAACAAAGGAGGCAAGATCAATCCTGACTTCTTTCCAGACATTTGCATCACATATAACGTAGCTCGGGAAGAACCACCAACTCTCGAAAGAGAAGAGGAAGAATTTGTCCCATATGTGACACAAAGCTTTTATTGAAGTTAAACATTTCATCCATTATCATATCCATATCTCATCAACTCCATTCCAACTCTCAAAACACCCAAAGGTTTTTGTCCTAAGTTCTATTTCGATATTGCTTGAATCAAACACAATACATCACTCTTTAGAGTGTCTCTACATCTAGGATAAACTCATCCTAAGAGACATTTCTACGTAGGTTAAAACTAGTCTCTGAGTGCAATCCTCTCATTACTAGGTAGTTGAGTTTGTAATACATCTTAGATTTCTCTAAACCTTATCACATCAAACTTTGTCAATCAAACACAAGAAGCAATTCAAGAAGGAACATTGGTACCATCTACCTTTAGTGCTAGAGATTCATATGCAAAACGCTTCACCAAACATCAATCTTTCATTTCATCACCAACTTATCATCATTTTCATCAAGCTTCAACAAAAACTTGTAAACAAAATGGCTCATACCAGGTCCAGGTCTAGACAACAAGAAATTGAAGAGGAAGAGGAGGAAAATATCATTTAATTCCAAGAAGACCTTGGAGGAAATGTAAATGATGACAACCCAAGTACTCCTATTCTTGCAGCAATAGAAAGGGCACAACACAACCTTCTTTTTAATAGACTTTTTGACGAAATACTCAGGAGCAAGGCTGATGCTCACTTTTTAAGACTTGCTCAAGAGGGGGCTAAACTATCCTCTGACTTTGATGTTGCACAACTAAGACAAGCATCAGAACGCCAAAGTTGTAATGAGGATGAAAGAGGTCAAGATCACATCAGATATAACCTTCCTCAAGGTAATCCCCCACCTCCTCCTCCAAATGAAATAGACATGTTGCGGCAACAAGTCAAAAATCTCGCCCAACAACTTCATAGTGGTGTAAAAACTAATCAATTTTCTCTCAATGACATTTGTCCCTATCCCTTTGATAGGAATCTTCATATGCCACCTTTTCCACGAGGGTTTGAAACACCTAATTTTGAAAAGTACTGAGGAAAAGGAGATCCTCATGATCATGTTAGAGAATTCCATTCAGCTTGCCTCGAAGTGGCATACGAGGATACATACCTAATGCGATTTTTTCCCCAAAGCTTGGGAGGAATAACCACATCATGGTTTTCCTAATTACCAGGTGGCATTAGGACCTTCGAAGAGCTAGTCCAAAAGTTCCTGGCACATTACTCACACAACATCGAACGTGATATCACCATGGCTGATCTATGTAACACTAAACAATAATCGAGTGAGCTATTTTCAGTCTTTCTGCAACGATGGTGTCAAATGTCTAGCAGATGTTCTCTTTAGTTACCTTAACAAGAACCAGTGGAAATATTTATTTCCAACTTAAATGACGAAATGGAATTTCACCTAGACGTAAAAGACACAGACTCTTTCAATGACATGATCACCAAAGGCTTAAAATGTGAGCGAAATCTCATAAAAAAAGGGCTTATCAAGATATATAATGAGCCAAAGGACGACCCTCGCCCATGCTTCAATAGTGACAAGCCTAACTTCTGGAACAAAAAAAAAAAATGTCATCAATGACGGGGTTGTGGATGCAAGAACTATCAAAAGTGCACAACCTATGGTTCAATTTGCAAGACAGAACCCCCCACCCAAGAATAACACAATTGCTCCTTTAAATCAAGGCTACACCATATCTCAAGATGAACCCAGACAACGTCAGCAAAATTTTAAACCAAAGCGAACATACACTCCCTTAGGGGAACCCATCGAAACAGTGTTACGTCAGCTGGTTTCTCAAAATCTGGTGACCTTACCCAAAACATCAAATTATGAACCTCAAGTCAAACTTTCATGGTGGAGGGATACTGAACATTGCGATTTCCATCAAGGGAAAGGACATAAAACAAGCAATTGTCACAGATTGAAAGATCCTATTGACCGAGGTGAAATCAAAATCGAAGGACATGACCCAAAGACAACAAACAATGATCATCTCATGTTTAAAAATCCACTTCCATCACAAGATCAAAGGGGTCCTTCCACTTCAGGGCGAAACACAGATACCACCAATTATATGCAAGCCGCGTATAATTACACTGTGAATCACCTATATGATGCTGATGAACAAATTGCAACTATTACCATTAAAAATCCCAGCTCCACTTGTAATGTTGTTACACGTCACAACAATATTACCATAAAAGCAGCTCCACAAGGCACCCCATCTATCCCAAAGCACTATAACCTTGTCGAACAGTTAGACAAAACGTCCACACTGATATCTATCTTAGAGCTATTGCGCCTATCTCCATCCCATAAAACAATATTGGATCAAGCTCTCCAAGAGGCGTCAGTCCCTACAAACCTAAATATAGATCAGTTCCAAGCCATGGTTGGAAATATAAGATCATCACCTTGTCTCACTTTCTCTGAAAGTGACAACTCCTCCTTCTAGCAACCTTATAACACCTCACTCCACATTGAAAGATTTATTAATCAACATAGGATCAAGCGAGTCTTGATTGACAATGGAGCAGGCCTGAATATTTGTACTCTACAATTAGTCACAACTTTGGGATATGCAATTGAATCAGTGGATCCCCGCAAGAAGATCACAATCAAAGCCTATGATGGTGCAAAGTGTTCATCCAAAGGCGCTATATTGCTACCAATCCGAGTGGGCCCTGTGGTGAAACACATCATTTGTCAAGTTCTGGACCTTCCTCTACCATACAATTTATTGTTAGGAAGACCTTGGATACAGGCCATGCAAGCCGTTCCATTCACCTACCATTAGTGTATCAAGTTCCCACATAATGGTGTAAAGATCACAATCCTGGGAGATGCAAAGCCCTTTGCATATTGTCATAATATCAGTCATCAACTAGAGATTACTGTTCCTAACAATAGAGAAGCCATCTCCTCCACATCATACATAAGTCCAACCTCTCTTGCCAGTTCAAACACCACTATACCCAAGCAAGAAAAGCTCAAGATTAAAATATCAGAGGAAGGTCCCGGGGAATACAATTTGAGCCAACTCTTTTGTGTGGGACAAATGCCTAATTCTCCTAGAACACATGGCAAACTTCAATAGTTACTTCAAACGCCATTGGACCAGCCGACATGTACTTTGACGCCATTCATCCTTGGAAAGAGTCAAGAAGAAGAAACTAGAGATGAGGACTTAGCAGAATGGATCTATAAAGATCCTATCACCACCAACATTCTACAAGCTAACCTTCCCACAGATCAATATGGAAAAGGCCTTCTCATTATGCAAAGAATGGGATATGATGGTCAAAGTGCTTTAGGGTATTGTAAGCAAGGAAGACATGAACCACTGCAGCCAGAATTAAAGCTCAAGGATAATATTGGCCTAGGCTTTCAAAAGGAGATCTTTCCTAAGCTTAGATTCAAAGGAAAACCTAGCCAACCTCTATATCAGCCTATTACAAAGAGGTCACCTTTGATTATAAAAGCAACATCAAACACCATGGCAACTGCCCCATCGAGGCTAAAAATCCTAGCAAAACCATCCACAACACCAATCATCCCACCAAACAAACCAGTAACCCCATCAGCTGCAGCAATAACATCAATAACACCGTTAGTAGCAATAACTGTATCAGAACCCACAACAATATCAACCACACCGGTAGTTCTAGCAGAAGCAGCAGAGTCAACACTACCGATACTCCCTGTATCGGATTCGTTGATCCCCATAATCCTTCCTGCAGCACCGATCATTTCATCTACAATGGTACATTAGCCAATCATGCCTGCAGTGTTTAACTCAAATGATATCCCAGTATGGTACAGTAACCGGTTGCTGGAAAGTGACCTAGAGACTGACTCACATGAATGGGAATTTGATTCCATACAACTTAATACTTCAGATGAGGAAGACATATCACCACCTCCACCCTGCAAAGACATCCCTGTTTACGAAGAAGCATAGATAAATACCTCTTGGGTTCCTGAGCTAGAAACATCTTCCACAGACCCTACGTCGCATCCTACTCCTGATTCTGACAGGGAGAGTACCATCAATGACCTTCACCACAACGTCTTAACCCTCACTGACATGTCTAACGAACTTAACCTAATCGATGAGGTAATGCCCATTATCCATCTTGAACTCATCGAATGGAACCAACCTAATCCCCCATGTCTTGACCTTTTGCAAAATGATGAGGCGATCATTGACTTTTTGGAACTACGGGATAACATACCAAGTGGGGATCATAAAGCTAGATTCACCATAGAACTTAACAACGCAACATACTTTGGGGTAGATGCCAAACCTTTCAGCTGCAAAAATATAACAATAAAACATGGATCTTCCAGTGAAAACCACACTGTGGTACTGTTTGATCCCACAAAAGTAAAAAGAAAGAGCGTATCCAATGGTGAAAACCTCTCTGAGGCGCCGGAGGATGAAAGGTTTGACATTCTCCCTTCTAGTACACAGCAGGAACGATCAACAATTCTCATTGAGGAAACAAAAGAATACAATATGGGGACTCCTGAAATGCCTCACCACATACATCTAGCATCTCTTTTAACTCCAGAGGAACAACCTAAGTTTGTAGAGTTCTTCCAGAAGCGTCAGATCAACTTCGCATGGTCATATGCAAACATGCCTGGGCTTGATCCTGATTTAGTCATGCATCACCTCACCGTAGCAGAAGGAGCCAAACCTGTTAAGCAAAAGCTTCACAAAATGCATCCTCAAATTGTAGTACTAGTCAAAGAAAAACTCAAGAAACTCCTAGATGTTGGTTTTATTAGACCAATTAATTATGCAGATTGGATATCCAACATTGTTCTTGTCGGCAAGCCAAATGGGGGCATCCGTATGTACTGACTTCAGAGATTTGAACAAGGCATGTCCTAAAGATGACTTCCCCCTACCAAATATCGACATCATAGTAGACCTAACAGTAGGACATGCCATGCTTTCACTCATGGATGGCTTTTCAGGGTACAATCAGATAAAGATCGCACCAGAGGATCAACATAAGACAACCTTCAGATGTCCATGGGGCACATACCGCTAGAATGTAATGCCTTTCGGTCTAAAGAATGCAGGAGTGACCTATCAATGAGCAATGACCACCATCTTCCATGACATGATGCATACCATAATGGAAGATTATGTTGATGACTTACTGGCGAAATCACTCACAAGAGAAGGTCATCTAGAAATATTAGAGAAAATCTTTGACAGACTGGAACAATATCATGTGCGACTCAACCCAAAGAAATGTGTCTTTGGAGTAACCTCAGGGAAGCTTCTAGGATACATTGTCTCAAGCAAAGGTATTGAGGTTGATCCTACAAAGGTCAAAGCAATCATGGACATGCCACCACCAAAGAACACTAGTCAACTAAGGACATTGCAAGGATGGCTTCAATCCATCCAAAGATTCATTGCACAACTGGCAGATAAGTGTCACCCATTTACACACCTGTTACACAAAAACATCCAATTCCAGTGGGATACCAGATGCCAGCAAGCATTCCAGATGCTTACATACTATCTCATGAATACACCATTGCTGATTCCACCAGACCCAAGTAGGCCTTTATTACTCTATATATCAGCAACAAATACAACATTGGGTGTACTATTGGCACACCATAATACAAAAGGGAAAGAGTGTGCTATTTACTACATCTCTCGCACACTGGTTGGCTATGTTCTCAATTACACCCCTATTGAGCGAGCTTGCCTAGCAGTAATCTTGGCAACCACTAAACTGAGGCACTATCCGTTGACACATAAAGTACAGCTCATTGCAAAGATCGATCCACTCAAATACTTATTCAACAAAGTAGCATTGACAGGCCGCTTGGCCAAATGGGTGATGATTCTAAGTGAATTTGACATCGAGTATGTGGATCGTAAGGCTATTAAGGGTCAAGTTATTGCAGATCAATAAGCCGATGCTCCCCTCATAGGCGATCATCCTCTCATTTCCAATTTTCCAGATGAAGAGACATTCATGATCACAACAACACAACCATGGAAACTATACTTTGATAGTTCATACACCATGCATGGCTCGGGGGCAGGCATTTTGTTTATCACACCTCAAGGTGACAGCATCCTGAAGTCTTACAGGCTCACATTTCCATGCACAAACAACATAGTAGAGTATGAGGCCTTGATCACAAGACTCAGGCTCGCCATACAATAGAAATTACAAGAACTACAAGTATATGGCGACTCCCAACTGGTCATTTGACAAGCAACTGATGAATATCAGACAAACGATGACAAACTCATGCCTTACAAACAGATGGTGGATAGTCTAAAGGCATCATTTACTACTATCACCTTTGAGCAGATACCAAGAGATCAAAATCGAGCTTCTGACGCTATGGCTACCATTGCATCCCTCCTAGATCTTCCACAAAATTCAACACGCTACGAGTTCTTGGTAGAACAACTTTGGATCCTTGCTTATGATATCCCCAAATCTGAGATGATCTGTCGCCTTATCGGTTCTGAATCCCCATGGTATGGTGAGTTCTACATCTACCTCCATGATCACACACTTCCTGCTAACCAATTGAATAACCAACATAAAACTGTTGGTGTAAATAAATATTCATTATGGATATTATTACACTTTACTTAAGTTAACTTAGGATAATGCATTTCTTCATAGTTTGGATTTGAGACACTTAGGGAAGTGTGCACATAGGGATAGAGCTTGTAGGAGAAATTCCACCTTTTGTGGTCTTGTTTTGTTGTTACACTCCATATTCGGTGGGTCATCCACCTCTTGTGGAATATTATATTATTTCTCCTACCTACCCCTAGTATTTCTTACCTGCCCTTGTTTCTCACTGAGCCACATGTCATGATTGTGTGCTCGTACATCCATATGGCCTTGCCTATATAAGAAGGCCTATATTCATTGTATTGGTGAATCCAGTTGATCATTTGCATATTGATGAGAATACAGTTTTGTTCTTGTCATTCTATTATATCTCTTTTTATGCTTTTCATTGTGCCCTTGATCTTGGCAAAATCCTACATGGTATCAGAGCCATTGGGGCTTCATTGATTGGTTTTTGGAGACATCGTGGAATGCTTCTATTTTTGGATCTGAGGGACTGCATTTTTTGGAGGCATCTTAGAGCATTTTCGACCTCACCATTGTGTTCGGGAGGCCGTTTGCATAAAAATCGAGTATAAATTCGACCTATTTTGGCGAAAATCGATTTTTGGGTGTGAAGGAAATTTTCTGCCCAATTCGGGCAGTACAGGGTTTCGGAATTTTTAGATTCTCTCAGTTGTACCTATCCAGTCCTCAATTCTGCAACTTCAAAAGCCTTGTTTGAGCTCATACGACCTCCTTTTCAGGTGCCGTTTTTTTTGAAAGTGCATATTTTTTCATCTACTTTCATAATCTATGATCAGATTTCAGAGATTTTAAGTAGAAATTGTACTTTCAGATATTGGTCTTATTTGGCCTATTTGGTACTTGTAAATTGCTTGGATCTTAGTTTAGATCTCTTTCATTATTAGTTTGAGTCTCTTTTGGCCTTATTGAGGCAGTTGTAAAATTGAAATCAGAAGTCCACTTTGCCATTTTTTGCAAGTGGCCCATTGTACATGCACTAAGTATAAAGTGTCAGATCATCACTTTTGGGGGGATTATTTGATTGAGTGAATTTGGGGGGGGTGTCTTGTGTGATTGTGCCTCTCTTTCCTTGTGCTCTTTCATTTTTGTTCCAATGAGTCCTCATAAATTTCCACCTTTAACTCCACATAATTATGCATCATGCAAAATTAAAGTATGGAGCAAATTAATGGAAAAAGGTCCCACACATTACATAGATGGAACAATAGCAGCACCACCTGATCCTAAGGCTGACCCTAATGCTCAATTAGAATGGCTCACTAAGAATTGCATGGCTCTTGGAACTTTGTGCAAGTATGTATCAGATGACCTCATCTTTCATATTGAAAAGTGTACTACAATCACAGATGCTTGGGATATGTTTCAGAAATTGTATGGTCAAGTTGATGAAATCAGAGGTTATAAGATTGACAATGAGCTCACCAACTTGGATCCCAAGAGTTTTGATAGAATCCAAGATTATGTCACCAAAGCAAATGAGCTAAGAGAAAAGCTTAAGGATTGTGGAATTGACAAAAAGGATGCTCAGTTGATATTCAACTTGTTGGACAAGCTTGCACCAGAATATGCAACATTTGTGTCTAGCTTCCAAACTCATTGTTTGACAGTGGGGAGTTCCTATGTTATGCCTTCATTTGATGCTTTCACAAAAATGTTGATATTGGAACAATTTAAGTTGTTGAACATGGGGCTTCTCAAGTCTTCAAATTCCCAGGCTTTGGTGGCCAATCAAGGGAATCAAGGAAGTCAAGGAAAAGATTCCAACAAGAAGAAGAAGCACTCCAAGTCTAAGCCACAACAGGAAAAAGGACAATCATCCTCTCCATCAGAAGGTGATTTTTCATCCTCTTCCAAGAAGGGGACACCACCTAAGAAGGACAAACCAACTTGTGCATATTGCAAGAAGTATGGTCATGATGAGCATCGATGCCACACAAAACAAGTTGATGAGTTAACTAATATTCTTAAGAAAAACAACATTAACTTGCCATCTGCCTACACAAAGAAGGATTCATCTCCTTCCTCTTCCGCACATTCTAAGGGAAAAGGGCAAGCATTTGTGGCTACAACAGGTTCTTCACAGTAGTGGATACTTGACTCGGGTGCCTCATATCACATGGGTTCTACGAAGGAGCAGTTTTCTTAATTGGAGCTATCTAAGGTACCTCACATTTACATAGGTGATGATACACAAGTAGAGGTTGAAGGGAAAGGTTCAATTGACATGGATGATGGAAAATTTGAGAATGTTCTCTATGTTCCTAACTTGTCTACCAACCTTCTCTCTATCTACCAAATCACTCACTATGGGAATGGGAAAAAGGTTGAGGTTACACTTGATTCAGTTGTGGTAAAGGAACTTGATGATGATGCCTTGGTAGCAGTGGGACAAGTCAATGACAAATCAAGGCTTTATTCATTCTCCCACTTTGTTCCAAGTTCACCTTCTAGGGCCTTGCTTACTCATTCAAATTCAGAAAGTAAGCTATGGCATGAGCGGTTTGGTCACCTCAACTACCGCTATCTTTAGCAGCTCAACACTAAAGACATGGTCACAGGTCTACCTCGAATCAGTTTTTCAGAGGGTGTATGTTCAGGTTGTTCCATGGGCAAGCATCCCGAGGAAAAGTTTGATAAAGGGAAAGCTTGGAGAGCTTTGGAAGTTCTTCAACTTGTTCACAACAATATAGCAGGTCCATTTCCAGCACCTTCATTTAGTAAGGCCTGCTATGTCCTCACCTTCATTAATGACTACTCTCGCTTCACTTGGGTCTACTTTCTTATTCATAAGAGTGAAGCATTTGATAGATTTCAGGACTTCAAGACTCGTGTGGAGAAGCAATCTGGGAAAGTGGTGAAGATTCTTTGCACAGATAATGGAAGGGAATATGTGAACAAAAGACTTGAGGATTTTTGTACATTTGAGGGGATTGATCTTCAACATTTTATCGCATACACTCCACAGTAGAACGGAGTTGCAGAATGCAAGAATAGAACTCTCAAAGAAATGGCTAGCTTTATGATACATGCACGTTCTCTTGATCCCGCCTTTTGGGTAGAGGCTATCAGTTGTGCCACACACATCTAGAATCGGGTTCCTCACAAAGCTTTGCAAGGTATTACTCCTTTTGAGGCTTGGGTTGGTAGGAAACCGATTGTGAGACATTTCAGAGTCTTTGGGTGTCCAACATGGGCTCACGTACCTCCATAGAAACGCAAGGCATTTGAACCTCAGAGTTGGCCTTGCATATTTGTTGGATATCCTGAGGGTGTTAAGGCATATAGATTGATGGATCCTGAGACACATGAGGTGTTCATTGAGAGGAGTGTTCACTTTTAGGAAAGCTCTCCTATTTTAGCCTCTCTACCTCATCCACCTTCCTCCATTGTGGATAGTGATGCTAGTGATTAAGATGATGAGACTCCTTCAACTCCGACTCGCAGCGTTACACCTTCGTAGGGTCCACTTGCAATTGAGGAGCCTCGTTCTCCACCTCCACCTAGACCTCATTGGGCTCGACAGACACTTGAGTCCGTGGGTTCTCTTGTTGGGGATCCTTCAGATACACGGAGAACTTGATCACAACATCAAGATCTTCCACATGCATTCATTGCTACTGCTTCCGATCCACAGACATTTCGGGAAGCATCAGGGGTTCCTGAGTGGGACCAAGCTATGGAGGAAGAGTATAGTTCCTTGATGAGGAACAACACATGGGATTTAGTCCATCTCCCTAGGGGGAGAAAGATGGTTCGATGTAAGTGGATATATTGGACCAAGTATGCTGCGGATGGTAGTGTGGATAAGTATAAGGCTTGACTTGTTGTGAAAGGTTTCTCTCAGGTTGCAGGTGTTGACTATACTGAGACCTTTGCGCCCGTAGCCAAGATGAATTCCATTCACTTGACACTTGCTATTACTGCAGCTTATGGTTGGGTTGTACATCAGATGGATGTGAAGAGTGATTTTCTTCATGGTGACCTTGATGAGGAGATTTATATGGAGCAGCTGCAGGGTTTCATCCAGGATACTTCCTTGGTTTGCAGACTAAGGAAATCTCTCTATGGCCTTAAGCAGGTCCCCAGGGCTTGGTATGCCAAGATGGATTCCTTTCTTCTCTTAGTAGGGTTCACCAGGTGTCATTCTGATCCAAATGTCTATATTTTGTGACAGGATGACTCTCACTTGATACTTGTGCTCTATGTTGATGATTTGTTCATTATAGGGAGCACCACATCCATCATTAGCAGGGTCAAATCTACTTTGCATGACAGATTTGCTATGACTGACTTGGGTCTTTTGCACTACTTTCTTGGGATAGAGATTTCATAGTCACCTTCCGGGATTACACTATCGCAGCCCAAGTATGCTCTTGATCTACTTGCATGCTTTCATATGGCTGATTGTAAGCCTGAACTGACTCCCTTTCTTTTCGAAGTCAAGCTTGAGGCTTAGTGTTCTTCTCCACCAGTTGATGCCACTTTGTATAGTCAGCTTGTGGGTAGTCTCATCTACTTGACCCATACACGCCCTGATATTTTATTTGCAGTTGGCATGGTTTCCCGCTTCATGCAGGAACCACATGAGCTTCATTGGAAAGCCGCCAAACACATCCTTCATTACATCCAGGGTACACATCACTATGGGATTCACTATGTAGCAGGCATAGGACTTCGCTTGGTTGGTTACATAGACTTTGATTGGGCTGGCGATCTTGATGATCGTAAGTCTACTTCTGGTTACAGTTTTCACCTTGGTTCAGGCCCCATTTGTTGGCAGAACAAGAAGCAGCATGCTATTTCTCTTTCTTCGACTGAGGCTGAGTATCGAGGTGCTATTAGTGTAGCAACTGAGACCATTTGGCTTCAGTAGATTCTCATAGAGTTTGGGTTCACCACTCCATGACCGACAGTTCTACATTGCGACAATCAGAGTGCTATTGCTATCTCAAAGAACTCGGTCCAGCATCAGCGGACCAAACACATCGAGATCCATATGCACTATATCTGAGAGTTGATTTAGGAGCAGGTCATTGATTTGCAATATTGTCCTATAGCGGAGTAGGTTGCAGACATATTCACCAAACCTTTCACCGAGAGTAAGTTCCAACAGTTGCGAGCTCTCTTGGGGGTGTGGGATGTGTCATTAGGGGGGGTCAGCTGACTTCTCCTTCCTCTCTTATGGGGGGGACTTTTTCCTCTTTGAAGTTTTGTCCTTCTTCTTTGAGAGTCTTTTGTACATTCATCTCTCTTTTGGGGGGGAGTTTTTTCCCACTAGGTTTTCTCCTTTTCTCCATTTGTGAGAGATTGCTTTGCATAGTTTTGTTTGCATTTTCATATTGTACATGAGTACCTATCATGGCCTAGTAGCCAAGACCCATCTTGCATTGTTGACTTGAGTCTTCGTTCCCCTAAGTTGCACTTAAGGGGGGGTGTTGGTGTAAATAAATATTCATTATGGATATTATTACACTTTACTTAAGTTAACTTAGGATAATGCATTTCTTCGTAGTTTGGATTTGAGACACTTAGGGAAGTGTGCACATAGGGATAGAGCTTGTAGGAGAAATTCCACCTTTTGTGGTCTTGTTTTGTTGTTACACTCCACATTCGGTGGGTCATCCACCTCTTGTGGAATATTATATTATTTCTCCTACCTACCCCTAGTATTTCTTACCTGCCCTTGTTTCTCATTGAGCCACATGTCATGATTGTGTGCTCGTACATCCATATGGCCTTGCCCATATAAGAAGGCCTATATTCATTGTATTGGTGAATCCAGTTGATCATTTTCATATTGATGAGAATACAATTTTGTTCTCGTCATTCTATTGTCTCTCTTTTTATGCTTTTCATTGTTCCCTTGATCTTTCATTCGCCAAACCGCTCGATATACCATTATTGCTGAAACCCTATACCGATGCAGTCTTGATGGTACTCTCCTTCGATGTTTGGAACAAGATGAGATAACAAAGGACTTGGAAGAGGTACATGAAGATATTTGTGGAACTCATGCAAGCGGTCCGTCACTAGCCAAGAAACTCCTGCGTAGTGGATACTATTGGCCATCTATGGAAAAAGACTCCTACTACTTTGTCAGAAAGTGCAAGAAATTCCAAGTTCATGGAGACCTGATACATGCACCGGCATAAGAATTGCAATGAATCACAACACCCTGGCCTTTTTGTCAATGGGGCCTTGACCTTGTGGGTAAAATCCATCCATCTTCATCCAACGACCACAAATTCATTATTACTGCCACCGAGTACTTCACAAAGTGGATCGAAGCTGTTCCATTTACCCAAGTCACCGACAAGAAGATCGCCTCATTCATCCTTAATTACATCATCTGTCGGTATGGTGTACCCATGTACATCATAAGAGATAATGGTCTTCCTTTCAAAAATCATGATGTTCGTGAGCTCTGTGAGAATTTCATATCCAACACCGCGTTTCCACTCCCTATTACCCACAAGGCAATGGTCAGGCTGAAGCATCAAAAGAAAACATATTAAGAATCCTAAAGAAGGCAATCAATGATGTCGGTCGTGATTGGCATGTTCAATTGAATCCAACACTATGGGCATACCACACTAGCATTCGAACCCCTATAGGCACAACTCCCTACTCACTAGTCTATGACGCAGAAGCTATCTTACCTATTGAGGTTGAGATACCATCTCTACGGGTTTCCTTGCACAATCTCGTTGATGATGAAGCATACAGAGTATCACATCTCCAAGCTTTAGAGCTACTTGATGAGAAATGACAAGCTGCATACAATCACCTCAAGGCCTATCAGCAGGGCATGAGCAGAAGCTATAATCATCGGTTAGACCTCGTACATTCGAGGTCAGTGATCTTGTTCTTTGAGAAAATCCTCATAACCAACCCAACCGAGAACATCAGGGAAAGTTTGAATCAAATTGGCTAGGTCCATATGTTATCATTGCTGTATTTGGGTCCGGGGCATATCAGTTGGCTACTTCAGAAGGAGAACCACTAGCAGATCCAATCAACAACATGCACCTCAAAAGGTTTTATACATAAACTGCACAGAGCATTAGGCTCCCATACATATCGACAAAAAACACCAAAAACATTTAGATAAATGTCCTGAAGAAAATACAAAAACATCAAAATAGTAAAGAAAGATTATGCATCCAAACGGTGAACAACCACTCTAGTGGCATCTTGGGTAAGTGCGATGGTGAAAACCTGGCAAATAGGCACCACTCGTAAAGGCTATGGCTCCATTGTCTTTCAAACTTGTTACGATCACATTCACATTCATCCACTCATCCATCCGTCCAAACCATGGCTTGTTATTGATTTGCAATCAAGGATAGTACTTCACACGTCTCGCATCCCGCTTTGTCATAGTCATGTCTAAACTGGGGGAAATAACCTTAATCTAGTGGATGGAAGTGGATACTACATTATTTTTGTGATTCATTGAGTTCTTCATTCAAAACTATCTCACAAAATCCAAAAACATTGGAAAACTATCTCACAAAATACCAAAAACATTGGAAAACAATCATCAAAATCCAAAAACATTGGAAAACTATCTCACAAAATCCAAAAACATTTCAAAAACATCAAATTCAATCAAAAACATGGCAACACCTTGTCCATACGTTTTTCAAAGCAGATACCAAACAAACATTGTGAAATAATCAAACGATGACCACTTATCCAATCAACCAAACAATCAACATCAAACACGCAAACTGTCTAAACAAGGATGCATCCTTCCTTACCAAAACAAAGACACGATGACATTTTTCTTTGACAATAAAATTTTGTTTAAGCTATCAAAATAATTGGTTGATTTATGGTTTATTTATTCATATCAGGTTCCTAAAACGTTGTTTTTGTATCTTCTGCGATTTATTCCGATGAAGTACTGGGGCATGTACTAATGGTGTCTACATGGGAAGTTCACTAAGCTACATGATCATAGGCAAAATACAGTCATAGATCACTACGGCTTGCTGACTACAATGTATACCTCGACCATATGAGCATGAACCATTATCGAGGATCCATATTCTTTTATTCTTTATATATATTGTTTGCCTATAGATACGATGCTCCATCCTTGGTTCCTACTGCCTCATCCAAACTCGATAATGGTTTATCTCTGATTACGGTATGAACTTGTCTTAGGATATGATCAACAAAAGATAAAGGAGGACGTTCCAAGTCATGCATGAAAGGAGATAATCCTTGTCTGTTCCACAAGCAATACTCGGGTCAACTTGATCCATTATATCAAGTTGCTTGTATTAACTTGCTATATAAAAATTCATGTAAGAACTACTTAGGTCATCTTGAATCATGTCAAGTTGATTATAATTTCTTACAACATTTTAAAAGCTCAATGATGAAAATAAAGCACTATGGATCGTCATTTCATCTCATTTGTTTATATGGCATTCCGTTGCATATCACCCATCCATTTACTCATTCATTATTCATATACATAGTTTTATATGCAAGTGTGAACAAAATTAATGTGAACAACTATGTGAAAATTGAGCTGGTCTTGGAAACAATCACGACGGAGTACTCTGATACATCATCAGTGCATCATGCAAAGTCTAAAATAACCTTGCATTCATCTATCATGATCATATCATCATCATTACATTTAGTTGCATTTGCATCGAGTGCATTTTATATCATTTAGTTGAATACAATTACATATAGTTCATTATCATTTATTGACATTAGTCTTATTATATCATTTCATCATTGCATAAATCATGACATTTAGATTCATCCATACAATAAATTGTCCTTGATTGTGTTAGCCATTACTATGTGTTCATTTAGTGTTAGTTACCAATCATCATCATTTATCATCATTTATCATCATTTATCGTTGGATACATCTCTTTATCTATCCATTAGTTAAGTGAATTAATTTATCCATTTAGTATATTTTCATACTCATTCAATGCATTTCATTTTAGGATTCATTACAAACATGCATTCATTCTACTTTTTAATTGCATTAAGGTGCAGTTATTCATGAGTTGCATTATCATTGCATTATCATTTCACTTCATTATATTTTCTGACATTTAGAATCATCAACAAAATCATTGGCCTTAACATTGGTTCATACATTATCCATATGCATTCATTTAGAAATCATCATTTAAATATTTGTACTTTACATTTGTTTATCCATATTGCACTCATCTAATCAACATCAAGATGCATTTACATATATACATCATTCATTTACCGCATAAAATCCTAAAATCATAATATCATTATCTCATTGTCTTATCAAAATCCAAACAACCATCATAATCATCATTTTATTATACATACATAATCATCATGGCATTACATACATAAGGCATTACATCACCAACACATCATGCACACATATATAAACCTGCATATACATGTTAGTATCACGTCATACAAAATGCATATAGACATCATATAGGAATCATCTCATCAATACATACATATGGCAAGTACAACTATCCATCTAAAGCATAAATCATAAAATCATGATCTTGCATAAGCATCCATACATGTCATCAAAATGCACATCAGCAGAAAAATATGGGATCTCCTCATATATCATATCATATCACCAAAAATATACATGTATCAGAGTACAATGAAGTCCACAATATCGGCTACCAAAGAACCATCCAAGACACAGTCCAAAATGACAAAAAAAATACGTGCATACAAAATGCTCTCTCAAATGCCACTCTGACCAGATGCTGTACCACTCTCTACACCTGCTCCCCCACTAGTCCCTACACCACTTGATCTATCTCTCCGTGGAGGACCCATCACTCCCCCACTAGCCCCTGCATCACCTGATCTATCTCTCCAGGGAGGACTCATCACACCACCACTGCTCTGCATCCTCTAAGACCGCTTTGATCTAGCTTGCCACATCTAGGAATAGCTCAGTGCTCGCTGACTAGCTGGCACCACCTACTCATATAACCCCCCGCCAATACTCTATCTCTGCCTGTGCCCGTCAAATCTCCCTCATCACCTCCCCAGTAGGACCCTGTGCTCCTACTCCAACCCGGACTCTCTCCTGCAGCTCTACTAATCTCTCCACTGCATCATCCCTCTCTCGTAGCACCATAGTCAGCTCTGAATCTTGTGCAAATAGCTGCACATCTCTAGCTGCGACCTCTGCCTCCAAATCCTCTACGTGCGTCTGCAAAAATCCTATCATATGATCCCACAGATCTCCACCTGTAGCTCCCTCCCCCATATCCATAGGTTCCTCCCTAGTGGCTCCCTCTCCCATGGCTCCCTCCTCGGTATCCATAGGTGCCTGTCCCTCACCTGCATCCTTGCCATCTAACCTCATGCCTCCCTGCAACAAAGGTTCCTGAGGTAGCCGCAATGCCTTCCCACCTCTCCCTCTCCATTGTAATCGCCCACCACCTCCACCCCCACCTCTGAATCCTCCTCCTCCAAACCCACCACCCCTTCCTCCTCCTCCTCCATCCCCACCCCCACCATCTCCATCACCACCATCCCTTCTCCCTAGTCCACCTACTACTCTGCGACCTCCTCTCCTCCTCCGTCTCCGTCCCCTCTCCTCAAAATCTGGAATAGGCTCTGCCGGATCTGATATCTGAGGAATTAGATGTGCCGCAATATACTGCATATACTCCTTTGACACCCCTGCATCTACCATCCTCGACTGCATATCCCATGGTCTCGCCTGTAGCTTCCGAAACTCTGCTAATGCCTGATCATATGGTAATACTGGCCCCCATAAGTACCTCTCTCGGACCACCCTGACATACTCTCTAGATCCCCTAGGCAATCCCTGCCTCCACCCAAACTGTCTCAACACCCGACCCGAAAGCTGTCTCTCCACATTGTAGGCTGTCCCACCAATGAGGAATCAAGTCATAAAAACATATGGCAACGCCTCCGCATCATCCTCCCAAGGCTCACACTCAATGTAAGGCCTCCAGATCACTGTGTCCAGGTCATCCAGTGCCCGTCGCCACCACTCTAACTTCCCCAGGTGGGGCTGACTCGTCATCCCTCCATACATATATACATATGGCTGGTCCACTACCCAAAATCTCAAACTAACTGGTCGGGTAACTGGTAAGTGCTCCCACGCCCAAATATGCAGAAGCGTGATCCCTACTCCCAAGGAGCCCCTCCCTCGGTATACTACATCATGAAGGTCCTGATATAAGTGCGATAGCACGCACGGTCCCCATGGAAATCAAGTCCCCTTTGTTATCATTTGCTCGATCACCTAACCCCAACCAATGGCCAGTCCATGCGATCGTCGATCTGGGCACAGTAGTCCCCCAACAATACCCGATAACATTGCTGGAAGCGGCTTATACAACTCGGCTATGTCCTCCCAGGCTATCGATCCATCATCAATGTAGACATCCTCCTCAAAAAATCTCTGCACAGCTAAGGTCCCCCACACTCGATCATAGCTCACCAACTCTCCTCGGATGGGAATGTGCAGGATGCGTCATGCATCCTCCAGTGTAACTATCATCTCTCCCTGCGCTAACTGAAACGTGCATGTCTCACTATGCCACCGCTTTGCCAATACTGTAATCAAACCGTGATTCATCCGAATCACGGGTATATGCATCACATTGTACAGGCCTGTCGCTGCAATGCAATCCACCTCAGCCTTTGTCAATTGATCGCGCAACACCTATGTGGCGGGATGCCTCTCGCGCAACTATAAGACACGAAGATCCTCCTACACACGTGCATCAACAATCATCATGAGTTGTTTTGTTTCAAACTTTCTTAAGTTTAAACCTAGACTATCAACAGATACTTTGATTAAGTATCTTCGGGTCTCAACAGGTAAGAAATCATGACACACCTAGACTTCAACAAACATTTATCCTAATGACCTAAGTCTCATTAGGGCTACTATGGTTCAAAACAACTCTCACCTCATCTCTCGATCCATCCATCATTGGCATCTGGAGATTCTTGTGCAAACACACTGGGGCATCTATTTGCATACACAAAAGCGCTCAATCAACTAGGCAATAGCGCTCAAACAACAATAGCGCTATACTGACTCTACCATAGGGCTACTTCATTTCAAAAGCACTATTCTAACTACACACAAGCGCTACTTAGAAGCAAAAGTGCTCAATTGACCGAGCAATAGCGCTAAAAACCCAAAAGCGCTCAAACAACTATACAATAGTGCCACTATTGACAAAAGCGCTAAAATCACTACTCAATAGTGCCATTGCGGCACAATAGTGCTAATTTATTTAACAAAAACGCCAAAACAAAGTTGTAGCGCTATTGTCTCGACTCAACTTGGACCTAGCTAAAAACATATCAAAAATGCACAAAAATAAAAAATTCAAATTCACATACTACTGGTCCGTAGTCGTCTGGCCGCTAGAATCGATGGACATGCTCTAATCGGTGCTCTACTATGGGAACCGACATCCTGACTGCTGCTTGCTCCTTCAAAAAGTCAAAACCAGAGCTCAGTTTCACTATGGTCGCAAATACAAATGAGCTTGTTTTCACCCTTTTCTCTCCATATAAACCCTTCGCCTAACCCTAATTTTCCCCTGCTCACCGCCATGGTCCCCGTAAACTTCCCGAGCCTCCCATTTCTTCATTTTTTCTTTGATTTTTTCTATTTTTCACCAGTATTGCTAAAATCTTCTCTTCTACCACCCTGGGAATTTTCATTTTTTTTCGAGAGATCGCCTGATTTTTTGAATTTTTTCGGCCCATCTCTCGAGGGGGCATACCACCCACTAAATTAAAATTTTTATGGGGTATTTCTTCACACCTATTTTTCTTTCTTTGAAACAACGCGATAAACCGCACCGTCTCAAAGAGGGGCAAATGTAGTCACATAAATCTGTCCATTTTAATTAAATGAATATTTCATATTTATTTGATTAAAAACCCACTAGCCATCAGTTAATTAAATTAATATTTAATTAATCCATCTTCAACATTCTCCTATTAATTAAATAAATTATTCAATTTATTTTATTTAATTCATTCAACCAAATTCCGAATCAATTAAATGAATAAATTCTATTTATTCAATTTAATCCTCTTTCCTCTTTTAAATAAATTAAATAAAACATTTATTTAAATCATTATTCCCCCCCACTTGCATTTTCTTACAAATGCAAGTTGCAACCACAAGTTGAAATAAATTAATTTTATTTTAATTAAAATCCTATTTTCCCTCACCCACCAAATCCACTTGCACTCATAAACCCCCTTCTAGATTCTTCTAAACCCTTCCTAATTAACCTAATCCATCCCCTAATTATTGTCACATTCCTAAGCAACTTGGAGTCACTTCTCAAAGACTTCAAAGTATTTGAAAAGCATTTAATGCTTTGTGTGTTCAACAATTTAACCTCTAAAAGTCTTCCAAACCACTTATGGCTCTTACATGACCATTTATGGTTAACCTCTAACTCAACCCTCATGTGACTCATGTGTCTCCTCAAGCATTTATTTCTTTGACCACGGTTATCCCTTTTACCCTTGCACAGGAGTTTATCCATTGGATAAAGACTTTATTCTTTGAATAAAGAATTTATTCACTCAACCCAACCTTGACCTTAACTCCCAAGTTAACTCTCAGGTCATGTCAAACATTTAATGCTTATTCCCTCTCCTCTCAACCTATCTCACATTGACACTTGTCATCCTATGATTGGGTTGAAAGTCCTCACATGGATTGGATATCATTCAATCCTGATCCTTGTTGAGATTACTCAA
This sequence comes from Cryptomeria japonica, assembly GCF_030272615.1. Lineage (NCBI taxonomy): Eukaryota > Viridiplantae > Streptophyta > Pinopsida > Cupressales > Cupressaceae > Cryptomeria > Cryptomeria japonica. Next base: position 224,178,517 of record NC_081409.1, read on the forward strand.
TCTCAACCATCCATTGCTCCATTTTTCCTATAAATAGAGCCCATTTCTTCATAATCCAGATCCTGAAAACTTGTATGCATCTAATCTATAGGCATTTCTAGAGAGCATTTAGCATCATATTCACTCTTTGTGTTCAAAATCAATTAGTTAATTAGATAAATCTCTTATTTCAATTTTTATTCACACTTGCATAACATAAGTCATAATCATCTACAATCTTGAATCTTCATAAGCATCCATAGTGCAAAAAGCTGCTGAAAGCTACACTAATTTGGAACTTGGAGAGGAGAGGAAAAAGAGAGAAGGAGCTAAGAGCATGGTAGAAGGTATTTGAAGATGTCTTCTTACATTTACATTTATAGTTAAATGCTTTACTTTGTTTTTAGTGTCTTTTTTGGCATGCCTGCTTAGACTAGTTTTTGGTTGATTAACACTAACATTTGCCTTTGTTTTTGTGTGTTATACAACCATAACTTTTAGTCTAACCTTGTCCATTTTGTAGAGCATCAGGTATTATTCATGGTTAAAGTTGGGGTAAAGATATACCTCCTTAGTCTCATTTGTAGTTTGTGGATGATACGACCCTGATGGGACTGGCTAGCTAGGATCAGAGAAGCCATACATTTGTGTAAAGTCTTGGATGTCTATCTTGCTTCTTCTGGCCAATTGATCAATGAAGATAAATTTTCCATCTTCTTCTTCAACACACCAGGAACTATTCAGTTGAGGGTAGCTCATATTTTGAGATTCTAGATTGGCTCTCTTCCTTTGACTTTCCTGGGTATTCCTATCTCTGCTGGTAATCCTCCCAGGGACTCTTGGCAGTGTATTCTTGATAAATTTTTCATGAAGGTTGAACATTGGATACACATATGGTTATCCTTTGTTGGGCGGGTTCAATTGATCAAGTCGATGGTTCATGCTCTCCCAATTTATAGGTGTATGCTTCAAGTGGCATTAGTGTGGCTTGTGAGGGAATTGGATTCTTTGGCAAGGAAATTCTTATGGGTAGGTAGCTTGTCTTCCCCTAAATGGAGTCTTGTCAAGTGGGACATGATGTGTAGCCCAAAAACATTGGGTGGGCTTGGCTTAAGGTAGTCTACTTTATTTGGGGTGGCTTTGGCAACAAAATTGTACTAGAGATGATGTGTGGAATAGGATCAGAGTTGGTCTAGGATTTTGTCCAATAAGTATATATGCAGAGGATTCTGAAGGAGGAAATCCGAATATATAAGCTTGCGGGAAAAGGTTCTACAATTTGGAGTACACTTAAGAAAGGGGCTACACAAATAAAGGAAGGTCTATTTTGGATCTATAAGAGGGGGGAAGAGGCACTTTTTTGGTCGGATTATTGGGATGACTACCCTCCCATTATTAACCAATTTCCTAATTTAGTGAATCTTTTTTAGAGGTTCCTTGAGGAAGGGTGGTCTAGGGTGAGTGACTTTAAATCGGTTTATATGTGTGGGCAATTGGAGATGGTGTGGTGGAAGGTTCCAGATGAATGCCCGACTATTGGTATGAAGGAGGACTACACCGAAATTCATGGCATTTTGGTTAGTAGACATTTTAGCTCTCTCAAGGATAGGGATAGACTTGCTTGGTCTCTGAATCCTAAGGGTGTTTTTACTATTACCAGTGGGTACTAGGAACTGTTGTCCCATAGATTTGAGGGGAGGGAGGTTCAATGGTGGAAATATGTTTGGAACAAATTCTCTTGGCCAAAGTGTAACTGCTTTACTTGGAATTTGGCTTTGAATAGATGTTTGACTTGGGACAATATTCACAAGCGTGGGTTTCATGGTCCCTCCATCTGTGTTTTGTGTGGCAATGGGGAGGAGGATTGTACACACTTTTTCTTCAGATGCCCTTTCTCGATGCAAATTTGGCAATACTGGTGGGGGGTGTGGAAGCACTCTTGTGTTCATGCAGATTCTCTAGTGGATTTTTGGAGTAGTATGGGTAAGCCTCCTACTTTGTCCTCTTTTTTCCAGATTGTGTGGCACATTGGGCCCATTTTCATACTTTGGCAGATCTGGCTAGAGAGGAACCAAAGGATCTTTCAGGATGACAGGCTGATAGTTCAACAAGTGTGGTATAGAATAATAGGAATGATCCAGGAGATGGTGGAAGATGAATGTGAGGTGAATTATCCTCTGGATAGAGGAGGCTAAAATTGTGAGTAGGTTGGGTTTACAGGAATTGTCTCCTATCTCCGCTTGTGCCAGGAGAGGTAGACGTGCTATGAAGAAGGTTCAAAGGGTGGGAATTTGGTTACCCCCCAAGATGATTTCATAAAGATCAACATAGATGGCTCCTCTCGTGGTAATCTAGGTCCTGCTGGGATAAGAGGTGTCGGTAGGGATCGTCTGGGTGATGTGGTTTTCTTCTTTTCAGTGCATAAAGGGTAGTAGGATAATAATTATATGGAGGGATTAGTAATTCTCTATGCCCTGGAGTGAGCTTATGCATTGGGGCGACATAAGGATATCTATGAATTAGACTCGCAGATTATTGTTAATTTTTTGATTGAGCAGAAGGTTGTTGGGATTAATTGGCAACTGACAGGGGTTGTTCACCAAATTTTGCAGATTAGTGCTATGATGGAGAAGGTGTCTTTCATCCACATTCCTCATTAGTGGAATAGAGTGGCTGATTGTTTGGCTAAGTGGGCTTTAGAACATGTTGGTGATTGGAAAGTTGAGGGTTGGGTGCATCTTTCCCCGGATTACTGTCAGGACTTGCATAGGATCTTTATAGAGGATATGGATAGTTATGAAGCTAGACGATGGCTTTAATTGCTTGTAGTTCCCTCCTGGAGCCTTGTGACTTTGGGTTTCTTATGTAATGCTTGTTTTTGATTATTAATAAAGTTTTTACCCCTTTATTCAAAAATAAATAAATATATGTTATCAACTTAGACATCACTCTTTACACAATTAAAAAAAAATAAAATTTATGAATAATTTAGCTCAATTTATGTTGATTGTTCATGAAGGGTTTTCAAAAACAACAATTAGGGCCAATAAAATTAATTATTAAATATTTAAAAAATTTTATAAAAAAATCCTCATCAAACTTTACTATAATACCTCATGACCAGTATTGAATTTTAATGTTTTTGACCATGTTAGTCCTTGGATATACTGATGTTTTTGGTGTTATTCGGGTAAATTTTGAACACCATCTAGGTTTCTTGGGATGTAGCATATTTCTATATAGCTAGGTATGTAGGTTTCGCCCTTAGTGGTGGCCTCCTTCTATGCATTGTAATCTTGAGCGAGGAATGGAGGTTTTCTTAGCTGGTTCTTTCCTCTAGGAGCTCTTGAACCACTCTACTATTATATAATATATATTCGTGGCTTGTCCACTTTTGGCCAGAAAAAAAAAACAACAACTTTACTATAATACACAACTTCCATCAAAAGGAATTAGAAAAATACTTTTATTTATGTCAAATTATGTTGGTCTTACACATGCATGATATGAACCTAAAAAGGTGACTTTTGAAAAATGTTTTTTCTACATGCCTATTAAAAATTACCTTGTATGATCAAGGTATCCAAATAATTACATATTTGTAAACTAGACTCAAAATAGTCCATTTCATATTATTGGACTTTCTTAAATGCAAATGTGTAAGTGCTTCAAAGTTTTACTCCAGGTGTGATAAACTATAAGTTTTAGAAAAAACCACTTCCACTTTTTGTCCAAAATATGGATCCAACTTCTTGCACTGGCCCATATATGTAAATATTATTTTGAATCTACACATGTTAGTTTTGTGACAATGCACAATTACCAAACTAGTTTTTTGATAATGTGTTAAATAATGATACATAGAAATATAAATCAATTATATCCAAATATTCAAACACATGTCCATACACAAATGTACATCCAATTTATAAATGTTCATATATGTAAATAAATTTATAAATGTTTAGATATAGATGTCCATATAAATATCCATTAAAATAAATATATATTTTAGGTACACGTGTATATAAACATAAATATATGTCAATTATAAATGTCCATGTACCGTCTAAATAAAAGTCCATAAACATAAATGTTCATAGAGATCTATTAGTAGCTCCTAGTCGAGCAACCCTCAAAGTGAGAATCCTGCTCTGTTAGATACATAGAGCCCTACAAAAATGCAATTATTTATTAGAATATTGAATTCAAGTATAATTTATTGTACAAGATTGTACAAGCATATGTTTTAAATGATAATAATATCTCCTATTTGTAGAGTAAAAAATTGCACACAATTACAATTTCACATTTATGCATTGCATACATGTTAATTTTAATATTTATGATAAATTATATATTTTGATTTTAAAGAATCTATTTTTACGAGTGATAAAGACAAAGCATTATTGATGAGCCTATAAATTGTCATATTTATTCCATGATTTATGACACCTTATCCATGTTTATAATGCCATTCTAATAGATTTCCAAATACTACCTTGGTTTCATGAAGCATTAACTATGATTAATGATGTTTGATTAACATTTGTATGTCTAGTTAGTTAATGCTAAATAAGTGTAATATATTATGATGAATGGTTATTATTAAATCTTAAGTATTTTGGAAGGATTAACATGTTTGTGAGAGATTTGAGTTGTTTATGCAGTCAAAAAGAAGAAGAAACATGTTGACAGTTGCCACAATGTAGTTGTTGACTAAACATGCATAAATTGTTAAAAAACTAGTTTCAATGAAATGGGTATATCTCTCTCATTTCTAGTGATATTTAGATCTTTAAAATGAGTTGGAAAGATTAAAAGGAGGGCTACCAATCCTTTAAATAATTTGACAAGATTCACAATAGTTAAGGAGAAACATTCACTAGAATATGACTAAAACAAAATTGACAAATTTGGAGGCAACAATTAAGGAATGAGTTCTAGTTCAATTTGGACTCTTTCACCTCTTGCTGATCTCATGTATTTGGAGTTATTGAAGTCATGAAAAAATAGAAAAAATAGTGGGAACAATAAATCATGGCTCATAAATAATTATGACATGTTTTATACACATTTTCAACCATGATTGTATTTTGATTTTGTAAGAGTTTGAAGAGGATTAGAACACTCTCAACTCATTTGATTTCATCTGTATTATTAGTTATGGAAATAATAAGTCATCTCCTCATTGTCATGGGGGAATAGACATGTGTTGTAATTTGCTTTAGGTCTATAATAAATCCAACTCTTAGACCTCATGTATAAATATGAGATCTTGTCGTGTTTAGAAAGGGGAGAGTATCCACTTAGTGTTGAGTCTTGTTAGTAGTGTCTTTGTTAAATCAACAACTCTGATATTAGTCCATGTAATATTTGATTTGCAATAAGAAAATGATTTGAATAATGAAGCCTGTTTATTGAAGATTGAATGCTAATAATTAAGATTGAATCCACTCAAACAAGGGCCACTTAAGGAACTGTGATTCCATAGTGGTTTAGATTATTGTTTAATATACTATATTGTTAGTAGTGAGTTTTTTAGGATTGATTTTGTTTCAGCATATTAAATTTCAATAGTTTTAGAATAACCAACCTGCAACCACTACTATGTTAAATAACCACTCATCTCACAGTCTTCATTGTGTGATTTATTTCCAACATTGTTATTTTTTTAGTTTACTTTATTGGTTTTAGTTTATTTGTCATACACAACTGATAGAAAAACCTAAAAGGCTTTTCTAGTGGACATATAGTGCCGACAACATTGAAGAATACATGTCCTTGGTTGATAATTAAATAAACCTTTGCTGAGGGCATTAGGTTACTCCATTGGGCACTCCAACCAAGTTGAGTGCATGATATACTGCACCAACCTTCTTATATATATAGTAGAGGCCATTCATTTTTGGCATTGTTGTCGTGGATGGTGTGAAGCTATGAGAGCCCCTAGTGTTTTTAGAAGTTTTTTTTTGTTTTCCTAGAACCATAGTTTTCATTCAAAGCACATAGGATTTTTAGAATTTTGCAAGTACCATAAAAAGATCTAGCAATAGAGAAATGGATTTCGCATCCATGAAGCACAACAAAAAGCCAATGTCATTACCAACAAGTTTGGAAATCAATGAAGACATGTTCTCTAGCATAATAAAGGAATTTTGTTAATGTATTGATGACAAAGTGTTGGTTTATGAGGAGGCAAATAAAGACAAATTTGTTTTGGAAAATGAAGGAGTTGACATACACAAGGTTGCTTGTCAAGATGAACATGATATCAAAATCAGAACTCCTACTTCAAGAAGAGGGATTCCATATAGGCAAAATCAGTCTTCTCATGCAAAAAAGTAAAGAAAATATTGAAGAAGACCAATTTTGGGATGACTTAGAGAAATTTTGATTAAATTTTGATGCTAAAAAAATATCTTTTGTAGAGAAAAATCATGAGCAACATGAGCAAAGTGCAAAAATTTCTAGGTTTCTAACACATTAGTCACACAAAATGGTGTTTACAAATCAAGAAGAGGATAAAGAAGCAATCCATTAGGAGAAATCCAATAATGAGGGTTCAAAATTTGTTCTTTCACAAGGATGTCCTATCAGATATCTTATTTAGATGGAGACAAAAAAAGCATCACAACTTCTGTTTGCATCCAAGTATGAAGTTACAATTGAAGATGAAGCTAAAATTCCAGTTGTAGTCAAAGGAGAATGGTTTCAGCTCTTTTATCCACTTCAAAACAACAATATGTATTGTCAATATGAAGTAGTAAGTGAGTTTGTTAATGTCTTTCCAAAATCATTATAGTTGTTTATTAAGGTTCTATTGATGTTGCAACTTTTTTTGGTCACCCATAAACATGTGAAGCATTGTAAGTTAATGAGAAAAGACAACTATTTTAGAGAGCCAGTTAATGGTTTTGCTTGATCAAGTCTTGTTTGTTGGTTAGTATAGGTTAAGATAGGTTAGGATAAGTTTTTCATTCAATAAGTGTTGTTGCACATTGTCTTAGATGTTTTTTTATCTAATTGTTGAAGCATAGTTAGTCAGGTGTTGTCTAGTGTATTGTTCCCCAGTTCTTATTTTTTAAACGACTACCTTAGAGGTGTTCACACTTGGTTGGTTCGTCATATTTCAAGATCACTTATTTTTTTCAAGGTTGTGAGTTAGTCATGTCTTCAATTATGAAAGAGAGTCTTTGCATATGTTGTCAAAGAGTTTCTATTAAGTAGTTGGGTCTTAATAGGATCAAGAATGTCTATCCAAATGATGTTGTCCAATTAGTCTAGTCATATTTTATTCAAAGGTAATGGAATGCATTTAAATTTATGGCAAAAGTCATTGGATGGAGAGAATTTTCTACAACAATTGATTAGTTTACTCGCAACAACTATTGTGTGATTGAAAAATAAATCTACAACAACTACAAGACATTTATAGCAACTACTAATGATGAATATGCAACCAGTTTTAGAGGAACCTGTGCACTTCGCTCTTCAGGGACCTGTACTTTCATCTATTCACCAAATTTGCATCTTTCAACAACATCACCATAGGTACTTACATTTCTAATTCCCATTTATTGGTGATATTTATCATTTTTAGTTAATTGACTATCTATGCATTACAATATGTTCTGATTGATTGAAAAATAGGTTTTAAGGACCCGAAACCATTACATCATAGTTAGAAAGAAAGCTGAGAAAATAGAGTCCACATACAGAGCGACTGGTCAAAAGACCAGCGAACAGAAAAAATAGCTAAACAACAAAAAACAACAAAGAACCCAAGGAGACACTACATAGTAATTTTCTTTAGCAGATCCTCTACCTTAGTCACTAGCTCATCATAGGTCGCTCCAACTGATTTTAGCTCCTCCAGGTCCTTATTCACTTTCTTTTCCTTCCTCTTTCCACGGGTGCAGGTTCTGGGACCTTGGGCTTCCCCTGTTCCTTTTGCATCCAGGTCAATTTCCTGGGTTTTCTTTTCGTCATCAAGCTTGCTGATGAGGGTATGGGTGTTGTTGGCTAAGATTTTCAAAATGCTAAGGCTTTGCTCCGCAATGTTCTTGAGGCACTCCTCTATCTTGTCCACTTTGGCAACTATGTCCGAGAACATTTTTTCACTAGTTTCCTGCAGGGTTTTTCTATCCTGTATCTCCTTTTCAATTTTCTCAAACCGGGGATTAAAGGCATCTCTGATGTCTTCCACTTTAGCAATTGTGTTCTTCAGATCTTCGATATAATCGACCATAGTGTTCCCCTCTCCAATGTTAATGGTCTCCAGGATCAGGACTCTATTGCAGAGCTTTTTGTACTCATCTGCAGTTTTCTTATTCCCATCAATAAGCCATTCTATGGTTTTCATAAAACCCTTCAAGGCCTCGGGAGGAGGACCAGGAGAAGGAGTCACTTTTCCAAGGGTTATCTGTTCATCTTTAGAGATATGGAGGGCATAAATAGTGTCGGTGGCCCTGAGAGTCTCCTCCATAGTCTCCATATCCAGGCTTTGTTAAGCTTCCAGGGTCCTTGTTTGCTTGTCCTCTTCCGGTTCCTTGCTGGTCTCCTCCGGTTCTTTACCAGTCTCCTCTATTTTCTTTTTCTTCTTCCTGGGTTGGGCTTGGTTCTTACTTTTTTCCTTTAACACCCTCTTAGGGTTCTTCCTCTCCTCAGGGAAATCAGAGTACTCTTCTTCCGAAGAAATACTAATCAAGGGTTTTCTTTGGGGTTTTTTGCTCTTAGAAGAAGAGGGTCTTGATTTCCTCTTCTTACTACTCTCATACTCTGAGTCGTCAGAGCTTTCCTCATTATCAGTCGAGTAATCATTGCCTGATTCCTCCTCCTCCGAGAAATCAGAATCAGACATTTCTTCTTCCGAATCCACAGAGAGCTGCATTCGGTTGATTTTACTAGCCTTTAAATGGTCATAAATGAGGACCATAAGTCCCTGGTGCATTGCAGTATCACCCCAAGGATTTTATTTATAGGATTTTAGGGAGGCATTCATAGAACAAAGCAAGAAGTAAGGGAAATTCACCTTATCATTATGCCTAAAATGATTTAAGAGGACAAAATGATACCCATATACTTTCGTAAACCTACCATCTAGAGTTATATACCTCATTAAAACAAAGAGAATTTCCCACTAGGGTTTTGCAAAAGCCCTAGGTGGGTAATAGGTTTTGCTCAACTTTACCAGTCTTTTCTTCTCTTTCTCTGTGACTGGGTACCTTTCAATGGCTTCCCTGCTGACCTTCCTGTCTCTGTAGAAGTTGCAACCCTCCCTTTTGAGTCCCATAGCTTTAGCTATTAAATCTTCGTCAATTTCCACCAGTTGGTCGCCCATTTTAAGCATGCCCTTCTTCCAATTTTTGCAGAAGAAGCTAGTTATCTTTCCATCATGGCCATGGAGTCTCTCAATGAAGCTCAAAAGACCACCCTTCTGCAAAATTTCCCGTACCTCTTCTTTTTGTTTCCACTCCTTGCAACTGCTTGGCTCATATCTTCTCCTATTTCCGCCCATGGTGTCGTTTCTCACAGCCAAGTTTAGATTACAGAACTGGTGAAACAGAAAGCTTTTCGAAGTTAAAACAAAAACCCAGAAAGCGTGCATAGCATTAATGATCTGATGGGTTATAACGCACGTTCTGCTGGCTTTGATGTTATAATGAGTAATTCCCTCATTATCGAAGTAACTCGAAGTGCTTACTTCAGTACTTATCATAATTGCCCTGTCAATCAAAAGTCTTTGGGGTACTTTGATATCTTTCATTAATTATGATTTGTCTGACATCTTCGGGGAGACCGCTCTCACCAGTCCACGTGGTAATAGTCTCACTCTTAACTGCCACGTTTGCAGCCCAATCAGCAGAACAGTTGGCCTCCCGATAAATATGGGATATGTGACATTTTTTGAAGGTTCTAATGATATCAATGGCAGAAAAAATTATATTGTGAATCGACCAAGAGGGCTTTGAGGTCCCATTGAGACACTTAATTATATTATTGGAATCCCCTTCTATCTAGAGATAGGGACAGTTCCATTTTTTGGCTAGAATAATGCCTTGAAGGGCTGCCATAGCTTCCGCTTTATGATTGGTTTGAATGCCAATAGGGACAACAATCATACCTTTGCAAATGCCTCTGTCGTCTCTGAGAATAGCTCCATAGCCTAAGGGACCTGGGTTTCCTTTGGCTGCTCCATCAAAATTGATTTTGAGCCAACCTTGGGGAGGGGTTTGCCATTTAACTTCAAGCCTTTTATTGTAGCTGATATTATGACCATCAGTGATCTTCATATTCCAAGCTCTTAAGATGTTTGATTCCAAGGAGTTGTTAGAGTAACAAGAGACCTCCATAGTTCCCATATTTTCCTGAATAGCCCTTTGAATTTTCTGAAAAACAATGTCTTGATTTAAGGACACATCCCTGAATATTCAGTTGTTTCTTTCGTTCCAAAGACCTCACAAAATGTGTGGAAGAGAGAGCTGCCACATGCATCTCAGAAAAGAGTTGGTCCAATGAATTTGCCAGGAAGAGAACAAATCTCTGATGTTACTGGGAAACACCCAAGTTAGACTAAAGCTCTTGAGGAAGCTTTCCCAAATAGAGGTTGAGAAAGAACAATGGAGGGCAAGATGGTCCATTGACTCTTCCTCTTGAAAGCACAACACACACCTGTTTGGAAGGGCAAAACCTCTGCATTTAAGGTTGTCAATAGTAAGGATCTTATTCTGGAGAATAGTCCAGAAGAAAAAATTGATTTTGGGAGTGAGACCTTTTAACCAAACTTTAGACCAGAAGGGATTCATAGGAGGGGAGGGAGAGAGGATACAATACATCGAAGATACAGTAAAAATACCTTTGGGGTTATATTTCTAGATCAGGGAATCCTCTTCCTTATTCAGCCAAATAGCAAACAATTGGGTTTTGAGCTTAGAGAGATTGAGATGAATACTATCAATGTTCTGCCAGTTGTTCCCATCCCAGTAATCAACCACTAAGGTACCAAAAGAGCCAATACAAGAGGGGGCATTGGAAGCCCACTCATAGAAATCCATAAGGGGTTTGTCAAAAAGCTAGGGATCCTCCCAGAATCTAACTTTTCTACCATTTCCAAGTTTCCATGTCACACCTTTAGCAATCACATCTTTACATTTAGAAACATGGTTCCAGATATGGGATCCATTTATGCTAAGATCCAAATTAAGAAAAGAAGAAAGAGAAGAGGACAAAAGAGAATACTTACTTCTCCAAATTTTGCACCATTCAGAATCAGAGTGAAACCATCTCCAAGCTTCTTTAGACAAGAGTGCTTCATTTAAAGTGCGAATCCTCCTGAGCCCTAGACCACATTTGCTTTTTGGCTTGCAGACCTGATCCCATGCCACTAAGGACATTCTTTGCTTTTCCTCAACCCCAGACCATAGGAATATTCTTTGAATTTTCTCAATAGCTTCAGCATACTTGACTGGAATTCTGAATAAGCTAAGAGCATAAATTGGGATACTTTGAAGAGTAGCCTTAAGGAGAAGGAGCTTACCAGCTTGACTTAAGAGAGCCCCTTTCCAACCTGCAAGTTTTTTGTGGAATTTATCAACCAGTGAACTCCAATAGGAGTCAGGAGGGGCAATCCCCATGGGGAGACCAAGGTAGGTAGCAGGGTGGTCAGCAATCTTACACTCCAGAATTCTGCTGATCCTTTTTTGTCTTCTCTCCGGGGTATTAATGAAAAACACATCACTTTTGGCCCAGTTAATAAGCTGCCCCGTAGCAGAAGCATATTTACACAAGGTACTCTTTAGAATTTTAGCTTCTGAGATGCTTGATTCCCCCATAATTATTGTATCATCAACAAACTGCTGGTGTGAACAAATAAGGTCAGCAGAAGAAGGTTGGAGGCCCTTAAAGGATCCTATCTGCACCAAGTTTTCCATGGTCCGACCAAAGCATTCTACCATAATAATGAAAAGGATGGGGGAGATAGGATCTCCTTTCCTAAGACCTTTCGAATCTTGGAAAAAGGTTGAAGGAGAACCATTGACAAGAACAACAAAGGACGCAAAATTGGTAAGTTGGGAGAAAATATCCACAACTCTTGGGGCAAACCCAAAGGAAGTGAGAACTTTCTGAAGAAGAGACCAGTCAACCCTATCATACTATCATTGTTCTAATTATGTGCTTCATAACTACTTTATTTCTCCACTCAACCATTCATTGTTATTTGAGGACAAATGACCTTTTAGCTAGGTAGAAACATGTATGCCTTGCATTTTTGTCCTAGACCATAAGAGGATGACCTTGCTTGTATAGTTTCATACCTACCTCCTATATTGATGATTGTGTTTGCTTCATTTGATATGTTGTTCTATTCATTTCCCTTTGCCATTATTTTGTTAAACATGACAAAAGATAAAAGTATTTATGGGTAGTTGTACTAGAACAATAATGTCAAAGTGAATTATGAGTTATTAGGAAATATTGAATGATCTTCTCAATACTAAAGTTGGAATGTCCTTGGAAAGTAGTTTACACCATTATGACAATGCTTCATTTTGATGGAAGGCAATCACGTGATGTTCTCATGAAATTTGCATGATAGTAGAGAGAAACATTTAAAGGAGTATCATGAATTAAGAGGATAGTCTGATGTTCAAAATACATATGCCAGTTTTAGTAGAGATATTGTTCATAAGAAGTGAAGAAAACAATGTTAAAGATGAAGGTACATAGATATGATTTGTGAAAAGGTGTTAGAAAGGTTGCTCATAATATAAGAATGATGAAAATGAGATCTTGAGAATCATGGGCAAACAAAGCAAATAAAGGTTAGTTTAAATATTTTAGATCAGTCATGCAAGAACCATTATCATATATGTTAATATCTCCATACAAGCACAAAAAGAGTATTAGAAGCTTTTAAATGAATAAAAATGGTGTTGTGGAGATAGTCCATTAAAACAATCATCAAAAGATAGTAGCTCATGAAAGAAACATGACACTCTAAGACAAAGGTGTTAGTAAGGTAAAGAGCAGTCACATAAATACTTCAAGGCAACAATCAACAATGGAAAGAACAATGAAAATTGATTGTATTGTGAGGAGACCAAAAAGAGAACAAAGTATGACAATGAGAGGAAGGATTTGACAAGAAGACAATGACAAGAATGAAGCATAGTAATGACAACAAAAGAAGTTTAGAATACAAATTGACTATAAACAACAAAAGAAATGATGGACTAAGATCAAGGAATGGTGATAATTAGAAAATGATGAAAATAATATTTTCAGACCCTCTGTAGTAGCAAATACAATGAGAATAAAAGGCAATGACAATCTTAAAGCAACAAAGAATATGACAGTTACACGATTTCATGCTAGTAATTTTTATGCATAACCAATGTTTATCCCTTGCTTTAGTACAAGTAAGATTTCAGTTGGGGGAGTGATGAGCCTATAAATTGTCCTATATATTCCATGATTTATGAAACCCTATCCATTTTTATAATGTCATTATTATACATTTCCAAGTATTACCTTGGTTTCATGAAGCATTAACTATGACTAATGATGTTTGATTAGCATTTGTATGTCTAGCTAGTTAATGCTAAATAATGCTAATATATATGATGAATTGTTATTATTAAATTAAAAGTATTTTGGAAGGATTTAAATGTTGTTTGTGATAGATTTGAATCATTCATGTAGCTGGGAAAAATAATAACTAAGTTGACAGTTTTCACAATGTAGCTATTGAGTAGACATGCAAAAATTGTCAAAAAAACTAGTTTAAGTAAAATGGGCATATCTGCCTTGTTTTTTAACAAAATTTAGATCTTCAAAATGATTTGGAAAGATTAAAATGAGGGTTACCAACCCATTGTATCATTTAAGCTAATTCACAATAGTTAAGGAGAAAAATTCACTAGAAGTTGGCGAAGACAAAACTAGCATATTTGGAGGTAGTAGTTAAGGAATAAGTTCTAGTTCAATTTGGACTCTTCCACCTCTTGATGATCTCATGAATTTCTAGTTATTGAATTCAGGGAACAATAGAGAAACTTGTGGGAATAATAAATCATGACTCAAATTATTTGACATTTTATGTACACATTTTCAGCCATGATTGTATTTTGATGTTGCAAGAGTTTGAAGAGGATTAGAACACTCTCAACTCCTTTAGTTTGGTCTTTATTATTAGCTACGGAAATAATAAGTCATCTCCTCATTGCCATGGGAGAATATACATGTATTGTAATTTTTTTTAGGTCTATAATTAATCATACTCTCAAGCCTCATGTATAAATATGAGAATTGTTGAGTTGAGAACGAGGAGAGTATTTAGTTAGTGTTGAGTCTTGTTAGTAGTGTCTTTGTTCATTAAGCAAGTCTAATATTAGTCCATGTAATCTTTGATTTTCAATATGAATGTGATTTGAATAATGAAGCTTGTTTATTGAAAATTGAATGCTAATTGATGCACATGAAAGGGTCCAAGACAAAAACACAAGTCCAAAGAGTTAGATGTTAGTTCCAACCAAAAAAAACATAATCAAAATGGACAAAAACCTCAAAATGCATACCAAGAAAGATTAAAAAGCATGTAAATAAAGCATGAAACAAAAAGAAGAGAGAAGAGACTCCCTTAGATGCTTCCAATGATGCTCCTTAGATAACTCTCCCTTGTCTTTCTCCTCTCCAAGATCCAAATGAGTATAGCTCTCAGTTTTTAGCACTAACCATGGATGTGAAATGGAGATTCAACAATGGTTGGAAAATGATCTTCCTATTGCTATGCAAATGCTAGAAATAAGATTGCTATGAGAAAACTTAAGTGTCTATGCTAATGCAAGTATAGTAACAATTCTCTAATGCTTCCACCTTTGCTTGAGGAATGAGACTCTATTTATAGGCAAAATAGAAGATTGGATGGTCAAGATTGATCTGATTTGTGGAGGGATAGGATTTCATGATTCTCCATCCTTGTGATAGTTTTCACACCAATCCCATGTTGTCAAGTGTGAATATCAGAGAGCTTGAGAGGAGAGGGAAGGAGCATTTAATGCTTGCGAAGACATGAGGGTAACCTCATGTGGTTGGGGTTACATGATAAATCTTTTATCCAAGGGTAAGGTTATTATCCAATCGGTAAACTCTTGTGCAAAGTTTACCCATGATTAAGACTTGACTAAGGGGTCAAGACCCATGTGGGTTAAAGTGTGTTGAAGAAGCAAAGGATTTATGACTCTGTAAGAGTCTTAAATGGTTGAGATGATGGATTGAGGGTTAATTTTGGTTTAGGATTGTGCAAATGATTACAAGAGGGATTAGGCTAATTTAGAAGGGCTTAGAAGAATCTAGAAGGAGGTTAATGAGCAAGTGGGTTTAACAAGTGGGTGAGGATAAATAGGCTTTTTAATTAAATGTTTTAGTTAATTAAAATAGGGAGTGCACTTTGCATTTGTAGGAGAATGCAAGTGGATGAGATTTTTAAATAAATATTGATTTATTTAAATGAGTGGAAAGGGGAATTAAATAAATTTATTAATTTATTTAATATTTTGAACTATATTTAGTAATTAAATAAATTTATGAAATTTATTTAACGAAAATAGTAGAATAGGCTAAGGTGAATTAATTAAATGTAAATTTAATTAATAGAGGAATATTAATGCATTAAATAAATATTAAATATCTATTTAATTAGTAGACAATTTTATGTGTCTACACTAATAATTAAGATTGAAGCCACTCAAGCAAGGGCCACTTGAGGAACTATGAATCTATAGTAGTTTAGATTATTGTTTAATATGCTTTATTATTAGTAGTAAGTTGTTTATGATAAGTTTTGTTTTAGCATATTTAATTCCATTAGTTTTAGAACAACTAGTCTACCACCATTGTTATGTCAAATAACCAGTCAACCTGCAGCCATCGCTTTGTAGTTAGATTTATTTCTGTCATTGTTATCTTTCCAGTTTAGTTTATTGTTTTCTGTTTATTTTCTATAAACAATTGGTAGAACAACCTAGAAGGCTTCCCTAGTGCACATATAGTACCAACATCATCGAAGAAGACATGTCCTTGGTTGATAATTATATAAACATCTACTAATGACATTACGTTACTCTGTTGGGCACTCCGACCAAGCTAAGTGCATGATATACTACACCAACCTTCTTTATATATATATTGATGCTCTGTGAAATGGGAGGTTGTTAGACAAAAACCTGTGGTTGTTTAACACATAAGAAACACAAGAAACAAAAAGAAATGTTAGTGTTAATCAACCAAAGACTAATCTAAGCAGGCATACCAAGAGAGACACTAAAAACATAATGAAACATTTAACTATGAAAACAAATGCAAAAAGACATCTCCAAATGCCTTCCACCATGCTTGTAGCTCCTCCTCCCTTGTTCCTCTCCTCTCCAAGTTCCAAATTAGTGTAGCTCTCAGCAGCTTTTTGCACTATGGATGCCTTATGGAGGTTCAAGATTGAAATGCTTTAACTATGCTATGCAATTGTAAAACAAACTAGTTATGATATGCTATGAAATGAACTAAGATTTATTTTAATCCAAAATGACAATATATTAGTGATTTATGCTAAATGCTCTTCTCTAAAATTGGCTATAAGTTAAATGCATATAAGTTTTCAGGATCTGGATTATGAAGAAATGAGCTCTATTTATAGGAAAAATGGAGCAATGGATGGTTGAGATTGAGTAATCTCAACAAGGGTCAGGATTGAATGGTTTATGATCTATGTGAGGACTTTCAATCCAATCCCATGTTGACAAGTGTCAACATGAGATGGGTTGAGAGGAGAGGGAATAAGCATCAAATGCTTGACATGACCTGACGGTTAACTTGGGAGGTGAAGTTAAGGTTGAGTTGAATGGATAAATTCATTATTCAAAGAATAATGCTTTTATCCAATGGATAAACTCTCGTGCAAGAGTTAGTGAGGATAACCATGGTCAAAACAATAAATGCTTGAGAAGACACATGGGTCACATGAGGGTTAAGTTAAGGGTCAAAGTCCCTAACCATGGGTACAAGTGGATTTAACCATAAATGGTCATGTAAGAGCCATTAGTGGTTTGGAAGACTTTAGAGGTTAGCTTGTTGGACACATAAAACATTAAATGCTTTTCAAAGACTTTGGAGTCTTTGAGAAGTGACTCCAAGTTGCTTAGGAATGTGACAATAATTAGGGGATGGATTAGGCTAATTAGAAAGGGGTTTAGAAGAATCTAGAAGGGGATTAGGATTGCAAGTGAGTTTGGTGGGTGAGGGAAAATAGGATTTTTATTAAAATAAAATTCATTTATTTCAACAAATAGGTGCAAGTTGCATTTTTAGGAGAATGCAAGTGGGGGGGGATTTAATGATTTAAATAAATGTTTTATTTAATTTATTTAAAAGAAGAAAGGGGATTAAATGAAATAAATAGGATTTATTCATTTAATTGATTGTGAATTTGGTTTAATGAATTAATTAAAATAAATTGAATAATTTATTTAATTAATAGGAGAATGTTTTGAAGATGAATTAATTAAATTAATAGTTGGCTATTGGGTTTTTAATCAAATAAATAGCAAATATTTATTTAATTAAAATGGACAAATTTATGTGACTACATTTGCCCCTCTTTGAGACGGTGCGGTTTATCGCGTCGTTTCAAAGAAAGAAAAATAGGTGTGAATAAATATGCCCCATAAAATGTTAATTTAATGGGTGGTATGCCCCCTCGAGAGATGGGCCGGAAATTTTGAAAAATTGGGCGATCTCTCGAAAAAGAATGAAAATTGGCAGGGTGGTAGAAGAGAAGAATTTAGTAATACTAGTGAAAAATAGAAGAAATCGGAGATAAAATGGAGAAATGGGAGGCTCTCGAAGTTCACGGGGACCATGGCGATGAGCGGGGTAAAATTAGGGTTACGACGAAGGGTATATATGGGAGGAAAGGGGTGAAAATAGGTTAATTTGCATTCGTCTGGATAGTGATTTTTGAGCTCTGATAGTGACCTTTTTGAAAGAGCCAACAACAGTCAGGATGCTGGTACCGATAGAAGATCATCGGTGAGAGCGAGTTCGTCGATTCTAGCAGCCAGATGACTATGGACCAACGGTATGTGAATTTGAATTTTTTATTTTTATGCATTTTTGATATGTTTTTTAGCTTGTCCAGGTTGAGTCAGAACAATAGCACTAAAACTGTGTTTTGGCGCTGTTGTCAATTTAATTAGCACTATTGTGTCACTATAGCGCTATTGCATAGTGGTTTTAGTGCTTTTGTAAAGTCTAGCACTACTGCATAGTTAATTTAGCACTTTTGTGTTTTTAGCTCTATTGAGCATGGCTTGTAGCACTTGTGTTTTTATGTGGCGCTATTGTATAGTTGTTTTAGCACTATTGTTGGTTTAGCGCGATTGGGTAGTTGATTTAGTGGAGTTGTCAGAATATTAGCACTATTGTTTGCAGAGTAGCGCCTTTGCATAGGAAGGTAGATGCCCCAGTGTGTTGAAAAAGAATCTCCTGATGCCAATGGTGGATGGATGGAGATGTGAGTTGAGAGTTGTTTTGATACATAACAACCCTGTTGAGACTTAGGTCATTAGGATAAATGCTCGTTGTAGTCTAGGTGTGCCATGATTTCTTACCTGTTGAGACCCGAAGATACTTGATAAAAGTATCTGTTGATAGTCTAGGTTTAAACTTAAGAAAGTTTGAAACAAAAGAATTGATGATGATGGTTGATGCACGTGTGTAGGAGGATCTTCACATCTTACAGATGCGCGAGAGGCATCCCGCCACATAGGTGTTGCGCAATCAATTGATAGAGGCCGAGGTGGATTGCATTGTAGCGACAGGCCTATATGATGTTATGTATATGCCCGTGATTCAAACGAATCACAGTTTGATCACAACATTGGCAGAGCGGTGGCATAGTGAGACATGCATGTTTCACTTAGCATAGGGGGAGATGACGGTTACACTAGAGGATGTATGGCAAATCCTACACATTCCCATTTGAGGAGAGTTGGTGACGTATGATCGAGCTTGGGAGATAGCAGCAGTGCAGATATTTTTTGATGAGGTTGTGTTTATTGATGATGGTTCGATAGCATGGGAGGATATAGCTGCTTTGTATGAGCCACTACCAACTGTGTTATCAGGGATTGTTGGGGGATTGCTATGCCCATATCGATGATCGCATGGACTGGCCGTTGGTTGGGGTCAGGTTATAGAGAAGATGATGACAGAGGGGACCCGCTTGCATGGGGATCGTGCGTGCTATCACACTTATATCGGGAGCTACATGAGGTAGTATACCGAGAGGTGAGCTCATTGGGAGTGGGGTTCACTCTTCTTCATATTTGGGTGTGGGAGCACCTTCCTGTGACTCGACCGGTGAGTCTAAGATTTAGGGCAGTAGACCAGCCCTATGTATATATGTATGGCGGTATGATGAGTCAGCCCCACTTGGGGAAGTTAGAGTGGTGGCGAAGGGTGCTCGACGATTTGGATATAGTGATCTGGAGGCCATATATTGAGTGCAAGCCATGGGAGGATGATGAAGAGGCCTTTCCTTATGTGTTTATGACACGATACCTTATTGGTAGGACATCCTACATTGTGGAGAGATAGGTACTGGAGAGAGTGCTGAGACAGTTTGGGTGGAGGCAGGGATTGCCGAGTGGATCTGGAGAGTATGCACGGGTGGTTCGAGAGAGGTTCCAGTGGGGTACAGTTTTACCTTATGATCAGGCTTTGACAGAGTTCTGCATGCCACAGGCGAGACCATGGCAGATGAGGCCGGGGATGGTAGATGCAGGGGTGTCAGATGAGTACATTCAGTACATTGCGGCACATTCGGTTCCTTGGATATCAAATCCAACAGAGCCTATTCCATCCTTTGAAGAGGAGAGGAGACAGAGATGGAGGAGGAGAGGAGGTCGCGTAGGTGGACAAGGGAGAGGGGATGGAGGTGGTGGGGATGGAGGAGGAGGAGGAGGAGGAGGAGGAGGAGGAGGAGGAATTGGAGGAGGTGGTGGATTCAGAGGTGGAGGTGGGGGTGGTGGACGGTTACAACAGAGAGGGATAGGTGGGTAGCTTTTGCAGCTATCACAAGGACCTTTGATGTAGGGAGGCATGAGATTAGGTGGTAGGGATGCAGGGGAGGGACAGGCACCGATGGATATAGGGGAGGGAGCCACTAGAGAGGGGGCCACTGGAGAGGCACCTATGGATACAGGGGATGGAGCTACTGGAGGAGATCTGCGGGACCATATGATATTAATTTTGCAGACACGACTAGAGGATATGGAGGTGGAGGTGGCATCTAGAGATGTGTAGTTATTTGCACAAGAGTTAGAGCTGACTGTAGTGCTGCAGGAGAGAGATCAGGCCATGGATAGGGTGATCTAGTTACAGGAGAGAGTGTGGGCCTTGGAGGGAGTGCAAGGAAAGGGGCCTTCTGTGGATGCATTGGTGAGGGAGTTACAGAGAGTAGGTGCAGAGGTTGATTATTGGCGGGGCCTATATGAGCAGGAGGTGCCATCTAGTCGATGGACACTGAGTTATTCACAGATGCATCGGGAGAGATCAAAGCGGTCTTAGAGGATGCAGAGCAGTGGGGGTGTGATGGGTCCTCCACGGTGAGATAGATCAGGTGGTGCGGGGGGGGAGTGGGGGAGCAGGGGAGGAGGGGGTGATGGTGGTGCAGGTGGTGATGGTGGTGCAACATTTGGTCAGAATGGCATCTGAGAGAGCATTTATGTATGTGACTACATTGTCATTTTGGAATATGTCTTGGATGGCTCTTGGTAGCCGATATGTTTTGGACTTCATTGTACTCTGATACATGTATGTTTTTGTGATGATATGATATGTGAGGAGATCCCATATTTTTTTGATGATATGCATGTTGATGATATGTATGTATCTTACACAGGATGATGATCTATGATGTATGCTTAGATGGATATTTGTGCTTGCTAGATGTATGTGTTTATGAGATGATTCTTATATGCATGTTTTATGATGATTTATTCCTACATGATGTCTATATGCATGTTTTATGAATGTGGTACTAACATGTGGATGCAGGTTTTATATGTATGCATGATGTGTTGGTGAAATGCTTTATGTATGTATGAAATACCATGAAAATGATGTATGCATAATGAAATGATTTTAATGATGGTACTTTGTATTTTATGTTAATGAGATAATGAGATGATGATATGCATAGTAATGGCTCATAATGGTAGTAAATGCAAAGGATGACAAATTTATCATACAAATGAATCTAAATGTTCTGATTTGTGAAAAAATGATAATGAACTTTAGGTATGTAAATGTAACTAAATGATATTAAACGCACTTGAATGAATATTGAAGAATGAGGTTAATAAAACCTATATGTAAGTACATGATAATGAACTATATGCATTTAAATGAAACTAAATGTAATGAAATGATGATGTGCTCATGATAGATGAATCCAAGACCAAGTCATTTTTCAAATAACTTCTCATAATAATTTTGTTCACACTTGCATACAAAACCATGCATATGAATAATGAATGATTAAATGGATGGGTGATATGCAACAAAATGCAATATAAATAGATGAGATGGAATGACAATCCATAGTGCTTTATTTTCATCATTGAGCATGATAGTATCAATCTTGGACGAGGCAGTAGGAACCAAGGATAGAGCATTGTATCTGCAAACAAGCAGCATAAAGAAAGAATAAAGAATATGGACCCTCCATAATGGTTCATGCTCATATGGTCGAGGTATACGCTATAGTCAGCAAGCCCTAGTGATCCATGATTGTATTTTGCATAAGATCACGTAGCTTAGTGTACTTCCCACGTAGACACCATTAGTACATGTCCCAGAACTTCATTGGAATAAATCACAGAAGATGCATAAACAATGCTTAGGAACCATCCCAACCACTCTAATCACTTGTGGATATCCCGGAGTAGCGTAGGAACCTAATATAAATGAATAAATAACCTACAAACCAACCAAGTACTTGATAGCTTAAACAAAATTTTCTGGTCAAAGAAAATGTCATCTTTGTCTTTGTTTTGGGAAGGAAGGATGCATCCTTGTTAAGACAGTTTGCATGTTGATGTTGATTGTTTGGTTGATATGATAGGTGATCATCGTTTGAGTATTCCACAATGTTTGTTAGGTATCTTCTTCGATGCGTATGTACAATGTGTTGCCATGTTTTTGATTGGTTTTTGATGTTTTCTGATGTTTTTGGATTTTGAGTGTTTTTGGTATTTTGTGAGATAGTTTTCCAAATGAAGAACCCAATGAATCATAAGTAATGCAAAATCCACTTCCATCAATAGGTTAAGGGAATTGCCCCCAGTTTAGACATGACTAAGAAAAAAAAGCAGGATGCAAGACACATGAACTACTTTCCTTGATTGTAGATCAATAACCATCCATGGTTTGGACTGATGGATGCATGGATGCAATGAATGTGATCGCAACAAGACTGAAAAAAAATGGAGCCATAGCCTTTACGAGTGGCGCTTGTTTGCCAGGTTTTCACCATCGCACTTACCCAAGGTACCACTGGAGTGGTTGTTCACCGTTTGGATGTATGATTTTTCTTTATTATTTTGATTTTTTTTTGTATTTTCTTCGGGACATTTATCTGAATGTTTTTGGTGTTTTTCTGGTATGTAAGGGAGCCTGATGCTCTGTACAACTTTATCTATAAAACCATTTGAGGTGCATGTTGTTGATTGGATCTGCTAGCGGTTCTCCTTCTGAAGTAGCCAACTGATATGCCCCAGACCCAAATACGACAGTGATAACATATGAACCCAGTCAGTTTGATTCAAACTTTCCCTGACGTTCTTTGTTTGGTTGGTTACGAGGATTCTCTCGAAGAACAAGATCATCTACCTCAAATGTATGAGGTCTAACCCGATGATTATAGCTTCTGCTCATGCGCCGCTGATAGGCTTTGATGTGATTGTATGCAGCTTGTCGTTTCTGATCAAGTAGCTCTAAGTCTTGAAGACGTGATACTCTGTATGGTTCATCATCTATGAGATAATGCAAGGAAACCCATTGAGATGGTATCTCAACCTCAATAGGTAAGATAGCCTCTGTGCCATAGACCAGTGAGTAGGGAGTTGCACCTGTAGGGGTTCAAATGCTAGTTCGATACGCCCATAGTGCTGGATTCAATTGAACATTCCAATCACGACCGACATCATTGACTATCTTCTTGAGGATTCTCAATATGTTCTTGTTCGATGCTTTGACCTGACCATTTCCTTGTGGGTAATAGGGAGTGGAAAAGCGGTTTTGGATGTGAAATTTCTCACAGAGCTCATGGACATCCTAGTTTTTGAAAGGAAGCCCATTATCTGTAATGATGGACATGGGTACACCATACCGGCAGATGATGTAATTAAGGATGAATGAGGTAATCTGCTTGTCGGTGACTTGGGTAAGTGGAACAACTTCAATCCGCTTTGTGAAATATTCAATAGCGGTAATAATGAATTTGTGGCCATTGGATGAATTTTACCCACAAGGTCAAGTCCCCATTGACAAAAGGGCCATGGTGTTGTGATTGGTTGCAATTCCTGTGCTGGTGAATGTATCGGGTTTCCATGAATTTGGCATTTCTTGCATTTTTTGACAAAATAATAGGAGTCTTTTTCCATGGATGGCCAATAGTATCCGACGCGTATGATCTTCTTAGCTAGTGAAGGACCGCTGACATGAGTTCCACAAATTCCTTCATGTACCTCTTCCAAGGCCTTTGTTATCTCATCCTATTCAGACATCAAAGGAGAGTACCATCAAGACTGCGTTAGTATAGGGTTTCAACAATAATGGTATATCGAGCGGTTTGACGAATGAAGGTTTTACGTTGGTTATTCGATTGGTTAGGAGGAAGTGTGTAATCACGAAGGTAAGTGTAGAAATCACCGTACCATGGGGATTCAAAACCAACAAGGCGACATATCATCTCATATTCGGGGATATCATAAGCAGGAATCCAAAGCTATTCTACCAAGAACTCGTAGTGTGTTGAATTTTGTGGAAGATCTAGGAGAGATGCGATAGTATCCATAGCGTCAGCAGCTCGTTTTTGATCTCTGGGTATCTGCTCAAAGGTGATAGTAGTAAATGATGCCTTTAAACTATGCACCATTTGCTTGTATGGCATGAGTTTGTCATCCTTGGTCTGATATTCATCTGTTACTTGTCGAATGACCAGTTGGGAGTCGCCATATATTTGTAACTCTTTCAATTTCCATTGTATGGCTAGTCCGAGTCCTGTGATCAAGGCCTCATACTCTGCTATGTTGTTCATGCATGGAAATGTGAGCCTATAAGACTTCAGGATGCTATCACCTTGAGGTGTGATAAACAGAATGCCTTCCCCTGAGCCATGCCTAGTGTATGAACCATCAAAGTATAGTTTCCATGGTTGTGTTGCTGTGATCATTAATATCTCTACGTCTGGAAAATTGGAAATGAGAGGATGATCACCTATTAGTGGTGCATCGGCCAACTGATCTGCAATAACTTGACCCTTGATAGCCTTACATTCCACATATTCGATGTCAAATTCACTAAGAATCATCACCCATTTGGCCAAGCGACTTGTCAATGCTACTTTACTGAGTAAGCACTTTAGTGGATCGATCTTGGCAATGAGTTGTACTTTATGTGTTAACAGGTAGTGCCTCAGTTTAGTAGCTGCCAAGATTACTGCTAAGCAAGCTCACTCAATAGGTGTGTAATTGAGTTCATAGCCAACCAATGTGCGAGAGATATAGTAAACAACACACTCTTTCCCTTCTGCATTGTGTTGTGCCAATAGTACACCTAATGTTGTATTTGTTGCTGAAATATAGAGTAATAAAGGTTTACTCAGATCTGGTGGAATTAGTAACGGTGTATTTATGAGATAGTCTTTAAGCATCTGGAATGCTTGTTGGCATCAGGTATCCCATTGAAAGTGAGTAATAAAGGTTTACTCAGATCTGGTGGAATTAGTAACGGTGTATTTATGAGATAGTCTTTAAGCATCTGGAATGCTTGTTGGCATCAGGTATCCCATTGAAAGTGAATGTTCTTGTGTAATAAGTGTGTAAAGGGGTGACACTTATTTGCCAGTTGTGCAATGAATCTTCGGATGGATTATAGTCGCCCTTGCAATGTCCTTAGCTGACTGATGTTCCGTGGAGGTGGCATGTCCATGATTGCTTTGACCTTTGTAGGATTGACCTCAATGCCTTTTCTTGAGACAATGTATCCTAGAA
The DNA here is from genome assembly GCF_030272615.1 of Cryptomeria japonica. Lineage (NCBI taxonomy): Eukaryota > Viridiplantae > Streptophyta > Pinopsida > Cupressales > Cupressaceae > Cryptomeria > Cryptomeria japonica. The sequence continues at coordinate 224,203,830 of NC_081409.1, forward strand.
GCTTCCCTGAGGTTACTCCAAAGACACATTTCTTTGGGTTGAGGCGAACATGATATTGTTCCAGTCTGTCAAATATTTTCTCTAATATTTCTAGATGACCTTCTCTTGTGAGTGATTTTTCTAGTAAGTCATCAACATAATCTTCCATTATAGTATGCATCATGTAATGGAAGATGGTGGTCATTGCTTGTTGATAGGTCGCTCCTACATTATTTAGTTCAAAAGGCATTACATTCCAACAGTATGCTCCCCATGGACATGTGAAGCCCGTCTTATGTTGATCCTCTAGTGTGATCTTTATCTGGTTGTACTCGGAAAAGCCATCCATGAGATAAAGCATGGCATGTCCTGCTGTTAGGTCCACTATTATGTCGATGTTGGGTAGGGGGAAGTCATCTTTAAGACATGCCTTGTTCAGATCTCTAAAGTTAGTATAGATACAGATGCCCCCATTTGGTTTACCAACAAGTACAATATTGGATATCCAATCTGCATAATCAATTGGTCTAATAAAACCAACATCCAGGAGTTTCTTGAGTTTTGCTTTGATGAGTACTACAATCTGAGGGTGCATCTTGCGAAGTTTCTACTTGACAGGCTTGGCTCCTTCTGCGACGGTGAGGTGGTGCATGACTAAATCTAGATCAAGACCAGGCATGTCTGCATATGACCATGAAAAGTTAATCTGGTGCTTCTGGAAGAATTTGACAAACTTAGGTTCTTCCTCTGGAGTTAAAAGAGATGCTAGATGTATTTGGTGAGGAGTTTTAGGAGTCCTCGCGTTGTATTCTTTTGTCTCTTCAATAAGGACTGTTGATCGTTCCTGCTATGTATTGGAGGGGAGGATGTCAAACCTTTCATCCTTAGGTGCCTCAAAGAGGTTTTCACCATTGGATACACTCTTTCTTTTTACTTTTGTGGGATCAAACAGTGCCACAGTGTGGTTTTCACTAGAAGATCCATGTTTTATTGTTATATTTTTGCAGTTGAAAGGTTTGGCATACGCCCCAAAGTATGCTGCGCTATTAAGTTCAATGGCAAATCCAACTTTGTGATCCTTGCTTGGTATGTTATCCCTTGGTTCCAAAAAGTCAATGATCGCCTCATCGTTTTGGAATTGGTCAAGGCATGGGGGATTAGATTGGTTCCATTTGATGAGTTCAGGATGTTTAATAGGCATTACCTCATCGATCAGGTTAAGTTCATAAGAGGTGTCAGTGAGGGTCAAGACGTTGTGGTGAAGGTCATTGATGGTACTCTCCCTGTCAGAATCGGGTGTAGGATGTGACGTAGGGTCTGTGGAAGGTGTTTCCAGTTCAAGAACCCAAGAGGTTTTGATCTCTGCTTCTCCGTAAACATGGATTTCTTTGCGAGGTGGAGGTAGTAATGCGTCTTCCTTATTTGAAGTATTGAGATGTATTGAATCAAATTCCCACTCATGCGAGTCCGTCTCTGAGTCGCTTTCTAGTATCCGATTACTATACCATACCAGGATATCCTTTGAGTTAAACACTGCAGGTGTGATCAGTTGATGTACCATTGTAGATGAAATGATGGGCACTACAGGAAGGATTATGGGGATCAATGAATCTGATACGGGGAGTATCGGTAGTGTTGAATCTGTTGCTTCTGCTGGAATTGCCTGTGTTGTCGATACTCCTAGGGGTTTTGATAGTGCTAATGGTGTTGTTGATGCGGTTGCTACGATTGATGGGATTGCTGGTTTGATTGGTGGGATGATTGGTGCTGTGGATGTTATTGCTGGGATGTTTAGCCTCAGTGGGGCAGTTGGTATGGTGCTTGGTGCTGCTAATATAATCAAAGGCAGCCTCTTTAGAGTTTTAGGCTGATATAGAGGTTTGTTAAGTTTTCCTTTGAATTTGAGTTTATGAAGGATCTCCTTTTGAAAGCCTAAGCTAGTGTTATCTTTGGGCTTTAATTATAGCTGCAACGGCTCATGTCATCCTTGCTTGCAAGGTCCCAAAGCACTCTGACCATCATAACCCATTCTTTGCATAATGAGAAGGCCTTTGCCATACTAATCTATGGGAAGCTTATCTTGTGGGATGTCTGTGGTGATAGGGTCTTTATAGATCTATTCTGCTAAGTCCTCATCTCTGGTCTCTTCTTCTTGACTCTTTCCAAGGATGAAAGGTATCAAAGTGCATGTTGGCTTGACCAGTGGTGTTTGAAGTAACCTTTGAGGTTTACCATGAGTTCTAGGAGAAGTGGGTAGTTGCCCAACACAAAAGAGTTGGCTAAGATTGTACTCCCCATGACCTTCCTTTGTCATTTTCATCTTGAGCTTCTCTTGCTTGGGTATAGTGGTGTTTGAATTGGAAGGAGAGGTTGGACTAACGTATGAGGTGGATGAGGTGGCTTCTCTATTGTTAGGAATGGTAATCTCTGGTTGATGGTTGATATTGTTACAATATGCAAATGGATTTGCATCACCCAGGATTGTAATTTCTACACCATTATGAGGGAACTTGATACACTAGTGGTAGGTGGATGGAGCGGCTTGCATTGCATGTATCCAAGGTCTTCCTAACAATAAATTGTATGAAAGAGGAAGGTCCAGAACCTGACATATGATGTGTTTTACCACTGGGCCCACTCGGATTGGTAACACAACTGCTCCTTTGGATGAACGCTCTGCATCATCATAAGCTTTTATGGTTATCTTTTTACGGGGATCCACTGATTCAACTGCATACCCCAATACGGTGACCAATTGTAGTGTACAGATATTTAGGCCTGCTCCATTGTCGATCAAAACTCGCTTGATTTGATGTTGGTTGATAAATCCTTCAATATGGAGTGAGGCATTATGAGGTTGCTGGAAGGATGTATTGTCACTTTCAGAGAAAGTGAGACATCGTGATGACCTCAGATTTCCAACCATAGCTTGGAACTGATCTATATTTAGATTTGTAGGGACTGACGCCTCTTGGAGAGCTTGGTCCAAGATTGTTTTATGAGATGGGGATAGGCATAAAATCTCTAAGATGGAGATAAGTGGAGGTGTCTTATCTAACTGTTCCACAAGGTTATACTGCTTTGGGATGGAAGGTGTGCCTTGTGGAGCTGCTTTGATAGTGATCTTGCCGCATCGGGTAACAACATTGCATGTAGAGTTTGGATTTTTGATGTTAATGGTTGCAATTTGTTCATTGGTATCATATAGGTGGTTGACAGTGTAATTATAAGCAACTCGTGTATAATAAGTGGTATCTGTATTTCGCCCTGAAGTCGAAGGACCCCTTTGATCTTATGATGGAAGTGGATTTTTAAGCATAAGATGATCATTGTTTGTTGTTTTTGGGTCGTTTCCTTCAAATTCAATCTCGCCTCGATCAATGAGATCCTAAATAAGATCTTTCAATTTGTGACAATTGCTTGTTTTATGCCCTTTCCATTGATGGAATTCACAATGTTCATTGTCTCTCCACCATGAAGGTTTAACCTGAGGTTCGCAGTTGGACGTCTTTGATAGGGTCACCAGATTTGAAGAGACCAACTGACGTAACACTATTTCAATAGGTTCCCCTAACGGAGTGTACATTCATTTTTGTTTATAGTTTTGCTGGTGTTGTCTTGGTTCTTCTTGCGGTATATTGTGTCCTTGATTTGATGGGGGAGGAACCGTGTTGGTCTTAGGAGGGGGGTTTTGCCCTGCAAAGCAGACCACAGGTTGTGCAGTTTTAATAGTTCTTGCATCTACAACCCCATCATTGATGATGTTCTTGTTTCTGTTCCAGAAGTTAGGTTTATCACTGTTGAATCGCGGGTGAGGCGCATCTTTGGGTTCATTATATATTTTGATAAGCCCCTTTTTGATGAGGGCCCTTTCACATTTTAAACCCCGTGTGATCATGTCATTGAAAGACTCTGTACCTTTCATGTCTAAATGAAATTCCATTTCTTCATTCAAGTTGGAAATAAATATTTCCACTAGCTCTCTTTTAGGTAGCTGAAGGGAACGCCTACTAGACATTTGTCGCCATCATTGCAGGAAAGCTGAAAATAGCTCCCCTAGTTTTTGCTTAGTGTTACATAGATCGACCATGGTGATATTGCGTTCAATGTTATGTGAGTAATGTGCAATGAATTTTGGACCAACTCTTCAAATGTCCTAATGCCGCCTGTTACTCGGGAAAACCATTGCATGGTTGTCCCTGCCAAACTTTGGGGAAAAGAGTCGCATTAGGTATGTGTCCTCATATGCCACTTCTAGGCATGCTGAATGGAATTCTCTAACATGATCATGAGGGTCTCCTTTTCATCGATACTTTTCAAACTTAGGTGTTTCAAACCCTTGTGGAAAAGGTGGCATATGTAGATTCCTATCAAAGGGATAGGGACAAATATCGTTAAGTGAAAACTGGTTTGTTTTTACACCACTGTGGAGTTGTTGGGCTAAATTTTTGATTTGTTGCCGCAACATGTCTATGTCATTTGGAGGAGGAGGAGGTGGGGGATTTCCTTGATGAAGGTTGTATCTAATGTGATCTTGACCTCTTTCTTCCTCATTGTGACTTTGGCATTCCGATGCTTGCCTTAGTTGTGCAATATCAAAATCAGAGGGTAATTTGGCTCCCTCTTGGGCAAGTCTTAAAAAGTGAGCATCAACATTGCTCTTGAGTATTTCGTCAAAAAGTTGATTGAAGAGAGGGTTGTGTTGCGCCTGTATGCGGGAAAAGTGGGCGAATAAAACTTAATATGTGAAAATATGTTAGAATACTAGTCCACACACACACACAGGACTTCTTGATGCAAGCTATGGAGTAATAATGTATTACTCAGCTTCCCAAGGTGGGTCCCATGGTTCTCTATCTCACAATGTCCCTCAAACCAATGTTTTTGCTCTCAGATCACTGAGCAAAATGGTTTAGGGATGGCAAATGCAAGAACGAGGGATGTTTTGATTGATTTTAGTATGAGATGTGTTGTAAGCTATGTATGATTCTAGGAATGCAATAAACTAGATGATAAGATGACGAGATTAGTATGGATACTATCCTAGCATGATATATTTAATCTATGATTGAGCTAAAATGATAAAGAACTTATTCTAAACATGCATATTTAGTCTAATTTCTGATCTAAAAGAGGCTAAATGATGAGCATATATGAAATGAAAGCTTGAAAGAATTTGAGCATAAGTGTGATGCTTCAAATTTGAAAGATGATTGTTAAGAATGGAGGAATGAGAGCTCTATTTATAGCACAAACAGGGCAATGGATGGTCAAGATTGAAAGGTTTAATCAATGGTCAAGTTTGAAAGTTGGGGATCCATGTGCACAATTGGCACCAATGAAATGGTGACAAGTGTCAACATAGGATTGGGTTGAGAGAAGAGGTTGGAGGCATTAAAGGCCTGAGAAGACCTCATGGTTATCTAAAGGCTAAGGGTTAAGTCTAAATTAGGTTTACCCAATGGATTAAGATTTAATCCAAGGATAAACCTTTGTGCAAATGATTAAGAGATAATCATGGTCAAAGCATTAATGGCCTGATGAGACCTTTGGGTTGGGTAGAGGTTGAGTCAAAACAAATGTTTTAACCGTGTGGGAGGGTTTGAGTTAACCATTAATGGTTATTGGAGACTTTGGGGATTAAGTGGTTGAAGGTTGGAAGCCTTCAATGGTTTTCAAAGACTTTGAGGATTTAGTGGTTGAAGGTTGAAAACCTTTAATGGTTATCAAAGACTTTAAGGTTTTTGAGAAGTGACTTCCCTTTGCTTAGGGACGTGACAAAGTTTAGAGGAGGGTTAGGTTAATTAGAAGCGATTAGAAGATTCTAGAAGGGATTAGGAAGGGGTTTGGGATTTTGCAAGTGGATGGGGGGATAATAGGATTTAATTGAATTAAATGATTTTCATTCAATTTGGTTACAATTTGGAGGAATTAAATAAATTAGATTTATTCAATTTGGGATAACTTATTTAATTAAATTTGAATTTAATTAAAAGTGGATAGGGGGGATTTAATTGAATAAAATGATTTATTCAATAAATGGGTATAGTGAATTTAATTTAAATAAATTGAATAATTTATTTAATAAAATAGAAGAATGTGGATAATTTAATTAAATTGGATTTAATCAAATAGAAAAATGAACATAAAATATTCATTTAGGAATGTGGTCATTTTTATACGTCTAAAGCGCCCTTTCTATTGCTGCAGGAGTAGGAGTACTTGGATTTTCATCATTTGCGTTTCCTCCAAGAGGTTCTTGGAATTCATTGAGATTTTCCTCCTCTTCCTCTTCAATTTCTAGTTGTATAGACCTTGATCTGGTTTGAGCCATTTTGTTTATAAGTTTTTGTTGAAGTTTTGTGAAAATGATGATGAGTTGGTGATGGAATGAAAGATTGATGTTTGGTGAAGTGTTTTGCATACTGATCTCTAGCACTAAAGGTAGATGTTACCAAAGTCTTTCCTTGAATTGCTTGTTGTGTTATGTTGACAATGTTTGATATGATAAGGTTTTAGAGAGATCTGAGATGTGTTACAGACTCAACTACCTAGTAATGAGATGATTCACTCATAGACTAGTTTTAACTTGTGTAGAAATGCTTCTTAGGATGAGTTTATCCTAGATGTAGAGACACTCTAAAAAGTGATGTGTTGTGTTTGATTCAAGCAATATCAAAATACAACTTAGGACAAAAACCTCTTGATGTTTTGAGAGTTGGAATGGATTTGATGAGACGTGAATGTGATAATGGATAAAATGTGAACTTCAATAGAAATTTTGTGTTACAAAAGGAACAAACTCTTCCTCTTCTCTTTTAGGGGTTGGTGGTTCTTCCCTAGCTGAGTTATATGTGATGCAAATGTCTAGAAAGAAGGCAAGATTGATTTTGCCTCCCTTGTTTTGATGATAGCTCAAAGCTCTATATTGAGTAAAAGCTTCGTGGTTTAATGACTCTTGATCAAACTTGTTTGATTTTCCTTGAAGATATTAAGATAGAAGAATTTCCTTCTTTTGATGAAAGCCTTTTAGCTTAATGGTCTTCTCTTCAAGTTGATATGTTGATGAAGATTCATATTTCTCAAGATGTGAAGAATGGTCATATAGTTTGATACTTTGTTTTTGCACTTTGTGTTTGATCTTTGGTTTTTGAAAATGTTTGTGTTGGATGAATACTTGTTTTTTGGAGCTTCTTTTTGATTTTTCTTTGACAAGAAAACAAAGCAAACCCACAAACACAAGAATGTTGCCTCAAAAGGCACAAGTAAGTATGGGTCTAGATCAACCACATCTTTGGACTTTTATGACCCTTTCTTTCCAATTTTTTTTGAGTATGTTTTTACAAAAAGCCTGAAGTCGACTCAGTTTATCACTGGTCTTGACACAAAATGAAGACACTTCAAACACACTTTATCCCTAAGGTCAAATGGCCAATTGCAATAATTTCAGCCCACATCTTGATATTTTTTCAACTTTGGTACTACATACCTTATGAATCCCGTCGTGGCAGGTAAGGATGTGATATACTAAGTCTTGCGTGAGCATAACAAATAGATGATCCCTGTGATGGGGGAGTCACCACTTTTATCAAGCTACAAGTAACCTTTCAAAAAGCTATGTTTCTACTCAAGGAAATATGTATGGTGAGTATCTTGGGAGCAAAACCTTTTATGCTCTTGCATTAAATTTATCACAAATATCCTCAATCAATAGAACGGGTGGGCTACTACATAAAGGTGTTTAGTAATTTTTGATGGCTTTGGACATAAGTTCATTCTGCAGTGACTCACTTAAGAGACTTGTAACTTGTGGTGGGGCCCATTTGTCCTTTTAGCAAGTTACACTATAGGAACAACTATACCCAAGGCTATAGCTTTCGCTCACACCTGATTTCTATAGTGATTCGAAGGAATTACTACGCGAGGTCGTTCCCAAGAGTGATGTGTCTCTTGGCAAACCTCTCTTAAAAAGATAAACTTTGAGTGTTACTAACACTTTTCTCTTGCACCTAGGACCACAAAAGCCAAGGGAGAGGATAGTGTGTGTTAGAAGTAGGACCACTCGACAAACTTTTTGCACAAGTGTGCCAAACACAAAAGACACTTGTTCTTTTTAACTTATCATTGCAATATGATCTAACTATTTGGAGATGTTGCTCCAATAGTCATGATGTTCTTTTTATCCTTCAAAGGCAATATGTTGAGTAACTAGGAAATAAAATCCTGGTCAACTTAATGAAAAGCACGTTTTGCTTTGAAAGGAAATCGCTTTGAAAACAAAACAAATTGATTGTTACTTTTACTTGCCCAAAATAAAATGTGGATTGTGAATTTTAGCTTGAGTTGATGCAAGGAAATCAAAATTTGTCTTGTTGAGTTTTAAGCACCAAAAATGAAGTGTTTGAAGTTGATTTTTAAGCACCAAAAAAGAAGTGTTCAAATTGCCTATCTTGCATGAAAAACAAAGTTTGTTGTGAGTTTTTAAAGCACCAAAATGAAGTCTTTGAGGTTTGATTTTTAAGCACTAAAATGAAGTGTTTTGAAGTTAATTTTAACTTGCAATAAAATCAAGAAAAGTGAATTTCTAAAATTTTAAGCAATAGAATGGGTTAGTTCAAACTTGCACAAGAAACAAACAATCAGTAAAATCTGCATACATGGTGGGCCTCTACAAGCCTAAAAAAAATTGATTTATCGGTTACAAGGCATTTTTTACAAAGCTCTATTACAATAGCACTACTTTGTGTGAGAACATAAGCGCTACTTAACACAAAAGCGTGACAGTAAGGACAAAAGCGCTAAAAGAAAATTTTTATACAGAAAGCCAACAACGTTAAAACAGGAACAAAAGCGCTACCTAAGGGTCAATAGCGCTACACTATAGACAAAAGTGCTAGTTTCGGGACAATAGTGCTATTGGGAAACCAATAGTGCTAAAGGACCAAATTGCGATAGCGCTAAAGCGTGAACAAAAGTGCTGAAGCGCGACCCGTGTGTCAAGTAAAACAGTAAAAAAGTTAGTAGTTATCAGAAGGTTGCGTTTTCGATTCACCTCAGGTTCACCAAATGATGGCTCTACGAAAATGGGAGGTTGTTAGACAATAACATGTGGTCGTATAACACATAAGAAACACAAGAAACAAAGAGAAATGTTAGTGTTAATCAACCAAAGACTAATCTAAGAAGGCATACCAAGAGAGACACTAAAAACATAATGAAACATTTAACTATGAAAACAAATGCAAGAAGACATCTCCAAATGCCTTCCACCATGCTTGTAGCTCCTCCTCCCTTGTTCCTCTCCTCTCCAAGTTCCAAATTAGTGTAGCTATCAGTAGCTTTTTGCACTATGGATGCCTTATGGAGGTTCAAGATTGAAATGCTTTAACTATGCTATGCAAGTGTAAAACAAACTAGTTATGATATACTATGAAATGGACTAAGATTTATTTAATCCAAAATGAAAATATATTAGTGATTTATGCTAAATGCTCTTCTCTAAAATTGGCTATAAGTTAAATGCATATAAGTTTTCAGGATCTGGATTATGAAGAAATGAGCTCTATTTATTGGAAAAATGGAGCAATGGATGGTTGAGATTGAGTAATCTCAACAAGGGTCAGGATTGAATGGTTTGTGATCTATGTGAGGACTTTCAATCCAATCCCATGTTGAAAAGTGTCAACATGAGATGGGTTGAGAGGAGAGGGAATAAGCATCAAATGCTTGACATGACCTGAGGGTTAACTTGGGAGGTGAAGTTAAGGTTGAGTTGAATGAATAAATTCATTATTCAAAGAATGAAGCTTTTATCCAATGGATAAACTCTTGTGCAAGAGTTAGTGAGGATAACCATGGTCAAAACAATAAATGCTTGAGAAGACACATGGGTCACATGAGGGTTAAGTTAGGGGTCAAAGTCCCTAACCATGGGTGCAAGTGGATTTAACCATAAATGGTCATGTACGAGCCATTAGTGGTTTGGAAGACTTTAGAGGTTAGCTTGTTGGACACATAAAGCATTAAATGTTTTTCAAAGACTTTGGAGTCTTTGAGAAGTGACTCCAAGTTGCTTAGGAATGTGACAATAATTAGGGGATGGATTAGGCTAATTAGAAAGGGGTTTAGAAGAATCTAGAAGGGGATTAGGATTGCAAGTGGGTTTGGTGGGCGAGGGAAAATAGGATTTTTATTAAAATAAAATTCATTTATTTCAACAAATAGGTGCAAGTTGCATTTTTAGGAGAATGCAAGTGGGGGGGATTTAACAATTTAAATAAATGTTTTATTTAATTTATTTAAAAGAAGAAAGGGGATTAAATGAAATAAATAGGATTTATTCATTTAATTGATTGTGAATTTGGTTTAATGAATTAATTAAAATAAATTGAATAATTTATTTAATTAATAGGAGAATGTTTTGAAGAGGAATTAATTAAATTAATTGTTGGCTAGTGGGTTTTTAATCAAATAAATAGCAAATATTTATTTAATTAAAATGGACAGATATATATATATATATATATTAGAGTCCATTCAATTATCAATTTGTGATTTGAAGATTAGCATAATTCTCTTGGAATACAACTGTACATGCAGATGTTTGGATGATGTGCTAGCATTCTAGGAATTTTCAAGATTAAAAAAATTCATCTTTCATGTGGCATGTCTATGATGTGTGTCATAATGATCAAGTGAAAGTGTACTGAATCTTCTTGCCCACTTGACCAAACAAAACCCTCTCTCATTTCATATAACCACTTTTGTACTATCTCAAGCAAGTGAAGCTCTTACTCTCAAGCTAATGAGACTAAAAAATATATGCTCAACCTTTGGAAGTTATGTCACTACAAGCACTTAAGATATCACATTTATTCATTTTAGCAACAATTCAAGCTTTCTCCATTAGCTTTTATTTTAGATCCATTGTGCATCTCAAAGAGGGGAGGACTAAAGTTGTTGGTAATGCTTTATTTTTTTCAAATTAGGTACTTTGCATAATAGTTTTTTAAGCTATCTATACATTTTATCATCTATAAAAAACTATTTATTTGGTAATGGCTTTCCCTTTAGAGCATGGTTGGTTCTACTAAATCTAGTGGGAAATTTTTGTCCATAGCATGCTTGCTTCCACGGATCTATTTAATTTTGCACGCGGCTACCCTTCAAGGTTGAAATACAAAAAAAGGGTTTTGATTGAGTCAAGCACCTAAACATTCACCCAATATTTTTCCTCTTTCTATCTGTGTGTAGGTTGAAACATTTTGGAATTTGGAAACATGCATTCTATGGAACTCTTGGCCAACTATGATGAGATGACAACATAGGTACATTTTAGTTCATGGGGAACACTGATGTTTGAGTATGAGAGCATCTCCACCTGGTGATATGTTCTTCTCTACCTGTAATTTTCATTTCTATAATTCTTAAATCTTTGTTTCTTTGTAGATTAGCATCTTTTAGTGACTTCTATATTTTTTCTCTAGAGCATTCAATTAGAAAGTCATCTTTTTACATAGAAATATTTCTGCTCTATGTTTTTAGTTACTCCTTATTAAGTGTACAATAGTTAAATTTACTTTATTTGATGTAATTGAGGGATTTGTTATTTAAAGTTGTATTTTCATTTAATCAAATTCCCTCTCTTACACTATCCATTGCCATCAAGTGAAGCATATGTGCATACATGCTCTATCCTTGAACTAGGAGTATTACTTATTGGCTCAACTTGCAAATGCACATAAAAAAGTTGATTTCAAATATAATTTATTTTACCTAACTACAAGCATATGTGCAAATGATAAATATCTCAGCTATCAATTGTCATAAAGTGAAGCACATGTTTGTTCACAATCTACCCTCAAACTAGGAGTATCAACTACTAGCTCAACATATAAAAGCATGTAAAATAATATTGATTTCAAATAGACGATCTAAATTTAACATAAAAATTTAAAATTTATATATCTATGCTAATATACTTAGACCTTGATTGATACACTTTGCATTTGTAATGATGTCTTATATTATTTTATTTGAAGTTATATCATCCCTTAATAGATCTAGCAATGATGAGTGCAATGAAGGTGTGATGTCATCGATCCTAATGAAAGCATATAAGATACAACATCCATACCCCTTATATCCTATTCAAGTGAATTGCATGCCCTTGGAGTGATTGGTCAGTATTTGTAGCTTGTGTTACTCTAGTATGTGACTCGCGTGGCTTACTAGAGAATCTAACACTAGGGTGTGCAACAAAATGATATGTGCAAAAAAATGTAAGGGTGTGAACCACATATGAGTTAATATTTGACAAAAGGATCTCAAATCATGATGATATCACAAGATATGCCCTCATCAATTCCTTAAACAAATAACATGTCACACTTCAAAGTTGACAATAACTTGTATGCAATTCAGATTATCTAGATATAGGATACTAATTAAATATGATAGGGTTATAGGTGAGAAGATGATTTGTGTGGATGCTTCATCAAGTGTTATCCCATGCGAGCCATATATATCATCTAGGTGTACACAAAATATCAAGAAAACTATCAATTTCTTCCCTTTGGTAACTAATGGCCACATGATAACCAATATTGATAAGTGATAGAGATATCATGTGCATCCTCTCACCAACCAAGATCTTATAAATAGGACACTATTAATCCACACAATTATATGTATCCACTTCAAAAACCCTATCATGCCCCTTCCCAAAATGTGGAACCAAATCTAAATAGTTTGACATTGAGGCCGAAAAAAATTTCAACATATAATTTTTGTGCCAAAATATAATTAAGTTTGGTCATTATTATAATAATGATCATTGGTGGCAAAAAGTATAGGGTAACTCAATGGTTCCTCAAAGGGTATACACATTTGATCACTTAATAAGTCCTAACACTAGTTCTAGGCGCATACTAAGAAAAGCAATCCCTTTTTATAATTTCTTTTTGCACATTTAGTTTCACTATGAAAAATTAAATATCACTTGAGATTGTTTATTCACTAGAATAAGATAAAACACTCCATAACGGACATCTAATGCAAAGTAAACTATTCAATGTCTTGTTGTAGTTTGTTCCATAAAGCGTCGTATTTTGTGGTTCATCTGAAATTAACAGTAACATTTGTGTGTGTGTGTGTGTGTGTGTGTGTGTGTGTGTGTGTGATTTTGTACACATGACAAATATAAATTATGTCCATACACATGTCCATAAATATATATAAATATTTTTTTTTTAACCATATATACATATAATCGAAATGCTAAATATCTATTTTGAAACCCTAAAATATTTAATTGAAATGCTAAATATTTATTTTGAAACCCTATTTAAAATACATATCATATATTGTTTGAAACTTCTAACCCACTATTTTTTATCATGCCCCTCTCTAACTCTAAGTTGTGATACATATACTGATGAAAATTTAGTAATAGATAGTTAGGCAACATGATCAAGTGGGAAGAGAGTTAGATATAATCAACTAAAATTAAAAGATGATCCATATCATTGTTGTCATACATATGAAACTATGCTAACGAAGACACAAATTTAAGTGTTGTTGGTAAAGAATTGTCTACTATTTGAGTAATAATTAAGTGGGCACAACACATGAACCTAGTAAGATTTGTGATGTAAAGAATGAATACACATATACCATGTAATGTAGAGACAACAATAAACCTATTAATAAGGAACACAACATTTATAGTGGATGAAATTGAACCTACTTCCTAATTTGGTGTGAGGAAGGTTCTAGGCCCAAAATAGATGCCAAGATCCATTTCTATGGAAACCTACTCAGTGGAGTCTTAAAACATTTCTCCTCACTAAGAGGGAAATCAGATAGGGGGACCTACTTTCCCCTCTATTATGCCTATTTATGAAAAAAAATTCTATGAAGAGATCTTAAAAGGGAGGTTATATGTAAGAACATGCGAGGACTATAAGTTTAATTAAATATAGAAAATATAACTACCTATAGTGCGTGTATGAGGTGCTTCTCTTCAATAAAGCTCTTCAAATAAAGAATATAGAGAAATAAACAAAGTTTTTGAGAAGTATGAAAGGGTGGTAGAAAAATTAATTATTCCCTAAAAATTATCCAATATAGATTTTCTTTCTCATTGATTACAAGGAAGACTCTCTTGAAATATACAACACATCCTAGATTTTGAGAGGGGCAAGATACCCATTTATTACTTGGTTGTAATAACTCACGTTTTCCAATTTGAATATATTTATTGATAGAGATGATAATAAGTTCTCTTCATGGAAGGGGAAGTGGTTTCTTTGCCTAGTAGACATCTCCTCATCAAAACAAATTTCTTGGTAATATCAATTTATAGTATGTCATTGTTCCAAATACCTTTAGTAAGGTTTCTAAAACTATTTTGTCAACATATATAAGGAATTTTTACTATGTAGTGTTAGTGGCCAAACAAAAATATACTCTCGTTAAATTGAAGGAGGTGCATAAACAAGAGAAAAATATATAAAGAGTGATAAAATTTGATGTTAAATATTGAAGGCTAAATATTTTGAGAGATAGCTCAAATAAACCCTTTACTTAATATGATGATTCTAGGCTGTGCTTCAAAATTTACACTTGGTTGTGGCATGGGACATTCCTTGCCAATGAAGTGTTGACACGAAAATAAAAAGATATAGCAAGAGGTTTTTGTTCTCTCCAATATCAAGATGTTCTTAAGATTCATATTGATAGATAATCTAAGAGGAAATCTTGGACATGTTGGGATTGGAGAAATGGTAGGTATATATTGGATGTTGTCATATTCTTCTCTTCTATTTCTAAAAGGAAACAAACTAATAATTTCATGGAAGCTCTTGCTATCCTCCATGCTCTAGAAAAGCGTTTGTACTCTTGGCTGGCATAAGGTCATATATGAATTAGATTCTTAGGTTATATTTAATATGCTAAATGAGTGAAATTTGGATGGAGTGAATTGAAAATCTACTTTGGTGGTTAGACAAATTATCGATTTGAGTTGTTCTTTGGATTAGGTTTTTTTTATTTACATCCCTATGGAGTGGAATAGGGTGGCTTAGATTAATGGGATTTTAAGCAATTTGGGGAGTGGTGTGTTGGTTACTGAGAATATTTGAGTTCAAAGTGTTCTAAAAATTTGGAGAAATTGGTTATGGAGATATGACGAGATAAATAGAGGCTCGGTTGGGGCTCTCTTGTGGTTGATTGTTCTTTGAATTTTTTGGGTTTGGTCTGTTAAACCCGAGGCAAGACTGAGAGGGGGGTGAATGAGTCCAAAACAAAAATTAATGTAGCACATAAACAATTAAACAGCCACACACATCAAACACATGAACACCACTTATTTTCTATGTGGAAAACCCAAACATGAAAAAACCATGGTGAGCACCTACCCACAAAAATATATCCACTATGTATATCATATTATAATGAAAAGACCTCACTGCTTAGGACTTGCAAACCAAGGCTAACAACTCATGGGGAAAGATACAAAAGAGGACTTGCAAACTTGAAGCTAACTACAATAGGGCAAGATACAAAAAGATATGAAAAGAAGGATCTCCTGATCATGAATTTGTCCTTGAACTCTGCATCAAGCGACCAACATCAACACAGACGACTCAAACTTCAACTACAAACACTCTGTCTCATATCTTTGTCACAATCTCAACACAACTTGCATATCATTCAAATGCAACTCTTCTTCTCTGCTCTTCACCAAACCTCACTGACTATCTTCACATCACACATCTACACTCCACACCTCATATCATGATTCTATTCATTTTCCATACTCAACTCAATCAAGTAAACATTCCTTATATGCAAGATAGATCATCAAATCTTGAACCAAGACGGCTTGAACCAAAATAAACCTTTGGAACCAAAAAAACACATGTTGATCCACTATAGGAGAAAGAGGGGACCAAAACACATCTTCCAAAGATCAATTCACTAATCCGCAATCACTGGAAAATAACTAATAGCACACCAACACGCTACGCATCCATATAAACAATTAACGATCAAACCATATCCTCCATTGCAAATAACTCTAATCCGGATCTCCACACACTAAAATGAGACCCCATAATAAATCAAACAATCTTCCACAAATTATATCTAGATCCAAAGATAGATCTAACATAGAATATCACAACCAGATATGAACAATGCCACAACACCCAGAGAACACAACGATATTGTTGGTATTCTGATATGGTTTTGTCATTGATATCAACACCTATCAACACTTATCAACTCTAGCACTTTGGAGGATTGACAAATGTTCACCGGCAAGCAAGTGACTTGATGCACAATCACCGGTATCTGGTTCACCAACAAGATATATTATTCACCGGCACTTGGAATGACATGGAAAACATCTAGTTATGTCAAAGACATCGTTTGGAAACCTTGTCTTGGAGATTCATTCATTGGTATATTCGTATTTGCATATTTGTTGTTACAAGCAAATAGGTCCAGGTTATACACCGGTAGGATTATCTATTCCAGATCAGCATGACACGCTTTGGAGATGATTTTGTTATTATTGTAAATGCATTAAGCCGACATGTTGAATCGGATATTGCATCGGTTATTGATTTACTTGTAATTGTTTTATTGTAATATCTTTTAGAGCCGACCTACTAAAATTGGTCTTCGGTTATGGTATATATGTAAGGTCTTAATTATAAGATCGATATGCGATTGGGATAAGGAATTGTAAGAAGGTATATGCAAGATTAAGAAGAGCTATACACGCAGACATCATTTGAAGGTGAAGCAAGGTTTTTTTGTAAAGACAATCAAAACTATACCAGTACTGAATCGAGCATATGAAGATGCTATTTTGAGTAGTACATTCTTATTGGATTTAACCATCCAATTGTAGTCAGTGTGACTCCTATTTGTGTTTGAGCAGTGAGCTCTAGGCGCTTGGCCTTTCTACATGTGCAGACCCCATTTGTATACACATACTATCTGCAGTAGTATCATCTGATTGTGGGTAAGGTTTCCCACTGTGGTTTTTCCCCTTACAGGGTTTCCACATACAAATATTGGTGTTATGTGTTGTGGATGTTATTGTCTTTCTGTTTCATGCATTAATCTTTACCGTTATTGCAATTAACTGATAAACTGTCTACCGACATAAATTTTGGTTTACTGGTATTAAGCATTAAGGTTGGTTAAGTTGTTTTGGTTTGAATTTATTTGACAATTGATTCACCCCCCCTCTCAGCTGTCTCTGAGACCTAACAATTGGTATCAGTGCTAGGTTCTCTTTTTGTAGAAGTTTAACAACTTGAGGAGATCCAATGTCTACTAACTATTTCGGGAAGGACAGTCCTAAACTTGATGGAACCAACTATGGCATATGGAAGATAAGAATGGAGACACATATAAATTGCATTGGAAAGGAGATCTGGGATGTTACAAAGAATGGCTATACAACTCCTACATCCGGTCAGCCTAATCCACCTATCTTAGGAAAAGATGAAGAAAATGATTGCAAAGCAAGAGAAGCACTTTTGAGCGCATTATCAGATCAACAAATCATGGGATTATCAGATAGGTCTACTGCTAAAGTTATTTGGGATCATTTGGAACATTGAATGAAGGAGATTCCACAGTCAAAATTGCAAAACTTGAAAGCTTCCGGGTCAGGTATGAAAATCTGAAAATGGAAGAAGATGAAAGGATTTATGCTTTTATGGAAAGAGTAAATGAAATTGTTTTGGGTAATAAATGTTGTGGAGGAACCTTAAGTGAAGATGAAATTGTTTCAAAAGTTTTAAGAGGATTGCCACCAGCATATAAAATGAAAGTTACTGCTATAAATGAGTTGAGAACAATGCCTAATACATCAGTAACTAGGGATACATTGATTGGAAATCTTTCAGCTTTTGAAATTGAGGAATTTGGTCTTGTTGCTACTATAAAAACAGATTTAGCTTTTAAGGCATCAACACCATCTGCACCATATTTTGACAAATCTGATTGGAAAGCCTTTTATGCAAGAGAACTTGAGGAAAGCAGGAGAGAAAATGAAGAACTTGAAGAACTTGAAGCACTATTTGCAAGGAAAATGCCTAAAGGTCCAGTTGGAAGTAAGTATGAAGGTAAAGCGCCCTTTAAATGTTTTAACTGTAATAAGATTGGTCATATGGCTTCAAGATGCCCTGATAGACATGCTAGACTAAGAGAAGATGCTAGAAGAACATACAAGCCTAACCCTGAATATCATAGATACATATTTAAGAAGAATAAAGATAAATCTTGTTATCTTGTTGATGAAGGAGTCACTGATGATTCTGATGAAGATCCAACAGACAATGGATGGGTTTTTGTTGCTATAACAAAAGATCAACCAACACCTACTGTTCAACTGGTAGAGTAGGCCTTGGCAGCTAAAGTTGAAGTTAAGGATGAATGGATCATTGATTTAGGATGTTCACATCATATGACTGGTGATAAAGGTAAATTCTTGAACTTTCAGGAATATAATGGAAGTCTGGTAAGATTTGGAGATGATAAAGCTTGTTTCATCAAAGGAAAAGGTACTATATCTCTTGATGGTAAGCATAATACTGACAATGTTTACTATGTAGAAGGTTTAATGCATAATCTTTTGAGTGGTGGTCAATTAGTTGAAAAAGGATTTCAGTTACAATTCAAGAATGGAAAATGCAAAATTATGAACAAAATTGGTTTGGAAATTGCAATCGGTAATCAAACTAGAAGAAACATCTTTCATTTGAATAATAGTGAAAAGACATGCTTGATTGCACATATTGATGAAAGTTGGCTATGGCATAAGAGACTTTGTCATATAAATTTTGATTGCATGGTAAAAATCAGTACTACTAAGGCAGTTAGAGATTTACCTAAGATTGTTAAGCCTCACAATCCGGTATGTAAGGAATGTCAATTTGGAAAACAGGTTAGAGCATATTTTAAAAGTATTCCAAAAAAATCCAACAATGCTCTTGACTTAATTCACACTGATTTATGTGGTCCAGCTAGAACTAAAAGCTTACAAGGTGATAGATATTTCATGCTAATCATTGATGACTATTCTAGAATGTGTTGGGTTACTTTTCTCAGAGAAAAATCAGAAGCACTTGGGAAGTTCAAACTATTCAAAGCAATGGTAGAAAATGAAACTAGAAAGAAAATCAAATGTCCGAGATCGGATCAAGGAGGTGAATTCACATCTAAGGAATTTAATACATTCTGAGAAGTGAATGGAATCAGAAGATAGTTATCAGCACCTCAGACACCACAGTAGAATGAAGTTGTAGAAAGGAAAACCATAACTATCTTGGATGCAACTAGAAGTATGTTATTTGAAGCAAATCTACCACATATATATTAGAGAGAGGCAGTAAGCACAACGGTCTATACATTCAACAAAGTTCACATCAAATGTGAAACCGGTAAGACCCCTCATGAACTATGGTTTGGTATTACTCCTACTCTTAAATATTTCAGAATATTTGGAAGTAAATGCTATATTAGATGAGATGAGTATATTGGAAAATTTGATCCTAGAAGTGATGAAAGAATATTTCTTGGTTATTCATCTAAGAGCAAGGCATATAGACGTTTTAACAAAAGATTGTAGAAAATTGTTGAGAGTAAAAATGTGAAGATTGATGAACAGTTTAGAGGAACTTCAAGGTATATAGACTCTGAACTAGCAACATAGATATTGACAAATGAACCTACATTGAATCAACTGGTACATAATGAAGATCCAGTTACACTGGTGTCATCTGAAAATTCCACTGTAACTGAGGAACAACATCAAACAAAGACACCATGGTATGTAAGATTGAACCACTCTGAAAATCAGATAATTGAGAACAAGTATCAATGAGTTATGACAAGAGGAAGACTGGAAAATGAAGAGGTATGTCTTATTTCTCAAATTGAACCATCATCAATTAATGAGGCATGTGAAGATAAACACTGGATTAAAGCTATGGAAGAGGAACTAGAACAAATTGAGAAGAATAACACATGGACATTAGTTCCCCGGCCTAAAGACAAAAATGTGATTGGAACAAAATGGGTATTCAAAAACAAACTTAATGAAGATGGTAAGGTAATCAGAAATAAAGCAAGACTAGTGTGTAAGGGATATTCTTAGAAAGAAGGAATTGATTATAATGAAACCTTTGCACCGGTAGCTAGAATTGAGGCAGTCAGATTATTCTTGGCTTTTACAGCACACAAGAACTACAAAGTTATCAAATGGATATTAAATGTGCATTTTTAAATGGAGATCTTGAAGAAAAAGTTTACATTGAGCAACCTGATGGATTTTATTTAACAGATAACAAAGATATGGTTTGAGGGTTAAGGAAAGCCTTGTATGGGTTGAAGCAAGCTCCAAGAGCTTGGTATGCTAGTTTGGATAAATATCTTTTGAAGATTGGTTTTTCTAAAGGTAATGCTGACAACAACTTATACTATAAAGTGACTAATAATGAAATCTTGGTTATAGAAGTTTTTTTTGATGATATAATCTTTGGAGGAGAAGATGGATTATGTAAAGACTTTTCTATTGAAATGCAACATGAATTTGAAATGTCTATGATTGGAGAGATAAAATTCTTTTTAGGATTGCAAATTTCACTGACTGATAAAGGTATATTCTTGAGTCAATCCAGGTACTTGAAAGAGTTACGAAATAAATTTGGGATGGAAAACTCTAAACCGGTAAGCACACCTATGACTACAAATGCCAAATTATCACTAAGGGATGAATCTACACCTGTTAATCCGACTAGATACAAATCTATGATAGGAGGCCTACTGTATTTGACACAAACAAGACCTGATATTATGAATGCAGTATGTATTGTTTCAAGATTTCAGAGTAATCTTAGAGAAAATCATGAATCAACAGTAAAGGATTTTCCGGTACTTACAAGGCACTACAAATCTTGGTTTATGGTATCCTAGAGATGAAAACTTTGAATTATGTGCATACATAGATGCAAATTGGGCAGGAGATGTGGATGACAGAAAAAGCACCACCGGTGGAGCATTTTTTCTTGGAAGCAGATTAATTTCTTGGTTGAGTAAGAAACAAAGTTGTACATCTTTATCAACAGCAGAAACAGAATATGTTGCAGCAACAACTAACTGTACACAGGTATTATGGCCTAAGCAAATATTGAAGGACATAAAGGTAAAATGCAAGGAACCTATAGCTGTCTATTGTGACAACACTGCAACAATTGATATATCTAAGAATCCGGTACTACATTATAAAACTAAACATGTTTCTATCAAATTGAATTTTCTGAAAGAGAATGTCGAAGCAAAAGAAGTAAAATTGGTTTATGTGAATACTAAAGAGCAGATTGCAGATATTTTCACTAAGCCTTTGCCTAAGGAGACTTTTGAATATCTCAGAGACCAGCTTGGGGTCATACCCCCACCGGTAGAGGCTTAGACAGTTGATGTTTGTCATCAACCGACAAAATTAACAGAGAAATATTTTACTCCGGCTTTGAAGAGGAGAGATACTTCTCAGGGGGAGTAGTTGGCATACTAAATTGGTTGGTATTTTTGTACTTGAACCTAGCTTTTGTACTGGCTTTGACATTTGATGTCAAAGGGGGAGAGATTGATATGGAAAAACACAAGGAAAATACATGTTACTCTCAGGGGGAGAGATTGTTACTTTGGGAGAGATTGATTACTCTCTGTATCTGAATTTTGATTTCTGGTTATAATCTCTTTTGGGAGATTGTTGGTTTTTGGTATTTGGCATTTCTATTTTGGCACTTTGATGGTTTTTCCATCTTGTGTTGCCATCAATGCCAAAGGGGGAGATTATTGTTATTTTGGTATGGTTTTGTCATTGATGTCAACACCTATCAACACTTATCAACTCTGGCACTTTGGAGGATTGGCAAATGTTCACCGGCAAGCAAGTGACTTTATGCACAGTCACCGATATTTGGTTCACTGACAAGATATATTACTCACCGGCACTTGGAATGACATGGAAAACGTCTGGTTATGTCGAAGACATCGTTTGGACACTTTGTCTTGGAGATTTGTTCATTGGTATATTCGTATTTGCATATTTGCTGTTATCGACAAATAGGTCCAGGCTGTACACCGACAGCATTATCTATTCCAGATCAACACGACACACTTTGGGGATGATTTTGTTGTTATTGTAAATGCATTAAGCCGACATGTTGAATCGGATATTGCATCGGTTATTGATTTACTTGTAATTGTTTTATTGTAATATCTTTTAGAGCCGACCTACTAAAATTGGTCTTAGGTTATGGTATATATGTAAGATCTTATTTATAAGATTGATATGCGATTGGGATAAGGAATTGTAAGAAGGTATATGCGAGATTAAGCAGAGCTATACACGCAGACATCATTTGAAGGTGAAGCAAGGTTTTTTTGTAAAGACAATCAGAACTATATCGGTACTGAATCCAGCATATGAAGATGCTATTTTGAGCAGTACATTCTTATTGGATTTAACCATCCAATTGTAGTCAGTGTGACTCCTATTTGTGTTTGAGCAGTGAGCTCTAGGCGCTTGGCCTTTTTGCATGTGCAGACCCCATTTATATACACATACTATTTGCAATAGTATCATCTGATTGTGGGTAAGGTTTCCCACTGTGGTTTTTCCCCTTACAGGGTTTCCACGTACAAATATTGGTGTTATGTGTTGTGGATGTTATTGTCTTTCTGTTTCATGCATTAATCTTTACCGGTACTGCAATTAACTGATAAAATTTCTACCAACATAAAGTTTGGTTTACCGGTATTAAGCATTAAGGTTGGTTAAGTTGTTTTGGTTTGAATTTATTTGACAACTGATTCACTCACCCTCCCTATCCCCCCCCCCCCTCTTAGTTGTCTCCGGGACCTAACAATTTTCAGACCAAAAAACTATCATATCGACGAGACCAAAAAATATATCTAAAGAAGATAACAATAACAAGCAACACTTTCCAGACCCGAACACTTCCAAAACAACCAATAGAACAACTACATTACCAACACAACAAGATATCTCTACACCACAAACATTCTGGACCAACACCAATCTGAAACAACAAGTTTGACATCAATGATAACCGTGCAACAACACATACTTCAAAACTGCAAAAGACTTGATTGAACTCAACTTGCAACCAAAACTGCAAAACAATACTGCTATGTCTCTATCTCTCCAGAACCAAATCTCTTCACTGCTCAATCTCTCCCCCTATTAGAAGTATCTCAAAATCTCTCAAAATATCCCTCAGATTTTATCAATCTCTCCCCCTTTTTCATCAAGGAGAAAGGCCTCAACAACACTACAAACACCATTGCTCCTCCTAAGAGCAACCACAACATCAATCCAAGAAAAGAAATAGGCATGAAAGCTCCCCCTAGAAAGATGCATCTCCATAATGCACCTAACTAGAAGGAGGAGGGGCATCAACCCGAAGCTTCTCCGGAAGAAACTCAAATGTATCCTTTTCCAACGCCTTGGTGAAAATATCTGCAACTTGATCTTTTGTAGAAATGTAGTCCAATCGAACTTCCTTAGCAATTTTCTCCCTTAAGAAGTGATGTCTGATTAAAATATGTTTTGTTCTTGAATGCATAGCTGGATTCTTCAAAATGTTTATTGCACTTGTATTGTCACACATAATAGGAATTGTTTCATCATATGTTACCTTGATATCCTTAAGAGTTTGTCTCATCCACATTACCTAAGTACAACAAGATGTCGCTGTTGTTGGAACCCTAATTTTTGGCAAAATTTAGTGTTTCCATAAGTTCTCAAATAACCATTTTTCTAGATTTTATACATGCATATCATCATCAGGATTTTTGTATTTCATTATCCTAGAAGAAAACTCTTTACTTTGCTGACACCGAGCTCTTCCAATCTGTGGATACTGGTTTGAGAAGAATGGTTTATTCAGTCACCAGATGTGGTAATTATTGATACAAGTTCATTAATGAAAGATGAACCCTATTGAAATTTTAATGGAGCTTGTTGTTTCAAAATTTCACACTATATGTGGGGTTAAAATGTGGCTCCCACCAGGGTAGAGCCCAACATACAGTTCCCAATGGGGACCCGACCTTCATCACCAAATTGCAAACCTGAGGATAAAAAATGGTTTGTTATTTAAATCTTAATGATTTGAATAATAATGCTTCTAACAATTTACATTATAGTTTTGGAGAGAAATAATATCTAGGTGAAATCAAAACTTAAATCAATCAATAATGATTTAAATTAATCATTATGAGTATTATCAAGAAATAAAAACCATTGAAATGGTTTATATAAGTAACAAGTAAAAAGTGGTGGGTCCCCCCAAAAATTCAAGGAATAAATTATTTTCGTTTTCGGCAAAACAAGGTTCATCTACATGGACACGCTCCAAAACGACAGTATGGATTGACTAACACGCGTGTTAGTTGCGCGTTTTACACCGTCGATTTTGCAATAAACGGCTGCGATTGACTAGCACATCGCTATCACACTCGCTATCACACTGAAAAAGCTTTTCCAAAATGTGATGTTACACCCAAAAGGGTGAAGTTGCCCTAATCTAATTTCACGGTTGAAAACCTAGATGACATGGTGGGAAAAAAATGTTTTTCTGAAAGACGATGCTACACCGATAATACATTTGAAAAGGCTTTTGAAGTTTCAAATGGATGCAATCTAGTGGTGTAAAACTAAATTCCACAACTCTTACCAGAACGTTGGAGCAATATATTATGCATTCATAATGGTAGGCGAAACTGTTGGAGTATGCATACAAAAATGAAAGCATGGACATCGAAGACCATGTTTACTGCTGAATAGAGGGCATTCATGAAATGACATTTCTCAGAATTCCTGAAACCGCACTCTCTCAAGCAAATATAGTTCAACATACTCAAACCGAATTGTAGTATACCTCAACGAAATTTGGGCACATGAAATGTTTGATTACACAATATGCACAAATGGATTTTTTGAGAAGACATTCAAAGCTGCCAAACATATGCAACGGCATGGAGCCAAATTTGATGGCTCTTACCAGCAAAATTCCACAACCACTGCCGCCATCCTCCCTGTTTGTTAAACAATCAAGATCAACATATTTTTATAGGGATGCAAATGGAGGAATTTGTAAATAAGTGCATATATGGAAAGTTTATGAAGGGTGAGTAACTCTATATGATAAGAGTGAATATTTTCTACCATTAAGTGATCTCATAAACTTAAGATAGATTGGAAAATATAACTTAATTATAAAAATACAATGGGAAGAAGGTTAGGGATCATATATAAATATTTATTGTCTCACCATGAACTAAGGGAAGTGAAATTTATTGATGGAGTGTGAAAATATTTTTACAAACTAAAGAAGGCCAATGTACATCGGGGAAGGAGTTATTATCAAATAAGCAAAGACGATTGAGGATGAAATAGTGAAATAAAAGCATATTGGAACTTTATTAAAATCAAAATGTATATTTTGTAATTCAGGGTAATTAAGGAATTCTTTATTTTAGAAGGATGTAACGGTTTGAAGTGCTCACGCTCCCTTAGTATTATAAAAGGGAGATCATTTTTGATGTAAATAGGGACATGATAAAAAAACATATACTTTAAAATATCTGCTAATATACAGATCAATTTGTTTTTCAATTCCTATACTATGTTAAGAAGTATTGTGGATGATTTTCAATTTGATCATGTTATTTTGGTGCTAAGAAATAAAAGGTTGTTTAAATATTCCTACAAGTGTGGTCATTTCATTATTTTCATATTGCTACGTTGTTGTGTAGTGTGAACAAGATAAGATATACTCTTGGATTAATTAATGTACAAGCCTCTTTCTAGGAAAGATTAAAATTGCATGTATGGTAGTTGTCATATTGAAATTGAGTCATTAAGTGCGGAAGATTTAACAATGGATGGTAATTCTACTGTCTAACAAGGAGAATATAAGGAAGGAAGTTCATAAGACTCTGATCCCAGTAGGTGAAGAAGGCACTGGTCAGAATCATATACTTACAATCTCAAGAAAAGAAATTAAGTAGCATTTCATTTTCAACTTATTACAAGTAGGAGATAGGAGTACAGGGTTAGAAGTTAGATTTATCTATTTTAGAAGTTCATGACAATCTGAGATAGAGATAGAAGATAGATTAAAGGAAAGATTAAATCTTCTTAATTGAAAGGTGCACCCGACTAGGTTTAACAGAGCCTGAAGAGTAAGAAACTACAATCACATCGATTTATTTTGTCAGTTGGCCAGAGTTGAATGGTGAAACAAAGCATAAGTCTTGGCACACCTTTAGAGTTTAGCTACCTTCAATTTTGAGCTCCAACAACTACAATATACTCTGCTTCAACAATAGATATGGAAACTGAATCTTGTTTAATTCTTAATGAACCATGAGACAAATCTGTCCCCTAAAAAGAATGCACCACCACTAGTACTCTTCTGATCATCAACACTTCTAGTCCAATCTGCATCAATACAAGCTTTCAACATGAAGTCTCCACCTTTTTTGTACCAATGTCTAAAATCCACAATACCTTCCAAATATCTAAAAATTCTTTTCACAACTTGCTCATGTGTCACCTTGATATTTGCCTATAATCTAGCCACTAAACATATAGTCTGGATGATATTTGGTTTGGATGTAGTCAAATAAAATTATCCACCGATCATTGATCTGTACTTTTTTTGTTGAACCTCTGGAGACTCATCATCTTTTCTCAACTTACACCCAATGGTTAAAGGAGTTGTAGTTGGTTTGCAATCATCAAAACCAAATTTCTTGCAACCCAAGAAAGAAAAACAACTCACCAATCATTGACATCTTAAATTCTTTCTGCATCTCTTTAGCGAATTTTTTGCATAAACTATCATTTCCTCTAAATATGATATCATCAACATAAACTATAGCAATTAACAACTTATCTCAATCAACCTTGAAATAAAGATTATTGTTTGATGCACCTTTCTTGAAATTTTGTTGAAACAAATACCTGTCCAATCTTGCAATTTAGGCTCTAGGTGCCTGGTGCAGTCACCGGTTAGGAGGGACCTCAAAGAGATCAATCTAGACCAGTCAACAAGAGTGAACACAACATAAACACAAGGATATGATGGAGGAAATGCAGAGCAAAATGAATTATATCATGAAAACTAATTACAATCAACCAGTAACAGCTGGGTTACAAAAACCGACTCACTGGCTTGCTAAATCATGCTCAATTATAGAACAAGTCACAATCGGGACCTCAAATCTTAAGATCTAGCTTCTATCTTTTGTCTACCACCTTTGATCACATTCTAATGCTTAATTACAATTATTTATATGATCCAAGGGATCCGATTAGCCCAAAAAGGGATCAAATGCTGAAGAACAAGACCTAACGTGTAAAAACAACAAGGTCGTGATAACTCAATGATGAGCAAATAGTACCAAACCGGTATTGAGAGGGGGGGGGTGAATTAGTGCAGGCAAAAAACAGTCTTAAACCGGTTTGACAAAAAACACTTTAAAAGACTGGCAGACAGAGATACCAGTTTGAAATAGAGTGCAACCGGTAAAGCTAAGAATGTCTGAGACAAGCATTAACCAGTTACTCACTTATCCTTTCACTCAACTTGAGACTACACTACCATTTCACCCTTATGCATAAACAGGTGATCTATCATCAGATCATAATAACAGCTAGTTCAACATGTTTTATTGACAAGCATAAAACACAGAACCATCATATGCTTGACAAACAAGAGCAAAGCATCACAAGATAAAAGCATCACACATGACACACATATTTTTCATGTGGAAACCCAACTGGGAAAAACCACGATGGGGATGAATACCCACAAGCTATTTTTGAACTTTGGAAGTCCGCTCTGTTAGGAGCCTTGTTCGGTTAGAGACATTACAATAGGCTCTGCTAGGAACTGACCCTGTTAGAGATCACCCAGTTAAGGGATAGCTACAATACCCGATTAAGGGTTAAACCCTGTTAAAGGTTACCTTGTTAGAGGATTTCAAGAACTCAATAGCTAAAGGACTTCGAACTCAGTAGCTTAGAGTTACCCTGTTAAAGGATTTACAGCAAGCCGATTAAGGCTACCCTGTTAAGGGATTTTCCAACTATTGAGGTGGTTAGAGATCAATAGGTATTACAATGATCTGGTAACAACACTCAATGCCAATGCAAATCCACTTAAGCTCCTCTTTTCCTTCTACACTTACACTCTGCAGGTATCACTTCTCTCCTTCTGGTTTGGCAAGAATCACGTATCCCTTCTCTTGGATACACACACACAACTTTTGCCAACAACCCTAGAAAGAGTCACAACATCAACCTTATAGAAAATAGTTAGGTCGGTAGCATAAACCCTAAACCCTAAACCTAATAGGTTAAGGAATTCAAACGATTCAATCTTGACCGTTGAGCATACTACATTAATCTCCATCGTTCATTTTCCACCGTTTTCATGGCGGCTGATAACCCATCACACGTTATCACCGTTTTACAGTCTTCTCATATTCCCAAGGTAGATAGGCAAGATCTTCTTCATGCACGATCCTTCATACACACAAGGATTACGTGGCAACATGATCTTGTTCTTTGTTATCATGCTAACTCATTGCACAAAGTCACTGGTTGAGCCACACAGGGTTGAAGCACTTCAACCGAAAACCCTAAAGTTGAGACTACCAATCGGCAGTCATACAACACTTCCATGTGCCAGTTCCCATAACCATATGCCGGTTCACCTTGAACAAGCACACCGCTTCACTTTGACACAAATGTCGGTTCACAGTGTTATACCAGTTCTCACATATGCCAGTTCACACCTCTGCAACATATTGACATCAATGACAACATACAATGTCATTATGTCCTCATACCGGTTCACATAATGCCAACAGGTCGGTCTCCGCCAAAGAAATTCCTCCAAAAAATCCAAAGGATGAAGTGTGGATCAAAGGGAAGGTCGACCAAATGCCAATGAACATCGAAATCAATGCTCAGGGATCCGCAAGCTACGAAAAGGATTTGGTAGATCACTAATACAAATAGGTCCAGGCAACCGGTACCGGAAAACTATCTCAGAAACTGGTAGCGATAACTTTCCAAAAAATGATCCAAATGCTCTGTGGTTTGGGAATAAGGTAGATGATCTAGTACTCAAGAAAAAATCCAACTCCTCAAGATCCGGTGAGCCAATGCCATAAAATACAAAATGAAATGTTGAAACTGCAAAACATGAAGTAAATATTTTTGGTTGATGCAAGATTGCCAAGAACTAGGGATGCTCCTGCATCAAACATCCGGGGTTGTTGAAAAAAGTGATTCTCTCACTTTATTGGGGTCAGAGGAAAACCAAGGTAGTCTACCTCTATCCGAGAAATCCAAGATGGATCTTCAATTGGTCTGTCCTTCCACTTCACAAGATGCTCCTTATACTGACTGCTCTGGGTACTACACCCAATCCTACTGTCCAAAATGTCTTCAATCTGATCCAGTTCCTTCCGAGGCAATTGTTTCTCCAAGTCTGCAATATTGTCCTAACTGAATTCTAGTTCATGATACTGATGTAGATCTGTAATGTTAAATATAAGTGAAATACTCAGGCTATCCAATAACTCCACTTCATATGCATTTCCAGAATTGAACTTTCTCAAAATCTTGCAAAGTCCAAACTTCCCCATCTGCAACTTGTTACAAGTTCCAATCGGGAATCTTTCTTTTCTCAGATACACCATCACTTCATCGCCAACTTCAAATTCCTTATGTCTTCTCTTCTCATCTTCTTTTTCCTTATACTTGTTGTTCATGTCCTCCAAATGCTGCTTAACTTGAATCTGTAAGTCCTTTACGTGATCTGCAAATTCTTCTGCTTCTGAACTTCTCCGGTCTTCATTGCTGATATCTCTTAATTCTGAAATACCTCTAGGGTGTTCTCTGGTAACAATCTCAAAAGTTTTCCTTCTGGTACTCATGTTTACTAAATTATTGTAGGAAAACTCTGCTTGTGCAAAAATCAAATCCGAACTTCCGGTTTTGTCTCCAACTAAGAATCTTAACAAATTTCCCAAGCTCTGGTTAACTACTTCTATCTGTCCATCAGTCTGTGGATGAAAAGTAGAACTGAACTTCAAATATTTCTTCATCCTCTTCCAAAGTGCTCTGCAAAAATAACCAACAAACTTAGTATCTTTGTCTGAAACCATGCTCTTAGGCAATCCATGCAATCTCACTACTTCCTTGAACAATGGGTTAGCTATATGCACTACATCTGATGTTTTCATACAAGGTATGAAATGAGCCAACTTTGAGAATCTATCCACTACCACAAATATAGAATCATTCCCTCTCTGTGTTTTAGGCAATCCCAATATGAAATCCATGCTTATAACCTCCCAAGGTCTCTCTGATACTATCAAAGTTTTATACAATCCCACATTTTGACTACTACCTTTTGCAACTTGACAAACTCTACAACTATGCACATATTTCCTAACATCCTTATGAATCTGAGGCTAAAAGTAACACTCACTCACCAATGCTACTATTTTATCAACACCAAAGTGTTCGGCTAATCCTCCACTATGTTTCTCCTTTATCAGATTCTCCGTCATAGAACTCTTAGGTATGCACAACTAAACTCCTCTGAACAACATCTCATCCTGAATGAAGTAATCTGACCACTTTCTTCTATCTACCATAACCAGTTCTCTACATGCTCTCCAAGGTTCTATAAAATCCAGGTCATCATCATACATGTATTCAACTCCTCAAATCCTAATACTGTGACTCTTGTCTCTGTCAGCAAATTCCTTCTTCTACTCAACCCATCAACAACTTTGTTAGATTTTCCACTTCTATGCTTCAACACAAAGGTGTAACTCTGCAAAA
Source organism: Cryptomeria japonica (assembly GCF_030272615.1). NCBI lineage: Eukaryota > Viridiplantae > Streptophyta > Pinopsida > Cupressales > Cupressaceae > Cryptomeria > Cryptomeria japonica. Next base: position 224,234,797 of record NC_081409.1, read on the forward strand.
ATTCTATCCATCTCACATGTCTTTGAATCAACTTACTCTGGCTGTTTAAATACTGCAAGGCTTGATTATCAGTATACAACACAAACTCCTTAGGAAACAAGTAATGTCTCCACTTCTTCAAGGCTTGAACTATGGCGTAAAATTCTTAATCAGACACTGAATATCTCTTCTGGGCATCATTCAACTTCTCACTAAAATAAGCTACTTCTCTCCCTTCCTGAATCAATACAGCTCTAATTGCAGTTCCACTTGCATCATAATGTACTTGAAATACTTTGTTAAAATCAGGTAAAGCTAACATAGACTGCTTAGTCACTTTCTGCTTCAACAGTTCAAAAATTTTGTTTTCTCTGGTGGTCCACTTGAACTCCTTCCTATCTCCCCTCGTTGTCTTAGTCATAGGGTTACAAACTGAACTGAAATTTCTGATGAACTTCTGGTAGAAACTAGCCAATCCATGAAATGATCTTACCTCTCCAATGCTTTCTAGTGTAGGCCATTCAACAATTGCTTTTACTTTATTAGGGTCCATCTTCAAACTATCCTCAGATATCAGAAATACCGAATAGACTAACTCTTCCAAGTCATGAAAGTACACTTCTTGAGGTTTATCAACAACTTTTCTTCTCTCAACCTCTGCAAACTTGTCTTAAATGCAACAAATCCCCTCTTTTGTCTTAGTGAAAATCAGAATGTCATCCAAATATACTATAACAAACTTACCCAAGAATTTCTTCAATATCTCATTCATCAACCTCATGAAAGTACTCGGTGCATTAGTTAACCCAAAAGGCATCACCAAGCACTCATACAATCCTTCATTTGTCTTGAATGTTGTCTTCCACTCGTCTCCTTCTCTGATTCTAATATGATGATATCCACTCTTCAAGTCTATATTTGTAAATTACTTGGCTCCACTCAAACAATCCATTATGTCATCCATCCTAGGCAAAGAAAATTGGTCTTTCACTGTGATCTTGTTTATTTCTCTAGAATCAGTACACATCCTCCATTCTCCATTCTTGTTAGGTGCTAATACTGTTGGTATTGCACAAGGACTGAAACTTTCTCTGATCAAACCTTTCTTCAACAATTCCTGCACTTGTCTATTCAACTCTTCATTCTTTGTCGGTGTCATCTGGTGTACAAATTTGTTAGGCAAACTAGCTCCAGGAACCAGGTTCATGCAATGATTGATACTTCTCAGAGGTGGTAATCCATTAGGCACATTATCTAAAATGATGTCTTCATACTCTGTTAGCAACTCTTTTATCTCTTCCAGTTGTTCTTCTTTATGCTCTGATTTCTCAATCTTCTAAGGAACTAAGATGAAACACACATTCTTATGTCTCATTCCATCCATGAATTTCCTTCCATCCACCAAACATATTCTAGCATTCGTATAGACTTCACTCTTCAAAGGCTCCTCCAAGGGCAACAAGGTTTGCTTCATCCCATTGGCCACAATAGTGTGCATATTCTTTCTCCCATCATGTATTGCCTATCTATCAAACTGCAAAGGTCTACCCAACAAAATATGAGAAATATCCATAGGCATAATATCACAAGACTTCATCGTGATAATTCCCAATTTTTAATTTCACCAAACATTGCTCACTTACTAACAGCTTATCATCATCCTAAATCCATGCTATCTTATAAGGCTTAGGGTGTTTCAATATTTCCAAATTCAACTTATTCACCATCTCTTCAGAAACAAGATTATCTGAACTACCACTATCAACAACAACTTTACAACACTTACCGGATACCTTACATCTGGTCTTGAACAAGTTCCTCCTCTACAAGGGCTCTTCATCTCCTCTGATATGACACAAAGCTCTCCTCATCATCAACAATTCTCCATCTTCCGATTTATTAGCTGATCTGGTGGGGCTTTCTTCCACCACTATTGTTATCCTGGTATTCTTTGTCTTCTTACACTCAAAACAATGATGCCCTTCTCCTCCACATTTATAGAAAGTTCCTCTAAACACTCTCTTATCTTGTCTTATATCATCTTTTCCAAAATTTTCACTCTTGTAGCCATCCGGTTCTCTCTTTCGGTAGAAATTTCTATCCTCCTTTCGGTATGAATTACCCTCTTTGCTTCCTTGTCCTTGTTCTGATTCATATAGGTTCCTCTTCCTTTGGTATATCCTCTTCCTTCTTGAAATATTCCTCTGGAAAACCTTCCACCTCTACCTCTCTGTCTCTGCTCATGTATTTTGTTAAAATTCTCTTATGCTTTCAGGGCATACTGGTAAGCTTCTTCGACAATCTGCAATTTGATCAAACTGAGTTCATCTTGTATAGACATCTGTAATCCATTCAAATATCTTGCAACTTGTTCAACCTCATCATCAACATGTCCGGATCGGATATTCAACTTGTAAAATACTTCAGTGTAGTCCTTCACACTAGATTCCTTTTGCTTCAAATTCTGCAACTTCTGAAACAGATTCACTTGGTAGTCAACTGGCATAAATTTTGATTTCAACTTAGCAACCATCTGATCCCATGTTTTGATCTTCTCTTTACCTCTTCTCTATCTATCAACCTGCAAATGCTCCCACCAAAGAGATGCATGACCTTTCAACCAGGTACATGCATACTTCACCTTTCTTTCTTCTACGGTGTTCTCAAAATCAAAATGTTTCTCCATCTTCGAGATCCAATCCATCAATTCATCTGAATCCAACTCTCCATCATATTCCAATGGGGTAAAATGAGGTTTAGTATTCACCCTACTCAAAACCCTAAAAAACCCTTCTTCATCCGGATCAACCGCCGGTGGGTTTACTTGTTCTATCGAGGCTTCTTCTCCTTCATCTTCACTCACATCTTCAATATGTTGGCCTCTTCTCTAGGTTGTCTCAGTGGCTTCCAACCGACCTCAATTCCTCTCAACATTTCCATCACAACAGGGTCTGCATTCCCACGTAATCCACCATTCCTATTTCCTCTCTGTGCCATCTTCACACTAGTCCTCTGCAACTGTAGGTAGGATCCATAGTCCACCACCCTACAACAAAATTCTCAGGACAACACAATCTCTGGAATCAAAGATTGCTTTGATACCACTTGGTGCAGTCACTAGTTAGGAGGGACCTCAAAGTGATCAATCTGGTCCGATCAGTAAGAGTAAACACAACAAAAACATAAGGATATGATGAAGGCAATGCAGAACATAATGAATTATATCATGAAAACTGATTGCAATCAACCGGTAACAACTGGGTTACAGAAACCGACTCACTGGCTTGCTAAAACATGCTCAATTACATAATAGGTCACATCTGGGACCTCAAATCTTAAGATCTAGCTTCTATATTTTGTCTACCACCTTCGATCACATTCTAATGCTTAATTACAATTATTTATACAATCCAAAGGATTCGGTCGGCCCAAAAAGGGATCAAATGCCAAAGAACAAGACCTAACGTGTAAAAACAACAAGGTCGACCTCTGCCAAAGAAATTCCTTCGAAAAATCCAAAGGATGAAGTATGGATCAAAGGGAAGGCCGGCCACATGCCAAGGAACATCAGAATCAACGCTCGGGACTACGCAAGCTACATAAGGGATCCAATAGATCACTAATGCAAATAGGTCCAGGCAACTGGTACCAAAAAATTGTATTGAAAACTGGTAGGTATAACTTGCAGGAAAATGATCCAAATGCTCTGTGGTTTGGGAATAAGGTAGATGATCAAGTTCTCAAGAAAAAATCCAACTCCTCAAGATCTAGTGAGCCAATGCCAGAAAATGCAGAATGAAATGCTGAAACTGCAAAACAGAAAGGAAATATTTTTGGTTGATGTAAGATTGCCAAGAACCGGTGATGCTCCTGCATCAATGCCTATTTAAGTCCATACAACACTTTCTTCATTCTGCACACCATATCCAATTTCTCTATCAGTCTGAATCCATTTGGTTACTCAATGTAAACTTCTTCCAGATCTCCATTCAAAAATGTTGATTTGACATCCATCTGATAAACTAAAAAGTTATTGTAAGCAGAAAATGCAAGAAACATACCAATAGCTTCCATCCTTGCTACCAGAGAAATTTTTTCTTGAAAGTCTATGCCTTCCACCTGTGAATATCCTTTGCATACCAGTCTTACTTTATTCCTAGTCACTTGTCCTTGCTCATTCAAATTATTTCTTCTTCTTCTTCATCATCATCATCATCATCATCATCATCATCATCATCATCATCATCATCATCATCATCATCATCATCATCATCATCATCATCATCATCATCATCATCATCATTTGTTTCCTTCTCTTTTCTCTCTTCTAGATCACTTGTCTTCTCTGTATTTGTTGGAATAATCTCAACCTTTTGTGCTACCAAATATTTAATCACAACCAATCTTCTCTTTTCTGATCACACATCTAATGCTACTAAACAAAAATTCATAGCCTTTTCTACACATCTGACTAACACTTGACAAATTGTCTTAATCCTTCATCATAATAAGCATCATCAATTTTATACTTACCATCAATAGAAACAATTCAAATACTTCAAATAGTTGCACCATCTTCTCTGAAAAATTTCACTAATCCTCCATCCTAATTTTTGAGATTAATAAACCCGTCTTTATCACAGGTCATATGATTTGAACATCTGGAGTCTATAATCCATGTTTTTGGTTCTATCTTAGCATGCAATATAGTCTTGACTTCTCTCTCTTCTTCTGGTTTCTTCAAGGCATCCTCTTTTTCTTCATTTGCTAGAAACAAGAATTATTCATTTGATTCATCATCAACTTCATTTTTAGATGTATGTTCCCCAATAGAACATAAGACCTTCTTCTCTTTTTTTGTTAAATTTGTATCTTCTAAACTTATTTTTCTTCTCATCATCATGCAATCTCTTATAGTCTTCTTTGTAAGTGCAATTAGAAGCATAATGTCCAATTCTACCACAAGAAAAACATTTCAGAGGTAACTTACCTTTATACTTTCCAATTCCTTGTTGCAATCTTCTCACAAAGTTTTCTTCGGCTTCATCTACATCTCCATTGCATTCTGGATCATCATGTCTTGAAACATTAAATGCTGCTTCTTTCTTTTCTCTTTTCTCTTTTCTCTTCCTCCATTTCTGAAATTTCAAAAGCTGTTAAAGTACCAATAAGCTAATCAATGGCATACTTACTCAAATCATTTCTCTCCTGTATAGCACACCTTGTAGGTTTGTAGGATTTAGGCAAAGTCACCAAGATCTTATGAACAACATTACATTCAACCAAATATCCACCCGTGTGAATGAAAATAAGTGCAAATAAAAGATTAAAATATTAAACTAACAATCAAAGAAAAACACAAAATCCATTAAAATACCCAAGATGAGAATGTTATAGAAGAAAATCTGGAAATAACAAATGAAATAAAACAAATGCAAACCCAAAATCAATTTCGCTTTGATAGTTCTTTGATTTGATGTGTGCTCATGGTGTTGCATATGCTTGATTTTGCTCCATGATGACTTATGCAAGATGTGATTGATGAAAGATGATTGTGCAAAGTGATTAGTTATTTCAGTATTATGATGGTATGATTGTGAAAAAGTGGATGAAATGCATAGAAAATGGAGGGATTAAATAGGATTTGGTGAGGAGAGGAAGGGCTTGAGAAATGAGACACTTGTCCTCAAAGAGAACAAGTGGCTCAACAAGAAATGAAAAGTATCTCTAGAAAATACAAGTGTCAAAGAGGGGAGTGAGGACACGTGTCTATTTGGGAGATAACCACCCAAAAAAACAAGATTCCTTTCCAATATTTAAAATATTAGGAATGTGAACACACATGTGAGGGGGAGGTTAGAAGAGATAAGGTTGGTTAAGTGGATAGGGTTGGTTATAACTCACGGGTTTGGCTAGGACAAGGGTTAGATGAGGGGGTTTAGGTTAGGAGACATGTGGGATAATAGGATTAATCAATTTAATTAATTTTCTATTATTAGAAGAAAATGACAAAAGGTGAATTAAATAATCAAATCATGTATTTGAATTATTTAATAGAGAACGGGGGAAGAATTAATTAATTAGATGATTTTGGGTTGTCAAATATTTAATTAAAAGGGACTATAGCGTAGTTAATAAAATTAATTAGCTAGGAGGAGGGAACACTAAGTAATTAAATAATGCATAATTATTGAATTTAAAATCCCTCAGATAGCTAAGTTCAACTAATTAGATTAATCAAATTTAGGTGTCTTCATTTTGCCCCTCTTTACGGTGGCACTAGAATAGCATTGGTGCAAAGATAATAAGACACCAACGATTCGAAGAAAAGAGAGCAAGAAAAATGCCCAAAGCTTACCAGATGAAGGAATGATGGGTTAGTGGTGCCCCCTCGAGGGTGCACAAGAAACAGAGGCCCGAGTAGCATCTCGAAAGAAACATTGCCCTAGTAGAAGAGAGGGGAGATGATGCAAAACAAAGCCTAGGGGTGACAAGAATCAGATGGGAAAGAGGAGTGAATGCAAATGCAACGAATCATATGAATGAAATGATCATGGAGTGCGAGCACCCTTTGAAATGGGTTAGCATGCAACAAGAAATTATTTTGATTTAGCATTGTATATGATGCATCAACATACAAGAATCCAAGGTGATTTCACAGCCAATGCATGGACTAACACAAATAAATAAACACAAAAAGGTTAGTCTAGAACCACATAAAGTTATAGAGAAATTTGTGGGAAATGATGCTAGAAAAACCACAAGTAGAAGATATGTGTCAAAGTAACATGAGATAGCCAAGACCTCATGAGGGAAAAACATGGGACAAATCAAGAAAGCACACACAAGAAAAAGAAAACAAGACCATGCCCCAAGTTTTATCACTCATAGCACACCAGGATATAAAGGATTGTGGCTCAACCGGGAAGCGAAAAAATGACGAAGCTCAAATAAAGATAAACAAAGATAAACAAGAAATTAAATCCAACTTTAGTGCCTCAAATATCTTTTGCCATAAGGATAATTGATGGACAAGATTTGATGATGTCTAACTCGAGGAAGGATACATCTTGTGCAGATTTATGATTGGATAAAAGATTGATGAGATGGGACGACAAAAGGTACTTGATACGATCATAATGACAGAGATGCTCAAGGATGATTGTTGAAGAACCAGTTGATTGGACATGATCTCAATGACGTGACTAATTGACACAAAGGATGAGACCTAAGGACACATATGTACAAGTGGACCTAGATGGAGACACATGACCAATGCTATGTACAAGACGCTATTTACAAGATGTACAAGAGCTATGGATGATGGAGAAGGACCCAAGGACAAACATGATGTTTCCCCAACCAAGATGAAAAGCCATGATGGATTGATCGTTGATGGGGTGTTGGCTATGTGGGAATGATATATCCCCAAAAAAACCCAAAGATTGGAAGGATGCATCCTCATGATGATGATTTGGTGGTGATCAATGCTTGTAGAAAGGCGGGGAACAAGACCAAGGATGTGATTGGAAAATTTTATTATCACTTGACTTTGGATAGCTGAGGGATATGGATAGGATTTGCATGCGATGGTGGATTGTGAGGAGCATATGGATTGATTGGATGGATGGAATTAGATTGTGTGGGGGTATCCTAGATCGAAATTCCAATGACAAGGGATGTAATAGGCGATGGAATGATACAAGAGGAGGGATGAAAGGATGGAGGATAGGATGAAAAATATTTGGAGATGGAAGCATTATGGATGTGGTGAGAGATGAAAGGATGAGGGATGAAGGGATGGAGGTAGACAAGGATTGGGAGAGGATCAAGTTATGGATGAGGGGATGGAGGAACTGGAGACAAGGATTGGTGGATGGATATGATAAGATGACTAACAAGGGGATAGGAAGTTGAGGGAAGTGGATGGAAGATAGGGTGATGGGTGGATAAGGACTATGAAGGTATGCTGAAAGATTACATAGAAGGGAGGAAGGATGGGTGGATAGGAAGGTGAATGGAGAAAAAGTGTGATGGGGAAATGGAGGCCAAGGGGTGTCCGTAATGTATACATGGTGGACTTTTCTTTTTATCAAGATCCAAGGGAGGATGGAGGAAGTGAAATGGATATGATACGATGGATATAGTAGGTAGATGGAATGGACGGGGATGATGGATGGATGACTAGAAGAACTTGTCCCCAAGTGTAGAGAACAACAAGATGAAGGGAATTACATGACGTTTGTTTTCTAGGTTTTCATCATAGTACTTGTCCAAAGTGCTTGTTTGTTGAGTTTTCACCATTGGACAAATTTTTCTCTTTACTTTTTTTTCAATTTTTTTTAATTTTTAATTTTTTGCATTTTTCACTTCTTTTCTTCTTTTCTTTTCTTTTTTTTGTTGATTTTTGCAAGGAGATTAATGGGTGGAGATGGATGAGGATAAATGGATTTGGAGGATAGGTGATAAGGGAGATGGATGGAGGACTCAAGCATCAAATTCCATATCAAGGTAATAAGAGCCCATTTGGAGTGATCACTAGATGTTGGTACAAATTTATTAGGAATGAGTGGATTATGCAAAGGCTTGGATTATATGGTTTTGATGGGGAATGCATGCGGTGTAAGGGATATGGTAGTGACAAGTGTTTAGATGGAATGAGAGAAAGTGAGTGTGATGGGGGGATGTTGTTAGGACCAACACTAGCACATGTTGTGGGGAATGTGGGATGAGTGGAAGGGAGATGGATGTAGCATGTGGATAGGATGGAGAAATTTTTACAGGTAGCTTTGGTAAATAGGGACCCAAAATAGATTTAGGAGGCTAGATTGAGGACTAACAACTTTGGATGCCATTGTAGATTTTTCTTTTGCATGCATTGCTTCTTTTTTCTGTGGGATCCACATTGTTTTTGCTTTTTCTTTAGTGGGATTTTGTGGCCTTTGGAATTCATTGCATTTTTGCATCAGATTTTGCTTTGTGGGAGAATGTCTTTTTGAGTGGACATGGTCATCTTTATATTTTTGTGGATGTTTAGCTTTATGTATTTGTGATTTTCCATCCAAACTACTGCTAGTAGCCTTGGAAGGAGTGTGCAAAGGTGTAGGAGATGTAGGGAATATGGATGAAGTGATGGATGCAAGATGTTGGATGGAATGTGGGGATATGTGCCTTTGTTGATCTTGATTGGGAATGAAAGGAGTAGGATATCTATGATGGGTGATGGGGATATGGGATCTATGCATGAAAGGATGAGTGAGATAAGATGGAGAATGAAGTTGTGGGATATAAAAGCCCAAAATGGATTTAGCATGTGGGGGATATATAATGGTGGATTTTGGGATATAGGGACCCAAAATGGATTTAAAGGACAAAGAAGGGAGATGGATGGTTGTTTTGGCTTTATATGATGGATTTTGTATTAGTTGTACCAAAATTTTTGGATGAAGTGCCTTGAGATATGTAACCAAGACCATGAGATATTGGATGTGCTTTTACATGGATGGGCTCCACAGTACCGTGCTCATGTAGGCCTAAGCCTTTACCGTGATAGTTCATTTTTTTGAGCGTTTTATCTAGAATAAGATACTAGTTCTTTAAGTAACAAGATGCAAGTCCTTTATTAAATGGAGGAGAATGGGTGGTGTATATGAGATGTTCTTCTGCTGTGAGTGAACTATCATGGATGAATGTAAGTGAACCTAGGGGATAGAGTGATGGTGGTGGGATGGTTTGGATAGGAGAAAATACAAGATCAAAAAGTGGAGTATATGGGACACGAGGATCTTGATTTCGATGAGGGGATGATAAGGGCTCTTGAGATGGAGTAGATGGAATGGTAGGATCATGATATGGATGAAGGGATGATAAGGGATCTTGAGACAGAGGAGGCGGAATGGTAGGATCTTCATTTGGATCAATAAATGTGTCAATATAATCTAGAACAAGATCTTGGAATGATGGGATTGGTATGGATGGTGTGAGGAGGGGTGAGTGGGTAGACTCTTCAAATGGAATGGACAGACAAATGGGAGGTTCATTGACTTGGGTAGAAGGGGTGGATAGAAGGATGGGAGGTTCATCAATTGGGGTAGACAAAGTGGATGGAAGGATGGAGGGTTCATCAACTAGGGTAGATGGAGTGAATGGAAGGATGGGAAGTTCATCAGCTAGGTAGATGGAGTGGATGAAAGGATGGGAGGTTGATCAAATGAGGTAGATGAAATGGATGGAAGGATGAGAGGTTCATTGGGTTGAATTTGAATGATAGTAGGAGTAGGTGACGGGGATTGTGGCTAGACAGTCTGAACAAATGGAAGGTTTTTTATGGTATTAGGAAGGAGGAAGGGAAGTTGTATAAATGGACGGTGGTGGGTTGAGATAAGATGGAGTGGACAATGGTGGATTAAGGTATGATGGGGCGGATGAAGGTGTTTTGGTGTACAATGGAGTGGAGGATGGCGGGTTGAGATAAGATGAAGTGGATAGTGGTGGATTAAGGTAGGATGAAGTAGATGGTGGGTTAAGATAGGATGAAGTGGATAGTGGTGGATTCAGGTGTGTGTGTGAAAAGTGGACTTGTATCTGTATCTGGAATACACAACACTTCAATTAAGTCATTAGATGCATGGTTAGTAAATCAATAATCAATAAATAATAAACCATTACAAAATGACCTATTGCCTTGTAGTAGATGCGAGTTTAGATTGCTCTTAGATTGCTAAGCTATCCAGTGACTAGACAACACCTAAACGAAGGATTTTTAAATCTATATGAGCATGGATTTAAGCTAGATGAATGCAAGATTAATCTAACATGATTTAAGCAATATATGAATATTTAAGCTAAATGATTTAAGCAATATGAAGTAACTAATATGCAATATCTCACTGCAAATTCTCAATGAACCTAGAGAAAAAACAACATAATAACAATATATTCTCCAACATTTTTGAATGAGAGATGAGAGCCTGAATTTATAGAAAATTTAGAAAGAAACCAATGGCTTAGATCAAATGATGATGAGTGGTCAAGATTTTCCAAGAGGAAGCACAATCCAGGTGAATTGATGTGATTGGATGCTTTTCTCAGTTTTAAAGGAAATTGAACTAAAATTAAGATAAAATCAAGAAAAAAACTGATTTATTCTCTATTTCATTCAATTTTAATATTTAATTGTTTTAATTGCTTTCTTTGAGATTATCTATCAATTTTTTAATTTGTTTTTTTCAAGATTATCTCCAATTGATTTCTTTTCTCAAATTTTTAATTCTTTTGTTTTCGTCAATTAATTCCTTTTTTGATTTATTTCCTTTTTTGAAGATTTGTGCTCATAACTTCCAATTCCTCTTTCTTGATTTGTTTCCTTTTTTGAAGATTTAATGGCAAATTGATTTATTTAATTAAATATGCAAAAGATATTTAATTAAAATAAATAAGATAATTGTTTAAAATGACTTACTTGGAATGATTTAATTAATTAAATAAATATTTAATTAATATTGAGTTATTAATTTGCTAGGTGACATTTGATGATTAAAGAATTAATTGTGTGCTCAAGATTTATTTAATTGCCTTTGGTTAGGACCTTGGTGACGTTGTTGAGATTAGGGGCTCATGGTTTAGATGACCATTTTTTAGGGCATTACATTTGCCCCTCTTTGAATTAATGTGCGAGCAGTGCATTGGTTCAAAAAAAAATTGATTTCTAGGAGATACGAGTTCTGAACTTGATTGATCACGAACCAGATGAAGAGCGAGGTGTTTAGCTTGATTTGAAGTGATGAAGCTGAACAGAGTTGATTAAAGGGATACCGATCCCGAACTTGATTGAACTAGGAACAATAGAGAGCAAAGATACCAAACTTGAACTTGATTGATCAAGAAGCGGATCTTACTGATCTAGAACTTGATTGAACTAGACACAGTGAGTGAAGATAAAATTGATCTTGAACTTGATTGATCAAGACACGATGAGCAAAGATAAACTGTTTAGCTTGATTCGATGTGATGAAACTGAACACTTGCTAAGATTGAGTGTGATCAAAGATACTCTTTAAAACCTTGATTGAGTTTAAACAAAAAACCGGCTTGATGAAAAGTGATGAAATTGATTAACGTTAAGAGACTGATTCAAACAAAGACAATATCAGCTTGATTTGAAGCGATGAAACTGATATGCCCCTAGAGATTGATTTGATGAAGCTTAGTTGCTTGAAGATTTGAACATTTTCTCAACATTGAAGAATGTGAGGTCATAAGGTGACGAGTATGCCCTCTTGGGAGAGAAATTGAAAGATAGTGAGGGTACATGATTATAGGCAATTGCTTTTAGTGATGATAATGATTTGAGCACGAAAGCAATTCAGAGGAATAACATTGAGATTCAACGTTGATTCATTAGAAATTGAGCGCAAATTGAAGAAGAGAATGAGTAGTTGATGAAAGCGCTAAGTGGTCAACATCATGAAATTTCGATGAGAGAATTGAAGTCAGATTTCAATTTCGATCCCGAAAATGGACTCAGGACAACCGATTTACGAGTTTTTGATTTGATTTCATTGTACTTGTGTTGATTGATTATGAGATGTTGTTCTATATATATGCATATCTTTTCAGTATAGATGAATGAATGCAAATGGAATATGGGTGTTTATTTTTGTTTCTTTTTATGCATATAAATGAGGAGAATGAGTAACTAGTAATGCAAATGTTTATTTTTCTTCATGCAATAATATGAATGCAAATAAGTGTAAAATGAAATGTATGGATCTATAGAAGATGCTCATGTATGTAGCTAACATCTCAATACACAAGTACTCGATCAGAGAAACGATGATGAAAAAGAGACCACTTAGCTGAGAAATGGCAAATGCCTCAGACTCTCATTTAAAAGATAAAGAGAGCATTGCTATTATACCGAAATCACTCTAAATTCACAAAATGCAAAATGAAATGCAAAATGAGATGCATAATGAAATGCAACCTAAACCTAGTCACTGGATTTTGAAAAGCTTAATTTTCATCACTGAGTGTTTTACAACCACAACAGGTAGATTAGAGTTCCTTGCTTTTCATGTGCAATATTAATTATCTTGTTCGCAATGACCCTTTTTTCGTTCATATCTTTGGACAGATTTCGCATGGACCTGGATTGCATGATAAAGAAATTCCCTCAAAACAGACAAATAAATGATGGAACCTCCCTGTAGCATTCAAATAAGCGGAGTCGAGGTATGTGTGGAGATTTCACCTTAATGTGAAGGCACTTATCACAGACACCTAGCTGATTAGATGTTTTTACATCATCAGAATCATTCCTACAAGCAGAAAACAAAGAAAATATTATGCCCCCAATCCTTGGTCCTCTTAGTCAAGATAGACTTCCTCGAGTTATTCAGAGAGAATAATAATAAAAAACCAATATAAAAGACAGCACACAAAGAGAATTTCATGCATAGCTCAAACTGTTTAGTGATTGTTTTCCATTTTGTTGTTTTGCTTGTTTACTCAGTGATAAAAACTCTTCAGTAGTCAGGAGACAGGTGACTGACTCAGAGTGGACGACCAAGTTTCACTAACGTAAAGTTGACTTGGTTGATCCTGCTTAGGACATTTAATGTGCTATGTTGATTAACCTAAGACTAGGACATTGATCAGTTTCAAGCCATGCGGGTTCCAAAAGAACCAGGATGTCACGAAAGTGACTAAAAGATATGTACAAGCAAAATCAAAGATGCATGAAAGCAAGAATGCCAACATTGTGTTGATAGATGGAGCGCTTGAGTACAAGAGGTGCCTGTTTGCCAGATTTTCACCTGCTTGGCAGAGATTTTGTTTTTTTTATTTTACCAGGTGCCTATTTACCAGGTTTTCACCAAGGCATTTTCTCTCTTTTCCCTTTTTTTTTTTTGATTTCTTCGGGACTTTTTTTTATTTTTATGATTTCTTCAGAACTTTTTCTGATTTTTTATGATTTCTTTAGGACTTTTTCTGATTTTTAGGATTTCTTAAGGACTTTTTCTGATTTTTATGATTTCTTCAGGACTTTTTCTGATTTTTATGATTTCTTCAGGACTTTTTAGCTGTATAGGCTGCTAGAGCAGAGAATATTTAGGTGAAGAATTTCTTTAGATGGATGGTGTTGATCGGTTCACGGAGCTGTTCTCCTTCTGATGTTGAGAGTTGATAGGCACCAGAGCCAAAAGCTACAGTAACAATATAGGGACCCAACCAATTGGGTTCAAACTTCCCTTTGTTGTCGCGAAACTGTTGATTTTTAGGATTTTCTCTTAGAACCAGGTCACCAACCTAAAATTCTCTTTGTCAAACCTTCTTGTTATATCCTCTTGACATTCTCTTTTGATACACTATGAGATGATCAAACGCCACTAGCCAATGCTCATCCATCAATTCGAGCTCTTGCAATCTAGATATTCTATAGTCTTCATCAGTAACAAGACCTTGCAAAGAAACTCTTAGAGATGGTATTTCCACCTTAATAGGTAATACTACTTTGGACCCATAAACCAAAGAAAAAGGTGTAGCCCTAGTAGGTGTTCTAACACTTGTTCTATAAGCCCACAGGGCAAGATTGAGTTGCAGATGCCAATCCTTTCCAGATTTATTGACTGTCCTGTGTAAGATAGTCAACAGATTCTTGTTAGATGCTTCGGCTTGTCCATTACCTTGAGGGTAGTATGCAGATGACCAGTGTTGTTTTATTGAGCTATCCTCCATTGTCAGTTATAATGGATGAAGGTATACCATATCTGTAGATGATATAATTAAGAATAAATAGAGCTACTTGTTTACCAGTTGCTTTGATGAGCAGAACCACTTCTACCCACTTAGTGAAGTACTCAGGGGCAGTGATAATAAATATGTGTCCGTTAGATGATGTAGGATATATTTGGCCAATTAGATCAAATCACCACTGTTGAAAGGGCCAGTGTGTCACAAAGGGTATGAAATCCCTTGTTGGAGCATGGATAAGGTGCCCATGCAATTGACACTTTTCACAGGTTTTAGCAAATTTTATAGCTTCTTTCTCCATGTCTGGCTAGTAGTAGCCAACCCTTAGTAGTTTTCGTGCTAAAGTTAGACCGTTTGAATGGGATCCACAAACACCTTCATGAACCTCAGATAATGCGCGCTGGGACTCCTTAGTTTCTAGACATCTAAGCAAAGTACTATCTAAACCTTGCTTAAATAGGTCATTAGCAATGATGACGTACCGTGACGCATTTCAAATTAGGTTCCTTTTTTCATTTCGGGAAAGATTAGGTAAGAATAAATGTGGCTATAACGAGATGAGTCATTTCCAATAATAGAATAGACCATCTGGGACTTGGGAGAATCATAGGCAAGATAATGTAACTCTTCCACCAGGAATTCAAAGCAAAAATTAGATTCCTGTAGCTGTGGTATAGATGCCAAAGTGGCCATTGCATCTGCTGCTCTATTTGCTGATCTAGGGATCTGCTGAAATGATACAAAGGTAAAGTATTTCTTGAGATCATCCACCATTCTCTTATAAGGCATCAATTTCTCATCTCTTGTCTAATATAGATCATTGATTTGGTTGATAATGAGTTGAGAATCTCCATAGATGTGTAATTCAACAATCTTCCACTCGATGGCTAGCTTGATCCCGTTTACCAAAGCTTCATATTCTGCAATGTTGTTTATGCAAGGGAAGAGAATCTTGTAAGCTTTTGGGATTGAATATTTTTGGGGAGTAATAAAAATTACTCCGGCACCAGAACCATGTTGAGTGAAAGACCCATCAAAGAACATCTTCCATGAATGTTGAGTAAGGTGCATGATTGATTCATCTGAGAATTCTATATGCAAAGGTTGACTATCTTCAAGTGGAGCATCAATAAGTTGGTCTGCAATAACCTATCCTTTGATGGCTTTATGTTCCACATATTCAATATCAAATTTTGTACGAACCATGACCCATTTGGCTAGTCTTCCTGTAAGTGTTGCTTTACTAAGAAGGTATTTGAGCGGATCAATCTTGGCTACCAACTTAATAGAGTGTGCTAACATATAGTGCCTTAATTTTTGTGATGCAAAGACCAATGCCAAACATGCTTTCTCTATTATAGTGTAGTTCATTTCATATGACACCAACCTTCTGCTGATATAATATATAGCTCTCTCTTTTTTATTTTCATCCTGTTGTGCCAGGAGTGCTCCCAATGAAGTATATGTAGCTGATATGTATAAAATCAATGGCTTACTTTGAATCGGTGGCATTAATATGGGTGGATTAGAAAGATAATCTTTGATTTGTTTTAAATTGTTGTTCACAATCTTTATCCCAGTTCTATTGAACTCCTTTCCTTAATACCTTTGTGAAGGGTTGAGCTTTGTTTGCTAGATGAGATATAAAGTGCCTTATTGATTGAAGACGGCCCTGTAAACTTCTCACTTGATTGATATTCTTGGGCGGAGGCATTTACATTATAGCTTGGACCTTTTCAGGTTCAACCTCAATTCCCTTTTTTGAAATTATGTAACCAAGCAATTTCCTAATGTTACTCCAAATGCACACTTTTTAGGATTTAACCAAAGCTTGAATCTTTCCATTCTATCTAGTATGAGGCCTAGTTCTTGAATATGCATAGATCTCTTCATGGTTTTTACTAGGGTGTCATCAACATAATCTTCCATGTTTTTATGCATCATATCGTGGAAGATAGTGGTTACTACTCTTTGGTAAGTTGCTCCTGCGTTCTTTAGCCCAAACGGCATAACATTCCAGCAGAAGGTTCCCCATGCACATGTGAAAGCTATCTTTTCTTGATCTTCAAGTGCTATCTTGATCTGATTGTAACCAAAGAATCCATCCGTTAATGAATACATCTCATATCCAACAGTCATATCTACTATCATGTCAATGTTAGGAAATGGAAAATTGTCTTTCAGACATGCTTTGTTGAGATCCCTGAAGTCTATGCAAACTCAAATAGATTTGTCTGCCTTTGATACAGGTACTATGTTTGATATCCATTTTGCGTAGTCTATAGCTCTGATAATCCATCTTTTAGCAATTTTTCTAGTTCAACCTTGACTAGCAGTGCCACACGAGGATGCATCTTACAGAGTTTTTGTTTGATTGGTTTAACTCTTGGTGTAATAGAGAGATGATGCATGATGAGATCAAGATCTAGTCCTGGCATATCTGAGTATGTTCGTGCAAAGTTGATCTTCTTTTCTAAAAAAAGGTTGCTGAAATCTTTTAACTCTTCTGCTAATAGTGATTGAGCTAAATGAATGATATGTGGCGTTTCTTGACTCCCAATGTTCACTGGCTAAGTGCTCAATCAATATAGAAGACCTCTCCTAGAAATGACTGGGTACTATATCAAGTATCTCATCTTCAGGCACCTCAGAGAGGTTTTCACCCTTAGGTATGTCCTTTATTTTTACTATTTTTGATTTTGACACCGCCATAACGTGATTTTCGCCATCAAATCTCTTATTTTTTTTTATTTTTTTTTTATGACTGAGATACTTGATGTTTGTTTCAGTCATTTTCTCACTTTCTCACTGGTGGAAGAGTTCATTGGTTCCACTGCATTAAGATAGCAAGCTAGTGTGTAGTCATTGGCAAAGGTAGGTATTCAAGGGTTGGTTATAAAAAGTATAATCAATTAGTTCATGATGTATTAAGGACAAGGTTTGAACAGGCTCAAGGGAGTTCATGGTACTATCATCATGGCTTCGGACCGACCAGTTGAGTTCCAGAAGACTACCTTGCGTATGTGTCTCGAGACCAGGAAGAGTTACAACACGATTATCAAAATTCATGTTAGTATTTATTGGACCTAACCCAATCGACCTACTTCTAGCATTGTCACCTACTTCAAACTGGATTACATATTGTGGTGTGACAGTAACAGGGTTAGCAGAAAACATCTCAACATTCATGATAGAGTAGTCATAATGCGTTGTTGAATAGTTGTTATAAATAGAGCTCCTGTCTGAGTTATCAGAGTCATAAGATGAAGTTTCTGACTCATCTTCAAGTGGCTTAGTAGAAGTATATATAGTATCAATACCTACATCTTTGATGCTGCAAGTTCCTTCGTGATTTGATTCATTGATCACTTGTATTTGAGACACTTGTGGACATAACCTTGATGGTTCTGTTGATCCCTGTCGTCTGTTCCATTCAGCTTCCTCTGGACTGATGATTGGTTTTGTTTCTGTAGCTTCTAATTCTTCTTTTGTAATTCCGTACCTGATTTGTCCTATCTCATTAGAGGGAGAGTTAGTAGGTGAAGGAATTTCTTGTGTCCTTTCTTCCTCCAACTGTCATTCATAGTCTTCTTGTCTTTTTCGTCTGATTTCTTCTATTTCCTTTTGCATTTTTAGGCGTATCAGCTCTTGTGTGTCATTTGTGATATCACTAGATTCTTCAGGGGTTTCTTTAGTAGATGTATCTAAGAGGTGGTCTAGACCCCATTCATACTCATTTGAATCAGTTTCTAAATCATGTACTTGTTGTCTGCCAGTATATGTTACCAGAATGTCCAGTGGTGTGAACAATTCTCTGATTCTGTATACTTCATCTCTCATATCCTTTGGGACTTCTACTTCCTGTGGTATTATAGCTGATATAATTGGAACACGATTACCATTTGTTTCCTCTCTTTGGGTTGGCAATTCTTTTTGTTCATCGTCACACTCTTCCTGAGTTGGTTGAGTATTAATTTCTTGTGTTGTTAAAGGTAGTACCTTTTTCTTCCACTTAAGTTGATGGTGGGACGTGTGCTTCTGATCTGATGACTTTCTTGGATCATATCCCAGTCCAACTTTATCATTGGCAGACTTAGTTTGTAATTGAATAGGTTCAACAATACCTTGTTGACGCTTGCCTAGAGGATCGGTACCTGAATATCCCATGCGTTGAAGCATCTTATAGCCTGGACCATATTGTGTCGAGGAAATATCACAACGTCGTATTTCTTTGTTTGCACTATCTTCTTTGAAAAGCAATTTGAGAACATCATCCTCTTCTATTTCATCTGCAAGGGAAGTAGAGGACTGTATAAAGGGACCATCATAAATGACTTTTGGAGTTGAAGTTTGTGGCTTCATAACCTTTGATGGTTTTCCCGACTGTCTTGGTGATGGAGGAAGAGACATTAGTGAGAGTATAGGCTCTATCTTGTAGCCATCTATGCCAGTGTTTGTGATTTTCAATTTCTTTTCTAAATCTTTCAGCAAAGATTCCAAACTTTCAGTTGTAGAGGCTGCTCTATTATGAGGAACAAAAGCATCAACACTCTGCGTTAATGCATTGCAGGTATAGCTTGTATCGGTAGGAATACTGACTTCAACTCCATTATAAGGAAATTTCAAGCACTGATGATATGTAGATGGTACTGCTTTCATTTCATGAATCCATAGCCTACCTAGTAAGATATTGTATGAAAGATGAAGATCAAGGACCTGAAAAATGACATCTCTTTCTATAGGTCCTACTCTGATTGGTAATAGTACTAGACCCTTAGAGGTTCTTTCTTCTTCATCATAAGCCTTGATTGTTATTTTCTTTGTTGGATCAATAACGTTTTAAAAAAATCCCAGTTGTGTCAGCAGATTGTAGGTACAAATATTCAACCAGTGCCTTCATCTATCAAAACACGTTTAACTCGGTGTTTATGGATCATAGCTTCGATGTGTAATGGTTGGTTATGCGGGTGACTCAGTGAGTTATCATCTTCTTCAGAGAAATTGAGGTAATGAGGTGAAGTCAGGTGACCCACCATAGATTGAAACTGATCCATGTCTAAATCTTTAGGGACACTAGTGGTGAGCAAAGCCTTGTCCAGGATCTCTCTATGAGCAGAAGAGATCTTAAGCAGTTCCAAAATGGAGATTTGAGCATTGGTTCTCTTCAATTGTTTGACAATACTATAACCAGGAGAAGATGATGAAGCCAGTTGTTTTGATTTAGCCATGATTGTGTCTGTTTGTCTATTTGGAGGGATTGGTAGGTTTGATGTTGCTTGATCAAAAGTTGAGGAACTAGCTCCTTGGAGAGTAACCTTCTTTTGAGCATGAGTCACAACATTAGCAATTTGTGCTTGATTTTGTTTATCCTGGATTATGATCACATTACAATATTCAGGTTGGGAAGATTCAATCATGTTGATCACGTTATCATTGTTAGTGTAGGTATAATTGACTCTAGCTCCTCCCTTGGCTTTTGAGGAATATCCTTGTTCATAAGTCGGTAAGGGATCTTTAAAGGCCTTATGATCAACATTAGTCACATGGCTTCCAACAACGATCTTGCCAGCATCAATGAGATCTTGGATTTCATGTCGGAGTTTCATGCAGTTGTTTATGTTATGTCCCTTGTTCCGATGGTAGTCACGGTATTCGTTTTTTCTCCACTATTTGGGTTTAATTTCTGGGTCATATGGTCTAGAATTGTCTGGCAATGTTATCAGATTATTTGCCAATAAAGTTTTAAAAGCTGATTCATATGATTCATCTAGAGGAGTAAAATCATGCTTAGGTTTTGAAAGCCAAGGCTTTTCTTTAAACCATTCTCTTGCTTTCTTCGGAGGATTTTCTACTCAGTTTTAGCTGCCTTGAGTGCTTGTGTGCCACTAGCCAAGTTAAATATTGTGGATTTTGTTTTTGCTTTGATAGTATCTACCACTCCATCATTAACAACGTTTATGTTGTTATCTTTGCCATATTTCCAGTATTTGCTCTTTTCTTTAGAACTAGAACCTTGCGATGTTTCTTTCCAAAGTGATATATCTCCCTTTTTTATAAGCACGTCTTCCATTCTGAAGGCATTATCTACCATTTTGTTGAATGAAGGATGTACTTGCATCTAGACACTATATTTTAATTTAGGGATTAAGTTGTTGACAAAGATATTTATCTTCTCAAGATCTGGAATAGTCCGTGAATATATAGAGAACATCTTTCTCCATCATTGGAGAAAAGCGATAAAGGGTTCTCCTGTCTTTTGTTTGGTATTGCAAAGCTCTATCATAGTGACTGGGTGACGAATGTTATAGGAGTATTGTTGTAGAAATAGTTGGATTAATTCTTCAAAAGTTTTTATTCCCATAGGTAGACTTGAGAACCATTCCATAGCTTGCCCCCCTAAATTTCTCGGGAAAAGGCGCATGAGATACGTTTGGTCGTGCATGAACTCCATACATAAAGCACAAAATTCTCTAATATGATCTTGAGGGTCTATATTCCCGTCATATTTGTCAAACTTAGGCGTCTCTACTTTTGAGGGAAATGGAGGCATGTAAAGGTTTTTGTCAAATGGGAATGGGCATATTGTGTCCAGAGAGTATTGTTTTGGTGATTTATCTTTGTTTTTTAGTTCCGTGACCTCA
This sequence comes from Cryptomeria japonica, assembly GCF_030272615.1. Classification (NCBI taxonomy): domain Eukaryota; kingdom Viridiplantae; phylum Streptophyta; class Pinopsida; order Cupressales; family Cupressaceae; genus Cryptomeria; species Cryptomeria japonica. The sequence goes on from NC_081409.1 coordinate 224,256,171, forward strand.
GTTCGTAATGCTTGCATTTGTTTGTTTAGCATTCCCAATGGTGTCTCTTCCTCTTTAGTGATGAGGGCCTCCATATTATAACTAGTAGGAAGTTTGGTGCCTTGCTTTGCTAATTCTAGGAAATTGTCTTCTTTTTCTCTAGCCATGATGACCTTCATCATTTTTCAGAACTCTTTATCTTTTTGACATCTATGTATTTTGACCTTGGGAGGTGCAGGGATCTTAGATTCAGTTGATGAGGACTCATTGTCAGTGGCATGATTGTTAAAGTTGTCATAAGTGTCTCGTTTACTAGTTTGTCTTTCTTGCCTTTTTCCAGACATGGTGGGAGATAGGGGCTAACCAAAGATTGGTAGATCGTAAACTAGTATTTGTGACGAGGTCAGTTTATTTGGAAAGAGGTTTTCTACAAAGAATGGATTGTCATTTGATGAAAAGAGTGTTTCTTTTTCTTTGTTTGTTTTGCTGCGAGAACTTCTGGTTTGAACTGGCATTTGCAACCGACGAGACCGAGAGCTAGATGTGTTGCAGAAGTCAAGATCAAATTGTAGCTAGTTATTCGTTTAACATAGTGATTGAGAGAAGTTACTAAGATCTGGTCTGGTTTCAGGTATGATCTATCTTGTGTAAGACGTTATCTAAGTTAACTTAGGTTTTGATAATATGTTGTTTGAACTAGCTTAAAGATGATCGACAAAATCGTGCAACGCAATGACAGGGGTACACTATCAAGGTTGTTTATGCTCAGGGGGATGATGACCAGTTTTATGCTCATTGTAGACTGATCTGGGCAGGTTTGACTATTCTATACTGACAAAATCAGAGATTTGTATGACAGGATTTACTGAGCTGGATGACAATTTAATAGTTCCTAGACGACAACAGTTTTGTTTCATACGAGTTGCTACCTAGTACTGTACAACAGATGGGTATGTCTAGGATGACAAAAGATTCAATGCAATTACGTATCATATGACACAGGATTTAGCTTCAGATGATAGACTGTTGGTTTTCATACGACAGAGGATTGAGCTCAGACGACAAATAATTAGACTTGTACGACACAGGATATGGTGCAAGACGATAAATGATCAGATTCGTCGACTGTTAACAGGACAAAGACAAAAATTTTGAGTTTTTCAATAGTTGAGTATGACAACAAAGTATGACCAATTCTGAGATGGACTAATTTTTGACCAGGATAAACTAGTTTCAGACAGAATTTCGACTTAGGGTAGACTAGTTCTGACACGAACAGAGTTTTTGATCACTAAGTTGTTTCTTGTTTTCTCCAATTTTGGTATTCCAGTTTTAGTTTGAGGGATGAAAACACAGAAAACACGTAGTATGAATAGTAACTCCAATCATAGCATGCAAACCCTATGGAAGTTGGCTTAGAGAAGAAAATCTTTGCTTGCTGACTTAGGTACACACCCAAGAGCTAATCAGAATACGACCGTTGAGTCTCACTCAATGGATTCTCAATGTCGTATTAGTCGACTCTGAATGCTAATGGGGGCACGATATGGCAAGTGTCTTGGGAGAGTTAGTATCTCTCTTGCACAAATATTATCAACCTTTCAGAGGTGAATCAGGTAGCTTCTAATTTTAATTGGATCTAGTAAGGGGTCTGTTCGGCGCATCGAGGTATAAACTCAATTAAGAGGTCTCCCAGTCTTGAAAACCAAGGTTCAATATACCCGAAGGTACTGAGGAGAGCTATTCCCGAGCACTGTCGTTGACTTGATTTTCATCAAATCGTGTTTATTTTATAGTGGGTTGGAGTACTTGGCGTTTAGCCATTCCCACTTAGGTCGTTCCCCTCACACTGGCCCTAATGGCTTTAAGAGTTTTTAAGCTCCTCGAGAGGGTAGGCCTGCTAAAGATGTACAAATCTCAAACAAAGAAAACACCTTAAGGGTATGGATTTCTGATTGTCTAAAAAGACAAGAGCATACTCTCCTGCCTCTCAGAATTTACTTAAAACACAAAATACAGATTTGTTCTTTAACCAGATAGCAAGTTACGTGCCTAAAAAATGAATTTAAAGAATACACGATGTTTGGTTGATTTTCTTTAGGCAACCTGCAAAAAAAATGTATTAGTAGTCATGTTGTTTTTATTCTTTTATAGGCATATGTGTGATTGATAAATTATTTGACAAGCGTTCTACAAGAAACTGGTTAGGCTGTGAAAATATCAGGCAGACAGAAGATGATTCAGGGTTAGCATTAATGTAATCAAAATTTGGACAGAAAACTTAAAAAGTGAAACTTGTTTTAACCCAAAAGAATACACCATCGTACGACAATTATCATAGAGTGAAACGAAAAAAGGCTTTTATCTTATGAGTTAGAGCTAAGCATAGGACGACAGAAGATAAAATCAGATAATCAGAACAGCATGTCATACGACACTATTTTTTGACTCGTACGACAAATAAAAGGCTTTGATAGAATGTCGTACGATGGAGTAATACCACTCGTATGATATTTTACAGATATTGTACAGATGAAACCTGCAGGATTAAAAAAAAGTCATTTTGAGGTCGAACAAAAGTAGTCTTCTGCCCCACAATAGGCGCCAAAAATGTGTGTGTGAAAAGTGGACCTGTATCTATATCTGGAATACACAACACTTCAATTAAGTCATTAGATGCATGGTTAGTATATCAATAATCAATAAATAATAAACCATTACAAAGCGACCTATTGCCTCTAGTAGATGTGAGTTTAGATTGCTCTCAGATTGCTAATCTATCTAGTGACTAGACAACACCTAAACGAAGGATTTTTAAGTCTATATGAGCATGGATTTAAGCTAGATGAATGCAAGATTAATCTAACATGATTTAAGCAATATATGAATATTTAAGCTAAATGATTTAAGCAATATGAAGTAACTAATATGCAATATCTCAATGCAAATTCTCAATGAACCTAGAGCAAAAACAACATAATAACAATATATTCTCCAACATTTTTGAATGAGAGATGAGAGCCTGAATTTATAGAAAATTTAGAAAGAAATCAATGGCTGAGATCAAATGATGATGAACGGTCAAGATTTTCCAAGAGGAAGCACAATCAAGGTGAATTGATGTGATTGGATGTTTTTCTCGGTTTTAAAGGAAATTGAACTAAAATTAAGATAAAATCAAGAAAAAAACTGATTTATTCTCTATTTCATTCAATTTTAATATTTAATTGTTTTAATTTCTTTCTTTGAGATTATCTGTCAATTTTTAATTTGTTTTTTTCAAGATTATCTCTAATTGATTTCTTTTCTCAAATTTTATTTCTTTTGTTTTTGTCAATTAATTCCTTTTTTTGATTTATTTCCTTTTTTGAAGATTTGTGCTCATAATTTCCAATTCCTCTTTCTTGATTTGTTTTCTTTTTTGAAGATTTGATGGCAAATTGATTTATTTAATTAAATATGCAAAAGATATTTAATTAAAATAAATAAGATAATTGTTTAAAATGATTTACTTGGAATGAATTAATTAATTAAATAAATATTTAATTTAATATTGAGTTATTAATTTGCCAGGTAACATTTGATGATTAAAGAATTAATTGTGTGCTCAAGATTTATTTAATTGCCTTTGGTTAGGACCTTGGTCATGTTGTTGAGAATAGGGGCTCATGGTTTATATGATCATTTTTAGGGTATTACATCAGGTAGGATGAAGGATTAGGATTAGATAGAGGCTTGAGGTAGGATGAAGGATTAGGATTGGATGGAGGATTGAGGTAGGATGGGGGATTAGGATTAGATGGAGGCTTGAGGTAGGATGGGGAATTTAGATTAGATGAAGGAGTGAGGTAGGATGGAGGAGTGAGATAGGATGGGGGATTAGGATTATGGATTGTGTAATGGATCTGGGGATAATGAGATGGTGGATTTGGATTATGGATGTAAGTGGTAGTGTTGTTATGAAAAGATGGAGGTTGAGATAGGATCATGGCAAAATATGGAGGTATGGATGTTGCATATGAGGGATATGTGGATGTGATATATGAGGGAGATAAGGGTGGAAAACATAATGGATTTCACTTGTGAAAGGTGTGATAAGGATTATGAGGTTGATGTGCATGGAGGAATGAAAGGGTAGATAGGATGAACAATTGGATTTTGGTATCTGACACTTGGTGCAAGCCTACTAAGGATGAGGGTATCAAGGTTTTCAATTCCATATTCGTCTTGATCAACAAGACTCTCATCATCATCAAAATGGGATGAAGTGGAAGAAAATGAAGGACAACCAAAATCATCATAATAAAATTACAACATGATGTTTAGTTGATGAGTTGGAGAGATGAAAGATGAAAATGGACGATAGACTAAAGTTCAAAATAGGATGAATGACAAGCTCAGACTGGGATGGGGACTGACTTTGAGGAATTTGGAAAGAGGATGAAGTTTGATGTTTTATTTTGGATGTTTGATGTTTGAATTGATGACTTACGAAGAAAATAATCATGATGCTAATTGGGAGACGAGAGGTGATGATGGATGATAATGACTTCGCAAGAGGGGAATGATGATCAAGACAACCACTAGCAAACTTGAGTGATGAATTGAAAAACCAAAATGGTATCTTCATATCGAGGACAAAGAAGAACTCAAACTATCACAAGATTAAACCTGCACAACTATTTGCAAACCTGATGGAATAAGGTTCAAACCCACTAGAGACAAATTTTGGTAGCACAACGAGGCAAAAGGAGAAAACCCACTGAAGTAGAAGGCAAAACCGCTATACTATGAAGTAAACCCACTAGACTTGGGCACAAAATCACTAAAGGATCAATGATTGGGATGATTCACAATGATGATGTCAAACCCGCTAGACTGGGACAACTAAAAGCTAGGCAAAAATATAGTGTGAACTCACTAATCTAAAGAGAAAATCCACTAGTTCTCAAAGCAAACCCACATGAGATGAAATGATAGTGACTATGATAAGTATGTCAATCCAATTTAGAGTAGAAGCATTCTCGTTGATCCAAGAAGTGAACCTACTAGAGAAACAACATTGACCAAGACTTGGTGAAACAACGTGTTTGACTGATTTTTGGACAGATTTTTAGCAACATATCTTTTTGTGACACAAACACATCAAGCATAAAAGAAAAATGTCTGAGACAAATAAGATAAGGAGGGCCTAAATTAGCCCAAGATATTTAAAAGCACTGGTCAAAACACGAATACAAATCAAACAAGACATCCTAAGTTTGGAAACATGGATACTACTTGTTGAATCCCCACTTGGATTTCTCCAAATACTGAAACATAGTGGATAGATAGAGATTTGAATGGCACTGGCTCCCCCACCATGACACACACTTCTAGGGAATACCAAAATATCATACACCAAAGAACCGAAGATCTTATGAACCAAGGGACATCTATCTCTACTATGAACAATATGAATTGGGGTAGATTCTGAGGTCTGGCCTCTTGCATCAACAAGTATCAAGGATTTCAGATACTAAAACATCATTTATAGTGGGGGAACTTTTGAGGTAAATCTAGCGACTATACATGTGGCAGCTAACTCATTTAAGACATATCCCAGCCTATAGAACACAGGTTTTTATGCATCTGCCACACAAGCACCAAGGGATTTTGACATTCGTTAAGATCACGAAGGTATTTGTATGTAGATACCGAGGGAAACCGTCGATATAACACAACCACACCAGTTGATTATGGCTTTCACCAAAATCATGAATATTTATATAGCGGACCAAAACAAAGTACTACTTGGGTTGTTCTCTCTCACCTGACCTTATTGGCTACTTGGGAGGCAAAACCTCTAAAACTAAAAAAAGTAAAATCGAGCATCTCTAACACTTTTTTATCGCACCTAGGACCATGAAATCCATGGGAGAGGATAGTGTGTGTTAGCAATAGGTCCACTCTACATGCACAAGCATGCCAAACATGTAAAACACTTGTTCTTTTCTCTTAACAAATTGAAATGTGCCACTAGATTAAACAATAAAGCACGATGCAAATTAAAAAGCATTCAAGGAAATGTTGTTTTAAAAAAGGAACCCATCTTTGGCGAGTCCTGCAATAAACTGTTAGTGTTTAAAGCATGGGCTCTTCAATCAAGCAAGATAGTTTCACAAATGTTAGAAAAATCCAATCAAACAACGAAAGTTAGCAAGTTAGCAATAACTTGATGAAATAAAGATTTGAGAAAATGACAGTAAAATAAAAACACAGAGCGTTCCTATCATTTTTCAATGCATTCCTGTGGTTTTTAGTGCATTTCCTTAGTTTTGCATATATATAATGCAAACCCACTATTTCTACCCTCAAACCTGCTGGAGTTACACACGAACCTGCCATTCTAGTGTTAAAATGCAAACAAAAGAAAGAAAACCTGAAAACAAAATGCAAACCCATTGTTTTAACATGCAAACCCGTTGGAGTTACCCATGAACCCAATGTAGTATGCAACAAACCCACTAAACTACAAAATAAGAAATGCAGACCCAAGAGCATAACCACATAATAGAATGCATTTAAAGTAAACTCACTATAGTTACCCACGAACTTGTTGGACTGCTAAAATGTCATAATAGTAACTAAATAGGGTGAAGAGAAAAAAAGACCCAGAATTAAAATCATCGATTCAAACCTGCGAGAGTTACTCTCAAACCTGTGAAACTACAAAAAATCACAAGAAATTTTACACCTACAGACGAAATGGCAGGAATGTGTTCCCACTGGAGTTGGTAGAAAACTTGTTGGACTTGACCATGTTCTCGCGAAATTGCAAAAGTTGACCTGGTGATGAAATGACCTCCACCAAAGCGGAAGTGGACCTCCGAAATTGTGTTTTTGTCTCCAAGCGCCCAAAACCTGTGATTAAAAATCCCCAAAACAACAAAAAAGCATTAAAATGACTCGTGAAGTGGGTCCCACTAGATGTACTAGAAATGTGTGAAGAAAATGTGAGTGCTAAATAAGAAAGATTGAAATAAAAATTATCAACCTAAGCATACACAAATTAACCAAACACTCAAGATAAGGATGCTTAAAAGGAATTAATGAAGTGTAATTGGCAAAAAGAATAAAAATGCAAACTCCATTTTTGTCCCTTTGATTTGATTATCCTTTGATTTCATGTGTGCTCATGACGTTACATATGCTCAATTTTGTTGCATGATGATTTATGCAAGATGTGATTGATGAAAGATGATTGTGCAAAGTGAGTAGTTATTTGGCATTATGATAGAATGATTAATTATTAAAGGGGGAATATTTAATTAATTAGATGATTTGGCTTGTCAAATAATTAATTAAAAAGGGACTATAGCATAGTTAATAAAATTAATTAGCTAGAAGGAGGGAACGGTACTTAATTAAATAATGTGTAATTATTTAATTTAAAAGCACTCAAGATAGCTAAATTCAATTAATTAGACTAATCAAATTTAGGTGTCTACATTTTTCCCCTCTTTGCGATGGCGCTAGAATAGTGTCAGTGCAAAGATAATAAGACACCAGTGATTCAAATAAAAGGGTTTAAGAAAAATGCCCCAAGATAACCTGAAAATGTGCACAAATAAAAGATCGAAATACTAAACTAACAATCAAAGCAAAACTCAAAATAAATTCAAACACTCAAGATGAGAACATTATAGAAGCAAAATTGGAAATAACAAATGAAATAAAACAAATGCAAACCCAAAATCAACTTTTCTTTGATAGTTCTCTGATTTGATGTGTGATCATGACGTTGTAGATGCTTGGTTTTACTCCATGATGATTTATGCAAGATGTGATTGATGAAAGATGATTGTGCAAAGTGAGTAGTTATTTCAGCACTACGATGGTATGATTGTGAAAAGGTGGATGAAATGCATAGAAAATGGAGGGATTAAATAGGATTTGGTGAGGAGAGGAAGGACTTGAGAAATTTGATGTGGAATGAGATTCCACACTTGTACAAGTGGCTCAACAAGAAATGACTTGTCTTTGAAAAAGACAAGTGTCAAAGAAGGGAGTGAGGTCACATGTCTATTTGGGAGATAACCACCCAAATAAACAAGATTCCTTTCCAATATTTAGAATATTAGGAATGTGCACACACATGTGAGAGGGAGTTTAGAAGGGATAAGGTTGTTTAAGTGGATAGGATTGGTTAGAACCCATGGGTTAGGCTAGGACAAGGGTTAGATGGGGGGGTTAGGTTAGGAGACATGTGGGGAAATATGATTAATCAATATAATTAATTAATTCTATTATTAGAAGAAAAGAAAAAAAGGTGAATTAAATAATCACATCATGTATTTGATGTATTTAATAGAAAAAGGGGGAATATTTAATTAATTATATGATTTTGGGTTGTCAAATAATCATTTAAAAGGGAATATAGCATAGTTAATCAAATTAATTAGCTAGAAGGAGGGAACGCTAATTAATTAAAATTATAATGTAATTATTTAATTTAAAAGCGTTTAGAATAGCTAAATTCAATTAATTAGATTAATAAAATTTAGGTGTCTACACCACCGACAACTCTAATACCATCAACAAGATCAGTCACTCTATGAATATAGTTCTCAACAACTTCATCTTCAAGCGTTCTCACATACTCATACTTCTACTTTAGATTCATCAGTCTAGCCTGCTTTGTCTTTAGATCTCCTTCATATGCAAAACACAACTTGTTCCACACAACTTTGGCTTCTTTTAATCCTTTACCCTTCCAAACACTAAATCACTTATATAACTGAAAATTATAGCTCTATCCTTTGCATTAGTCTCCTTTAACATTATCTCATCCAGAGTTTGAGAACCACCCAACGAGGGTGTATATTCAGTTCGAATGATTTCCCAAATTCCATTTTGTAATGTCTCCAAATTTGACTCCATTCACTCCTTCTAGTACAAAAAGTTTGTACCATCAAAGATTAAAACTTTATAATGCTCATCACGTACCATACTGAATCTACCTCAAGTGGTTAAGCCTACTCTAGAGGAACCTTTCTCTAATACCAATTGTTGAACCCAAGGCAAGATTGAGAGGGGATTGAATCAATCCAAAATAGAAATCAATGCAACAGATAAACAATTAAACAACCACATGCATCAAACACATGAACACCAAGATTTTCTATGTGGAAAAACCATAGTGAGCACCTACCCACAAAAATATATCTACCATGTATGTCAAATTAAAATGAAAAGATCTCACTACTCTGGATTTGCAAACCAAGGCTAACTGCTCATGGGAAAGATACAAAAAAGGACTTGCAAACCTGAAGCTAACTACAATAGGACACGATACAAAAAAGATATGAAAAGAAGGATCCCCTGATCATGAAGATGTCCTTGAACTTTGCATCAAGCAACCAACATCAACACACACAACTCATACTTCAATTGCCAACACTCTATCTCTTATCTCTGTCATAGTCTCAACATAGCTTACATATCATTCAAACACAACTCTACTTCTTTGCTCTTCATTGGACCTCATTGACTATCTTCACATCAAACATCTACCCTCCACACCTCATCTCATGATTCTACTCATTTTCCATACTCAACTCAATCAAGTACACATTCCTTATATACAAGATAGATCATCAAAGATTGAAACAAGTCAACCTGAACCAAAATAAACCTTTCGGACCAAAAACACACATGTTGATCCATTCCAGGAGAAAGAGGGGACCAAAAATCATCTTCCAAAGACCAATTCACTGATTTGCACTCACTGTAACATAACTAACAACACACCAACACACTACACATCCATATAAGCAATTAATGGTCAAAACATATCCTCCAATGCAAATAACTCTAATCCGGATCTCCACATGCTACAGTGAGACCCCATAATACATCAAACAATCTTTCACAAATCATATCAGAACGAAAGATAGATCTAACATAGAATATCACAACCAACTATGAACAATGCCACAACACCTAGAGAACACAACAATATTTTTGGTCCACAAAATTATCATATCCACGATACCAAAAACTATATCCAAAAAGGATAACAATAACAAGAAACATTAGCAACACTTCCTAGACCCAAACACTTCTAGAACAACCACTAGACCAACTACATTGTCGACACAACAAGATATCTCTATTGTTGGCATATGTGCAGAGCTTGATGACATGATGATATTGTATGTTGTCATTGATGTCAATATGCTGAAGTATGAACCGGTATATTGAAGTAAGAAAACTAGTATATGTGAGAACCAGTATGATATTGAGAACCGATATATGGGAAGTTTTGTATCGGGGTTTCATTTGGCATGACTACTGGTTGGTAGGCTCAACTTCAGGGTTTCCGGTCGATGCATTCCAAGCCTGTGTGATTCAACCGATGACATCTTGTGATGAGTTAGCACTGTAATGAAGATCAGATAGTGTTGTCACATCAGCCTTGTGCGCGTGAAGGATTTCCTTGAGGATCTTACATGGAGATTGATCCTATCTACCTGGGGAATGTGTGAAGTCTTTGTAAATGGTGAAGAGCACGTGATGGGTTATCTACTTCCTGAAGCAACAAAGAATGAACGTTGGAGAACATCTTGAGATCTGTTCAAGACCATTGCATTCAATGCAATATGATCAACCGTCAGGATTGAACCGATTGAACTGTTAAACCTAAATGTTTAGGGTTTATGTTGTCGACCTATCTGTTTCCTATAAGGTTGATGATGTTTTTCATTTTGAAGTTGTTGGCAAATGTTATGTGTGTATCCAGGTGAAGAGATACTTGATTCTTGCCAGACCGGAGAAGTGTGTTGATACCTGCAAAGTGTGATTGTAGAAGCAAAGGAGCTAAAGTGGATCTGCCTTGGCATTGTGTGTTGTTATTAGATCAGTGTATTACCTGTTGACTTCTAACCATTTCAGTAGTTGGAAAATCCCTTAACCAGGTAGCTTTAATAGGATTTTGTGTAAATCCTTTAATAGGGTGACTCAATTCAATGAGTTCTTCAAATCCTCTTGCGAGGTAACCTTTAACCAGGTATTTATCCATCCCTTAACTGGGTGATCCCTAGCAGGATCGGTTCCTAGCAGAATCTATTATAAAAGTCTTTAACCAGACTAGGCTCCTAACATAGCGGACTTCAAAAGAGTTCAAAGAACAGCTTGTGGGTATTCATCCCCACCATGGTTTTTCCCAGTTGGGTTTTCACATGAAAAATCAGTGAGTCATGTGTGATGTTTTTCATGTGATGCTTTAATATTTTATGTCAAGTGGTAAAGCATGTTAAACCGGCAGTCATTATATTTCTGATGATATATTACTTGTTTATGCATACAGGTGAAGTGGAAATGAGATATTAGATTATGTGGAGATCTAAGTGTTTACCGGTTTATGTCTTTCATACTCTCACCATGTTTTACCGGTAGTGCCTTGATTCAGACCAGTGTTACTGTTTATCGGCTAAGTGCAGTCTTTGTAGTCAAACTGGTTTAGGGAAAGTTTTTTTTTGTCTGTATTGATTCACCCCCCCCCCCCCTCTCAGTACCGGTTTGGTACTAACTGTTCATCATTATTCATCATTTGCATCACAAACATTTTTGACCAGCACCAATCCAAAACAACAAGTTTGACATCAATGACAACCACAACAACACATACTTTCAACATGGTTATTTGATTGGTGGTTTGGTTTGGATATCTACTAGGCCTTTTGTACTTTGACTTCTTGGGTAACAAATGTTTACCCATTAAAAAAAAATCACTCTTAGGGTGGTAGGAATATAGAATTTCTCATGCATGTGCAAAAGTATAGTGATAAATTAAATTAGATAAAATGTAGGATAGGGGAAAAGGCATAACTATAGGAGTCATGGGTACTATAGTCTATCCCTTCTTATTATTTGACTCCCTCCATCTACAAGATAATAATTTTGAGAATCTATTTAGGTACAAGATGAAGGACTATGTCAAGGATATTGCTAGTGGAAGGAAATGGTGGACCCTCCTACCATCCCCAAACCTTAGAGATTCTTGTAGCAATAAATGGAGGTAATATGTATATGGTTCTTTAGCTCAAGTAATAAAGGAAGATTGGTTAGTATGGAGAAAAAATATTTGAGAGGAAGTGATAATGTAAGATACATATCATAAAATTTCTAGACTAGTTAAGGAAGTAGATGACTTATTATTCATGTTAATCTAGGAAAAATAGGGGAAGTGTTGGGGGCATATCTAATCCTTGAAATGAAGCTAAGTTGAGAAAAACACTTCCTAACACGAATGTAATGGGGGAGATAATGCATATTTTCTTACAAATCTTAAACTATTACAGAATGAGAAACACATATAGAAGGAGATATACAAAATGCAAATAGATAAACACAATAAACACAAGATATATCGAGGGGAAAACCCTTAGAGGAAAACCCCATACTCTGGCAAAAGCACAATACTTTGTATTACTAAAACAAGAATTACAGTAAAATAGTAGTACATTACTTCTTCAATAGGATTCTTCAACAATCAATCCAACAATATTATAAATCGATTTTGGTATCATAACACCTCACTTGAAAAAATATAACATAAAGTTCTAATACCCTACAAGGTCACCTTATATAGAGAAATACAACAAAGAAAGAAGTTTCTAGTTGAAGCAAGAGTATGGGGTCATTCAAAACACTTGGCACAATTTTATAGCCATCTAAAAGTGTGCAAATGACACATATGCATGTCCAAATGACTCCCCCTTCAAACCTCCTAATTTGGGTGCCCAAAATTTACTATCTTGAGGTAGGAAAGATGATCTTACACATCTTACAACTATATAATAAGATTTTTTCATAACTTACAACACTTACAACTGTAAGATAATTTGTCATAACTGACCATAAATATCACATTCTCTTACAACTTGTCATAACCCAACTTGGGTGCTTACTTTTTCCATGCAAAGGTATCTCCTTCCACTTGTCCATTTTGTCATAGAATCTGTCATAGGTTGTCATGTGTAAGTGTGTCATAAAAACTGTCGTAGATTTTGTCATTAATTTTCATAACAAGACACTTGTCACCTACATATACTAAATACGAGATCCTCAAAGTGGGATGTCTACTTCCACATGTGCAACACATATCTCATACAACCACCGTGAAGTAAGATGCCACCACACATGTGGGTCCTACTAGATGACTAGATATTTGTAAGCAATTAATTAAATAAAATAACCAAAAAATATATCAAATATTACAATAATCAATGCTAGGATTTGCAAAGGTTGAGACACCTTAATGCCAAAAATCCTCTCTCAAACAACATACATTAGGATTTATCTTAGGTTGGAATCTAAGAATAAAAAGACTAGATCTAAGATTCATCTATAGTGTATGGACCCTTCCATGAGTATGTCAAACATATGACTAGAGAGAAAATGAATGATTTTCAAGGATGAGGAGGGTTTCAAAAAAATTATTTAGGGTAACGTAATTGAACATTTTGGGGTTTCCATTAAATATTTTAGGGTTTCAAACTAGCTATTAAGGGTTTCAAAATAATAATTTAGGATTTAAATTGAAGATTTTAGGGTTTCAAAATAGAACATTCTTAGGATTTCAAATAGCTATTTATAATTTCAATTGAATATTTTAGGGTTTTAAAATAGATTTTTAGGGTTCTAATTAAAGATCTTAGGGTTTCAAAATAGGTAACTTAGGGCTTTGATTAAACATTTTAGGGTTGCAAATAGTTGTTTAGAATTTCAAAAATTAGTATGTTAGTGTTTAAATTCGATATTTTAGGGTGAAAAATAAAGAAAATAAAAATTTACAATATCAATGAACAACCACATATGTTTTAGTACTAAAAAATACTTGGTAAGTACTAAATTTTATACACGAGTGAATAATAAAGCTCAATTGAAAGACACATGACAAAATCATGAAAATAATTAGTGCCTAAAGACCCTTATCTATACACAGTCAAAGTCAACCCATGAAAGCTAAGGGATCTCTCGTGTTCATTGTGTTGAAATCTGCATTATGAAAGTGAAATGACGAATCATCATTTTTCTTTTGATTATTTTTTATATTAAAATTATACCTTTATTTGAAGGTCACTTTTTAAACAAAGTCAAAGTCAACCCATGAAAGCTAAGGGATCTCTCATGTTCATTGTGTTGAAATCTGCATTATGAAAGTGAAATGACGAATCATCATTTTTCTTTTGATTATTTTTTATATTAAAATTATACCTTTATTTGAAGGTCACTTTTTAAACAAATATATTAATTTATTTATTTTTAACAATAAAAACCTACATTTTAACATAGGTTACCCTTCATTCAAAGGTGTTTATGGTACAATCTTCAAATGAAGGTACCTTTGTTTGAAGGTTCCTACAAATTTGAGCCCCCCACAACATTAAAAAGGTAATGTCCCACGTTTGGGACTCACTATTGTGGGAGAATCCAAGGGGATGTACATGGTGAAGCATTTTTGGATTTTATGAAAAAATCTAGTTTCAAGATGAAGATGTGAACACTATTTTTTTTGTTAGGTCATTATGGGGAAAGGGAAAGTGGAGTTGTAATGATTTCTTAAAAAATCTTTTTCCTCTTGGAATCATCTTGCGACTATATTTGAAGAAGTATTTACATTACATTTGGACCATAGTGTTCTTGTTTAGTAGTTAAAATAAATCAAATAGCAAGAAGGAGAGCCTATCATGGACTTTAGTCACAAGTTCACTATTGCTCTTTCCAAGATACCAAAAATTTATAGACCTAACACACATGTCTGTATTGATGTATTTTTGTAGCCTATGATGTTACTCTAGGTTCTTGTTCAATATGGGAATAATTTAATTTGAATAACATTTAGTGAGCATACTAGTTTAATGAATACATTGACAAAGTGACAAGGGATATGATTGCAAAATAATTATCCTCAACAGTAGAGGTTGATGAAAAGGTTGTTGTGAATAGTAATGATCTGGATATATCACTTCAATTTTGAGCATAATATTAAGTGGCCATTATGTTTGTGGGTGAGTAGAGGAAGGTTTTGGTGCAAAATATGATAGTAAACAAGAGTGCAGTTTCTGGATTTAATTGTGCACAATATTTTTTTATCAACGTTTTGGATCACACTGTGATCTATCATCAGGATGAAGAGAGTAAAAAATGATAGATCACTCTCTTCATCCTAATGATAGATCACAGAGTGTGATCCAAAACATTGTTAAAAAAAAATCTTGTACACAATTAAATCTAGAAACTGCACTCTTGTTTATATGATGGATTGTGGAAATCTCTTAGAACTGAATATGATAGTAGTACGAAGGATAACAATGATGTTTGTACCTACCTTCTACTGGACTAGTAATTTTTGGATGCTAATAATGATGAAATTAATAATGAGTTTTAATTTGATGATGAGATGTACATAGCTACTATTTATTACAATAATATGGGCATCAAGGAAGATGCATATAAAAATATAAAAGTTGTTACTTTTTTTGCATGAGGACACTGTGGAAATAGTTATAAATGAAGGAAAGAATGCAAAAATAACATCATGACCATTGATAATTTTTAGAATAAAAATTGCACTTGAATAATGTGAAGTTAATGATAATATGGAGTCATATGAGAGCCTATTTATTTGGTGTGCAACATTTTTATATCCCGCATGCACTTTGCACTTAAAAAAAGCCATATGAAAGTGTTGTTGCAAAAATGAACTTGGAGGAATAAATCTGCCACAAGTCTAATTTTTGTAGCACATGTACCATAGTAGATTGTCAAGAGGAGGTGGAAAATTTAAAACAATTCGAAGAATGTGGTTCTTCACAAGTGATTTCCCATGGTTCTAATATTTGTGATAATAAAGATTGTATCAACATAAATAAAGTGAGGTACGTTGGCTACCTAGTCTCCCTTAGAGTTGAATATGAATGTTTCTTTCATGATAAAATGTAACTTCTTTTAGTATGGGTGATTGTGTGCTTGTGTTAGTATGTCTTACTTGGGCCCAGAATAAATTTTGTGTTGATGTTGAGAAACAATAGCTATACCAAGTTGATGATCATCTACTACTCAAGTTTTTCTTTTAAAATTTCAGTTTGATGTGCATGACAAAGGTTTTTCTTTTGAAATTTGGAAAGATGAGTAGGCATATTATTATTATAATATGAATTAAGGTATTTTATTTTTGCCTCGATTGAATTGAGGTCATTATATATGAAAGTATCTTTGTTTCTTTTGGGATTGACCTAGTTCTTTAATTTGCTCAACCAAATTCTATAGATGTAAATGATACAAGGTAGGTAATAGGACCTATATTTTGTGGTTGCCATGCAATAGAAATATTGATAGTGAAATTAATATTCACTCTCTTAGATGCAATCACATGTTTGTTGTTGGATTTTGCCAAGATCAAGGGGTCAATGAAATGTACAAAATAGAGACACAATATAGGACAAGAATAAACTGTATTCTCATCAATAGAAATGATCAACAATAATCAACTGGATTAACCAATACAATGAATAGAGGCTTGCTTATATAGGCAAGGCCATATGGATGTATGAGCACACAAACATGACATGTGGCTTAATAAGAAACAAGGGTAGGTAGGAAATAGATGTGGGTAGGTAGGAGAAATAATATAATATTCCACATGAGGTGGATCACCCACCGAAGGTGGAATTATCACTCCACAATAAGTGGATATGATAGTGTAATAACAAGATCAACACCATAAGAGGTGGAATTTCTCCTACACACACTATCCCAATGTGGCACAAACACCCAAGTGTCTCATATCCAAACTACTATGAAATGCATTATCCTAAGTAAACTTAAGTAAGTGTAATAATATCCATCATGAATAATTATTTACACCAACATTTGTGCATGGAAGAATGAGTTCACATTTGTTTCAAGTGTGTAAAGGAGGCAGTTTTACGTTGAGGGTAATTAGGTCTTTTAGTAAGATGATATTTGATAAAGGTAAAATATATGTAAACTTTCTCATACCTAGGTATCATGGGTGTTTAGGCAAGGCCTCACCCACATATAATATTGTGAGTATGCTTGTGACCATATCATTATTGTAGTACCCCTCCATGCTTTTCTTTGGATACTTGTTACTTTGACTTGTTTGACTATTTTATGTGAGGTTTATTTTACCGGTTTGTGTGTGTGGATACTTTCATGTGATTCATTTTTTTGGACTATTTTATGATGCTTATATGTTTCAAAACATGATTATTGTTATTCTTTATTTGAGTTGGATATATTGATGTTAGTGATGGTATACTTATGACATGGATTCTATATTAGTGATTCATTATGATGCTTGGTAAGATGTTAATCTATGTTTTGATGTTATTATTTGATTATTGATGGTACCGATCCTAATGGATTTTATGTTCACAATACATTTTTATTGTATTGTTTGCTTGGGGTTAGCATGCAAGGAATGATTTTGTATTAATCATTCATGAGATCCATACGCTATCATAATTTCCTTTCACTAGATGGGATTAGATGTGTGTGTATCCAACACTTTTGTTTAGGTTGCAAGTATCAGATATTGAATCCACCCGGTCCCACAAGTCTGAGCATGTCTTTAAATCCCAATGGTGGTACAAGATATAGTACAAGGCCCAAATGTATCTAGCCCTAGACATTGTCTCAATCTAGGGACAATTATCTAGTCTTTATTTTATTCCATCAAATTTGTCATCTATACAAAATATCTGATCACCTTGTTGTTAGTGGTACTTGCCTTGTTTTGACATTGGAATTATTTAATGATTTATTTGAGTGTGTGGGATTTTATGTTATTCTAATTATTGATATTAATTATAATTTGAGTGTTATAAATTAATTATTGTTTATTGTTGATTTAATTGTATTTTGAAATAATAAATATATTCCTATTATTGGATATTATTAATTAATTAATTATTGTGCATGTGATATTTTTAGTGTGGAATTTTTTTTATTGGTGGAACTAATTGTTCTTTCTTAAAATTGGTTGTGGTCAGATTTTGCTTTGCAAATGGCTCATTTTGTATTTGCTTGTGCTACGTTGGAGGGGTTTTCAACCCAGGTTGTGGGGTAGGGTCTAAGATCTCCTCCATGTGGGTAAGCCCTAATTTTTATCCGATTCTTCCCTTGCATTTAATTCGGTTGTTTTTTGGTTTTTCTTCCATATAGGCCCCTATGTGAGGGTTTAACAATCCTTGATGGATGGATCTTTTACTGACGAGGCAATTAATAAGGAGGGCTCGCCCTCATTCCTTGATGTGGCCACCACAAACAAGGAAAAAACCTTTAAGGCGACTTTGATAGATGCTCTATTTTTTGTTCCTAGCGAGGCTAAATTTGAAATTAGTGTCTCATCTGTAATAGAAGGTAATGTCAATGAAGGAGGAAGAGGTGAGCATTCTACCTTTCCTCTGCCCAGTCTCTCCATTATTCCTAATGATTTTATGATCAAATAACTTGATAATGAGAAAGGTAGGTTAAAAAATATTGCTATTTTCTTAGCGTTCGTGGACACGGCTAAGTGCCTAGCTTGCAAATTTTTAGATGAATGGTTTAAAAATATTTGGGTTAAGAAATTAGGGTTCCATATTTCGTTTTGTAGGATGATTCAAAAAGGTTTACTTGCAATTTTTCAAAGATGCTAAATCTTAGGTAGTGGTTGTTCAAAAATAATTATGGTCCATAGGGAATTGCACCTTTAGTGCTCTTAATAGGTCCCATGATGTAGTTAGTGATGATATTCTTGCCCTATCTTACTCTGGATGGGTCATTGTTAATAATTTGTCTTCAGTTTTGTGGGATTTCATTTTGCAGTTGCTTGAACCCATCAGGAGAGTAATTAAGGTTGATAACACTCAATCCCTCAACCCCATTTGGATGCTCAAGTTTTAATCTCCATTAATCCAGGTCAAGATATACCTAGGTTTATCAAAATTAATATTGATAACAATCTTGTCTTGTTTGATTGAAACTCTAG
Source organism: Cryptomeria japonica (assembly GCF_030272615.1). Classification (NCBI taxonomy): domain Eukaryota; kingdom Viridiplantae; phylum Streptophyta; class Pinopsida; order Cupressales; family Cupressaceae; genus Cryptomeria; species Cryptomeria japonica. Next base: position 224,275,195 of record NC_081409.1, read on the forward strand.
GTGGAGCTAATGCCTAATTTTGTGTAGACGTGAAGGGCATATTTGAAACAATTGTCCTATTTTGACCTCCCGCAAACCTCCTGATGTTTCTAGAAAGATTAACATTTTTTTCTTTGTGAAGACTAATTGAATTAATTCCCATCCTCTAACTTCGAATGTCAATGAATCCCAAGCCCCTTTGATGGAGAAACTCAATTCTCTCAATAAAGTTGTTAAGGATGCGATTTCAACCCCAATGGTTGAGCTCTCGGTATTAGATACCTCTACCAATTTTGATGCTTTTACTGTTGACACTCCACCACACTTGGTTGTTGTCGTGGTTCTCTCTCAAATCAATGATTCTAAGATAGGTGATACCGAGAAATTTTTGCTTGCCAGGTCACGTAAGATTAGGAGGAAAAATGCCCAGCAATTGGCTCTTGAGAAGATTAAAGTTTATATGGCCTCTAGAAAGGGCATGAGTATAACCCTCCAAGAGGCCCCTGCTATTAGTCCTAATTCTATCCCTATGGATGATGACTCTTGCGCTTCCCCACCTGAGACTAGGTTGGCTGGTAATAATAGAAATTCACTTGTCAAGTCTATTGTTAAGGGTTTCAAGGAAAAATGGTGTGCTAGCATGAATTTGGTTGGGTCAAAAGGAAGGCTATCTCCTGAGAGAGCTCAGATCTCTTGAAAATATTTAATAATTTTGGTATACTCTCAAAATCTCACTTTGAGAACTCCCAATTTGATGAGGTTGATAAGGATCTCCTTCTCTAAGTTGACAATAATTCCTCTCTGGTCATTAGGTTTATGTTAACCCCTCTCTTGGTTCCAATACCCTCTATGGTATACTTGACAATGACAAAACATTTTTTGACAATGTTACTGTTGATCCTACTAGTAGATTCTCAACCCCTTATGTGGCCCACAATCTTGCCATTGTCCCTTATGATAATAATAAGATGAAAATATGTGAGGATGTTATAGATGCTCAAGAATTAGATTCATATATGGAAGCAAGGTCGATCTCTAGCAACTTGATCACTAAGGGGGAGCAATCTATAGAGCAGGATAATTCTATGGATTCTAATCCTAATAGACTTGAAATTCTAGTGCCCACTGGAAATGGTAAATTCACTAAAGTTAGGTGGAAGAGAGGAATGCCTAAAGGTAAACAATCCTCCCTTTCCCAAGAAATTGTTGCTCATGATGTTGAATTGCATCTTTTGGAATATTCGGGGTCTTGAATCCACAGACAGGAAACATATTGTCAAAACATTTCCTAGCCAACATAAAAATATTGATATAGTGATGCTTCAGGAAGTAAAAGCGGTTAAGTTCACTTTAGAAGCTAACTTGAAATTCATTTGGAAGAATTCCCTACAAATCTCCACCAAACATGACAAGGGGAAGGGTGGTGATATCTTGTTAATTAATGGAAAATGGAAAGACATGATTGTGGACAGTGGCTCTTCACCATGAAATAGGATTTTTTGAGCTACAATTAATCTACACAATACTAGAGTTGGTATATGTTCTATATATGTGTCCAACGATTACAAAGAAAGAACTTAATTGTGGCCATGGCTAAGTACTCTCCCAAATATCCCCTGGATTCTTGGAGGGTATTTTAATATGATTGAGGATCCTTATGATAAGCTTGTGGGCCTTAATATGGAATGGAAGGGTGGGGAGAAGTTACACTGGGTAAGGATGAAAAATAAGATGAGATTTTTTGACCCCTTAGAAGGTCTAAAAAAAGAGTATGGGTGTATCTAGTTTACTTGGTCTAATTTCCAAGAAGGACATAAGAGGATATACTATAGGCTAGATAGATTCTATGCAAACAAGGGTGGTTTCTCCTTCATGGAAGATGATAAGGGAGTCTCAGTAAAAGTATGCCCTTTTACACTATCTGATCACCATATGGTTGTTACCCAAATTTTTCTGAAAGATAATACCATTCTCAATATGGTGAAGGAAGATAAATTTATATTTAATACCAAGCTTTTGGAGTATCAAGATATATTAACTGCCATATATATGATTAGGCAAATCAATAAGTAGAAATCTCATACTTTCTCTATCATTGATAAATGGAATTAGAATGTGGACAGTTGGAAGATGTTGCAAACTATGGGAAAAAAGAAAGCCAAAGACAATAGGAAACTTGAAAAGGATTTGGTAGATAACCTACATGAATTGGAAGCCTAGATCCAAAGAGACTCATCCAATATGAGGCTCTCTCAATCTCTAGCTCATATGAGAGACTTGCTGAGAAGTATTCAGCAGAACAAAATCCAAGGAACCAAAATTAAGGGTAGAATTAATTGGTTACAACAAGGGGATAAAGGTTCTAAATTTTTATTCAATATAGTAAGACAAAAGGAATACAAGGAAATAATTGAAAAATTTTGGGATGAAGGGAGGATTTGGTGGATGGTGAAGACATTAAATCAACCTTTCTATAGTACTACCAGAAACTATTTACTTTTGAAGACAAATCATCCTCTTGTGCTTCAGCTAGAGAAAAATGCAGACATATTATTCCAAGCAAAATATTTATTGAAGATGCAATCTCCCTCAATAAGCCCATTTTCCTTGAGGAAGTTCATAAAGCCATTAGCACTTTGAGTAATTATAAGGCCCTAGGCCCAGTTAGTTTGCCTATTGAATTCTACAAGGTAAATGTTGAATGGATTAGTATAGATCTACTACAAGTTTATGAGGAAGCAATTGCTAAGGGTTCCTTAGGTCTTGATATTAACAAGGGGGTCATTAAGATTCTACCTAAATATGGTGATAAGTCATTGATTACGAATTGGAGGCCAATTACTGTGTTGAATATCTCATATAAGATTCTTGCCAAGATTATAGCCCTTAGACTTGTGCATATCCAACCTAATTTCACCAGTACCAAGCAAACTAGATTCATTCAGTGCATATATATTCTCAAGGATTTTATTACAAGTTGGAAGGCCATGAATTGGGCAATGTCTACAAACTAGAATGTGGCTATGTTCCTCCTCGACTTTAAGAAAGCCTATGCTCGAGTGGAATGGATTTTTCTCATTATGATGTTAGAAGCCTTTGGGTTCCCCAAGGAATTTTTTTGCATGGTCAAGGTTCTTCTTAAGGACGCATCTGCTCAGGTGGAGATCAATGGGTCTATGAATCAAGTTCTTAATTTGGAAAGATCTATAAGACAAGGTTTCCCTTTGTCACCCACCTTGTTTGTCATTTCCTCAAATTCCCTCTATTATCTGTTGAGAGACTCTTCACTTTCACCAAGGATCAAAGGTATCTCTCTCCAAAATAAGGTGGACCTAATTAATATATAGTGTTCAAATAATACAACCTTATTTCTTGAGTTAGATGAGGACAATATGGAGTATTTGATGTTTAAACTCAATGTGTTTTGTGAAGCTATGAGAGCCAAAATCTCCTCGTCCAAGTCTACCCTCCTTGGGTGGTTTAATGACCTTCCAATTTGGTTGATAAAGTATGACTACCAATGGGGAGGGCCTTCCAAAAAAGTCCAATACTTGGGCATTCCCTTTTCCATTTGCCCTTGTTTGAAGGAGATGTGGCAATGAATCAAGGTAAAATTAGATATCAAACTATGGAAATGGGATAAAAACACTATCTATCACTTGCCAGAAGAATTTTGGTTTGTCACAAGATCTTGTCCTCTTGTAGTCTATACTATACTTCAGTCTATATATTGAACAACTATCAGATAAATGAAATTTTGAAAGCCATTAGTATTTTTTTTATCGTCAAATGCGAGAGGTAATAGAAAAAAGGCACTTTGTTAAATGGAATTGATGCTATCTTGACAAGAGGTTAGGAGGTCTGGAGCTGAAAGATCTTAAACTACAAGGTATTGTTGTAGCTGCTAAGTGGATCTTTCACTCTTTGGAGGGGGAAGAGCCTTGGAGGGTCCTCATCGGAAGGAATATTATGTTGTTTTTTCCAAAACAAGACAAGGTATGGATATTTCTCCCATTTATTGACGTAGTTGTTGGAAACTTCCCTATTTCTCCAGCTGGTTCCAATGTCTTTAAGGCCATTTGGAAGGCTTGGGAACATGTTAGGCATTGGGTCTCTAATAATAGGATCATTGGTAACAATGGCAATGTGTGTGGTGAGAGATCTACATAGTGGAACTTATTCCAGAAAGGTAGACCCCTCGCTCTCATACAAGGATGCTCTACTAAAAGTTGGGCTACTAAAGGTATATGTTGTTTTAAAGATATTATCATTAATGATTAGCTAATTTTGTGGGTTGAGCTATCTTAAAAATTTCAGCTTCATGTGTCCAATGGGAGTACATATTCTATATTAAGGGAGGCTTGTAGCATGCTCCATCTTCCCAAATCTTGTATTGAAGATGCAAACAAATTTATCTCATACACTTGGATGGATGGCAATCCACTTACGAGGACCAAAGTTAAGATGGTTTGTAATGCTTTATGTTGTAATGTTGATCTCATTTATCATGTTAATACTATATGGCTTAGTGATTATTCTAACAATGATTGGCATAAAATCTTTACTAGATTGCAGAGCAGTGATATAGCTCCTAAGAAGAAAGGTTTTAAATGGTTGTTTACTCTTCATAGACTTCCTATCAGGAAATCTGGTTTCTTTGCGGAATTAATTTTAGTAATGATGTTAAGCCTATGGATGTTGTTACTGGTTATATCATGGTTTAAAAAATATTGTAACTTATTCTGGTTTGCGTTATCTTGTGAAATTCTCTGGTATATTTGGAAGATTAGCAACGAGGAAAAGTATCAAGTAAAATTTAGGATGCTTACTAAGTCTCTAAGGAGACTCATTTTTCATCATGTTGACATCCAGGTTACCATAGTCATGAGACCGACCAAGAAAAAGTTTGAAAGGTTCTTAGAGGATGGAATAACTACAGTATTTACCTCAGAGATCTCTCATTTATATACTTGGAGCAGGTTTAACATGGAAAGGACCCTCTTTGTGAATGCTTTGGCGACCTTAATGCATGAAATCAATGAAAGAAAGAAAATGGAAAGACAATATCAAGCCCAACTTGCAGCTCTAAGAGTAGTTCTAGTCAACACCAACAAGACAACAATATGGATGGAGGCCCCTTGGGTGCACATCCTGGTTGGATTAGTGATAGCTCTTCTTATAGTTTGTTATGAGTCATGGGAAATATTTTGAACAATCATTATAATTTTGTCCTGTTGAAGAGTCGACATATATCATTATTGTTTGATGTTGTTAAGATCTAGTCTGTTAGTCACTATGTGAACAGATGATAGTCATACTTTTTGGTTGATGATTAGTCTGGATCTTTTAGTTATATAAGTTTGAAATTTAGTTAGTTTAAATGTTGATTTCATGTACTTGTTTTCTCCTTATATTCAATATAAAAAATTGTTCTTTCTTGGTGGAACTAGTTGTCCTATTTTTATGGATAACTGTATTTTAATTGAAATTAATTATTTTATAGTGGGAATTAATTATTATTTATGATTCGTTATTTTATTATTTATTATTTAATTATTTATTTGAGTGGGAGTTAACCATTACTTTTATTTTTGGTGGATAATTATATTTTAATTGGAATTTATAATTATTTATTCTTTTTGAGTGGGAGTTAATTATTTTTGGGAATTAATTATTTATTTTTTGCTTGCTTGTCAAGTGGGAGTTAACTATTTTCAAGGGATTTTCAATAGGTGATTTAATATTTAATTAATATTATTTTGTGGATATTTTAAGTTTGGAATTAATTTAATATTATTTTTAATAATTTTTGAATTAGGGTTTTTGTTTGCATAATTTTGTGAGCTTTATTTAGGTGATAATTGATTTTTTATTTATTCTTTATATGAATTATTTTGAGGTGTCTTTTTATGAAGTTTTTGAAAAGAATTATTGCTGGAATTTTGTGAAGAATTTTTGAAGGGGTTTGTGTTGTGGATTTGATGGGCTTGCAACTTCTCAAGGTGGATTGAAGATTTTTTTCTCAATTTTCTTTGGAACATGGATTGGTTTCTTTGAGCTTGCTTGTTGATATTTTATTTTTGATTGAATAAATATTTGTGGTTAAGAATTCATTTGCAAATTTTCTCTCTCTTCTTTTCCTTTCTTCACAAGTTTCCAAGTAGGTCCCTATTTCCTAGTTTTCATTTTCAATTTAATTTGCAATATTGGTTAAACGGATTATTAGGGGGATTTAGGGATGTTTTATTTAATTTAATTACTATTTTAAATTAGTTATTTAATTTATGTTTTTCAAATATTGAGTTTTGCCAAAATCAAGTATAGGGAAATTAGTATTTTATTTTCTTGATTTTGCTTAATTCTTGATTGCAATTCATGTATGAATCTCAGTGCTTGATATCTTAGTGTATTTAGAATTTTATCAAACCCTTCTCAAATGGGTTTGAATCATATTTTTTCTTTGAGGTCTTTTAATGCTCATATGCACATAATCATTGTTTTGGGTCCTAAATTTGCAATTTGATTATGTTTCAACTTCCGTTTTCTTCCAAAGGCTTGTTTTGGAATTATGTATTTTTATTCATGCATATTTGGATCGTATTGGTCTTATTTTTGTTGAATTGGTTTCTTCATTCCCTTGGTTTGATTATGAAAAATCAAAATTTTGTGCTTCGATTTCAGTTTCAGGACTTAACCCTTGTTGATAGGGTCTTGTAAGGAAAAATTCATTTTAGTTGTGTAAACTGAGCATGATTTTAGATTCATGTTGATTCATTTTATGTTGGAGTGAATTCTATTTGAACCTTATGTGTTAGGATAGCTAGGTGCATTAAGGGGGAGTGGCTTTATATGGGGGTCGAGGCCCAAAGTGGTTGTCAGGGTAACTCATAGTAGAGTTGATTAATAAGTGATAACATTAATAAAAACATTGGGTTTGTTTTCACACACTAATAAGATAATTTTTTGTGCCCCATTCATGGCCTTGTTTTCTCATATAGACAGAGGACAATATGGGGAAGGCTAGTATGTCTAGAGAGGCTTCTGGATCTGGCATGTTGTGTAATACTAAAGGCTTCCAAGAAAAGGTAACAATCAAACCTTTAAAAAACTTCCATAATCAAGGACTACCATAGTAAGAATATCAACCCAAATCTTCTATAAACAGCAAAGACTTCCAAAAACAATCAAAAGATTCATAAAATACTCCCAGAGGCTTCCACATAAAAATCGACACAATAGGATACTAAGATACATAAGGAGAGATTGTCATCGCATTGCCTCAACATGAGTTATCCTGGTAGTCTGAACCTCTCCTAAATCAAAACCCTGGTCCCCAAGGATATCTCATGTGGTATTGTACAATCCTTTCATGAAGACAAGGTACTGCACAACATGCTAGATCCAATCACCTCCCTTGATGTATAGGCTTTCCCAATCTCATCCTCTGTCTATACGAGCACACGAGACCATGAGTGGGGTACAAAACATTTTCTTAGTAATGTGTGAAAACCCAACCTAAATTTTTATTATTAATTTTATCACTTATTAATCAACTCTCCTATGAGTTACCTTAGCAGCCACTGGGCCCCAACCCCCATAGAGAGCCACTCCCCCTTAATGCGCCTAGGTATCCCAAAACATAAGGTTAAAATAGAATTTAATCCAAAATAAAATGAACCAAAATTAATCCAACATTAAGCTCAATTTACATAACTGAAATGGGACTTTCCATACAATACCCTATCAACAAGGGTTAAGTTCTGAAATTGAAACCGAAGCATAAAATTCTAATTTATTTCACAATCAAACATAAGAAAGGGAATGAAGACACAAATCCACAAAAAATAAGAATAATCAAATCCAAATATACATGAATAAAAATACATAATTCCAAAACAAGCCTCCAGAAGAAAACAACAGTCAAAACAAAATCAAATTGCAAATTCAGGGCCCAAAACAATGATTCTGCACATATGAGAATTAAAAGACTCCAAAGTAAAAATATGATTCAAACCCATTTGAGAAGAGTTTTTTAACCTACTAAAAATACTAATAGATCAATTTCAAGGATTCACACATGTATTGCAATCAAGAATTAAGCAAAATCGAGCAAATAAAACGTTAATTTCCCTATACTCGATTTTGACAAAACTCAATCTTTGAAAAAATAAATTAAATAACTAATTTAAAATAGTAAATGCATTCAATAAAACATCCCCAAATCCCCCTAATACTCCATTTAACTAATATTGCAAATTAAAACTAGGAAATAGGGACCTACTTGGAAACTTGTGAAGAAAGGAAAAGAAGAGAGATAAGATTTGTAGACAAATTCTTAACCACAAATCTTTCTCCAATAAGAAATATAATATCAGCAAGCAATCTCAAAGAAACCAATCCACGTTCCAAATCAAACTGAGAAAACAATCTTCAATCCATCCCGAAAAAGCTACAAACCCTCCTCCAAATCCACGACAAAAAAAATCTTCACAAAATTCCAGCAGTAATTCTACTCAAAAAATTCAGAAAAAGACACCTCAAAATAATTCTCATAAAGAGTAAATAAAAATCAATTATCACCTAAATAAAACTCACAAAATCATGCACACAAAAAACCCTAATTTGAAAATTATAAATAACATTAAATAGATAATATTAAATTAATTCCAAAATGGTTGAATTGTATGGAAACGGTTGGGAATGGTAGGGTGGGGATGGATGCGTGGGCAGGAAGAAGATTTGAATGGGAATAGAGGAAATGGTTGCAAGGTGATACATAGATCCGTACCTAGCCAATGGTGGGTAGGGTTCAGAGGCAGATTTGGTCAACAACGTCAGTCTTGGGATTTCAGAAACTCGTATTGGAAAAGAAATAGAGGATTCAGAAAGCTGGATAAAAGACCCCAGCTAGTATTCGACATATGTGAAGAATCTCAATCCCCTCGAACCAACTATGACATTGTAGATGACAGATCACAAACAAGAGACTATGGCAGTGAGGGATTTGACAATGGCTGGAAATACTCGTCATATGTCTCTTGGCCAAATAATGTCCCCCTTCATAACCCTAAATTTCTAAGCATACCAAATAGAATTCCTCTTCAGGAATTTTTTTTATGTTTGCACCAGACTTCTATCGGATCCCCCTTCAAGCCAAAAAAGAGTGTACAGGTTTGGAGAAAGAAAACCCAAGAGACTCAACATATTAAATCTCCCTCAACGGAAGAAGATCACAATGAGGCAGAAAAAAAACAAGATAACAGAGTGAATAATGTCCAAAGGGAGCAACAAGAACAGGGCTACAAGATCACGCTCCCAGACCATCTCCTCCTACCACACGTTTCTTTTCTTCAGGAAACAATGTTAATAGGTAAGGTTTGGAACTCCTCCCTTAGTATTTTTGAATTAAAGGAATGGGCTAAAGAAACCTGGGTAGGTCTTCAAGACATTTTTTATTTAGATGAAAATTTGAAAATCTTTTTTGCTCTTTTTGAATCCACACATGAAAGAGATTTGGTTCATAAATTTAAAGGATGGTTTTTTAAGGGCTCGGGAATCTGCACTATCCCTTGGATCCCAAATTTTATGGCTGGACCCATTTTGTGTAGTTTCATGTCCTTTTGGATCTCATTTCCATCTCTTCGTTTGGATTACCGTGATCCAGATCTTATTGAGATATTTGCCAATAAACTGGATATATTTGTTAAGCATGATCTCATTCCATATGAATATACCCATTTACCAGTCAGGGTGTGTTTGATGCTTAGTCTCTCTAGACCATACCCAATTGCCCTATCTATCACCTCAAAATTTGGCACATGGGATCAGGAAGTTGTTGGACAAGATGCTCAAACCATTGAAGATCTTTCTAACTCCCTAGGTCATTATAATACACAATGCTAGGGTCTTAGACAATCGGTTGTCAAAATCTGCAATGATCATGTGACTGACTCACAATAGTGTAGGTTGCATATGTTCTTTGATGACAATATAGAAAATGTTGTCCATGCACAAGGTGAGGAAGCCTCTTTACTAGGAGAAGAAGGCATGTTAAACTCCTTGCAAAACATTATAATGATACAAAAAATTATTTCAAAATTCATAGATATCATTAATGATTGGTGCAAGGAGCAGTATTTAGTTTGGTGTAAAGAGCAATGCGCTTTGAAACAACTTGGAAGTAATATCAATCTCAGTATTCCTCCTTCCAAATCCTTTAATATTTCCACATCACTACAAGAATCTCTGATCAGACAAAATGTAATATTTGGAATACTATCTCATAATAAGTATCAGAAGGATTTAATAACTCCCCTAAGGATAACAACTCATCCAAAGGTGGAAATAAGTAGGGGTGATCTAGTGCACAAGCTGATGTTTTATAATCAATCGATTGATATTATGGGTAATCAGCTTTACTTAACTCTGCCTTCACTTTCCCGTGGTGTAGCTAAAGAATACAAAAAACCTCCTTTCACTAAGGAGTTGGAAAATTTGGCAGAGGAATTGAATCTATCAATAGCATCACAAATGATAGATGAAATAGCAGAAGAAGAAATATTTGATTACAAAAATAATGTGAACCTTCCACAAGAGAAAGAAACTAGTTTTCTTAACACTATTAAGAAGATGGACGAGAATAAATTCCTATTTGTCTAAGAAATGCAGACTTTGGGACATACGAAATAATTATACCAACATCAAGAAACACATTTCATTGAGTAGGAAATAGAAGATGAATTATAGCAAATTCAGAATCCCACAAAAAGTTGTTTACATAGCAATTTTAAGATTATGATGGAAAATAGCCTCTTTGATAACAGTGCTTTGCAAGTATTGGGTTTGGAAGAACCTCATCATCATAATCAAGAAACTCTTCTTAATGATTTGGAAGTAGAAGGTATAAAGCAACAAAATCCAAACAATACTATTTTTTTGTCCATAAGCTCCCAACAGGATTTAGGATCTGAAGAACATTGGAATAAAGGCTTTGATTTCTCCCAAACATTATCAATTTCACAATCACTTGCCATAAGAAAAACAAAGAAAAAAGCACCAAAACCGAGGGGTAGGAAGCCAAAAATCAATAAGATTAAAGAAGAAATAGAGGCAGGGACATAAACCACTCTTGATGGGAAATTCTCATCCACAAGGAAGACAAGGAGAACTCATATTTCTCCTCGTCAGCAATGAGGATAATCTCTTGGAATGCCAGAGGCATAAATGCCTCTGACAAAAGAAGTAGAATCAATCAACAACTTGATTCTTCATAAGAAAATATCATCTTAATCCAAGAGACCAAAATATCACAAGACACTTTCCAAAAAACAATAGAGAAATGGACCCAATGGAAATCAGTCCAAGTTCAGGCAATAGGAGCATCTGGAGGTCTTATTACCTTTTGGAACTCGAAAACAACAAAAGTGCAGGTACTTAAGAAAGACAATAATTGGCAATTACTCAAAGTTCAGAATTCTGATTTGTCATTTGACCTGATAAATGTATATGGACCAACCTCCATGCAAGATAAAAAAATAACATGGATAACTCTTACTTAGGCTATTCAGTAGTATGCAGATCAGAACTATGTTATAGGGGGAGATTTTAATGTAATAACATCTACATCAGAAAAGAAGGGTGGAATAAGTCCCCCCATTGAAATTATTGAAGATTTTAATGCTTTGATACACGATAATGCATTATTAGATGTTGTGCCTCAGAATGGTCTTTTACTTGGACAAATAGAATAGCAAATTTCCTTCAGATTGCAGAAAGGTTGGATAGGTTTATTGTTGTTTTGTAGCTAGGTCCTATCTGTTCTAAGGTTGACCTCGTGCACAAAATTCCATGTGGCCTGTCGGCCTTGGCATTTGGATATCTTAGTTGTATGAGTCTAATTTGGGGTAGGCCCTATTTGGGCGAACCACTTGTGTGTAACTTGTGATTAAGTTAAATGTAACTTGAAACTAAGGGAGACTCATATGTAACTTGTAATATATAATTTTGACCCTATCCTTGGTGCCAAAAGTATATGGCCAGCTTGAGGTCTGTTAGGAGGTATTGATTCATAAGGTCATGATTGCATCAATAAATATGATTTCAATAACATGAAGGACATGCAGAGTGCTCACGGGCGATGATAAGAGCTTATCATCTATGGTTGGGAAGGAAACAGATCTAATGTTTGCATGTGGTTAATGAGCACTACCATAAAATCAACATGGTATCAGAGTGGGTTACTCCTATAGAGTCTAACCGCTTGAAGGTAGATCCTATGCTTTTGAGGGAGTTCAATCAAAGTAATTTGCAGACTGAGAAATCTAAGTGTAGGCAAAAGTCAATTATTGAGCCTCTCAACTAAGACGTGAGCATCGCATATGTTCCACAGCGAGTAATGATCATTGAGGTATTGATAATTGCCATAGATCTATCGTTAGTGCTCAATGATATACTCAGTTTGATGCCATGGTGTTGAAAGTCGCCAAGCCTGGTATCAAAATGCTGACGGTAAGTGGAGTCACTATGGACATCTCTATCTGTTTTAACATTCTATATTTGAATTTCTTCATTCGGGGAGGAGAACATGTTGTGGAGGATTCTCTTCAGTGATCGTAACATTTTACTAGCAAATGAAAGTGACAGAGATCGCTCACTTCACGTTGCTCGTGGCTAGAGACATCGACAAGGAGGATTCAACGAAGTGACACAAGTAAGTATGTGTGCTATCGGTTGCTTAGTGTAATAAAAGGTTGAGATCAAGCAATGACATAGTGGTGAGTTTTGTGATGATCACATTAATCCATACACAAATGTGAAATGTGTGTGTATGGGGACGAAAGCGAATGGAGGCACTTAACGATCATAATTGGTGGAGAAGGCCTCTATGTAATAACGCCTTGCAACAACTCTCACACCATCCTAGAATCTTCACATAAAGCATTTGTTTCATTGAAGCCTAAATAGGCATTCAATGATATTGCAACTGAAGGTCTAGTTATTCGAGTTCTTACTTATGTCACTCTTAAAGATCATCTGACATTTTTCCTAGGATGGGCACTGCAGCTTGGCATTCTGACACACCCTGCTACAGGTAGATTTATGTCGCATATATGTGGTTGGTCCATCACTTTGTTGTGGATGGTATTAAAAGCAGTTCTTCAGATGATGCTTAAGTTATGCATAGAGAAGATATTATGGATAGATGATGAGTGATGGCGAGGGCCAAAGGCCATGCAGCTATCAGATCATCACTAGGTGCTTCGATGTGATCAATCCAAGTGAATGGAAATTCAATTGCTGAGAAAAATTATAAAAGGACGAATCAGAGATTGCATTCAAGGAAGGAAGATTGCTTGCATTTCTTCGCAAAGGAAGAATCAACATTCAGAGGGAGTCTGACATATCGTCAGAAGTAACCTTGGATGAAGAGATCAGAAGGTTGATATTTGCTTCAGAGGGAGCTTGACATTTCAGCTTCAGAGGGAGCTTGGCATTTTACCTTTAGAGGAATCCTGACATTCCATCTTTAGAGGGAGCCACGTCATCATTTGGTTAATGAGTTCTTCTCCGTGAGGGAGAAGTTCAAGGTGCAATCCCTTGTTAATGAGTTCTTCTCTGTGAAGGAGAAGTTCAAGGTGAAATCCCTTGTTAATGAGTTCTTCTTTGTGAGGGAGAAGTTTGAGGTGCAATCCCTTGTTAATGAGTTCTTCTCTGTGAGGGAGAAGTTCAAGGTGCAATCCTTTGGTGATGCATTCTTCTCTAGGAGAAGTTCGAGGTTAAATCCCTCATTCCACCCACTGCAAATAGGTATGGTGGATCCACCCTCTACAAGTAGGCATGATGGAGATGCATTCTTCTCTGGGAGAAGTCTGGGGTTAGATCCCTCGTTCCACCCTCTGCGAGTAGGCATTGTGGTAATGCACCCTTCTCTGGGAGAAGGTTGAGGTGAAATCCCTCTTCCACCCTCTCCTAGTAGGCATGGTGAGCCCACCCTCTGCGAGTAGGTATGGTGGGTATCATGGAAGAAATTCCATGATGTGATTGTTCACCCTCTAGGGGTAGCTTTGGTGAACATATTATTCATGGGAGTAACCATGGTGGTAGTCACTATGTGACTTCGTTATTAAGAAGGAATCATCCCTAGCTAAGAGGGAGTGTTGTTGTGTAGCTAGGTTTGATCCCTTCTAGGGCCAATCTAGTGCACAAAATGTGAAGTGGCATGTCGGCCTTGGCATTTGGATATCTCATTTGTATGAGTCTAATTTGGCGCAGGCCCTATTTGGGCGAACCACTTGTGTGTAACTTGTGATTAAGTTAAATATAACTTGCAACTAAGGGAGACTCATATGTAACTTGTAATATATAGTTCTGACCCTATCCTTGGCACCAAAAATATATGGCCGACTTGAGGTCTATAAGGAGGTATTGATTCATATATATGCAAGGTCATGATTGCATCAATAGGCATGGATTCAATAACATGAAGGACATGTATAGTGCTCGGGGGTGATGATAAGAGCTTATCATCTATGGTTGGAAAGGTAATAAATTTGATGTTTGCATGTGGTTAATGAGCACTACCATAAAATCAACATTTATGGTATCACAATGCTGGAAGATTCAATATTTTGACATTCAATAAGAAATTTTGTCATTTACAGGCTCAAACCACTTTCCTATCAGACTGAATATCTTGAAGAGGACACAAACATCATTTTACAAGCACCGACCCTCATTCAAATTAAAAAAAATGTGGCTGCATCAGCCGCACTTTTTGCCACTTTTAAGATAATGGTGGGTTAGTGCACCATTCTTTAGAGGCACTAAGATGTTCCAATTCTATAAAAAGATGCAACATGTTGTTACCCTCCTCATTTTTCATGAGCATCTTGTTCCTATGTCCATTAAATAAGGAGTGTTATTTCATCAAGCCTTGTGGAATTCTCGGCTTCGATCTTGTGAAATTTTGTTTGAACTTGAACTTGTCGGTTGAACCTTTCAAAGTTAAAGGTTCAAGGCTCGAAGGTACAGGTTCATTCAGAGTTCAAAAGTACAGTTCAAGTTCAAAATATGAGCAGCACATATGATTTTCAAATTCTTTTGTTCTAGTGCACCGATGAATACAAAAAGGACGGTAAATGGCCATAACATATGTTCTTGTCATCGCAGAGGTTATGTAACAATTGGGCAATATATAATTTGAATATTTCTATGCAAAAATATGCTCGAATTGTGTGATCGGAGTGTTTACACCAATAACGACGAACTCCAGCAGTTGGTGGAAAGATTTGTTTGAAGCATAGGCATTGTGCAGTTGATCTTTTCATGGCAGTCTTGATAGTACTCGATTCTATTAATCACAACTTTCGAACCAATCATTATCTTGTCAATCGCTCCGGTAAAAACTTGAAGGACTAGGTTTGCAAAAACATATCAAACATTGAGCCAAATCTAATGGTTAAATTGTGATTTATGGCTCTCGTACTGAGACCCATTTTAACTATCAATAGTTAATGCCCGATTTATGATGACATCCTCAGGATGTGACAAAAGACATTATTTGGAACAGGTGATAGTGGGCTCAAAGAGGGCATATTATACTTTATCTTTCATCTCCGCTATTCATATATGTTTTAATTATTAATTTTCTTTTATAATACTATGAGAAAATATTTACAAACAACATTATAATGAAAGTAAATCTTCAAAAAGAGGGAGTTATCGGGAGAGAAATGAAAGATTAAAAAAAAAAGGAGATCAATCAATGATCTTTTCAAGAAACGATTATGTAAATCGAAAAGGCGTCTTTAAAAAAAAGATTTTCAGTGGGAAATGGGTTCTTCTTTTTCTAGAAGTTTGTGTGTTGAAGGGAGGGAGGAAATATTTTATATGAATGCAGCAGGGATAGAGGGAAAGAATTTTTTTTATTGTTTTTTAAATTCTGCATAGCTTGATTTTGGGTGCAGGGATAGAGTGATCAGTTGGTCACCTTAATTTATGTATTTGGAATAAGGGGAAATATATTTTCAGATCTATTGGTATGGACATTTATTTTTCTGATTGAGATTGATCTGTTGATCACTTCAGTCATATTCCTTGTATTGTTCCGTTCTATCTTGTCAAGTATATGTGTGTATTGCAAAATCTGTAGGTTTTGTACATTCATATATGTAGAATGAAATGCTAAATTTTCCTTTGTTCCTGCGCATATGGGAAGATCAAATAGATGGTCTGTGTGTTATTTATTTGTTTCTCTCTTTGTTATTTAAATCCTGAATCGCATCCATGCCATGTTGATGGATGAGTGTTAACATGCCTTCGTGTCTTCCGGTCAAAGACATATTCAACTTTTTAATTCAATGTAAATCTTTTAAAGAAGGAGTTGTACCTCTCAATTCAGAGGGTGATTATCAATTCAATGATAATCTATCCAACTGTTAGTGCTCTTTGTCCTTTATCTTGGGCATTTGGAGTTAGTATGTGTATTGATTTTTGAGGGACAAATTTGTTCATTAACATATTTTTGGCGACTCTACTGGGGATTCGAAATCAAAGATCAATGCTTTCTTTCCTCAACTTTATCAAATATCTCCATGTGTGCAGGATTGGCGACTCTGTTAAATCATCATGCAAAATCAAAAGGTTGCAAGATTGGGGAAAAGACCAAAGCCCACCATCTTGGAAATTCTTGAGATGGATGATAAAGTGATGCATGACTTTTGGGATCACTGCAAAGAAAGTATTGCTAAAGCTGTAAAAAAAAAGAAAAGTATGGAAGATGACCATGTATCTACACTCTTATGGATGAGCCTATGCACTCGGTTTCATAAGTTGAAAGAGTTGGAAGAAAGAACAAATTTGCTGCAAGCACATGAAGAGAAAATATTACAACTTAAAGAGGAATTAAGAGTTGATGAAGAGGGTGCTCCAGCTATTTCATTTTATTTTCATTCTTACAACTATCCAGTCTTGAGTGAGCAAGAAATCCAAGGAGCAATGATTCAGCCTCATGAAGATTTAATATATGAGCAAGACAACATTGGAGGTCTTGTGAGCTTGAATGATAAAGATTCATTGAAATCTTTTTTCTCTCCAAAAGTAGAAAGTTTCAGTTTTAAAATTATTGAAAATCAGCTTTTCCCAGCAAGTTTTAAAGATGAAAGTTTTCAGATTAACACACAGTCAGAATATGCAGCCTTTAATTTTATAGAAGAAGATGGTAAGAATGATTCTTTGCAAGATTTTAATGAATATCTTCTGGAGTCATTTCACTTTGAAGATACAATGATATTATTTGAATGTTTATCTAGTGAGGCTTGTGTTAGAAATAAAACAAAATCTTGCTTTATCGAAGATTTTTCTGAAAATATGAAAGAAAAAGAAGCTTTTGAAATGAATCTAGAGCAAGAAAGCTGCCAAGTTGTTAAAGCATTGCAGTTTCCAGAATTTTCAGAGGTTTTGAAAGACATTTCTTTCTGTGAAGAGGAAATCATATGTCAATTTTTTTCATCCATTAAAGGAGAAGGCTCTTCTATAGTAGGCTCAGGTATTGATGCATTTGATGCTTTGGTTGTGGATAGGGAGTTTACAGATTTGATTGTAGTTAAGAAGGATGAAATTTTTTCAGCTAGTGTAGATCCTATGCTTGATGAAGTCTTTCTTTATTCCAAGCTTGGTATAAATGTTGAAATTCCTTTTAAGAGAGATGGTTTTAATAGTAAAAATTCTAAAGATGATGTAGCCATTCCTTCAGAAATCTCTGTCTGTTATTATTTGCAATCAAAAATAGAAAAATGCTTGAGTAGTACCATGCAAGCAGTTCAAGAAGATTCAGAAATTTATGAAAGGTTGCTTTTTGAAGATGAGCATATATACAAGTTTTTCTTGCACATTATTAATTTGAGAGTTACAATGAAGCAGTCGCCAGAGAGTCATTGTCCTTTGCTACATTTCATGGCCACAATTCATTGCAAAGGAAGGGCTCATATTTTTCCCAGCCAGTTAACGGTTTTGCATGAGCAGCCTAGAGTTTCCCTGAGGTAAAGAGATTTCCCACCCCTGTACATACTTGCAAATAAATTTTTGGTTTTCCGTAGGCTTTAGTGATTTTGGCTTGTTAGTTTTTAGTTGTTGCCTTTCTCCCCTCCACCCTCTCTCCAAGCAGCTCCCCATGCTCTGTTTCTCCTTAACCCTGTTACCCAATGGATGCTAGGAACTGATCTCTCCCAGAGACATTCTAGATTCTCCTAGTCCTTTATAGTCCTAGTCCCCAGTCAAAGCCGATGTTACCCTCCACATTTTTCATGAGCATCTTGTTCCTATGTCCATTAAATAAGGAGTGTTATTTCATCAAGCCTTGTGGAATTCTCGGCTTCGGTCTTGTGAAATTTTGTTTGAACTTGAACTTGTCAGTTGAACCTTTCAAAGTTAAAGGTTCAAGGCTCGAAGGTACGGGTTCATTCAGAGTTCAAAAGTACAGTTCAAGTTCAAAATATGAGCAGCACATATGATTTTCAAATTCTTTTGTTTTGATGCGCCTTTGAATATAGAAAGGACGGTAAATGGCCATAACATATGTTCCAGTCATCGTAGAGGTTATGTAACAATTGGGCAGTATATAATTTGAAGATTTCTATGCAAAACGATGCTCGAATTGTGTGACAGATTGTTTACACCAATAACGACGAACTCCAGCAGTTGGTGGGAAAAGATTTGTTTGAAGCATAGGCATTATACAATTGATCTTTTCATGGCAATCTTGATAGTACTCAATTCTATTAATCATAACTTTCAAACCAATCATTATCTTGTCAATCTCTCTAGTAAAAACTTGAAGGAATAGGTTTCTGAAAACATATCAAAAATTGAGCCAAATCCAACGGTTAAATTATGATTTATGGCTCTCGTACTGAGACCCATTTTAACTATCAATGGTTAATGCCTGATTTATGATGACATCCTCAGGATGTGACAAAAGACATTATTTGGAACAAGTGATAGTGGGCTCAAAGAGGGCAGTTTATACTTTAACTTTCATCTCCGCTATTCATATATGTTTTAATTATTAATTTGTTTTTATATTACTATGAGAAAATATTTACAAGGAACATTATAATGAAAGTACATCTTCAAAAAGAGGAAGTTATTGGGAGAGAAATGAAAGATTAAAAAAAAAGGAGATCAATCAATGATCTTTTCAAGAAACGGTTATGTAAACCGAAAATGAGTCTTTAAAAAAGAGATTTTCGGTGAGAAATGGGTTCTTCTTTTTCCTGAAGTCTGTGTGTTGAAGGGAGGGAGAAAATATTTTATATGAATGTAGCAGGGATAGAGGGAAATAATTTATTTTATTTTATTTCTAATTCTATATAGCTTGATTTTGGGTGCAGGGATAGAGTGACCACTTGGTCACCTTTATTTATGTATTTGGAATAAGGAGAAATATATTTTCAGATCTATTGGTATGGACATTTATTTTTCTGATTGAGATTGATCTGCTGATCACTTCAATCATATTCCTCGTATTGTTCTATTCTATCTTGTCAAGTATATGTGTGTATTGCAAAATCTGTAGGTTTTGTACATTCATATATGTAGAATGAAATGTTAAATTTTCCTTTGGTCCTGTGCATATGGGAAGATCAAATAGATGGTCTGTGTGCTATTTATTTGTTTCTCTCTTTGTTATTTAAATCCTGAATCGCATCCATGCCATGTTGATGGATGAGTGTTAACATGCCTTCGTATCTTCTAGTCGAAGACATATTCAACTTTTTAATCCATTGTAAATCTTTTAAAGAAGGAGTTGTACCTCTCAATTCAGAGGCAGATTATCAATTCAATGATAATCTATCCAACTGTTAGTTCTCTTTGTCCTTTATCCTGGGAATTTGGAGTTAGTATGTGTATTGATTTTTTAGGGACAAATCTATTCACTAACACATGTGAAATCCCAAATCAAAATATGGAACATACAGGTTTTCAAAAACATTTTTTCACAAAAAGAAACAGTGGAAAAAAAGCTATTCGGGATAAATGAACACATCATAAAACAGGGACTTGATTCGGTCACTTTTGAAAAGCAAAAACAAATTCAAGTTGAATGGGAAGAATTGTGCAAAAGAGATGAAATATATTGGAGGAAGAAATCTCGTGAACTATGGCTCAAGGAAGGGGACAAAAACACTAAGTTCTTTCACATGTCAGCAAATTAAAAAGAGCAGCAAACACAATCTTTTCAATTAAAGATTTTAATTCTCGAAATGTTATTTCAAATGTTCAAGGCATTCAAGATGAGGGAGTCCAATTCTTCAAAATTCTTCTTTCTCCTCCTCCTTCTCCTCCTCCAAAAGCAAGGCAAGAAAATGAGCTACTTGATGTCATCCCTACTAGGATTACCCTGCAAGATAACCAATTTCTAATGGCTCCTTTCACCATGATGGAAATTCAGAAAATTGTTTTCTCCCTAGCACCAGATAAAGCTCCTAGCCCATATGGGTTTACTCCCTTATTCTTTCAAAAATGTTGGGATGTTATTTGTTTTGATCTTTTGACAGCCATAGAAGAATCAACGAAGAGTGCTTTAGTTCTCAAAAACTTCAATACCACTAACATTGCTATCATTCCCAAGAAAAAGTATTTTCAAACCTTTGCAAATTTTAGACCCATATCATTATGCAATACTATTTATAAGATCATCTCCAAAGCCATATACTTGAGACTCCAACATTTAATAGAAAAAATCATTTCTCCAGAGCAGGGTGGTTTTGTTCTAGGCAAGGAGATGATTGAAGGTGCATTAGTTGCACATGAATTGTTGCATTCTATAAATAAAAATAAATCACCTGCAGTTGTCATCAAGTTAGACATGATGAAAGATTATGACAAAGTTAACTGGTCCTTCTTACTTAAAGTACTTAGGAAATTTGGGTTTACAGATAAATGGTGCAAATGGATCAAATCATGTATATCAGGTGTTTTCTTTTTAGTTATTATTAATGGAGTTCCAGCAGGTTATTTTGTTGCTTCATAGGGCATTAGACAAGGAGATCCCTTATCTCCTTTTTTGTTCATTATAATGGCAGAAACTTTCAGTAGGATAATCAAATTGAGAAATGAAAAGGGGTTGTGGCAAGGAGCTAAAATCACAGGCACATCTATTTCAATTAATCACTCACTATTTGCAGATAACACCCTTCTATTTGGTCGATCATTTGTCCAAGAAGTCAAACAACTCAAATGAATTCTAAACTTATACACCTCAGTCTCAAGGCAAAAGATCAATGCTCAAAAATATAAGGTAGACATTCTAAACACAAATGTGGTTATCTCAAAGACAATTGTCAAGATTTTAGGCTTCACATTAGAAGAATTTCCATCCACATATTTGGGCATCCCTTTCTTTGTGGGATCCAATAAACCAAGTTATTGGAAAACGGTAATTGAAAGAATAAAAAACAAAGTCTTAGTTTGGAAAGCAAGATGGTTGTCATTATTAGGCATAATCTTACTAATAAAAACTGTTCTTGCTGCCATCCCAAATTATTACATCTCGGTGCTAAAAGCCCCAAGATCGGTGATACAACAAATTGAAAAACTCATTCGAGATTTTATTTGGAAAGGAAATTTAACAGAGGAAAAAAAAATCCCTTTGACCTAATTAAAAAACATGGCACTGAATAAAGGAGTTGGTGGAGTAGGCTTACACGACATCTCAAAAAGCAACGAAGCATTCAGAGGGAAGCTTGTTTGGCAAATGCATAGAAAACCAGAATCCAGATGGTGCCAAATCATGCAAGAAAAGTATTTGGATTCAAGCAACCCTCTCAAGATCTTAACCATGTTGGATCCACCTAAGGGATCAACCATATGGAATTTCATGATTTCATCTAGAGAAGTGGTAACTAAATGTGTGTCCTGGGAAGTGCATAGTGGAGAACTAGTTCATTTTTGGAACGAGCTACCTCCACTTAATCAAATTTCTCTTCTATCAAATGTTATCTCATGTATTATGAATTGTTGGGGATCGAGGCTGATTGATTATGTTTGTGGAGTGGAACTCTTTATAGGAAGAGCCATCTGGAAGGATCCGCTAGATCTTCGCATTGATGTTGTACAAAAGAACTAGATGCAAAACATATTATTTAACAAAATTGTTTACATCTTAAAAAAGCAGGATAGATTGATATGGGCCCCTTCAAAATATGGTAAATACACAATCAAAATGGGATACAAGGCTCTCCAACAAATGGACAACCAATGACAAACTCAAAGAGCTTTTTTTCTTTGTTGGAACAGCTCAACCTTACCTAAAGCAGGTTGTTTTGTTTGGTTAGCATTAAAGAATAAGATTTTAACAATCAAAAAATTAAAGAAATTACAAATTGCCCAACCCTTTCAATGTGTCATGTGTGAAAAAGAGAATGAAAAGTGGATCATTTACTATTACAGTGCATATTTTCCCAACAATGCTCGCTTTTTATCATAAACAAGCTAAGATTATCCATGCCACTTCCAAATACATTATGGGATATGTTTTAATCATGGTCCACTCTCTTCTCGTCATCAATATTTACATGCATTGGGAAATGTGTACCATCAACAACTGTTTGGGCTATATGGTGGGAGAGAAACAAACGAATATTCAGACATGTTACATCACCCATAAAGAGCATGTTGGAAGGACTTGAGAAGTCCATCTCAGAACTGGTTAATGCCAATGTTCAAGCTCATTCTAACCTAAGTACACCTTTCACTCCATGGGATGACATAATGTTAAAAGAATATAAAAATCTCTCCATTTCCTCTCTCACGGGTCTTCCCAAGTAAAATCAACACTCAATTGATAGAACTACCATTAAATGACATCCCCCAACTCCCAATTATGTAAAGATCAATTTCGATGGAGCTTCGCAAAGTAACCCAAGTGATTAAGGGATTGGGGTTTGCATTAGAGATCATATGGGTGAATTGAAAGCATTTAAATCTCAAGCTCTTCAACTAGACATGAACAACATCACGGAAGCTCATGCGCTCTTAACTGGTCTATCACTAGCTAAAAAGATAGCATGCAAAAAAATTCACATTGAAGGATATTCAACAATAATTATTAATGCTTGTAAAAATAGAAGATCATCAAATTGGTAGATTGCTTACATCTTGCAACAAATTTGGGCACTATTATATATTTTTGAAGATCAGTTTATCTCCCACACATTCAGAGAAGGTAATCAATTGACAGATTATTTGGCTAACTTGGGATGTGACAAATTAAATATGGACTCTTCTAATTCAAATTATGCTCAAGAGGATCTTCTAGCATTATTTGAAATGGTGGACAAAGAAAAAAGACAGTCACCTTAGCTCATAAAAATGCTAGAATACTTAGCTTGGCTAGCATCGGGCTATATAGTAATGATGAAGTTAATCTGTAGATATCAAAATGAAATTCATAAAGAATATGGTAGTGTCCTTTCAAGTATCAAATAAGTGCCCCTTAATAATTAGTGAAAACTACCACAAAATGATGTGAAGGACATTACATTTGGGTAGGAAAGATGGCAATATTCTCGCATGTTGGAAGAATGAGAAGAACCGTTTGAGGAAAACATTGCTAATGTCCAACTAGGGTTAGTGTTAAATATCCAGTGTCTACATTGCATAAGGAGTGTTAAGAATATGTTGGGTGAAGAGACACTTGTTGGCATTGAGTTGTCATTGATTTCAACTAGTGAGTAGGAGTTTGTTGACATGGTCAGTTGATGTCAACTAAGTGTCTACCTCGCATAAAGAAGATTAACATGAAGGCATGTCAACTGGTATGGTGGAAGACAAGCATGTATTGAGATTACCAGTGACATCACCGGTAAGAGGTGATATGAAGTTGTGTGTTGGCATGACAAGTTGTAATCGGTATGAAGGTTGGTTGTTTGTTTGTGATGAAATTTGTGATGAAGAGGCAGAATGTTAAAGAGATCACAAACCACCAGAGGTGAAGATGAGTTACTGGAGTAGCGTATGCTATCGGATAGCAGCGGGAGAAGGTTTTACCGATGAGGGTTTGATGGGCATACAAGTATGAACCAACTCTTTGTTGGTGATCTGAAAGTATGTCAATGTGTGCAATGGGGAGCTGAGGTGGCAAACATGTAGAGGTTGATAAAATGTTCATCGACATGGTTGTTCATGCAATTGGTCGATATTAAATGAAATAGCCACAAATCACGGGTTGATGACTGATTGATACAGCTCAAGGAAGAATGAACGACAGAGAATTATCAGGTAGTTGTTGGTATGGTGATCGGGGCATGAAATCTGATTGTAGATTGACCTCCAGTTAGAAACAACTAGATAAAATAAGGTTGAAAAAACTAAAGGCAGAAAAGCAAGAATAGATTTTTTATTCTTAGAAAATATGCATTGGATGAATAAAAAACATGTACAGATGGATTTCCTCGATGTAGGTGATCAATCCAAGGTAGATTGGATTGGATTTGATGAAGATTTAGTCGAAGGAAAGAAACCCTAGACGCCTGATGTTTGAATTTTCTTTTGGCAGGAAAACTTGTTTTTAAATATACAAGTCTAAATCGATGAGAAGGTTTTGAGAAATGATATGTGATTGTGTTGCTGAAGTGTGAAGGAGAGAGTAAAATTACTATTTGAGAGTTGAAGAGTTAAATATATGAAGTGTTTGAGGGTGAAGGTGGTACCAGTAAGAAAGAATAGAGTAAATCAGTATAGAGAGAAAACCGACACAGTGAGAATAGAACGCAGAGGTGACAAACCAATAGAAGCAGTACCTAATAGAGAGTGACCAAGTGTGAGTTGAATTAAATAGAACATAGGGAGAGAATATTTAGAAAATTTAGAACCAACAGAAAGGCTAAGTTGCAGTGTGTGTTGAGTTAACACAAACCGGTAAGATAGAAACCGATAATGCAAAGCAGTGAAGGGTTGTAAAACTTCATTTGCAGCAGGGATCTCATTTGTGTATTTGAATTTTCATATTGTTTTCACTAAGTAGGTGCTTAGTGCAGGGGTTGTAGCTCCTTTAGGTTTTAGACTATAAAATTGTTTAGGGGTTGGTGCTCATGAATCAGGGGTTGGTTCTCCTTGGGTTGGTGCTCTAAAATTTGTAATCAGATCTTTTCATTGTGAGGCTGGATTGGAGTAGAAGATCTACAACAACTATTCTCATCAAGGTTTTTCCCAAATTGGGTTTTCCTCGTACATCAGGTGTTATGTGATTCTTTTTGTGTGTGTGTCATATTGATTCAACTGCTATTGTTGCTACACACTTAGTTTTCATTGTTTAATTAACCGAACTACCCTTTGTTAGTTTTATATTGTATCGGTATTTTTTAGATTTTGAAAAAGAGTTTATATCAATGATTCATGGCCCCTCTCAGTGATCCATTATGTCCAACAATTGGTATCAGAGCTTAGGTTCCCTATTTGTCAAATCTTTCTCTAGCTTGGGTAGATCCTGTCAAGAATACACAATGGCAAGAAATGAATATGCCTCCTCAAAAGCTCCTATGTTTGATGGTGTCAACTATGCCTTTTGGAGTAGAAGGATGGAAACTTATTTGTCCTCTCTAGGTTTTGATGTTTGGATGTTAGTCAAGAATGGGTATACAGTCCTTGATGTTCCTCCCACTGATCCAGATGCAAAAAGAGAATATGAGAACAATGTCAAAGCTAAAAATTACATTCTTAGCAGTTTGTCTAACAATGAGTTTGTCAAAGTTATGCACTGCTCATCGGCCAAAGAAACATGGGATAAGCTACAAAAAATATTTGAAGGTGATTCTAGAGTCAAGGAGGCCAAGTTACAGACTTTCAAAGCATAGTTTGAGAGTTTGAAGATGAGAGATGAAGAGAATATTACCGACTATCTCCAAAGGATTGATGAGACAGCAAATACCATTAGAGGGCTTGGAGAGGAAGTAAAAGATGAGGTGGTAGTGAAGAAAGTACTTAGATCTTTAACATCTAAGTATGACACAAAGGTTTCAGCAATAGAAAGAGCAAAAGATCTGAAAGTCTTTACAATGGATGAGTTGTATGGTTACCTAACTGCTTATGAGATGAGGATTGTCAGTACTGAGGCTGTGAAGAAAGAAGATGCATTCAAAACATCAAGGAAAGGAAAAGAAGATCCTGCTAAAGATGGAACCAGTGAAGACTCTGATGATATCATGGTAAACTTTGTGAGAAGACTCAAGACAGGTTTGGGAAAATACAAAGGCAAACTACGCCTGAAATATTTCAACTGTGGAAAGATTGGACATTTTGCTGTGAAATGTCCCTATGGTGATAAGAATGAAGATGATAAATCAAGTGGTAGTAGATCATATGTTAAGGACAGGAAGAAGAATGTCTATTGGCATGGTAGAAGAGGCAACCAGAAGCAGAGAAGTCTCTATACACATGAAAACGATACCATAGATGAGGAAAGTGCCTCAAATGATTGTTGTAGTGAAGATGAAGTCAGAGAAAACCTCTTCATGGCCCAAGAGGTTCTGGTACCTAAAGAAAGAGAAGAGGAAGAGAAAGAAGGAGAAGTAGATCTTGAAGCAGAGCTCATCAGCGCCTTGGAAGAGCTAAAGAAAACAAGAAGAGATCTAAAGAAGGTGAAAAATCCTGCAGCTGAAGAACAAGATATGTTGGAAGAATCTCTTGAAGAATCCAAGAAAACAATTGCAGATCTAAAACTTCAATTAGAAGAGGCCAAGAGGATCTATGAAGCTACTAGTATTGAATTGAGTAAAAAGGAGAAGGAGGATCAGAACTTGGAAGAAGAAATTGTCAAGCTCTGGAAGGAATTAGAGAAAAGCAAGGAAGAAATGAAAGTGAGAAGCAAATATGAAGGCAACATCGAAGCTTTAGACAAGTTGTTGAGCAAACAGAAGCAATCTAAAGAAACTGGTGGCTTAGGATTTGAAGAGGCTCAAAGTTCAAATAGAAAAGACACGTCTAGTAAGGAGATATGTTTTACTTCTTCAAATGAAGGTGAAGAGAAGAAGACATTCATGGTAAGCAAAGATACCAGTAAGAAGACATATACATATGTTGTTAAGAACCATCACACAAACTGGTATACACAATCAATGAACCAGAGGCCATACACAATGTACCAACATGCAGATCCAAGGACAAATGCAAGAGTTGATCATGATTGATTCACCAGAGGTAGCAGCATGAAAGAAAGACCCCTGATGAGGAATTCATTTGCAGGATCAAGACAATCTAACCAGTATATTCCAAACTTTCATGGTTATTATGACCGGTGTAATAAGTTCGGTCATAGAATGGCAAATTGTAGGAAAATGAATGAAAGCCCGAGTTTTGAGAGTAGAAACTCATTTGTTGCATTACAAAGTACAAATGTCACATGTTATAATTTCAATGAGTGTGGTCATAAGAGTTATGAGTGTAGGAGAAATGTGCAGATGTCCTACAAGAATGTTTTGGATACATCCTTTAATGTAAAATGTTACAAGTGTCAAAAATTTGGTCACATAGCAAGGCATTGTAAGCTGAGAACTAACGAGCAAAAGAAAATAGTATCGCATCAGAAAATAGAGACTAAACCAGAACACAAGATGACAGAAGAGGAGAAGAAAGAAGAGAAATAGGTTTGGATAGAGAAGGAAAATAACAAGACAAAGTCAAGCTTAATTGTGCAGACTGCTCTACATGCTGAAAGGAGGAATCTATGGGTAGTAGATAGTGGCTGCTCAAATCATATGACTAGAGACAAGAAAAAGTTCATCAAGCTTGATGATTGGAATGGTGGTTCAGTCTGGTTTGGTGACAACTCCTCTATCAAGATTAAGGGTCGTGGTACATTGAATATTGATGGAAAGCTAAAGGCTCATGATGTGTACTATGTGGAAGGACTAAAGAACAATCTGCTAAGTGTAAGTCAGATGTGTGACAAAGGGTACAAGTTCACATTTGACTCTATCGGTTGTCAGATAAGCAAGCAGAGTATCGGTCAATTTGTAGCAGAAGGAAAGAGGACAGATGGTAATGTTTACAATCTAAAGGAATTCTATGAGTCCTAATGCATGATGAGATAGGTTGATGAAAGTTGGTTGTGGCATTAGAGATTAGTTCATGTGAATTTTGATAATATGGTGAAGACAAGTAAAAACTGGTATGTGAGAAATATTCCATAAATAACTAAACCAGCAAGTACCTTTTGTGATGAATGCATCAAAGGCAAGCAAATCAAAGTGAGTTGCAAAACAAAAGAGTATAATACCTCAAGACCTCTAGAGTTAGTACATATAGATTTGTGTGCACCAACAAGGACAAGGGCTCTGACCAGTGAGAGATACTTCATGCTATTCATTGATGACTACTCAAGGATGACTTGGGTGACATTTTTGCATGAAAAATCACAGGCATTTGAAAGATTCAATATTTTTAGAAGGATGGTGTAGCATCCTAAAATTGTGACACTTGCAATTTCGACTGCATTTGGGTCTTCACGATGGCGGCGCAACGTTGAACCTGAATGGAGACCCCAAAACCTGTTTATAACACCAAAAACTGCATTTCTCTGCACCCTGGCCTGATCCCTCCTTGCACCCTGCTGTCCCGGGAGGTGGGACCATGGCGCTCAGTGCCTTGGTCCTTCTGGACTAGGACGCCCAGTGCCCTGGTCCCCCAGGACCATGGCGCCCAGCGCCCTGGTCCCTGGCCCTATTTTGGGCCCGGTCTCTTTTGGGCATCGGGTCTTTAAGTTTGCAATTCAGGAAATAATGTTTCCTGGTCGGCCTAAGGTCGAGAAAATCAGTCTATCAACCCTAATTAACAAGTATATAAACTACATTTCCCCTCCCATTTGAGGAGGTAGAAAAAGAGGAAGACATATATGAGCAAAAGGCGGAAGCGCTATTCAAACATTCAAGCATTCAAGCATTCCTTCAAGCAATTGAGCATTCTAAGTCTCCATTCAAGGCTAGGTGTTGCATTCAAGATAAGGATTCAACCATTGAAGAGGAGATCACATACAACATACAACATACTACATACATTACACCTTCGCATGTAAGAATACAAACATTCTTACAACAAGGTATCGATACTTGTTTACATTACAAACATTTACATTTACAGCATTCTCATTTCTCGGTTAATTCCAAAACTGGGGTTTGACCTAAAGGCAAACCCCTCATCCCTAACCCCCCAATCATCCTCTCTTTTTTGTGTGTAGGTTGCAGGTACACGGCTGTAATTGAAGATCTGGAATCCTTGTGCAGAGATGAACAGATCCCCCTTCGTTTCGCAGATTTTTTGGAGGACCGTGTGCACGCCGGGCGCCATTGTCCCGTCAACTTTCGCTCAAATTTGCAGAACAACACCATCTCGACATTTTACTGCTAATTCCAGGTCCGCAGCTTCATCCCATATCCCTATCTCTATTTATAAGCGAATCTTTCCTACTTTACATGCATTCCTAGTTCAATCTTTCTATCTACATTCTTTACAAAAGAGGGTATCCTTGATGTCTTAACCCTTGAAACTCTTTTAGAATCCAATATTGCAATGTGTGGGATTGGATCTTGTGGGTTTCAACCCCTCTTTTGAATGTAAAGTCTCCCCTAAGTGAAAACCATCAACCCTAGTGACTCTCCCTTCTCTCTCCTTGGAGTTGGGGAGGGGAGAACAACTAGGGTTTGATTTTTTCTGCTTTACATTTTGGTGAACCCGACGTGAACATCCTCATTTTGATTATTCATGGTTAGATCTGAAAATTTTGCTTTCCTAATTATATTTCCATGTTTGATCTTTTGCAAATTTTAGAGGTTGATTGCATAAAAACCCTAAAATTTTCTTTTTAAGTAATTAAACTTGTGAAATGTTTAATTGTTAATGCTTGTTTCAGATCTACCCTTCTATTGCAAATTGTCAATTCATATTTGTGCTTTAATTCTGAAAATTAAGTGGTTAAATGTCAAAACCCTAATTTTTAAGACCTTCTTGATTCAACCTTTGACTGATAATTTCACTAATCAAAACACCTCCAAATCGGCTGTAACTTTGGATTCCGCAATAAAATCACAATATCTTTCATCCCTGAAAATTTCGAAAAAAGTTGCGAGGACAATGTGCACCCCGAGCGCCATCGTCCCCGACATTTTTTCCGAAATTTCGGGAGCTAGATCTTACTATATTTTTCTGCTAAAATCCAGAATTTTGGCTGATTTTATCAATTTTAACACTTTCAAAATTAAAGTCAAAGTTGGTCTAGCGATTGCTTGGATTGAGGCTTCTAATCATTCAAAAATTGTTGAAATTGAAATTCATATCAAAATTGTGTTCCTTATTGTCCTAAATCTGAAAAGTGTGTTGGCATTCATTCGAAATTTCAGTGTTTTATTCAAATTTTTGCAGTTTGTGACTTTTGAAATTAAGTGTTTAATTGTAACAACTTTGATTTCCACTTTCAAATTCGAATTTTGTATGAAATTGAGTCAACTTTTAAATTTCAAAGCATGCATTGCTTTCAGTATTCCTTCTAAAATCATAAAATTCAAAATTTCAGTTTCCCCCTCTTTTTCAAAATTTAAATTTTACATTTTTCAACAATCTTGGTAGGGTTCAATTTTGAGATTGCAACTTTAATTTGGCCTATCTACAGATCGTAAAATCACTCAATTTTTTCAGATTAGCTTTAAAATCATCATAACTTTCATCCCTGAAAATTTTGAAAAAAGTTGCGAGGACCGTGTGCACTCCGTTCGCCACGGTCCTGGACATTTTTTTCAAAATTTCGAGAGATTGTCCTGATTGCATTTAATAGCTTAAATCTAGGAGATTGGCTGGTTTTATTGAAATTTGCTACCTCTAAAAATCAAAATCTTCTCTCTTTCTTTAGTGCATGAGTTTTACAACAATAAGCCCTACTTACACTATTCCCATTAGACAAAGCCTTAAATTAAGTCTTTCCAAGGTTTAATTACTGAGGAGATGGAACCTAATTTGAATGGCCTTTTTAACAAGGACATGGGTAATTCCTCTAATCCTCTTAATGATGAAGAAGCTCTCCATGAGGTTTCTGTAGAACAATTTTCAAAATTGGATAACCAATTTGATGATTTTCGACAATGGATGTCTCAAGAATACCCCGATAGTGAAGCTCTTTCATTAATTTAGGGTCTAAAACGTATGGTTCAAAGTGATAAGAATGCAATTGATATTTTGCATGGTATTGCACACATTGTGGATTCGAATGTGATGCCGATGAAAAGTTGTGCCGAAACCTTAGGTTACACACAACCTCCTACTCAAGTTAATCATTCTATTCCTTTGACAACTCCTATTGCTAGTATACCTACTTTTACATCAAACATAATGACTACTTCAATACAAGACATTCCTCCTATGATCACCAGTCATGGGGGCAATCCTTCTTCTTCATTCATTCCTTCAATGAGTGTTCCTCTTATATCTCCACAAATGAACATGATGCAAGGGGGCAATTCATTTAACCCTTCCATTCCTCCTTGTAGTGTTCCTCCTTTCCAATCATCTCCTATGACTAACTATCATAGTGTCCCACCACCTTACTCTCTACCTTCTTTCAATAACATAACACCTCCATCACAATCTAACACGTCTAATATGAACTCTTCGACTGAAGCAACCATTAACAATCTTGCACAAACTGTCTCTTCTTTACAGCAACAAATTGCCTCTATGAATCAATCTAAGTTTAGTGTGCCCACATTTGATGTTGCGAGCCCACTTTCTCTTGACATTGTTCGAGCTATCCCCCCTAAACATGTTGAAATTCCGCATTTGGAGCTTTATAATGGTAAGGGTGATCCTCTAACACATGTTAAGACCTTTCAAACAATATGTACTGATTTTGCTTATGACCAAAGGTTGCTTGCAAAACTGTTTACTAGAACATTAAGAGATAAAGCCCTACAATGGTATTGCTTGTTGCCTTCCTATTCTATTACTTCTTTTGAACAACTTGCAAATGCTTTTATTCAACAATTTCAAAACAATATAAGTCCTAAAGTTACTTTGATTGATTTAATGCATTGTAAACAAGGTGTTAAAGAAAAAGTGACTGATTTCATTGGTAGATATAAGCATTTGTATGCTCAAATTTTTTTTCCAGTACCTAACAATGATATTCAAAGAATCTTTATTTCTAATTTACAAAAAGATATTATAGAAAAACTTCTATTTTCTGAGTTTACTTCTTTCCAACAGTTGTGCGCAACTCTTCACAATTATCAACTGACTGTGAGCCAAATGGAACAAGCAAATCCTATGGCTCCGAGTGATAAGGGTGATAGTAGTCAACAACCATTTGGAAAGTTTAAACCGAACAGAGAGTCAATTAAATTCAATGAAAACATCATCAACAACAATGTGAATGCGGCATCAGGTGTGCCTCCTATTTCTAAGTTTTTCAAGAAAGAAAGAAAGTTTACTCCTTTGAATGAATCATTGCATAGTATTATGAATAAGTTATTGGAACAAAATGTGCTTACTCTTCCTCCTATAAGGCAAATAGATCCTGCAAAGATTAATTCACCCTATTTTGATAACAAATCTTTTTGTCAATTTCATCGTCAACCTGGGCATGATACTGAAAAATGTTTTGCTTTAAAGGGTAAAATTCAAGATTTGATTGATAATAATACTATCTCTGTTTCTGGTGTGAATGATAAAGGCAACACATCTGTAGCTCCTCCTAACCAAAATCTTAAGATTTTTACTGATCCATTGCCTTCTCATACCTCTAATGCGATTGATACTACTGATTCCTTTGTCTCACCTGATGATCTTGTGTCCATGACTCCGAATGTGATTAACTTTGTGGAACAACAAAAAATCCCTAAAGAACCTTCCATCACCTTTGATTCTAGTGAAACTATCAGGGCACCTGATGGTCCTTTATATATAGTTGCAAAAGTCAAGAATACACCTTGCCGTGGAGTGCTTATTGATCCTTCTTGTATGGTTAATATCATTACTGAAGAATTTCTTTTTACTTTGCAATTGAATCAAGTGATCTATGATGAAACAAATGTGGTTGTGAAACTATTTGATGCATTTTCTTCTCCTGCAATTGGTTCTATTACATTACCTATTGAGGTCCATAACAAATCCCTTGATGTGGACTTTGCTATTATTCCATCATCCGAACAATTTCGTGTGAAGCTAGGCTATCCTTGGCTATCTTCCATAAAGGCTATTGCTTCTCCTATTCACAAGTGTTTGAAATTTCCCCATAATGGTGAAGTTGTTACTGTCAATCATAGTCTCTTTAAACCAGCTGAAAGAATTTCTAGCGTTCCTATTGATTATTTTTGGCCTAAACAATTCCAATCTCTTCCTCCGTGAAGTGATCATCTTTTCAAATCTTATCAAAAGTGGAAGAAAGATATGATCCTATCTCTAAGTGAACCTAGAACACCCAAACTTGACATTCCTATCGTTCTTGAGAAGGAAGTTCTTCCTTTGAAAGATAAAACTAATGTCTTTCCTCAAGAATATTCCCAACCCATTCCTATGAATGTGACTATGCCTATATCTAATAAACTTCCTAAAAGTAGACCTATACCTCCTCGTCATGATGGACTTGGTCTCCTTCCTAAACCAAATATTCCTCCCTTATATCGAGCAGTTCCTCCTCCTTCCTCTTATGGAGAGAAGAGACCTTCCTCTTCTCCTATCATTCAACCTAAGAGACCACAACCTAAACACCCAAGTGATAAGGATGGGAAAATTCCTCCTCCTCAATCTTCTCAACTCCCTACTAAGACTAGACGAAATCGTTCTGCACGTGAACGCCGACGAAAGCATCGTCTTAGAGCTCAGGTAGCTACTTCTCAAACTTTGCAATCCCCCAAAACACCTTCAGCCAGTATTATTCCATTTTCTCCTCAGCCGAAAATTGAGCCAAAATCTCCTAAACATAAGATACATGATGGCCTTGATCCTGTGCGAGTTAAACATCCTATTTTTATAAATCTTGATGATGATATAGATGAAAATATTATTCATGATGAAAATGTTACTCCTGTTCATTCTGATAGTGAATATGAATATGTTGATGTTGATAACCATTTATCTAACGAATTTTCTAAAGCACTTATCCTAGCTCCTAGACAAGAACAACGTGGCTCGGAACATGAACATAGCCCTTGTTTGGATCTTGTGATAGCTCCATCTGCTGTGTTGGATGTTCCTCCTCTAGCGTGTTTCCTACCATCCTGAAATATTGATCAGCAAGATCGGGGGGTAGATGATGTGCTGGACTAGTTTCATTAGCATAGCAGACTCTCTCCTCCTCTCTTGATCTCTTTTGTTACTTCTTCTATGTGTTATTCTCATTCTTCTATTTGTTGTCCTTAGTGTTGTCTACTTGAGGACGATGCAAAACATTGAGATCTCTTTTGGTCTCTCTCATGTTGACTCAAAAGACACATGTGTTCCCTTCTTCTAGGTGACCTTCCTTTATTGGGGAATGAAGAACAATTATGCATACATACATATGATATACATGAATTATCATACAGCATACTGACCCCGAGGAAAGCGAAGTCACCTTGGGCTTTGTGTTTTGTGTCTATTATCCTTGGGCTTATCTCACACTTGGGGGCTAAATCCTTGTGATAACATGCTCCTTTCTCATTTCTTATATGTATCACTACCTTAAAGCAATCACCCCCGGTGAGGTGTGTGCGATCGCTTTAACGTAGGGGGCATACATCCCGTTCATATCTTTTCAAGATACTTGAAAATTTCTTGGCAAATTTAGCTTTGCCTTGAAAATTTTTGATATCTTTCTTGCATGACTCATAGTGAGGGAACCTTACTACTGACAGTCATGGTTCTCCCTTGTGATCTTCCCTTTTGCTTTGTCAATCGAAGTCGTAAGATCCTTAGTCCACTGGGGGCTTGGTGTATCTTGCCTCCTTGACGTGGTGAAAGTTTTTCAATGTTGTTTCCTTGTACTTTACCGGAAGTATGAGCGTATGCTTATACTCCCGCTAAAGTGGGGGCTAAATGTAGCATCCTAAAATTGTGACACTTGCAATTTTGACTGCATTTGGGTCTTCGCGATGGCGGCGCAACGTTGAACCTGAATGGAGACCCCGAAACCTGTTTATAACACCAAAAACTGCATTTCTCTGCACCCTGGCCTGATCCCTCCTTGCACCCTGCTGTCCTAGGAGGTGGGACCATGGCGCCCAGTGCCCTGGTCCTTCTGGACTAGGGCGCCCATTACCCTGGTCCCACAGGACCATGGCGCCCAGCGCCCTGGTCCCTGGCCCTATTTTGGGCCCGGTCTCTTTTGGGCATCGGGTCTTTAAGTTTGCAATTCGGGAAATAATGTTTCCTGGTCGGCCTAAGGTCAGGAAAATCAGTCTATCAGCCCTAATTGACAAGTATATAAACTACATTTCCCCTCCCATTTGAGGAGGTAGAAAAAAAGGAAGACATATATGAGCAAAATGCGGAAGCGCTATTCAAACATTCAAGCATTCCTTCAAGCAATTGAGCATTCTAAGTCTCCATTCAAGGCTAGGTGTTGCATTCAAGACAAGGATTCAACCATTGAAGAGGAGATCACATACAACATACAACATACTACATACATTACACCTTCGCATGTAAGAATACAAACATTCTTACAACAAGGTATCAGTACTTGTTTACATTACAAACATTTACATTTACAGCATTCTCATTTCTTGGTTAATTCCAAAACCGGGGTTTGACCTAAAGGAAAACCCCTCATCCCTAACCCCCCAATCGTCCTCTCTTTTCTGTGTGTAGGTTGCAAGTACGCGGTTGTAATTGAAGATCTGGAATCCTTGTGCAGAGACGAACAGATCCCCCTTCGTTTCGCGGATTTTTCGGAGGACCGTGTGCACACCGGGCGCCATCGTCCAGTCAACTTTCGCTCAAATTTGCAGAACAACACCATCTCAACATTTTACTACTAATTCCAGGTCCGCAGCTTCATCCCATATCCCTATCTCTGTTTATAAGTGAATCTTTCTTACTTTACATGCATTCCTAGTTCAATCTTTCTATCTACATTCTTTACAAAAGAGGGTATCCTTGATGTCTTAACCCTTGAAACTCTTTTAGAATCCAATCTTGTATTGCGTGGGATTGGATCTTGTGGGTTTCAACCCCTCTTTTGAATGTAAAGTCTCCCCTAAGTGAAAACCATCAACCCTAGTGACTCTCCCTTCTCTCTCCTTGGAGTTGGGGAGGGGAGAAATACTAGGGTTCAATTTTTTCCTCTTTACAGATGGTTAAAAATGACAGTGGACACCGGTTAAAGTATTTAAGATCATACCAGGATGGAGAATATTCTTCAAATGAGTTTATTGCTTAATGTGAGAAACATGGAATCCGGAGATAGTATTCAACAACAAGAACACCACAGCAGAATGGTGTGGCAGAGAGGAAGAATAGGACAGTGAAGAAAATGGCTAGAACAATGTTGAATGAGGCCAGCATACCAGATACTTACTTGAAGAAAGAAATTCATATTGTTGTTTATACATTAAACTGGGTACAGCTAAGAGTGAACAGTAGAATGGCTCCTTATGAGTTATGGTATGACCAGAAACCATCACTCAAGCATTTCAGAGTGTTTGGAAGCAAGTGTTTTATCAAGAGAGATGATGATGGATTAGGAATTTTTGATTCCTGGAGTCATGAAGGAATCTTCTTGGGTTACTCAACCAATAGCAAAGCCTACAAATGCTACAACAAGAAATTGAGAAAAATGGTTGATAGTATAAATGTAACAATAGATGAAGACCTACATAAGAAAGAATCTACACTGGCACCCTATATTGATGTTTTAGATGAAGAGCATGAAGATCAATCTGACAATGGACTAGTATAAGAAGCACCAAGAAAGAACTCCAACCGGTATGTGTAGAAGAAGCATCCAGAAGAACAGATCATAGGAGATAAAATGAAGGTGTGCAGACCAGAAGGAGACTAGCCAGGAATGTTGAGCAGGTAAATTTCTGCCTCATGATAGAACTTGAGCCCAAATTTTTTTATAAAGCTAGAAAAAGTAAAAAGTGGATAGATGCCATGGATGAAAAGCTATAACAAATTGAGAAAAAACAAAATTGGGAACTTGTTCCTAGACCGACAGACAAGAATGTCATAGGTACCAAGTGGGTCTATCGGAACAAGATGAATGAAGAAGGTAAAATAATCTAACATAAAGCAAGGTTAGTTTGCAAAGCATATGCTCAAGTGGAAGGTATTGACTTCAAAGAAACCTTTGCACCAGATGCTAAGTTAGAGGCAATAAGAATGTTTTTAGCTTTTTCTGCCTATAAAGGTTACAAGGTCTACCAAATGGATGTCAAATCTATATTTTTGAATGGTAACCTTGAAGAAGAGGTGTA
Source organism: Cryptomeria japonica (assembly GCF_030272615.1). NCBI lineage: Eukaryota > Viridiplantae > Streptophyta > Pinopsida > Cupressales > Cupressaceae > Cryptomeria > Cryptomeria japonica. The sequence goes on from NC_081409.1 coordinate 224,312,610, forward strand.
TATGGAACAAACAAAGGATTATCTTTTACATGATGATGAGAGTTTTGTATGTCAGTTGAAGAAAGTGGCTTGAAGCAGGCTCCTAGAGCATGGTATTCCCGGTTAGACAAATACTTGAAGGAGCAAGGATTCCGGAAAGGGAATGCAGACAACAACTTGTATGTCAAGGTAAATGGAGATCACATGATTATAGTTGTTGTATATGTGGATGATATTATTTTTGGTGGAGATAAGGATATCAACTGCAAAGAATTTGCAAATCAGATGAAGCCAGAATTTGAGATGTCCATGCTAGGTGAGTTTGCATATTTTCTTGGTTTGCAGGTCTCACAGCAGTAGAAAGGAATTTTCATCTCACAAACTAAGTATGTTAAAGACATGTTGAATAAATTTCAAATGGAGGACAACAAATCGGTAAGTACTCCTATGGTTACTGGTTGTAAGTTGAGAAAACTAGATGAGTCACTGGAAGTTGAGAAAACATTTTATAGGTCTATGATTAGAAGTCTATTATATCGAACATCATCTAGACCAGATATTGTACAAGTTGTTTGCATGGTTGCAAGATTCCAAGTTTCTCCTAAACAGTCTCACTTAAATGTAGTCAGGAGAATCTTTAGGTATTTACAAGGTACTATCAGTTATGGTCTATGGTATCCAAAGAGAGGAGACTTCTCTTTGTAGGCTTATACTGATGTAGATTGGGTAGGAGGTATTGATGGTCGAAAGAGTACAAGTGGAGTTAGTTTCTACTTAGGAGATCGGTTAGTATCATGGCGCAACAAGAAGCAAGATTCAGTGTCATTATCTACTGTTGAGGCAGAGTATATAGCAACTACTACATGTTGTCCACAGGTATTGTGGATGAAACAAACTTTGAAGGACATTCAGGAGGAGATATCGGAACCTATTCCAATCCGGTGTGATAACTCAAGTGCAATCAACATCTCCAAGAATCCAGTAATGCACTCAAGAACAAAACACATTGCAATCAAGTATCACTTCTTGAGGGAGAAGGTAGTAGACAAGGAGGTCATAGTCGAGTATGTTGCAACCTGTGAGCAAAATGTTGACATATTTACCAAGCCACTTCCTTTGGGCATATTTGAGTACTTGAGACAAAACATGGGAGGTGTCCCACCATCTGACAATACTTAAATATGTACGAAGATGTATGGTTTAGGTGGAGTCAACAAATGTGACTATCTCATGACCCTTGAATCATGATGCATGGGCATAGGGGGGAATGTGTCCTACTGGTTGCAGGCATAAGTCATGATTTTTAAAGTTGTCTATTTAATTTGTCTATCATCTCAGGTAGCTGCACTTGTTTAATCATTGTGTCAACATTTGGTGTCATACCAAGATTCCCTTTGCCATTCTTGTCAAAGGGGGAGAAAGATTGACAATGTAGTGTGTGTTGACATCAATGCCAAAGGGGGAGATTGTTGGCATTGAGTTGTCATTGATGTCAATTGGTGAGTAGGAGTTTGTTGACATGGTCAATTAATGTCAACTAAGTGTCTACCTGACATAAAGAAGATTAACATGAAGGCATGTCAACCGGTATGGTGGAAGACAAGCATGTATTGGGATTGTCAGTGACATCACCATTAAGAGGTGATATGAAGTTGTGTGTTGGAATGACAAGTTGTAACCGGTATGAAGGTTGGTTGTTTGTTTGTGATGAAATTTGTGATGAAGTGGCAGAATGTTAAAGAGATCACAAACCACCGGAGGTGAAGATGACCTACTAGTGTAGTGTATGATGTCGGATAGTAGTAGGAGAAGGTTTTACCAGTGAGGGTTTGATCGATATACAAGTATGAACCAACTCTTTGTTGATGAGTTGAAATTATGCTAATGTGTGCAATGGGAAGCTGAGGTGGCAAACATGCAGAGGTTGATAAAATGTTCATTGACATGGTTGTCCGTGCAGTTGGTCGACATTAAATGAGATAGCCACAAATCACGGGTTGATTACTGACTGATACAGATTGAGCAAGAATGAACAACAGAGAATGATCAGGTAGTTGTTGGTATGGTGATAGAGGCACTAAATCTGATTGCATATTGACCTCTAGTTTGAAACAAATGGATGAAATAAGGTCGACAAAAATCAAGGCAGAAAAGCAAGAATAGATTTGCTATTCTTAGAAAACATGTATTGGATGAATAAAAAATGTATACAGATGGATTTCCTCAATGTAGGTGATCAATCCAAGGTAGATTGGATCAGATTTGATGAAGATTTGGTCAAAGGAAAGAAACCCTAGCCGCCTTATGTTTGAATTTGCTTTTGGTGGGAAAACTTGTTTTTAAATATACAAGTCTAAATCGATGAGACAGTTGCTGATAAATTATATGTGATTGTGTTGCTGAAGTGTGAAGGAGAGAGTAAAATTATTGTCTGAGATTCGAAGAGATAAACATCTGAACTGATTGAGGGTGAAGGTGGTACCGGTAAGAAGGAACAGAGTAAACCGGTATAGAGAGAAAACTGGTAGAGTGAGCATAGAACGCAGAGGTGACAAACCGACAAAAGAAGTACCTGATAGAGAGTGACCAAGTGTGAGTTGAATTTAGTAGAATAGAGGGAGAGAAGACTTAGCAGAGTTAGAACCAACAGTGTTTATTGAGTTAACACAAACAGGTAAGATAGAAACTGGTAGTACAAAGCATTGAAGGGTTGCAAAACTTTATTTGCAGCAGGGATCTCATTTGTGTATTTGAATTTTCATATTGTTTTCATTAACTAGGTGCTTAGTGTAGGGGTTGTAGCTCATTTAGGTCGTAGCCTATAAAACTGTTTAGGGGTTGGTGCTCCTTTGAGTTGGTGCTCATAAATCAAGGGTTGGTGCTCCTTGGGTTGGTTCCCTAAAATTTGTAATCAGATCTTTTCATTGTGAGACTGGATTGGAGTAGAAGATCTCCAACAGCTATTCTCACCGAGGTTTTTCCCATATTGGGTTTTTCTCGTACATCTGGTGTTATGTGATGTTTTTTTTTTGTGTGTGTGTGATATTGATTCAACTTCTATTGTTGCTACACTCTTAGTTTTTATTGTTTAATTAACCAGTTTTCCCTTTGTTAGTTTTATATTGTACCGGTATTTATCAAATTTTGAAAAAGTTTATATCACTGATTCACCTCCCCCCTCTTAGTGATCCATTGTGTCCAACAATACTTTGTCCGTAGGCACGTAGATTGATTTACCCATTGTAGCTTATTTCTATTATTTTCTCAAACACTTTAGATTTGGTGCAGTCATGGAAAGCATTACAGATAATAACAAACAAGATGGTCGAACCAGAATTTTTAATGGGGAATAAGTTAAGACTACTGGTCCAACGTTATGATTTTTGGAGGGGGCAAGCTCATGTTGGTGGCATTTTTCCATGTCCTTTTCTACTACATAAAGAATCCTTCATCAACATTTATGATAGCATCAAACAAACCTTGGAGCTGAATAATGTGTGTCCTCTGCAACAAACCTTTCACAATCTTGGTAGGGCTTTGGATGTAGAAATAAGAACAAGGGATTTTTTCCAAAGTTCATGCAATAATTTCTATCATGGGGCATGAACATGAAGTGTCTGAGCATTCATCTCCAATGGGTTGGCAACAACAAGATAATACCAACTCCCCTATTTCTCCTTTGCAGGGCTCTCCACATCATTTGGCCCCAAGTTCTTCTCGGGTACAACTCAACTATGATACTAATGCCTAGCTATTAATTCAGGTAGATAACGTACTTCAATTCGAAGCTCAGGATGAGAACAACTTGGATGTGCAACCCATGGTCGAATGAAAGAGAAATTTATTCATTTTTTGTTGGGTTCATTCCATTTTTGCTTTTTTGGGTTCATCGTCTGGTCCAAATTTTTCAAATTTTGCAACTCAGGGCTTAAAAGGGCATAAAAATCATAGTCAATTAGATGTTTACAGTAATCTCTTGTTGGTACACTATGATTTCATCCATGTCACAATTTTGTTTGATGCAAATGGTGGTGAAAGTTGAAAAATCATAGTTTTCAAGGTGAACAGAATATGCTCGTTATTTCAATATGGTTTCTAGTTCAATATGGTTACATTCATGTCACAATTTTGTTCTATGCTAATGGTGGTCAAAGCAAAAAAATAACAGTTTTCAGGGTGAACAAAATATGCTCGTTTGGTGTTTTGATGATTATGGATAGTTCTTTAATGACAAGCATGCTGACTCAAGATAAATAAAATCAAGAAATTAGAAATTATTTTTTTTAGTACACATTGCAATATGCAAACTTAGTTGTAAATGTTGAGTAAATGTATAGAAGTGATGAAATCCATACAATGTCATTACTATCATTATATGTAGCACTTTAGATGTCCTACTTTATTTCAAATGGAACATGTTTTATAAGGAAAATGGTTGTAAACTGCTTCCATAGGTAGTAGATTATGTCAATTACTTATCATTGTATTTTTAGCTGAGAAGGGAGGTTTTCTTTACTGATTCTTTCCTCCTGGAGCTCTTGAATCAATTTTTATATATAAATATATAATATTAGTGACTTGCCACTTTCGCCGAAAAAAATAAAATCCAAACTTAAAATCTTCACAAAGTAATATTAATTAAATATTAAATCACCAATTAAAAATCCCCTAAATATAGTTAACTCCCACTAAACAAGCAAACAAAGAATAAATAATTAAAAATTCCAATTAAAATATAATTATCCACCAAAAATAGAACTAATAGTTAACTCCCACTCAAATAAATCATAAAATAATAAAATCATAAATCATAAATAATAAATAATTCCCACTATAAAATAATTAAGTTCAATTAAAATACAATTATCCATAAAAATAGGACAAGTTCCACCAAGAAAGAACAATTAGTTCCACCAGTAATAAAAATATCACATGCACAATAATTAATTAATTAATAAATATTATCCAATAATAGGAATATATTTATTATTTTGAAAATACAATTAAATCAACAATAAACAATAATTAATTATTAGTTAATTTTTAACACTCAAATTATAATTAATATCAATAATTAAAATAACATAAAATCCCACACACTTAGGGGTGACCCATGTAGTACAGTGGTTAAAACACTTGCTTGGTGAAACCACCACCAAGGTTCAAATCCCCGTTGGGCTAGCCAAAGTTTGCAGGTTTGATACTTTTGTTGGGCTAGTGTGCTCATGGATTTGAACAATAATAGTGTTTCGACACCATAAAAAGTGCCCATTACCCATCAAAAAAAAAATCCCACACACTCAAGTAAATCATAAAATAATTCCAATGTCAAAACAAGACTTACTACTGACAACAAGGTGATCAGAGTGATGAGGAAGATCAGATTGGCTCATATGGTGCTGCATCAGGATAGTAGAGTTGTGTAGGTTATATGATTATGCATGGAGGTTGCATGAAATCAGATATTGCACTTGCGGGTGATTAAAGGACCAAGTCCATAGAGCTGTGACAACATGGAGCAAACAGGTTTGACCAAGAGCATAAGTGTTGTTGTAGCATCATATAACACACTGTGTTATACGCACAAGGAGATACATGAGGAATGCATGAAGTGTGTCATTGGGACATGAAAATGGAGCAAACAAGTTTGACCAAGAGCATAAGTGTTGTTGTAGCATCATATAACACACTGTGTTATATGCACAAGGAGATACGTGAGGAATGCATGAAGTGTGTCATTGGGACATGAAAATGGATAAGGAGGACACAGGAAATGTATTGGGTGAGCTGGTCTGACACAAAAAAAAGTAAAGCTGAAATTGTGCATATCACGCAGGTTATCGACATCTACAAAGATGTAAAGGTGATTGAGTTGTCAATAACATGAGGGTTATATAATTGCAAATTTCAATAAAATAATGGATATGTGACTGCAGATGTTAATAACACGATGAGTTAGTCGTGTTGGTCTTGCGGCAGAAGATATCAATAACACACAGGTTATGCTATGCAGGGAGCATTTGTTGCAGTCGTGCATAACACAACAAGTTTCCGCTAAGCTGTGGGAATGAGGTTGCAGATTAAGAAATGTTGAAAATATCCCCCTTGGCACATTTCGATGAGACTTTAGTTATGTCTTACCAATAGGATGTATTTTGGTGAGAACATGCAGTTCGAGAAGACTGATTTTCTCTCTTATCGGTACTTTGTGGTTTCACTGACAAAGTCCCTTTTTGGTGTGATATTAAATGTATCTTGGCGACATGTCTTGTGCTTTGGTGTAGAAACTAGTGGCTCCTACCAATAAGGGTTACATTTCGGTATAACATGTTCTGTCGGTAGGACCCATTTTCTCTCTCAGTGGCCATTATAAGCTATAGGGATAGAAGTTCTTTTTGTTGTGATGCACTCTTTCTTGACGATATGAGTCCAACTGTAGGATATGACCAAAGGGATGCATGTTGAGAGATGAATGGTCCAAATAGACTATTGACCAAGGCTAACTTGACGACATGGAAGGATGTTGAAGACATGAAACAAACATGAGCTTATCCCACGTCGGGAAAAGGTGAAGCAAGACAACCTGTGAGGCAATAAGACAGAGAAAAGGGTAGTGCATCCCGCTATCCCGCACCAAGAAAGATGGGTGTGAAGTGGCCATGTGGGGTATCAAAATAGAAGATTTGATACACATCATGCTATCCTATAGCAAGTAGGTGAAGAGAAAGAAGGTCGTGCAGGATAAGAAAATGAGAGAAGGGTGAAGCACCCTACTAGCCCGCATGAATAAATAGATTATGAATGGCAACACGAGGCAAATAAAGGGAAGGAAGAGAGTTGTTCCCATTGGCCCATAGGTATACATGTGATGCATAGGACATGTATAACACGCGTGTGATGCGATCTATTGAACATTTCAATGCAGCCCAAAAAATCCACATGGATGTTGAACATATGACTCGGATGGCAGATTTTGGTGCCATGTATGCAGCCCAATAGGCAAGTCAATCCATGTGGAAATCTACCAAGTTTGAGAAGATGGTTTGAACTTTGATTAAGAAGAATTTTTATGAGACCTGTGCATGCCGATAGACACAAAGTTTTATGTGGAAACTGACTGACCTTGATTGAGTGATCTGGACAAAGAATATGAAGACATGAGGCTCCTTGGTGGATGAAGAACAAATCAGATACACAGAAGTCGGTGATGGTGGAAGTAGTTGTTTATCTTTTCAAGGCAGGATGAGAATGGATGGAGAATACATTATTGGTGACTAAGATGCAGATTGTTTGTGTGGCTCGAGGAAGGATATCAGATCTCATCAGACAGATAAAGATTACTAAAGTTAGTAATCAGTGTACAAAGTAGTGTGGGAAGAATGAAGCATCATTTAATAACGGTCAAGCTACAGAGGGTGTTGTCGATATTTTTGAGGCTCGAGGAAATCTACCAGACCTCTTCCATCAGGAGAAGATTACTAAACTTAGTAATCGGTATATAGAGATATAAATTAAATGCATAGAATAGTCAGAAGATGGGTAGAATGCATTTATGGATGACGACTATCTATTTGAGTGATGTGTAGAGAATCTGATTAGTATGCAAACATGCTCAAAGGCCGAGGAGATCAAATTTTGAATCCATTTTTGGAGGGAAATCCTGAAGGTATAGAGATGAACGAGAAAAGATTATAGGTGATGAGATTTGACAGTTGCAGATGAGGAAGTTGATTTGGCAGGTGTACACAAGTGGTTGGTGATCAAAAATAGTGGTGTGCATCTAGACTGTGAAGAGGAGAGAATAGAGAGTATTTAGAAAGGTGTATGTAGAAGAAGGTACTTGTGGAGAAGAAATAGTGTTGGAGATAAAAGTGAAGTGAAGAGTCGAGGTATACAACACAGTAGGTGGACAAATGAATTAAGCAGAAAGCCTAGAGATAGTTGCAAAGGAAAGCAGAGAGCTAGTTGCAAAGAAGAGTAGAGAACAAAAGGTTGGAAAAAGGGATTGATAAAAGAAGATAGAGACCAGAGACCAGAGATATGAGAGTGCAGATCTGAAGTAGACAACACAGTGGTTTATATACACATTGTGAGAGGTAGAGAAGGGGGATTGAATTGAGAAGAGGTCAAAGAGATGGATGCAGAGATAAGAAGAAGACAAAGAGCAGAGAGCAGAGAATAAGAGCATAACAGTAAGGTGTTACAAACCTCATTTGTATTAAGGTGCATAATTTGTGTTAAATACATGTTTATTGTACTTCTCTGAGTGGGTTCTCAGAGCAGAGGTTGGTCCTCCTTTGTTTTGGTGCCCATAAAGCCAGGGGTTTGTGCTCCTTTGGGTTGGTGCCCATAAAGTATCAGGGGTTGGTGCTCCTTGGTTTGGTGCCCTAAAATTTGTAACCAGTGATTTACCTGTGAGGCTAGATTCGGGCAGTAGACTCTAGCAACAATTGTCACCTAGGTTTGTCCCCACTGTGGGTTTTCTTCATATATCTTGTGTTATGGGTTTGCCTCTTGTGTATGTGTATGTTGATTAGTTTAATGTCTCTGCTCATAGCTTATTGATTTATGTTATTAGAATTTAAATCATTTTGATAAGTTAATTTTTCTATTACGACTGATTCACCCCCCTCTCAATGGTCTATTGTGTTCCTTCAAATCAAGTCCTGAAACATATAAGCATCATAAAATAGTCCAAAAACATGAATCACATGAAAGTATCCACACACACGAACTAGTAAGTAGTCAAACAATTCAAAGTAATAAGTATATAAGGAAAAGCATGGAGGGGTACTAAAATTATTTTGTTCATGCCTCCATGTCCCTAGAAAATATGATGTCCTAGCATCTAGAAATGGTAAAGAATAGCAACGATAATAAAAAACAAGAATTCTATAGCAACAAAAAACAAAAAAAATTGGAACAAAAAACCACTTTCAATCAACACCATCCGCACATGCAACCTGAAACAACAAACACATAAAACCAAAAATTTGAAGATACTACAAATATTGGAGCTCGAATGTAATTCCCTTGTGAGATTTCCATAAAGAACCAATGGGTTTTCATCCTTTGATTCCAACAACCTATGGGTTTTAATCCACCAACTATAAATCTCCTTTGGACTTTTCTCCATAAAAGAAGTTCAAACATAATATGCTCACAAAGATGAAATGACATGAGAGGAATGCATCTCAATTTATAAATTTTGCATGATATATTTTCCCAAAAATCTTGGTCCTCTTTTGGGAGGGAATTTGGAATTCACCACTCCAAAAGCACCAACCAAACATAGTGAATTTGATCATTACCAAAGATGCTCCATAAAAGTTGCCATATGCTTCTAAAACTTTCAACATTCCCCATAGTTAATAATAAATTTATTATTTAATTATCACATATGATGTGAATACTCGAGATACAACTAAATGTTAAACAATTTATTTTCCTATGATATTTCCTATTGACCCATGGAAAATAAGATAGGTTAATGAACAATCTTGAACTTATTATTTTTGAAAAGGGTACATGATAGAGTGATGCAAGGAAATAAATAAATGTAAGGAGTATGACAACCAACAACCATTTGTCAAGCAGAAAGGAGGACACAAAATGCCATGTGCTAAGTTAAAACAAAATCTTGTGATAAAAATTTTATCGTTGTCTCTCATTATAGTTCAATCATATGGTCCTTAGAGAAGCTAATAAGACTATAGCCAAAATAAATTGTTTTGAGAGATAAAATTAATTGATTTTAGGCTAGAAAAAATGTTGGTTATAGATAAATAGCTCAAATTTATTTTTATTGGCATTATGTATTGCAAAAACATACTTGTCTATATTCTTTATATGTTGGTGTTGAAACTTAGGAGGCATGTGCTCAAATCTTATATGCAATGTTTGGTTGATAGTGAATCCATGAATTATAACAATAACAATAGTTGACTTGCATTCTTCCTCTCACCTTACTTAACACTAGATATTGGGGATAATGGGGATCTTTTTCATAAATTCCCTACATAGTTAGATTCTAGTGGCATCTATAATTTAGTATATTATAAAAAAATTCTTAGAAAAAGAATAACTCATTTTTATAAACAATTTCTTATATTACCTCAAATGAAACAAAATTCTTATATTTATTTACAAAAATAAGAGAGTTTTAGAATAGGAAAAAAATAATTTAGATATAAATTAAAAGTTACTTTTGAATCATAGACTCTTGAGAAGATGACAAAAATTAAAATAAAAAATAAAAAATAGAGAATATTAAAATCTAATTTTGATTGGGAGTAGAAGTATAGACATAGAGAAATTTGACACTAGATGAATCATCCCTATATCTAGGACATCGACACGTCACACGAATATGCTCGAGTTGTATTATCATCCTTCACCGGTCGCTCTAGAATCTCCTAGAATGTATGGCTCATATTCTACAATCACCCCAAATTGCACATACACAAATACATGAAAAATTGTTGGGGTTGTTTAGGGGTTTCCCTCAGACAAACCTTTATTTAGGTCTTTCTATCTCCATGGACAACCTAGATAAAAGATCATTGATAAAATAAATATTTTTGAAGCCTAGGTGATTTAATGGTGAAAAGAAAATGATAAAATAATTTTTTGGTAATGATGTTAACCTTGTTCTATGGGAAATTGCATGCAAGTAAAATAAATAGCAAGAGATAGATACACTCCTATGAAAAAAAAGTTTTATCACTTTGAAGAGTAAATATTTACATAAAATGAGCCAAACAAGAAAGTTGCCCACAATTAAGATTTTCTTTAATGGAGGTCAAGTTATAGCTATTAGTAAATTCCCTTTTGAAGAGTTTCACTATCAATATGAGACCAACATCTTCAATGATAGGACAATAAGCAATTTCTTGAGAGAGAGACATCCAACCAATCTAGCATAGTTTTCCACAAGAACTTTGAAAAATAGAGAGCTTTCATTCCAAAAAGAGTAAAGAAAAAAGTTCTTCAAAATCAATGAATTATTGGTTTTGTTTGCTCGTACGAGGGGAAATCAGATGTTCCTTTCTCATTCAATAATTACATCACATAAAAAAGTATGCTTTTGAATATAAACAATTCTTAGGATGTCAGTGCATTGAACAAATGTTCATGCGTCACCTTATCATCCAAGATAATTTTGTTGAGGTTTTGCACATGTTCTCAAATGTATTATACTCTTTAAATGTGAGCTAAAAATATTTGTTATTAAAACATGAAAATATATCATTAATGCTTTGGCTAAGGTTAATTAAAAATTTAATATGAAATTGCACAATAATACATTTTTGACACTACATTTATAGAATTCTTATCAAAAATTTCATTTATTTATCACTTACATACCTATGGGGAAAGTGAGGGAGAATAATTTTACACTACCATGCTCTTGATGTTTGATGGCTCTCTCTATGTCATGGAGATCAACTGACAAACAATTAAATAATGTTGTCAAGTTGAATTGAACTTTCTAGATACAACAAAGAAGCAATTTAACAAGGATTAAGATAATCTATTGGAAGGAAAATCTCATTGTTAAATCCATTTTGAATTAAAAAAAAAAATCTTTATTTAACTCTTAGATTTTAGATGTATATTAGTAGATCAAGAAATCTATATACAAATATAATTTTAAGCATACAATCTACATGTTTATGTGTGGAAAGTTTTTGTGCACGTCATCTCTCTCTCTCTCTCTCTCTCTCTCTCTCTCTCTCTCTCTCTCTCTCTCTCTCTCTCTCTCTCTCTCTCTCTCTCTCTCTCTCTCTCTCTCTCTCTCTCTCTCTCTCTCTCTCTCTCTCTCTCTCTCTCTTGATGAATAATGATGAACAACAGATACCCCAACTCCAACTGGTACAGATGGGGGGTGAATCAGTACAGGTAAAAAATCTCTTAACAACTTATCTAGCTAAAGCAAAACCAATTGGTTATCACCATTACTGAACTTAACCATGGCGATACCGGTTAAACACAGTAAGACATCAGACACCATAAACTAATAGGTCTAAATACTTCAAATACGATCAATTATGCAACATCAACTTCACCCATAAACATATGCATGTGGTATACTAAAAATACCATAACCTATTAACCCTGCATGCATAATCTTTCAACCAAATACTTCATAAACATCACATGAAAAATGCATAACACATAACACACATATTTTTCACATGAAAACCCAAATGGGAAAAACCACGATGGGGATGAATACCCACAAGCTTGTTTTGAACTCTTTTGAAGCTCGCCCTGTTAGGAGCCTAGTCAGGTTAAAGACTTTACAAAAAGGTTATGTTAGGAACCGATCCTGTTAGAGATCACCCGGTTAAGGGATGGCTATATACCTTGTTAAAGGTTACCTCGCTAGAGGATTTAAAGAACTCAATGACCTTGAGTCACCTGGTTACAGGTTTTACAATAAGCATGTTAAAGCTACCCAGTAAAGGGATTTTCCATCTGTTGAAATGATTAGAAGACAACAGGAAAAAATATGATGTGATAACAGCACTACATGCCAAGGCAGATCCTTTTCATATCATCTACTCTGCAATCACACTCTACAATTTCCCTCTTACTGGTCTGGCAAGTATCAAGTATCCCTACACTTGGATACATACACACAACATTTGCCAACAACTTTTTAATAACAAACATCATCGACCTTATAGAAAACAAATAGGTCGGTAACATAAACCCTAAACCCTAAGCATCTTAGGTTTACAACACAGGCGGTCCAATCCTTACCGTCCAAACATATTGCATAGAGAATTACAATTTCAAACAGATCACAAGATAATCTGCATCATTCATTCATCATCGAACATGGGAATCAGTAACCCATCATGCTCTCTTCTCATACCACTAAGAAGAATGATCATTCCCGAGGTAGACTTCAAACACGGTCGATCTTCTTATGCCTCAATCCTTCATGCACACAAAGATGACATGGCACCTCGATCACATCTCTTAGCTAACTCATCTCAGAGTATCATAGGTTCATCGCACAAGCTGGATCACCAAACCAATAACCATAGAGCTGAGACTACCAACTGGTAATCACACTTAGTGAAACCCCGACACCGGTTCACTGAATCTCCTCATGCCTCTTCATACCGATTCACCAACTTCTTCCAATCTGCACATCGATTCACTTACGCTTATTTGACATCAATGACAACATACATTATCATCATATGCCAATGATATCCAACAATCTCCCCCTTTGGAATTGATGGCAATACTCAGTGTAGCATTGCAACTGAAAACCTCATAGACCAGTGTATTTGCATTATCAGATATCTTCTCCTCCATACATCTATCATATATCTTCTCCCCCTTTGAGAGCAATGCCAAAGTGGAGGCATAAGCTTCCAAAATCTACTATGCTACTCCCCCTAAGGAGTAGCTTCCATCAACACATCAATCCTGAAAGATTTGACGCTATAGTACTTGACTGATGTGGAGCACACAACCTTAGTTGACTTGATGAAGGGGCAGAACCCCTTATTCACTTCTCAAATAGGTAAATGTAGTCTTCGGTAAGGGCTTAGTGAATATATCTACTAGCTGCTCCTTACTGGAAACATGTTGTAATACAACCTCCTTATTCTAAACTTTCTCTCTCAAGAAATGATATTTAAGCTCAATGTGCTTAGTTCTAGCATGTAATACCGGATTCTTGGAAATGTTTATTACACTTGTGTTATCACAAAATATGTTCACCAATTCAGATACAAGTACCTTGAAACCTTCCAATACATGCTTCATCCAAATTGCTTGAGTGCAGTTCATAAATGTTGCCACATATTCTACTTCAGCTATAGATTAAGAAGTATATCTCTACTTCTTTCTTGTCCAGGATACTAATCTTCCACCGAGAAAGAACGCTCCACTGGTTGTGCTCTTTCGGTTGTCCACATTACCTGCCCAATCGGCATCAATATATACTTTGAGATTATAGTCACCATTATATGGATACCACAATCCATAATCAACTGTTCCTTTCAGATATCTAAGAATCCTCTTCATAGCTACCAAGTCGGATTCTCTCGGACAATTCTGAAAATGAGCTACTATGCCCATTGCATGAGCAATATCTGGTTTGCTGTGCACCACATAGTGCAGTTTACCAATACTCTTTTTCATGCACCAATGCTGAATCATCTTCCTTGGTTAGTTTACATCCAGTCACCATCGGTGTACCAACTGGTTTGCTTTCCTCCATGCCAAAAGTCTTCAATACCTCTTTGACATACTTGGACTGGGTAATAAAGATACCCTCTTTCATTTGTTGAATCTGTAAACCAATGAAGAATTTTATTTCTCCTATTAAAGACATCTCAAATTCTTTCTTCATTTCATCTGCAAACACATGACTCATTTTATCATCTCCTCCAAAGATTATGTCATCCACAAACACTTCACAAATCAGAATTTGATCACCTTCTGATTTCAAGTAGATGTTGCTATCTTCACTTGTTCTCTGAAATCCAATCTTCACAAGATGAGAGTGTAGTCTTTCATACCATGCCCTAGGTGCTTGTTTCAGTCCATACAAGGCTTTGTGTAATCTACACACCATGTCACTATCTTCTGATAAGGCAAACCCTTCTGGTTTCTCTATATACACTTCTTCTTCTAGGATTCCATTCAGAAAAGCAGACTTCACATCCATTTGATAGACCTTAAATCCCTTAAATGCTGCAAATGCAAGTAGCATTCAAACACCTTCTAGTCTAGCTACATGAGCAAAGGTTTCTCCATAATCTTCTCCCTCCTCCTGAGTGTATCCCTTACATACAAGCCTAGCCTTGTTCCTAACAATTGTGACTTCTTCATTCAACTTGTTCCTAAAGACCCATTTGGTACCTATGACATTTTTATGTGCGTGTCTGGGCACAAAAGACCATGTTGCATTCTTTTCTATCTGATCTAGCTCCTCTTCCATTGCTTTAATCTAGTCTTCATCTATAAGAGCTTCTTTGGAAGTCTTGGGTTCAAATTTAGAAATCATGCAGGAGTTCTCCTTCACTTTTCTTCTTGTGAGTATCCTTGCATCTTTATCTCTTGTGATTTGCTTTGGATCATGGTGTAGCTTCACATATCTAGGAATGACTCTAGCCTGATCTACTAGCTTTTCTTCTTCTTATTCACTAACCTCTTCTTCTTCTCTTACTGTGGCTTCTACCGATACAGGAACACTAAGATCTTTACAAGTTTCTTTCTTAATTGGTTCCTAGAAGGCTATACCTGGTTCATCTTCTACTTCTTCGCTGCATGTTACCTCAGGTTCCTCAAGGGATTCATCAACCCTGACATTGATACTTTCAACAATTTTATGAGTTCTATTGTTGTAACACTTGAGAGCTTTGCTCTTAGTGGAATATCCCAAAAATATTCCTTCATCACACTTTGCATCAAATTCACTCAAATGCTCACCTCTCTTGATATAGCACTTACTACCAAACACTTTAAAGTAACTCACGGTGGGATTTTTCCCAGTCCAATACTCATAAGAGGTTTTATCTTTTCCTTTCTTGATTGGTACCCGGATCATAGTATAGACTACAGTGCTCACCGCTTCTCTCCAAAAAATGTGAGCAACCTTTCCTTAGATCAGCATTGTTCTAGCCGCTTCAACTACAGTCCTGTTATTTCTTTCTACTATGTCATTTTGTTGCGGTGTCCTTGGGGCAAACAATTATCTCTTGATACCATTATCTTCATAGTACTTATTGAATTCATCAGAAGTGAATTCTCCTCCTTGATCAGTTCTCAGGCACTTTATCTTTTTACCACTTTCTTTCTCTACTAATGCTCTGAAAGCTTTGAACTTTCCAAATGCTTTAGATTTGTCTTTCAAGAATGTGACCCACATCATTCTTGAGCAGTCATCAGTAAGAATCATAAAATACCTATCTCCCTGAATACTTCTAGTTTTCATAGGACCACACAAATCAGTATGCACAAGATCAAGTAAATTTTCTGCTGAGAAAGACTTACCTTTAAAAGTTGAGGAAGACATCTTCCCAAGTTGACATTCTCTACACAAAGAATTCTCAGGTTTCTCCAGCAACATTAATTCTCTTACCACCTTGATCTTACCGGCTTTAACAATGTTGTCAAAGTTCATATGACAGAGTCTCCTATGCCATATCCAACTATCATCAAACTTAGCCATTAGACAATGACTTATCTTGGCATTCAACTAAAATAAGTTACCTCTGGTCTGCTTACCAATCGCAATAACTTCACCACTCTTCCCAATTATACTGCAAATTCCACCTTTGAATTTCAGAATTAATCCTTTGTCATTTAGCTGAGCAACACTCAACGGGTTATGCTTAAGACCTTCTACCTAGTAGACATCATCTGCACTGCTCTTTCCATTCAGTGAGATGGATCCTTTACCTTTTACCAAGCATGGTGCATCACTTCCGAATCTAACAACACCTCCATCATATTCCTCTAGAGACAGAAACTTTCTTTGGTCACCAGTCATATGGTGAGAACAACCGCTATCAATTATCCACTCATTGGAGTTGTCAATGTGAGAGATAAGAGCTTTCTTGTTGGACACTTCTTCCTTTACTGTTACAAACACTATGTCTTCATTTTCTTTATCTTCTGATTCTTCATCAGTGACACCTTCATCCATAGCAACTAGACAATTTCTTTTGTTTCCTCCTTTATACTTTCTAAACCTCTCCGGTTTATCCTTATTGTCATTGTTAGGGCAATTTATAGCTATATGTCCTATCTTATTGCAAGAAAAACATTTCAAAGGAATTTTACCTCTATATTTTTTGGTTCCCTTCGGAAGTCTTTTAGCAAGAATACATTCGAACTCCATCAGAATCTCTTCATCATCCATATCTCTACATTTTTTGGATTCATAACTGGTACTAGTTTCTTTTCCTTTTCTAAATGGTACAGTAGATGCTTTAAAGGCTGACTTAGTCTTCTGAACACTACCATCATAGCTATTCAACTCATATGCAGTTAATTTTGCAATAATAGAATCTAAGGATACCTTCGTCTTATCAATAGACCTCAATTCCTGGATAGCGGCAACTCTGATTGCATAGATTGGTAATAATGATCTAAGGACTTTACTAACAATAGTGGTATCATCAATAGTTCCACCAATGCTTTTGATATCACCAGCCACAGTCTTAATCCTAATGCCATATTGTTGAATGGTTTCACCTTCAACCATCCTCATATCCTCAAATTTACCTCTAAGGCTTTCTTCCTTAGCTTGCTTTACATGCTCATCACCACCATAGATGTTTTCTAGTGTATCCAATACATCCTTAGGTGTGTCCTTGTCTTGAACATCAATAAACTCAATGTCTGACAAGCTGTTGATAAGGGCTTCCTTGACTTGCCCATTTTCCTTGATTTCTCTCTTTTGATCATCAATCAAAGTGCCAGTGGGAGTCACAAATGCATTCTCAACATAACTCCAGTGTTGAGCACCCATACTCTTGATGTAAAAAGTGCCAGTGGGAGTCACAAATGCATTCTCAACATAACTCCAGTGTTGAGCACCCATACTCTTGATGTAAATCTTCATTTTGTCCTTCCATATCTTAAAGTTGTCTCTATTGAACTTAAAACCTTCCCTCTTCATCATTACAGTAGGATCTTTTACCCCAAGCGGTTAAGCTTATATCACCGAGGACTTGGAGGCTACCAATTGATGAATAATGATGAACAACAGATACCCCAACTGGTACTGAGAGGGGGGGGTGGATCAATACAGGTAAAAACTCTCTTAACAACTTATCTAGCAAAAGCAAAACGAATTGGTTATCACCATTACTGAACTTAACCATGGCGATACCAGTTAAACACAGTAAGACACCAAACACCATAAACTGATAGGTCTAAATACTTCAAATACGATCAATTATGCAACATCAACTTCACCCATAAACATATGCATGTGTTATACTAAAAATAGCATAACCTATTAACCCTGCATGCATAATCTTTCAACCAAATACTTCATAAACATCACATGAAAAATGCATAACACATAACACACAGATTTTTCATGTGGAAACCCAAATGGGAAAAACCATGATGGGGATGAATACCCACAAGCTTGTTTTGAACTCTTTTGAAGCTCGCCCTGTTAGGAGCCTAGTCAGGTTAAAGACTTTACAAAAAGGTTTTGTTAGGAACCGATCCTGTTAGAGATCACCCGGTTAAGGGATGGCTATATACCCTGTTAAAGGTTACCTCGCTAGAGGATTTAAAGAACTCAATGATCTTGAGTCACCTGGTTACAGGTTTTAAAATAAGCTTGTTAAAGCTACCCGGTAAAGGGATTTTCCATCTATTGAAATGATTAGAAGACAACAGGAAAAACTATGATTTGATAATAGCACTACATGCCAAGGCAGATGCTTTTCATATCCTCTACTTTGCAATCACACTCTACAGTTTCCCTCTTACTAGTCTGGCAAGTATCAAGTATCTCTACACTCGGATACATAGACACAACATTTTCCAACCACTTTTCAATAACAAACATCATCGACCTTATAGACAACCGATAGGTCGGTAACATAAACCCTAAACCCTAAGCATCTTAGGTTTACAACACAGGCGGTCCAATCCTTACCATCCAAACATATTGCATAGAGCATTACAATTTCAAACATATCACAAGATAATCTGCATCGTTCATTCATCACCGAACATGGGAATCAGTAACCCATCATGCTCTCTTCTCATACCACTAAGAATAATGATCATTCCCGAGGTAGACTTCAAACGTGGTCGATCTTCTTATGCCTCAATCCTTCATGCGCACAAAGATGACATGGCACCTCGATCACATCTCTTAGCAAACTCATCTCAGAGTATCATCGGTTCATCGCACAAGCTGGATCACCAAACCGATAACCATAGAGTTGAGACTACCAACTGGTAATCACACTTAGTGAAACCCCGACACTGGTTCACTGAATCTCCTCATGCCTCTTCATATCGGTTCACCAACTTCTTCCAATCTGCACATCAGTTCACTTACACTTATACCAATGATATCCAACATCTCTCTCTCTCTCTCTCTCTCTCTCTCTCTCTCTCTCTCTCTCTCTCTCTCTCTCTCTCTCTCTCTCTCTCTCTCCTCTCTCTCTCTCTCTCTCTCTCTCTCTCTCTCTCTCTCTCTCTCTCTCTCTCTCTCTCTCTCTCTCGTAATGAGAGTGTTCATTATGGTCATGTCAATAAGAGTGCCCATTATGGTCCTATCACACATTCAAATCAAATAATGACACTTTATCAAATTCATAGTTTTATTTAACTTCTAACAAACTTTAATCTCTCAATATTGCAAAATTTAAATATATTCTCTCTCTATATATAACATTAATTGTAGTTACAAACTAAACATAATTAGTCATATTAAACACATACCAAAAATATTGTTTATATTCACACATATTCAATAAGGTTAACATATATAAAGTAATAATTTATTAGGCCTGCTCGGGCTAATCCAAGAATGGAGAAGGACATTAGGGTGGAATGATCTAGACCACCATAAGGGTGGATCAAAATAAATTGTGATGGTGCTTTGAAAGGAAACCCTATCCGTTCAGTTGTTGGTTGGGTGGTTTGAGATTGGGAGGAAAACATTCTAGCCTTTGGAGCTAGCAAATTATCAAATGGAACAAATAATGAAGTTGAAGCTTAGGCAGTCATCCTGGCTCTCGAAGTGGGGGAAAATTTGGGTTTTTCAAGAATTCAACTTGAAGGTGACTCGTTGATTATTATCAATGCCATTAAAAAAGGAAAAATAAATGCATTACATTTGAATAATTTTTTATTGATTGCCAAACAAATAATCTCCTCCTTCAAAGATTTTCAAATCATGCATGTGGTACGGTCTGGGAATGAGGTGGCAGATGCCCTATCCAAATGGACAACCTCATTTAATGTGGAAGGTGGTGAAAATGTGTTTGAATATTATCAAGATGTTTCTCTCGATTCATGATAGTGATCATATGTTACCATTATAGGGGTGCAATTAATTCATGACAAGGTTGTAAGGTAGTGGGTGGAGGAATTAAAGGACCAAGTGTTACCTAAAGATGAATGCGTGTGAATTCATTGAAGGTGACAAGTGGCATTTTGAGAACAGAATAGAAGTGACTTTCTCGCTTTATATGCTGAAACATCAATTAGTTTTTTAAGGGAGGATCTCTAAAAAGAGACTCAAATAAAATTTTAAATATGAGAACAAGGATTTTCTGAAATCCCTGAAGATGCTCTTGGGGAAGGTCTTCATGCAGATGCAACATAGATATTGCACGAATGTGGATATTGTGTCTATGGTCATGGCCTAGGGTCTGAAGATAGGGAGGGGAGAGGATATTGAGTGGGTGATGAAGGAGTGCATGGGGGAGGATTGGTTGTATGGCCTTCAACCTATGCTTGTGAGGGTTTTCCTAGGTATAAGATTTGATCTCAAAGATGAGGAGGTGTTAGAAGAAGAAGGAATCTCTTTATTGATGCCATTTAGTAGGTGGAAAATTGGAGAGGACAGAGACTTGAGGCGGGTTGAATTGGCGGTAGGGTGAAAATTATTGGTGCAATTTCTGCATTCAAAAGAAGTGGAGGTGGCAAGCAAGCAAAGGCATGGAAATTAGTTGGTGGGAACGACAAGTATAGAAGTTGTAGAGGAGCTATGGCTGGTAGGAGGTTAATTTTCTCTAGAGGACCACTAGGTGAATGGTCCTATGAGGGGCAATGGGGTTTGATGTTTTCTGGTTTAGTGGGGGTAAACTTTTTAGTCAATTTTCTAATATGCTCAGTTTTGAGTCAATGTAGAGTCATTTTGATCTTTGTTTTTTAGGGTTGCTTAAATTTTACTTTTTGGATGCAATTGACAATGGGGATTTGTCTAAAAGTTGATATGGGGGTTGGGGTTTCATGGAAGGTGGTGGTTCAGGGATGGCACTAGTTTTTTGAAATTAAACTAGTCATTTTCCATGGATAATAAATTTTTTATTTTTAAACTTTCAATTTTAAATATTAATAAAATATCAATATTACCGAACAAAAAAAACATATATAAAGTAATTTATATTGTGGCACATGAATAAGGATATGGCACAAACTTATACTCTCTCATGCTTATAATCTCTATATCCCGTATGCTTATTATTACTATCATTAGTGATGCTTTATTTGATTGTCACATTATGCATTTAGATACTCATTATTTTATAGGAATTTTATAGTTATGTGCTTAATTTATATTTATATTTCATGAATATCTCCCCTCTCTTTCAATTCTTTGCATCTTATGGATGCAACTAATTGAATGAGGCATATGTTGTCACTAGAACTCCTCTATTCGGATTGTAGATATTTACATTTGCCTACATTAAGACTCATCTTGATGTCTAAACATAATCACATGACATGTTGACTCTCAATATGCGGTTTCATCCTAGATTACCAATGTGCAAATAAATACAATATCATTTTTTGTATACAAGTATACATTTTCTAACCACACACTCTCCTTTTCATAATTATTGATAGTAAATTTAGGCTTACATTTATGACTATTTTTACACAAGTGACATAATCGACTCATTAAATTTTTTTATTTTTTTATTTTTTTTGTGAGAATACACATGCCCATGAAAGGCACACAATAAGGATGAAAAAGACACATAGATATTTAGTAGGATCCATTATTTTGTATGGGCTTGGTATGGCTAAGTATTTAATTTCATTGATATTTGTAAGTGTTCATTTACTTTGAGATACTTGATTATTTTAGGATTCGCATACTGTGAGATTTTGCCATGATCAAGAGCTCAATGAAATGTACAAAATAGAGACACAATATAGGACAAGAAAAAACTATATTCTCATCAATAGAAAATGATCAATATCATGATTACATACAATGTAGATGAGCTTGCTTATATAGGCAAGGCTAGGGATATGTGAGCACACAAACATGACATGTGGCTCAATAAGAAACAAGGGTAGGTAGGAAATAGGTGTGGGTAGGTAGGAGAAATAATATAATAGTCCACATGAGGTGGATCACCCACTGAATGTGGAGTGTAACAACAAGGGTGGAGTGTAACAACAAGATCAACACCATAAAAGGTGGAATTTCTCCTACACACACTATCCCAATGTGGCACAAACACCCAAGTGTCTCATACCCAAACTACTATGAAATGCATTATCCTAAGTAAACTTAAGCAAGGTGTAATAATATCCATGATGAATAATTATTTACACCAACATCCCCCCTTAAGTGCAACTTAGGGGAATGTACTTAAGTCTACAATGCAACTAAGCAATGCAAGATGGGTCCCGGCTACGAGGCCATGTTAGGTACCCATGTACAAATGCAAACCAATGCAATGAAATCTCTCACAAAGTGGGGAAAGAGAGAAAAACCCAATGGGAAAAAACCCTCCCCCAAAAGAGAGATGAAAAACATACAAGAGAACTCTCATAGAAGAATGTGAAGGACAAAACCCCATCTGAGGAAAAAGTCCCCCCCATATGAGAGAAGAAGAGAAGCTAGGAAGCCCCCCCTCAATGTGGAATCTGCACCAATGATAGAAGCTCGATGTATGAAGAAAATATTCCACGAACGTCGAACAACATTCCTCCCCTTAGGAAGAAACAAAACTAAAGGTGTATCCATGAAGTCTCCCCAATCATGAAGGGAAGATGTATGAAGAAAACTCATGATGAAAGGAATCTCTGAAAACTGCTCAAGTGTCCCCATGTCGATGTTGAAAGATACCCCCTCCAAAGGTGGTAAACTATGCCACATTGCTGAAAAAGGCACTCCAAGATCTAGTGGAGATGGATGTAGAACATGTCCCAAAGAATCACATGTCTCCTCAAAAAATAAAGAGACCTCCTCCAACTGTTGTACATAAGTATCCACAATCATGTCAACCTCGAAAGAATGATCATGTAGAGAATGAACAAGATGGTCAGAGTGTGCCCTCGCAACAATCGAAGAAGGATCACCTTCATCAAAGAGAAGATGAATGTCATCAATGATGTCTCCCAAATCTACAATGTAGGATTCCACAAACAAACCTGCAATGTCTGTCAAGTAATCATCCCATGAATCTGAAGCTGGAAGACAATGAATATCCTGTTGCACTGAATCACATGAAGGCAAAACTGTTGCACTATTCGCATCATCAGGTGCAATAGGTGATGTGATATCAATATGAGGAGATGAAATACAAGACTCAAGAATGAGGTCACATGTGAGAATCCCCATGTTCAAGTGCCCAAAGTTCTCCTCAAAATCTGAATCATCACAAGAAGTGTGATCATAATGTGTAGAATCATCAAATGTGAAATCATCATCATCAACAAAATCTAAAAAGGAGTATAACCGAGATGCATGATCAACCACCCCAGTCGCAATGATAGCTCTAGTCTCCAAGTCTCTAATGAAAACTGAGTCGGGTATAAACTCCACAACTCTCTTAGTTGCGCCATGTGTGATTTGATAGATAGAAAGGAGATTGTTTGTCAAGTGGGGTACACACAACACATCATTGAAGGAGTTATCCCCAATGTCAATAGATCCTTTCCCAATCACATCCATCTATGTATGATTGCCCATCAAAATCTGAGGCATGGTGCAAGGCTCAAATGTAGAGAACATAGACTGCGAAGATGCCATATGATGAGAAGCCCCTGAATCTAGAAGCCATCTCTCTGAATCATGACTGATAGTAGCACATAGAGCTTTTCCTTTCTTGTTCCAAAAGAGTGAGTCTTTCCACTTGTAGAAGCCATGAATGCTTGCCCTTTTCCTTTTGAATGTGAGGAAGTTGAAGTTGATGAATCATCCTTCTTGTAGACTTTAGGCAAATCAATGTTATGCTTTTTGATGATATGTGTGAGCTCATCAATCTTCTTAGAATAGCAACGATGCTCCTCATGACCAATCTTTTTACAATAAGCACAAGTAGGTTTCTCCCTCTTTGGTGAATTATCTCTTTTGGAAGAATCTCCTTGTTGTGGAGAAGATGGTGCTTTTTCTTTAGGCTTTGATTGCCATTTCTTCTTGTTTGAGTTGTCCTTTCCTTGATTCCCTTTGTTCCCTTGATTTGCCACTAATGCTTGAGACTTAGAAGCCTTAACAATGCCCATGCTTATCAACTTAGTTTGTTCCATCATCAAAATTTCATTGAAAGAATCAAATGTAGGCATTTTGTAGCTTGAACCCATTGTCATCCTATGGGTTTGGAAACTAGAAACAAATGTTGCATATTCTTGTGGAAGCTTGCCTATCAAGTTGAATATCAATTGAGTATCCTTCTTATCAATGCCACAATCTTTGAGTTGTGCCCTCAACTCATTTGCCTTAGTGACATAATATTGTATAGTATCAAAGTTCTTAGGATCTAACATGGTGAGATCACTATCAATTTGATATCCCCTAATCTCATCAACTTGACCATACAAGTCTTGAAACTTTTGCCAAGCATCCTTGATTAGAGTACACTTCTCAATATGAAAAATGAGATCCTTTGATACATACTTTCTTAAGGTACCACTTGCCATTATATTTTTAGTGAGCCAATCCAAGTGACCAACTGGATGAACCTTAGGATCAGCAGGAGCAACAATAGTTCCATCAATGTAATGAGTGAGTCCTTTTTCCATAAGTTTACTCCATGCATCAATTTTCCAAGTAGCATAATTATGAGGAGTTAAGAGAGGAAACTTAGAAGAACCCATAGCAGCAAAAGAAAGAACACAAGTGAACAAGAGCACAAGAGAAACCCCCCCAAATTCACTCAATCAAAGTACCCCCCCCAAAGTGATGATTTTGGCACTTTATACTTAGTGCGATTACAATGAGCCACTTGTAAAACAAGGAAAAGTGGACTTATGATGCAAATATTACAACTTCTCAAATGAGATACAAGAGACTTCAATCAATAGTGCAATGAATCTAACTAAGATTCAAGCAAATATACAAGTACCAAGAGAGCCAAAATGGCTAAAATCTAAAAGTACAATTTCTACTTACAATGGCATCAATCTGATAGCATCATGTGAAAGTAGATGAAAAAATACGCACTTTCAAAAAACGGTACCTGAAAAGGAGGTCGTATGACCCCAAACGAAGCCTCTGAAGTTGCAAAAATTGAGATTACTCAGGTACAGTCACCAAAAACTGCATTTTTTGAAAAATCCATGCATCAAAATCAAAAACTTTCTTCACCGCTGTAGAGAGCACGACATTCTAGCCCATTTCAAAAAAAATTGCTTCAAAAAAGGAGCAAAAATGAGCAAGTTATGGCCATTTGAAGTTGAACTACAAAATCAAAAAGCTCAATGAGAGGGGCCTGCAAATTTTTGAAAAAAGGTTGACGTGGCGCTGACGTCAGCAAGTCACTGGGTTAAATTTGACAGCCGTATGACTGTCACAAAAACTTCGCCTCCCTGCTGACTGGGGCGTCCATACTGTACGGATTGATGACGTGTCAGATGACTGTGCATGTCGTACCGTACGGATTTGATGACTGGGCAGTGTACAATGGCGTACGAAAATCTGACTGTGTGAGCCACGTGGTGTCTGCGTGGTGGCCATATGGATCTGTCGTGGATGGTTTGTACCCGCGGGCCAGTGGCCGCCTGCCACGTTGCGGACGCAGGTCGTCCAGTCTGGTGGTTGCTGGCAGAGGGAGCTATCGGAGCCAAGGGCTGGCGGCGGAGGACTTGGGCACCAACGGCGGCATCGTGCGGAGGCGGGATCTGGGCACGTCGTCCGGAGTGGGAACAACTGCAGGCGGCGCTGTCAGGTGAGCGTGTGGAGGACTGGCGGGATGGGACGTGGCGGCGGCATCGGCGGCGTACACAGCGTGGGGAATCTGCAAGTACAGGTGGTGCTGCAGCCTGCAATCTGCAACACGCAGGTACGGGGGGGTCTGCGGACCCCCCGAAAACTTGGTTTTTTTTTGTTTTTTTTTCGAATTTTCAAATTTTTTTTTGATTTGATTTTCATTTTTCGAGAAGATTTTCAAAAAAATGAAAAAAAAAATTCCGAAAAATAAATTAAAAAATTTGAAAATCCGTACAATACTAGTAGAATTGGCGAAAAAAATTTTCTCACCAAAATAGGCCGACTTTATAACCAAAATTCATGGAAACGGCCTTCTGGATGCAATGGCAGGGTCGAATCTGGTCTAGGACACCTCCAAAAGATGCTGCTCCTCAGATCTACCTCTTGACGTCACAATAATGCCTCTTCAAGACGAATCAATGAAGCCCCAATGGCTTTGATACCATGTGAGATTTTTCCAAGATCAAGAGCTCAATGAAATGTACAAAATAGAGACACAATATAGGACAAGAATAAACTGTATTCTCATCAATAGAAAATGATCAATATCATGATTACATACAATGTAGATGAGCTTGCTTATATAGGCAAGGCTAGGGATATGTGAGCACACAAACATGACATGTGGCTCAATAAGAAACAAGGGTAGGTAGGAAATAGGTGTGGGTAGGTAGGAGAAATAATATAATAGTCCACATGAGGTGGATCACCCACTGAATGTGGAGTGTAATAACAAGAGTGGAGTGTAACAACAAGATCAACACCATAAAAGGTGGAATTTCTCCTACACACACTATCCCAATGTGGCACAAACACCCAAGTGTCTCATACCCAAACTACTATGAAATGCATTATCCTAAGTAAACTTAAGTAAGGTGTAATAATATCCATGATGAATAATTATTTACACCAACACATACACCTAAAAGTGGGGGCAGTATCTAATAATAAAATTTACATATCCATGTTACTTCTCTACGAACCCTTGTAAAATCTAACAACACTTTGTTATGAACTAGGATAAGGTGTTGTACACCTTACATAATATTTAGATTATTTTATTATCTGTGTCACACCTAGGGGAACCTAGATGGACGTGCATCACAAAGATTCCATATGGAATATCCTTGGGGCCACTTGATGAGTTGTATTGTAACATTGTAATTATTTAATATTGAGAAAATATATTTAATAAAATGAAAACTTACTACTCGATATTAAATAAGGGGTCAATGATATTGTGTTCACATGGTTTTACTTTACCCCTTGGTCGTATTTGTGTGATGTTGATTCTATAAAAGCAAGCACATGTTTAGTGGTTAAGGTTGGCTAGTGGTTTGGATTGTCATTGTATTGAGTCATTTGGAGGATTGCATATGTGAATCATGGCATGGGATGTGTGGATTCATGCTTGAGCATATGAAGAATGCATTAGAGGGCTTGATGATTCAATAATATTCATTGTAACTTTGTAAGTACATTGCATTGCTTTATTGTTGAATAATACATGTAGTATGGATGCTTTTGGATGCTAGATTTTCCCTCATGAGGAATTTCCCAAGGTACATTTTGTGTTATCTTTTGGCTTGTATATTTGATCTTTTCATAATGGTGACTTTGTAAGGTTGTATGCATGTTTTTCTCTCATGGAATATGTAGGAAATGGGTTGAATGTAACGAGGTTTGAAGCATCATTTCCTAACAAGTGGTATCAGAGCTTTCATGGTTGGGTTTAAAGTAATAAACCTAGCTTGAATGTACAAGTTGAAAAGTTGAAGTCATGGCTATGCATGAAGGATTTGGGACATTACAAGGTATGAAACACATTTGTAGATTGTTTTATTGCAGATCTGAGAGTTTTTGGTTTGTTGTTATGATGGTTGTTTCTAGATTTGGGGTGTGGAAAATATTGGATCAAATGTGTTACAAGTGCGGTTGCCATTACACCAAAAGATCGACCTGTTAATGCTCGATACAACTACTAGACTTATAGAATCCACAGGAGGTGGTTAAACCATGTCACAAACTTAAGTGTTTTGTTGCACATCACAAGGAGACCAAGGGCGAACACCTTGCAACAATCCCTCCCAATGCAAGCAAGGGGTTTGAACCTATGACCAAGCTTTGATACTCCTTGTTACAAGTGTGGTTATTGTTGCACCAAAAGATTGACATGTCAATGCCTAATACAACCACTAGACCTATAGAATCCATAGGAGTTGGTTAAGCCATACCACAAACCTGAGCATTGTGTTGCACAACACAAGGAGACCAAGGGCGCACACCTTGCAACAAAATGGGTTTTTTGAATATGCATTTAAATGGGGGTTTTAGTTGGATTTGCAAAAATGACCTTCTGGAAAAAAAAAAAAAAAGAGCCTCACCATTGGATCTAGGTTAGTTGAGCCATTAATTTTGATATAAAATTTGACTTATTTTGGCCACAGTTGATGCAATTTTTTAATTTTTTATTTATTTTTTATTTTTTATGTAGACACTCACATGACCATCAAATTTCATTTACAGAGGAGAAAACAAAAAAAAAATCGTCACATTGAAATTTTTTTGCTCCTGCAATGTATTAAAAAAAATGATTATGTTTTGAGCAGGGCTTTTGGTTGAAAAAAAAAAGAAATTGAAAAACATATATTAGGGGGGTTGAGGGGAGAGAGGAGGTAGGGCGAGGTGTTGGTCACCATTCTCGCCCTGACTATAATAGTATTGGTATCACCACAATGGTATATAAACAATACCATTGTCAACTCTATCAATCATTGGTGGTCTGACAAAGTCGACCTCAACTTGACAAGAGCCCAAAGAAACCGACCCGGGCAATATTAAAATTGTTGAATTTTTTTATTAAATGCTTTTAAAGTTTTTTAAATGCATTTTTTAATATATTTTGAACCACTGATACATTTTTTTAAGTCCATCATTGAAATTAAAATATTTTTAATATGGGTGGCAAGTCCAACTGCACACCATATGTATATGTATTGTTTGTATGTATGTGTGTATACCTATACCTATACATACATATATGTATGTATGCATGTATGTATTTATGTGTGTATATATATATATATATATACATAAATAAATAAATACACACACACACACATACACATGTGTGTGTGTGTGCATATACATGTGCATATGTATGTATGTATATGTATATGTATATGTATATGTATATGTATATGTATGTGTGTGTATATATACATATATATGCATACATATATACATACACACACAAATATACATACATATATATATATATATATGTATATATGTACATGTACATACATATACACATACACATACGCATATGTGTATGTGTATGTGTATGTGTATGTGTATGTGTATG
The DNA here is from genome assembly GCF_030272615.1 of Cryptomeria japonica. Taxonomy (NCBI): domain Eukaryota; kingdom Viridiplantae; phylum Streptophyta; class Pinopsida; order Cupressales; family Cupressaceae; genus Cryptomeria; species Cryptomeria japonica. The sequence goes on from NC_081409.1 coordinate 224,341,865, forward strand.
TGCATGTGCATGTGCATGTGCATATATATATATATATATATATATATATATATATATATGTATGTTTGTGTATATATATATGTATATGTATGTATGTGTATGTATGTATACATGTATATGTATATGTATATATGTGTGTATATACATGTATACATATGTATACATATGCATACATATGTATACATATATATGTATATATATGTATATGTGTACATATGTATACATATATGTATATGTATGTTTATGTGTATATGTATGTGTATGTGTGTGTTTGTACATAAACACACACACACACACATACATACATAAACACAAACACACACATACATATACACATACACATACATATGCATATGCAACATACATACATACATACATACATACATACATACATACATATACGAAATTTGAGTTTCACAACAGTAAATGAAATAATACTTCTCAGAAGGCAAAGTACAATCTCTCCTAATTATAAGGGAAGGCTCCCCCTTTCTACTGCAATTTCTATTTTCCCTATTCTTCCTACTAACTTTAAACTAAACTAGGATGTCACAACAACTTCGTTCTATTTTTTTTAGAACAAGTTCTATCTAATTCTCTTTTTAGAACAAATTCCTTCTTTTAATTGAAACAACTCAAACTTGCAATAATATTAAAACTATTAGACACCCAAAATTGTCATGTCTAATTAAATAAATATTTTATTTATTTAATTATCTAAGCTTAATTCTTCTATTAATTAAATAAATCTTTATTTATTTAATTAATTCATTTATCCTCTTCTTGCCTTATTTCTCATTTAAATAAATACATTTATTTATTTAAATTATCCTTTTCCTAAATTAAATAAATATTTTTATTTATTTAATTATCCCACTCCTTCTATTAATTAAATAAATCTTTATTTATTTAATTAATTCATTAGCCTTTTCTACCCATGACACATGTCATTCATCTCTTAATTCATACACTACCTACCCCTTTCATTATTTTATTATTTCTTTTACCTACCCTCTAATCATAGCCGACCTCCTTTTACACCTCTCAATCTTATCCCTCCATTTCATATAGTGTCTTCTATATAAGGAGATGCTTCCTTCATTATCAAACCCTAATCAATCATTCTAATCAATCATTCTAAATACTTGATCACTTGACTACACTACGATCCTACTAGCAACCACATTCTGTTCTTTGTTGAGCTCTTGTGCACATAAAATCTGAGAGCAAATATATCAAGCAAGATCAATGGAGATCCAAACCCTATTGGACATGTGATGGTATAATCTTTGTGATTTCGTTTGATTTGCATTGTCTTAGGTAATCTTCATATGTTATGGTGGATCTTTATTGTTGTTAGGCTAGGGTTTTGTGGTTGAATTCATTTAGCCTTTTAATATTGTTATTATTGTTATCCATTTTCACCATATACATTTTGGCACGCTCGGTGGGACCCTTGTCCCTTTTGCATTTAACTGCCTTGTTGCAGATTTTGTATTTTGAAGTTGCAGATCCGACGTTTTCGGCAACATTTTTGATATTTCTGCGTCTGCGTACTTTCGGATCGCGTTTTTTATTTTCTGGCGCGTCTGCGTCACCTGGAGTCGCGTTTGTGTTATTGGCAATTTTTTAGATTGCAGGTTCCAGGAAAATGCGTTTGTGTTATAAAGTCGTGTCTGCGTTGATTTTAGCCGCGTCTGTGTCCATAAGACGTATCTACGTTCTGTAGTCGCATTTGTGCCTCACAGAACCGCGTCTGCATCAGAAAGTTGCATCTGTGTCGAAGGTAATCGCGTCTGTGTTCACTAGTTTCAAATTTTGGGTTTTTATTGATTCAGTTTTTGGATTTTGCATTTAGGGTTTCAGATCTGGTTTATTTTGAGCTAACATTTTCAGATCTAGCTAACAAAATTGGTGCAGCTTGTCTTGAAAGCAAAATCGTTTGGTTGAAGGCCCCTATTTTCACAAAGTCTTTTGGGTTTAAAATTTACCTAACTTGCGTGCTTGCAGGAAGGGGTAATCATTTGAAACAATCCAAACTACTAACAACTCTTTGTTGCAGGTCCTTGGCAAGGGTTTTTAGATTTTTATTGTGTGCCTTGTTTTCATAGACTAGCAAACACTTCAATTGGTGCACTAAAATTGAATCATTGTCTTTTGTGTCTTGAGCAATAGGCTCTTTTTGTTTGATCTTTAGAGGGCCTGTCTTCCCATGTGGTCATTAGGACTACTAGTGAGAAGAGAATGACCGAAGTGGTAGCGAGGAAAACCCACCTCTTCCGAACCACTATAAACAAATGTATTCATGGTGAAAACTATGGATAACATGTGCTGATTAGTTCATACCGACACTATGGCTCCCCATAAACCCGTTTGATCAAATTTATTTGATCAGTTGTAGGGTGTAACCCCTACCGGCTAGGAGCCTTTTGTATTTACAGAGCTGAAAGTGTCGCATGTATGGCCACACGAGCAGATGCCCTTGCTAGCACCTTTTTATTTTAGAAGCCCAAATCCTTCTAGTTGTTGGGGTAGGAGGTCGGACCTCTGGTAGCGGCCCACACATATACGGTTCTTAGTAGAGATACAAAGTTCACCATGGGGAGTTTTCGTGGGGACTGATGCTTGGCTGACCCGAGAAGTGAGTGCCGAGGGTGGAGCCAGTGAGGTCAAGCATCTAAGTATCCGCTCTGAATAGCGTAGCCTCGGGGGTAAAACCCCATGTGAGATCAACAACTATTGTCTTGGCCAGCCATAAGAATTGTGCTTGACTTATTTTAAACATTCAAAACATTCAAGACCAAATAGTAAAACATTGTGTCTTTTGTGTCTTCAAGTGTATGCAAAACATTTTTACATCAAACAACACACTTTTCTTGGAGTCATTTTGAGTCTAGACACTTGCAAACATTGGGTCTTCATCAACACTATGTCCTCTTGTCACGAAAAACAATCAAACAGTCAGATTTGGTCACAACAAAATGACTTTACAGATTGGAAAAAATTGCACAAATTTTACAGAAACGCATCTGTGTCCGACATAATAGCGTTTGTGTTGTATAACCGCATCTGTGAAGGGCAGAATCGCGTATGTGTTCCAATAGTCAACATTACACTTTGCAAAAAAAAAATCTCAGAAACGCGTCTGTGTTAAACAGAGCCGCATCTGCGTCAGGAAACCGCGTCTGTGAAGTATATAGGCGCGTCTGTGTTCAGAATTGAAAAACTGTTACAGTCCAGCAAACAAACACAGTCATTTTTTGAATTCTTGAGCTTCCTAGGTCATTTCTCTAGGGTTTCATTTAGCATTCAACCTGTCCTTGGGTCTCACAAAATCCATCATTGCTTCACATCTCACTTTACAGTCACACTTGTCTAAACTTGAGTCAAAAGGTCACTTGCTTGTCCTCATCATACTTTGTCAACACACTACATACAACAACACTTTGCTAAGTGGTCCCTCATCAAGGTTTCTTACCTTTCGGTTTCATTTGGTCTTACTTAGAGTCAAGGTCAACTTACCTCATCCAGAGAAACTATCCTCTCTTTGGAAGCCACACCTACTCTACTACATACATACTTGGTCTTACACTTTGGACATTGCAAGTACACTTCAGATTCATTTACATTCCATCCAACTCTTAGTCTTCCATACTCTTTCCATTTTCATCTAGTCTCACACATCTTGGTCAATACCTAGTTCATGGTTGAAACCCGTCTTCAAAAATCTAGGAGAGAAACTAAAGAGGCTCAAGAGTCCGCAAACATGAGTTCTTATGAGTATGACAATGATATCTTTTTCAATTCTAATCATACTACATTACCTAACATGGATGCCTATAGAAACATTCCAAATGTTGAGAACATGGACATTACAAACAACAATGCTACACACAATGACAATATGGACAACTTTTTCGTACATTCAGCAAATGTGGAAGAATCCATTATGAATCCCCATTTCAATCGATTGGTTGAGGAAATAATGAGGAGGGATAGACAATACTTTTTACAAATGATGGCACAAAGTGGAGCCAAGATACCTCATGATTTTGACATGTCTCAAATAATGGAAAATCGACCTTTGCAACAACCTCACTCCAACATGGATCAAAGGAGACCTAATAGTGGAGGAAATAGAGGACCACATATGGTACCTGAATCACCATCAGCTTTGCTTCAAAAACCAGAGGTCCCACATACACATGGTCAAACATATGATACTCACCTTCGCAGGCCATTATGGAAGTCTTATGGAGAAAAATATGCTCAATCACATGTCAATGCTAAGGATCAACCACCAAAGCAATGGGATATTCAAAGGCATGCTCAAAATTTGGACACAAGGAAACCCCGTGTCAAATTTGGGGGCAATACATTAGAACATGACATGCCTGTAGAGTATGGTATACATGCACAAAATAGATATGGTGTTCCTCAACATGAATCTATACCAACTGGTCCATATATGCAACATCATTATAGGCCTCCTCCATATGAACATGTGTATGATCAATATCATCAATATATGCAACATGCTCCTCCCCCAATTGGTGCCTCAAGCATGGGGTATGGTCCAAGAAGTCGATCTCCACCTAAGAACAATTTGGAGCAACAAATCAGGGACTTACAAAACAAAATGGAGGACATAAATACACCGAAGCCAACATACACAATGAGAGACATATGTCCTTATCCATTTGACAAGAGCATTCCAATGCCTCCTTTTCCTACACACTTTGTGATGCCTAAATTTGATAAGTATAGAGGAAAAGGGGATCCTAAGGCACACATAAGACAATTTTTCACAGCTTGCATTGAGATAGTAGCAGAAGAGACATATTTGATGAGATTATTTCCACAAAGCTTAGGTGATCAAGCTATGGAATGGTTCTCCCAACTACCACCCGGAATTAAGTCATGGGGTGATCTAGTAGAGGCATTTATCCAACATTTCTCCTACGCCATAGAGACAGACATATCAGTCACTACTTTGTGCAACACCAAGCAAAAAGAGGGAGAATCTTTTGCATCATTCTTACAAAGATGGAGAAATCTAGCCAGCAGATGCTCTTGTGAAATTCCACAAAAACAAATGGTAGAAATGTTCACCCAAAATGTTAACAAAGACATTGCCTATGATCTAAGGAAAGCTTGTTTGTCCACCTTCAAGGACGTCATTGAAAAAGGCTTAGCAACAGAAAAGGTCCTAATTGAACAAGGAGTCATCAAGATATTCAAGGAAAACAAAGATGACTTTAAAGGAAAAGACAAGCCAAGATTTTGGAATAAAAACAAGAACACAGTCAATGATGGTGTTGTTGATGCCAACACAGTGCGACCCAAAGTCATCTTTTCAGGATCAAGTTCTACAAACAATCAAGTGAATACTCAAACAACTTCCAAATCACGAAGGAAGTACACTCCATTGGGAGAACCACTTGAGTCAGTCTTCAAGAAGCTAGTGGCAAACAAGGTAATCACAGTTCCAGATTTTCCTCCATATGAACCAAAGGTTAAACCAAATTGGTGGAATGATGATGAGTATTGTGAATTTCATAAGAGCAAGGGTCATAAGACAGGAAATTGTTATCGACTGAAGAACATCATACAAGATCTCATTGATAGAGGTGACATTGAGATTGAGGGACATTCATCTAATCAAGAACATGAGATGTTTAAGGAACCATTCCCAAAACATGACAAGGGAAAAGCTAAAGCCATAGAGGATCAAACCAACTATACCAGAGCATCTTACAACTATGATTCAACTATCAATCACATCTCGATGGACAATTATGTCTCTACCATTATCATCAAGGACAAAGCCCCTGAGAATTCTACCCAGAGACCCAAGATCATTCTAAAAGGCATTGGATCTTCTTCCGAACCTACCTCTAAATGTCATGTTACAACCCATCGAGGTAAAATCACTTTGCAAGGTGCTCCAACTAAAAACACCACTTCTTCATCAACCAAACCTTAGTATGACCTTGTAGAACAACTAGGGAAGACACCCGCGCTCATCTCCATTCTTGAGCTATTACGCATATCTCCCGCTCATAAAGTCATTCTTGACAAAATCTTGAGAGATACTGCTATTCCTACTGATCTAAACGTGGACCAGTTTCAAGCCATGGTGGGATACCTTTCCGTTCCACATTCACTTACTTTCACAGAAGCCGATGACGCCTCTGTAAGTCAGCCACATAATGCACCACTACACATTGAAGCCTTTATACACAAACATCGAATAAAAAGAGTCCTGATAGATGGAGGAGAAGGTCTAAACATTTGCACATTAAGCACTATTACACAATTGGGATATTCTAATAAAGTTGTTAATTCTACAAACAAAATCACCATTAAAGCATTTGATGATGAAGAGCGTTCATCCAAGGGCACAGTCATCTTACCTCTCAGAGTTGGGCTAGTTACAAAGGATGTGGTTTGTCAAGTCCTGGATTTAAATCTCACTTACAACATATTGCTAGGATGCCCTTGGATTCATGAAATGAGGGCAGTCCCATCCACATATCACCAATGCATTAAGTTTCCTCATAATGGCGTGGAAGTAACAGTTAACGGTGATCCAAATCCATTCATATACTGCAATAATTTGAAATCAAAGACTGAGACCATCATTCCCAGTAATCGTGACGTTGTTCCTTCCTTAGCATACATTGATCCTGAGTCATTAAAACCTTCGACATCAAAACAAGGTGAGCTTAAAGGCAAGTTTCAAGACAAGGGCATGGGGGAATATACTTTAAATCAGACCATGTACTTACGACAAGTCATGAGTTCCCCAAAAGAATATGGAAGACCACACCCTAACAAACAAATCTCCATCATGATGCTCAAATGGGACCCTACTACCTTTCAAAGATGGGGTGAACTAGAAGAGGAAGATTTATACCAAATGCTTTTTAGAGACAATGAAGAGGAAACACAAGATCACATCAATCTACCATGTGAGAAATATGGCAAAGGCTTCAAAATTCTACAAAAATTCAAGTATGATGGAAAAAGCCCTCTGGGGTTACGAAAGGAAGGCATCATTGAACCTTTAAAACCTGAATTGACTTTCAAGAGGGAACGCTCGAAAGGACTTGGTTTCTTAACTCCTAAGGTCCACACCCAAAGGACAGAAGAAGCCTTGCAAATCAAAGCTGCCAAAATGCAACAAGAGGATCGCTATTCCACAAATTCCAATGAATGGGAATGGGGTTCCGACAAGTCTTCCAGTGACTACGAGCTCACCGAGACATTTAGAGAGCCAGATGAACCCACAGAAGAAGAGGAATTTTATAACAAGTTCAGAGTTGGTCAAGAAACAACCCATGAGGAGTCTACACAGTCCTTGTCTCAAGGTTCTAGGTTGAAATCACATAGGATGAGAACACTTGTCCCAGAGTGCGCTACTAGTGATGATAATTTGGATTCACTCGTGATCGAGACTGATGAGGAGAGTGCCATTGATGACCTCGATAATTACCTTAACATACCTGAATATAACTGCATCTTCACTCTTAGCCCCACTAACTTCGAAGACATTAACGGCCTTCCCCTTGTTCACCACCAACTCATTGACTGGGATCATGAAGGACCTGCACAGTTTGACACCTTCCAAAATGATGAAGCTTTTATAGACTATCTGGGGATACTGGCCGATCTTCCTCCTGGAGACCATAAAGCGGGATACACTATAGAACTCAATAGCGTGGCATATTTTGGTGAGGGTGTCGGACCTTCCAGTCGCAAAAACATGAAAATAAGAACAAATCAAGGGTCTTATGGCGAAAACCACACTGTGGCGCTGTCTAACCCCAAAAAAGTAAAAAGAAAGGACGTATCTGAGGGTGAAAACCTCTTCGAGGCACCCGAGGATGGAAGGCTCGACATTCTCCCAACATCATATGAGGAAAAGTCATCCATGTTGGTAGAGGAGACTATCAAAACAAACATTGGTATAGAAGAAGTTCCACACAACATATTCCTAGCTCAATCACTGACAGAGTCCGAAAGGTCAAAATTCATAAGTTTCTTCAAAGAACGACAAATCAACTTCACCTGGTCATACACTGATATGCCTGGATTAGATCTGGATTTGGTAATGCATCATTTGACAGTCAAACTGGGGGCAAAACCAGTAAAACAGAAATTAAGAAAAATGCATCCACAAGTGGCATTACTAGTCAAAGCAGAACTTGAGAAATTACTCGATGTCAGATTCATACACCCAATTGATTATCTCGAATGGATCTCCAACTTAGTACCTGTTAATAAACCAGATCACAGCATCAGAATATGTACAGATTTCAGAGACATCAACAAAGCTTGTCCAAAGGATGACTTCCCATTACCAAATATTGACTTGATTGTTGATCTCACAGCAGGTCATGAAATGTTATCATTGATGGATGGATTCTCTGGTTATAATCAAATAAGAATCGCACCCGAGGATCAACACAAAACATCATTTACTTGTCTGTGGGGAACTTTCTGCTGGAATGTCATGCCTTTCGGGCTAAACAATGCAGGTGCTACATATCAAAGAGCCATGACTACTATCTTTCATGATCTCATGCACGTAACTGTGGAAGATTATGTCGATGACCTCTTGGTCAAATCAATAGACAAAAATACACATTTGGACATACTTTTAGTCGTCTTTGATCGGTTGGAAAAATACAAAGTAAGATTAAACCCCAAGAAATGTGTCTTTGGAGTAACCTCCGAGAAGCTCCTAGGATTCATTGTATCCAAAAGAGGAATTGAAGCTAATCCAGCAAAGGTCAAGGCCATCTTGGAAATGCAACCACCAAGAAATATCAGTCAACTTCGATCCTTACAAGGCAGACTCCAGTCCATCCGAAGATTCATAGCACAACTGGTAGATAAGTGTAATCCTTTTCAGCACCTTCTACATAAAAACATCAAATTCAAATGGGATGATAACTGTCAATAGGCTTTCCAGATGCTCAAAGATTATCTTGTAAATCCACCAGTTCTGATGCCACCAATTCCAGATCAACCACTGTTACTATACATATCAGCTACTCCAACAGCACTGGGGGCACTCTTAGCACAACAAATGGCTGAAGGCAAGGAAAAAGCAGTATATTATATCAGTCGCACATTGGTAGGATATGAGCTAAACTACACACCAATTGAGCGTGCATGTCTCGCCGTGGTCTTTGCTTCGCAGAAATTACGATATTACATGCTCACTCATAAGACTAAGTTAGTTGCAAGGATAGACCCATTGAAATACCTTCTCAATAAGGCAACACCTACTGGGTGACTGGCCAAATGGGTAATGATCCTGAGTGAATTTGACATTGAGTATGTGGACAGAAAATCAATAAAAGGACAAGCCATCGTAGATCAATTAGCAGATGCTCCCATGATAGATGATGTTCCTCTAAGTTCAGAATTTCCAAATGAATCCATTTTGACAATGTCACATGCAAAGCCATGGCAACTGTACTTCTACGGCTCATACACACAGCATGGGGCAGGAGCTGGCATCCTCTTTATAACTCCTCAAGGAGATTCTATACCAAAATCATACCGCTTATCATTTCCTTACACTAACAATATAGCGGAATATGAGGCATTAACAACAGGATTACGAATTGCAGTTCAATGGAAGATCCAGGAAATTTGTGTTTTTGGAGACTCCCAACTTGTCATCCATCAAGCAACTGATGATTACCAAACAAAAGATGAGAAATTAATGCCTTATAAACAAATGGTGGATGACTTGAAACAACACTTTACAAAGATAGACTTTGAGCAGATACCAAGAGAGCAGAATCGCGTCACAGATGCCATGGCTACAATTGCTTCCCTGATTGATTTACCTCCAAACGAGACCCGCTATGAGTTCTTGATGGATAACCTTTTGGTTCCTTCATATGAGATCATGCCTACTGAGACGATATGCGTTGTCGGTCCCGAATCCCAGTTATATGGTTCCATTTTCACATACCTACATGACAATACCTGACCTCCTGATCTATCAAATAACCAACGTCGCACTTTCATTCGCCAATCCTCTTGATATGTCATTTTAGCTGATATCCTATACCGGTGAGGTCTAGATGGCACTCTTCTTAGATGTTTAGAAAGCGACGAAGCTCAGATTGCGTTAAGGGAAGTGCATGAAGGGATATGTGGTCCACATGCTAGTGGTCCTACCTTGGCCAAGAAACTCATTAGGACTGGATATTACTGGCCCAATATGGAGAAAGACTCATATCAGTTTGTCAAGAAATGTAAGCAATGTCAAATTCATGGAGACCTCATACATGCGCCAGCACAAGAACTTCAACCACTTGTGTCTCCTTGGCCCTTTTGTCAGTGGGGACTCGATCTCATAGGCAAGATTCACCCTCCTTCTTCCAATGGTCATAAATTCATTATCACTGCCACAGAGTATTTTACAAAATGGATTGAAGCCATGCCTCTCACACAAGTTACTAGAAAATAGATTGCTACATTCATCCTTAACTATATCATTTGCCGATACGGTATTCCTGTTTCCATTATCACTGATAACGGGCATCCCTTCAAAAATCAGGATGTTCGTGAACTCTGTGATCGCTTCCATATCTTCCATCATTTCTCCACACCATATTACCCCCAAGGTAATGGCCAAGCTGAGGCATCTAATAAAACAATCCTTAAAATCCTTAAGAAGATAGACGACGATGTTCGTCGTAATTGGCATATCCAACTTAATCTTGCACTTTGGGCCTACCGCACAAGTGTCCGTACACCTACAGGAGCTACACCCTATTCACTTGTCTATGGTACTGAAGCCATCTTTCCTATTGAGGTTGAGTTACCCTCTTTACGGGTCTCTTTGCAAAACATCATTAGTGACAAAGACTATAGGGTCTCTCGCTTACAAGAGCTAGAACTACTGGATGAATGAAGACAAACTGCTTTTAATCATCTCAAGGCTTATCAACAACGAATGAGTCACAGCTACAATCACAAGGTCAAGCCTCGCACATTTGAGGTAGGGGACTTAGTTCTCAGAGAAAATCCTAAAAATCAACAAGACAGAGAGAAGAAGGGCAAGTTCAAACCAAATTGGCTTGGTCCTTACATCATTACAGCAGCATACGGATCTAGTGCATATCAGCTCTCAACTATAGAAGGTGAACCTTTGGAGGATCCTATCAACAACATGCACCTTCGCCGGTTCTACACATAGCTCTTCGGAATATCCTAATTCAAAAATACAAAAAAATTCAAAAAATTTCAAAAATACAAAAAAATTATAAAATAAAAAATCGTTACTTGGTGAAAACCTGGCAAACAGGCGCCTTGTAACACAAAAAACATTGAAAAATCAAAAAAAGTAAAGAGAAATAATTTCGTCCAATGGTGAAAACCACTTCAGTGGTGCCCTGGGCAAGTACCATGGTGAAAACTGGGTCACCAGGGCCATGTGTAGAGACATTGCTCCTCCCTCCTTCAGGATTCACTTTCATCACTTCACTTTGCACACACTCACGACCAATTCATCCATAATAAACTTACCCATTCCCATCATGGCTTGTTATTGATCTCCCTAAGATTGGTTAGCCATTCATAATAAACCTGCCTTTTCATTCCTTTCCATCCATAATAAATCAGATCCTATCTGCGGCTAAGGCAAATCCTACGTCTAGTGATGGGTGTGGAACTGAGAACATCACATGCTTCGAGGAGTACAGTTTCTTCCAGCTTCCTTCAGTCTATCCGCGCACAATCTGCAATAAAGCAACATCTGCATCGCCAATCTGCAATAAAGTTTCATCTTCTCCACAATAAAGTATCAGTTTCATGGATTCAGTTAGTTTCAGATGAGACACAGCAGCAACAATGGGCTTCAACAAATCAAATCTTTCAACAGACTCAGACAACATTATGGTTCAGTGCTATCTATCCTTTTTGTGAAAATAAACATTGTGACCACAATCAAATAAGACTTATACAAGTGACAAGAGACACTAAACTTGAGGACTACAGTGGATGTTGGTGTCGAGTCTTGGTTTTCTTTTGATTTCATCTTTTTTGGTGACATGTCTTTTAGCTTTTCCAGGATGTCTTTGACTAGAGATTCTATCTCCAGGATGTCTTTGACTAGAAAGGCAAGGATGGGGTATCGTCACCTATCTTTCTTTGTTGTCTGTGGATTGTCTCTTAGTAATGCTATGACTTGTCCAAGGATATGAGGACACTGTGAGTCTAGTGTGAACTGGGGCATTCCTTGTTTGCGACTATCTTATCTCCATGCAAATGGGTACAATGACTTTCTGGGTCGAACATATGCCTCGATTGTCATAACCTACTTGCCATAATAAAGCTCAATGATGATAATGCACAAGAAGCTCTTTCACTTCCATATCTTCTATCTTCCATCCCCCTTTCTTGATTGACTTTTATCATCCTTCTCGAGTCCACGTAGCCTGCTATCAGATGACTGAGTATAATGACACACCAAAAACATTTGCATTTCATGTAGTTGCACTTGCATTACCACATATAAGCATTTCATACATACATATAGATATCACAACTGCATCACATCCTACACACAACACATGTTAGCACAATAATCATTTGCATTATCATATTCATCTACATTACAGACATTCACATTTGCATTGGCATAACATTTTAAAACATAAAAGAACAAAAAAATATTGCATTGCATCATATAAATATTTGCATCCATATCATAAGCATCACATAAGAACATCTCATCACATAGGTACGCATGCATATAGCTACTGCAAAAGATGAATCATCTCATATATATATATATATAAAGTGTCATGATACAATGATGTCAAAATCATATGGCTACAATCACCCGCAGGTGTCTACATCATCATGCAAAAATGGTACAATACTGATACATAGGGAGCCCTCTACGGCTATGATGAACTCCCTCCCTCAGAGTCGGCTAGCCTCAATGGAGTCTAAGCCCTAGAAGGACCCGCCCCAAGATCATCTCTCCTGTCCCCTCTGTCTCCTAAGCCTAGTTGTCTCATCCTCCTCCTCCCCGATCCCGCAGCCAACCCTCATGTCACCCTATCTGGACACAGGAACCCACTGATCACTCCTCCTACCACTGCTGGTAATGCTAATCCTGTGGCTGTCATGGTGTCCCATGCCACATGTCCCAACCTCATCTCCAATGCCAGATCCTGGAACACTCATCTAAGGGCATCCCTATCTCCGTCTCGATCATACGAAATCAGCTCCCCATCAATCAGTATCCGCATAATCCTGTATACATCCTCAAGGGTGACTATCATCTCACCCATCGGCAAATGAAACGTATAGGTCTCGGAGTGCCATCTCTTCGCCAGCGCAGTCAACAATCCCATGTTCACCCAAAACTCAGGCACATATAGAACGTGTCTCAATCCCATCTCCTCAATCGCAGCTCGCTCCTCGATGGTCAGCTCAGGTCGCAACCTCTGAGTTGATGGGAATCTCTCCTGTGACTCCAGCATCGGCAAATACTTCTGCAGTCAAGCAAATCACTCATGTCAGTCATAGTGGTATTTATTGTTCATCACAAAATGCTACTTTTTATCCAAATGCATATGGCATTCTACCCTAGTGACACTCACTATTCATCACAAAGTGTTGCTATTTATCCTAGTGGTACTCCCTATTCATCACAAAGTACTACGTGTGTGACACTCCCTGTTCATCACAAAGTGTTACTCACATTTGCACTCCATGTTCGTCACAAAGTGCTACTCATATTTTAGTACTCCCTGTTCATCACAAAGTACTCTATCTTGGTACTCACTGTTCATCACAAAGTGCCTTGATCTATCCTAGTCTTCCTAGAGGACCTTCTTGAGTGTATCCTCTCACCAGCTTATCCAATCGACAGCGTATGTTCATCACAGAATTGCTGATTTGACCTAGAAGACCAAAACTTAACACAAACACGCTTACCTGACATAAACGCGCTTTCAGACTGCACAGACGTGCCTGAAAAACACAAACACGCCTGATTGACACAGACGTGCCTATGCTCTGCACAGACGCGCCTGGGTGACACAGACGTGCCTTCTTGGCACAGGCGCGACTGACCATCACAAACGCGGTCGCATTTTCCTGACATAAGCATGCATTTATTACCCTATCTAGCATGCATTAATGACAAAATTAAATGCGTCAAAGTACGAGAAGGTTTGGTGGTACTTACCGGCTCTCCTGCCTCTGCTGGCCTCTGAAATCGGCGAACATGGTCGAATCTATGAATGAAGGCCATCGCTGCTGACTGCTGCTGTTCTTTTTTCACTCTGCAGTCTGCTCTCGTGGATGTGTAGATGACATTGAGGATGTATTTTCCCTCGTGGTATATCTTATAGACTACCCTAGCCCTAGCCCTCATTTCCCGAGTCAGTCTTCGTTATCTCGTGACTTTGTCACTTTATCCTGTCAGTCCATTCTATCCCGTCTTTCTTATCGAGAGATTGTCTGCGATCTTTTCAGACACTTTTTCATCCAATCTCTCGAGGGGGCATATCATTCCCATCTTGGGGCAACTTTGTATCAGTTCATCTTATCTTCTTTGAAACAACGCGACAAGCCGCATTGTCTCAAAGAGGAGCAAAATGTAGACACCCAAAATTGTCATGTCTAATTAAATAAATATTTTATTTATTTAATTATCTAAGCTTAATTCTTCTATTAATTAAATAAATCTTTATTTATTTAATTAATTCATTTATCCTCTTCTTGCCTTATTTCTCATTTAAATAAATACATTTATTTATTTAAATTATCCTTTTCCTAAATTAAATAAATATTTTTATTTATTTAATTATCCCACTCCTTCTATTAATTAAATAAATCTTTATTTATTTAATTAATTCATTAGCCTTTTCTACCCATGACACGTGTCATTCATCTCTTAATTCATACACTACCTACCCCTTTCATTATTTTATTATTTCTTTTACCTACCCTCTAATCATAGCCGACCTCCTTTTACACCTCTCAATCTTATCCCTCCATTTCATATAGTGTCTTCTATATAAGGAGATGCTTCCTTCATTATCAAACCCTAATCAATCATTCTAAATACTTGATCACTTGACTACACTACGATCCTACTAGCAACCACATTCTGTTCTTTGTTGAGCTCTTGTGCACATAAAATCTGAGAGCAAATATATCAAGCAAGATCAATGGAGATCCAAACCCTATTGGACATGTGATGGTATAATCTTTGTGATTTCATTTGATTTGCATTGTCTTAGGTAATCTTCATATGTTATGGTGGATCTTTATTGTTGTTAGGCTAGGGTTTTGTGGTTGAATTCATTTAGCCTTTCAATATTGTTATTATTGTTATCCATTTTCACCATATACAGTATACATATGTATACATATATGTATATGTATGTGTATGTGTATGTGTATGTGTATGTGTATGTGTATGTGTGTGTGTGTACATAAACACACACACACACACATACATACATAAACACAAACACACACATACATATACACATACACATACATATGTATATGCAACATACATACATACATACATATACGAAATTTGAGTTTCACAACAGTAAATGAGATAATACTTCTCAGAAGGCAAAGTACAATCTCTCCTAATTATAAGGGAAGGCTCCCCCTTTCTACTACAATTTCTATTTTCCCTATTCTTCCTACTAACTTTAAACTAAACTAGGATGTCACAACAACTTCGTTCTATTTTTTTTAGAACAAGTTCTATCTAATTCTCTTTTTAGAACAAATTCCTTCTTTTAATTGAAACAACTCAAACTTGCAATAATATTAAAACTATGCTAATTAGGAAGTAAAGTGTCCATGAAAGAACAAATTCGTTCGTTACTTCCTATTTTTTAAAATGAATTAGGGACGGGCCTTATGTATACAAAGAACTCAAAAAAAAAATTCAAATACCTAAGTCCTATCAACCATTGTAAACCAAAATACTGATATATTGTCAGCTCAAAGACTTTCAAATATATCATAAGACTTTCTACTCTAGCAAGATAACCCACTATAGCACAAAGATTGTACCTTCTTATCCACTTAATATAAACTTTAGAGATAAAAAAAAAAAAAACTCAAAGACTTTCCAATATTACCCACCCAATTTCCTATACTTGAATTCTCAAAGTAACACAAATTCTACCTTAATAAACTCAAATTATTCCTCAATATTTTGCAGCAATAACCATACACAACTTAGATCTTCCAAGAAGATATAACATAAATGACATAAGAACATTTATATCATACCCAAGAGTTATTTCAACACAAATATTGAAAGCCAAACTTGTCTTCTCTTTGATTAAGGCAAATTCACAATATGAACATAGAGTTTCACTTTGCTCTTTACTTTGGTAGAGTTCTGTTGCATAAAAGAATGATGGAAAAAGATCCTTATTACAATAGAAATCCTCATATATATAGAGGATAGGTGCAACATGAAACTAGGAAAATGCAACTAATTTGTGACCAAGTCAAAAGTAGAGACCTATTTGACTTAGAACACATGCAGTCTTATATGTGTACTAAAACATATACAAAATGACACTTAAGGTGTCACTTGACATTATAAAATGTCACTGAAAATCACAAAAATGACTAAGTTTCATTTTCTTCATGTTGACTATCATTTTTTAAATTCTTCAAATTTTTGCATGATATCTTTCATCTGAGCTCCATCAGGTCCTTGGGTATGGCTAGTGATGATCTTAACTCGTGTGATAGAGTCTTCTAAATCAATGTAGCACTTTTTGTGTTTCTTTAGAAGAGAATCCAAAAAGCCCTGGATGAATTGTAGATCAACCAATTTATCTATAAATTCCAACAGTCACCAACAAGATGAACTCCTTAATGACTACATCTGCATCAAGAACCTTTTGATTATAATCAAGGAAATCACATGGGATCTCAAATATTTTATCAACAATCTCTTTCTTCTTATTTTCACATTCTTTTTTAGCTTTCCTCATGTCCTTGATAAGGCACTCTAGGATATCCATTTGATGTTCTAGTGCCTTTTGTTGTTCAACATACATACATCATAAAGGAATGACACCATTTTGCATGAGATCAGTTGTAACAAAATCTTCAAGCTTTAACCATGCTTCAAAATCCTTCTCCTACATTTTCAGTTCTTGAGAGAAGATTTCTATGGTGTTGTTTACTTATGTCCTTACGACATCAAGGTTACTGACAATGGTAGAAACCAATATCAGGAGTTGTGTACCCTTAATTAACATTATTTCCATCCATTCTCCCAATACTATGCATCGTGATGCAACTTGTTGTGCCCTTTTCACAACTTGTTCATCCAGTGATGAAGTCATTATCTCAATGGCTTTCAAAGATTTGGTAACTTTGAGTAACATAGTGGTGAGTTGATAAACCTGTGCTTTGAGTTGATCATTTTTAACCTTATCTTAATCATACCGGGTGACAAGAGCATCTAAAGTTGATTGGACATCTCCTACTATAGAATCATGAGTTTTCTTTCTCAACTCAATCTTGTGGATTACATAATTTGATTCTTGAATTTGATTGATATCCTTATTAGGAGGAGGAACGACAACTTCTACATACTTGTTTCTTACTTTGTCCACCTTCACCCTTGACAAAAATTTAGCTTTCTTGGTGACCTTGGGTTTGGTTGGGACAAGCCGACTAAAGTCAAAGTCATCAGGAGACACTGCTTGCTACTTTCTCTTGGGAGCATTAGATAATAACCATGGAGGAAAATTTGAATCATCATCATCATCTATCACCACAACTTGGGAGGAATTGACTAAATTTTGAATAGTAGTGGTTACAATCGGTGATTTTATGGTAGTAAATAGGAGAAGATTTTCAAAAGATGACTCATAGGGCCTAGAACCCATCTCTTTGATAAATTTATCAAAATCATCAAACATGGTGGTGGAAACTTTAGACAGATTGGGAAAAGCAGAGAAACATTCTTGATGTTATCATGGGGAGTATCTAGAGCAGTTTCACTGGCACTGGGGGAAGAAACATGAACAACTATGCTAGGGTAGATGCATGTGACCTGACTCAAAAGTGGAGACTGAAGCTTGCATCATGGATGAAGAAAGAGATATCTGGGTTAGAGTTGTATGGGAGTTATCTACTTGTTGTAGTCCTTCCTCATCATATTCATCATGCTCTTGATCACCCCTTGATCATATTCAAGATTATAAACATTAATTGTCTATTTGATATTAGAGTTGTTGGAATGTGTGTTGTTCATTGATGTCAACATATTCTTGGGTTGCAGAGAATTGGTTTGCTGCAGAGAGTTGGTTTGGGTGATTTGTTGTAGATGTGTTGATGTTGTTTATTGGGTTTTGAGATGCTTATCTCTAGTTGATTCAGTATGAGTTTTAGTGTTCCAGGAGATGATTTAGTCAAGCTATATGATCTGGTGTGATGGTTGGTTTTTTTGTTAGTTTTGTGTTGCATAGTTGTGGTATTTGATCCATATTTGAAGTAGTCAACGGTGAGGAGGGACCTCAAAGAGATCAATCTGGACCGGTCAACAAGAGTATCACAATGGAAACACAAATATATGATGGAGGAAATGCATAACAAATTGTATTATAACATGAAAATTGATCACAGCCAACCGGTAACAATCAGGTTACAACATAACTGGGTCAGAGGCCTGCTAGAACATGCTCAAATACAGAATAAGTCACAACCGAGACCTTGAATCTTAATATCTATCTTCTACGCTCAATATAGCTACTTGATTAGTCAATTTATTACATTCTAATATGCAATTATAATTATACATACAATCCAAGGGATCAAAACTCGAAGAACAAGACCTAACGTGTAAAACCAACAAGGTCAACCTCCACCAAGAGATTCCTCTGTAAAATCCAAAGGATGAAGTGTAGATTGTGTGAAAAGGTCGGCCACACACTAAGGAATATCGGAATCAATGCCCAAGGCTCTGAAAGCTTTAGAAGGGGTTCTGGTAGATCACGAAAATAGGTTTAGGCAATCGGTAACAAGAAACTATCAACTGGTAACAGGAAGTTGTCAAGGAAACTGATAGCGATAACTTGTCGTAAAATGATCCAAATGCGACATAGTCTAGAAACAAGAAAGATGATCAATTCTTCAAGTGGAATCCAACTCCATAGGATCCGGTGAGCCAAAACCAAGACACACAGAAAGAAATGTTGAAACTGCAAACAGAAAGCTTAACAAAAAGATAATGTTTTTGGTTGATGCAAGATTTCTATGAACTGGGGATGCTCCTGCATCAGACATCCGGGATTATTGAAAAGGTGAGCCTCTCACTTTGCTAGGGTCAGGGGAAAATCAAGGTGGTCTACCTCTACTTAAGAAATCCAAGATGAATCATTAACCATTTTGTCCTTACACTTCACAAGATACTCCTTATACTTGTTGTTCATGTCCTACAAATGTCGCTTAACCTAAATATGAAAGGCTACCATGTGATCTACAAAATCTTTTGCTTCTAAACTTATCTGGTCTTCACTGCTAATATCTCTTAGTTTTGATATACCTCTAGGATGCACTCCAGTAACAATCTCAAAAGGTAAACTTTTGGTACTCCTATTTACGAAATTGTTGTAGGAAAACTCTGCTTGTGCAAGAATCAAATTCCAACTTCTGGTCTTATCTCCAACTAAACATCTCAACAAATTTCCCAAGCTCTAATTAACAACTTATGTCTATCCATCATTATGTGGATGAAGAGTAAAACTGAACTTCAAATCTATCTTCATCTTCTTGCAAGGTGCTCTCTAAAAATAGCCAACAAACTTAGTGTCTTTGTCTGAAACTATGCTCTTCGGCAATCCATGCAATCTCACTACTTCCTTGAAAAATAGGTCTGCTACATGTAATGCATTTGATGTATTCTTACAAGGTATGAAATGAGACATCTTCAAGAATGTATCCACTACCACAAATATAGAATCATTCCCTCTCGGTGTTTTAGGTAATCCAAGTACAAAACCCATACTTATATCCTCCCAAGGTCTTACTGGTATTGTCAAAGGTTTATACAATCCCACATTCTGACTACTACCCTTTGCAACTTGACAAACTCTACAAATCTGCACATATCTCTTAACATCCTTATAAATCTGGTGCCAAAAGTACTACTCACTCACCAATGCTACTGTTTGTCAATACCAAAATGTCCGGCTAATCCTCCACTGTGTTTCTCCTTTATCAGATTCTCCAACATATAACTCTTAGGTATGTACAACTGAACTCCTCTGAATAACATCCCATCTTGATTGAAGTAATCCAACCACTTGCTTTTATCAACCATAACCGGTTCTCTACATGCTTTCCAAGGTTCTACAAAATCTGGGTCATCATCATACAAGGTCTTCAAATCTTAATACTGTCACTCTCATTTCTGCCAGTAGATTCCTTCTCCTACTTAATGCATCAGCAACTTTGTTAGATTTCCCACTTCTATGCTTCAACACAAAGGCATAACTCTACAAAAACTCTACGCATCTCATATGTCTCTGATTCAACTTACTCTGACTGTTCAAATACTGCAAATCTTGATGATTTGTATACAACACAAACTCCTTAGGCAACAAGTAATGTCTCCACTCCTTCAAGGTGTGAACTATGCCATAAAATTCTTAATCATACATTGAATATCTCCTTCGAGCATCATTCAATTTCTCACTAAAATAAGCTACTACTCTCCCTTCCTGACTCAAGATTGCTCCTATTGTTGTTCCACTTGCATCAAAATCCACTTGAAATACTTTGTTGAAATCTGGTAAAGCTAACATAGGCTGCTCAGTCACTTTATGCTTCAATAGTTAAAAGCTTTTGTTTGCTCCAGTGGTTTACTTGAATTCCTTTTGATCTCTCCTCATGGTCTCGTCATAGGGTTACAAACTGAACTAAAATTTCTGATGAACTTCCGGTAAAAACTAGCCAATCCATGAAATGATCTTACCTCTCCATTGCTTTGCGGTGTAGGTCACTCAATAATTGATTTTACTTTCTCAGGGTCCATCTTCAAACCATCCTCAGATATCACAAATCCCAAATAGACTAACTCATCCTTCATGAAAGCACACTTCTTAATAATTATCAATAATTTTTCTTCTCTCAACCTCTGCAAAACTTGTCTCAAATGCAACAAATGCTCCTTTTTTGTCTTACTGAAAATCAGAATCTCATCCAAATATACAATAACAAACTTAACCAATAATTTCTTCAATAACTCATTCATCAACCTCATGAAAGTACTCGGTGCATTAGTCAACCCAAAAGGCATCACCAACCATTCATACAGTCCTTCATTTGGCTTAAATGATGTCTTCCACGCATCTCCTTCTCTGATCCTGATCTGATGGTATCCACTCTTCAAATCTATCTTTGTAAAGTATTTTGCTACAGTCAAACAATCCATTATGGCATCCATCCTAAGCAAAGGAAACCAGTATTTCACTGTGCTCTTGTTTATTGCTCTAGAATCAGTACACATTCTCCACTCTCCATTCTTCTTAGGTGCTAATATTGTTGGTACTCCACAAGGGCTCAGCCTTTCCCTGATCAAACCTTTCTTTAATAGTTCATGCACTTGTTTAGTTGGCTCTTCATTCTTTATCAATGTCATCTGGTGTGTAGCTTTGTTAGGCAAACTAGCTTTGGGAACCAAGTCCATGCAATGAATGATACTTCTCACAGGTGGCAATCCATCAGATACATTATCTGAATTGATGTATTCATATTCTGTCAGCAAATCATTTATATCTTCTAGTTGTTCCTCTTCATGCTCTGAATTCTTAGTCTCCTTAGGAATTAAGGCAAAACACACATTCTCATGTCTCAATCCATCCAAGAATTTCCTTCCATCTACCAAACAGATTCTAGCATTCATACAGACTTCATTCTTCAAAGGTTCCTCCAAAGGCAACAAGGTTTGCTTCATCCAGTTGGCCATAATAGTGTATGTTTTCTTCCTCCCATCATGTACTTCTTGTCTATCAAATTACCAAGGTCTACCCAACAAAAGATGACAAATATCCATTGGCATAATATCACACAAGACTTCATCATGATAATTTCCAATTTTCAATTTCACCAAACATTGCTCACTTACTAACAACTTATGTTCATCCTGAATCCATGCTATCTGATAAGGTTTAGAGTGTTTCAATCTCTCCAAATTCAACTTAATCACCATCTCTTCTAAAACAAGATTATCTAAACTACCACTATCAATAACAACTTTACAACACTTACCAGATACCTTACATCTGGTCTTGAACAAATTCTTCCTCTCCAAGGGCTCTTCATCTCCTCTGGTATGACACAAAGTTCTCCTCATAATCAATAGTTCTCCATCTTCTGGTTTATTGTCTGATCCGGTGGGGTTTTCTTCCACCACTGCTGCTCTTTCGGGACTCTGTCTTCTTACATTCAAAAGCACGATGTTCTCCTCCACACTTATAGAAAGTTCCTCTAAATGTTATCTTGTCTTGTCTTTGAAAAGTCTCACTCTGGCATCCATCTGATTCTCTCCATCGGTAGAAATTTCTATCATCCTTTCGGTATGAATTACCTTCTTTGTTCACTTCCTTGTCCTTGTTCTGAACTATACAGGTTCCTCTACCTCCAGTATATCCTCTTCCTCTGGTAAACCTTCCACCTCTGCCTCTATGCCTCTGCTCATGTCTTTTTTTTAGCTTCTCTTTTGCCTTTAAGGCATACTGTTAAGCCTCTTCAACACTCTCTAATTTGATCAAACTAAGTTCACCTTGTATAGACATCCACAATCCATTCAAATATCTTGCAACTTGTTCAATTTCATCATCAACATGTCTGGATCTGATGTTCAACTTGTAAAATGCTTCGGTGTATTCCTTCACACTAGATTCCTTTTGTCTCAAATTTTGCAACTTCTAGAACAGATTCACTTGATAATTAGTTGGCATAAACTTTGACTTCAACTTAGCAATCATTTGATCTCATGTCTTAATCTTGTCTTTACCTCTTCTTTGTCTATCAACTTTCAAATGCTCCCACCAAAGAGATACATGACCTTTCAACCGAGTACAGGAATATTTCACCTTCCTTTCTTTTGCAATGTTTTCAAATCAAAGTATTTCTCCATCTCTGAGATCCACTTCATTAATTCATCTAAATCTAACTTCCCATCATATTCTGGTGGGGTAAAATGAGGTTTAGTATTCACCCTACTCAAAACCCTTAAAAACATTTCCTCATCCAAATCAATCGTCGATGGGTTTGCTTGTTCTGCTATGGCTACTTCTCCTTCATCTTCACTTACATCTTCAATATGTGAGCCTCTTCTATGGGATATATCCACGGCTTCCAACCGGGTTGTTATACCTCGCAACATTACCATCATAGCATGGTCTACATTTCCACACACTCCACCATTCCTAGCTCCTCTTCGCACCATCATTCACGTCAGTCCTCTGCAGCTGTAGGTTGTGTTGTCCTCAATTTCAGTTTGGCCAACATCGTGAGGCAACCCTACAAAACTAGTCCATTTCATACCTTATGGTTTCCAGGATAGCTTAATCAACTTGGTCGGTTAGTTCGTTTCGTTCTTCGCTTTTCGTTTTTATTATTTTCTTTGCTTTTTAAGTTTGCATTTTAACCTGCAGTTCGGACTTTAAAGTCCGAACTGCAAGGGTCTTTGTAAATAATTACACTTCAGACTTTAAAGTCTGAAGTGTATTTGAGTTTAGTTGTAGTCAGCAGTTCGGACTTTAAAGTCCGAACTACATTTGGTTTTGACTGCAGTTCGGAGTTTAAAGTCCGAACTGTTGTTTGCTTAAGACTGCAGTTCGGACTTTAAAGTCCGAACTACAATTTGTTTTGGATTGCAGTTTGGAATTTTTTCTCTAAACTGCATATGGTTTTTGTGTTAGTTGCATGTCGGGTTTTAAAGTCCGACATGCAAGTACCCCTAGGTCGTATGTCAGACTTTAAAACCCGACATGCAACTATGAGTTGTATTAATTAGCATTTATTGCTAATTAGGGTTTTTGTTTAAAGTTGTTTTTAAATGTTAATCTTGCTTTTTAATCCTCATTCCTAGTTTTTATTGCGTGCCTCCACCTCCTTTTTCCTCATTGCAACCCAGATCTCTCCTCTTCGTTGCTCGATCAAATCACCCATATCCGGATTTCGCAATCTCCACAGCGGAATAGGTATGTGCTCGTTTTCGGGTTTTTATTGTTTAAATGTTTTTACTTTCATTTTTTCCTTTTGTTTGTTTTTCTTGTTTTCGGTTTTCGCTTTTGGAGGACGATCGAGTTTTGAACTCCGATTGCCTCCTTAGCTTTGGAGAAATAATTGGATTTCAAAACCTAATCGTTCTCCAAAACCTCCCCTATTCTAAGCTGCATATCAGAGTTTAAACTCCGGTATACAGCTGAACCGTTGTATCCTCTGCATATCGGACTTTAAAGTCCGATATGCGACCTATTAACCTTCGCATATCGGACTTTAAAGTCCGATATGCGGAGAGGTATAGGATGGCATGTCAGGTTTTAAAACCTGACATGTCAACCGGTTTTCCTTCCCCTAAGAAGCACATCGGACTTTAAAGTCCGATGTGCCCCTAAATTTTTCCAGTCAGTTTTTTCTTTACATATCAGACTTTAAAGTCCGATATGTAAATGTCTTTCCCCAGAGTTGCACTTCGGACTTTAAAGTCTGATGTGTTGATATCCTTTCACAAACCTGCACTTCGGACTTTAAAGTCCGATATCCAAATTTTTGTTGGTAAAGAAGCAGGTCGGACTTTTTTCTCCGACCTGTTGTTTTAGCAGTTTTTACTCCTTGGCATGTTTTGAGTCCCATTTTTTGATCCGTTTGAGAAAAAATTGATTTTTGATAATGATGAATGGCTAATCATTAGTGTTGAATGTAGTCATTGTGCACAAATGTCAAAGCCCTCCCACAGCAAGCCCGAGTCTTCCTCAGGACAACCTTCTCCGAGTAAGGCATCATCAAAAAAGATGAAATACAAGTACGATAGGTACTTGAATATGTACCCTAAAAGTTTAGTGGATTCTAACATTAAGGAAATTAAGGACACTAAAATTGGTCACGTTGACATGCAAGAGTTTCTTGACTAGGTTCAGAAGGCTCCTGCACACCTGACCAGTTTAATCAAGTCTGAGCTGCATAAGTATGCATCTTTCCCAGTTGCGGCTCATGATCCTGAATTTGTACTAGCAGTGGCTGATCACTTTGATCCAAGCACAAGACAGGTAAGGGATGATGATCAAAAGGTCATAATGACTCTAGACAGCGTATTCTTCAATAGTATTTTCAAAGGCTCATTGGTAGAAGAAGTGGCTGATATTTCTCAAGAGAGTGCTCAAGAGTACTACGAGAAACACGAAGATAAATGCAAAAAGGTGATCAATACTATTTATCTTTCAACTGCTAGATCCTCCCTCACTTCTCGGTGGCTTAAGTCTTTTCACAGGAGTGATTTTAATGAAGAATATAATAACATGGTCACCATGTTATCCAGAGTAAGAGGATTAAAAGACTCTCATTATTTCCAAAGCTGGATGATTTACTATATGAATATAATCAGAAAGGGAGCTGCAAGAATTGATTGGGGAGAACAAATCAGTGATGCGCTTTGCGCCCAACTGAAAGAGGTCAAGGTAACACTAAATTTTTATATGACCTATACCTATTTTACGTAGCTGCCTCTATGAGGCAATATCCAGGCTTGTCAACCAAGGGTGACAGAAGAATAGTGCCTGTTTGGGAATACTATGATCAACTCACTATCAAAAATCAAGGTAATCATTACAGGAGGGTTAATGATGCTTTCTTTGTTGTTTGGAAATGCATTTTTGATAAAGTCCTGTATAAGAGAAGAATATCAGAGGCCGCTTACAGTAGGGTTTCCCACTTTGGTTGTGTCTTCCTTCAATTCCCCATATTCACCTATATCCGGATTGGATGCTTCTCAGGTGAGCCCTTTATTCTTCCAAGGTTTCCTTTAGATAAAATTATCCTTATGGAGTTGTGCAGACAACTGATTTTCATGAGAAACAATCACAAGCACACAAGACTGGGCTGAAATTCCCAGAGTCAATTGGTAGGTATTCTGTGCTAACTAACCCCAAAGCCAAAAATATGGAGGAGGAGATGCAGTGGAATACCATGAGAAGATTCAAAGCCTAAACTGATTTTGATTTTTAGGGTATAAAGAGAAAGCTCAAAAGGACATACACTCATGTCTATAGGTTTGAAGATGTTTGGGCGGACTGTCAGGATGAGGAGGATATAAGAAGGATGGACTTCAGCCACCTTACTTTGGAACAAATTGAGAATCTGGATCTAGCCAAGATCCCAATGACTATGGAAGACATAGATGACATAGTAGATCCTATTTACTATGAGAAGAAGATTGCTGACTCCCCACTCCCACTTGTGCAATGGTCAAAGAAAGAAAGCAAGTCCATTACTCAAAGGATCTCTCCTATTATAGCAAACACCAATGCTTGGTTGCTAAAGAAGAATCTCAGGATGAAATAGTTTCCCACCAGTTCAGGAGATGATGACAACAGTGATGGTCCATTGGGCAAGACAGCGACAGCTGAAACTAGAACCAAGAACAGGGTGGACTCACAAGCACTATCTTCAGCTCCAGTGGTACAATTAAAAGGTAAAGGGCCTAAAATCAAATTTAAGGTTAAAGGGTCAAAACAAGGCAAATCATCATCAGTGTCATAGGAGGCGGCAATGAAAGAGCCAAAACAACCACCTATCAGTGAAGCTAGAAAGGGTAAAGAGGTCGAAGAAGGTAAAATTCCTCAACAAGAGGAAGAACTGACACAAGAAGTGCCACATTCGGTTGAAGTTGATACGACAACCACTTCACAAGTAGTTGTTCACTCTATTGATTCTGACTCTGATTCTAATCAAGAAGATGAAGATGTTCATGAAGATGGAGATCTAAGTATGGGCATGCCGCAATCAGAGACTATTGGTCAATTTTTTACAATAACCAACTTCTCTACTTTAGATGATATCCCTTCATCTACTTTTGAATCTACCATGCTGGACTTTAATGAAACTTTGCAAGATGCACTTGCAGAATAGGTGTCGGTAGATTTACCAATCATTACTACCACCGTCACTACCATCCCTTCATTGGTGAGCTCTAAAGTTACACTGACAGCACACTCAACTCTTCCACCAGTAATTGAAGAGGTACCAGCAACAAATGTTCCATTAGATGCTTCAATATCAGCACCATCAGTTACACTTACAACTGCTCCAAGTTCTAGTCAACCTATTCCAGAATCCTCTACCCCAAGTCAACAAGGAGCCACTACTCCATCATCCAATCTAGAACTACCCCCTTGGATGGAAGTAGTGGCCCCTAAAAGGAAGAAACAGGTAATATCTCCTGATGAATTTGACTTTGAACTTTTGGTTCCTCCAAAGCCTAAGGGAACAAAGAAGCCAAAGACAGTATATCGAGTGGTAGTAGACCTGGCTTCCAAAAGAAAATACGCTGAAGTTATGGTGCCATCGTCAGATAAGGACAAAGGCAGCATACAATCAGAAGACTATACCATGCAAGTTGTGGAGCTCAAAGTGGAGACACATGAAAGCGTGAAATTAGATTCTCAAATAGCTCTTAATTCTTTGTTAAGAAAACTAGATCAGGAAAGGGATGAGAAAAATATCCTAAAGCAGAAGTGTGAGTAGTTGACCAACATCCTCCTAAAGGTAACACAATCTTCTCAAGAGGTTGACCCTATAGGATCATCAATAGACACTAAAGCTATCAAAAAGATTGAGCAAGTAGGAGCTAAGGGCTGAGTAATGGACGAATGGATCTCACGGCTAAGGTCAAAAGGCTCTCATCTCCTGAGTTCAACGATGGAGTTATTGTCTAATTATGAAGTGATCCGGAGTCGGATGCAAGGACTCAAAACCTCTTTATCCCAGGAAATTGAGGAAGTTGTGAAAAGCACTACCCTTTGGAGCAAAATGGAGGATTTCAGGATAGATGTCCTGGTTGAAAACAAGGTAATTCCCACAAGAGAGAAGTATATTCAGATCTTGTCATTATTGTCTCATATACAAGAGACGATGAAATTAATGATTGCAGAACTAGATCATGAAAAGAAAGAAGGTGATGATGAGGTTGACCTTATTTTTGCTAAAGTAGGTGATCTCCCTTGCTATTTGTATGATGGTGACCAAAATCTCGTCACTGCTGAGGTCGTCACCCAAGAATTTCTTTCCTTGATGGACCAGTGCACGGGACAAGACTTCTCCCTTGGTACATTTGACAAATTGTTGGAAATTCAAGTCAGCTTTGAAGTACTTGCATCCATGCTAAAGGATGTTAAGAAGAAGCAAGTGAAGATCCAAGAAGTGATATCCCGTGTTCAAATCATCACAAGTTCTACCTTGATGCCAAACCAAGAAGAGGTCAAAGCTATCCTCGCCAAGTTTGAAGGTTTTCAGAAATCCAATGAAGAAGAGAATCAAGAATGAAGTTCCCCCTTTTGACACTCTTCCTTCATGCAGCTACACCAATAGATGTTGTAAATTTTCATGCAGCTGCACGTTTTCTTTATGTAGTAGTTGTAGTAAAGTGGGACTGTGCGGTTGAATAAGTCAATTGTGCCCACCTTTTTCTCAACTTCTTTTCCTATATAAGGAGGACCTTTTTGTAAATATTTTCATCTTTTTCATGCTTAGAAAAACTCTGCTGGATTTTCATCCCAATTTAGACTTTGAGCTTTTGTGATGAGAATTCAATCAAACAAATAAAGAAAACGGTTTTGTTGATTGCAAACTTTGTGTTGTATCAATAAATTTGTTTATATTATTTAATGTTCCTATGTTCATTGAATACATATTATCTTTACGTATTTGATCTTAAGATATTGCTACATGGTTAAAGAGCTCTCAAATCCTACCAATAGACTTTGTGCTCTTAGCATGCTTGAGAAATCTACTGATAAAGGAAGTAACTTGTAGTAAGCTTTCTATTGTTGTGGTTATTAGTAGTTTAATTGATTAGAAATTTACACTTAAAGACTTTGAGCTTTAAGCTAAGTTTCTACTTTTTTAATTTGTAAGGATCAGTGTAAATCAGTGTTACCATAAAGGAGACTTTGTGCTGCTTAAAAGTAACTCTTAGTATAGTTTATTAGATTAATAGTTCTTTTCTTTGAATATCTGAAGAGGTAGAGAAACTATAACTAGGCGAAGGGAGAATACATAAACTCTGAAAAAAGAGAGTTATATGCCCAATGCCAACCCACCAATTTAATTTCTTGTTAATTAGAGGAGAAATTTCATAGGGAACCTCCCCTTGATGAGAGGAGAGATTAATTTCTTAGCATAGTGTTGTGTGAATTTTATGTTTTGTCATTAGTACGCTGGTGACAAAATATTCACCCAACAGGTTGGTCCACAATCCACCACCCTACAACAAAAATCTCAGGACACGCAACCTCCAGAATGAAAATTCGCTCTGACACCACTTGAAGCAGTCAGCGGTGGGGAGGGACCTCAAAGAGATCAATTTGGACCGGTCAGCAAGAGTAACACAATGAAAACACAAAGATATGATGGAGGAAATGCAGAAATGATTGTATTATAACATGAAAATTGATCACAACCAATCGGTAACAACCGGGTTACATCATAACCAGCTCACAGGCTTGCTAGAACATGCTCAAATACAGAATAGGTCACAATTGGGACCTTGAATCTTAAGATCTATCTTCTACGCTTAGTCTAGATACTTGATTATTCGATTTATTACTTTCTAAAGTGCAATTACAATTATATATACGATCCAAGGGATCGGTTCAGCCCAAAAAGGTATCAAAACCTGAAGAACAAGACCTAACGTGTAAAACCAACAAGTTCAGCCTCCACCAAGAGATTCCTTCAGAAAATCCAAAGGATGAAGTGTAGATCATGGGAAAAGGTCAATCACACGCCAAGGAACATCAGAATCAATGCCCAAGGCTCCAAAAGATTCGAAAAGGGTTCTGGTAGATCACCAAAATAGGTCCAGGCAACCGGTAACAGGGAATTGTCAAGGAAACCAATAGCGATAACTTGTCGAAAAATTATCCAAATACGATGTGGTCTGGAAACAAGAAAGATGACCAAGTCTTCAAGTATAATCCAACTCCATGAAATCCAGTGAGCCAAAACCGGGACACAAAAAAATAAATGTTGAAACTGCAAACAGAAAGCAAAACATAAAGAAAATGTTTTTGGCTGATGCAAGATTGCTATGAAGCGAGGATGCTCCTGCATCAATATTGCTCTAAAATTAGATATCTTGTGTTTCATATTTTGGAGAGTGTTTGGGACATTTATGTGTGTCCTTAGATCGGATGGTTCATGATTTGGAACTTTGCAAGCGTATCTTTGAGTTTGTTAGTTGGTGTTCTTGAGCTCTGATGATGAAATAATGTTTCTTCTTATTATCTGTGTTGTTGCGATGATTGTGGTATAATTCATGTTGCTTTTTGATGTTCTCTTATCATTTCCTATGTGTTTTGGTGGTCCGCGTTGATCGTGATGCACGTAATTGAAGATTTTATTGGTCCAGTGGTATTCTTCGTGTTATGCGACATATTCAGTGGTGTAGCATGTTGTGGATGATCTTGGCAATTTAATTGGTGGTGTTGCGTATTTGAGGATTTGATTTACGTCCATGCTATGTCTTTGTCGACATTGTATTGGTCCAGTTATGGATTTATGTATTGTGTGGTGTAATTTTGTAATTAGTTCTTATGTGTTGAGCCAACCTTATGGTTAAGGTTGATGATTTGTATAAATAGGTTTTGTATCATGTAAGTTGTGTGTATGCGAGTATTTGAGGTTATTATATGTGTGAACGAGCAGATATATCATTCAAAAGTGTGGAAGAGAAGATAAGTGTTGTTGTGCAGACAGTGTGCTTAATCAGAATTGTAATCAGGCATTTGGAGATGCTATTCTTTCAGTTCATGTAATCCAGATTGTTGTTCGATCTGTGTAAGGCAATGAGCCTTTCCAGGGTTGTAGCCCTTCTTGTATTTGAGCAGTGAGCTCTAGGTAGTGTGCCTAAATTCATGTGCATTCCCCATTGTAATATTTACACATACTACTACAGAGTATCATCTTATTATGGGTAGGTTCCCACCATGGTTTTTCCCTTAACTGGGTTTTCTATGTTAAATATATGTGTTATGTGTGTTATTGATGTGGTGATTATTTATGTTATTTTTATTCATGATCAGATCAAAAGTTAAAATTAATTGGTTTGAGTTTGGTGAAAACCAATTCACTCCCCCCCCTTAGTTTTTCTATTGCTTTTATGCCAACATAGTCTCTATATCATGATGCTCACCTTCCAATTATTCATCTTGTATTTCAGGTTCCTATACCTCATGAACATTAGAGGTCGATGGCTCTCCTTGGGTCTTTCCCTTATTGGTTCCAACTGTGAACTTCAACTTGGGAGCCTTTGAAGGAGTGGTTGATTCATGTTTGTTCTTTGTTATGATTTCAGACCTCTTTCCAATAGGTCCCGCTATATCATCATCAGAGCTAGAGGAGAAGGGTTTCAACTGAAATCCCTTGCTCGAAATCCATACACTAGTATTTGCAAGAATACTTTGAAATATATCTTTGATTGAGGTCGACTCCTTTTAAGACCATTGGATGAGGGGCAAAGAAGTAGAGGAGATCTTCTTTTCAACATATATCAGATCCAAGACATTACCATCTTCTTCTAGGTCCTCGGGGGCATCTGCAAGATCAAACTCCCTAATCCAATCCACTGTTAACTGACAGTAATCAAGCTTCCTGATATCATGTTGAATCCTGCAATCAACCCCTACAACCTCAATATGATGGATGTGAACATATGCCTTTTTCAATTTGTTCCTTATTCCCCTATAATAGAAGTCTCTTCGTGCCTTGAAGAACTTCATAGTCACTCTTCTCAGCTCTTCCCACATTACCCTAGATTTAAAGATAGAAGTGATGAAATATATGCTAATGGTTAAAGTAAACTTCAAACCTATTTTGTGGGAACTTGATTGGGCCTCATGGACCACCACCATTGAACAAGCCAATTCCATCGGCAAAATTTTATCTAATGGGTACCTTGGAGCATAAAGGTTTCACCATTGAAACACCCAACTCTGAGATAAGAGAAAGTGGGGAACTAAAAGAACATGCATCCATATTAATTTACAACCTGCCAAGCATGATCAAAGACTCTTCTCCCATACAAATCATTATTCAACATGCACGTATGATATCCAAAGAAAGCATCATTCACTCTTTAGAAATGATTGAGACTATCTTTCATCACCAATTGAGAGTAGTACTCGTGTACAACAACTTGCCTCTTGTCATCTATTGTAGATAGTCTAGGAAAATGTCTCATTGAAGCTGCAATGTACACCAAATAGGAGGTCATGTAGAACTTGAGAGTGGTTGGTACTTTGGTAAGTCGTTCATATATGGCATCACTGATTTACTTACCCCAGAAGATCCTTTCCTTGTTTTGTCTAATAACATGGATATATTGATACATCCATTTATGGTAGGCTATGAAGTGGGAAGCCCTTTTACTGTACTTGGGAGAGTTACTAAATCATTTACCTCTTCAATGAAATAACTTCTAGGAAAAGTCTTCGGCCACCTGGCAATTTTATGCCTCAAGGTCTTCAACGAGTTATCATTCATGTTCCTCCTACATTTGTTAGAATTTCGGTCATAGTAAGCCTGAGTTGATTGCATTCTTATATCTGAGTATTTTTCAATATTACAACACTTGAAAATAGTGTCAAAGAAATCTTCATCCAATCTGATCAACTTTTAACCAGTGGTGTCCTTTACACTCTTGCTAGCAAAATCAAAATGACTTGCAACTGCTATAATGAATTTAGGATCTTGAGCAGACATAAGAAAAGTTGCAATTAAATGGATACCACTGCTGATGATGGACTCCATTTTGTAGTATGACTTGGAGGTTGCTCAACTCTTTTAAGAAACTCAGCTAGGTCAACATGACCTCTCTCTGTGTCCCTTATATGATCTATATTTGATGAAATCGACGAAGGCAGGAAGACCAGATGTGGGTCTTGCTTCTTGAACTTCATCACCTTCTTTCTTAAAGAAGCCTCTATCATTTGTATAGTAATACTAGAACATGTGGAAAACCATCAATATTGTAGAAGTGCAATGAATCAACCAATTTGTTCATTTGAATCGAACAAATTCTTAAATATGATGCATTTGAAGCCATTTAGGGTTTCCAAAACCCTCATTGTATCTTGGTAGTTCAAAGGTAAATCAAGCCTATGAACACTTTTTATGTGTGTGCAATTGGTGTAATTTGGGTTCATAGGCCCGAATTACACCTTGGGAAAGACAAAACTAAATGTAGGTCAGACCTACAGTTCTAAAATACACCAAGTTAGTGTGAATCACAAACAGGTGTAAGTCAAGCTTATAATTCCACTCAACACCTAGATGAGTAATTCACAATGTAAGGCAGGTTTATAAACCTTCCATACACTTGGAAAGGGAAAAACTCAAAACAAGGTGTAAGGTGGGTTTATAAACCTGCCATACACCATGGAAGATAAAACACAAATCTAGTGTAGGGAAGGTTTACAGACCTGCCATACACTGAAGTGATGGCAACAAAGAAACATGGTGCTTGGTGGGGTCATGGACCCGCCATGTACCAAGCAAAGTCTTTGGTGCATGGTAGCCCTACGACCTCGACAAGGATCACCTTATACATGGGCAATGGAAATGGTGTTGTGTGTGTGTGTGTGGATACATATATGCATGTACATACATACATACATACATACACACATACACACATATATATACACACACGATAGATATACGTACATATGTGTGTGTGTATTGTAAGAATTTGTCAATAATAACCAAGATCTAGAGGTCAACGAATAATACAAAACAAGAGAGACAAAGATAGACAATAACAAACTATATTCTCATCAAGATGCAACAATCGATAAACTATACAATGAACATGAGCCTGCTTATAGAGGCAAGGCCATAGGGAAATGGGAGCACACAATCATGACATGTGGCCCAATGAGATACAAGGGTAGCTAGAGGTAGGTTGGAGAAATAATATAATATTCTAATAAAAGTGGATCACCCACCGAAGGTAGAATGTGATAAAAAGATAGCACCAAAAAAGGTGGAATTTCTCCTACAACCATCTTCCCTATATGCATTCTTCCCTAAGTGTCTCATGTGCAAACTACAATGAATGCATTACCCTAAGTCAAATTAAGTAGAGTGTAATTATGAGACATAATTTACACCAACACCCCCCCTTAAGTGAAACTTAGGGTAATGTCGACTCAAGATAACAATGCAAAATGGGTCCCGACTACTAGGCCATGCTAGGTACCCATGAACAAATGCAATGCAATCTCTCACAAACAGAGAAAGGGAAAAAAAATAGTGCAAAAAAACTCCACCCCAAAAGAGATGAAACTACAAAAAAACTCTCAATGAAGAAAGACAAAACCCCGTGAGAGGAAAAAGTCCCCCCCATAAGAGAGGATGGAGAAGTCAACTGACCCCTCTGATGAAATATCTCACGTCCCCAAGATAGATCACAACTAATAAAACTTACTCTTTGTGAAGGGTTTGGTGAAAATGTTTGCAACCTGCTCTACTATAGGACAATACTATAAATCAATGACCTACTCCTGAATCAACTACTTGATGTAGTGCATGTGGATCTCAATGTGTTTGGTCTGTTGATGGTGAATTGGGTTCTTCGAGATCTAAATGG
This sequence comes from Cryptomeria japonica, assembly GCF_030272615.1. Classification (NCBI taxonomy): domain Eukaryota; kingdom Viridiplantae; phylum Streptophyta; class Pinopsida; order Cupressales; family Cupressaceae; genus Cryptomeria; species Cryptomeria japonica. The sequence goes on from NC_081409.1 coordinate 224,376,795, forward strand.
CACTCTAATTGTCACAATGTAGGACTATAGGTTGTGGAGTGGTGAAGCCAAACTTTGTGAGATTATTCTGAAGCCAAATAGCCTCAGTAGATGCATTAACAGCCCCTCGATACTCAGCCTCATTCTAAGAAAGAGCAATAGCATGTTTCTTCTTGCTCTACCAACAAATGGGGCTCAAACCAAGATGAAAGTTATAACGTTAAGTGGACTTGTGATCATCAAGATCACCATCCCAATCAAAGTCTTTGTAACCAACCAAGGCAAGTCATGTGCCTGTTGCATAGTGAATCCCATAGTGATGTGTACCCTGTATGTAGTGCAAGATGTGTTTGGCAGCTTTCCAATGAAGCCCTTGTGGTTTGTGCATAAAACGTTAAACCATGCCAATCACAAAGGAAATATCAAGGTGTATGTGAGTCAAGTAGATAAGATTCCCAACAAGTTGGTGATACAATGTGGCATCAACAAGTGGAGTGGAACACTTAGCCTCAAGCTTGACTCCTAAAAGAAAGGGAGTCAATGCAGGCTTACAATCAAACATGTGGAATTGTGATAGAAGATCAAGATAATACTTGTTTTATGTAAGAGTAATAATAGAAGAAGATTGAGAAATCTCAATTCTAAGAAATTAGTGCAAAAGGCCCAAGTTAGTCATAGCAAATTCCTCATGCAAAACAGATTTGGCAATGCTAACAATCGATGACGTACTCCCCGTAATGATCAAGTCATCAACATAGAACACTAGTATCAAATGAGAGTCATCTTGTTACAAAATGTAGACATTTAGATCACAATAACACTTGGTGAATCCTACAAAGAGAAGAAAGGAATCCATCTTGGCATACCAATCCCTAGGGGCCTGCTTGAGGCCATAGATAGACTTCCTCAATCGGCAAACCAATGAAGAATCCTAAATGAATCCCCATGGCTTCTCCATGTAAACCTCCTCTTTGAGATCCTCATGAAGAAATGCACTCTTCACATCCACCTAATGTACAACCCAACCATGAGCTATAGCAATAGCAAGTGTCAAGCCAATGAAGTTAATCTTAGATATGGGTGCAAAGCTCTCAATATAGTCAACACCAGGAACTTGTGAGAAAACTTTTGCAACAAGCCGAGCCTTGTACTTATCCACACTACCATCTACTGCAAACTTAGTTTGATAGATCCACTTACATCAAACCATCTTTCTCCCCTTAGGAAGATGGACTAACTCCCAAGTGTTGTTCCTCATCAAGGAACTATACTCTTCCTCCATGGCTAAGTCCTACTTAGGAACTCTCGATGCTTCCTAAAAGGTCTGTGGATCGAAAGCTATAGGAATGTAAGAATGTGGAATCTCCTAATGTTGTGATTAAGTCCTTTGAGTGTGTAAACGATCCCCAACAAGAGAACTTGCTGACTCAAGAGTCTATCGATCCCAACAAGGTCTTGGAGGAGATGAAGGGCGTGCTACCTAAAATGTAAGTGGACCCTGCAAAGGTGTGAGCCGGCAAGTCAAAGTTGAGGGAGAATCATAATCTTAGTTAGAGTTGAGCAGGAGGATGCGAGGCCAAGCTAGGAGATATTTCCTCAAACTGAACACTCCTCTCAATGAATACCTCATGCATCTTTGGATCCATAAGTATATATGTCTTAACACCCTCAGAATATCCAACAAATATGCAAGCCTAATCTGAGGTTCTTATGCCTTGCATTTTTGCAAAGGAATGCAAGCACATGCTAGACACTCAAAGACCCTAAAATATCTCACAATCAATTTTCTACCACACCAAGCCTTAAAAGGAGTGATACCCTTCAAAGCCTTGTGGGGAACCCAATTTTGGATGTGTGTGCCACAATTGATAGCTTCTACCCAAAAATTTGGACCAAGAGAATGAGCATGGATCATGCAACTAGCCATCTCCTGAAGGGTTCTATTCTTCCTTTCTACAACACAATTTTGTTGTGGAGTGTAGGCAACTGAGTATTGAAGATAAATCCCCTCAAGAGCACAAAATTCCTCAAGCCTATTATTCATATATTCCTTCCATTGTTTGTGTGAAGAATATTGACTAACTTCCCTAATTACTTATCAACATGATCCTTGAAGGCTAGAAATGTGCCAAACACTTCACTCTTGTGAACAAGAAAGTAGACCCAAGTGAAGAAAGAGTAGTCAAAAATTAAAGTGAGGACATAGTGGGCCTTGTTCAATGATGTACTAGAAATGGGCCTGTTACATCATTGTGAACCAAGTGAAGAACTTCCAAAGCTCTCCAAGATTTCCCCTTATCAAATTTCTCTTTGGGATGCTTGCCCATGGAACACCCTAAATATACACCATCTAAAAAGATGATTTGAGGTACACCTATGACCATATCCTTAGAGCTTAGCTACTAAAGATAGCAGTAGCTGAGGTGACCAAACCGCTCATGTCATAGCTTATTTTTTGAATTTGAATGAGTGTAAAAAGCCATAGAAGGAGACCGAGGCACAAAATGGGAGAATGAATAAAGTTACGAGTTATGATCGGCTTGTCCCACTGCTACCAAGTTATCAGTCTCAAATTTTGTTACCACAACTAAATTAGGTTTAAACTCACTTTCTTTCCATTTCCATAGTGGGTGATTTGGTAGATAGAAAGGAGGTTGGTGGTCAAGTTAGGAGCATATAAAACATTCTCAAAAGTTCCATCATCCATGGCAATTGATCCATTCCTTTCAACTTCCACTTGTGTATCATCACCAATGAAAATGTGAGGTACCTTAGGTGGCTCCAATGAGGAAAATTGCTCCTTTTTTAGAACCTGTGCGATGTGAGGCACCTAACTCAAGTATCCACTACTGCGAAGAACCTATTTTAGCCATAAATGTTTACCCTTTTCCTTTTGACTATGAGGAAGTGGAAGGAGATGAATCCTTCTTCTTGTAGGTGGATGAAAAATTGAAGTTGTTCTTTTTAATGATGTTTGTCAACTCATCAATTTTCTTTGAGTGGCAATGATACTTATCATGATCAATTTTCTTGTAATATGAACAAGTTGGCCTCTCCTTCTTAGGTGTATTCCCCTTCTTAAAAGAGGATGAAGAATTTTATTTTTGTGGAGAGGATGATTGTACTTTATCATGTTGTATCTTCGACTTGAACTACTTCTGCTTCTTGTTGGAACCCTTGCCATGATTGCTTTGATTCCCTTGATTAGCCACCAAAGCTTTGGACTTTGAAGGCTTGAGAATCCCCATGCTTATCAACTTTGACTGCTCTAACATCAAAATTTATATGAATGCATCAAATGAGGGCATAGTGAAAGAAGTACCCTCTATCAAGCGATGGGTTTGGAAGCTAGAACCAAATGCTGCATATTCTAATGGAAGATTTCCCAACAAATTATAGACCAATTGTGCATCCTTCTTGTCAATTCCATAATCTTTAAGTTGTGCTCTTAGCTCATTTTCCTTAGTGATATAGTCTTGGATTGTATCAAAATTCTTGGGATCCAACATAGTGAGATCATTATCAAGCTGATAGCCCCTAATCTCATCAATTTGGCCATACAATTTACCCAAGATATCCCAAGCATCCTTAATTGTTTTACACTTTTCAATTTGAAAGATGAGATCCTTTGATACATACTTCCTCAAAGTTCCAAGAGCCATAATGCTTTTAGTGATCCATTCCATGTGAGCATTAGGATTAGTCGGTGTCAAAATAGTTCCATCAATATAATGAGTTAATCCTTTTTTCCATTAATGTACTCCAAGCATCAATTTTCCAAGAAGCATAGTTATGTAGAGTTAAAAGTGGATATTTAGGAGAACTCATAACAACAAAATGAAAGAGCACAAGATGAAGTGAGGCACGATCACACAAGACACCCCCCCAAATTCACTCAATCAAAGAACCCCCCTAAAATGATGATTTGGTAATTTATATGTAGTGCATCTACAATGGGTCACTTGCAAACAAGGGCAAAGTGGGCTTCTCAGTTCAAGATTACAACTACCTCAAATAGGCTATAGTAGACTCAAATGAATAATGCACAAGACCTAATTTGAGATCCAAGAAAATTACAAGTACCAAATACGCCAAAAATTACCAAATTCTGAAAGTGATATTTCTATTCAAAATGGTAAAAAAATGATAGCACCACGTGAAAATAGACAAAAAATTATGCACTTAAAAAAAATGACACCTAAAAAGGAGGTTGCATGAGCCTAAGAAGTTGTAGAATCAAGGATTGGATAGGTATAGTTGTAAAAAACTAATCCACCAAAGTCAAAAAATAACCACACCACAGTGGAGAGCATAAAAAATTACCCAACCACAAAAAATTGTATTGAAAAAGGCTACAAAATGACCAAGTTATGAGCCTTCAAAGTTGGACTGCAAAATCAAAAAGCTCAACAAAGAGGGGTCAAAAATCTTCAAAAAATATCAATGCAGTGTTGATGTTAGAAATTCATTGGGCTAAATTTGACAGTCGTATGCCCATTGTGCTAAAATTGCCTGCTTGCATGGTCATTCGTATGGTATGAATTGGTGATGTGTCTGTACAGAAATGTTGACTGGGTTGCTGTCTCGACTATACAAATGATGACATGTCACTACTAACTATGCAATACAGCCAATTACGTGGTAGTACGAATAGCTAGCACATGTCAATACAGAAGCTAACATGGCATTGTGTGGTAGTGTGACCGACTTTGATGTGGCAGTGTACAAATGCTTGCATGGCAGGTTGACTTGGCGTACAAAAAACTTGTGTGTTTAATGACTAGGCAATGTACAAACAATTATAGATTGCCATGTGGCGTCGTCAGGGTGCTGATTGTCAATTTGCATGGTGTCACTACAATAATTAAATGGTTGTTGGTGTTGATAAAATGAGGAGGTGTTGCATGGCAATGACAAATATCTGAGCATCGACTCAGGTTGTATCGATGGCCAGAGGAGGAACTATTGGCAGCCACTGCTACCGATTAGAGTAGAGGTGGTTGAGCGGCTGGTGGCGGGCACGATGCAGACCCTTGGCGGGAGATAAGTAGTTGGCAGGTGAGGAGCAGAGGCTAGACAAGGGCAACAATTCGACGGAAGGTATACAGGCAGTGCCTGCAGGACCTAAAAACTTGTGCAGGTAACAGAGTACGATGGGGGGGGATCTACAGACCCCCCACAAACCAATAATTTTTTTTTGATATCAAAAAAAACTTTTACAATGCCAAATAATAATAAAGAAATTGTGAATAACAAATATGATTTAAAAAAAAAAAAAAATTGCAGATTTTTTCAAATCGTATCGCCTAGGAAGCGAAAACATTTTTTTGATGCCCTGAAATGAATTTGACCAAATATAGTTGAATTTGTAAAAATTTATGGAAATGGCCTCTGGAACTCAATAACCATGTCGCATTTTGTGTAGGATGCTCCCAATTGACGTTGCTCTTCAAATCTGAATCTCAAATGCACCAAGATCTCTCCAAAAATGACTACATAATGACACCCCAATGGCTCTAATACCATGTAAGAATTTTCTAATTATAACGAAGATCTAGAGGCCAATGAATAACACAACACAAGAGAGACAAAGATAGACAAGAACAAACTATATTCTCATCAAGATGCAAAAATCGATCAACTATATAATGAACATGAGCTTGCTTATAAAGGCAAGGCCATAGGGAAATGAGATACAAGGGGAGGTAGAAGAAATAATAGAATATTCCACTAAAGGTGGATCACCCACTAAAGGTGGAATGTGATAACAAGATAACACTACAAAAGGAGGAATTTCTCCTACAACCATCTTCCCTAGATGTACACTTCCCTAAGTGTCTTATGTGCAAACTACAATGAATGCATTACCCTAAGTCAACTTAATTAAAGTGTAGTTATGAGACATAATTTACACACACACATATATATGTATATGTATATGTATATGTATATGTATATGTATATGTATATGTATATGTATATGTATATGTATATGTATATGTATATGTATATCTATATGTATATGTATATGCATATTACATATACATATACATATACATATGTATATGTATACACACACATACATACATACATAAAATTTTAAAAGGAAAATCAAATCAAATTGGAAAAGTTAATTGGAATCCACCAATATTGCTCATATATGCAAATAGGCAATTTTTTAAAACGAGCATAACTTTCACCCAAATTGTCAAATTTTCAACTTCTTATACTCGTTGGGAAGTTGGTGTTGAGAACTACACAATGGTATAAGGTTGGTCTCATAGTTTTTCTATTTTGATCATTTTTTGGGGCATGAAAGCTAGATGCTCTTTTACACAGGTTTTATTCATAACGTTTTGCATATGAAATCAAATTTTTGATTTCAAATAGACATTGGACAGCATGTTTAGTCTACTATAGTGGTGTTGTTAGTTTATTAGTTTGATAAGTATAGAGATTTGTGTACTTGTTTGATCACTTGTATGTTCTTGCGATTTGGGGTGTGATTGTGTGAGCATCCAAACAATTCAAGAAGTGACACCTTGAGGGAATAGATGTTTATATGATATATTTATGATGCTAACTATTTATTAAATTTTGGTGTTTTCTAGTACAAGTTTATTGGTATTTTTTAGAGTTGGAATTTGATGGTGACATGTATATAGGTTGTATTTGGTTTGAGGACATGTTTGGACATGGTTTGAGACTTGGAGTCTCATGTGGGTGATAGTTGAGTGCAAGTACAACATTAGTGATGATTATGGTGTCATGGTTATGCAGGTACACTTTTGCATTGACACAACACAATCATGTTTGTGGTGATTTGGTTTGGTGTTAGGAGATTGTTTCTTATCTCCTTGATTCTTATTTGGTTCCTTGACTATGGTACTTGGTTGTGGACATGTTTGGCAAATCAGATCAGATATTGATTTGGTGTTTGAGTCATTTGGTCTATAGGATTATTCTCATTGATATCTCAATTTGTAGGTTAAAGATGTGATAATGAGTTTGCATGTTTTATTGGTTAGATCTTCGAGTGATGCATGTTGTGGATTAGTTACCCATTCACTTGTAGTGGGATGACTCATTGTGGACTATCTATATCCACGTGATTGATTCAGTGTTGATGCAAACTTTGTTAGTTGGCCTTGTCTATGGTCATTAGTGCATTGGTATTTTTTTTTGAGATGAGAGGATGGATGATGATTATGGTACTTGGGTAGTTGGTGTTGGGACTTGTAGCATGTAGTTTATCACAATGTCATGATAGGTTGACTATTCATTGGTTACACTTTTTAGTGGGAGCTTTTGACAGTAATGAGTTGGTGGTGTAGGATTGATTCTTGATTGGTGGTTGGTTGGTAGTTGTGTGTATCTTCTTGGCTTGGAGATCTTGGTTTCAGTTGATGTTATTAAATTTTCTGATTGTGTAATGCCCGCCAAAATACCCTAGAGAAATACACTTACTAACATGCAAATAGAGGACTTTTTTTTTTAAACATCAACTAATGCAACCATTACCATCATCTAATCAAATGAAATAATCATTCATTATCCAAATAACATCTAACCATCATAATCAATTCACATAAGGACATAACGCAAGCGGAAATAAACACAACATATCATAGCATCCTCTAGGGCATCTCAACGTCATCACTTAAACTAGCCATAAGAAAATAACATAACATAATAAGAATGATAATACAAATACCACCATATTCTAAATGCATACTAATTCCTAGCATGATTTATTCCTTCAATGCATACATGACCATTCACTAATCTATAGCATGATTATATCCATCTACTAAGCTTACTAACCATCCCCTTTTAAGTTCATTTTAGAGCACCAATACCAAATGTTCCTACTCCCAATTACTTATACATTTCCAACATCACAGAAGACTATATACATAATCATGAATCAAACATCATTAATGAACCAATATTACAAGTTACATCGTTTACTCTTCTAACATGCTATTACATGAATACAATATCCTTCAAAACAAGGATCATAGTTCTATTTACAATTACAATTACATCATGAACAATTACATACATTGCCATATAATCATTTACATCAATCTGCTACGATAATCCATCCAAAGCTGAGAAGACAAGATATCCACATCTACGCAAGAGCATCCAACAGAGAACATCCCAATGATTGAAAAGCACCAACCACCCGACCATGTGGAACCAAAGGAACCACCCCCCGTGCTAGGAGATGACATAAGATCCCACTCATACTCTATATCTAGGGTGACACCTAACAACCAAGGGAAATACTAACAACAATAACAAGAAACAAACATTGAAATCAAACGGAAACCAACACAAGACCCCAAAGGCAACACAACAAATAAGCTCAAGGCACTAGGACCTACATGTAGGGAAAAGAGTGTCATCACATGCAACATGTGGGTACCTAGGCTCAAGTCTCGGTTATCCCAAAGCACATTTGGAGCCATCTCCCTTTGTGGAGTGAGGAAGATTAGTTTACCTGGGTTACTTAGGCCTTCCCAATCCTATCCCGGTCCTCTACCACAGGGCAAGGAAAAGGGGCCAACATATTTTATTATCTTATTAAGATTAAATAATCTACCAAACTCAAGTATTTTAATTATGTTATCACTTGTTTACAAGGAAAACTTCTCGTGAGATACCCAGTGATCTAGACCCCAGGTAGACCTGGCAGCCCACTCCATGTGATCCCAATCACTCACTAAGAAGCCCACTCTCGCCCTTGCATGCACCTAGAACTTATGATAAAATATACATCAAGGAATATCATAAATATATCAAAGGCCATCATGGAATAATAAAATAATCCACAACAAGGCCTATCTACTTGTTGGATCAAGAATCTCAACTATCACACTCTCTAACAAGACGCATCCACATGAAAGAGAATCTATCAATACCATAAGCGTAAAATGATATCAAAACACAATAGGAAACCATAAGAGGACTTCAAAATCAATTAATCAACATGGAAAAACATCAAACATGCCCTCAAATTGCCTCTGGTTCACATCCAAGTCAAACAGACTTCAGACATACCCAAAATTAGGTCAAAACCTTAAAACCGATAGTTTAGCGCATACGTCCACTAAAGTAGCGCCCTTTTCTATTGTTATGGTGCATTTGTACCATCTTTTGGAACATGTGTACCATCCAGTGGTGCATTTGTCCACTGTTGTAGTGCATTTGTGCCAGAACCCAAAACTGCATAAAAATTGCTATGTACGGAAACCCATTTGCCAAAAACATAAAAGGAGATAAATGACAAAACCAAGATCATTAAATATGCACTAAAATGAGCTTCAAGAAGGTACTAAATAATCCAAACAACAAAATTTAATCAAGGAGATCCGATCAAAGACATATCTCAGACTTAGAGGCAAAACACCTCCCAGAACTCACAAAACAAAGACATCACTCGCTCAAATTTGCATCCAAACTTCACAAAGGTAAACATAAACACACACATTCAAGGAATAATTATCATTTGAAAAATATCATTACCTAATAAGACAATAAGCAGATCAAGGATAACAATACATTTTCACAGATTGTGCATTCACGATAGTGCACACACAACTTTATTCCAAAATCCAAAATTAAGCAACTGAAACCAAAACCCAATAATTCTTAAATAAAATCCATGATAAGAGATTATAAATGATATTCCCATCTCCCAAAACAAATCATACACAGTGTATACAATCTTTACAAATCTGAAAACTAAGAAATCAAGGAAAAAAGGGCTCTAACCTACAACCTGCGTTATGGAATGAAACAGATGAAGAATCACAAACTCCAAAAAATCTTTAGCAAACCAAAAGCCTCCCAAATCTAAGCCAAGAACAAAATCTCCAAGAATCCAAGCCAAAATCCCAAGTTGCAGAAGAATACCCAAAAAATGCTAACCCGATAAAATACTCAGGAAGCCAATAAATAGAAAATCAAAGCATAAACTATAGAAAATATCCACCAATCAGAGTATTACATAATAATATATTTCTTGCCAAACATTGCAAAACCCAAGGTAAGAATAATAAAATACTAGTTAATTTACTTACCCAATAAAATAACCAATAGAGTAATAGGGTAGGTAGAAAGAATCTACCAATTAACCCAAAAGAGTGACAAGAGAATAATAATATAAACAACTCATAAAATCATGGGCGCAAATAATTATAAAAGCCCAATTAATTAAATAATCAAGTGGTATAAATAAATACCACCAATAATTATAAATAACAATTACTCTCCAAAACCAATAAATAATCCTTGATAAACTAAGGTGATAAAAAATCATTAATTAAATATAAAACCAACTATATATTTAATTTTTTTTTATAAACTATATTAATCTATTAATTTAATTTAACGTTATTAAACTATATAAATCAAATTAATAAATAAATAACCAATTAAATAATTATCATACTACATCAAGCAAACCACCAAAGAATAAACCAAGAAAGCACTACACACTAACCACAACTTGTGCCAAGACTCTGAACTGACAAGGGTAGTCAACTTAAACCTAAAGTATAGGGTGGGTTCTCATGTCAACTCTGATCAAATTGCCATTGGGATAAGACATGCTCAGACCTGTGAAATCGGGTGGACTCGATGTCTAGTACTTGCAAATCCTACATCCACAAAGCCATGATACAACATATACAATATATAATGAACATGCAAGTGATAGAGAATCACGATGACATATCATGCTCGCAATGAGTGATATGAAATCGTCTCTATTCACACATACATTCACCCAATATAACATCAAGACATTGCATAGAATCATAACCATAAAATATCATAAGATATCATCAAATAATCATAGAGAAAACATGATCCACACATAGGAATGAGCACACATATCAATCATCAAAGAGTAATCCATCATCATAATAGTCTAGAAATGTCATCACCCACATGTAATCATGATGCTAGCACAATATAATATTTCTAATATCCATAGGGAAAGCATCTAAAACATAGATAAATCCATAAACATCTAGTCGAAGCATCATAAAAATGGTCTAAGCTATGCCAATATACTCTAATGATGCACAAAAGGAAAGATGAATCAAGAAGAGGCACTACAAATTGTGTGTGTAGACCTAGATTATCTTCATTTAGGAGATGGTTTTCACAATGCCATGTGTGACTCGATACCTCAATTTAGTATAAGTTGTTGGCAGTGACGTGGATTCACCATTGGATGGTGGATGATCTTCTATAGTGTTGCACATATTTGGCAGAGCTCTTGATCTTGTTTCTACCTAAGGGTCTTTCACATTTACATGTTCACTAGTAGGAGATGGTTATCTTAATGATGATTGGAGATGGTTGAAATCTTGGATCCATGGAGGAATCTTGGAGTCTCTGGTTAAGGTGTGGTTTATGCTTTCATTTGGCATGCTATTCTTGTTTGATAGGATGGTTGATATTATGCCAAGGTATACTCTTGATTGCTAGCTTATAGTTTTGGCATGTTATAACTAGTCGATGTTTTAACTTGGAACATGTGATCTCCTAGGAGGAAATGACATATATGTTGTCATGTTTATGTTCTTGATTCATGATTAGAGCTTTGACATTGATCTTGGTGATTCTTTTTGTATTGACTACATGATCATTTGTTTGATTACTTCATGATGATGCTATGTTGCATTTGGATTTTACAATGGATTGATCGGTTACAGGTGCTCATGGATACATGTAGACTTAGGTGATGTTGGTATTCTTTTATGATTAGAGACTTGTGTTGAGATGGTTGATGATTTCAGTAGGAAGACTGGGGATCTTTCACCTAGTAAGGACTTGAGAGGAGATTGTTCTGAGGGTTAGTCATGATGACTTGGATAGCTTGATGAGCATTCTCATTCCCCACTCTTGGTCTACTTGGTATTTTATAACTTGAGAGGTATTTTCCATTTCTCCTTTCATGTGGATTATGTTTATGCTTATCTTTCCTAGATATGTATCTTGAGCTATGGATAGATGGTTAGATTTGGAGGATTTATTTAAGAGATGTCTAGCATGGTTATCTCTGTGTGCATATGTTGTTATATCGTTGTGAGAATACTAGGAGATGGTTCATTGGGTTGATTCCTTTATTGGAAATAAATTTATTATGGGTTTGACATTCTTTGTTATGAGAGGCTTAAATCCACATTGGTATTACATGATACACATGTTTGTTAGATCTAGGAGATTTAATTGAGTTTTGGGTGTTGTTATCTCTTTTCATTTGGTGTGTTTTGGAGGAGAACATACTTGAATCAATGATGCTTCTTTGAGGTGTTGGTAGATGAAATAGTTATGATTTACAAGTTGTCCCTCTTCATTTTATGGTTTCTTCCATGAGATTCATGTTTCCATGATTTGGGAGGATGGTGACATATTATGGGAGAGTATGCAACACTTGAGTTGCATGTGTGGATCATTGTGATTGTTCTTGGTACTTCATATTGTAATTTACCTATCACACCTTGATGTGTGCATTGATTGGTGGACTTGATATGCTTTGAGATTCATTTCAAATTTGGTATTACCCATATAATGAGAGTTCCCAGATATGCAAGTACTTCATTGACATGTTTTAATACAAGGAGCTTGATTTCAATTTATGGGATTATATGATGATGGCATGAGTTTACTGATGTTGGTTATACCTAGGAGGTATGGATGATCAAATGTATTGGAATGTGTTGTGGATTTTATTTTTGATCATGTGGGTTTTTTCTTTCTGACAACAACTTAGAGCCTTTATTATTATATTGGATTTGATGCTTGTGTTCTTGGATTGGTGCATCTAAACCTTGACTTGTTCATTTTCTTCCATAGGTAGCATTTTGGAGTATGAGATGATTTCTTGCTTGAGATGGTGGTCGCTTAGTTTTAATGCAAGTATCTTGATGGAGCACAAGAGCATGTTGGAGATTCATGTGGTTTCATGTATGGCTATGATAATGTATTCATTGATTGACCCTTACACAATATACACATCAAGTGGGAGAATGTTGGGATAAGGACTTGTACACCTTGCATAATATTTGTATGTTTTATTATTTTATTATGTGTGTGTTTCACCTAGGGGAACCTAGATGGATGTGCATCATGTATAGATTCTATTTGGAATATTCTCGAGGTCACTTGATGAGTTGTATTGTGACATTATAATTATTTAATATTGGGGAAAGATATTTAATATGGTGAAAAAGTTCTTAGCACCCAATATAAAATGAGGGGCCAATAATATTGTGTTCACATGGTTTTACTTTACCACTTGGTTGTATTTATGTGAGCTTGATTCTATAAAAGCAAACACAGATTTAGTGGTTAAGGTTGCTTTGTGGTTTGAGTTGTCATTGTATTGAGTCCTTTGGAGGATATCATATGTGAAGCATGACATAAGATGTGTGAATTCATGTTTGGAGACATGGAGGTGCATTGAAGGGATTGATGGTTCAAGAGTATTCATTATAACTCTTTAAGTACATTATATTGCTTTATTGCGGAATAATATATGGAGTATGGATGCTTTTGGAGGCTTGTTTTTCTCTCACGATGGTTTGCCCAGTGTGTATCTTATGTTGCCTTGTGCCTTGTCTATTTTATCTTTGCATAATGGTGATTTTGTAAGCTTTCATGCATGCTTTTCTCTCATGGGTTATGTAGAAAATAGATTAAATATCATTGAATTTAAAACATTATTTTGTAACACGTTACCTTGTATAATTGACCAAGACTAAATGAATAACTCTAGCTCAAGGTTCCATTTTATATAAACTTGTGGGTATGAATAACACTATGGTATCACCAAACAACAAGAAATAAAACTACATGAAAAATTCACACCAACCTCCCAGAATAACCTCTTATAGATGTGTTGGCTTGATGATGATTGTAATGAATTCATCATATGACGTCATTGATGAAACACATACACACACACACACACACACACACACATGTTTATATTGTATAAAGGTATGACTTCAAGTTGTTTATAATACAACCGGTATACTAGAGGTTTATTTCTAACCGGTACTTGGTGACAACCAGTATATGCATGGAGATAACCACTTGGTTATACATGTCTAAGCATCAACATGAAGATCCAGCGAAGACTATCTCAGAAGAATCAAGGACAAGTGGTTTAGCTCTAACCGATATTAAGTGTTCCAATTGGTATTCATAGATTGTGTGATGAGTTATCACCATCGACAAGTTTGGTGGTATTTTTGTGATGAGTTATGATCACTTGACCAGATACACTACACCTAGGAATTGTGTTATGATTTCTTGAGGCCGACATGAGATCTAAATGTATTTATATTGACATCACAATGAATTATTTTGTATGAGAGAAAGTGATATGTTATGTGTGTTGGATCTCAAATCAACAGATTGGATAGGTTCTAAGGAAATGCCAACTCCTATGATCAGACCCTCCAATTTGACTTGGCCAACTTATAGAGTGAACCTATTTGGTTACTAACTCCCTCACTTTAGGCTCTACAAGACCTAGGCGGGTATACCTATCACTAGTGGCTTTTGATGACTAATGCTTTTTATAGCAAATTGAGTATATTGATCTAAATTCTTCCCTACCTCAGAATGGCATAGGTTCCTAGGATAGGTGGCTTTTAGATGAGTTCAAGATTGTTGTTGTGAAAGCTATTCGATCTTTGTACTTAAAATTTATATGTATATATACTATTGCTAATTGGTTCTATGAATCGTACTAAATTATCCTATAGTTTTAATGCAAAGTTAATTAATATGGTAATGGTTATGAATTGTGAACGTGACCAGTGTCTTATCTATTATTTGGGCTACAGAGTCTTATATTTCTTTAGAACAATGTGTGATTTGTGAAACAGTTTTTAAACCTACCCCCTTTGGTAAATCTGTCAGTTATTGTTTCTTATTAGATCTGCTAGATGTTTATATCATAAACCGCTTGAATGAATTTAACCTTAACCTTAAAGGGCCATCCAAGGAAGGACTACAAAGAACAATTACAATTCACAAGTAGATCCTCTTAATCCAAGTTTATAACATAGAAACATAAAATTCACTGTAACAATAAGAATAACCTTATCGCCTTTAGATAATATCACAAACAACTGCCTACAGAAAATGAGATAATCCACAGCACATATGCAGAGAAAAATGACTGATTTTATTAAAGCTTCCAAGGTGGTACAATAGTATGCCAGAGGCTATAGTATTTGTTTGATATCTTCTATTCTAATAATGTCTCTATTTTACAAAATTTGCTCATATAAATAAGTGAGAAACACCTATTCTATGAGAAGCTATGTCTCTTCATCATTAACAACCTAATTACAATTGCTTAACAAAGTGACAGATAAAGAGATTAAGCATGCCAAGATGATTAATATAATTGTCACTCTTATAGCATATAACGACCACACTCTTTCTTTTCATGTTTGTCTCCAATGAAAAGAGATCAAATAGTGCCTGGTTGACATGTGGGGCTACATCTTCATCCTACTTAAATATGGCCACGACTTTCTCCTTAATCTGTGCAAATTCCTTTTGCCATTGCTCTAATGGAGCCAGTTCACCTTCCTTGTAGACAACTGGTATTATTGCAACACAATCTTTATCCAATGTTTGGAGATCTTTATTCAGTGTGTCTGTGTATTTGTCATGCTCCATCAGGTATTGGTCCCCTTGAACTCTTTCTTTTGTAATCATGGCCTCATTATTGTCCAATAAATCTTGCAATCTCGCCTTTAATCTCTCATGCTCTTTTAGAGCTTTCACAGTCCCTGTGTATACTTTCCAATATTGGTTAGCATGTGGCAACATAGCTTTGAACATGTGCTCAATGACATCATTCACCAATTTGTTCATCTTTTGTTGGGCACTGGTTAATTGCTTTGCTAATTTTTCAGCCTTTATCCTCAAGTAGGTAGCATCAGATATAGCATCTAAAACCCTTACGTCGGGTTGAAAACCCGTATCTGGTTCATATCCCCCCATAATAGGAGTCTTTTGTGACAACTTTCTTTATAGCCTCTGGATTTCTTCAGTAGCCTTCCCATACAAGCCTCTATAAGTGTTGTTCTCTTTGACCAAAAACTATGTTTGTTCTTGATTCAGTTTTGCTACATCCACATTCAATTTGGCTGTGATTCTGGGATCAGTTTTCCCAACTTGCTGGATCATCAGGTGGCCAAAAACTTGATCTATATCAACAAGTATGGGTCTCTTCTTCTTTGGATACAAGGCCCATATTATGAGAGCCTTTTGATCTAGATCATATCTTGAGCCCATAAATATCTTGTCTATCTCCTCTGGTATGATCCGCTTGTTGGGATCTTGCTTCTTGAGGAAACCGTCAAACAACAATGCAGACCTCATGTCCCACCCTGAGTAGATTAGCACACCAGCATCCTTGAGTAGTTGCCTTCCTTTCTCATGTGTCATTTCTTTCTTAGCAAGGTCCACCTCTTCTTGTAACCTTTGGGCTTGTTCCTCCTCTGTTTTCTCTTTCATAGTAGTCCTAATTTGTATTCCTTTATGCTAGTATAAAAATGTATCAAATTCTTCAGAGGAAATGAATCATCATCAACAATGAAACCTTCATGTTCAAACATCCTTATATCTCCAACATCTTGGACATTGTATTGTCTCGTCATCAGATCCATCTGCACGCCATCCTCAAAACCAGGAGGATACTCTTCTCTAGGGGATTCAACCGGAAAAACATTAGAAATGGATTGAGGAGACAATTGGGCCAAGGGCTCTATATCCCTGATAGTTTTGATGTCCTTCCCATAGACATAAGCAGGCACTCCCTCAAGCAACTCTAACTCATGCTCCATAAGTTTATTTGCTTGATCTAAGGGATCTTTGATGTTTTGAAACATGTCCTCATTTATTCTTCCTCGAAAGAGCTTCCATTTGTAGGCTTGGAACACTTGCTCGTACTTAGCCATTTTTTCATTAGCTTCTTCCCTTCTTATGTTTCTGATGAAATCATCAGGCATGAGCGATACATGCTCTCCAGCTTTAAGTTTCTGGGATGACCTCACTGCCCCTATGTATGCCTCTGGATCAAAGTTTGGCCTAGGGTCTCCTTCTACCATCTTATAATAATCTAATTTATTCTATAGAAAACCATAACTCTTTGAGATTTTGACAATAAAATTTGAAAAAGACCAATAATCCAGGCATGGTGGATTGTTTTCCATGATCAGTTAAGTGTTGGGCTCTTACTATTGACAACTGTCTGACAACCTCTAAGCATGCCACTCTATCAGGCATACTGATAGGCAATACATTGCTAGGCCCAATATGGAAAGCTAATGTACTGAGAGGGGAGGGGTGAATCAGTACTTCAAAACCTTTTAACAACA
Organism: Cryptomeria japonica; assembly: GCF_030272615.1. Taxonomy (NCBI): domain Eukaryota; kingdom Viridiplantae; phylum Streptophyta; class Pinopsida; order Cupressales; family Cupressaceae; genus Cryptomeria; species Cryptomeria japonica. Next base: position 224,394,206 of record NC_081409.1, read on the forward strand.
ATATCTTTATTGTTATGCATAAACCAAAAACTGTTGTAACATAACATAAAGCTAAAACAAATGGATAACAATCATACATGATTCACTCCATAACACATATATTTTGGTTACGTAGAAACTCTTGGTTAGAGAGAAAAACTACGGTGGGGATGGCACCCACAACTTCACTGCTGCAATAATAAAGAGTGCTCGGTTAGAGCTACATGTTTAGCTATTTCGGATAGCTTACCCTATTAGGAGTATCAAGATCATTAAATCTACCTTGCTAAAGGATTTTACAACACTTAAACTAAATGTTGCACCTAGTTAAAGGCTTTACAATTTATAGACTTTGTTAGAGTCTTTTACCCTGTTAAAGGTTTCTCTTACAACTTCAAAATATTACAATAAAATCTTTACAAATATCTGCAACTTTACATTTGGAATCTTATAGCAGATTATATGTGCTCAAAATAAGATTACCTTGCTTATAGCATACCTCGGTAACCCATAGAGTAACTCGGTAAATTCTTCTGTTTACTCTGTTTCTTGACTGTTCTCTGAAATCCTTCTCGGTGACCTCTATGTCTCTATAACAGTCATAACACTCAGTGCTTTCTTATGTATCACACATGTCTTGCTTCATACACCTCTATATCTGATCTCAATCCATGTTGTATAAATAGATCTCTTATGTCAATGATCTGGTTCATTGCTTCGATCTTACAAACATGATTTATCGAATGAATAACCATACAAAATATTTCATTGGATAGATGACCTCAAAATCATACACAATCTAGAAGTGCAATTTCCAATGTGATAACGGTTCTTTGTTCCTCGATCTTGTAACACGTTTCCACATGTGTGTCTAGGCTCAATGAATCTGGTAACACATTTCACTCGGTATATCATTATTGTTGCTCAGTAGACATACATTGTTACTCGGTAGACAACTCAGTGTATACTGGGCTCCGTGACTACTTTCTTCTATAACTGACTGCTCTGTGCATACCAACTGAATATTTTGGTAGTGGTAACTGACTAGAGTGTATAAAATGACTTTGGACATAAAACTAATGGCAACTTGATAAGTAGTAACAATCTCCCCTTTTGACATTAGTTGAGATGTTTGACAAAACTACTTTCAAAGTCATAACTCAAAAATCTATATACTTGCAAAATTTGACTAGACAGACAGTATATACATTAGTCAATAAAATAGTATATTCAGATATACTCCCCTTATCAATATACTATACAAAATTTTGATTTTGCATGCTCGGTGATCAATGTTCTGTATTAACTGCTCGGTTGTCACTGCTCGGTCCACTGCTCTTTCTGTCAAAATTAACTGTGCATATGAATACTCTGTTTTGCTCAGTATACTCCCCCTGTATACTTTGATATTATTCTCCCCCTTTGATACTATTCTCCCCTTTTTTAACAAACATCAAAACTTAGTTACCATTCAATGGAGGCAACTGGTCAAAAATGGATTTGTACTTTGTCCTTGCATTGGTGAGAGTGGCAGAGAGGGCATCCTTGACACTATCCATGAGTGAATTCTGAGTTGTAATGTCAGCTAATAGTGAGATTAGTTCATCTAAGGTGCTTCCCTCTTGTTGAGTGGATAGGGAGGTAGCCTTGTTGATCTGTTTTTGGACGGATGAAAGATGAGGAATGAATAATGTTTGAAGAGTCATTATATCCATCCTAATCTTGTACTCTTTATTCCTTAGTTCCAATTGTTGAGCCATGAGCTATTGTAGCTTGGTATAAAAATTTTGAACAGAGTTTGGCTCAGTCGTCAACTTATGTGAGAGATCGGTGATCTCTTTCTCAATCACTTATGTTTTATTTTTGATATCCTTAATGAATAAAGAAAATATACAAAGTTTCTGAAATAAATAAAGAATGTGCTTGAGTTGAGGGGACAACTCAGCAATAAATTTGACAAGTTTTACTTTGCCAATAGCAATAGCTTTTTGTACCTCTTCAATCATTTTAGCAATGAGCTCTTTGTCCTTTAACTTGCTCAAATATTCAGATGTGTCTACTCCAGATGTTTCTATTTTGGTTAGGAGTTCATCTAGTTGAACATGGATGACTGCACATGTTGTCATTGTAGCTTTAGGTAGCATATCTGTTAATAGTTCTTTCACCTTCTGAAGTACTTTGTTTTTCTTTTGAATAGCCATTTGTTTCTCCTGTTCAGCTTTGGCTTTTCATAGTTCACCGAATTCAATGAGTGCTTGCCCTTTTAGTTTAGAAATGTCAACATTCAGCAACACTATTGGTTTTGACAAATCTAACTTGGAACTATGCCTTTTCATTTTCTTTTCTTTACCTTTCACTGGTTGAACCAATACAATGGCTTGGGAGGCTTGCGTACCCTCGGTAGGTTGCTCGGTAGAGGCAACACTTTTATCAGTTTCTTGAAGCTTTGATGTAGTCTTTGTTGTGTCCATTAGTGCTTCTGTGCTTGGGTTCTCAGATGTAACATTTTCAGTGCTAGAAGGAGCTTGAGAGGTCTGTCCTTCGGTGACCTGAGAAGTAGTTTCTTCTTCTGTAGACTTGTGACCTTTTGTCCCTTGTTCAGTATCCTGAGGTGCCTCGATTGAAATAGGCTGAGTGACCAAAGGATAGGGCTGAACTTGCTCCAAAACTGACTCACTGGATACCAATTTGGCATATGCATTCCCTTCTATCATTTATTGTTCTTGTCCCTCAGTGTCCATGATATCCTCATTGATTTTTATAGTGTCAGTAGGGTCTTGCTCGGTGATATCAGGATCTTCCTCGGTAACATCAACTATTTCAACTTCAGCTTGCTCACCATCATTCTTGATTCGAAAGATTTCCTTCCACTTTTCCTTTGTCTCATTCTCTACATCCAGATAAAATTCATTCATCAATTTTAAGGCTCTTTGCTTGACTAGGAATTTGAGTGGTAGTTTGTTAGATGTTCAGTGATCTCATCTACTGACATGTTTGGAAAGAGATGTACCAGACTTCTTTCTCTCATCTTCTTTTCTGAGTCCATGGCATATTTCCACCTGTTATCAATATGCAAATACAATTCTTTTGGAAGAGAATTAGTTAATTCCAATGGGACCAATCGAAATTTCAGAAGAGTGTAGATTACAGCTTCTTCTATTTATCTCTTTTCTGCATCAGATATGGATTCATATTTAACATATCTAAATGATCCAAATCCACCATATTGCTTTAGATTAGCATAAAAGTTATCAACACTATGTACTTCTTCCTTTTTGCTCTTAACAATCTAAAATTTGCTTGCATCTTCAGATTCGGTGTCACTGGACTCTTTAGTCAAAATGAGTCTCCGAGTAGATTTCTTGTAAGTTTTTGTTACCTTTGGTGTGGCAACCTTATTTGGTTTCTTACTCATTGATGCTACAAATGATCTTGTGTTTGGGTGCTTTACTGATGGAGTCAATGATACCTTTGATGTATATGGTTTCTTTCTTTTCAAAACTTTCTCTTTAGGCAATTTGGTGCTCAATGTGATAGCTGCCTCTTGAGCTTTAGATTCCTCCTCGGTGATGACTATAGTACCTTTGACAGGTGTGGAGGAAGAACCTTCGCCAAATTTCTCCATTAATGCCTTGATCATTTTTGTTTCTTTCCTTGTAGCCTTGGGTACTACAATACTCATCTTAAGTTTCTCTTTCACTTCTTCATATGTACCATATCTCAGCTTGGTAGCATGCCTTGGTAGTGTAAGAAAAGCATCTATCTGTTGTTGTGTGATGTCAAAATTAATCTCATAATCCATAGGTGGCAAAGATTGTGTTCTTGGTTCCATAGCATTAACATAGCAATAATCGGTGTCCACTTCAAAACATATGTCATCCTTGTATTTCTCTACTAACTGGGGTGGGATCTGGTACCTATTATGCATCCTTTCCTGAAACTTGCTAAAGTAATCATCCATAATATCATTAAAATTATCACCTAGCTTCTTGATGAAGTCATTGATTTGATGGGTGATTGGTCGGTGTAGCTCCCAAACTACATTACCGACTGATGGAAAGAATTTCTCAAAGTAGAAAAACATGCATACTAACAGTGATCCAAACTTCAGAGTGTTAGCCGAGTTGTTCTTCTTCGACTTCCTTATGGTGTTTAGATTCTCAAATAGGTTTTTCAACAATACTTCACAAAGATCAATTTTCATTCCTTTATGCTAAGTCGACTGCTGCATAGGGTACACTGTTTTCCCTTGCTGATTGAAAGAAACAGTAACCTATGACTCTAATGACAAACTCCAGCTCTGCATCTGTCACATTGTTCAGTTTCAATCCCCTACAATCAAATTCAACTCTAGTTAAAGTGATCAATTCCTTTTGTGATATCATTTTCTGGGCTCAGGCATGATCAAAGATAGGGTAATCGGTGATCAAATAAATGATTTCCTTCGTGATTTTAAATGGTTGCTCTTCTAACCACATGAAATCATCATGAACTCTGCTCAGAATAAACTTGACCCACTGGGGTTTGAATACACGGGGATAGGTTAGGGCTTCAGTCAATCCCTTGATTTTGATGTGTTCATACTTGCTATCCAATTTCCCATCGGTGCACAATTCATCATATGTGTCCTTGATTTCAACATGACCTAGTTCCTCAACATGACACTTAGTGAAGAATCTGACATCCTCAACTAGTAAAACCTTATTCGGAATGAGTGAAATGCAGTTTTATCATCCGGTTCAGAAGCTACTTTGGGAGTTAAAGAATATTTCAGTGAGGGCTTTTCAATGTTCTCAACAACAACGGGCTTCTAGATCTTAGGGGCCATTGCAGATTTTGGATAATCACTTAACAAAAGATTCCTAGGGTTTGAGAACTTTCAAACGACAAACACTTCCCACTTAGCAAATGTAAAATAGATAATCACAATTGATATGATCGATAAAATAGCTCTTAGAAATGTTTGAGATCGATGTGTAAATACCTTTAAATTCGCTCGAGAGGTGGTTTGATCGCCTTGAATCGCTTTGCTCTGCTTTCTTGAAGACTTGGTAAGTGTGAAATGACTGCGTAAAATCTTTAAGTACACAATATGCCTTATCGGGCTTCATGTAGTTAGGTCAAAAGACATTAAGTGCACTCGATACCACTTCCTTTTTATGGTTTTACCGAGTAGCGAGTCTTCCTGTATTCACCGACTAGACAGGCTTCCAAAAGACTTGATAAAATTTCAAATTTCCTAATGCATCTTTAGCTATGTAGATTTTGAATTAAGTGCATGATAAAATAGGAACTGTTAAGATTTAACCTTTGAGAGAATGCAGTCCATTCATACCTTTACTGATTAATTTGGAATAGGTGCACCTAACTCGGTAGGCAAGGTGCTTTCTTTATTTGACACAATTTCCTTCTTTTTCCAAATCATCTATAATTTGCCTTTTATTTCTTCAGTGTCTTCTCTAGGTTGATCTCTGCAATCTCTAGCCAAGTGTCCAATTTTGTGACAATGAAAACATGCTATACCAGGATTTCTCCATGATCTTCGGTTGTTCATTCCAAACCTTATAAAGCAGTTGGCACTTATATGTCCATATCTTCCACAACATTCACACCATATCCTTGTATTGTAATCCCATGGTACTGCAGAATATTGTTGGTAAGGATCTGTGTGAGTTCGGTAACCTCTAGCATTTCCTCGGTATGCAAACCACATATAGTTCTTTTGCTTAAACCAACACTTCTCGGTACTATGTCCATATCTATTGCAGTTTTTACAAAACTCTTTGAATTTTGCCTTTTGATAATTGTTAACAGACTTTGTCTTACATTGATTAGATGTGTGACCATATTTATTGCAATTGTAACAATAACCATTAGACCTAATGACATTCGGTTGCTTACCTTATCTGATTTGGCACAAGTTAGCAGTATGACCTTGATTTCCACAGTAGTTGCAAATAGGCTTCTGTAGACACCCAAAAATGGTCAACGCTTGCGAGGTCATACTTTAACATTTGCGCATTGCCTCATTTTAGGTTTTTGTGTCGCATTAACATTTCTCCTATGTCACGCACTTGGTCTTTATCATTTGCGAACATCGAGTCATTCTTCTACATTCTTCAATCATCTTGTCCTCAAATTTGGTCTTGTCGACAACATTATCCAATCATGATTTTGATCGAGCTTATCTTGTTGCATCAATGTGCGTGCTAATTTGTCATCATTTTGGACATCGTCAATCCTAATTAGGGTTTTGTCCTCCTGTCAATCTTATCAATCTTATCATCAATCTTATCATTTTGGACATCGTCAATCCTAATTAGGGTTTTGTCCTCTTTTCAATCTTGTCATTTTAACGATCGATTTGTCATCGATCGTTGTCATATTCAATCTTGTCATCTTACGATCAATTTGTCATTGATCGTGGTCATTTGCAATGTTGTCATTTTGCGATCTATTTGTCATCATTTCAATCTTGTCATTTTCGACCGATTTGTCATCGATCGTGGTCATTTCCAATTATGTCGTCTTGCAATCTATTTTGTCAACCTTGTCATTTTGCGATCAATTTTGCTATCGATCGTTGTCTATCTCAATTATGTCAATTTGGATCAATTTGTCATTGTTCCTCGTCAATTGGCACATTTTCTTAATCAAATCATTTTGTCGCATTGGTCATTTATCAATTCAGAATCATGACATTAATTATCTTTAATCAAGACCTAATTGTCATTTTCGCATTTCTAATTCATCTTCTAGGGTTTTATGATTTAGTCATTTAACCTAATGTGTCATTTCTTCCTCTAGGATTAAATAATTTATTTATTTATCCTAGGTCTTCTTATTACAATTAAATCTTTATTTAATTGGCTAATTATTCCTCTTTGTGAATTGATTAATAAATGAAAAATTATTAATTAATTCACTAATTCCTAAATTCTAATTTCTATCAATTTCTAATTCCAAATTTGTCATCAATTTCAATTTTCTAATTTTCTTAATTTCCTAATTTCAAATTCCTCCTATTTCTCTCCTAATTCTATGGGAATGACATTTCAATTTGTCATAAATTGTCATAATTGATAATCAATCAATTTTGACATAGAATGTGTCATAATTTGTCATCAAATTGTCAATCAATCAAAAATTGTGCATGGAAAGTGCATAATTTGTCATATTTTGTCATATTGATTTGCAATTTCCATTTGAATTGCATCATGCCAATATTGTCATTTATCCAATTTCTCTATAAATTGGATGTTTTTTCAATCAAAATCCTTCGAACCCTTGAATTCTTCATGAATCCCGAATTTCTATCAAACTACCGAACTTTCGTTTCTAGTACTCTTGAGCCTTTTGCTTTCAATTGTGTGAGCACTTGTAGGTGAGATCCACAAACCCATTGAAGAGGAAAGAACAACAATGGAGCCGCATGGAAGAAGCATCCGAATTGTTATATGGTTTGCATGATATTTTCTTTTAGATGCTTTGTTTTCATACCTCTATTGAATGTGCTTTGGAATTAGGTTCATTTCAATGAGTGTTCTTTTGATTAAGTTATCATGTCATGTGTTTTGTTTTGATCTATGCTTTGATGATTCCTAATTTCTACGCTACAGCTTCTTTCCTTTGATGTTCTTGTTTCCAGCTTGCTTTGATGATTCTCCTCTCTCGGTAGAGTCTTTTCCTTTGTAACTGAGTCTTGTATCTTTGTTGGGTCTTCTTGTATTCAGTTGCCCGTCCAACATCTTTGATGCTTCATAACTCTTCTTCAGTGTTTCTTTGGATTTCTTCTTTGTTTCAAGTTCATCGGTCAACTTTGATACTTCAAGTTTCAATGCTTGATTCTCATTATCCTTCAGATTTTCTTCATGATGTGCATAACCTAATTGATCTGACAGATTACTTTGTATTCTAGTCAACCTTGTGATTCATCATTCTTTTCAGATACTAATGCTTCAAGCTGTAGTTTTTCTCTTTCTAGATCTCTTACTTTATCCTCAACTGTCCTCTATGCATCTAGGTTTTCAGTCATCTTTGTGCTGAAATGTTCATGTCCTCTTTTCATTGCTTTTAGCTTATCAGTCAGTGCTTTGCTCTTTTCTTTCAATTCTCCAATCATCTCTTCAGATATATTGTTCACAAATGATGTCTCAATTTGTTCCACTAACTCTTGAGAGTCCTGCAAATCATCAGACAATCTTCTTCTAACTTTCAATGATTTTTGCATTTATCTTTGCATGTCTGCAATCACTTGATTAGCATGATCGAGCTCTTCTTGCAAATACACAATTCTCTGAGATTTTTTATAGCCTTCCATTGATAAGATATTATTCTTTAGGCTGTTAAACCCTTTTCCAAGATTCGAGCTCTGATTCCAATTGTTAGGCCCAATATGGAAAGCTAATGTACTGAGAGGGGAGGGGTGAATCAGTACTTCAAAACCTTTTAACAACAATATCTTTATTGTTATGCATAAACCAAAAACTACTGTAACATAACATAAAGCTAAAACAAATGGATAACAATCATACATGATTCACTCCATAACACATATATTTTGGTTACGCAGAAACTCTTGGTTAGAGAGAAAAACTATGGTGGGGATGGCACCCACAACTTCACTACTGCAATAATAAAGAGTGCTCGGTTAGAGCTACATGTTTAGCTATTTTTGATAGCTTACCCTATTAGGAGTATTAAGATCGTTAGATCTACCTTGCTAAAGGATTTTACAACACTTAAACTAAATGTTGCACCTAGTTAAAGGCTTTACAGTTTATAGACTTTGTTAGAGTCTTTTACCCTGTTAAAGGTTTCTCTTACAACTTCAAAATATTACAATAAAATCTTTACAAATATCTGCAACTTTACATCTGGAATGTTATAGCAGATTCTATGTGCTCAAAATAAGATTACCTTGCTTATAGCATACCTCGGTAACCCATAGAGTAACTCGGTAAACTCTTCTGTTTACTCTATTTCTTGACTGTTCTCTGAAATCCTTCTCGATGACCTCTGTGTCTCTGTAACAGTCATAACACTCAGTGCTTTCTTATGTATCACACATGTCTTGCTTCATACACCTCTATATCTGATCTCAATCCATGTTGTATAAATAGATCTCTTATGTCAATGATCTAGTTCATTGCTTCGATCTTACAAACATGATTTATCGAATGAATAACCATACAAAATATTTCATTGGATAGATGACCTCAAAATCATACACAATCTAGAAGTGCAATTTCCAATGTGATAACGGTTCTTTGTTCCTCGATCTTGTAACACGTTTCCACATGTGTGTCTAGGTTCAATGAATCTGGTAACATGTTTCACTCGGTGTATACCAACTCGGTGTATCATTATTTCTACTCAGTAGACATACATTGTTACTTGATAGATAGCTTGGTGTATACTGGGCTCTGTGACTACTTTCTTCTATAACCGACTGCTCTGTGCATACCGACTGAATATTTCGGTAGTAGGTAACCGACTAGAGTGTATAAAATGACTTTGGATATAAAACTAATGGCAACTTGATAAGTAGTAACATAATATGGTTTTCCCTCAAATCCAGACGAGTGCAATCCAAAAAGCAGTAAAAATCTCCCCAGTTGTGCTCAATTGCGGTGTCTTCGCCATAATCTTTTGGCCTTAAGAATCTCTGAATTTCAGGGGACAAAGCATGATCACATGGGTGCCCAATAATCTATGCAATGTCTTAACAAATTATTCCTTGAAGTGCCAGCATTGATTGTTGTTGTATCTTTGGTCCCATGAAGATATCCATAGTTGCACAGGCTTCCTTATCCCAGCCTTATCATACTCCCTAATGCACAACTCATCTGGCCATAGCCCTTTGTCTTGCACAACATACAATAGCATGTGCATAAGAATAGAGTAATACTTGAAATGTACATTAATCATATCTCCTTTTAGTTTTTCTAGTCCATGATTGATGGCATCAACAAGATAGGTAGAAAAATCAAATAACCGGGGATCTTTAAATTGCAAATCTGCACAGATGACCATATCCACTATATCCATCAAGGGATGAGCCTCTATTCCCAGAACCTGAGCAACGTAGTAGTATGTATACTTGAAGTAAGGATGAAACAGATTAACTTCATAGGGAGCTTTGTCATATTTACCAAATGGTACTATCGATCCTGCAACCCTAGGTCTATGGATAGGGAGTCTCCACCTTTTATAGATGTCCTCTAGGTTAAAGTACTCTTGTGTCAATTTCTTGGTATCAATTTTCTCTTCGAATCCCCAATCCAAATCAAACACAATGTCAATAATTTCCTTGGTAATTGATAGTATTGGTCTCCCCATATAATCATATATGGTCGTGGTCTTTGGGTCATAGGTGTTGGCTAGGGATTTCATGAGTTCAACATTCATAAATACATTAGCCATTGTCAATTTCCCCAAATTCAACCTCCACAAGTTATTCACGGGCTCAGGTGCACTCCTTCGAATATACCCCAAAATAAACAATTCATGACCCCTTATCTTTGTCCATGTATCTCCTAGGCCTTCAAATCTATCCTCCAAACCTTCCGCATATGTTTTAATTTTCTTAGACCTAAGGCTTGACGCAGGACATTGGTCAATTAGGTCATGGGCCAGAGAACGCCCTTCCTTTTTCTACCTCTTAGGTTTGTCTTCTGGGGGCTGGGTCTCTTTAACTTTCCTATCCCTATTCAATTTAGAAGATGACCCCTCCATTATCACTACAGAGCTCTGAGAGTGAAAAAAATTACTTGAATTCTAGGTAGACCACTCATGAATTTGATCTTGAATCATCTCGGCTCTCAGAGGCTCACTGTGAATTCTTCAAGTGTTGCTCAGAAGTGTTTCCTCTTTTGTCAATTTATCGAGCATTCATGGTGACTTTATCAGTTACCATTACCAGTTACACAACGGTCAAAGAGGCATTTATTTGAATTTATGATGAAGTGACTTTATTAAGATTTGTATTGATCCTCATGGCAGAAAGTAATCATTCGTCTAGCAACACTTCATATTGTCCATCGATGCTCATCAATTTTATGCCCGCTCCTTTTTTTCAATGGAATCATGTACTATGGTGGCTTAACCTTATCTTCCCTCGAAATGTCATTTTTCATTCATGTCTCCTTTGTTTCGATGAAACCACCATCATTGTTAAGGAGCTTTGTGGCTTCATCGATTTCTTCACTTTCATCGAAAGGCTCTACCTCACGTGTTTATGTTGATATAATCCCCTGGCAGGAATCCTTTCATCACCATGTTTTGTAACCATCTTATCATTTTTGAGTATGTCAATAACAATCCCTCATTATCTGGCTTCTGCACGGGTCATTGCTGAAAAAAAAATTATGTCAGCGAAAGAATGTCCTTCGACTTTTCATTTTTTGATGAAACTATGATCGTCAGCCAATAACTTTTGCACCTCTTTGACACCTTCCTTTTCTTGAAAAGTCTTATCGATGAGAAAGCTATCTTTGGCCAACATCTTTTGTGCCTCTTCGATACGTTCTTTTCTTTGAAATAGCTTCGTCGATAAAATATCCATTGGTTCCTTCGATATCACTCTTTCGACCAAACTTCTTCCCTCAGCGAGCTATTCACATGTCTCATTGATACTATAGTTTCATCGAAACTCTTTATCATTGGGACCACTCTTGATTTCCTCAATGTACTTTATGTCGAACTAATGCTTTCGGTGAATCCTTTTGGAAGCCCATCACAGCCAAGATTTGTTTGATAAGTCACTTTATCGATAGGATAATGGTAGGATTCTTCGATAGAGTCATTTCGGTCAGATTGGGCGTTTCGGTGAAGGATTAGTATGTATATCCAATGGCCTTGGTTTGAGCGATAATTTTTTAGGATTCTGATGTCGATGGAAATGCCAAGGGTTCTATCAAAATTCTTAAGGGCATCCTTGATTCCATTTTTTTTTTTTTAAGAAAACTTTTGTAGCTTCCAGTGAAACCACGAGATTCCATTGATTCAAATTCAATGCTCAATAGTGGCTCTGACTGGGGATGGAGGTATACTATGGATGCCTTCAAGAATCTAGAATCTATGGTTAATAAAAACATACTAATGGGAATTCACGGTATACACAATGAGAAAGTAATCCTATTCTACTATACATGGAATTATATTGTTTCAAGAGAAAAATATCTTCAGGAATTGTCCATGTACCGGTAAATATTGACTCTCTCCTATTGCACTTTGTATAAAATATGAGTCTTCTCCTGCCTTCTCCAGGAATATATATGGTCCTAGCTAGAGAGCCTCAAACTTCCCATGCTTTCCTTCCTCCTGATTTCTTGCATCCCACATCAAGACCCAATCACCTATCTCAAATTTCCTATTTGTTGTTCTCTTGTCATGCAATCTCATCATTTGATTCTATAATTTAATATTTTGTTTCTGGGCCTCTGTCCTGATTTCATCCAACTCTATTAATTGCAAAAGCCTTCTTGCATAGGATCAATGATATCAATCTCCTTCTGTACTATGAATTTGTGAACAGGCAAGAGGTTATCCAGAGGAAGTCTCAATTTCTTGCCATAAACTAACTCAAATGGAGATCTTCCTATAGACTTCTTCACTGTTATCCTATCTGCCCAAATCAGCAGATTCAATTTAGAATCCCATGCTTTCTTATTATGTCCTAACATCCTCTTAATAATCTTGAGAATGTTTTTATTACTAGACTCAGCCTATCCATTACCTTGGGGATGATAGGGAGATCAATGAGATATCTTGATGTCATACTCTCCACAAAAGGTATTGAATTCTTTAGATCTAAAACACATACCATTGTTTGTGATGATTCTTGCAGGGACACCAAATCTGACAATGATATTTTCCATCCAGAATTTGATCACTACTTTACTAGTAGCCTATTTGGTAGGGATTGCTTCCACCCATTTAGTTAGATAGTCAGTGGCTACCAAGAACCATCTATGTCCTCCACTAGATTTATCACATATTTCCCCTATGAAATCCAATCCCTGTTGTTGAAACGGTTCTTCAACTTGCATTGGTCTCAATGGGAGTACTCCTTGGTATTTCATTTTTCCTGAGAATTTTTGGCATGCTTCACACTTTCTAACATATTGATAGAAATCATTAAACACATGTGGCCAATAATACCCTGCCCTTAAGTTCTGGCAGAAAAATGACCACCACACACTCCACCATGCATTTCTTCCAAGATTTTGTCTACCTGACATTCATCTAAACACAGTAGTAATATTCCATCTCTATTTTTCCAATATAAGTCACCATTAATGATCACATACTTTAATGATTTCAACTTCAAGGTCCTCTTTTGATTATCTGTCATATTGTTTGGACACTTCATATGTTTAAGATAATACACAACATTTGTGTACCATACTGTGTGCTCGATACTGAAACAGGCCTCCTCAAGCCCCACTTCATTTACTTGAAATCCTTCAGAATCTGCCCCTACGATGAGTTTAGCTAATCCCTAACCCTTAATGACTTGTGAAATCTTGAGCTCAATGTTAAACTCCTAGATTTGATTGATCCATTTGCACCTTTTTCCTGTTACTTTTGTTTGTCTAAAAATATCTGTCACTGCTACATTAGGAACATAAGTTGTGATCTCTGCCCCTACTAGGTATGGTCTGAAGTGTTTTATTGCTCTCACTAGAGCATAGGTTTGTTTCTCATTTATATCATATTTGATCTCAGATGGGCTCAATTATTTGCTAAAGTATGCAATGGGTTGCTCACAACCATTTTGGTTCTTCTGTAGTAATATTGTTGCTACCATGTGACAAAAGGCAAAAGAGAAGATGAAAAATGGTTTGCTAAAATCTGGTGATATTAGTATTGGTGCCTCAGATATTGCTCTTTTTATTACTACAAAGTAATCCAATGCTTTTTCATCCCAATCTATCTTGGCTCCCTTTTTCAACATTTGCACTATAGGCTTCACAATGTTTGCAAAGTTTAGGATAAATCTCCTAACAAAGTTGATTTATCCCAGGAATGACTGAATGGCTTTAACGATTTTTGGAATGGGGACTTCATTGATTGCAGCCACTCTTTTAGGATCAATTTTTACTCCCTCCTTGGATACTATGTGCCCTAGGAGCTTTCCTTCCTCAACTCCAAAATTAAATTTCTTTGGATTAAGAGAGATCCCATATTCTAAAGCCTTTTTGAGTATCTTTTCAAGATGATTGCAGTGGTCTTCAACTCTTTTTGAATAAGCAGTTAGATCATCCTGATATACCACCATTATGACATCTATTAGCTCTGCAAATGCTACATCCATTTCTCTTTAGAAAGTTTCTCCAACATTAGTTAGGCCAAATGGCATCCTTCCATACACATACATACCCCATGGTGTTGTAAAGGTTGTCTTGTATTGCTCAACCTCCCTGACTTTTACTTGGTTGTAACCTAAGAACCCATCCATCATAGATAATAGTTCACATCCAATTACCTTTTGCAACATGATATCCATATTTGGTAATGGGTAGTTATCTTTCAAAGATGATATATTCAAGTTCCTAAAGTCTACACAGAGTCTTATATCTCCATTTTTTTTTTTGACAGGCACTAGGTTTGAGACCCAAGTGGAATACCTAGAAGGTTTGGTTATCCCTGCATATTTCATTTTTATTATTTCTTCTTTCATCTTAGGTAGCAAGGTTGGATTTATAGGTCTCTGTTTTTGTCTAAATGGCTTGGCATCAGGTTTAAGGGGTATTTCATGCTAGAAAAGATCTTCTCTATAGGCTTTGAAGTCATCATATGACCATGCAAAAACATGCCTATACTTTCTGAGTAATATGATCAGTTGTTGCTTCATTTTAGGAGTTAATTTCTTTCCAACAAACACATGCCTTGGTGATTCCTCATTTCCCAAGTTAACTTGTTCAACACCACTTTCTCTAGTTGGAGTCACTTTAGTTTCTATTATGTCCTGTGCATTGAAGGTTCTTTCTAATGCAACCAAACCTCTTGGTATTTTGTTTGATTTCAGCTGTACGATTTCCTGTCCAAACAAGGTTTCTTTCCCATCAGTCTCTTCCACAAAGTCATTAAAGTTAATAGCCTGTGCCTGATAATGATCCACACACTACAAGAAGTTTAGCAAGTAAGCATCATCTTGAAAAATTTATCAGTTGTATAGGTTATCAGGGATAGAAGATCTGACTTTTATCTCCACTTCTTATATCCCATTCAATGTCACATCATTTTCCTTTAGTGCAATATTCACCAGAAAGTCAACCATTATGTTTTTTGACCTATCAACCCAATTTATTTTAAAGGCATCAAACAATTCGATGGTGTCCCACACTGCATTCCTATATTGCTTAAATATGATATGTTTAGAGGCATATTTTTCTTTAATTTGGGATACTATCAGTTCTGAGTCCCCAAATACACTAAGGATTTTAATTCCATGCTTAACTGCTAGGTTCAGTCCTGTGATTAGAGCCTCATACTTAGCAATATTTTTGATACATTCAAATATTAAGTTGAAAGAATACTTAAATGTTTCTCCACTTGGTGAAATGAATAGAATCCCAACCCCACTTCTTTCCTTACTGCACGAGCTATCAAAGTACATGCGCCATACTTGATCATTTGTTTCTTTGATGCAAGACTCAATTGGAGACAAATCCTCAGTCTTTGGCTTTGTCAATTGTACTTTAAAATTATCCATGTCTGACTGAATAAAATATATTGGCTCGAGCATTTCCACATCCTCAATGATATGTGAGGAACGAGGCTCTCTTTCAATTCTCACTTCATGTCCATTCATTGGTATGGTTGCATATGACAAATCCAATTGGACATGTCCCCCTATCAAGTTTGACCACTGTCTGGATAATAACATTCCATAATTTGGAGGGACATCCACTACCGCGATGTCTGTCTTGTAGGATGCTTTGGGGCGTGTTGCTAGCTTGAACTCTACATCTTTCATAACACCCACCACTGGAGCAAATCTATTATCCATAGCATAACACTTGTCGAATGTTGTATCCACCCCCATTCCAATCTCTTTCATAACTCCCACAGGCATAACATTTATTGTTGATCCTGAATCAATCATGCAGTTTTTAATCATCTTATTATTGATCATTAGAGTCAGGTAAAAGGGATCTACTTGGGAAGGATTTTTTGTTATTATTGACTGCAAATATATGGTTGGAGCTGGATCATGTTCACCATTATTGTCCTGACCACCTTGCTTGTGTTCTTTCACTTTATCTCCCGAGACATCTGTGATCATCCTTAGAGTCTTCTCTCTGTATTCTGAGAACTTCATCATCTCAAGTAATGGCACAGAGACCTTCATTTGTGTCAAAGCATTGGCAATGTCAAATGATGTGGCAACGGGTATTGGGGAGGTAGTTGTCATATTCTCCCACTCTCCCTTTTGCAGTTTTGTTATCTGAACCTCTTTCTCTTTGGTTTTGCCTAGGTCCTTATCTTGGATATTACTCATTCTATTTATTGGTTTAGATATTTTATTGACTTCTTTTATGAACATTCTGAAGGGCTTTCCCTGCTCGGAGCTTATGGTTTTGTTTCTGAGAGCATAGGTTCTTTTGGCTTGTTCCACTGCAGCAGCTTGATTCTTTCCCTTTCTTCCTCAGTGGGGACCCTGAGTTTGATCTCTTCTTCCTCATCTGAGAATATTTGTTGCATACAACATTGCTAATTGATTTGTCTTGAACTTACATCACCATCCCCTTCTTCCTCAAATGAGTTATATTCTTTGAATGATAGAAACTTTATGGTGTGGTCATCTGTATACCCTTCACATTCTTCTTCTTCTTCTTGTAGCTTCTTTGCCACTATACATTGGTAAGGAGAATGTGGCATGTCACAGGCAGGGCACCACAAGTTATCATCTAACACTTGATTAACAATTCTTTTCAGAGGATCTAGTGTTTGCATATTATCCTTTTGACTCTTCTCCACTGGTTTCCCATCCTTCTAGGTAGTGTTGTAAGGCATATCGTGTAGTCTGGGTCTATCATGGTGGAAGAACTATTCTATTTCTATTTTATTTACCTTCACAGACAAATCTTTTGGAACATTTAATACCTTGTCCAATTTATCTTCATCTTTAGGTTGTTTGGGAGCTTTTGGGTTGAACAACCTAGTATCTTCTCTCTTCCCAACTCTCCCAACATATTTTCTATTATTTTTTATAGTTATGGCAGCTTTCATAACTCCTTGAAGAGTTGTAGGGTTTTTTGTTTTGAGTTCAAAATTTGTCTTGCTATCATAGGCATTTATGTAGTACAAGATGCTTACTTCTGGGACTGGTTTTTTTTTTTATCGGTAATGTTGTGATTATTTTTATTTATTAAGAACACTTTTAACTGGAGCTACGAACCAGTGGGGGTCACAATGGGGGGGCCCCTCCTGAGGGATTACATGATGAGGTACTAACACCTCCTCGATGATATGAATGCCACACTTACATATATTTTTGTTATATCTATCTCTCCTTATCACTCCATTCTCCTTATCTCTCCAAACATCTCCTTATCACTCCATTACAATTCTCCTTATCTCTCCAACACGGGATTTGTCACTCCTTAAACTGGCAGGGGAGCATCATGATCTGGGCAAGGCACAGCGAATACGAGGAGACATCAATGCCTCAGCAATGTGTGGACACGGGAGCAGCGTGGATCACAGGAGGAAACAAGGTTAGTCGAAGACGAAGGGACTCAAACATGGGACCGCCCACTCAACAGGGCTCGTGACAACCGTCATGCTGCGGGGTCATCCCCACTTCTGGGACTGGTTTTATCCTATTAGGAATTTTGTTTATAAATCTGTTAAATCTTTTATTGAAATCAACTACTGTCTCATTAGGTTCTTTTTTTATACTTATGATTTCATGTAGTGCAAACTCAAGGCTATTTTGATCTCCATACTGTTCGAGAAAAAGTCTCCTAAACACTGCAAGGCTACTTATTGAAGTATCAGGTAATGTTCTAAACCAATCTCGTGCATCTTTTGTTAAAGACTGCATGAATAACTTCATTTTAACATCTTCATATGGGAGGCAAAAATCTTCCATGACTGTATCGAAAGCTTTGCAATGTGCTTCTCCTGTGATAGCATTACTCCTAGTGAATTTTGGTACTGCAGTTCTGATTTGATTTGGGATGGGATGAGGATACACCATCATTCCTAAAAAAGTCAAATTGTCTGATACGCTCTGTATTCATCAATCCATATCATCCCTGGAAGAAATTTCCATGGTTCTGACTCATGTTATTATAATGGGGAAATTGGTTTCAGGGTTGGAATTGAGTTTGATATGCAAAGTTGTTATAATGATTGTACTAATGATCAGGAGGTACATGGGTGTATGCATAGTTACCATTCCCATGATCATATAAGCAGTTTCCAGTTATCTTATAGGTATTGTTCTTTACATTGGTTTCATCTTTATGATTTCTTCCCTTGTCCGACCCTTGGGTTGCATGTTCACATCTTTCTTTATACTTATTTAGGTCATGATCAATATCATTTTCATTAACATTGATACCTAGCCTCGCACATAATTCAACACACTCCCTTGTTCTTCCAGTATCTTTCATTTCGGTGGCCACATCTAACATTTGTTTCATCAAATCTGCAAAATGGTTTGGTGCATCAATCCTACTTGAACCTGAGGAACTTGATGTATTTGCTCCCGAATTTGGGTGATGATTTTCAAAACCAGGAGGGAATTTTCCTTTTTGTGCTTTATCTGCAGCTGCCAAGTCCTCATTTCTTGGGCATGAAGGAAATTTATGGGTCTGTTTATTCCAAGCAGACTGTGAGTTATTTTCAGAGTAATACTAGTTATACCTCTCATTCATGAAATCATTCATATGTTCCATTGGATTATCTATCGGTTCTTTGTTTGGTTTTTTCTTGTTTCTTTTCTGATCAAAGTTCAATTGTATTATTGGATGGCCTTGTGTTATTGACCTCCTCTCGTACATAAAAATTCTTCTCTTTTCTTCAGAGTCGCCACCTCTCCCTAGAGAGGAAATTTGTTTATTTTTTATATGAGTTCTCTCCCACAACAAAGTCTTTTTAAATGAATATTGTCCCCAACAGATTCGCCAATCTGTTGGATCTCAAATCAATAGATTGGATAGGTTCTAAGGAAATGCCAACTTCTATGATCAAACCCTCCAATTTGACTTGCCCAACTTATAGAGTGAACCTATTTGGTTACCAACTCCCTAACTTTAGGCTCTGCAAGACCTAGGCGGGTATACCTATTCACTAGTGGCTTTCGATGACTAATGCTTTTTATAGCAGATTGAGTATCTTGATCTAAATTCTTCCCTGCCTCAGAATGGCATAGGTTCCTAAGATAGGTGGCTTTTAGATGAGTTCAAGATTGTTGTTGTGAAAGCTATTCGATCTTTCTACTTGAAATTTATATGTGTATATACTATTGCTAATTGGTTCTATGAATCCTACTAAATTATCCTATAGTTTTAATGAAAAGGTAATTAATATGGTAACGATTGTGAATTGTGAACGTGACTAGTGTCTTATCTATTATTTGGGCTACAGAGTCTTATATTTCTTTAGGACAATGTATGATTTGTGAAACAGTTTTTAAACCTGCCCCCTTTGGTAAATCTGTCAGTTATTGTTTCTTATTAGATCTGCTAGATGTTTATATCATAAACCGCTTGAATGAATTTAACCTTAACCTTAAAGGGCCATCCAAGGAAGGACTACAAAGAACAATTACAATTCACAAGTAGATCCTTTTAATCCAAGTTTATAACATAGAAACATAAACTTCACTGTAACAATATGAATAACCTTATCTCCTTTAGATAATATCACAAACAACTGCCTACAAGAAATGAGATAATCCACAGCACATATGTAGAGAAAAATGACTGATTTTATTAAAGCTTCCAAGATGGTACAATAGTATGCCAGAGGCTATAGTATTTGTCTGATATCTTCTATTCTAATAATGTCTCTATTTTACAAAATTTGCTTATATAAATAAGTGAGAAACACCTATTCTATGAGAAGCTATGTCTCTTCCTCATTAACAACCTAATTACAATTGCTTAACAAAGTGAAAGATAAAGAGATTAAGCATGCCAAGATGATTAATATAACTATCACTCTTATAGCATATAACGGCCACACTCTTTCTTTTCATATCTGTCTCCAATGAAAAGAGATCAAACACTGCATCGTTGACATGTGGGGCTACATCTTCATCTTGGTTAAATCT
This sequence comes from Cryptomeria japonica, assembly GCF_030272615.1. Classification (NCBI taxonomy): domain Eukaryota; kingdom Viridiplantae; phylum Streptophyta; class Pinopsida; order Cupressales; family Cupressaceae; genus Cryptomeria; species Cryptomeria japonica. The sequence goes on from NC_081409.1 coordinate 224,414,481, forward strand.
AGCCATAGCTTTCTCCTTAATCTGTGCAAATTCCTTTTGCCATTGCTCTAATGGAGACAGTTCACCTTCCTTGTAGACAACCGGTATTGTTGCAACACAATCTTCATCCAATGTTTGGAGATCTTTATTTAGTGTGTCTGTGTATTTGTCATGCTCTATCAGGTATTGGTCCCCTTGAACTCTTTCTTCTACAGTCATGGCCTCATTGTCCTTCAATACATCTTCCTACCTCGTCTTTAATCTGTCATGCTCTTTTAGAGCTTTCACAGTCGCTGTGTATACTTTCCAATATTGGTTATCATGTGGCAACATAGCTTTGAACCTATGCTCAATGACATCATTCGCCAATTTTTTCATCTTCTGTTGGGCACTGGTTAATTGCTTTGCTAATTTTTCAGCCTTTATCCTCTAGTAGGTAGCATCGGATATAGCATCAAAAACCCTTAGGTCGGGTTGAAAACCCATATCTAGTTCATATCCCCCCATAATAGGAGTCTTTTGTGACAACTGTCCTTGTAGCCTCTGGATTTCTTCAGTAGCCTTCTCATACAAGCCTTTGTAAGTGTTGTTCTCTTTGACCAAAAACTCTGTTTGTTCCTGATTCAGTTTTGCTACATCCACGTTCAATTTGGCTATGATTCTGGGATCAGTTTTCCCAACTTGCTGGATCATCAGGTGGCCAAACTCGATCTGTATCAACAAGTATGGGTCTCTTCTTCTTCAGATACAAGGCCCATATTATGAGAGCCTTTTAATCTAGATCATATCTTGAGCCCATAAATATCTTGTCTATCTCCTCTGGTATGATCCACTTTTTGGGATCTTGCTTCTTGAGGAAACTGTCAAACAGCAATGCAAACCTCATGTCCCACCCTAAGTAGATTAGCACACTAGCATCCTTGAGTAGTTGCCTTCCTTTCTCAGGTGTCATTTCTTTCTTATCAAGGTCCACCTCTTCTTGTAACCTTTGGCCTTGTTCCTCCTCTATTTTCTCTTTCATAGTAGTCCTAATTTATATTCATTTATGCTGGTATAAAAATGTATCAAATTCTTCAGATGAAATGAAATCATCATCAGCAATGAAACCTTCATGTTCAAACATCCTTATATCTCCAACATCTTGGACATTGTACTATCTCATCATCAGATCCATCTACATGCCATCCTCAAATCTAGGAGGATACTCTTCTCTAGGGGAGTCAACTGGAAAAAACATTAGAAACGGATTGAGGAGACAATTGGGCAAAGGGCTCTATATCCCTGATAGTTTTGATGTCCTTCCCATAGACATAAGCAAGAACTCCCTCAAGCAACTCTAACTCATGCCCCATAAGTTTATTTGCTTGATCTAAGGGATCTTTGATGTTTTGAAGCATGTCCTCATTTATTCTCCCTCGAAAGAGCTTCCATTTGTAGGCTTGGAACATTCGCTCGTACTTAGCCCTTTTTTAATTAACTTCTTCCCTTCTTATGTTTCTGATGAAATCACCAGGCATGAGTGATACATGCTCTCCAGCTTTAATTTTTAGGGATGACGGTGCCCCTATGTATCCCTCTGGATCAAAGCTTGGCCTAGGGTCTCCTTCTACCATCTTATAATAATCCAATTTATTCTATAGAAAACCATAACTCTTTGAACTTTTGACAATAAAATCAAAAAAAGACCAATAATCCAGGCACAATGGATTATTTTCTGTGATCAGTTAAGTGTTGGGCGCTTACTATTGACAACTTTTTGACAACCTCTAAGAATGCCACTCTGTTAGGCATAGTGATAGGCAATACATATGGTTTTTCCTCAAATCCATACACTCTTATTTGAGTGCAATCTGAAAAGAAGTAAAAATCTCCCTTGTTGTGCTCAATTGCGGTGTCTTCGCCATAATCTTTTGGCCTTAAGAATCTCTGAATTTTAGGGGACAAAGCATGATCACACGGGTGCCCCAATAATTTGTGCAGTATCTTAACAAAGTATTCCTCGAAGTGCCAGTGCTGGTTGTTGTTGTATCTTTGGACCCATGATGATATCCATAGTTGCATAGGCTTCCTTATCCTAGCCTTATCATACGCCCTAATGCACAACTCATTTGGCCATAGCCCTTTGTCTTGCCCAACATACAATAGCATGTGCATAAGAACAAAGTAATACTTGAAATGTACATTAATCATATCTCCTTTCAATTTTTCTAGTCCATGATTGATGGCATCAACAAGATAGGTAGAAAAATTAAATAACCAGGGATCTTTAGATTGCAAATATGCACAGATGACCATATATGCTATATCCATCAAGGGATGAGCCTCTATTCCCAGAACTATTGGCAATATTGCATTATAACAGACAATGAAAGATTGTTGGCATTTCTTAAGGATATTGAGAAGGTTGTTGATGATTATGGATATAACTGATTAAAGATGTTTTACTATCTTGATATTATTATTTTGTCATTGATGTCAAGAAATTTATTTTCTAATTCAGTATGATGTTGCCATGTCTTGAGAAGTATGATATGAAGATTATAAAGATACTGGTAAAAGACACAGGAAAGAATATGATGAATAAGGGGATGAATAAGGTATTCAATGGGCAACTACTACCGAGTCAGACAATGATGAGATCATGATGTTTTAGATTGTTTTAACATCATATATATGTTGTAAATTTTAAAGGTTAATACTATACTATGTTATCAAGCAAAGAACCTAGTCAGTAAACCCTAAGGAACCTAGTCGGTAAACCCTAAGGTTATCGCTATCGGTTAATGAAGGTGGAATGTCTACCGAGTGGAGTTTAGTATTCACCGAGTTGTTACTAAGTTGTAACTGAGCTATAATAGAATGCATTAAATGTTTACATGAGGTATTTAATGAAGGAAGCTAATGAGCTGGAGCTGATCAAATGATTGGTGAGTCGTGGAAGAAGTTTGTTAACGAATCTGAGGCAATGGAAAGTCGACATAAAGATCTATAGCTCAGATTGAACCACAATACCCTGGCACAAGTTCCAAGACTATTATGCAAGTTCCAAGGTGGGGTAAAATGTTTTCAGATCGAAAGATGCATTGAACCTGGACAAGATTGAAGATCTAATGGCTATGATTGATCATGGGAAATGTGATCAAGGAGATTAAGTGGTTACCTAATTGTTTATAAATAGGAAACTGTTGATAAACAATGTATGCGGGCAAGTGTATGCACAGGGATGCTACATAGTGATTACCGAGCATAGAAGCTTGAAAACCTGTTAGAATAACATAGTATAGAAGCCCCACAGATAGACAAGATTAGTTCTATGTCTAGATTGTATTGAACAAATAGGAATCTACTTTAGCATTTTAGATGTGAAGTTGTAGATAGATTTTTATTACTGTTTTTTGTGAAAGTGACAGAAAATCTCTTAACCGAGTGGACTTAATAGTCTTATATGTAAACCCTCTAGCAAGGTGACATTCTGATTGAGTGTTTGAAATCCTTTAACAAGGTCACTTCTAACAAAGTGAAGATCCTAACAGATTTGAGGGAAATCTCTTAACCGGGTCACATCTAGCAATGTGTTTGTAATCTTTAACAGGATTTGCTTTTAACCGAGCATACTCTAGAAGAGTATATTTCTTAGTGGGTCCGAAATCCCATAGTGGTTTTTCCCTATTTGGGTTTCCACGTTAAATCTAGTGTTATGAGGTTTATATTGTTCATATGCTTTTGAGTTTGCATGTTTAACAGTTTTGGTTATATTACTGATATATATGTTATCGAGGTTAAATCTGATATTTTTATGGATGATTAAGTTTGTATGATTCACCCTCCCCTCTCATCTTGTTGGCTATTGGATCTATACTTATATTAAGTATCAGAGCTATCAATTGGTATTAGAGCCTTTGACTTCGGAAGGAAATTTTAAAGGCACTTGAGTTAAAGATCCAAAGATGTATAAGAGGGATGCACCGAAGCTGAACAAGTCAAGTTTCTCTACATGGCAGAAAAGGATGAAGCTACATCTATCAGGAGTTGGAGAATATGTTGTATACTATCTGGAGAATGATTTTGTTACACCAAGCACCTATCCATTGACTATGGAAGAGATAAAGGTGAAGCAAGAACATATTCAAGCAATGATTGAAATAACATCTGCATTGACCAATTCAAAGTTTAATGATCTAGAAGGTTGTAATGATGCAAAGGCAATGTGGGATAAGCTCATATCAGTATATGGAGGAGATGAACATGTTCAAAGAGAAAAAGTAGACAGTCTGAGAGGACAACTTGAATCTATGAGGATGAATGAAGGTGAGAACATAACTCAATATAGTACAAGACTAAAGGAGATTGTCAATCAAATCAAAGGAGCAGGTGGAACTATTGAAGAAAAGGATATAACAAGTAAGTTGTTGAGAACCCTTCTACCAGCTTATGCAATCTGAGTCTCTGCAACCAATGAATTGAGCTCTGTAACTAATATGCCAGTTTCTTTGGATGCTACTATTGGTAAGCTACATGCATTTGAGTTAAGTAATTTTGATAACAGTGGATCTTCGGTAAATAAAGTTGAATCTGCATTTAGTTCTTTTCATCTTGATGAATCTAATGATTACAATGAAAGAAAGTATAAGTACTCTGAAGGAGATCATAGTGGAGCAAGTGAAAGATTTCAGAAAAACATGGAAGAAGTACACAAACTATATGAAGAAATCAGAAAGCAAGAAGAGTTTGAAGCACTATTAGCCAAAAGGTTACCGAGAGGCAAAGGTAAGTATAAAGGAAAACTACCTTTGAAATGTTTCAATTGTGATAAGATAGGACATATGGCTTGTAACTGTCCTGACAAAGATTTTACTGAAAAGAGAGATTACCGAGATAACAGACAGAAAGATAATCATTACAGAGGACACCGAGATTTCAGAAGAAGAGATAGAAAGACATGCTTAATAGCTGATGAGGAATCTAACAATGATAAATCAGATGATATTGATACAAAGGAAGTAGTTTATGTGGCTATCAAGGATGGCTCAGATGAAGAAAGGTATGAAGAAAAAGCTCTAATATCTCACATAAACACTAATGATTATTGGATTATAGATAGTGGATGCTCACATCATATGACAGGAGATAAACACAAGTTTGTTATGTTAGAAGATTATGATGGAGGCTATGTTAGATTTGGTAATGATGCACCATGTCCGGTAAGAGGTAAAGGATCTATAACACTTCTTGATAATGCAAGATGCAATGATGTTTATTGGGTTGAAGGTTTGAAATACAATTTGTTGATTGTAGCACAACTAAACAACACAAGTTACCGAATAGAATTTCAGAAAGGAATTATCAAAGTTCATGACAAGAATGGAAAGTTAGCTGCTACCGGGACACAAACAAAAGGTAATACATTTCACCTTGACTCAACTCGGAATAAGTGTTTGCATGCAAAGATTGATGATACCTGGCTATGGCATAAAAGGTTTTGTCATGTAAATTTTGATAATCTGATCAAAATAAGTAAGAAGCACGGAGTAAGAGGTCTACCGAGTCTTGAAAAACCTAAGAATGCTATGTGTCGAGGATGCCAGATGGGTAAGATGACAAGATCAAGCTTTACAAGTAAGTCTTACACTTCTAAGGGAATTTTAGATCTAGTGCACACTGATCTTTGTGGTCCTATGAAATTTCAAAGTTATTATGGTGATAAGTATTTCATATTATTTGTGGATGACTATTCAAGGATGATGTCAGTAATGTTTTTAAAGGAAAAATCAGAAGCTTTTCAAATGTTTAAATGGTACAAGGCAAGAGTTGAAAATGAAATAGGTAGACAACTGAAATGTCTTTGATCAGATAGAGGAGGAGAGTTCACATCTGATGAATTCAACTTATTCTGCAATGATCATGGTATTAAAAGACAAGTCTCTGCACCGAGAACTCCACAGCAGAATGGAATAGCTGAGAGAAGAAACATATCTATTGTGGATTGTGCTAGAACACTGATGATTGAAAAGAAGGTGCCACAAACATTTTGGAGAGAAGCAATAAGCACAGTTGTTTACACCTTGAACCGAGTTCAATTGAAGAAAGGTACTTTGAAGACACCATATGAAATCTGGTATGATAAGAAACCTAATGTTAGTTATTTTAAAATCTTTGGAAGTAGATGCTATGTTCATAAAGATGATAGAAATGGCAAGTTTGACCAGAAAAGTGAAGAAGGAACATTTCTAGGTTATTCTTCCAAAAGCAAAGCATTTAAATGTCTGATCAAATCATCTAACAAAATAGTAGAAAGTGCAAATGTGAAAATTGATGAATTTGCAAAAAGAAATGATGAAGGAAATTCCAAGGAACCAGAAGACTATGATGAATTTGTCTATGTTCAACCGAGAAGTCCTACCGAGAAGACTGTTGAAGAAAACGAAGAGAATATCCAGTTACCGAGTGATGAAGAAGATCATACAGAGCCTACCGAGCCTGTATTAGCCAAGCATGTCAGAAGACATCATGCACCAAGTCAGATTATAGGAGATAAGGATGATCCAGTGATGACAAGGAACAAACTGAGACAGAACACGTGTTTGATATCTAAATTTGAACCGAGAATAGTGAAAGAGGCATTTAACAGTGAAGATTGGGTAAATTCTATGAGAGAAGAGATTGATCAAATCAAGAAGAATGACACATGGACACTAATCCCAAGACCGAAGGACAAAAATGTAATCGATACAAAGTGGATTTTCAAAAACAAGCTAAATGAAAAAGGAGAAGTCATTCGAAACAAAGCCAGACTAGTTTGCAAAGGTTATGCTCAAGAAGAAGAAATTGATTATGGTGAAACTTTTGCACCTGTTGCTAGACTTGAAGGAGTAAGAACATTGTTGGCCTATGCTGCTTTCAAGAACTTCAAGGTATATCAAATGGATGGCAAATCTACATTTCTGAATGGAATATTTTGCCTCCTACATAGCAGGGTTGTTCTTTAAAGAGATTGTGAGGATCCATGGTTTGCCTCTTAGCATTGTGAGTGATAGAGATACAAAATTTGTGAGCCACTTTGGGTGAACCTTGTGGAAGAAATTTGGTACCAACCTTTCTTTTTCATCTACATACCATCCACAATTTGATGGTCAAACTGAGACAAATAATAGGTCCTTTTCGTGTAGATGAATGTCCCCAAGTTACAGAAGGAACCAATTCAGACAAAAAGGATGAAGATCCTTGCATTTTGCTTTTGGAACCTGAAACTGTTAAATCAAATTCCAGTAAAGCAAATCTTGATGTACTTGTTCAACCAGAACAAATAAATTCAGAGGAAGATGATAATGAAGAAGCTAAACCTGAAGACAATGATCATGTTATTCCTAGGTATGTGAGACTGAATCACAGTCCTGAATAGATAATTGGGGATAAGGATGTCGGTGTACTAACTAGAAGGAGAATAAGAGAGAACTCTTACATGATCTCCACCTTTGAACCTAGAAGTACTAAGGAGGCATTTGGTGTTGATCAATGGGTGAAAGCTATGGAGGAGGAGTTGGATCAAATTGAGAAGAACACTTGGACCCTAGTACCCTGACCGGTAAATAATAATGTTATAGGTACTAAATGGGTGTTCAGAAACAAATTAAATGAAGATGGTGTTGTAGTTCACAACAAGGCAAGATTAGTATGCAAAGGTTATGTGCAAGAAGAAGGAGAAGATTATGGAGAAATTTTTGCACCAATAGCAAGACTGGAAGGTGTAAGAACATTACTTGCATTTGCAGCTCATAAGAAGTTCAAAGTATACAAGATGGATGTTAAGTCTACATTCTTGAATGGGATACTGGAAGAAGAGATTTATATAGAGTAGCTTGATGGTTATGCATTGACAGATAAGGAAGACATGGTATGCAAATTGCATAAAGATTTGTATGGATTAAAGAAGGAACCTAGAGCATGGTATGAACAGATTCATACTCATCTGAAGAAGATAGGCTTTGCTAGAACCAATGATGACAACAATATTTATCTCAAGTCTAAAGGAGATGAAATACTGGTTAGTGAAGTATTTATAGATGACATTATATTTGGAGGTAATGATGACATGAGTAATTGTTTTGCAGATGAAATGAAGAATAAATTTGAGATGTCGTTAGTAGGGGAAATAAAAAATTTCATCGGCTTATAGATACAACAAATGAAGAATGGTATTTTCATTACTCAATCCAAGTATGTGAAAGAGGTTTTGAAGACTCTTGGTATGAGTGACTATAAACCAGTTGGAACCCTAATGGTTATAAGTTGTAAATTGTCCAAGGAAGATGCATCTAAGTCTATAGATGAAAAGGAATACAGGTCAATGATTGGCAAATTACACTATGTTGTTCACAGTCGACCGGATATTGCCCATGTAGTTGGTATTGTTGCTATATTTCAGAAGAATCCAAAGGAGGCACATCTGATGGCAACCAAGAGAATTTTTAGATATCTGAAAGGTACTGTTGACTATGGGTTATGGTATCCATATGGTGGAAATTTTGATTTGAAAGCATACACAAATGCTAATTGGGCTGGATATTGATGACAGGAAGAGTACTACTGGTGGAGCATTCTTTCTAGGAGGAAGGCTAGTTTCATGGAGTAGTAAAAAGCAGAGTTGCACTTCACAATCTATTGTTGAAGCTTAGTATGTAGCAACTTATATGAATTGCACACAAGCTATGTGGATGAGGCACATTTTGGAAGGTTTGAAGATGGAAATATCAGAACCAATAAAGATTTTGTGTGATAATACAAGTGCAATAAACATTTCTAAAAATCTTGTTTTGTACGGAAGGACTAAGCACATTGAATTGAAATATCACTTCTTGAGGGAAAAATTTCAAAGTAAAGATGTTATCTTGGAGCATGTTTCTACCAAGGAGCAGCTCGCAAATATCTTTACCAAACCTTTGCCTAAGACCACTTTCGAGTATCTTAGAAGTCAATTGGGGGTTGTCCCTCTTCATGAAGTAAGTTGAGCATGATGTTGATTGTATCAGTCCCTGAACCACTTGCAAAATTCTACATGGATTGATGAAGAAGTGGATGTATTCCACAGGGGGAGCATCAAGTTGCAGAATGATGTTGATGCACAATGAAAGCAGAATTACATGTTTTACTTTCACTTTGGCATTGCTGTCAAAGGGGGAGAAGAATTATGTGATTGAGGAGAAGAGTTATGTGTCTGATTAGGTGAACTAGCGGCATGCTGAAGACAGACAAAGCAAGGTGAGTAATTGGTAATGTAAACCAAGATTCCTATTCACCAATCTCAGCAGCAATCATAGGCGTTGATATTTGTATTGCCATCAATGCCAAAGGGGGAGATTGTTGTCATTTTGAGTTTGTTGGCATTTTGCATAGAGATTGCATTAATGATATGTTGTCATTGATGTCAATTGAACCGGTAATGGTATTCATGTTATTACTGATATTGTTGTTTTTTATATTAGCTAGTAACCAATAAGAAGAGCTTTGTGGAAGATGTTGTAAACTGGTATGTAAAGTTTGTGAGTTGAACCGGTGTAAAGGGTTAAACCTTTCTAAGCAATGTAACCGGCAAACCCTATCAACTGTTAAACCCTAACCGATCAGGTTTGATGGTTTATTATCTGATAAGCGATAATGATGAAGACACGTGTGATCATTGTATGAGGATATGTTCAAATTGTTTTGGTGAGTTTGTTTTTGTCTAGGGAAGAAGCAAAGTGGATTGCATATAATGCACAATGTGTGATGAGTTACAAAATCCGATCAAGTGGTGATCATGGAGCGGATGGAATTTTCTTGAAGAATGCAAAGAGTGTCATGATTTCTAACAGTCAAGATTGGACCGACTTGTTTGTAATCTCGATGATGAGAATTAGGTTTTTGTTGTGTTATCAACCTAATTGATTTGTATTTAAGGTCGATGAAGTTGTTTGTAAAGGTTGTTGGCAAGGTTGATTGAAACTAGTTGAGTGTGTAGTTGCCTAACCGGTGAATGGATCTACACTTTGAGTGAAGGCAGATTGAAGCTTAGAAGGATCTGATCAAGCAAATGTAGTGCTATTCAGACAGATCAAGAAAACCTGTTGTTTTCTAACTATTATAGCAAAAGTGAAATCCCTTAACCAAGTAAGCTCTAACAAGCTTGATTACTCATTAAATCCTCTAACAAGGTGGTCCATTAGCTTGGATTCTTAAATCCTCCAACGAGGTTACTCCTAATAGGGTATTGTGCTTTTCATCAAGGCATATTTGTAAATCCCTTAACTGGATGATTCCTAACCGAAATTAGTTCTTAATAAGACTTATTGTAAAGCTTTAACAAGCTTGGCTCCTAACAGGGCAAACTTCAGAAGACTTCATATAGCTATCCTTGTGAGTCTCATCTCACCGTGGTTTTTACCTATTTGGGTTTTCCACGTATAAACATTTGTATCAAGTGGTGAATGCTTTTGTGGTTGTGATCTTATTTGTTGATTTGGTTAACTTCTAATAATGCATGATAAGTAGAAGTGTTGAGAGATGAATACGTTGGGTTATGATTAAGCATTGTTGATGTCTACAAGATTGAATTTGTTTACTGTTAAGTTGTCATAACAGTTAAACCGGTTGATGTTAAGTATTCTTATGAATATTGATCTTGACTAAGATATGTTTACTTTGTTTAACTGAGTTTGAGTTTGGGAACTTTGTATCAGTTTTTTAATATATTGATTCACCCCCCCCACCTCTCAGTATTCTACTGGATACTTATTCTTTCATCATGCCATCATCTTCATCATCAGTTTCATCACACCATTCAATGACTTTTCCCTTGCCTTTCTTGGTTTCTTGCACTTGGGCTTCAATAAGCATATCTTGGACCAACTTCCTGATGGCCTCTTGGCTCATTGTCTTTGGTGGTATGTTGCTGGATTTTGACTCTACCTCTGGGTCTAACATACACCACTTTGTTCAATCAATTAGCTCTTATACCAATCTGATGTAGAGTTAGTTGACTCTCACCTATTTGTGGCTATCTTGTCTAGGTATCCCCTCCAAGCTACACTAGAACCATCCAATGATTCTACACCTCACACCCTCCAAGGGTATGCAAGACTTAACCTCTCTGACCTTCCCAAGGTACTTAGGCAAGGATACACACTTTTTGTTTTGTGAGTTCCATTCCCTTGCTTAGGAGACCTTGCTTTCCAACTCCCTTTCACACTCAACATGAGAGTTCAACCCCTCTACCATAGTATCTTCATTCCCCACACTACACACATAAGGATGGATGATTTTGTAAGGGTCCCCAACCCTATTCCTTCCTCAAGATCTTTTATATTTACCGATTCCAAGTTTTACAAATAAACTGCACTTTTAGGCCTAATAGGAGACCTAATTCTAGTAGCCCTGCCAACGAGGTATTCTGCGATTATCTACCAATATTCCTTAAAAACCCTATGAACTATTTTACATTCCAAACATCCTTTTGGGTTTTACATACAATATATCAAAACCGGAGGTGGGTTTTATCTTTAACATGTCTAACCCTTATAGGGCTAACTAGGCCTAATTGCCCCTTCCTAGGCCTAAAAAGGTAGGGATTTGCTTAAACACCTTCAATAGTCCTAATGCCTGAGTGAATTGATGTTAATTTTAGGTCAGTTATTCCATGATTATTTCCAATCCAACCATTCTTTACCTCCATCCACTGGATTCACCCAATTAGGGCCTTTTATCCATGTTACCTAATGCTTGCCAACTTAACGTGCCAAGCCTAGGGTATGGTGGCAAATCTTTGGTTTAGCTTCCCCTATCTCAAAAACAAAAAGAAAACATATTATATGTTTCAACCTAACATTCCATAAGGTTTCAGAGTGGGTATCCACCATGGAATGTTAGGTTGGAGCCATTTAGCTCTCAAAACCCTGGTTTTTAGGACTTTTGAACCCGCCTGCAACAAAATGAAGATAAATTGCAAGATACAACACTTCAAGACTTAAAAACAAAAGAAAAATTAATTTAAAACATTTATCTATCATTCCATGCCCCTATCTGGGATTATCAATCCATACAGGTCGTACAAACATGCAAAGAACATGCAATAACTCGGAAGAACACACCAAATGGAGAAACCAAACTAGTTTATCTGCTTCAGATCTTCAACAACTGATTATCATCAGTATTTCCAAGCATTATACTAGCCTTGGAGTAGTTACATGTTCTCACAACCAATTGTGTCAACCAACTAGCCATTGGTGTATGAAAAATGTTGCAAAGTTGCTAAGAGCAACTTTTGCAACTTTTGCAACTTTTGCAATTTTTGCCTTGGTGGAAACTTTTGCTCAACCCAAAACTTGGTCACTTCCAAGTGACTCATATGACTTCAAAAACTCCAAAATAACACCAACCAACCTACATTACCCCAAAAACAACTTATCCTAGCAAGTTCTCTACTTGGCACCCTTAAGAGCTCACATGCCAACAGTGGCCAAACCAAGACTCTTAGGGCCCTTACAATCATTTGAGCACACACTCAATGGCATCTTGGCCTTATGAAAAAGCTAAGAATTAGATTCCAACATCTTGGAAATAAAGTTAACAAAATTTTCTAAGTGCCCCTGCACCAGCTGGACATGTCAGTCTTTACCGACATCATTCACTGTCTTCTTGAGGATCTTCAAGATCATTTTGTTTGAGGCCTCTGCTTGGCCATTCCCTTGTGGATAACATGGTGTTAAAAATTGATGTTGGATATGGAATCACTCACAAATCTATTTTACATCCCGATTCTTGAAAGTTCATCCATATCTATGATAATAGAACTAGGGATGCCATACCAATAGATGAGGTGGTTCAAGATGAAGGGTGATATCTTCTTGTCGGTAACTGTAGTCAATGGGACTTCCTTAATCCACTTTGTGAAGTACTCAGTGGTTGTGATGATAAAATTATGTCCATTTTACGAGGAAGGATGAATCTTTCCTACTAGGTTGAGACCCCATTGACAAAAAGGCCATGATGTGGTGAATGGTTGCAACTCATGTGATGGTGCATGTATGAGATTTCCATGAAGTTGGCACTTAGGGAATTTCCTAGAAAACTGACAGGACTCTTTCTCCACTGTCGGCCAATAATATCCCATCCTTAGAAGGTTCTTGGCAAGAGTAGGACCACTTGAATGTGTGCCAAAAATACCTTCGTGAAGCTCATGTAAGGCAGAGTCAGATTCGTTATGATCGAGGCATCGAAGAAGAGTACCATCAAGACCTCGACGATAAAGTGTGTCAGTGGTTAAGGTATAGCGGACAACTTGTCATATAAAGCTTCATTTTTTGTTATGAGATAGGTCTAGTGGGAGGGTATTGTCTTTGAGATAGGCATAGATCTTCCCATACAAGGGTGAATCAAAACTGTTCAGAGCATAGATGACTTGGGGTCCTGAATTGTCATAGGTCGGGGAAAACAATTGCTCCACTAGGAATTCATAATAATTTTGTTTATTTGGAATTTGCAGGAGCGAGGTGATAGTGGCCATTGCATTAGCAGCTCTGTTGTCCAACCTTAGAATCTGCTCAAAGGTGATTTCCACAAAGTACTTTTTGAAATCATCCACTATGTGTTTGTAGGGCATGAGCTTATCATCTTTTGTTTGATAATCATCATTGATCTGATTGATAACTATTTGAGAGTCTCCATAGACTTTCAATTCTATGATTCTCCATTCTACAACTATTTTGATACCAGTCACTAGGGCTTCGTACTCGACAATGTTATTGGTGCAGGGGAACATCAATCTATAGGATCTTGGAATCGTATGTCCTTCTAGATTAACAAATAGGATGCCAACACCCGATCCATGTTGTGTATAGGATCCATCAAAGTATAGGGTCCATTGCTTGGGTGTGATAGTGAGCATATTTGTATCTTGAAATTCTACCTATAGTGGGTGTTGGTCTGGGAGTGGTGCTTCTTCTAGTTGATTTGCAATTGCTTGTCCTTTGATGGCCCGTCGTTCTATGTACTGAATGTCGAACTCACTTAGGATCATAACCCATTTAGCCAGCCTCCCCATGAGAAAAGCTTTGCTGAGTGGATATTTTAGTGGGTCAATCTTTGCTACCAATTTGATCGTGCGGGCTAGCATGTAGTGGCAAAGCTTTTGAGAAGCAAACACTACTACTAAATAAGCCTTTTCAATGAATGTATAGTTGAGTTCATATCCATTCAAAGTCCTTCTGATGTAATAGATAGCCCTTTCTTTGCCTCCTGGATCTTCTTGTGCTAGCAGTGGCCCCTATGACACTTTGGTTGTTGATATATAGAGGATGAGTGGCTTTCCCGCTATAGGTGGTACCAAAACTGGTGGATTCATCAGACATTGTTTGATTTGGTAGAATGATTATGCACATTTGTCTTCCCATTTGAAAGGTACATTCTTATGAAGTAAATGGTTGAATGGGAGACATTTATCGACTAATTGAGCAATGAATCGTTTGATGGATTGTAGCCTGCCTTGAAGAGATCGTAGCTGGCTAATGTTTTTAGGAGGTGGCATCTCTATGATAGCTTGAACTTTTGCGGGATCCACCTCAATTCCTTTTTCTGAGACTATGTATCCCAAATGTTTTTCGGATGTTACCCCGAAGACACACTCCTTAGGGTTTAATTTGACATTGAATTGTTCCAGTCTTTGAAAGATTTTATCAAAGATGTCTAGGTGTTTCACTCTTGTGAATGATTTAGCTAGCAAATCATCCACATAATCTTCCATAAAAGTGTGCATCATGTCGTGGAAGATTGTTGTCATGGCCCTCTGATAAGTTGCACCAACATTTTTCAAGCCAAAAGGCATGATGTTCCAGCAATATGTACCCCACGGACATGTGAATGTAGTTTTATTTTAATCTTCAGTAGCTATCTTAATTTGGTTGTATCTAGAAAAACCATCCATGAGGGATAACATAGCATGTCCTGCAGTTAGATCAACAATGGTGTCGAAGCTTGGTAAAGGAAAGTCATCCTTCAGACAAGCCTTGTTGAGATCCCTAAAGTTTGTACAAATCTTGATGCTTTTATCTGGTTTAGAGACTGGCACAATGTTAGAAATCCACTCTGCATAATCAATGGGTCGGATGAATCCTACATCAAGTAACTTATTTAGCTCTGCTTTTACCAAGATGGCAACATGTGGGTTCATCTTCCTTAATTTCTATTTGACAGGTTTAGCTCTGGGAGCGATGGAGAAGTGATGCATGATGAGATTTGGATCTACCCCCGACATGTCTGCATAATGATGTATGTTTCTTGTTGTTGCTTTAGTGTTGGTATTTATTGATTGAGTTGGCTCAATCAGGATTGGTGATCTCTCCTGGTAATGTTTAGGAAGAGTGTCAAGTCTCCCATCTTCGGGTGCCTCAAAGAGGTTTTCACCATTAGATGCATCCTTTGTTTTTACTTTTTTGTGATCTAATGCTGCCATTAGATAGTTTTCACCATTAGATCAATTGTTGATTTTGCTCATTTTGTGACTGAGAGACTTGACACTCCCCTGATCATAGATATCATTATGTGATTCACTAGTGGAGCATGTTTTTGGGTTAATAGAGAAGAGGTATTAAACAATGGCCTCATCATTTTGGAATATTGGTATATTGTGCTCTGGTTCTTCCCAATCTATGAGGTCAAGATATATAAGCGATAGGGAGTCATTTGACGGGTCAAGGTCTGCCACCGTGAGGGTCATGATAGAGATATTGTCATAGTTGTTCATAGCATGGGTAAGGTCTATAACAGTCTCAAGGTTTTCGATGGTACTCTTGTCGATTTTGCCTCTTTCATATTGAAGTTGTTTGTTCTCACTAGCCTCATAGATATGTTGTGGTCTAAATTCAAACGATCTAGAGCTCGAGACTAGTCCCTCATAAGGAATGGGTGTGTATGCATGGATTGTATCCACCTCAATATCCTCAGTAATATCATAATAAGTGTCCCACTTGTACTCATTGGAATCTATTTCAAAATCGCTATCTCAGGTGACTCCACTGAATCTGACAGGTATGTTATAGGGTGAGAAAAGGTCACTGATAATTGACACAAGTTTGGTAGCTTGTTCTGATTTAGGATCGGTGCTTTCTTGTACTCTTTGAATTTGTTCATAACTCTTTGAGTAGTAATCTCCTCGGGTTGTGGCTCGCATTCGGTTTGATCAGGTGCTTGTACATGATGTACTTTTTTATAAGAAACCTCCTCTCTTTGAATAGGAAGCTCTTCTCGTTGTCTCTCATTTTCTTTATGCTCTTGTTCTTTTCTTGTCTTTTCCGCTGCATGTTGTAGCACCTCTTGCTATGAGTCTTCGTTATGCGTCACCTTTTCTTTCCATTGGGATTTTTTATGGTGATCTTTCTTTTGCATAGGTTGAATATTTTGGCCATATCCAAGTCCTTATTTGTCTTTTGCAAGTTGTGAATGGGGTTGTATGGGTTATAGGATGCCCTCTTGATGCTTTCCAATAGGTCCTTTTCCTTTTTATCCCATCCATTGCATGATTCTAAACCCATTTCCATACTATTATGTGGGAACGACCACTTCTAAGGCAGCAACTCTGATTTCTTCCTCATCTTTGTATAGCCTATTGAGGATGTTTTTGTTGTCTGATTCTTCCGCTAGTGTGCCCATTTGGATAAATTTACCATCTAAATTCTTGATGGGTTGTGCTTTCTGATGTCTTTATGCGGAAGGTTGTCCATGAGACCTTGGTGAAGTTGGTAATTTAGATAGACACAGGGGTTCAAAAGAGTACTCCCCCATTCCTTGGTCCTTTATCTTCATCTTTTTCTCAAATTTTATGGATAGGGACTTAGTTTTTCTTGATGGTTGGATGATGAGGAAGCTTGGGCCTCCTTGTTGTGTGGAACCAAGACATTTTGTGTTGCCTCCATAGCATTGCAGTACTGAAAGGGATTAGTATCTGTTGATATTGAAATCTCTTGTCCATTGTATGGGAACTTGAGACATTTATGGTACGTGGAAGGTTCCACTTGCATTTCATGGATCCAAGGATGACCCAAGAGTATGTTGTATGTCAAGTCTATGTCCAAGACTTGGCACAATGTGTCTCTTTGCATAGGTCCTACCTGAATGGGTAGTACCACTGTTCCTTTGGATGACCTTTCTTCATCATCATAGGCTTTGATAGTGATCTTCTTTTTAGGGTCAATAACTTGCTCGGAGAAGCCCAATGCACATATAAGATTTAAGGTACACATATTAAGACTAGCTCCTCCATTTATTAGTACTCTTTTCACCCGATGTTTATAGACTAGGACTTCGATTTGGAGTGGGGTGTTGTGCAGATGGATCAAGAAAACATCATCATGTTTTGAGAAGGATAAGTTATGTGGCACTGCCATATGTGCCACCATGGCTTGGAACAGCTTGACATCCAGAATGTTTGGAACTGTTGTTTTGACAAGATCTTGCTCCAAGATATCTTTATGCTTTGGTGAGAGTTTTAGCAACTCAAGTATTGATATCTAAGCGGGTGTCCTTCGTATTTGGTTGACCAAGTTATATTGAGTCTTGGGGATAGTCATTGTCATGGATGTGTTCCCCTTCAAGACATATTTCTGAGCCCTTGTTATTACATTTACCGATGCATGTTCTTGTTTATCTTTGATCTTTATGACATTTATTTGATTGTCACATGTCGATATGTGATTTATGGTGTTTTTCATATATGTGATTGATGCAGGCTCCTTTTTTATTGTTTGACATTGATTCTCCTCCCTTGTCGTAATTAGGAAGAGGATTTTTGAAAGCCTCATGATCGCCATTGGTTTTATGTCCATTGACCATTAGATCTCCCTTGTCTATCATATCTTGAACTAGGTTTTTCAACCTCATGCAATTGTTTGTTCTATGCCCCTTGTTTCGATGATAATCACAATAATATGAGTCATTCCACCATGGTGGTTTGACTTGGGGTTCAAAGTTGCTTATGACTGGCAATGTGATGATCTTGTTTGCCAATAGTTCTCGAAATGCAGATTCCAGGGTTTGTTCGAATGGTGTATATGTTCTTCGATGTGGAGGTGGAGTGTTAGCATTGCCCCCTTGGTTATTGTTGTTCCCCTGATTGTTGTTATTGTTGGCTCGGTAATTGTTGTTTCTTTGGTTGTTGTTGTTGTTGTTATTGTTTGACGTTGGTTCTCCTTGGTTGGTAGTGCGTTGATAATTGTTAATGCCTGAATTGACACTTCTTTGATCATTGTTGGATGGTGTGTTACCTGATAAAGTCAACACTGGTTGTTTAGACTTTACATTGTTGGCATCAACTACCCCATTATTAACAACATTTTTGTTTCTAGTCCAAAATTTGGACTTGTCTGAGTTGTTGTTATTATATTGATTGCTATAAGGATTATTGCTTGACAAACCAACACCCTCCTTGGAGAACTTCAAGGTCCCTTTCTTGATGGAGGCTTCCTCTACTTGAATGCCATTTTCGATCAGCTTTGTAAAAGTAGGTAGACATTGTAGTTTAAGTTGATAACTCATTTCACTATTCAAATTGTCTATGAAGATCTCCATCTTTTCCTTTTCAGGTACATCAAGTAGGTACCTTGAGACCATACATCTCCATCATTTTAAGAACACCATGAATGTTTCATTTTTTTTTTGTTTCGTGTTGCATATGTCAAGCATAGTGATCTCATGTTGGATATTGTAGGAGTATTGTGTAATGAATTTATTCAACAACTCATTGAATGATCTGATGGGAGGTGTGAGTCTTGACAACCACTCCATTGTTTTCCCTCCCAAACTTCTTGGGAATAGCCTCATCATGTATGTATCGTTATGAGAAAACTCCAAGCTCACAGTACAGAATTCCCTGACGTGATCACGAGGATCACTCTTACCATCATATTTATCATACTTTGGTAAATTTGAATTTGGTGGGAAAGGTATCATGTTTAGCCTCTTGTCAAAAGGGTAAGGACAAATGTCCTCCAAAGAATACATCGGTGTACACCCTTGTTTCATATATTGCATTTTTCGTTGGAGTGCTTGAAGTTGTTGCGTAATGTTAGCTAAGGGAACATTTTCTTCATTGGACCTTCGATGACGAGCATCTCCTTGTTCACTAACATTTTCATAATTATGGGTATCATCAAGGTTGTAGGTGTTGTCTTGATCATGTGTGTCCTCTCCTCTCAGATGTTGTTGATTCTAAGTGAATGTGTAGGTCCTTGCCCTTGTGCATGAGATTCTTTCATCGGTATTCCTTAAACAATCTATGTCAAAATCTTCAGGAATCCTAACTCCTTTACTAGTTAACATATAAGCCTTTCCATGAGTTTTTGGAAAGCGACATTCTAGATTGACATTGTTGGAAAATATCCTTGATGATCTCTTCTTCTTCCATGTTTGTATTAAAACTATTGGACCCCATTTGACTCGTACTTAATTCTAGTTGTGGATCCTTTCCTTTGTTTTTCTAAGATTGAGTGACAATGGGCATCAATAGATTTCTATAGTAGTGAATTCCTCCTCTTCTAACAAGGTTCTTGGTGGGGTTGGTGGTTCAGGCCAATCTTTGTGATAGGTGATGCAATATCTTGGAAACAAAGGGGGATTGATCCTTCCCCCACTGTTAAGGTGTTGATTGATTGTTGCTTTCTAAATTTAAGCTATGCTTCTCAAAGTTTCTTTATCAAACTTGTTATATTTTCCTTGGAGATATAATTGCATATGACGCAAGAAAACACGATGCGATTTAAAGAGTTGATAGTTGATGTAGAAAAATTCAGTCTGCTTCATAAGTGCCTTAGGTCTAGATTGTCTCTTCTTCAACTTAGTCTTTTGATGAACAATTCTTCTTCTCAAAATATAGGGAGTGGTCATACAAAATGATCAATGTTGACGTTGATAGTTGATATGGATACTTTGTTTCGAATACTCAAGCTTACTTGTCAAGTAGACATTTAGTTTGATTCGCCCCTAGGACAAAGTGTGCCAAATGATATGAGTCAAGTTTCACGATGTAGAAACTTAATTTGGCAACTTGAGAACCTAACTTAGTGTTGTTTTGATAAGATTTGTTGGGTGATGGAACCTTTGATCACTCTATTTGATACTTCTTAATCTTGTTGGATAAAATATTATCTTTTAAGATAGTTAGAGATTTGATACCACTTCCAAAGGTGCTAGTTGGATTTGGAAATTCTCTTCTCTCTAAGGTCGCTCTTTGCTCTTTGTTTTTGAAACTAATTGTTGTATTGGTTGATTTGTAACTTGCAAGATGTTTCAATGTTCATGGCAAGAAGACATAGCACACATGCAAACAATGGCCATCCCTATGCTAACATTGAGTGTATGTTCTTGTGAGGATGTTTTCAAATCCCCGATGTTATCAGTGGTTTGATTTACAATAAAAGACACATCAGATAGAAACTTTATTCAAAGGTCATCAACAATATCATAACCCACTAGTATCGATACTCAGTTAGCACAAACAACCTTGTCACCCCCTAGAGGGCGCACGTTTTTTTGCCTTTTTCCATAAATTAACCCAAAGTGAATTGCTTCACAATTGGGTAGTTATCTTGGGAGATATATGGTGAGTAATATTGGGGGCAAATTTTTCCCCACCCTTGCACTATGATATTGCCAATGTTTGGCAACTGACTCGGCTCCAAGTTTTTATTTCTATGGTTTGTAATAAGGATTTTGTTCGAAGATATCCTTTGAAGTCGCGCAAGTGCGATTGAGGCCGATAGCCCAACAAAGTATCTAACAAGATGTAGTCACGCAAGCGTGATTGAGACCTCAAGGCCCTACAAAGTGCTCGATATGAGATAACTCAAAAATGCTCCATCCCCCAAGATTTTCATCTCAAAAGGCGAATTGACTATAGTGAATTGGATTACTTGGCTTTAGCCATACTCACTTAGGTCGTACCCTTCTCACTAGCCCCCTCAAGGCTTCGGGAAGGAAGGCCCTCTAAAGGATGTAAAATGCTTAAAGTAAAAGAAAGCATAAAAGAGTGGGTTTGACTTTTTGATCACCCAATTAAGGGGAGAGAATATGCCTACCACTTTCGATACATGAAATCCAAGCGTTTCTTTTTATCCTTCCAAAACAATGATTTTCTATTCACTATTTAACAAGCATGGTGTTCTTTTTAATCCCACATAGAAATTTGTTTTTGAACTTGTTAGAGTAAAGTAATTAATTAACTTTGCTCTCCTCTTAAGATTTCTCTTTATGCATACATTAGTCATTTAATAATTAATATTTAATTATTAAATGCTCACACCTTAGGGTTAGGTTTTCCTTTTGGTGTTGATCTCCTTTATAAGGATTGATCTCTTGTATAATTCATATTCTTGATTCATTTTTCTCTGATAATACATCTTTTCTCTTTGTCAGAGCCAAAACCCTTGTATTCGTTCTCTCTCTTTCTCTGTGACAGGTTTCTTGCATGCAGGTTTCTTTTGGGTTCTCTGGATTTGTATTTCTCAAATCCTACATGGTATCAGAGCTGGATCTGCTGCAGCTTGTTCAGACTTTTGAAAGATTTTGAGATCCAGGTTTTGGTTGCATCAGATCTGTGTTTGTCTTCTGTTTTTTATTTTGGAATAGGGGGTATTTTTTTTGGTGCACTTTGAGCCCAAACGGACCTCACCGTTGAGCTCGTAGTGCCCAAAAACCCCTATTTCCATAAAAAATTCGTCCGATTTGGACACAGTTGCTCCAGAAGGCAAATTTTTTTATGCCCCAAGGCCGTACAGCCCCAGGGCACGCAGCACGAGGCAAAATTTTTTTTAAAAAATAATTAAAAAAAAAAACAAAAAAACCCCACGGTTTTTTAAAACCAGACGCAGCCCTTTTTTAAGGCCAGCACCACCGGTGCGCAGCCCGGCGGTAACCACCGGCCGCAACCCGGTCCCCACTGCCGCGCCACTGGCGAAAACCGCCGCCACCTGCGCCGCCCCAGCGCCACCCGCTCCCCACCGGATCCAGCTGCACCGCCTCCGCGCCGCCAGCCCCCCTGCGCCAGCTCCTGGTCGCCCAGAGGACCAGGGGCCTATTTTTTTTAGCCCTTGAGGGCTCTAAGGGCCAATCTAGGCCTTTTGGAGCTGTTTTACAAAATCGGGCATAACTCGAGCGTCCGATCTCCGTTTTTTGAAAACGAATAGGCGTTGGAAAGCTGGTTCCGAGCCTGATCTAATTAATGCAGGACTTTTTTCTGATTTTGCTGTTTTGTAGTGTTTTTTGCAAGTCAAAGTCAGAACAAGTTTTTTGCACTCCAGGAGCCATATCTTTTGCATACGGACTCCGTTTTTCGCAAGCGAATAGGCGTCGGAAAGGTGGTTCTGTGCTCTTCCCAGATCTAAAGTCTATTTCATCAGAAAATTCTTCAAGTGCTCCAAATTTTGTCTCAACCCGTTATTGCTTTCTATCATTTTCTAGCTTTCAGTTTGTATTGGGGATTAGTTTTTTGCATTGTGGGGGGGTGTTTTTCTCTTGCTTTCTGTTATTTACATCAGAAAACCAGAATTTACAAACACAAATACAAAAAAATCAAAACCCCTTCTGCATCTTCTGTCTAGTTCTGAAAGACCACTTAATAACAATTAAAAATTCAGACCAGTTGAGGCATAGTTCACAGGATGGCAGACAGACCTATTGAATCTCTCACACCGCATAATTACCACACTTGGAAGGGTCGCATGATGACTCTTCTCCAGTCAAAAGGGTTATGGTCCTGTTTGGATGAGGTTCAGCCTCAGTTGACACGTCCTTTTGAGATTATGCAGCACAGGAACAATATGGATCAGGCTATGGGATTGATGGCTTTACACATTTCCGATAGTCTCCAGTTTCATCTTGAAGGTTGTATCACTCCTTGAGCCATTTGGACCAAGTTTGAGGGACTTTTTGGTACTGTCAACGAGTTCAGAGCTTTGCAGCTTGAGGCAGAATTAACTTCCTTGGTACCTGATTCATTTCCTTCTATTGAGGACTTTCTGATGAAGTTCAAACAGTAAAGATCTATCTTGCAGGGTTGTGGTAAGACTAAGACTGATACAGAGTGCATTTTCCTGATTTTTCCTGATTCTCTCCAAGCTTCGGGGTCCATTTCAGATCTTCTCTTCGACCTTCTATTCCACCATGGATGCCTTGGGTGCTCGACATGTCATGCCTTCTTTTGAGGTCTTTTGTGATCGTCTGACTCGTGAGCAAGCTAAGCTTAAGCAGTTGGATTCACTTTCAGGTTCACAGAACCAAGCATTGGTAGCCCAGTCCTCCAAAGGAAAACAGAAGCAGAAACCGAAGCCTAAGAAAGATTCAGAGGCTAGTGAGAATCCCTCCAAGCCACCACCTAAGTCTGATTCAAAACCACAATTCAATTCTAAACAGGGAAAATCTTCAAAGTCTGGTGAGTCTTCCTCCAAGACTAAGAAGAAATCAGGTGATCCTTGTAGTTTTTGTGGCAAGGAAGGACATCCCGTTTCCAGATGTTGGAAATGTTTAGAGGCTTTGGAGGAAGCCATGCAGCAACATAATATCAGTGCACCACAGCCTCCTTCACAGCCCACAGGGAAAGGTCATGCTCTTTCTGCACGAGCATTGTCCTCAGCGTCCACTTGGATTCTAGATTCTGGTGCCTCTCACCATATGACACACACAGAGGATTTGGTCACCGCTCTTGCTCCTACAAGCACTAGACATATTGCAGTTGGTGACTCAGCACAACTTTCCGTTCAGGGTTCTGGTACTATTTCATTGGATGGTGGTTGTCTTCAGGATGTGCTTTTGGTTCCTGACATTTCGACAAACGTTCTATCCGTTTATCAAATTTGCCACTCTGGCTCTGGTAAGACAGTTGAGTTCTCTCCACATGATGTGGTTATTCGAGATCTTCATGATCCTGACTTGGTTGTGGCTACTGGGAGTGTGGATTCTGCATCTCACTTATATAGTTTTGATGGTTTTGAGAGTTCAGACACTGTTGGTTCCTCTCTTATAGCACATGCAGATTCAGTGAGCAGGCTTTGGCATGAGCGTTTTGGTCATGTCAATTACAGATATCTACAACAGATGAGTACACAGGCACTTGTGATTGGGCTTCCACATATTTCTTGTACAGATGGTGTATGTCATGGTTGTGTCCTTGGCAAACATCATCGAGATCCTTTTCCTAAGGGTCGAGCCTCTCGTGCTAAGGCAGCCCTAGAGTTGGTACATAGTGATCTTATGTCCTTTCTGACTCCTTCTTTTTCAGGGGCCCGTTATGTACTCACTTTTATTGATGACTTCTCCAAACGTACATGGGTGTACTTTCTTAAGTACAAGTCTGATGTCTTTGACTCTTTCAGGAAGTTTAAGACATTTGTAGAGAAGCAATCTGGATTTTCTATCAGGAGGATACGCACAGATAATGGGGGGGAGTATGTAAATCAGGCTTTCAGATATTTTTGCACTGAGCATGGTTTACAACATCAGTTTACAGTTCCTTATACCCCTCAACAGAATGGTGTTGCTGAGAGAAAGAACAGAACCTTACGGGAGATGGCAAATTGTATGATACAGTCTCGAGCTATGAGTTCTTCATTTTGGGCTGAGGCAGTCAATTGTGCCAATTATATTCAGAATCGGATGCCCCATAAGGCATTACGACATATGACTCCTGAGGAGGCTTGGACCCATGTCAAGCCTGATGTTTCTACATTCTGAGTTTTTGGTAGTGAGGCTTGGGCATTTATTCCTGATGCTCAGCGGAACGCCATGGAGAGGAAGAGCCGACCACTCATATTTGTTGGCTACTGTGAGGATGTTAAGGCATACAGGTTGTTTAATCCTGATTCCAGAGAGGTCTTGTTTCGGCGAGATGTCCAGTTTGATGAGTGCTATCCTCAGATGGATTCTCCATCACCCGCTTCTCCCTCATTGCCTACTCCTTCCTCTTCATCTCTTGAGGATTACTTATCTCTTGAGGATGATGTAGATCATGATCCACCATCTCCACCACCACCAGTTGCTCCGTCTTTGCTGAAGTGGGCCCGTGATATTGTTGATGCAGCTGGTTCTTTGGCAGGTGATCCTTCAGATACTCGTCGCACTCGTGCTCAGACATCTGGTTCTAGTCTTTTGAGTCATACCCTTTCAGATGATCCTCAAAAGTTTTCAGAGGCGACAGGACACCCAGAGTGGGATAGGGCCATGGATGAGGAGTATTCTTCTTTGATGAAGAATCATACTTGAGATCTTTGTCCTCTTCCTAAGGGAAGAAAGTTGGTTCGGTGCAAGTGGGTGTATCGTACCAAGTATGCTGCCGATGGTTCTATTGATAAGTATAAGGCCCGTCTTGTTGCAAAGGGGTTTTCTCAGGTAGAGGGTATTGACTACTCTAAGACCTTTGCTCTTGTCACCAAGATGAATTCTATACGCCTGGTACTTTCACTTGCAGCTTCACAGGGATGGACAGTGTTTCAGATGGATGTGAAGAGTGCCTTCTTGCATGGAGACCTACATGAGGAGATCTATATGGAGCAGCCTCAGGGTTTTGTGCAGGACACTTCTTTGGTTTGCAGACTTCGACGTTCATTGTATGGTCTCAAACAAGCCCCCAGGGCTTGGTATGAGAAGATGGACTCCTTCTTGCTTTCCTCGCACTTCACACGCTGTCATTCCGATCACATAGTCTATATTCAGCGTCAGGAGGGTGATCTTTTGATTCTAGTGCTATATGTAGATGATCTCATCATTACAGGTAGCTCATCCTCCATGATTCAGAGTGTTCAGAGAGCTTTGATGGAGCAGTTTGAGATGACCGATCTTGGTCTCTTGCACTTCTTTCTGGGTCTACAGGTTATTCAGTCTTCGGACGGGATTTCCATTTTTCAGGAGAAGTATGCTCTTGATATGCTTCAGCGATTTGGCATGCTTGATTGCAAGTCTGCCCCCACTCCATTTCAGTCAGGTGTTGTTTTGTCTTCCACTTGCTCTACTCCTTCAGTAGACCCCACTTTATACAGGCAGTTGGTTGGCAGTCTGTTGTACCTGACACATTCTCGTCCTGATCTTTCCTTTGCGGTTGGCCTTGTCTCTCGGTTCTCCCATGATCCTCATGAGAGCCATTGGCAAGCAGCCAAACGTATTTTGAGATATATTCGGGGCACCACACATTATGGCATTCACTACTCTTCAGGATCCCCTCACATCATTGGCTTCACTGACTCCGATTGGGCTGGTGATGTCAATGATCGGAAGTCTACTTCTGGCTTCGTTTTTTGCCTTGGTTCTGGTCCTATCACATGGTCTTGCAAGAAGCAATCTGCTATTGCATTATCATCTACAGAGGCTGAGTACCGTGCAGCAGTGTTAGCCAGTCAGGAGGTTTTATGGCTTCGGCAGTCGATGACAGAGTTTGGGTTTCCTCCAGATTGTCCCACTATTCTTTGGTGTGACAACCAGAGTGCCATTCACATTTCTCGCAACCCAGTGGAGCATCATCGGACAAAGCATATTGAAATCCACATGCACTTCATCAGACAGTTGATTCAGGATGGTTCTCTCATCTTGGAGTATATTCCTACAGAGGAGCAGGTTGCAGACATCTTCACTAAACCCTTGGCATCTCCGCGCTATCTTCAGTTGCGCTCAATGCTTGGGGTGAAGGAAGTTGTCCTTGGGGGGTCTCAGTGAGGCCTTCCTTCCTTCATGTTTTCTTTTTAGCATGATTCTTTATCTCTTTTTGGAGAGGAGTTTTTTCCCACTGGGTTTTCTCCTTTACTCCGCTTTATAGAGATTTTCTTGTATTCGGGTACCTGATCAGGCCTTGTTGTCGGGACCCTCTTTTGCATTGTAGTTCCTTTGCTTTCTTCTGCATTGTTTGTAGCTGCATTGTAGCTCATCTTAAGGGGGGGTGTTAGAGTAAAGTAATTAATTAACTTTGCTCTCCTCTTAAGATTTCTCTTTATGCATACATTAGTCATTTAATAATTAATATTTAATTATTAAATGCTCACACCTTAGGGTTAGGTTTTCCTTTTGGTGTTGATCTCCTTTATAAGGATTGATCTCTTATATAATTCATATTCTTGATTCATTTTTCTCTGATAATACATCTTTTCTCTTTGTCAGAGCCAAAACCCTTGTATTCGTTCTCTCTCTTTCTCTGTGACAGGTTTCTTGCATGCAGGTTTCTTTTGGGTTCTGTGGATTTGTATTTCTCAAATCCTACAGAACTTGCAATAATTCATGGTCAACAAAAACAAATCACGTGATCAACAAAAGTAAATTGCTTGCTAAAACAAAGGGGTGGCTTGTTCTTTTTAACTTGCAATAATAAGGATTGATTGTTCTTTTTACTTTTGCAAGAAAAAGAAGTGAGTTCTTTTTATCCTTTGTAAAATGAAAACTTGAATAAAAAATCTAGTCTAACTCCTTTGGACCTACAACAAACATTAGTACCTACAAAACCCCTTTGAAAAGTTAGTCAAGATTGCAGGCTTACAAGCCTAAAATTTCCAAGTTGTGCTACAAAAATTAGCTCTCTTCCTATTACAAAAGTGCTACTTTGGAGTAGGCATGCACTATTCTGATGATTCCATGTGCTAAGAGAAAGTAAGACATATTAGATTAGAAAGGTCCACATACGCATTGGAATATCTGGGCGTGAACTTGCGAAAAATTTGTTAGAAATTTGTGAGTTGCCCCATGGTGGGCACCAAAAATGTATGTTGAAAAGTGTGGAATCTGCAAAAGAAGATATAAACAACTCAAGCACACCAATTAAACATTATGTCAGAGATCAATGAAACATAAAACATAAGTAAATGAAACAAAATCTCTAAGCACGTCTCATTGTTCTCTATCTCCAAGGATCCTTCAAATCAAGGTGGCTCTCAGCTTGGAAGAGCACTTGATCTCTAGGATGACTACCTAAAGAATGAGGGATATATGATAAAAGATCTAACTTCAAGTGCAACTAAGATCTTAGCATGATATGGATATGAAAAGCTACGATACGATGCAAGATGATGAGATTAAAATGAAGATTATGCTAGTATGATATTCTATCCTAACATGATAATGCTATGATAATACTAAGTTATGATAAACAAACTAACGTGCTATGATAATGCTATTATACTATGCTAACATGATAATTCTAATACTAGAATGCTCCTAAATGCTTAAGATTGAAAAGAGAGGCAAACGGGACTCCTTGATAACCTACACACAAGAAAATAGCATAACCTAGATGCAAAAACCTGGGATCATGATAATGAAGGAAATGAGATCTATTTATAGAAGAAATAGGGAGTTGGATGGTTAAGATTGAGTAATCTTATCAAGGGTTAGGATTGAATGATCTTCAATCCATGTGACACTTTCAACCCAATCCCATGTTGATAAGTGTCACCGCGAGGAGGCTTGAGAGGAGAGATAAGGAGCATTAAATACCTGAGAGGACATGATGGTTACCCTAGGGGGTTGGGTTAGGGTTAGGTTAGGGTTAGGTTAATGGATATTCCTTTTATCCAATGGATAAATGAATGTGCAAGGGTTAAATGGTTACCTTAGTCAAAGAAATAAATTCTTCGAAGAGACCCATGAGTTAAAAGGATGGTTAAGTTAGAGGAAAGTCTCTAACCAAAGTTCAAAGGTGAGTTAACCATAAATGGTTATGTAAGAGAATTTAATGGTTTGGAAGACTTTAGAGGTTAACCATTTGAAGACATAAAGCCTTTAATGGTTTGGAAGACTTTAGAGGTTAACCATTTGAAGACAAAAAACCTTTAATGGTTATTGAAGACTTTTGAGGTTTTTGAGATATGATTTCCTTTTATTTAGGAATGCGACAATGATTAGGATAAGATTAGGCTAAATTGGAAGTGATTAGAAGAATCCATAAGGGGTTTAGGCATGGAAGTGAATTTTGTAGGAGAATGCAAGTGGGAGGAATTTTGGGATTTTCAATTAAAATAAAATCATTTATTTCAATAAAATGGTGCAAATTGCATTTGGATAAATATTTAAATAAATATTAATTTTGTAAAGCGGAAAATCGCAATCGAACCCTAGTTGCTCTCCCCTCTTCCAACTCTAAGGAGAGAGAAGGGAGGTCGCTAGGGTTGATGGTTTTCACTTAAGGGAGAGACTTTACATTCAAAAGAGGGGTTGAAACCCACAAGATCCAATCCCACACAATGCAAGATTGGATGCTAAATGCGTTTCAAGGGTTAAGACAGCAAGGCTACCCTCTTTTGTAAAGAATGTTGATAGAAGAATTAAGCTAGGAATGCATGCAAAGTGACAAAGATTCGCTTATAAACTGAGATAGGGATATAGGATGAAGCTGCGGACCTGGAATTAGCAGTAAAATGTCGATACAGCGTTGTCCTGCAAATTTGAGCAAAAGTTGTCAGGACGATGGCGCCCGGCGCCACGGTCCTCCGAAAAATCCGCGAAACGAAGGGGGATCTGTTCGTCTTTGCACAAGGATTCCAGATCTTCAATTTCAGCCGTGTACCTGCAGCCTACACACAAAAAAGCGAAGACGATTGGGGGGTTAGGGATTAGGGGTTTGCCTTTAGGTCAAACCCCGGTTTTGGGATTAACCAAGAAATGAGAAATTGTTGTAAATGTAAATGTATGTAATGTAAAACAAGTACTAATACCTTGTTGTAAGGATGTTTGTATCCTTATGTGCGAAGGTATAGATGTTGTTGTTTGTTGTATGTTGTATGTAGTAAGTGATCTCCTCTTCAATTGTTGAATCCTTGTCTTGAATGCAACACTTAGCCTTGAATGGAGACTTGGAATGAATGCTTGAATGCTTGAGTATAGTTTCCATGCTTGTACACATATGTCCTTCTTACCTAAATGGGAGAGGAAAAATGTAGTTTATATACTTGTAAATTAGGGTTAATAGACTGATTTTCCCGACCTTAGGCCGACCAGGAAAGTTAATTTCCAATTTGCAAACAAAAAGACCCGAGACCCCATAGGAGACCGGGCCCAAAATAGGCCCAGGGACCAGGGCACTGGGCGCCATGGTCCTAGGGGACCAGGGCGCTGGGCGCTCTGGTCCCACCTCCCGGGACAGCAGGGTGCAAAGGAGGTTCAAGCCAGGGTGCTTGAAAAATGCAGTTTTTAGTGTTGTAATCAGGTTTCGGGGTCTCCATTCAGGTTGCGTGTTGCGTCGCCATTGTGAAGACCGAAATGCAGTCGAAATTGCAAGTGTCACAATTTTAGGACGCTACATTTAGCCCCCACTTTAGCGGGAGTATGTATGCTCATACTTCCGGTAAAGTACAAGGAAACAACATTGAAAGACTTTCACCACGTCAAGGAGGCAAGATACACCAAGCTCCCAGTGGACTAAGGATCTTACGACTTCGATTGACAAAGTAAAAGGGAAGATCACGAGGGAGAACCATGACTGTCAGTAGTAAGGTTCCCTCACTATGAGTCATGCAAGAAAGATATCAAAAATTTTCAAGGCAAAGCTAACTTTGTCAAGAAATTTTCAAGTATCTTGAAAAGATATGAACGGGATGTATGCCCCCCTACGTTAAAGCGATCGCACACGCCTCACCGGGGGTGATTGCTTTAAGGTAGTGATACATATAAGAATGAGAAAGGAAAGGAGTACGTTATCACAAGGATTTAGCCCCCAAGTGTGAGATAAGCCCAAGGATAATAGACACAAAACACAAAGCACAAGGTGACTTTGCTTTCCTCGGGGTCAGTATGTTGTATGATAATTCATGTATATCATATGCATGTATGCATAATTGTTCTTCATTCCCCAATCAAGGAAGGTCACCTAGAAGAAGGGAACACATGTGTCTTTTGAGTCAACATGAGAGAGATCGAGAGATCTCAATGCTTTGCATCGTCCTCAAGTAGACAACACTAAGGACAACAAATAGAAGAATGAGAATAACACATAGAAGAAGTAACAAAAGAGAGGAGGAGAGAATCTGCTATGCTAATGAAACTAGTCTAGCACGTCATCTACCCCCCGATCTTGCTGATCAACGTTTCGGGAAGGCAGGGAACACGCTAGAGGAGGAACATTCAACACAGCAAATGGAGCTATCACAAGATCCAAACAAGGGGTATGTTCACGTTCCAAGCCACGTTGTTCTTGTCTAGGAGCTAGGATAAGTGTTTTAGAAAATTCATTAGATAAATGGTTATCAATATCAACAAGTTCATATTCACTATCAGAAGCAAGAGAAGTAACATTTTCATCTATATCATCATCAAGATTTATAAAAATAGGATCTTTAAGTCGCACAGGATCAAGACCATCATGCATCTTATGTTTAGGAGATTTTGGCTCAATTTTCGGCTGAGGAGAAAATGGAATAATGCTTGTTGAAGGTGTTTTTGGGGATTGCAAAGTTTGAGAAGCAGCTGCCTGAGCTCTAAGATGACGCCTTCGTCGGCGTTCACGTGCAGAACGATTTCGTCTAGTCTTAGTAGGAAGTTGAGAAGATTGAGGAGGAGGAATGTTCTCATCCTTATCACTTGGGTGTTTAGGTTGTGGTATCTTAGGCTGGATAATAGGAGAAGAGGAAGGTCTCTTCTCTCCATAAGAGGAAGGAGGAGGAACTGCTCCATATAAGGGAGGAATATTTGGTTTAGGAAGGAGACCAAGTCCATCATGACGAGGAGGTATAGGTCTACTTTTAGAAGGTTTATTAGATATAGGCATAGTCACATCCATAGGGATGGGTTGGGAATCTTCTTGAGGAAAGACATTAGTTTTATCTTTCAAAGGAAGAACTTCCTTCTCAAGAATGATAGGAATGTCAAGTTTGGGTGTTCTAGGTTCACTTAGAGATAGGATCATATCTTTTTTCCACTTTTGATAAGATTTGAAAAGATGATCACTTCGCGGAGGAAGAGATTGGAATTGTTTAGGCCAAAAGTAATCAATAGGAATGCTAGAAGTTCTTTCAGCTGGTTTAAAGAGACTATGATTGACAGTAACAACTTCACCATTATGGGGAAATTTCAAGCACTTATGAATAGGAGAAGCAATAGCTTTCATGGAAGATAGCCAAGGATAGCCAAGCTTCACACGAAATTGTTCGGACGAAGGAATAATAGCAAAGTTCACATCAAGGGATTTGTTATGAACTTCAATAGGCAATGTAATAGAACCAATTGCAGGAGAAGAAAATGCATCAAATAGTTTGACAACCACATTTGTTTTGTCATAGATCACTTGATTCAATTGCAAAGTAAAAAGAAATTCTTCAGTAATAACATTAACCATGCACGAAGGATCAATAAGCACTCCACGGCAAGGTGTATCCTTAACTTTTGCAACTATGTATAAAGGACCATCAGGTGCCCTAATAGTTTCACTAGAATCAAATGTGATGGAAGGTTCTTTAGGGATTTCTTGCTGCTCTACAAAGTTAATCACATTCGGAGTCATAGACACAAGACCATCAGATGAGAGAGAGGAATCATTAGCCTCAATTGCATTAGAAGTATGAGAAGGTAATGGATTAGTAAAAATCTGAAGATTTTGGTTAGGAGGAGCTATAGATGTGTTGCCTTTATCATTCACTCCAGAAACAGAGATAGTATTATTATCAATCAAATCTTGAATTTTACCCTTTAAAGAAAAACATTTTTCAGTATCATGCCCAGGTTGACGATGAAATTGACAAAAAGATTTGTTATCAAAATAAGGTGAAGTAATCTTTGCAGGATCAATTTGCCTTATAGGAGGAAGAGTAAGCACATTTTGTTCCAATAACTTATTCATAATACTATGCAATGATTCATTCAAAGGAGTAAACTTCCTTTCGTTCTTGAAAAACTTAGAAATAAGAGACACACCTGATGCTGTATTCACATTGTTGTTGATGATGTTTTCATTGAATTTAATGGACTCTCTGTTCGGTTTAAACTTCCCAAAGGGTTGTTGACTACTATCACCCTTATCACTCGGAGCCATAGGATGTGATTGTTCCATTTGACTCACAGTCAATTGATAATTGTGAAGAGTTGCGCACAACTGTTGGAAAGAAGTAAACTCAGAAAACAGGAGTTTTTCTCTAATGTCTTTTTGTAAATTAGAAATAAAGATTCTTTGAATATCATTGTCAGGCACTGGAAAAGAAATTTGAGCATACAAATGCTTATATCTACCAATGAAATCAGTCACTTTTTCTTTAACACCTTGTTTACAATGCATTAAATCAATCAAAGTAACTTTAGGACTTATATTGTTTTGAAATTGTTGAATGAAAGCATTTGCAAGTTGTTCGAAAGAAGTAATAGAATAGGAAGGCAACGAGCAATACCATTGTAGGGCTTTGTCTCTTAATGTTCTAGTAAACAGTTTTGCAAGCAACCTTTGGTCATAAGCAAAATCGGTACATATTGTTTGAAATGTCTTAACATGCATTAGAGGATCACCCTTACCATTATAAAGCTCCAAATGCGGAATTTCAACATGTTTAGGGGGAATAGCTCAGACAATGTCAAGAGAAAGTGGGCTCGCAACATCAAATGTGGGCACACTAAACTTAGATTGATTCATAGAGGCAATTTGTTGCTGTAAAGAAGAGACAATTTGTGCAAGATTGTTAATGGTCGCTTCAGTCGAAGAGTTCATATTAGACGTGTTAGATTGTGATGGAGGTGTTATGTTATTGAAAGAAGGTAGAGAGTAAGGTGGTGGAACACTATGATAGTTAGTCATAGGGGATGATTGGACAGGAGGAACACTACAAGGAGGAATGGAAGGGTTAAATGAATTGCCCCCTTGTGTCATGTTCATTTGTGGAGATGTAATAGGAACACTTATTGAAGGAATGAATGAAGAAGTCGGATTGAATGAAGGAAGAGGATTAATTGAAGAGGGAGGATTGCCCCCATGACTGGTGATCACAGGGGGAATGTCTTGTATAGAAGTAGTCATTATGTTTGATGTAAAGGTAGGTATGCTAGCAATAGAAGTCGTCAAAGGAATAGAATGATTGTCTTGAGTAGGAGGTTGTGTATAACCTAAGGTTTCGACACAACTTTTCATAGGCATCACATTCGAATCCACAATGTGTGCAATACCACGCAAAATATCAATTCCATTCTTATCACTTTGAAGCATACATTTTAGACCCTCAATTAAAGGAAGAGCTTGACTATCGGGATACTCATGAGACATCCATTGGTGAAAATCATCAAATTGGTTATCCAATTTTGAAAGTTGTTCTATAGAAACCTTATGGAGAGCTTCTTCATCATTAAGAGGATTAGAGGAATTACCCATGTCCTCGTTAAAAAGACCATTCAAATTAGGTTCCATCTCCTCAGTAATTAAACCTTGGAAAGACTTAATTCTAAGGCTTCGTCTAACGGGAATAATGTAAGTAGGGCTTATTGTTGTAAAACTCATGCACTAGAGAGAGAGAAGATTTTGAATTTTAGAGGTAGCAAATTTCAGTAAAATCAGCCAATCTTCTAGATTTAAGCTGTTAAATACAATTAGGACAATCTCTCGAAATTTCGGAAAAAATGTCCGGGACTGTGGCGCTCGGAGTGCACACGGTCCTCGCAACTTTTTTCGAAATTTGCAGGGATGAAAGGTATGATGATTTTACAGCTAACCTGAAAAAATTGAGTGATTTTACGATCTGTAGATAGGCCAAATTAAAGTTGCAATTTCAAAATTGAACCCTACCAAGATTGTCGAAAAATGCAAAATTTGAATTTTGAAAAAGAGAGGGAAACTGAAATTTTGAATTTTATGATTTTAGAGGGAATACCAAAAGCAATGCAAATTTTGAAATTTGAAAATTGACTCAATTTCACGCAAAATTCAATTTTGAAAGCGGAAATCAAAGTTGTTGTAATTAAGCACTTAATTTCAAAAGTCACAAATTGCAAAAATTTGAATAAAGCACTGAAATTTCGAATG
Organism: Cryptomeria japonica; assembly: GCF_030272615.1. Lineage (NCBI taxonomy): Eukaryota > Viridiplantae > Streptophyta > Pinopsida > Cupressales > Cupressaceae > Cryptomeria > Cryptomeria japonica. The sequence continues at coordinate 224,449,426 of NC_081409.1, forward strand.
AATGTTAACACAATTTTCAGATTTAGGATAGTAAGACCACAATTTTGACACAAATTTCAATTTCAACAATTTTTGAATGATTAGAAGCCTCACTTTAAGCAATCGCTAGACCAACTTTGACTTTAATTTTGAAAGTGTTAGAATTGATAAAATCAGCCAAAATTCTGGATTTTAGCAGAAAAATACAGTAAGATCTTGCTCCCGAAATTTCGGAAAAAATGTCGGGGACGATGGCGCTTGGAGTGCACACGGTCCTCGCAACTTTTTTCCAAATTTTCAGGGATGAAAGATATTGTGATTTTATTGCGGAATCCAAAGTTACAGCCGATTTGGAGATGTTTTGATCAGTGAAATTGTCGGACAAAGGTTGAATCAAGAGGGTTTCAAAAATTAGGGTTTTGACACTTAACCACTTAATTTTCAAAATTAAAGCACAAATATGAATTGACAATTTGTAATAGAAGGGCAGATCTGAAACAAGCATTAATAATTAAGCATTTCACAAGTTTAATTACTTAAAAAGAAAATTTAGGGTTTTTATGCAATTAACCTCTAAAATTTTGCAAAAGATCAAACATGGAAATGTAATCAAGGAATCCAATTTTCAGATCTAACTATGAATAATCAGAAAGGATGTTCACGTCGGGTTCACCAAAATGTAAAGCGGAAAATCGCAATCGAACCCTAGTTGCTCTCCCCTCTTCCAACTCTAAGGAGAGAGAAGGGAGGTCACTAGGGTTGATGGTTTTCACTTAAGGGAGAGACTTTACATTCAAAAGAGGGGTTGAAACCCACAAGATCCAATCCCACACAATGCAAGATTGGATGCTAAATGCGTTTCAAGGGTTAAGACAGCAAGGCTACCCTCTTTTGTAAAGAATGTTGATAGAAGAATTAAGCTAGGAATGCATGCAAAGTGACAAAGATTCGCTTATAAACTGAGATAGGGATATAGGATGAAGCTGCGGACCTGGAATTAGCAGTAAAATGTCGATACGGCGCTATCCTGCAAATTTGAGCAAAAGTTGTCGGGACGATGGCGCCCGGCGCCACGGTCCTCCGAAAAATTCGCGAAACGAAGGGGGATCTGTTCGTCTCTGCACAAGGATTCCAGATCTTCAATTTCAGCCGCATACCTGCAGCCTACACACAGAAAAGCGAAGACGATTGGGGGGTTAGGGATTAGGGGTTTGCCTTTAGGTCAAACCCCGGTTTTGGAATTAACCAAGAAATGATAAATTGTTGTAAATGTAAATGTATGTAATGTAAAACAAGTACTAATACCTTGTTGTAAGGATGTTTGTATCCTTATGTGCGAAGGTATAGATGTTGTTGTTTGTTGTATGTTGTATGTAGTAAGTGATCTCCTCTTCAATGGTTGAATCCTTGTCTTGAATGCAACACTTAGCCTTGAATGGAGACTTGGAATGAATGCTTGAATGCTTGAGTATAGTTTCCACGCTTGTACACATATGTCCTTCTTACCCAAATGGGAGAGGAAAAATGTAGTTTATATACTTGTCAATTAGGGTTAATAGACTGATTTTCCCGACCTTAGGCCGACCAGGAAAGTTAATTTCCAATTTGCAAACAAAAAGACCCGAGACCCCATAGGAGACCGGGCCCAAAATAGGCCCAGGGACCAGGGCGCTGGGCGCTCTGGTCCCACCTCCCGGGACAGCAGGGTGCAAAGGAGGTTCAGGCCAGGGTGCTTGAAAAATGCAGTTTTTAGTGTCGTAATCAGGTTTCGGGGTCTCCATTCAGGTTGCGTGTTGCGTCGCCATCGTGAAAACCGAAATGCAGTCAAAATTGCAAGTGTCGCAATTTTAGGACGCTACAAATTTATTTAAATGTGAATGTGAATTTTGAATTTTATTTAAATAAATCTTAATTTATTTAAATGAGAAAAAAAGGGGGATAAAGCATTAAATGCTTGAAGACTTTAGAAATACGCCATTAAAGGTTTGAAGACTTTAAGGGAAGCCATTAAGTTTGAAAACTTTAAGGGAAGCCATTAAAGGCTTGAGAAGACTCTTAGAAGGAAGCCATTAAAAGATTGAAGACATTAAGGGAATCCATTAAAGGTTTCAATAGTGGTGCAACTTGCATTTGTAAGAAAATGCAAGTGGGTGGAGGATAAAGGTGATTTAGATAAATGTTAATTTATTTAAATGTGAGAGATGAGATTTTGGGAGATTTAATTTATTTAAATGTGAGAGAAAATTTAATTAAACAAATATGATTTATTTATTTAATTAATGGTTTGAATTTGGTTTAGTGAATTAAATCAAATAAATCAAATAATTTATTTAATTAATAGGAGAAGAGGGTTGGGATTAATCAATTAAATATTAATCTAATTAATTGTTGGATGAATGGTAATTAAATAAATATAAAATTCATTTAATTAGGTGGACAAAAATAGGTGTCTACACTAACCATGAGATGAAATGGTACAAGTTTTGCACGAGTTAACACTATATAGTAGTGTTTTAAGACATCAAATGCACACTCATTTGTCATTGAATATTAAGAACATATCATTCACATCTAAAGATCATTCAATATATGAATCTTTCGATTTGGAGCATAAAAATGAACTTGAATTTGCATAATTATTTTTGGAGTATTTGCAGGACTGAAGATTATTGTCTTCAATCATTTTCAAGACCCTAAAGTCGATCTTTATATGGGATTGACCCAAAATAACTTGACTCTAGTGATCCAACAACCTTCCTAATGTATTTTCAATAGTGCCAATCCTTAATTAATCAAAGAGTAGACTTTGAGGCAAATTAAGGATTAGATGTGAAAAATCAACTAAATTAGATGATCTATAGATAACGAGATAGTTTCACCCTTGTGCAAGTAACTTAGATTCACATACCCATATACAATTACAATTCCACATGATATAAAGTAAGAATACCACTTTTTCTACATCAAATTATTAAAATTTGTATTACATCAAATTCATTATCCACACCAATCTTAAAATTAAATACCCTTTTCCATTTTATTTATTTTTAAACTTAATATTGAATAATTATCTCCATGTCATTTCACAACCCTAACTTGTCTTTAATTTAAATTAATTTATAAATTTAAATGATTATATTTATCGAATTAACCCAATCATTAAGAAATTTAGTTTTCTACATAGATACTTCAATAGGGGAAGAGCACCACTAGTTGAACATGTACCAATTGTTGTGAGGGTTGTTGATACCCTCTGTTCCAAAAATTGAACAAATAAAACCTATTGTTTGATACATAAAATATCAATTTTTGTTAGGAAATGTACCAATAGTTGTTAGGAAATGTACTAATATTATAAAAAGTAACCAATCAGGTGATGCCATATCAGCTCCACAACTATTGGGCCCTCTTTTCCACGCCTATTAGTCTCACTTTTTTTTTGCGCTGTTTTGGACACCTTGGCAAAACGCATGTTGATGTGGCACCATACTCGATGATGTGGTGCTGAAAGCTTAGTTATAAGCAAGGGACTTGCCAAGTAAGCTACTCTAAAAAATTGAGAGTGATTTGAAATTTCTACATAAGATTTTGAGAAGCGCGAAGTTAGAGTGCTCAACTATTGATGCTCTTCCCTATTTAAGGGTGTGTATTTTCCATCACAAATAGATACAGAAAAAAACCCGTGAGTACACAAATTTTTTTGGAAGAAAGGCACGCTATTTCCAGAAATGCCCGTGAAATCCAGGAGACCGGACTTGAAAAACTCATTAAACTCTTCCTAAGAATCACCCATGGCCTTTTTTTTTATGGGGTTCGAAGAATAAGGAGGAAGGTGTTGATTTGATTGGGGAGAGATTCGGTGCTGAGTGCACTATGATGCATTAATTCTATTCCTTTTCCTTTATTTTCTTCTCTTGTTTTGCTTCTACAAGAAGTCGAATGAGAAAGAAAATTATGCTAAAGGATTTCTGTGCTTGCTTTCATCCCTATCTGTGAAAACCCACGTCTGTTTCATCAATGAAGATGGGATCAGGAGGATCCAGTGTTGTTGGTAAGTAGTGACGAATTGGGTATCATTTGAATGGTTATCTTTTCCAGTTATGCATATAACTTGGGTTTGTAATGAATATGTGGGTATGTACCGTGTACTGCCTTGGAATTTCTTTAATTTGGGCTTGTAATGGATATATGTACTTTGTGGTACCCAGGGCTTGTGAAGGATATGTGGGTATATTCTATGTAGTGCATAGGGCTTTCATTAATTTGGTCTTGTAATGGATGTGTGGGTGTGTAGTGGTAGTGCCCAGGAATTTCATTAATTTGGTCTTGCAATGGATATGTGGGTGTATATTGTGTAGTGCCCAGGAATTTCAGGTTATTGGAAGAATTGGAGAGAGGGGAGAAGGGCATAGGCGATGGAACTGTCAGTTATGGAATGGATGACAGTGATGACATATACATGCGCTCATGGACTGGTACCATTATTGGTCCTCACAATGTATGCGGCTCTTTTTTCTTCTAACTTTTGTTGCCTTTTTTCCATTTGTGTTCTTGTTGATTGATCTTTGATTTGGCATTTTCAGTCTGTGCATGAAGGTCGCATCTATCAGCTCAAGTTGTTTTGTGACAAAGATTATCCCGAGAAGCCGCCAACCGTGAGATTTTATTCAAGGGTTAACATGACATGTGTCAATCAGGAGACTGGTCTGGTAAGAACATCAATATTCATTAATTGTTTATGGGTTTGCGCAGGCACCTCAGATTCTCTATTTGTTATGTGTCAATTGGGGTTTTAAATTTTGTTTGCATGCCAATTTTATATTTCTTATAATCATTTTATAATATCTACATTGATTTGTTTATGGGTCTGTCGTGGTATCTTTTTACTGTAAAATCATTTGCCTTGTGAATTATGCTTCTAGATATTGACTAACTTGTTAGTTTCATGTTTCTTTACAGTTTGAAATTCTAACATGTCATATGCGTCTTCCTTTGAATAGGCTTTGTTTTATATTCATCTTCGGAATCTATTAACATCTTTTTACTTTGTTATTTCTTACCATGAATTGCCATAAGTTCTTTCTATTTCCAGGCTCTGTTATGTATACACTAATTCATATTTAGAGTCTGTCAACAACTAAACAGATATCCACAATCCATGCAAATATCTATTCTAAGTTCATAAATCTCACACGCAATCAAATCCAGAAGCTTAGAATAGATATATAACATCTTGTTTCTTTTGTATTTCTTTTCATAATTAGGCTTTTCGTTTCTTGCTTCTTACGCCTACTTATATTTATATATGTGGGTGTGTCTAGTTTCGTTTATATGATGTTCAGTTGGCTATGGATAAAAGTTTAAAACATCTTTGATACTTTTATGAATTTTTATGTTTTTCTGTTCTGCCTGCAATGGGTAACCAGGTTGCCTAGTCTAGGACAACCTATACATAATTAGGCTCCCTAGTCTCGGACAACCATTACATAAATCCAAGTTCTTCACAACTGAGTTTTCAACATGCGCAAAAAATGTGCAGGGTAAGGTTTGGCTTTCGGCCTTACCTCACCAGCTCAAACTAGAAAATATCCTCATCATAGAGAGGCCTTTTAACAAAAGCATGGCTTTAATTTTATTGTCCTCATTTCCATCCAGAATCTTGCATGTAGGGTTGTAGTTTTTGGACTCTAAGAGTATCTTTTGTCAAGTGAGTTCTAGTTAAGTCCTGCTGATTTGATTTGTGGGAACAAATAAAAAGATCCACTGCTCCACTCTTCCTGATTTCAACATTCAAATTTCTGATTTGCGCAGCATCCACTAGAGATGAAATTGTTTGGTCAATATTTGGTTATGATTAGATTTGTTTTTGTCTGATGGTGTTTGACGTTGTGCCTAGTTTTTTTTGGGGTAAATCTTGGGTGAGGTTATGGCTTGGCTTTATTACCACGTGGGGTAAGCTTGGATCCCATTCATAATTGGCCACCGTAGTGTGGTGAGTGGATTCAATCTGGATGTAACTTGTTTCTTTGTACTTGATTGTTTTTTACTGATTAATATGTGCATCTAACCCAATTCAGAAAATTCACTTTCATCAATAAATGATATTTGTTCAGGATTCTTCATTCTTAGGTTTACTGTATTACCTTGATCATTTCTTAAACTAAATATATGATTCAATATATTAAATAAATAGGACAATTTAATTATGTAAAATGCTTAACACCAATACAAAAGTTTAATAAATGAATATTATTTAAAATCAAATTTAAATCTTTTATACTAGCTGCCTGTTTTAAAATGAAATGGAAATTATGTCAATGTAAATGATTTAGAAAAACCCAAGATGTTCCATTAATTTATAGAACATAAATGTCGTGGATCTGGAAAACACTGAGTTTGGTGGAGTTGAGTCATGTCTTAGATAAAGGCTTACCTGCTGGATCCCTCTGACCTGTACTCGATAATTCTCATATTTTTAGACATACTGAACTTGGGGTCAAAAAGAAAATTGAACTGCTGTACTTGATCCTTACAGTCAAATATGTACCAAAACACATATCTAGGGGAAATGAGCTATGTTGCAGGTTCAGGTTCAGGGATTTTCTTTTCCAGGGCTTGGTATGGCTGGGTATATATTACTTATTAGTGAAGCTAGAAATATATATATATATATATTAGTGAAACTAGAAACATATTTTTATTTTATTCCATTTATATAAATAGATGAATATAAAAATAAGAAACACAATATGATTATTTACATATATAAACATGAAATAATATAGTGATTTTCTTTTCCGGGGCTTGTATGGCTGGGTTTGGCTGTGTATGTAAACAAGAAACATATTTTTATTTTTTATCCATATATATAAATGAGAAATGAAAAATATATTAATATAGATATAATGGCATTAAATAATATATATTGAAGCATAAACAAGAGACAAGATATTGATGTAAATATATTAACATGAAATACTTTACATATCGAAGGGAAATACTGTTACAAAATTGCAGTTTTCAGAGGTTACAATAAGCCGGTGATGGTTGTAGACACCTAAATTTGTCCATATCTAACCACACCTAATTTTAGCCTATCCCAAGCTATATTTTAAATAAATATTTATTATTTAATTAATTTAGCCATCGTTTTTCTTACCTTATCCAAGGTTTTAATTAAATAACTATTTGTTATTTATTTAATTTAATCACCAAACACCTTTATCCCTTAATCCTTGCTCATTTAATCTTAGCCATTAGATTCATTCACATGCATCACAATCAAACCTTGCCATCATGTGACAAGTGTTCCTTTCACATGTTTAACTAAGACCTTGTTTATTGAACCTAGACACTTCCCAAAAGTCAAACTAACTTTTCATTCCATACCTCACCTCTTAATCTTATGCATTCACATAAGGATGTTGTTCTAATGCTAATCCTAAACCTAGACCTCATCCCCCATGTGAACAGTGACATTTGTTACATGATTACATCTTTGATCCTAACCCTAAACCTCATTCAATTCTAGTCATCCATCATCAATCTATCCTAGCCCTTGATTTTGCCTCTCGGGAATTCTATAAGTAGATGCCTCCATCTTTCATTTTTATCAATCAAATATATGCTTGTGAGTTCATGCTACTATTTTGGTATCATAATAGAATCTAATGCAAATCAAATAGAGCTAGGGTGCACTCTGTTTTTGCTCAATCAAGGAGAATGGAGGTGATTTGAGTTGTACATTTGATATTTTTTGCATTATCTTATGTTATTGTGCTTCTATCGTTTCTCTTGTCTAGCATCAGTGGCTAAATATTAACATTTGATGAACAAAGACTGGTATGTATCCAGAGATTATTCTTGTGTACGATCAGTGGCTAAATATGAACATTTGATGAACAAAGGCAGCTACATATCCAGAGATTATAAGGGATTTTAAAACTACAAATCGATATGTGATCTGCCCATGACAAATAGTATAAAGGAAAAGCTAAAGAACCAAAGAAGAATCATATATAGAGCAGTGTCTGTTACGTTTGCTTCTGTATTTCCTGCTTAGAGACCTTAGTATAGCTGCCATTGCAGTATATAGTAGAATCCGGAGCCTAATGTGCGAACTATGAAAGATCAGTTCAACCAGCAAGTCTAGAATGCAAATTCAGTATATAGTGGAAAAAATGTCATAGATAATTTATTGCTCAATTCATATGTTCAAAACAAGTTTGTGCCTAGATAAAACCTTCTCGTAGGCGTTTATGAGAAGAAAATTTACAGAGTATAATTGCAATTGGAAAAAATATTTATGAGAAGAAAACCGACAGACCTTAACTGCTATTAGTTGGCTCTAGAAATCTGTTTTTTGAATAAAGGGAAATATTTTTTTCTTGGGCTCAAGCAGGTTTGCCGTGGGTATTCTTGTGCTTTGTCACTGCGACTGTGGATTCATCCCAGGTATGTTTCAGACATGCTGAGGACAAACACACAGTCCTGGGTATGAACCCTGGGTGAACCTAAGTGGGATCAGACCTGGACCCATACCCAGTCTGGTTCGGTATGGATGTGTCCCTGGAAATGGAAAAACTTGGTAACAGAGGAAAAGAGAAATAAAATTATATGTTCAAAGAAGAATGGGCATAGAGAAAAACAGATTAACAAGGGATACACAATATGCAAAGTTGGAAACAAATAATGAGGAGAAAGAGGATTGTCAAGGTTAGGAGTACAAGGCTATCTACTCTACATAAGGAGCACAAGGCATATCTTCTTTACATAAGGAGAAGTACACGATCAAAGTTTTTGAGAAGAAAAGGTATCGAGGCCACTTTCCCACCCATTGTGATATACTGAAAGGGCAGCGAAGTTGTATGATGAAATTCTCATGTGGAAGAGCATAAATAATGGGGAAACAGGTAGGTTTGGCCCAATGAAAATTGAGTAGCATCACCAGGATATTAAGTAGGATGGATTGGAAAAATAAGGCTTGGCATTATGCACTAGCCAGAAAGCATAATTTTTGCATTAATGAAGCAAAAATGTTTGATAGAGAATACCACCATGTGAAGGGACTTGAGAAAAGCAACAGAAATCATCCAACAAGATAAAATCAATAGAGATGGGGGAGGGATGACCAGTAACTTGTGATTTTTTTATTGGTAAGTTGATAACTGTAAACAGTGTAATAATAACAAGAAAAAGAAGAAGAGGAAGAATGAGTATGATAACGACAACTATAATAATGAGAATAATAATAAAATAATAATAAAATAATAACTAAAATAATAGCAACATGAATAATGGAAAATAAATACCCTTATGATTGAGGTTTTAATTAGATATCCAACCGTTAGATTCTGAAGAACAATTAGGGCTACTATATCTTTGATCTTATAATTCCTTGAAAGGGGTTTTGAAGGAGACCATTAATTTTATAAAAACAATCTACAGTTGAATCCAGATATATGATTCTAGATATATGATAATCTGTTTACCTGTGAGTATCAAACTTCTAAAATGCTAAATAGAAATAGTGTTTTGATGGTATCCACTCAGGTTTTTCTTTTCAAACATCTTTATGGAAACCATAATTTACATTTTTCAACAAGCTTCTTTTATAACATAGGGCGAGAAAGAAAACAATATACCATTAAAAAATGGCGATAAGAATGAATCTTAATATATTTGGTTAAAAATACAAGGCTGGTTTATTGTAAGCTAAAGGCTTTGTTTGCAGGATACAAATCATGGATAGAGAGTATCTTAAGGAAAAACATATATTAATCATGATACTAGTTTGCTAATTTTGTAAAAAGGGTAGATAAAATGAATTGTTAAGCATCATATTTAAATTTTTAATGTAAATTAAAATTCAGTTATTTTCTTTGGTAGCTTTGTATGAATAAGATTAGGCATGTCTTTGGATGGACAATTTACGATGCTAGGAACCTTGAAATCAATCAATGGAACTATTCAAGGATACCAATTAACAATACATTTTTTTGTATACAACTATGCACATCAATAAATAATTAAATTACAGTTAAAATGTGCAAAATATATGGTTAGAAGAAAAGGAAGCCAACTGCCAACTGCCAACTGGAGAAGATTTTTAGTGTCCGCTAGGTGCAGTCTGTGCAGTCTTTAGGACCTAATATATTGAAACCTATCTATGAAGATTTGGTTCAATCAAATGGTGTTTAACTTCAATCTTTTGATTGGTAATAAGATGATTCTTGATGTCCTTCATGTGGGGTCTTTAGGACCCAATGTATTGAAATTCATTTATGAAGATCAGATTTTATTTTAATTGTACTCATTATTTAACTTAGTCAATTTGCATGGCTAGTTCTGGATTACATGCACATCTGATGTGCTACGTTGTATCTGAGATACTGAAATATGTTTTGGTTGTTTTCTTGTTTCTCACTCTTGGCCAACAAATTGCAGGTCGAGCCCAAACATTTTTCAATGCTTGCAAATTGGCGGCGCGAATATACCATGGAAGATATCTTGACACATTTGAAAAGGGAAATGTCAGCTTCTCATAATAAGAAGTTAGGGCAGCCTCCAGAAGGCACTTTCTTCTAGAATGATTTGCACGTTATTCTCTCTATACAAATCACTCTGAACTTGACGCTATGAATGGCTTATGTAACACATTATGAGTTGAAACAAACAAATGGAAGTACAGGTTTGGTATGTGCTTCCAGTTTTCATGAGGTTCAGATGATATACTAAGTTCTATATTACACCTAATGACTGTTTAAGATCTGTAATTTTCTTGAATTTGGAATTAAAAAGCATAAAAGTGCTTTTTCCTTAAACTTTTTTATCTGGATCTCTTGTCTCAAGGTTTTTATTTTATTTTTGAATGATGATATCTGTGGCGTCATTTTTATGAGTTTTTCTTAGTTTATTCGGGTATAAAATGTTTGTCTGTTGTATATTTCTTGGTTTTGGTCAATATTGGCAAATGTCTTTCACTTCTCAATTTTACAACTATCCGCATGAAGCATACCACTTGCACGTAATTACTCTCTCAGAACCTTACAATCTTATTAGCTCTACAGCCTCCATTCCTTGTGGGCATTTCCAGTGATGTAGTTACAATAGAGTCCAACCTGTACTGTACTTTAAAGCTATATGTGGTACTAATTATGATATGCATTTATATATTTGATAAGTGGAATAGAAAATACATGTGGAACTGATTGTGATATGCATTGATATATTTAATAAGTGGTATAGAAAATACATACTGCATTGATGGATATGCATAGTCGTGTGCGTGTGTGCATATTTCCTCTTTTTTAGATTGGTAGAGCTGTCGATCAGTGGCCCAGTAGGTGAGCCACAAAGGGTGGGGGCAAACACAGTTCAAAGTTAAAACCAATGACTAAAGTGATCTGGCAGGGGTTGGGAGGCCATGAGCCTACTAACTCTGTGAGGGCCTGAACAGTTACATGACTTAGCATTTACCAACACACCATGCCTTTAACCGGGGTGCATTTATATATTATTTTAGAGTCATTAAGTTCAATTCATCAATAGTTGAAACATTTTTTGTTGATTTTGTTAGGGTTCTGGGGAGGCCACCCTAATTCACTAGACTAATTACTTGCGATTCTCATTTCAGGAGCAATGTTTGTCTTCTTTGGTGCCTAGTCATTGGTTTTCTGGTATAGTCATTATTTCTGCTGGAATATGAGTTGATTTACCGTTATATCTGAATGGGTATTGGATTGGATTGCTGATTGTTTATTGACAGTTTTTATTTTATTTTGTTTTTAATTCAATCACTTCGTTTGGTAGGGATTTCTACTATCCTAGATCTTAAATTGTTAGCAAATGCTAAGCTTTCAGATTGCCCACGTAAGATAATTTTGATGTTGGTCTGTTAATCCTAAAGCTTATTTCTCGCCGATGTAGAAGTATATTAACTTGATATAGCAGCATGTTAAAACTACTTTCATTTTGTTCATTGCTTGGGTTAGCACGGTTTTTTGTTCTGAACGTGTGTGTTTAAGTTTGTGTTTTTACGTTTTTTGGGACACTGACTTTTGATTGGTAATTGGACTATATTTGAGAATATTTGCCTTGGAGAAATATTTCAATTATATCAGGAAGCAATTATTCTCAAACAGTACTGACATAGATTCATCAAGATTTCTTAAATTCCATGTATGCAAGGTGGTATGAGGGTCAACCAAATTATGTTTTATACATCTTAGTTTCTGTTAATCATACCAATGCCCTTGATGTGTCAAGTCTGCAAGATCTTAAAAAAAATTCTCTTCCAACACCATCTAAATTGTTTAATGTTTATTATGCCTTAGTATTACAAAGCAACATCCATATAATATAAAATGAAAATGTAAAGCAAGATTTTGAGGTTACTGCCAAGTGAGACACTTCTGAGTCATTTCCAAAGGTGTTTTCTATCAACCTTAAATACAGGACGTACAACCGTATACCACTCTATATGATTTACTGTCCTGAACTTATAAAGGATAACTCTACCAACGGAGAAGACATTATGGGAGGTATTCATTCATGACTTAGTCTCATTTGCCATCATAGTATTCCCTGTTATCTACAGGTATTTGGACATGATACAGATAACTCTGTCAATCTGCCTTTTACGAGAATGGTCAAAAGTCTCTTCTTTCAACGACCAAAATGGATCTTATATATGGTTTTGTTCAGTTTGCTTTCAAACAATAATTTTGGATGCTATATGAGAAATCAAAACAATTTAAGTAATGATTTTGTATACTGTAGTAGTTTAGTTGGGAATTTTATTTTTGTGAGACTTGACCTAGGCAAATTTTAAGTGATTTCCTCGATCAGTAGTTATTTATATTGTTGAAATATTTTTTATCATGTATTTTTTAGGGGAAGGGGACTCACTCGACACACAAACTACATTTGTTAGTTGAATTAAGAAAAGCAGTGAATGTTTACATTGGGAGTAATTGTAGCAGGGAGAGCAAAGGGAGGTAGGGTTAGAGGGGTAGGGGCTAACAGCATTTGAATGTTCGTTTGTCTTTCCCACCACAAATTTTTTTGAGGATTTGCTCTTATCTTGCAATTATAATTTTTGTGGAATTTGACTCAAATTTTGTAGTCTTATATAAGATTATTTTATTTTATTTTCTTATTGCTTTTCTGGATTTGATTATGTCTGTTTTTTTGCATTAAAGTTTCGGATCACTCTGATCAATCATCAGGATGTTAGAGAGTTCAAGGAGCAGGATCACAAAGTGTGATCTGAAACATTGATGCAAAATATAGATAATCAAATCCAGAAAACAAGAAGAAGCATTATGGATTGTGAAAAATTGATATCTTCAATAATTTTGTTTGATAGTCATTTATATTATATGATGTTTTATTTCTCTATTGGTAATAAGACCAATAAGTAAAACAAGGAAGCTCATTTGGTACTATAGGAAGAAATTGTGAATGTTCAGTTCTTTGAATTGTCTTTAGCCTTTTTTTTTAATTATTTGTGTTGGTAATAAGTTCAATACACAACTTTCCCATGTATGGAAGTGAAAGTGACTGTTCACTACATTGGACCTTTCTTATTCTCGCCTCTTTCTTCAATGAGGAAGCTTTTGGAATTATTTGTGCTGGTAATAAGTTCAATACACATCTTTAAGGATTCACTTGTATGGAAAGGAAAGTGACTGTTCACTACATTGGACCTATCTTATTCTAGCTTCTTTCTTCAATGAGGAAGCTTTTGGAGCTTGTAATGTGAGATTTTATTTTATTATTTTTACCAATGTTAAGTGAAACTTAATCATGTAGGTATGTATATGTTAAGCATTGAATGTTTTCATTGGTATTTTTTATTTGAACTTTATCTTATTTTAAAATTTGATCTTTGTAAATTTAAGTCAAATTCAAGATGACTTTAACAAGGAGTGCTTAGTAGTGCTTTATAGGGTCAGCACTTTGCTTTGCTACTTAATAATATAAAAAAAACAAGTAGTGCTTAATTTCTAATACATTAACAATAATTAACTTAGACTAATAAATAGAAAAATAGATATTTACCTTGATCAATAGGAAAAAAGATCATTGTTGATTGGAGGGAGATGATTTCAGCAGCATGTGCTAATGATTCTTGGACAAAAGTAAAGATATTTAAGACTTTTCGTGATGCACGTATGGCTGGTCACTCGTGATTCTTTAAGACTTAGAGGAAGATTTGGTAAAGGTTTACATGGAAGGGACTCAAAATAAAGTCTTTTAAGTATGTTAGGGAATGCTCCACATGCAAGTACAACAAAAAAACCTATCCATTCCAAATTGGAAATGGGAATGTATCTCTATGGGTTTCATCATTGAGCTACCTGAGGTTTAGGGTAAGGATTGCATATATGTTGTAATAAAGAGGTGGACAAATTTTGCATATTTCTTTGCCATTTTTGCAACATACACCATAGTGCAGGCAGCTGATTTGTTCTTCAAGGAGATTTTCAGACTTCATGGGATGCCCAAGAGCATGATCAAATGACAGACCAGTTTCAAAGCCTCTTTCAGCATAAACTTTTCAAATTGAGTGGGACTGAGTTCACTCTTGACACTAGTTACCACCCACAGATAGATGGGCGAGCAGAGATAGGAAATAAATGGATGGAAGGGTACCTCAGAAATTATATTTTAGGATAGCAAAGAGCATGAGTTAAGTTGTTGCACCTCAAGGAGTATTGCTATACTTCTCCATATCACATGTCTATTAGGAAGTCACTACTCATGGCATGTATGGGTACAAAGCACCTTATTTTGTTGATTTTCTCTTTGGGGATAGTAGAGTGCCTAAGGAGAGAGATTTGCTATAGGAGAGTTAGGATACCTCGAAAGCATTGAAGGAAAATTTGATAAAAGCACAAAATTAGTAGAAGTTGTTTGTTGATCAACATCATAAAACACAAGTAGACATGGGTGGCATGGTTTACTCGAAGCTCCAACTATATAGACAACCCATTCTCAAGAAGGCTGCATTAGAGAAGCTTAATCTCCAATTCTATGGTTCTTTCAAAGTCTTCAAAAGGATTGAAGAAGCAGCCAATGAGCTAGAATTACTGATTAGTAGCATAGTGCATAATGTATTTCATGTGTCTAGGCTCAAAAAGGCACTCAAGCATAATGTTGTACCTTCATTAGAATTGGCACCTTTAGATGCGAAGGGGAAGTTAATCTTGATTCCAGAGGCCATTATTGACTACAAGGATTGTACTTTGCAGAAGAGGATCATCAAAGAGTACTTGGTCAAGTGGAAGAATTTGTTGCTAGAGGACGTAACATGGGAAAATGAGAAGATCTTGCAAAATCTAGAGTTGGAAGTGCTTGGAGACAAGCAGTTTTGGGGAGGGTGAACTATAATGTCCCCTTGCTAAGCACTATCAACATTGTGACCATTAGCTTATTCAAGGAGTTCTTGTAGGCTAATCAATAACTGTTCGATCTAAGTATTTGGCGATGACAATTGTTGCATTGAGCTCAGTCAGTTGAGATTTGTGTTATGACCTTTTTTTGGAGTGGTTTCAAGCAATTTGTCTATTTTTATTATTTTTAGAAAGTGTCAAGCTAGATACTGACTTGGTCATTTGACAATATTTATATTTTTGCAATGTCTTTAAATGCATTTAATTTTGGTTTTTTGGCTTTTAGTTTAGATAATGTTAAAATATTAAATTGATTTAAATAATTGAGTAAGGGGCCCCCAAGGTGAAATAAAGTGCTTTCTCAAATATTAAATAAAATATTTTTAGAAGTGGGCACCAAAGATGGGATTTATAAGGTTAATTTTAAATTAAATTAAGAGTGCAACCCTAATCTTGGTGTGGGCCTTTGGAGGTCTATTTATTGAGGTTTTGAGCTCATTTCTCAACATGTTGGATTTGATATTTGATAACTGATTTCCTAGGTTGATTATTTGTTCATCTTGTGGCTTTGTGAGGGTAAAAACCCTTGCAAGGAACATCTTTTCTAGTGAAAGTTCTAACTTGGAGGATTAATTTGGTTATTTCATTTATGAATCACATCTGGGCTTCACAATGGTTTCAAATTGATTTTTTGAGCATAAATCTTCATAGAAGTTTTGAAGAATATCAAGAAGGTAAGATTGAAGAATTAGTTTGTAGATTTGCAGTAGATTTCATCATTTCTTAGTTGTTTGTACTTGTCCTTTGTTGGTTGTACAACCTGTGAGAGGATGTGGGAGTTTTGAGAGGAGGACATCTAAGGTTTGGGCTAGACTTCTTTGCTGATTGGAATCGCCTAGGTCTACACACCATTTGGCATTGGTTTGAAAGAAGCTTTGTTACCATTTGGAGGAGTGGCGTCTAGATTAGTGTTCCCAGATTTGTTGTTCTTATTACAAAATTATATGTATACATTCATATCAAATGTGTATGTCTGAAATTTCATTGTAATTTTATTTCACTATCTAGGTATCAAATTTTTCTATGGTATATTGTACTTTCAATTAAGAAATTATTGCTAGTTGTGAGCTCTCTTGAATATTGTGATTTGAAGTGTTATTTTATTTAATTTATTGCTGCAAATAAGATTTATGCAATACATATTTCTGCATCTCCATCTAATTCTCCAAAATAAACTCATCTAGACAAAACAATTAAAAAACAGGGGTGTATATTACAGAATGTGACAAAAAATTGAGTTTTATTTCCCTATCCATCTCCTTGTTAACAATAAATATCATGTCATCTACATCAAAGGCAATAATTAAAATTTGATTGTCAACAATGTTAGTACAAGCATAATGACCTTGTTCACTCCTAAAAAAATCCATTTTCAATGAAAATGCATCAAAACTATGATACCACTTATGCGATAAAAAAATTCAAATCATACAATGATCATATAAATCTACAAACCAAATGTCCCTTTCCTTTTACCACAAATTTATTAGGTTGTCACATATAAATTTCTTCTTCAAGATCCCCATGGGAAAAAAATGTTAACATCTATTTATTCAATCTCAACATCATAAGTTGCAAAAATAGAGAACAAGAATCTAATGAAAGATGATTTTAAAAAAGGAGAAAAAAGTCACCAAAATGAAAAATCCCCTTCTCTAGAAGTAGCCATGTCCACCACTTTGGCCTTATACCTCTCTAACCATCCGTTTGCTCCAATTTTATTTTTATATACCCTTTTACAACCAATAGATTTTCTTCCCTTATGCAAACTAATCAAATCCCAAGTGTCACATATATTTAGGGTCATCATCTTATGTATTCTCTTAATGAAAGGATATGCAATGAATTGGATGATTGAATGATCCTCAAAGACCTTCCTTATATATGCACCACACATGCCAAAGTTTATGACCTTTTGAAATAGGTCGACCAACTAGTAAGAGATTTTTTTTTATATAAATTAAAATCCCTTGCCCAAAGTGGGCACACCTTTATAGGATGTCAACCTTCTTTGGGGGGGGGGTGTGGGGTGTGGGGGCCATAAGAAATAAATTAAAAATTGTTTTAATTCCTTCTTCAAAGGAGTGCTAGCCATTAGGACCCCTTTATCTAGGGTTGACTCCTAGGAGGTGGTTGGCCTACTTAGCATAACATTAATTTATTTTTTATTGCATTAAATTTTTTTAAAGTAGGTTGGCGATAAGGTTGCATTAATTTGTTTTTATCGTTAGGTATATATATTTGCTCCTCATTTGCATTTGGCATCAATCACAATTTTCCAACAATCTCCCCCTTTGTCATTGATGGCAACTCTTGAAGAAATTGCTCCCCCTAACTAACTTCTCCTCCTTTAATATCAATGAAGGGTATTTGGGGCTAATTGAATAAGACAATGAATAGCGCCCCCTAAACACATATTTCTCATGAAAGATTAGTGGACGGATGAGAGTGACATCACTCTTGATTTCTTCCTTAGGTACTCAAAAGTCTCTTTTGGAAGAGGCTTTGTGAAGTTATCTGCAATCTTCTCCTTAGTAGCTATATACTCCAACTTAACTTGTTGCTCAAGTACTTTCTCCCTAAAGAAATGGTACTTAATCAAAAAAAGAAAGACATTAAAGATCCTCCATGGTGTTACTAAAAATTAATGAGTACAATAACAACACATGACCATAATAGATTCACACAAACCACAACTCAAATGTCATGTGATTATGAACATCTAGGAAGAAACACAAGAGAAATGAGATAACTTGCGAATAAAAACCATGTAATAGATCCTTCTACCAACACCTTCAAGTGCTCAAGTTGTGAAAAATATGATCTCATTCACAAAAACTTAAATAGAAAAGTATTATCAACATCCAAACAACCAAGAAGTAAGTCTCTCAAACCAAAAAATATTCCCTCCAAAACTAAGGGAATAAGCCCAAAGCCATCTTCTACACTCCTCAAATAAGCTCGAAAAATCAACATCCATAGATCAAGATTCTCTCCCATGAGAAAATAAAGGATGAAAGAAAATATAAAAACAAGGTGGGAAATACCTATTAGACAATTTGCCATTGAGAGGATCAAGAGTGGAGAATGAGATTACTCCTCAAGGATACACAAAGCCACAATGACTTTCTCTACGAACAATCTTCTCAATAAGTTCATATTGAACTCATACACAACCTCTGTGTAGGGTCCTCGGTCTTCCTACTGAAACTTCATCAAAGAGTAATCATTTCAACACATGATCTCCAAGAAAATAATAGATCTTTAGCCTCACCCGAATCTAAAATAAGTGTACAATTGATCATCTCATGCCAACCAAACACTCACAATAAAATGATCATACCACTCATCACTAAAATTATCCCAAATCACCATCAAATCTCCAATCTCGAGGATTAGGAAATCTCCATGATGTTATGATCTACAAGTAAAGGTACAAAGTTGTTTTACACTTTAGGCCAACTTATCAACACAAGTGAATTTAATTATCTCTACCTAAAAAATAATTGCGGTCAAAGATATTGTCTAGCTAGATTAATTCTATCTAAGTTAGATATGAGCCACAACTTTTCCAATTGAAAATGTGTACTAAATGCATATTTTATACCACATTGGGTCAAATTACCAAAAAGTAAAATTATTTGCAAAACTCAATGTTAACTCCTACTCTTGTAGATCTATAAGTGAGGTTTTCTAAAACATACACTTTTTTCATATTTTAATTATTTTTAATTATTTATATCGAAGCTTTATTGAAAGCAAGTCATGAGCACTAAAATTTAAGGTTGGTTATATTGTCAAGGAAAAATACTAAAATTTATTTTTTGAAAAAATTATGATGCAGTACAAAAAAGAATCTATGTCAAGATGATAAATAATTAATTCAAAATATGGCACCAAATGGATAAATAATTACCAAAACATGGCACCAAGTGGAAAAAGTTATATTTGAATAGACACAAATTTTTAAATTTTTATTTAAAAATATGTACACATAAACATAATGAAAAAATATATCCATGCATTTAAGTTTCAAGTTATCAATACACACAATAAAATTGAAGTAAAAAGGATAAAATTTATTATATAAAGAGTGACTCTCCATGTAACTTCAATTTCAACATTTTATCACCACCTCCTCAATGGGTCTTTCTACTTTTGCACGCATTCTAATTGATATTGACATCTCCATGCCCCTTCCTAGAGATGTGGTTCTCATGCCTAGGGATAGGCCACAAACTCAATCGATGGATTATGAGGGCCTCCATTTTCAATGTCACTGCTGCTTCTCTACTGGCCACTTGGCCACACATTGTTCTCTCTCGCGTTGTAAGGGTGGTACCACTTGGTGGAAGGATATGATTGATGATCACCTGACTGTACTGGCTTTCAATTCTTCATTTGATAGCTCTTCACAGTTTGCCGATGATTCCTCATGGGATGATGTTTTGCCTCTTGTTGTTGGTCTTGCCTCCTCGAACCTCGTGGATTTGTCTCCACCTCTTGTTGCTGGTGTGGCCCCCTCTGGCCTTGTAGACCCTTCTCTGCTTGCTACTTTTAAGCTACTCTAGTCTTTGGTGGCTAATATTTTCCTTGTCAACATTTTGCTCCTTGTGCTGATAGTCTCACTATGGGGATTCCCCCTCTTGACCCCCCTTGTGATGGTGTTCCAAATGACAATATTGCTTGGACTATTATTCGTCGATGTAGGAGAGATTGTTCTTCCTTCCCCCAAACTCTTCCTTGAGTTGTGGTTGTTTTTCTCCCCACCCTTGATGTGGGTTACTAGCTATTCTTCTAGTGTGTTGTAAGTGGTTTGTTTAGGTCTTTGTTGTTATTGGCCTTATCTTGACTAGTTGTTTGTGGCCTCTTGGTATGCCTTTGTATAGAGTCAAAACCCTTGTTTTGTTGCCTTTTTAATAAAAAACAAATCAATTTTAGTGTTTATTTTATAAAAAAATATATTCATTTTTTTAAAAATTAAAAACATAAAATACACCAAAATATATAAATTTTATAATTTTACATCATTTCAAAATTCAAAACGTGTCACTTTCTAGTGATTCAATTTTAAAAGTTGAATCGACATTGGCTATTTCTTTTATAAAAGTGTGACACAACTTCATATTTTTATCCCTATATCTCTTCAACAGAATATCATATGTCCCAAACGAATACATTTTCTCCTAAGAGCACACATATCATGTGAAAACTATGATGTAGGAAATTAAGAGTTCACCATGGCACAAAGTATCCTTCATATGAACAAGGATCATTTATCAAACTAAAATAATCATAACCAACACCTCAATTAAATAATCTAATAATCCTCATTGTACCAAGATGTCAACATCTCCAAATTGCATGAAGATAACAATCTCCTATCAATAAAAATCGAGATTTCAATGAAATCTCACTACATACAAGAAATAAGATCCAAGAGACACTCCATGGTACCAAAACTCATGGTTGAAGATCATCCATCACCAAATCATGAATCCATATTAATACCAGGGTTTCTCTTGAACCATGAACTAAGATACAAATAAAATCATGAAAATTCTATCATAACTAAATATTATCCATGACCCCACACAATCAAGGAATTCAGCTATAACATTATTATCTCCCTTGTGGAAGGAAACTTGCAAGCTCATAAAGACAATTTCCACATAATCCAAATGATAAATCAATGCAAACAAGAGCTCAGAATCCACATGCAAAAAAATGGACACCATACCCATTAAAGATGACACAATAAATACCCTAGGAAAACCCTCATCAATGAAAACCTAGCCTCCAAAAGCATCCATCTAGCATGAATTATTCAACAATGCAACATTACAATACATCCATAAATGTCTTTGAACCATAAGCCACCTACAAGCACTCCATGTGAACAAGCATGTAACCACACATCCCATGCCATGCTTGAAATCTCCACAAATGCTAACCTAGCTAACTTGCACATGTACCAACCTTAAACAGCTACCCTTGTGGTTTCTTTTATAGAATCAAGCTCCCACAAAACCACCAAGTGGTATTACATAAAACCATGTGATTAAAACCATGGGCTACCTAACCATTGACCCCACATTAATTATTGGACACTAAGTTTTCACTTTTTAAATATATTTCCCCAATATTAAATAAATACAATATAATATCCCAATATTGCAATACAACATCAAGTGGCCTCAAGAATATTCCTATGGAATCTCTACATTATACACGTACATGTGGACCGCATACATAATAATTAAATAATATAGTATAAAAATTGTGCAAAGTGTACAACAACTCATTCCCAACACCTTAAAGGGAAAATTATAATCAAGATCTCCAAACTAAAGAGATAAAATACTACCAAAACGATGAAGAATCAATCCAACGCCACCAACAATGGATTTGCATAACCATATCATTTCAAATCTCTAAATGTACAAGAAATATTCATAACACCATGATAACCACCAACAATACATCTGCATCAAACTCTAATTGAGTCTCACACATTTGCACAATAATGAGACTAGGTCCCACAACACAATTGTAGCGTCCTAAATTGTACTTGCTTACAATTTTGTCCTCACCTAGGCCTCACTTTGGCATTTTGATTTCCAAGGATTGATTGCAATGCCGATTTTGCTCACACTACCCATTTATTCTGCATTTAGATCAATTTCCCAATTCTACCCCCAATTTGGAGTCCTGATTTCCAAGACCAGGACGTACCACACCCTGGTCCCAAATCAAGACTAGGGTGTGCCACGCCATGGGTCTCTTAATTGGGCCCCAAATTGAACCCTCTTAAAGGTCATCATTCATGAGCAGGAACTTAGATCTCGTGTTGGCTTGTTGCAAAAATTCAATTTGATTTTTGATAATCGAGTATAAAAGGAGGTCTACCCCTCTCATTTTAAACCTAATCAATCAATTATAATTATAAACTAGCGAAATCAAGTGAGCAAGAAATTAGTCATTTATCAAGCATTGGAGCAAAAGTAAAGTCAAGTTCAAGCATTGAAGATGGCATTCATGATCAATGTTTTATAAAGACATCCTACATGAAACCCTAAAATCTTTGTGTGAAGACAAACAAAACTTCATCAAGGTAAATGTTGTGGTTTCGAGCATTACATTTCAAATTCAACCTTTCCTTGAAGAGGAAAGTATGTTATTGCAATATTTCATTACATTTGTCAATTCAATTTCATGGTTAATTCCAAAACCAAAGGTTGACCTAAGGCAAACCCCTATTCCCGACATATTTCCCTTTATGTGTGCAGGAAATAGGTGCAGAGTTGTACTAAAAAAATTTCTGCAGAGTTGACAGTGACAAATAGGTTAAGCTTTCAACGACGGGAATCTTAGAGGACCAAAGTAGATCTATGCTACCTGGTCCTGAAAAATTAGGCCGAACTTCTAAGGATAGGTTCTAAAAATCTCCTTTTGGCCATATCCAAGTTAGTGCTTTAATGGGACATATGTAGCTTACTGTTTCTGTCAATTTACTTCAATAATTCATGCTTTTACCATAACTTCACAATTACATTACACTTCAACTTAGAGAGAGGATTAATCATCCCTAACTAGTTCAATCCAATCATAATCTCGGTCTCTTTCCCATTAGGATTGAGCCTAGATCTATTGGGTTCAACCCCCTTTCAATGTTGTGGTGTTAATTGGGCTATTTAGTGGATTTACTTATGAAAACCCTAATTCTCAATTTACACCATTACATTTTGGTGAACTCGACATCTTGCATACCTAATTCCAATTTATTGTCTCAAATATGATTTCATATGCATTTTAAAATTCAAATTTGCACTCATAATTGTTATTTTCAAGTGAATTTCATAAATTTAGAGGTTAAATTCATAAAAAACCTGATTTATTATTCTAAAATTGAGTTGTGGGTTGCATAAATTTTCAAGTGTATTTTCAGATCTGATTATTGTGACATGTTATGTTATTATTTAAAGGCATTTATTGTTCAAAATCACAATTCAAATTTCTTAATTAATTGGTTAATCAATCATTGTTACAACAAATTGCATTGCCTAATCATAGTTTCAATTTTTGCATTCAAATTTTCCTCCTTTGTGCATGAGTTTTGTTACCATTAGTCCTACATACAATATTCCTATGAGAAGAAGTAGTAGAATTAAAGCTTCTCAAGCTTTAACCAGTAAGTGTATGGAGCCTCAATTAGATCACTTATTCCATGAGAATGTTGGTGCTTCCTATAATCCATCAAATGGCATCATTTATCCCCATTCTCCATCAAATGACATCATTTATCCCCATTCTCCTCATAATTCTCATGATGTGGATGAATCACTAACAATGGTTACTATTGACCAATTGGAGAAGATTGACAATGAATTTTAAATCTTCAATAATGGATGAGTCAACAATACCTGAAAAGTGCGCCAATCCCTTTGCTTGGAGGATTACAAAGAATGGTGCAAAGTGATAAAATTGGTATTGATTTGTTGTGTGGCCTTTCTCATATCATTGACACTAATATCATTCCAATAAAAAGATGTGCTAAAGTCCTTGGTTACTATGAACCCACTAGTCGAGTCAATCATTCCATTCCTATTCCTACATCCTTGCCTAGTGTGCCCACATTTACATCTTCTATCATGACTACTTCGACACAAAATGTTAATCCTACACATGTTAGTCATGGGGCAATCCCCTTAATCAATATTCTTACATACCTCCTTCCACGAGTCTTCCATATTTATCCCAGTCATCTCTCATACCAACATACCATAGTGTTCCACCTCCTTATTCTCAACCTCCACCTACATATAACAATGTTAATCCTCCATCACAATCCAAAATGTCCAATTTTAATCCATCCACCGAAGCAACCATCAATAATATATCCCAAACTGTTACATCTCTGCAACAACAATTTGTTTCCATTACTCAATCCAAGTTTAATGTGCCCACATTTGATGTAGTGAGCCCATTATTCAATGACATTGTCCATACGGTTCCCCCTAAACATGTGGAAGCCCCTCAATTGGAGTTGTATAATGGAGAAAGTGACCTCTTGACTCATGTAAAGTCATTCCAAACTTTGTGTAGTGATTTTTCTTGTGACCAAAGACTTATGGCCAAATTTTTTACTAGAAATTTTAGGGATAAAGCTTTGTAATGGTATTGTTCTTTGTCTCCTTATTCTATTACCTCATTTCAACAATTGGCTAATGCTTTCATTCAACAATTTCAAAATAATATTGGTCCTAAAATTACTTTGATTGATTTGATTCATTGTAGCAAGGACTTAAAGAAAAAGTGACTGATTATATTGGTAGATATAAACATTTGTATTCTCAAATTTCTTATCAAGTGCCTGATCATGATGTTCAAAGAGTTTTCATTTCTAATTTATAGAAATACATTAGGAATAAGCTTTTATTTTCTAAGTTTACTTTCTTTACACAATTGTGTGTTGTGCTTCATAATTATTAGCTCCAAGTGAGTCAATTTGAATCATATCCTTTAATGGCTCTTGTTGATAAGAATGACGATGCTCAACAATCATATGCAAATTTTAATCTGAACAAAGGTTACATCAAGATAAATGACAAAATCAACGCTCAAGTGGCAGCCACGACATCAGGTGTGGCTCCTTTATTCAAATACTTTAGAAAAGAATCCACCCCTCTTTCTAAGTCTTTGCATAATATAATGTCAAGGTCGATTAATGATAATGTGTTGAAACTCCCTCCCATCAAGCCAATTGATACTTCTAAGCCATTGCCATCCTATCATGACCCCAAAGCCTTTTATCAATTTCACTGTCAACCTGGTCATGATACTGGAAATATTATACATTGAGGAGTAAGATTCAAGATTTCATTAATAATAATATATCTGTAATTGGTGCGAATGACAAAGGAAACAAGTCCATAGCTCCTCCCAATCAAAATCTCCAAATCTTCACCAATCCTTTGCCTTCTCACTCTACTAAAGTTGTTGAGTTTGAGTCTCATACTTTTTCTCTCGATGACCTTAGTATGGAATCTAACAATGTTGTGAATCTTGTGGATAAACCTATACCTCTTAAAGATCTATGCATTTCTTTTGATCCCAGTGAGACTATTGTTGCACCTGATGGCCCATTGTATATCATTGCGAAGATCAAAGATAAATTCTCATGAGGAGTGCTCATTGATCCAGTGTGTATGGCGAATGTGATTACTAAAGAATATCTTTATACTTTACAATTTCATCGAGTTACATATGATAAATCTGATGTTATGGTTAAGGTGTATGATGGTTTCTCTTGCCCTAATATTGGTTCTATTACTGTCCCTGTTGAGGTTGGTACTAAGTACTTAGATGTGACTTTTGCTATTATTCCTACATCAGAACAATTTTGTGTGAAGTTAGGACATCCTTGGCTCTCTTCCATGAAAGCTATTCCTTCTACAACCCATAAATGTTTAAAATTCCCTCATAATAGCACTATCATAACAATTAAGCATAGCCTTTATCAACCCACAATGAATCGTGGTAATTTCACCCTTGATTACTTTTGGCCTCAACAAATTGAACCTCTTAAACCTTGAAGTGACATTCTTTATTATCTTATCAGAAATGAAAAAATGAGATGATTATGTCCTTGAGTAAACCTATAGATCTCCTATACCTATGAATATTCCTCCCCCTCATAATGGACCTGGTATTCTCCCTACTCCTTTTCCTCCTATATATGCCTCAGTACTGCCTCCTAAATCTTACAGAGGAAAGTGTTTGGCATCTTCTATGTCTCAACCTAGTAGGGTTTCTCTTGTTCCTCCTCTTTTAAAGGAAGACAAGAAGCCTATGTCCATTGATCCTCAACCTTCACAAGTCTCGGCTAAAACTTAAATGAATCTTTGTGCGAGAGAGCGCCAACAAAGGTGTCGTGCTAAGGCTTGTGAGGTTTCTTTCCAAACCATTTCCTCCATGAAGACACCAAATGTTGACTTGATACCATTTGTCTAGCTTTCGCCTAACCCTAGGGAGGAAGTTCAACCTGAATCACCAAGATTAAAAATAATTAATAAAAATGATGGTTCATGTTCTTTCCACATTAGAGAACCTATTTTATTAATCTAGATGATGACATGGATGATGTTTTTGTTCATGCTAAAAATTTTTATCCTAATGATTCTAATGATATGCATGAGCTTATTGATGTTAATCATGATTTATCTTCACATTTTTCAAAAGCATTAACCCTAGCTCCTAGTGACAAACAAAGTGTCTCATCATTAGAGCATGGTCCTTATTTGGAACTTGCAATAGCTCCATCTGTCATGCTCAAAGTGGCTCCTCTTGTATCTTGTCCACCATCCCTAAATGATGTTCAACAAGATTGGGAGGTAGATGATTCGCTTGATTAGCTTCATTCGAGTCGTTGATCCTTTCTTGTGTGTTTGTTTGTTCGTAGTGTGTTTTCCTCATGATGTGCTTTTGTGTTATGTTAGATTCTCTTTGAATGACCCTTGTTACTCTGTTAGTGCAAGGTAATAACGACGTTGAATCTATTGTGACATTATTCTATTTGTATCTCAAATCTTCTATATGTTGTCCCTTGCATCATCTACTTGGGGACGATGCAAAGCATTGAGATATCTTTTGGTCTCTTCCATGTTAACTCAAAAAGACACATGTTATCTTCTTCCATTGTGTTTTTAGTTCCACTACCATTGGGGGATAAGGTCAATTCAATATAAATATTCTTGATAAACATAAGAGCATATTAACCCAGAGTTAGTGGATCCCTTAAATGTTCTCTTTCGTATATGTTTTGTGACCATTATCCTTTGATTTATCCTTTCTTGGGGGCATGTCATTGTGGTAACGTGCTTGTCTTTTGGATGTGTGCTACCTTAAAGACAATCATAGTTACAATAAAGTATTTTTCTTTTTTCATGACTCATAGTAAGCAAATCTTACTAGGATAGTACAATCACGTGTTCTCTCTCCTTCTCTTAAATTGTCCCTTTTATCTCGATATTAGAGTAGTGATATCTTAAGTGCCCAGGGTCTTAGTGCATCTCGTCTCTTTGATATCTTGATAGAAGTTTTTCAATGTAAATTTTTGCTTTACCGTGAGTATGCTTAATCTCATACTCTTGCTAAAGTGGGGGCTAAATGTAGCGTCCTAAATTGTACTCGCGTTCAATTGTGTCCTCACCTAGGCCTCACTTCAATTTTTTGATTTTCAAGGCTTGATTGCAATGTTGATTTTGCTCACACCACCCATTTATTTTGCATTTTCATCAATTCCCAGTTCTACCCCCAATTTGGAGTCCTGATTTCAAGGAGTAGGACGTACCATTCCCTGGTCCCAAATTAGGACTAGGGTGTACCGTGCCCTAGGCCTCTTAATTGGGCCCCAAATTGGACCCTCATAATGGTCATCATTCATGAGCGAGAGTTTGGATCCCATGTCATCCTGTTGCAAAAACTCAATTTCATTTTCGACGGTTGAGTATAAAAGTAGGTCTACCCCTCTCATTTTAAACCTAATTGATCAATTATCATTCTACACTCTAGCGAATTGAAGTGAGAAAGAAATCAATAATTCATCAAGCATTGGAGTAGAAGTCATTGGAGATCGCATTCATGATCCATGTTTTATGAAGAAATCCTAAATGAAACCCTAAAATCTTTGTGTGAAGACAAACAAAACTTCATCAAGGTAAACATTGTGGTTTCTAGCATTACATTTCAGATCAGCCTTTTCTTGAAAAGAAAAGTACTTTATTGTAGTCTTTCATTACATTTGTCAATTCAATTTGATGGTTAATTCCAAAACCAGGGTTTGACCTAAGGCAAATCCCTATTCCCGACATATTTCCCTTTCTTTCTGTGTGTAGAGATGAACTCAGGAAATTCGACAGAGTCGACAATGATGAACAGATTCATCTTTCGATGACGAGAAATTCAGAGGACTAGGGAAGATTTATTCTACCTAGTCCTGAAAAATCAAACCAAACTTTTGAGAATGGGTTCTACACATCTCCTTTTGCCTAGATCCAAGTTGTTAGTTCAGTGGGACATCTATAGCTTACTGTTTTTGTCATTTTACTTCAATAATTCATTGTTTTACCCTAATTTCACAATTGCATTACAATTCACCTTAGAAATAGGATTAATAGACCCTAACTAGTTGAATCCAATCAAAATATCAATCTCTTTCCCATTAGGATTGAGCCTAGATCTATTGGGTCCAACCCTCTTTCAGTGTTGTGGTGTTAACTGGGCTATTTAGTGGATTTACTTTTACTAACCCTAATTCTCAATTTTCACCATTACAACTATATTAAGTAACACTATCTCTCTACCTTATAATGATAATTAAACCAATTAACCAAGTGGCCAAATTGAGCCTACCTAAACATAATTTATTTCTATAATGAAATATCTACGGGTATAGATGGACCACACCCAAGTTACCTATACAACTTGTAAATATACACAACCTAAAAAATTGTATGATTCATTGATCTCACAATGCAATAGATAAATTCATCACATTGGTAATTGTGTCAAACAAGGATAATCAAAGATAAACATGTTAGTTTTCAATGAATGAAATACCAAATCATTGCTAAATTCAATTTGTCATAATCTCACAAAGTAGCACAATCAAAGGAACCACTAGATAGCTCAAATAAAAATAAAGTGAATAAACCACATATCAACATCTCCCAACTGGATCCACTATAAAGTATTAAAAAATACTCTTTATTGCCTATGAGAAGTATAAAATTGACATCATGGGCACAAAATATGATTTGACAAAGCAATTAGCTTCCAATGGGTATTTAATGTCCAAAAATTTTTTTTAGAAAAAAACATTTCAATAACATAATGTAATAACTGAAAAGAATTTTCCATTGACCATGCAAAAATTTGACTCCATGGGCGAGTGTTGACTCCTAAAATAGTTTGTCTCCTTAAGAAAATACCAAGCTAAACTATGGGTGTTCTTTGGCTACACAGTTGGTGTTAGTGGAAAACAAGAAGTTTTGGTGGGTGGCACCACTTGACAACTTTTGTTGGCTAATTGAGTAGGGGCAATGGTAGTTGGGGGTGGTTTCCACAAGTGGCAATGGTTGTGGTTAGTAAACCATTGATGACATGGCCCTTGCCCCACTGATGGGGTTGGCCTCCGGATAGTTAGGTGTGACCTGTAGAACTAAGGGATTTAGCCTCAATTTTTCATATAAAAGTCTCTAGAGCTTTAAGAAAACTCTATAAACATTTGTTGTACCATTGATGTAGGAAAACATTTGATAAATATATCAATCATATGATTTATACAAATTACATATGGTTGTACAAAATATTTTTTTCTAAATTCCCCCCATAGCCTAAAAAATGGCCAAATTTTTTTTACTCTAAGCATAATCAAGTTATATATAGATCCATAGGTTTTTGGGTCTTCTTAACCCAATGACAATTTAATTTTTTCCTAGGAGGCCTATAGCAAAATCTCAACCACAATACCCTCACAGAAAGAGCCTAAACAAAAATTCCACTTACCAAGTCTTCATCAAATTCTAGATCTACAATAATGAAGCACTACAAAGACACTTGTGACCTTGAATATTCCTTCATTGTTTTTTAATAAAACATGGATTCAATTATGTGCATACCCATGTGGTGCACATACTTGTAGATTCCTTAGGTGCACCATTAAAAAATTATTAATATTACATTTTTAACATTATCCAAGGTGGACAACGCGCCTTCCAAATTTGGAATATATGACATAAGTATGTGTATGGGTAGAAGAATGGGATGGTGGTATGATAAGGGGGTTGCATAGCCAAGAAGAAGGCCAAAGTTGGGAAAGAGTCAGTGGGAAAGGTGGAGGAAGGTATGGTCATGTGATAAGTAAGGATGATAGAGGTGGGAGTGATTTTAAGAATGCCAATGGCAGTAGTTTTTTGTTGTATAAGTGATAGTAGTAGTATGAATAGGCTCTAAAGAATAGGAAGGATTCGAGGATACATCATTAGAAAAAGGTCATTAGGGATCTAATATCATGAAACATATGCACCCCAAAAGATGCATTCACTTAGCATTGTGTCGACTTGAATTTCATCATCAGAATACTACCTGCAGCATGTTAGTTTCACAAAATACAAAGGAAATGCTACAGGAAATCCAAACTTAACCAATGAAACTACATGAAATACATATAAAATAAAAATATTATTTTTACCTTCATGATTTAAGTCTCATTGTGTCTTAACTCCACTGTTCCTGGTTGCAGATGGTGTGCTCTCAGACAAGCACTAATAGCTTCCAAGATGACATATGAAGAATGGATTGATAACTGATAGTTAACTAATCCTATGATATGCAATGTTAAATGACTATGCTAAATGATTATGCTATTTTCTTCAAGATTAAAACTCATGGATGCATAAGTTTTCACAAATGATTAGATTTGAAAACTCAATTGAAGATTAACTCTTTCTCAACTCAAACACCTGATTTTATAGACTTTGAGAGGATAAGATGATGTGGCCTAGATCAACGGTCATGATCAGATCTGCAAATTTGGATGGTTGTGAGCAAAGGTGAAGGTTGAGAGAAAGGGGGAAGGAGAAGACAAGTGTCACTCATCTCACCTTGAGTGGGTTGCTGACTAAGGGAATCTAGGGATGGTTGGAGAAAATTTAGGCATGAGAGGACAAGTGGACTCAAGTCCTTCCGAAGATGTGTATGTACACAATATTTCATTAAATTTGGAAGTTGAAGATAAATGATGAATTAATATTTAAGAAATATTAATATTTTTAGCCACATGATTAATGAGTTGGCAAAGGGAAGATGAAGTGGAGATGGAAGAATGAGTTGGATAAGAGATTAAATAATTAAGAATTATTTAATATTTGAGACTATAGGATAGAAGAATAACCATTAGATATTCGAATGATTGGAGGAAATAATTAAATATTTAGATATTCAATTAATTGATCAGAAGAATAATTAAATATTAGATATTTAATTAATTAGAGGAATAGGATAGATTAATTAATTAATAAAATATTTCAATTAAATTAATTAATAGAAAGACACGAAATGAATTAAATAAATTAATCTTTTCAAATTAACTATTTAATAGAAGAATAAACATTAAATAAATATAAAATATTTATTTAATTGCTCATAGCCATTTTTATGTGTATACAAGCATTTTATGTAAAAGTGTGGCCAATTGTTGAGGTGATTGAGAACTTGTGAATACATCGACAAACAATTGACAAACCCGAGCAAGATCTTATTTAACTACATAAGATTTAAAAATGTTTCATTTTCATTATAGTGGGCGATCATAGTAGGATTAAGATGGCTATTATTTCTCAATAGAATTTTATGATCATGAGTAGATTATAGCATAAATGACACAATATGGTTATGGGAGATGAAAAGATAAGGAAACATGAATCACTTTTGGAATTGAAAATCATAAAAATTACTAAGATGTCAAACCTAAAAAATGAAACCCTAAACATTATCCAAAGTGGACAAACACACCTTTTTCAAATTTGGAATATATGACGCAAGTACATGTATGGGTAGAAGAATGCAATGGTAGTATGATAAGGGAGTTACATAGCCAAGAAGAAGACCAAAGCGGGGAAAAAGTCAATGGGAAAGGTGGAGGAAGGTATGATCATGTGATGAGAAAGAATGGTAGAGGTGGGAGTGATTCTAAGAATGACAATCGTAGTAGTTTTTGTTGTATAAGTGGAAGTAGTGGTATGAAGAGGCTCTAAAGAATAGGAAGGATTCAAGGATACATCATCAAAAAAAGGTCATCGATGATCTATTTTTATTAAACATATTCATGCCAAAAGATGCATTCACTTAGCATTTTATGTAAAAGTGTGACCAACTATTGAGGTGGTTGAGAACTTGTGAACATATCAACAAATAATTGACAAACAAGAGCAAGATCTTATTTAACTACATAAGATATAAAAATGTTTTATTTTCATTCTAGCGGGTAGTCATAGTAGGATTAAGATAGCTATTATTTCTCGATATAATATTATGATCTTGAGTAGATTATAGCATAAATGACACAATATGGTAATGGGAGATGAAAAGATAAGGCAACTTGAATCACTTTTGGAATTGAAAATTGTAAAAAGTACTAAGATGTCAAATCTAAAAAATGAAATCCTAAATTAAGCATAAAGGGTGAGTAGGGTAAGCAAAATTAAGTAAACACAATAAAGATCAAACCTTAAAAGGAAAGATATAAGTATGGAGCACCAACAAGGAGGAAATGCAAACCCTAAGGAGATCTAATATATGATAATGCAATAAAGAATATAGATTGAAACCCTTGGTTGCATAGAAGGGTAAACATTATGTCAAAATATTAGAGTGTGTAAGAGAGGGCAATTTTATTATATGTACTTGGGAATAATATTCCTTTTATATAAATCTAGGCTATCTGAATAAGTGCAAAAAATAAGCATGCAATTAACCTAAATTTGATTAGATAGCAAGGTTGATAAATGCCATTAAATATTTAGAACAATAGATGCACTTACTTTGGGAATAACAATGAAGAATTAATACTAATTCTTCATATGTACTTGGGAATAATATTCCTTTTATATAAATCTAGGCTATCTGAATAAGTGCAAAAAATAAGCATGCAATTAACCTAAATTTGATTAGATAGCAAGGTTGATAAATGCCATTAAATATTTAGAACAATAGATGCACTTACTTTGGGAATAACAATGAAGAATTAATACTAATTCTTCATATGTACTTGGGAATAATATTCCTTTTATATAAATCTAGGCTATCTGAATAAGTGCAAAAAATAAGCATGCAATTAACCTAAATTTGATTAGATAGCAAGGTTGATAAATGCCATTAAATATTTAGAACAATAGATGCACTTACTTTGGGAATAACAATGAAGAATTAATGTCGAATCAAGTCACCAAGAAAATTATTATTCTTAGTTTAATGAATGTCTTGGCCTCTATGTAATCTCAAAAATATATGTTGGCTAAATCTAAGCCTTTTGGGATCGAACTTGAGCAGTCATGTGAATGATCTAACAAAAAGTTCTAGTAGATATAACTTCACCTTTTCCTTCTATATGTTTGGATCTATTAAGGTAGTGTTCACAAATACCTTAGAGGATATTGTCATATTGCTAAGTTCTCTTAGGTCAACCCTTTATTTGAATAAATTTATAGTTCTAAGTGAATGGTTGAAGGCAAAAAGAAGAAATTTGCAGAAGACTAAAGTAATTTTGAATGCAGATTGAGATCCTTTGTCCCTTAGAAAATAAATCATGCTCTAATGCCTTCTTATAGTCCCATATGATTTTTTTATATGTTTTAATTGCACAAGTGAATGCTTTGAATACCAAGACATAATAAAAATTCAAAAAAATGTGTTAAGTTTGTTCACAATGTGTAGTGAAAATGGGAAAGAATTATGAAATTTGAACTTGAATGTTTAAAAAGTTTCAACTTGGTTCAATCATGTGAGCCATGCGATTGAACTAAATTAATCTCATGGCACACATAAATGAACCATGTAAGAAAAATAATCGATTCAAAGTAGGAAGCGACTGTGTGGAAATATGTGAAAATAGGGATGTACGATTGATTGC
This sequence comes from Cryptomeria japonica, assembly GCF_030272615.1. NCBI lineage: Eukaryota > Viridiplantae > Streptophyta > Pinopsida > Cupressales > Cupressaceae > Cryptomeria > Cryptomeria japonica. Next base: position 224,483,554 of record NC_081409.1, read on the forward strand.
AAATAAAAAATGTGTGCAAAGAGAATTAGATAATTGACTACAAACAACAAATATATGCAAACATGTGTAAAGAGAAAGATAAAATAATAGAAAAAAATCAAAATACAAACCCAACTTAATATAAATATGCATGGCTTGTAGAGATAATTATATTAAAACATTCCATGAAAATAAGCCAAAAACTAATTGGAAATCAACATGGAAGATTTGCACCATTACAACTATTAACAATCCAAAATAAATGAAGTTTTTTTAATAACATCCACAAGATCAAATAGTCTAAGAACCAAAAATAATGATTTTTTCTCTTTCATTTTTTATGAATAAATTTCGAAAACACCTTTTATAAAAAGCAGTGTTATACATATCCGAAAAAAAAGGTCGGTGAGAAAAGCCACACCCCTAAAGTCCATACAGAGCTAAAGTCCAGAGCAAAAACACATAAATTAAGCTGCTAGATGATGAGAGCAATAACAAAGGAGAGAGAACAAAGATCTCGATCATTTGATTTGCTCCATATAACATTAGCGTGATGTGGCATGTTTGAAAGAAGTCCCACAAGTAGAATGATTTTATAGTTAGAACAAAGTAGAGAGGACAAAGATCTCGATCAGCCGATTTGCCCCATATAACAATGGGATGTTTGAAAGAGGTCCCATAGATAGAATGATTGTATACTTTAAACAATGGGATGTTCGAAAGAGGTCCCACAAATAGAATGATTGTATACTTTAAACAATGGAGAGAAGACAAAGATCCCGATCAACTGATTTGCCCCATACAACAACAGGATCCGAAATGTCCACGAGAGGGTCCCACATAAAGAATGATTTTTTTATAGTTAAAACTATTCCAAGACTGAGAGACAACGTTCATTTCCACGTCACAACTTTCTGGTTTGAACTCATCCTAGCCGCGTCCAATCAAGACCATTTTTCTCGTTTGAAATAAAGGAAACCCAGCTGATTTTCCCAGCTAAGGCGCGTCCAACAAGTGGCAATGTACGAGAGTCTGTCAAAATCATCTCTATTCCCACAATACTTTTTCACCAGTTCTAAACGTTAACACGGAAAAGAAGAAGAAATATGGGCCAGACCAGTCACCCATTAAAAGCTACAACACTTTTCACCCAGCAACTTTCCTTCCGTAGATCCGACATACATACAAAAATCTTTCTTTCCCCACTTTTCCAATTCCCATAATTGCCTTCCGAATCCCGAGTACCGCTCCCAATCTGATTAATACCATTACAATGGGCATGGAATGCATGTTTCACAGGACTGCAATGGAGGAAGGAAGAAGTAGCTCTGTTCTAAGGCAGCTGAGTCTGAGCAGAGTCCCTGATTCATCATGGTCGTGTAGTCCATGGGATGAAGAGGAGGAGAAAAAGCTTGAAAGACAAGTGTGGGAATGGCAGTGGGAATGGGAATGGCAGAGGCAATGTGAAGTGAAGGAGAGGAAAAAGATCATGGTGGTGGTTGATGGATCTCCTCAGTCTAGGACTGCAATGTTGTGGGCAGTTTCACACCTTGTGAATATGGTGGACACGCTCATTCTAGTCCATGTCTTGGACTCTTCATGTCTCCGCAAATGCAAGCCTGATATTGCACGTCGATACCTCCGCGCCTGCCATGTCCTCAACTCCATGCGTTCTCTCTGCATCTCCCGCATCCCACAGGTTTGTTGTTGTCGATTCAGTTGAGTAAGTTTTGTTGTGCATTAATATTTCGGATCATATTTTGTGATGATATTCATTGTTTGATCATATGAGTCATGGGTTTAAGTATGTGTAAGTGTTGTTTTGCATCCATGTTTCAGATCATATGTTGTGTTGATATCGGTTATTTGAGTATATGAGTTGTGGATTCAGTTGTGTAAGTTTTGTTTTGCATCAATATTTCCGATCATATTTTGTGATGATATTCATTGTTTGAGTATATGAGTTGTGGATTTAAGCATGTGTAAGTTTTGTTTTGCATCCATGTTTCAGATTGTATTTTGTGTTGATATCCGTTATTTGAATATATGAATTGTGGATTCAATTGTATAAGTTTTGTTTTGCATTGATGCTTGGGATCACATTCTGTGATGATATGCATCATAAGGATAAAGAGCTGGAGGTAGTGTGGTCTGAAAAGTTGATGCAAAACAAAGCTTACGCAGTTGAATCAAGAAATCATATGTGCAAATTACTGTGGACTATGGAAATTTGATGTCTCTACGAGTTGACATGTTGTATGGTTAACCTTAATAATTCATATTGATTCAGGTACATGTTGAAGGTGTCATGATACAGGGAGATAGGGCAACTACTATAGTGTCATATGCAAATAAACTGCAAGTTTCTTTGCTTGTTTTGGGCCAACGAAAACCCTCTTTGTTTCACAGGTAGATATGCATAACAAAGTCTCATGTAATATAAAATTATATTTAGTTTTATAGCTGCTATTTCTTGATTAGATTGTGTGAAATTTTTTGCATCAATGTTTCGAATCACACTTTATGATCTATTATAGAATAATAAAAGGTAAAAGAGACAAAAAATGGTTAATTATAGACTAAAAACAAACTAACTAGAAAGAGGAGAGGTTACACGTGGTTCAAGGTAAAAATATGTTGTCTTGAACTGGGTATAGCCTCTCCCCTTTCTTTTTAGTTGAATCTTGGTTTATAACTAACCATTTGTTGTCTTTTTTATTTATCTATTTTATTATTCTAATGATAGATTATAGAATGTTATTTGAAACATTGATAAAAAACTGACATACAATCTAATCCAAAAGAACATTGATTGAGATTCTAAATTATAAAAATCTGAATCTTTATTCCTTGACTTTACTCATGTTGTGCAGGTTTGTGCGGAGCAAGCGGCAAGAGCTGATAGACTTTTGCATTAACAATGCAGAATGCCTGACATTGAGTGTGAGGAGGCAGAGCGGCAACCTTGGCGGATACATAATAAATAGCAGATGGCACAGAGATTTCTGGCTATTGGCATGATATGATATATTTGTGCTTGAATTGGGATAAAGGATCGTGGATCATGTATATGCTCTTATATACACGGCCAGGATTTTTAGGACTGTTACTCTGTATATATTGTGGGTTGGTATTTAATGGTGGAAAGTTGAGAATGCCGGTATTATTGTGGGATTGACAATACACGTAAGATCGTTGCATGAATGAATCCTGTACTTTGAACTGTTAGAAGTTTAGACCAGACAAGCTTTCTTTATGGGGTTTTTTTTAATGGTCGTTGGAGGATAAAATAAAGTTTACTTTTTGTTTTGATCTAGATTTTGATGATTTGTTGTATTGTAAAATGTTTAAAGGCTTTCATTAGAGCAGATTGAATATGCAATTGTAAAGTAAAAGTGAAAATGGATAAAAAATGATTTTAATTGTATTTATTTAAGGAGGGCGTATAACCGAGTACAAAATGAAAGGAAAAAGTGTTAAGTATGTTTAACATCGTAAAAACATAAGTAGCATTTTTTTTTATACTAATATTACATTTATAAAGAAAAAATGTAAGTAATATAAAAACATTGTGATAAACATTGGTTATCATTTATCGAGTACAATAGATAGAGTACAATAGATAAAGTAAAATAATAAGTATTGATATAATGTTTATCATTTATCGAGTACAATAGATAGAGTACAATAGATAAAGTAAAATAATAAATATTGATAAGTACATCTTAACATAATCAATGTATATAAGGGGTTGGACACTACTATTGTCATCAATGATAATGAATATCATAGGTCATGTCTAGAGCTAACAATCATGTATATGATGCGATTATAAATAATGTAATTCATAAATATATCTAAAAGAATCCAATTTTAACTCCACAAGCTGATTTCTCCAAGCTTCCAAGCTCCTATTGCTATTCAAGGAAGGTATTGAACCCACCATTAGAGAAAATTCCTTTCCTACCCATTCATCAATCAAGGAAAAGAAGCACCATCCATAATCCAAAAGTTTAACATAATATTCAATAACATTGATTATCTTGTTTAGTTCATTTCCAATTACATATCCATATCCATAGAACAATATATCTAAGTCCCCAAAACACACAGATATAAAGTTTACAATACATGTGCATATCAATACATTCATTTCAAAACAACCAATATGACACAACACCATTTTAATTCCACAAGACCTTACAACCTATAAGGTTTGACATAATACAACACATCCAAGATCATGTGACCATTCAAATGAATTGCTACTCACATCCTAAACTGTGAAAGATCTCTTCAAGTGATGAACTGTATATCTTAATAATATACACATGCTCAAGGTGGAATACCATAAATCTCATACTACATGTATTCTAGCCTTAGCACAACAAATCATACTCATAAAATAAAAGCATATGGACATTATATTATACTACTATAAACACACAAGCCATCCATGCACAACTTAAATTCACAAGGAAACACAAATAAATCGATTAAACAATGCAACACATAAATAAAATATACAAAACACATATAATAAAATGCAAAAGACACCACACCACAAGCCCTAATGTTCCACACCACACCAAGATAATTCATCTCTCAATGGTAGTGTACAAATTAATACCCAAAAGGAGGCATAAGTAAGGAAATTTTGACCAATTATAAGCAAAGAGTAAAGCGCTACCCAATCTAGACCACTAGAATCTATGTGATGCGAGTTTTATGGTGACAAAATCTGCTAATCATCTTAACTTATGATGAGATGGATTTACAATGCATTTGAGAATGGAGTAGAAAAAAAAGTGAGGCTTAATGAAATCACCCATCATACACCAAAGTTCTCATCATCCAATGCAATCTTCGTACCTACATGTTCACAATGTCCTCGTAGTCTAATACCAAGATCACTAGGTTTAGTTAAGCATGAAATACCTTTCCAACAACACTCATACACATGGCACTTTACAACCTATTACCTATTTAATTCATAATCAAATATGTGGCAATTTCAACATCTATTGGAATCACATTTAATCATGTAAGACAACCATCCAAACCTCTTTAGAAATGAGAAATCAAACTTAATTCAACATATCAAGGTAACTTATATCTATAGACCTATATATAAATTTTAAAGATTGACAAACATCTTAGATAGAGTACATAGGTTTTAAAAAACCACTAATAAGTTAGACTCTAGGGCACATTTGGGACCAAAATGTATTTTTGGACTACAACACACCATATATAAACTTATCAACATTTAGGTCCACATCTATTTTTTAGGATAACACATCAGCATTAGTTTCCTAGAGTGTGAAACTTTCTAAATCTAAAATTGGGACGATAGAACATGTGGTCCTATATAGAGGATGAAAGAATTATGTAAGAGTGTTCTAGATAGCAAAAATGATTAGAGTGAGTAGGAGGAATTGTTATAGGTGTGTTGGGGATTATCTTTTGAAATAAGGAGTATGTTTAGGAATAATCTAGGAAATTTGGGGGATTATAAATGACCTAAATTGTCCTCCTCCAAATAAGGTGTTAAAGCGAGTGGAAAATAAAGGGGATGTGCTAAGAACACACTTTTTATCATTAAATTTTTCTCTCACTTTGATATACATGTGAGATCTAAAATGAATCGTGTGTTTTAAAGTAAATAAAACTAAGTTACATTATACTTAATGAAAAATGTATCAAGAAAAATGACACTAAAGAGTTTGTGTTTGCCCTCAATGGTACTATGAATAAAAATTTTACATCTCCACATATAGGTTGACATTTTGATGTCTATTTGTGACAAATTTCACTTCAAGTGACATCATGACATAAAAATGGTGAACAACTTTTTGTTTATTCTCTAATTTAGCAGTTTTTTTTCCTTCGATTTCATTTTTACATTTACTTTGGCGATACCACTATGGTGATTGTGTAGTTGTTGTGAAGGTTTTAACTATGTTGGCAATATCAAGAGGTCCCTAACAATTCACATAATTGCTTTGATATTCATGTAATTATCATGGGTTTAAAAATTATCCATTTGTGGAAACCAATGGTTTCACCCAACTATGTGAAAAATACAAATTTTGAGCATTTTACATCCTTATATCTTCATTTACCACATCCTTTGGATTTTTCCTCGACCCCCACACCTTTAGAGGCTTTTTGATGTGCTCCAAATTTGTATTATAACTATATTTTTTGAGTGGCTTATATGATAGGTTTAGACTTCCCATTAATAAGGCTTCGAAGTTCTCTAGCCTAGTTATAGATAAGCTTTTTACTCTTTGCCTTGGTTTTAACTTGTTCTTTGCACACTCTTTAGTTTGCATAAATTATTCACTAGCAACCTCATTTCCTTTGATTACAGTTCTATACTTACAAATACCTTATCATATTAATGCATCCGGATGCCTTTTATTTTGCTCATGTTTCCAATAGTTTATCCTCATGTAGGAACTCTTTGATCAATCAGATACATTGTAGGATTACATGGTGGTGTTTCTAGAGGATGACTACAATTTGATTTATTTATTTTCTTTACAAATTCACTCCTAGTCTATGACATCAAGCCAATTCTAGTTTCAAATTTATGACTTTATTAGATAGTTTATATTTGGTAGATATTATATAAGATCTATAAGTTTATTAATTTCATTAGATTTCTTTTATTTCTGATAATTCTGTTACACAAAATAAAATCAACAAACTATATATTGATGTTACAACACATACAAAAATACATAAATTTAATCAAAGATAACTTTGCACATACCTTCATATTTAGGATGTAACAATTAAAGCCTCTTTTATTATATTGAAATATATCAAATAAATAGGTCTCTCTTCAAAAGGCTCCATTTGAACATTCGTGTTGATATTTTAAGGTTTCAACTAATACATCCAAATTTCATCCCATCATATTTTGTAGCCTCTTCACAATTGTAATTCATTGTTTAAACATAAACCATATTTGAAGACTTGAGGTTCACTTCTCAATTTCTTAGACACTTTTGCAACCTCTTATAAGCTATATTTATTCTATTAGATTACCTCACTCAATCCATAAAGTGAATATTTCTCAAGCATAGTGTTCATCAAAATAGGATTTATTGTTACATCACAAACATTATAGCTTTATATTCAAACAATCATAACTTTATATTCAAACAATCAATGTTTTAAACCATTCAATCGACCCACTAAGCCAAAAATATTTATCAAATATGGTCTTGTTAGGAGTTTCCACTTTCAATATTTCTTCTAGATGTATCCTTTGGATGTTGATCATAAACTTCCTTTTTGAAATATCAATTAAACTCCATTGACTTGGTATGACGCAAGCCAAAGTACTCATGTATGCCCTCTATGGTGCATGGTGTGCCTATTTTGGCCCATACAATGAAATTAAATTTCTTTCTAATAGTTTTCTAAATTTATGTTTACAAACTAGCATGAAATCACCAATTGAGAAGAAATTCTTAGTGGTCATCAAACTATATTTGGAGATATTACTCTCATACTTTCTAATAGAAATATTTTATGGAACCCTTTCTAGGCTTCACATTATGGACCCTTAGAAACATGTGGAACTTATGGAATTTAATGGCAATCCTTCCTCCACTACTAAGCCTATTGTGGATGTGCTTAGCTATAAACCTCCATTTAGCACAGTCTATAAAATTTAAGCTAGGAGGATGCATTTACAACTTGCATTCATCATTTTGAACTTCATGTTGTTAGTGTGAACAAGGTTATTTCCTAACTAGACATTAGTGGGGACCTATTCACATGTTAAGTTTACTTAGTTCCTAGGTGTCATTTCTAGAAGTTATTTATAATGGGTGGACATGTTCACCTAATTTACTTTTAGTTACTTAGGAAATAATATTTACATCATGCATTTAATGTTTATATCAAGAGTAGTTGTCAATAACCCATCATACCTTGCGTATATAAGCAAGGCTCCTCATTGTATATTTCATATTCAACAATTATTCAAGATCAATGTATTATTATGCAAGTTATTTTGTCGTTCTCTCTTGTGGTAGAAGGTATTTTGACGTTGTTGAGGAGTCACCTATCTGCTCCTACATGGTATTGAAGCTCTAGTGATGCAAACATCTTCCTAGATTTGAGAGTTATCTATATGGCTTGAAAATTTTATTGGATGCATTTTGGGGTTTGATTAACCTCAAGGTTGAATTCAAGGTGTTAGAGCAAGTTAGGATTGGCTTTTCTTTTGTCAAAGTTACGAATATTATAGGCATTTCCATGTCGAGCTTAGTATTATGGGTATTTTGACATATATACTATTAAAAAATGCATTAGATATTCAAGTTAGGAAAAGTGATTTAGGTATCACTGACTTCACTTTTTCAAATTTTGAGGAATTAAAATATATTTTTTAATTTCTAAAATAATATACCAAACTAATATATTAAAATTTTACAATAAAAGTTCAATATATCATTAGTTTACATCATTTTAAGATTCAAAACATACATAGTTTTAAAAACTTACTTTTGTATATGTCATTTCTTTTATAAAAGTGAGACATTTTAAATTTTCATCTCATGATCTAAATATATACACAAGTTGTATGACTTACTATTATAGAAATAAAAGATTACTCTACAACTCTTCTAAATATCTTTAATGAAAAAACCCTTAGTCCTAGACTCTTAGTCATAGAGGTGTCATCCTAAAGACTCATGTTCTCAAGTAGAAAAGCATTTCAAAGGGAGCTTACCTCTGTATTTACCGGTTCCCTTAGGAAGTCTCTTGGCAAGAAGAGCTTCAAATTCCATCAGGATCTCCTCATCATTCATTTCTCTGCTCTGTCTTAGTTCACCGCTGGTGCTTGCTTCTTTTCCTTTTCTAGATGGTGCAGCAAATGCTCTGAAATCTAATTCAGTCTTCTGAATATTGCCATCAAAACTATTTAGCTCATAGGTTGTCAACTTTGCAATGATGGAGTCTAGGGATACCTTAGACTTGTCTATTGACCTCAACTCCTGAATAGAAGCAACCCTTATTGCATAGACCGGTAATAAGGATCTAAAGACTTTGCTAACAACGGTAGAATCGTCAATTTTGCCTCCTTCACTCTTGATATCTCCAACAACAGTTTTGATTCTTGTTCCATATTGTTGAATGGTCTCTCCTTCAACCATCTGTATGTCTTCAAAATTTCCCTTAAGGCTTTCTTCCTTAGCCTGTTTTACATGCTCATCACCGCCATAGATATTCTCAAGAGTTCCCATACTTCTTTGGGATTTTCTTTATCCTAGACATCAATAAACTCAATGTCAGATAAGTTGCAGATTAGGGCTTCCATGACTTGCCCATTTTCCTGGATCTCTCTCTTTTGGTCATCGGTGAGAGTATCGGTAGGAATAACATAAGCATTCTCAACATAGCTCCAGTGTTGAGCACCCATGCTTCTGATACATATATCTTCATTTTGTCCTTCCATATTTTGAAATTATCTCTGTTGAACTTTGGACCTTCCCTCTTCATCATTACAATAGGATCTTTTCCTCAAGCAGTTAAGCTTACAACACAGAGGACCTGGAGGATGCTCTGATACCAATTGATAACTCAATGATGAACAGTGAGTACCAAACCGGTACTGAGAGGGGGGGGGTGAATTAGTACAGACACAAAAACTTTTCCTGAACCGGTTTGGCTATGTAGACACTTAAAAATAATTATTTTAATTATTTTTTAATTCCTCACATAATTAATTAATTAATTATGTTAATTAAAATTCTTCTCAATATTAATTAAATATAATTAATATTGTCACTATAGCATATGATTGATTTATTTAATAAATCAATCCCTTTCTTTATTCTTCTAAAAAATCAAATCCTCACAAATCTTCCTCTTAGCTAATTAATTTCAATTAATTAGTTAACCTACATGATTCCTACAAATCATCTTCTTAATTCATCATTAACCTAATAAATTCTTCTAGAAACTCCCTAAACTCACTTAACATTATTCTTTTAGTCAAATTCTCCTACAAATATAAATCCCACCTAACATTTCCTCTAATTCCCCTCTTAATGAGTCGTTAATGGCTAATCATCATGATTAGCCACAAAGTCAACTCTTTGTCCTTTCATCTAGCCACTAGCTTTAAATGCTCTTTTTCTAGATGAATGTAAGATTTTCGAAATCTTACATTCCTCTAGGCATTTCCCTCTCCCAAGGAATTTTTAATTCCTTTTTTATTCTTCTAATCCCCATAATATCCATTTTTGGAGAATTTTTAATTCCTCCAATGCATCTTGTAGAGTGTGGAGATACGAAATGCCTTTAAAGCATATTTCTTGGTCTCCACACCCTCTCTTGGACCTTGTGTGACCTCACAAGTAAATCTTAGTCGTTCATCTTGAATTCATCCTAGCCATCCGTTTTCCTCTCCTCTTCCTATAAAATAGGGTTCCATCCCTTCATTCAAAACATCTTGAAATTCAGTAAGTTTATGCTGCCCTTTTGAGCCCAGGAAATCATCTTGGCAACTTGATCATCTCATCCTTATCATTTGTGCACAATATTGGAGAGCCATCCACATCCAGCAATCAAAGGAGCACATCAAGTGGAGCATTATCTAGGAGCGCCTTCACTTCATCAAGCTCAATCTGAAGGAGAAGGTAAAATAGCAAGGTGAAATGGTCTTTTTATGATATTTTAGCATTCTGCATGTTTATTTCGTTATGTTTTGATCAGTTTACCTTTCAAATCTATTTTTCCCTCTTCATTTTGGCACGCCCGGTGGGACTCACGTCCCTGAGAACTAATGTTATTGTTTTTTTTTAAAGGTTTTTATGAGTTGTGAGACGCAGGTTCCAGAATAGCGTGACTGCAGAAAATATAAATAAAAATATGTATATATTTTTTTCGCAGGTTCCAGAATCGTGGCTCTGCATTTCTGCGCGATAGCTCCTCCTTATTCTGTTATGTTTCTTTCTATTTCTATTGCAGCACGACAGCTCTGTTATCTGATTTGTTATTTGATTTTTTGTCTGTTCTGTTTTAGTATAATCTGTGCGAAAAAAGGAGAGTATGCTCTTGTCTATATAGACAATCAGAAATCCATACTTTTCACTTTTCTATTCTGTTTAGCATGACTGTATGCTCTGACTGCAGGAAAGTGTGAAAATAGGAGAGTATGCTCTTGTCTATCTAGACAATCAGAAATCCGGACCTTTGACACTTTTCTATCTGTGTAGTGCTACTGTCTGCTTTGTTAATCTATCTGAAAATTGTAGGCGCTAACTGTAGTCTGCATTTAATTTATTTATTTCCCGTTATCTGCTCTGTTTAAATATAATATGTCCGCCTGCAGGAAAGTGTGAAAGTAGGAAAGTATGCTCTTGTCTATCTGGACAATCAGAAATCCGGACCTTGGACATTTTTATTTAATTCTGTTTAGTGAGACAATTCGCTCTATTAAATCTAGGGTTTCTGTCTGCTCTGTTAAATCTAGGGTTTCTGTTTTATTAAATTTAGGGTTTGTGCTCTATTAAATTTAGGGTTTCTGTTCTGTTTCTGTCTGCTCTATTAAATCTAGGGTTTCTGTTTTGTTAAATTTAGGGTTTCTGTACTATTAAATTTAGGGTTTCTGTTCCGTTAAATCTAGGGTAGATTAAATTAAAAATAAAAATAAAAAATTTCTGTTTTTTCGCCATATCTTCTTTATCTTGACTCCATTTCCCTTCAAACTTCACCATATTCTCTACATTGCCATTTTCCACATTTTCTTCCTTGGAGGCCTTATCTCAAAAATCCACTTTTTGAAGCCCAAAATCCTATATTTCTCTATTTTTAGGGTTTGCCATAACTTCTTCCCTTTTCATCCAATCACCTCCAAATTTTTCCCATATTATCCATCTTCAACTTTTGCTTCTTTGTCCCTCTTGGACAAATTTTCCCATTCCTTCATCTCTCCTCCAAAATCCTCATTTTTTCACTTGCATATCCCTAAGAAAGTGGTAAAAACCTAGTCAAACCCCATTTACCCATCAAAGCTTTCTTCAAATCCACATTTGTCATTAGTAAAAAAAAATTTATTCATGTTTTTCTATTTATTCCCAAAAAATTAAAAAAATTAATATTTTTGTCATTTTGTTGATTTTTTTTGCAGGACTCTTGTTGAAGACTATTTTTTCCAAACTACTAATCAAGTTGTTTTGTAGGACGCTTTTTGAAGACTCCATTTTTCAAACTACTAATCAAGTGGTTTTGCAGGTTGCCTAGCTGATTCAACCAAATATTGTGCATTTATTTAAATTAGGCACCTAGATATTAATTAAAATGGAATGAACCATTGTCTTATGTGTCTTTAAGAAAAGCGTAAAGGTAGGAAAGTATGCTCTCGTCTTATTAGACAATCAGAAATCCAAACCCTCCAACCTTTTCTTGTTTGATTGTGTGTTTATCTCTAGCAGGCCTGCCCTCCCAACTTGCTCTTTGAGAAGGTAAGAGGGGAATGACCCAAGTGAGTACACCCGGACCTGGGGTTCCCAACTCACTATAATAAATAGGCCATTGACTACGAAAGGGTTAATAGTTGGGGCTATATGAGAGTTCACTCTCACATTGGGTGCTTAGTAGGATCCTAGAGATCTCAATCATGCTTGCGTGACTACTAAGTTCTTGGTGCTTCGTTGGGCTATAGGCCTCAATTGCGCTTGCGCAACTTCGAAAGGTAGCTCCTAACGGGAAGACTTACTAAACACCTTGTTCATAGTGGCCAAAAACCCTCTAGTCATTGGTGCAGGAGGTCGGACTTCTGAAGCGGCCCATATTCTTACGGCCCTTAGTAGAGACACAAAGTTCGCCATGAGGAGTTTTCATGGGAATTGATGCTTGGCTGCCCCAAGAAGTGAGTGTCATGGAGGGGAGCCAGTGGGGTCAAGCATCTAAGTGTCCGCTCTGGGTAAGCATAGATGGGAAACCAATTGGGATTCAATGACTATTGTCCTTACCAGCCTTAAGAATGTTGTATATGAGCATGAGTGTCTTTGAGATAATATGCATTTAATCATTGTGTTTGCTTTGTTTGATACATACTTGCCAAGAGTATACTAAAAACACATCACTATCCCCAAAAAACTTTGCAAAAATATTTGTCAAGACACAAACAAATTGTCCAAGTTATTACCCACACCAAGTTCAAAATTGCGTCAAAACTCCGTTCATCCCATTTTTCATAAGCCTAAGAGAGAAGATAAGAGTTTATCCTCTACGTCAACATTCAAGTTTGTCCCTTGAAACACCCACTATCATCCAAATCAGGGTGGTCATATCCCTTCATACAACTTGCCATTTAAATAGATCCTTCATGTTCATGCCAAAGACAACCTAGTCATCAAGTTTTCTTCTAAACCATCACTACCATACCTTCTTCATCAATCATCCTCAAATTTCTTAAGTCCTTTCATCCACAAATTTCTTAAGTCCTTTCATCACAAATTTCTTAAGTCCTTTCATCACAAATTTCTTAAATTCTTTCATCCACAAATTTCTTAAGTCCTTTCATCCTCAAATTTCTTAAGTCCTTTCATCACAAATTTCTTAAGTGCTTTCATCCACAAATTTCTTAAGTCCTTTCATCCTCAAATTTCTTAAGTCCTTTCATCACAAATTTCTTAAGTTCTTTCATCCACAAATTTCTTAAGTCCTTTCATCACAAATTTCTTAAGTCCTTTCATCCTCAAATTTCTTAAGTCCTTTCATCACAATTTTCTTAAGTCCTTTCATCACAAATTTCTTAAGTTCTTTCATCCACAAATTTCTTAAGTCCTTTCATCACAAATTTCTTAAGTCCTTTCATTCTCAAAATTTCTTAAGTCCTTCATCACAAGTTTCTAAAAACCTTCCATCACAAATTTTCTAAGTCATTTCATCACATTTTTCCTAAGTCTTTTCATCACAAATATCGTGTATGGTCGCAACTCGATCCCAAAAGAAAAAGATGGTTGATCAACAATATGGCATGCCAGACATTGGTGTCCTATATGAAGATCCCACGCAAAATCATACACAAAGTGGGCAACCAAGCGATCAAGGTCAAAGCCAAAATCTTAACATGGTTAACCAAGATGAACTTTGTCCGGAAGTGCAAACTTTCCTAGCGGATTCTTATAACCAAGAGATGGTAGAAAAGTTTATTAAACACAATCCTACTGCACTTCTGAAAACTCTTCTTGAACATGGAGCTCAACTTCCACCTGAATTTAATAGATCCGCTCTTGTCCAACAACCACAAGGAGACCTCGCTCCCACACAAAGTGTTGCACCTACTATTCAAACTCAATCAATTGCAGCCCCATCAATCATCCAAGCCCAATCAATGCCACCCGTGACACCTCCCACCACGATCTCCATCCCACCTTCTTCCTCCTTACCATCCATACCACTATCAAATCCAATCTCATCCATTCTCCAACAAACTTCTATACCACCTCCTTCTATTCAACCACATATTTCTATTCCACAAACTTCTCTTTCTCCCAACAATGTCGCAAATTTTATCCAGACCGCATTCAATCCCGTCACAACAGTTGGCGGATCACAACCAACTATCACACGAACCCCAGCAACATCGGTCATCACATCCCACGTTCCCACTTCCTCATCATATCAATATATTGGTGGTGGTGCACCTTCTTTAGTTCATCCAATGCTTGGGGCAGATACAATTCATCAATATCAAAGTCCACAACAAGACCTCATCAAGGAAATTCAAGACATGAAGAATATCATCAAAAACATGAAAGAAAACACTAATAAAAGGAAAGCTTACTCATTCGAAGATTTTTGCCCTTGTCCTTATGACCCATTTATATCAGTTGCACCGTATCCCCCGGGATTTGAGATCCCTAAATTCACCAAGTATGAAGGCAAAGGAGACCCCCGCGACCATGTCCGCGAATTCCACATCTTATGCCAAGAAGTCTCCTATAGTGACCTTTATCTTCGCAGACTCTTTCCCAAGAGTCTCACAGGAGACGCCCTGGCATGGTTCTCATCTTTACCACGAGGTTCCATTGTCTCTTTTCCAGACTTGGCAGAAAAATTTGTGGCCCACTATGCATACAACATGGGTAATGATGTTTCTATGATGGAGCTATGTAATACAAAACAAAGGCCTGGAGAAACCTTCGCCAATTTCCTACAAAGATGGCGACATCTTATCAAAAAATTCCAATGGGACATGCCAGAACAACATCAAATTGAACTATTTCAAAAGAACTTGGTGCCTGAACTTTCAAGACCTTTAATATCTCAATGTATCAAATCCTTCCAAAAATTGACCGATAAGGGCCTCGCCCTCGAACGTGTTTTGTTGGAGGAAGGAACCTTGAAACACTACCAGAAGTCATCACAAAGTTCTTCCTCTTATCATAACAACAAGCCAAAATTTTGGGCTAAAAATAAAAACATGGTCAATGATGGTGTAACTGATGTGAAGCGGGTCCAAACCGTGGCCACTCCCCCAAAATCCACCACCAATATTCATCAATTCAACAATCAAAATAATTCAAATCAATCTCAAAAACCTCACAACAATGTCTCAATCCAAGGACGACCACCCCGATCGAATAACAGGACTCCAAGAGATTTCACTCCTCTTGTTGAGCCTATTGAAGTGGTGTTTCAAAAACTTGTCCAAGCAGGTATAGTGGTTTTTCCAATCACTCGCTCGTTTGATCCCAATCAACCTAAACCAAGATGGTATAATGAAAATGAGTATTGTGAATACCATCGTATCAAGGGACATGATACACGAAAGTGTATGAAACTGAAGATCTACATACAAGATCTCATTGATAGAGGTGAGATTGAGGTAGAAAATGCAAAACCTGGTAATAACAATGACAAACTCAAAATGTACCAAGAACTCTTCCCAAAGCATGATAAAGGAAAAGGCTCATCATCTAACGTAATGGATTATGACTATGCTAATCACGTAACCGGTTTTGATTTTTTAGTAAGTCGCATTGAACCTGCAGACAATCATGTCAATGTCATAACCATCCAAGGAGTTAATCCTCCTTCTTCCCAAAGTAGACCAAACCCGGCTAGAATAGTCATTCAAGGTGCCACGCCTTCCACCTCCCATTTCCAGAATGACTGTAATGCAACTACACGTCGAAGAAGAGTCACCATCCAAGGAGTTCCTCCCCCACCAAACCCTCCACCCATGTCTTCCACCCACCAATATGACCTCCATGATCAACTTGGGAAGACACCTGTGCAAATCTCCATTTTGGAACTTCTCAAGACTTCTCCAGTCCATAAAGAAATTTTGGAACAAGCCCTTCTCCAATCACGCGTTCCTGATAACATCAATGCCACCCAATTTCAAACCCTCATTGGAAACCTTGTTGCCCAGCAACACATTGTATTTAACTCCAAAGATGCTCCCGCAGATGAGGACCATAACAAACCTTTGCACATCGAAGCTCTCATCCACAAGCACAAGGTCAAACGAATCTTGATAGACGGTGGATCCGGGCTTAATCTGTGTACATACAAATTGATAAAACAATTGGGACTTTCTAAGGATCTGATAGACATATCAGGAAGGATCACAATAAAGGCATATGATGATGCAGAAAGAATTTCAAAGGGCGTGATCACCTTACCTCTTCAAGTGGGCCCCATTACAATTGAAACCCCTTGCCAAGTACTAGATCTTGATCTCCCCTACAACATTCTCCTCGGGAGGCCATGGGTTCATTCCTTGCAAGTCGTACCCTCCACCTATCACCAATGCATCAAATTCCCCTACAATGGAAGAGTGATCACTATCAAAGGTGATCCCCAACCTTTTCAATATTGCAAACTATTAGAAGGGAAACATCTGTATCATTGCCCACTAAATAGACCTTCGCCAACGCTTCCATCTGACACATCAAATGTTGCCTCCACATCATCCCAACCAAATAATCAAATCAAGATCTTGGATAATGGCTGTGGAGAATACAAATTGGAGGACGTCTTATTAATAGGAAACCTCCCTCTCTCTCCTAAGTCATTTGGCAAACCAAAAGAGCTAAAAAAGGACCCCAAACCAGTCATGCAATGCCAAAGCACCACCTTCCAGCAATGGGGCCCACTTGATAATGAGAACCTTGAAGCAGATATCTCTTCATGGTTGTACCGGGAAGAGGACGATGATCCAACAAGAATATCCAAAGAAATGTATCCAAAATCATTTGCCATACTTGAAAAAATGGGTTACAAAGGACACGGTCTGTGACCAGAGGAGAAAGGAAGAAAAGCACCTATAAATCCTATCTCCTACAGATACAATAGAGGCTTGGGGTACACCCCGGTGCCTAAGATTACTATCGATGGTGCCCCTTCTAGCCCTTCTTCGGATATCGA
Source organism: Cryptomeria japonica (assembly GCF_030272615.1). Taxonomy (NCBI): domain Eukaryota; kingdom Viridiplantae; phylum Streptophyta; class Pinopsida; order Cupressales; family Cupressaceae; genus Cryptomeria; species Cryptomeria japonica. Next base: position 224,500,951 of record NC_081409.1, read on the forward strand.
AAGCGCTGACGAAGAGGAATTCCATGAAATGCCTTATGAATACGAGAAAGATACCTTCTTCGATGCTTACATCAATACCATCACCCCCGTAACCCCTCCCACTTCACATGAGCTACATCTTGTCCATCCTGAACTCATTGACTGGGGCCAATGAGACAAACCCAATTTAGATATCTGCGTCGACGATAATGCTCTCATTGCTCTTCTAACAATGCAAAATATGGAAGATGGTAATAGAATTGAGGGTATTCAACTACACGAAAAGGGATACTTTGGTAGTCAAGTCAATGCCCTTATCCACAAAAAAGATAATAAAAGAAAAAGATATGATTTCCTAGGTGAAAACCTCCCTGAGGCGCCTTTGGATGAACAAGAAATAAAAACAAAGGGCATATCTGAAAGTGAAAACCTGGAAAAGGCACTTGATGATGAGGGATTTGACCTCCCTACCATTGGTTACCTTCCACGGGACAAATCAAATTTGTTGATAGAAGAAACAGACAGCATCAACATGGGCACTGAAGTCATTCCAAAAAATGTGCTCATTGCCAAATCCCTCACTGAAATCGAGAAACAAGACTTCATCAACTTCCTTACAAAGGTTAAAATCAATTTTGCATGGTCCTATTCCGATATGCCAGGGTTGGATCCTGCCTTGGTGGTTCGCAATCTCGCCATCCGCCCAGATGCAAAACCTGTAAAAAAAAAACTCCGCAAAATGCACCCGCATATTGCTCTCTTGGTCAAGGCAGAACTTCAAAAGTTGTTAGACGTAGAATTTATCAAACCCATAGACTACGCTGAATGGGTCTCCAACATTGTGCCTGTTGGCAAACCTGCTAGGGGCATCCGCATTTGCACAGATTTCCGAGATCTAAATATAGCTTGTCCTAAAGACGATTTCCCGCTCCCAAACATAGATATGATTGTGGATCTTACAGCAAGACATGAAATGCTATCGCTAATGGATGGGTTTTCTGGATACAACCAAATCAGGATAGCAGATGAGGATCAGCATAAAACTGCATTCACAACACCATGGGGTACTTTCTGTTACCAGGTCATGCCTTTTGGCCTTAAAAATGCTGGAGCTACATATCAACGGGCAATGACAACAATTTTTCATGACCTCTTGCACAAAATTATGGAGGACTATGTGGATGATCTGCTAGGCAAATCCAAGACAAGACAAGAGCACATCCCTATTCTAAAACAGATCTTCGAAAGATTGGAAAAATACAAGCTGCGCCTAAATCCTAAAAAGTGTGTGTTTGGCGTCACATCGGGAAAACTACTAGGATTCATTGTTTCCCGCAGAGGCATTGAGGTTGATCCCGCAAAAGTAAAAGCTATTATGGAAATGCCTCCGCCAAAAACTCTCAAACAACTATGCAGTCTCCAGGGAAAACTCCAGTCTCTCAGGCGTTTCATTTCACAGCTAGCCGACAAGTGCCATCCATTTGCACATTTGTTACGAAAAGACACAAAATTCAAATGGGATTGCCTCTGTCAAAAGGCCTTTGAAAAATTAAAAGAATATCTAGCATCACCTCCAGTTTTGATGCCACCTACCCCTGGAAAACCCCTCATTTTGTACATATGTGCTACTACAGTGGCATTGGGGGCATTGTTGGCACAAACAGATGATCAAGGGAAGGAACACGCCATTTACTACATCAGTCGGACATTAGTAGGATATGAACTCAACTACACCCCCATTGAAAGAGCATGTTTGGCACTAGTATTCAGCACACAAAAACTACGACACTATATGCTAAACAACAAGACAAAATTAATTGCTAAAATTGATCCACTTAAATATCTCCTGTCAAAAGCTGCTCTCGTTGGCAGAACGGCTAAATGGGTCATGCTCTTAAGCGAGTTTGACATTGAATATGTGGATAGAAAGGCAATCAAGGGACAAGTCATTGTAGATCAACTGGCTGAAGCTCCACTTCCAGGCGACCATCCTCTTTTCACAGAATTACCAGATGAGTTCATTATGACTGTTACCACATCCTCCACATGGAAATTGTATTTTGATGGCTCCTACACTCAAAATGGATCGGGGGCAGGAATATTATTGGTCACACCTCAAGGAGATGGCATCCCCAAATCATACAAGATAGCCTTTGCATGTACTAATAACATAGCAGAATACGAGGCCCTCATCACAGGTTTACGCTTGGCTATCCATTGGAAAATAAAGGAATTACAAGTCTATGGCGATTCCCAGCTCGTCATAAAACAAGTCAATGATGAATACTAGACAAAAGATGATAAACTCCTTCCCTACCGTACCATGGTTGAAGATCTTAAGCAACATTTCATGGCAATCAAGTTTGATCAAATCCCACGAACAAACAATAGGGCTGCAGATGCAATGGCAAACATTGGCTCCCTCCTTCAAATGCCAGCACATAGTCAGAAGTGCGAGTTCTTGGTCGAGCAATTGTTTATACCGGCATACGACCTACCAGAATCTGAAATGGTGTGTGTTCTCGTTGGTCCAGAGTCCCCTTGGTACCAAGAAACCTTCGCTTTCCTCAAAGACAACACCATTCCCCCACATCTCACCAAAACCCAACAACAAACTTTCATCCGCCGATGTGCCCGTTACACCATCCTTGCAGACACCTTGTTCAGAAGGCATTTTGATGGTTCCCTCCTAAGGTGTTTAGATAAACAAGACGCCGAATGGGCATTACGCGAAGTACATGAGGGCATCTGTGGGGCACACTCAAGTGGACTCAAATTGGCTAAAAAACTTTTGAGAATAGGATACTATTGGCCTAAAATGGAAGAAGATGCATACAACTATGTGAAAAAATGCATCCCTTGCCAGCAACATGGTGACAAGATTCATGCACCATCGCAAGAATTGCAGCCATTCATTACACCATGGCCCTTCTCGCAGTGGGGGCTCGATCTCATTGGGAAAATCCACCCTTCATCTTCCAACAGACATAAATTCATTATCACCGCCACCGAATACTTCACCAAGTGGGTAGAGGCTATCCCTCTTACTTTCACCACCGGCAAGCAAATATCCAAATTCATCTTGAATTACCTAATATGCCGATATGGCATCCCAAAAGTTATCATCACAGATAATGGTAAACAATTTAAAAACCAGGATGTCAAAGAACTCTGCCAAAAATTCAACATCCAACACCACTTCTCCACTCCATATTATCCCCAAGGCAATGGCCAAGCTGAGGCTTCTAATAAAACCCTAATAAAAATCCTCAAAAAGATAGTCAATGAAGCGGGCCGTGATTGGCACCTCCAAATCCATCCTGCATTGTGGGCCTACCGCACCTCCATCCGCACCCCCACAGGCGCCACTCCTTATTCCCTAGTATTTGGTTCTGAAGCTATCCTTCCCCTTGAGATCGAGATCCCCTCTCTAAGGGTATCGCTGCAAAACATCCTACCAGAGGAAGAATACAGAATTGCCCGCTTACAAGAGCTAGAATTGTTAGATGAAAGACGCCTCAAGGCCTTGAATCATCTCCAGGTATATCAAAACCGTCTGCGCATGAATTATCATAAAAAAGTCAGAACCCGAGAATTCCAAGTTGGTGATCTTGTCCTCATGGAGAATCAGAAAAATCTACAAGAACGAGAAAAGAAAGGCAAGTTCGAGCCTAACTGGCTGGGACCATATGTAATCACAACGAAATATGGATCAGGAGCTTATCAGTTGGCTACTCCTGAAGGCAATCCTTTGGATGATCCGATGAATATCATGCACCTCAAAAGGTTTTATGCTTAGTCCTCAGAAAGTCTTAAATTGTCAAAAAAAAATAATAATAAAAAAATGAAAAAAAAAAAAAAGATCCTGAAAAAATTGTCACTTTGGTGCAAACCTGGCAAACAGGCACCTTATGATACAAAAAAAAAATTAACAAAAAAAAAAAGAAGAGAAAATCAGAAAAAAGAAAGAAAAACAATTCGTGGCGCTATGGGCAAGTATCTTGGTGAAAACCTTTGTGCGGGTGCCAAGGTAAATAACCGGATCCACTGTCTATTAGGTCGATACTACCAATCATCTGCCATCCAGCCCACCCATGCACAACATTCCTTCTTTTCCGCCTCCGAATAAAACATGCGTATGATAATGAGTCTTTGCCTAAGTCATGAACAAGAAATGTCCCAGTGCAACTGAGCTTTCATGCCTCTGTATAAGCTTCAAGAAGTCTTGAGAAACAATCCCAAGTCCATCCTAGTTCTACTCTTGGCAAGAGGTATCATTTGGTCGCAAGGAAGAGACTTGTTAGATTTTGTTAGATTTTTTTTTTTTCATATAGGCTTGCATCTTTTGCTCTACAAATGCCACTATTTACGACTGCCTGGGTCCTTCCATATCCAAGTATGTTATGATAGGTGCATACTGGGGCATATTTCATAGTATGGCATGTTTTGGATCCTTCTTGTATAAACCGGCGACCTGGTACTAGTGTTTATCAACACTTACCTTCTCGTATACAAGAGGTATCGGTGTGTTTGAGGGTTTCCTTGTACAAACCCACAACTTTGTATTAGTGTTTCTTAACACTTGCATTGTTGTGTGCAAGAAATTCCCGTTTGTCTATAGAGTCAGTCCACGCCCTGGGTTTCTCATGGCATCCTGATTTCTATAAGCAGTGGTGCAAGTCACTCAGGGCAATATCAAACTAGGTTGGCTCTCCACATTTGTTGTGCGCAAAATCTCACCATCATTCCATCAAATCCTAAACTCAATAATCTCATGGAGTTCTCAATTGCCCCCATTTTCCTCTGCGGTCTCACATCTCTTATTCTTCTTTCCAAATACCTCACGGCTACTTCATATATCTTCCTCATTTATCCCTTCCACCCTAATTTTTCTTCCTCTATTTATTTTTTTTATTTTTTATTTTTTATTTTTTTCCTCACATAATCAATTCTAATTCTAATCATGTCTTATACAGGATGAATCCTTCCTGAAACCAGACGTTGTGATCTGATCATGTCTTATACAGGATGAATCCTTCCTGAAACCAGACGTTGTGATCTGATAATGTCTTATACAGGATGAATCCTTCCTGAAACCAGACGAGCTGATCATGTCTTATACAGGATGAATCCTTCCTGAAACCAGACGCTCTGATCATGTCTTATACAGGATGAATCCTTCCTGAAACCAGACGCTCTTATCATGTCTTATACAGGATGAATCCTTTCTGAAACCAGACGTTGTGATCAATCATGTCTTATACAGGATGAATCCTTCCTAAAACCAGACGTTGTGATTTGATCATGTCTTATACAGGATGAATCCTTCCTGAAACCAGACGTTGTGATCTGATCATGTCTTATACAGGATGAATCCTTCCTGAAACCAGACGTTGTGATCTGATAATGTCTTATACAGGATGAATCCTTCCTGAAACCAGACGAGCTGATCATGTCTTATACAGGATGAATCCTTCCTGAAACCAGACGCTCTGATCATGTCTTATACAGGATGAATCCTTCCTGAAACCAGACGCTCTTATCATGCCTTATACAGGATGAATCCTTTCTGAAACCAGACGTTGTGATCAATCATGTCTTATACAGGATGAATCCTTCCTGAAACCAGACACTTTGATCATCTTTGTCTTATACAGGATGAATTCTTCTTGAAACCAAACTGAATCTAGATCTTATCAATCGAATCAAATCAAATCTATCAGGATATCAATTTCGCAAAACTCTAAAGATCAAATACCTCAATTGATCTCCCGAGGGGGCATCACCATATCGTAATTTATAAATCAAGAGCCGGGGCATCCTATCAAACCAATATCAACATCAAAACAAGATTATTCTTTGAATCAATGCGTCATCACACCTCGCTTCAAAGAGGGGCAAAATGTAGACACTTAAAAATAATTATTTTAATTATTTTTTAATTCCTCACATAATTAATTAATTAATTATGTTAATTAAAATTCTTCTCAATATTAATTAAATATAATTAATATTGTCACTATAGATATGATTTATTTGTTTAATAAATCAATCCCTTTCTTTATTCTTCTAAAAAATCAAATCCTCACAAATCTTCCTCTTAGCTAATTAATTTCAATTAATTAGTTAACCTACATGATTCCTACAAATCATCTTCTTAATTCATCATTAACCTAATAAATTCTTCTAGAAACTCCCTAAACTCACTTAACATTATTCTTTTAGTCAAATTCTCCTACAAATATAAATCCCACCTAACATTTCCTCTAATTCCCCTCTTAATGAGTCGTTAATGGCTAATCATCATGATTAGCCACAAAGTCAACTCTTTGTCCTTTCATCTAGCCACTAGCTTTAAATGCTCTTTTTCTAGATGAATGTAAGATTTTCGAAATCTTGCATTCCTCTAGGCATTTCCCTCTCCCAAGGAATTTTTAATTCCTTTTTTATTCTTCTAATCCCCATAATATCCATTTTTGGAGAATTTTTAATTCCTCCAATGCATCTTGTAGAGTGTGGAGATACGAAATGCCTTTAAAGCATATTTCTTGGTCTCCACACCCTCTCTTGGACCTTGTGTGACCTCACAAGTAAATCTTAGCCGTTCATCTCGAATTCATCCTAGCCATCTGTTTTCCTCTCCTCTTCCTATAAAATAGGGTTCCATCCCTTCATTCAAAACATCTTGAAATTCAGTAAGTTTATGCTGCCCTTTTGAGCCCAGGAAATCATCTTGGCAACTTGATCATCTCATCCTTATCATTTGTGCACAATATTGGAGAGCCATCCACATCCAACAATCAAAGGAGCACATCAAGTGGAGCATTATCAAGGAGCGCCTTCACTTCATCAAGCTCAATCCGAAGGAGAAGGTAAAATAGCAAGGTGAAATGGTCTTTTTATGATATTTTAGCATTCTGCATGTTTATTTCGTTATGTTTTGATCAGTTTACCTTTCAAATCTATTTTTCCCTCTTCAGGCTGCAAACAGTGAACTTGACTGGCAATCACTAACACCGGTCATAAATTAGATTACTACCGGTTAAGCACAATGAGATTGTGAAAGATATAAACTCGAAACACTTATCTTTCCATACAACCTACACCCTCATTCCCACATTATCCTTGTGCATAAACAAGTAATCTATCATCAGAAATATAATAACATGCTAGATCAACATGATTCACCGCTTGACAGAAAATAACAAAGCATCACATGAAAAAGACATCACATATGACACACCTATTTTTCACTTGGAAACCCAACTGGGAAAAACCATGGTGGGGATGAATACCCACAAGTTGTTTTTGAACTCTTTAGAAGTCTGCTCTATTGGGAGCCTAGTTCGGTTAAAGACTGTTACAACAGGTTTTGTTAGAAACCGATCATGTTAGGGATCACCCGGTTAGGGGATGGCTAGAATACCCAGTTAAGGGTTAAACTCTGTTAGAGGTTACCTTGTTAGAGGATTTTATGAACTCAATGGCTTTGAGTCACCCTGTTAAAGGATTTACAGCAAGCTAGTTAAAGCTACCTTGTTAAGGGATTTTTCAACTGTTGAAGTGGTTAGAGATCAATAGGTATTACAATGATCTAGTAATAGCACTCAATGCCAATGCAGATCCGCTTTGGTTCCTTTCTTCTGCATACACACTCTCCAGGTATCAACCCTCTTATCTGGTCTAGCAAGAATCACGTATCTTTGCACTTAGATACACACACAACATTTGCCAACAAATTCAACATGAAAAACAACATCGACCTTATAGGAAATAGATAGGTCGATAGCATAAACCCTAAACCCTAAACATTTTAGGTTTGAGCAATTCAGTCGGTTCAATCTTGACCATTGAACACTTTGCTTTGAATACAACGGTCTTGAACAGATCTCAAGGCGTTCTCCATCATCCGTTCTTCATCACTTCTTGGAGGTGAAAACCCATCACACGTTCTCCACCGTTTGCAGAGGCTTCGCACATTCCCGAGGTAGATAGGATCAATCTCCTTCATGCAAGATCCTTCACGCGCACGATGCTGACGTGGAAACACAATCTGATCTCCATTACACTGCTAGCTCATCACAAAATGCCATCGGTTGAATAACATAGGCTCAAAACACTTCAACCAGAAACCCTGAGGCTGGGACTACCAACCGGTAGTCATACCCTATTAAACCTTGATAGAAAACATTCCATATACCAGTTCACCTTTCAATATACCGGTTCACTTGAACAAACATACCGGTTCACTGTTTCACATATACCGGTTCTCAACAGCATACCAGTTCACTTTGCCAGTTGCTAAACTTCAATAAACCGGTTTACTCTTCAGCATATTACCGGATATACTGGTTCACTCTTTAGCATATTGACATTAATGACAACACAATATCATCATGTCAACATACTCTGCACATATGCCAACATGAACGAGGTTATTTCCTAACTAGACATTAGTGGGGACCTATTCACATGTTAAGTTTACTTAGTTCCTAGGTGTCATTTCTAGAAGTTATTTATAATGGGTGGACATGTTCACCTAATTTACTTTTAGTTACTTAGGAAATAATATTTACATCATGCATTTAATGTTTATATCAAGAGTAGTTGTCAATAACCCATCATACCTTGCGTATATAAGCAAGGCTCCTCATTGTATATTTCATATTCAACAATTATTCAAGATCAATGTATTATTATGCAAGTTATTTTGTCATTCTCTCTTGTGGTAGAAGGTATTTTGACGTTGTTGAGGAGTCACATATCCGCTCCTACATGGTATTGAAGCTCTAGTGATGTAAACATCTTCTTAGATTTGAGAGTTATCTATATGGCTTGAAAATTTTACTGGATGCATTTTTGGGTTTGATTAACCTCAAGGTTGAATTCAAGGTGTTAGAGCAAGTTAGGATTGTCTTTTCTTTTGTCAAAGTTACGAATATTATAGGTATTTTGACATATATATTATTAAGAAATGCATTAGATATTCAAGTTAGGAAAAGTGATTTAGGTATCATTGACTTCACTTTTTCAAATTTTGAGGAATTAAAATATATTTTTTAATTTCTAAAATAATATACCAAACTAATATATAAAAAATTTACAATAAAAGTTTAATATATCATTAGTTTACATCATTTTAAGATTAAAAACATACATAGTTTTAAAAAATTACATTTGTATATGTCATTTATTTTATAAAAGTGAGACATTTTAAATTTTCATCTCATGATCTAAATATATACACAAGTTGTATTACTTACCATTATAGAAATAAAAGATTGCTCTATAACTCTTCTAAATATCTTTAATGAAAAAACCATTAGTCCTAGACTCTTAGTCATAGAGGTGTCATCCTAAAGACTCATGTTCTCAGGTATAATAACTAAAAATGATTATGTAGATGAAAAATCTTCCATAAAAAAAAATTATACATTACAAAATTTATAAATATAAATTGTTAGAATTTAGATTCAAATATTTAGAATATTTATTAATTCAAAAAAAAAAAAAGATCCTTTGTTAGAGGAAGCATACTAGTAGCCGTTATAGCTAACTTCAGGCACCCACAAATTCTAAATGGTACATAAAATTTTAATGTTTTTTTTTGTTGTTTTTGCATGCAACTTAATTGCTTATAGCTATTGTTTTGGCTTTTGGGTAGTAACGATGCACACTGTAAGGTTTGTTATGCATGCAAGGGTCAAAAAGTACACGTCTCAATACCTACTCAAAGATGTCCCAATAACCGTGCACTTAAAATTGCCAATACTTATGCACAAATGCCCCAGTAGATGTGCACTACGGGTACCAATAAAGGTGCACAAATGGATCATAATAAGATGCACAAATAGATCATAATAAGGTGCACAAATGAATCAATTATGATACATCTTTATGTTAGAAATTGCTTTAATTATATATAATAACAATTATAAGTCTAAAAAGGGTAAGCAACTCTTGACGTAAGCAAAAATCAGCATTCTTTGCTGGTGTCGATTAATTTGTACAATTTTAAAAGTCCTTAAAGCAAAAGAGGATAGATTTTATTTTTCTATTACCAAAAATGATGATCGTACAACTTTTTAGGATTTTTAATTATTTTTTTTGGTCTCATAATGCTAGACTGTGGTTGGCAAAAGTAGCAGCATAGATTTGATTGAACATGATATCAGAATGTCTTTGTGCCTAAAGCTGTTAACTGCTCAACTTGATATTCAATTTTTTTCATTTCCTTGTAATAAATCTTTGTTGTTTCTGCAGAGAGGATTCTAGGTTTCACTGCAATGATTTTGAATGTGAACATGCACAAAAAAATAATTTGTTTTCTCTTTCTGTCTGTATATTGTCAGAAGAAATCTGAGAGTTTAGGTTCCACTGTAACAATCTAGGAATCAACATTTTTGTCAGGCCAGAAATACATGTGTTTTATTATTGCAGGAACACTTCGCAGAAGAATTATTTTTGAATTGAAGGCACTCATAGCCATGTTTTTACCTTAAATTCATTCATTTATTTTCATTTATATAAGTTTCAGTCTTTTCACCAGAATTTGAACTCACCTGTATGATAAGAAATAAGAACAACATGAACTACAAACAAAGAGATGCCAACATACACATAATTGCTAGAAAATAAATTTAAAAATACAAATACAAATGACAAGGAAAAGGAAGAGAGAATGAAATATTTTTCTGGTTGATGTCTTCTTGAAATATTTATAGTTAGAAAAAAAAATGGTGGAGATTGTTTGAGTCATTTTCAAGAATGGTTGAGTCCTTAGTTTGGTGTTTTGGCTTTCATGGGAAGCCAAATGAATAATACGAAAAAATGTATGTGTGTACTTATATTAAGTGTATCGAGAACTAAAAGCAATAAATTGAAATAACACTAAAAATATTAAATTCTAAGTCTATAAAGATTGATAAAGTAGTGTGTATGATATTGGACAAAAGGGTGGTTGTAGTCACCAAGAGATTTGTCAATATAGATGTAAAATTAAATAATAAAGAAGAGATCATCAAATCTAGCTACACCAAGAATAATAATTTATTAAAACAATATTATGAATATGATGTAGAAGAGAGAATTGGACACATGGAGTCATCAATAGAAATTTGGCAGAATGTAGCTTCAACCAACTTCAACAATGGAGGTATATTCAACTAAGCATAGATAGGAACGTGCAATTAGATATTAGAATGATGCAACATGCTTTAGAATCAGGAAGAATGATATAAAATATTGCAAGGAGGCTAAAAGAATTTAAACTTGCATGAGAAAATATGTCTTGGAGGAATGAAAAGGAAACCGAATAAATACCCATACATGTAAAGGTGATTGTTCAACTTCCAAAAGTAGCTAAAACATCACTATCAAGTTAAAAAATGTATTCTATATGAGTGCATAGTTGGGGATTTTATCATGTCATATAACACGTGTGTCTAAGCACAATGCACAAAATAATTTCACATAACATGAACATAATTGAACACAAAGAAAAATGTGAAAAATGATTGAATACATAGCACAATAATGACACTAGAAGGAGATAAAATACTAAGACTAGAATAAAGTGATCCCTAAAATATTGTAGAAGAATAGACAACAAATAAATCTCAAAACATGATGTAAAATCATATATTCCATCAACATATCATCCATTGGTCCTACAAATCAATAAAATCCACTCACTTTCTACTACACATCCATTCTTTGTCTCCTAAGACTCATAATGCTCATTGCTCACATCAATTAGAAATAGTCATGTAGCTATCTCCAAACAATCAAGATGTACAGGAATTAAAAAGGAATTGACATATAGCCACCTCAAGTCCATAGAAGCCCTTAAAAATCAAACTTGTGAACTAGACATAAATGCAAAAAAAAATTATTTTTATGTGATAAAATATTTGGTATCAGTGGGTACATAAATTTCTCTAGTCATTAATGCTTAAATAAGTTAGACTTGAAATCTTCTTCCCTATTGGTTGGGATAGAACTTTTAGTTCTATACATATGAGGATTTGGTGAATCTAGACTCTAAATTATAGAAGGTTGTATTTAAAGAATATTTATGTTTAATTACATAGAGGATATTTAAATTTAATCTGTTAATAAAATCTTAGTTTTATAATAATTTGGGTCTCTCAAAATTTAAATATTTAGTTAAAAATATACTTAAATTTGATGATAAAACAAATTAGATGTCATTTTGATTTCAGATTTGTCAAGCACGTAACTAAATAAAGTTCACAACTTAAGAAAACTGTAACTCATTGGACATGTGGCCGCCCACTAAATCCTAACACATAAAGAACTTGGGTCCATAAGGACTTAAGTATCTCAAACACTCTAGATGAAAATAAATAACTCACTTTGGAGTGGTACATGTAAGACATGATAAATATCTAGAATATGATAAGCCCATATGCACTAGGAATTAAACTATTCATCATGGAAGCAAATTGGAACTCAACAAAGACATGGAGATACATAATTAACATAGATGGCTAAGGCTAGCATGAAAGGTGCCAAGAAAAATTAAAAGATAAGATAAGACATTTAAAGGGGTTGATAAGAGCTCACCCATGCATCTTTTCCCCAACTCACCTCTTGAGGGGCATAATCATCTCACCATCCATATTTCATCATTTCCTCCACATAATTGGAGTATATCATCACTTTCATCATTTCCTCCATATAATTGGGGTATATCATCACTTTATTTGTATCTAATCGATTCTTCACACCTTCTTTTCTTTTCTTTGAAATAATTTTGCCTTAAATATTGTTTCAAAGAGGGAAAAATTGTTGACACAAATAATTTTACCTTTGTTATCATCATCTCATCATAGTCCATCAATAATTGCATTACTTGTTTATCACCTAAGACCCCTAATACCTAATAATTTAATGGAATAAATCTCAATTATTTAATTAAATTAGACTAATATTATTCATTAATCTAATGAATTAATATCGATAATTATCCATTTTATATTTATATTTATCTAGGTTTATTTATTTAATTTATCCATATATTACCCACTAATAAAGTAATGAATTTTTAATTTATACCTAATATGAACCTATACTTTACTTAATTAATTATTAAATCATCAAAATTCATCTCTCTTCATTAACTACCCAGTTTATCTAATTAACTCAAACATACTTTTAGTCCCGCTCACCATTCTAATCCACTTCACTCGCCCATTTAATAAATTAACCATTTTTTGTAATTAGTCAAAATCCCCTAATTCTCTTATGCACTCAGTTAACTTCATGCAAATAGTTAACTCATTTAATCTCCCTAATTAATTTGAGTTGAATAATGATAATGATTTCTAATAAATAAATAAATTATATAAACCTCCCATGCTTTCCACCTCTCCTCATGACTCCTTTAATCTTGGATTATAATTGAGATCCAAAATTGAATCTTATCCACCCATTTGACTCTCCCAAAAATCTATAAACCAAACCCATTATTCATCATTTCACAAGCACTCTTTCATACATCCAAATTTTTTAGTATGTTATCCATATAATGTAGTTTTCATGCTACGAATTTTGCACCCACATTTCAAAATTAGAAAAACTTTATATATTGAGCTTGATCTAAGGTTTGCATGTATAAGATTTTGAGTGCTTTGATTGTTTTATTTAGATCATTATTGATTTATTCTATTCAATTCTAATTTTATTCTATAATATGCAAGAGTTGTACTCTAGAAAAGAGTACTTCCTCTCATTATAATGAGCTGTAAATATGTATAAATAGACACATTAATATGCAAGAGTTGTACTCTAGAAAAGAGTACTTCCTCTCATTATAATGAGCTGTAAATATGTATAAATAGACACATTTAGATGAGAAGGCCAACCTTCATTCCCTTCAAAATTATAAAATGATAAATTACTTTAGAATGTGAAGGGATTTTTTGAATTATCCTTTCACATTCCATTCTTTCATTGCATATTATTTTAAAATTGATGCATAGATGCATATTATAGGACTTTTGTTGAATTCCAAGATGTCTTCCAATCTTTAAAGATCCCCTTCAATTGATAAAATATTTATCATGTATCAATGCATTTGAATTGAAGCCCATGGTTTGGGTTCCCCCTTTTCTTTTGTAATTTATAAATTTTCTATATCTATATTTGACATATAATCTTTAAATCTCTTTTATTAGATTTTATGATTTTTTTTAAAAAAATCAATATTTTGGTGATTTTATGAACTCTTGAACCTACACACACTAATAATTTGTTACCTTTATTTAGAACTTTGATCTTGAAATGAACTTTGTTGGTGATTTAAAAGGTTTGAAAACCTTGAGGATCTTAAACACTGTTTTTTGAGAATTTGAGAGATTTTAAAACATTTTAAAGGAGAAACAAGTGAAATGAAATACTACTTATCAAAGATTTAGGAAGTCTAGGAATTGGGGAAAACACTAATAAGATTTTCAAGAATTTTTTTTTAGGATTTTGAGTGGTTAAAAAACTCATGAAAATATGAATAAAGTTTAAAAACTAAAAATGGATGATAAGGAAGAAGGACTTCAAATTTTATTTGAACCTTGAAGGTTTTTAGTGTTCTTTTTCGTCAAGATTCTTAAATACTTATTCCACAAGACATCAAAGTGACCCAAAATTTTAGAAAAAGTATATATACAAACTTGACAAGCAACATATAGTGAGTATATTCCTAGAGATAACTACTTATTAGTGCATCATAATTTACATATAGCTAATGGCTTCCTAATCTAGGTTTAAATGAGGTTCAACTAGGGGAGTCATCATTATACAATGTCGTATTTGAATGCTAAATTCATCATATAAGAGTGATCTCTAAGACTTGGATATTTTTGGGATGAAATCATGTCACATGTAGTCTGCTTAAAATATATATTACATAGGTAAGAAAGAAAAATCCTCCAAGGAATTCATAAATTCCATAAGAATATGGGTTTTTGCACATGCTTGATGATGAGATTCAAGTCCCTAAACTTATAGGAAAGAGAAAATAAATAACACACACTTCTCAATTTTCAATATTATCTTATGATGTAATGAAAGAGCATATCAATATATTGAGCTTGTTCATTAATAGTGTAAAGCTAATGTTTTAGAATACTAGTTTTGGAGGGTTGGACTATATATGTATTTCACTATCCTATCTCCAATACCATATGTAGTAACTTCTTGGGGCTAGCTACTTACTAGTACATCACATGATACAAATAATTGATGGCTTCCTAATCTAGGTTTAAAAACAACTCAAACATAAAATCCTCAATATAAATTAAATTACATGAGACCTAAATTTATGATATAAGGGTGATATGTAAGTCTTGAATATTAGTGGGATGAAACTGCTTCACTTCATGATACGCTTAAAACACAATTATTTAATCTAAGAATGATTACTTGTCTGAAGACTTTATATCTATCCCACTAGAATATGGACTTTTTCCAATACAAGTGATCATATCCAATTTTTTCAACCCTAAGAAAGATAAAATAAATAATCCACACTTTTATTTTTATTTTTAAGATGGTCTTACAATATGAGGAAAGAGGATATGCATTATTTATCCACAATCATCAATTATTTATCCATAGCATTCATTATTTATCCATTTATTTATTTGTATCCATTATTACCAATTAATAAAGTAATTAATATCAATTTTCATTTAATATGCACCTATAATTCATTTAATTAATTATTAAATCATCAAAATCCACTTCACCTAATTAACTACATAGTCTTGCCAGTTCACTAAGACATACTCCTAGTCCCACTCACTAATCTAATCCACTTAACTAAGTTCCTACAATTAGTTAACTATTTCATGCAAATAGTCAACTTGTCATAGTTCTCTCATGCATTCAACTGATTTCTTTGTAAATGTAGTTAACTCATCAATCAATTTTTTTTTATCTTCCTAGTTAATTTGAGTTGAGTAATAATATTTTGAATAAAAAATTAAAAAAATTATAACTCTTTCATGTTTTCCACTTGTCTTCATTAGCTCCCCTAATCTTGGATCATAATTGATATTTAATATATAATCTCATTCATACATTTGATTCTCCCAAAAATCTATAAACCACACATGTTAATTTTCTGACATAGGCCGACACGGGGCTAGGTTTCCCACTCAATTTCAAAATTGCCCAAAGGGTTCAAGGGGGGCCCAAATAGGGAGGACCAAGGCATGGTTCCCTGGTCCCAATGAGGACCAAGGTGCCACACCCTGGTCCTACCCCATTTTAGGGTTGAGACAAGGGGACCATGCAGTGTATGAAGTGAAAGTAAGGCCATATTTGCATGATGTAAGCATAATCAGGTCTTAATTAAGCATTGGGAGATGAACACTAAGGTGAGGGCCCAAAATGTAGACTATATTGTAAGGGAGTATAATTTAGGATGCTACATTTAGCCCCCACTTTAGCGGAAGTATGAGCTTACGCAAATGCTCACGATAAAGTAGACGAAAGAGAGATGAAGAAAAGGAGCAACGAGGAGCAAAATCACAAGGAGTATAAGACATATCACTAATTTCAAGGAAAAAGCCCCCAATCTTAGGATCTTAACTCACTCAAACGTATACAAGGGCACACAAAACAAGAAAAAAACAAAAAGACAAATAAAGGCAAAAGACAAAAGACACACAAGAGACAAAAGCTAAAGACCAAAGACAAGACCTCAATTCAACTAGTTGAAGAGACCTCGATATCAAAATGTCTCAACCACTAATATCATTCTTGAAAAATGCCATCTCAAGAACACAAGTGACAACATAAAAGAGAAAATTGCGCATCATCCATAAACTATCAATAGCAAAGCTACGAGTTCATGAGAAGAAGGAAAGAGAGAACACAAATATACACTAGATGTGTTTTTTTCAGGTGATCCATGAGAAGAATGATGAGAAAGGACATGGATACCATGCCCCTAGATGTGTTCTTCTAGGTGATCCATGATGGGGAGGAGAGTAGGAATAGTCTAGTTGTGTTCCACTAGTTCCACTCATCCCCGTGTGTGTGTGCAAGTGATGTCTACTTTCGAGCATGAAGCATCTCGTGTAATATTGTTTTGTCTAGTTTTGAGAATCAACACCTCGTATAAGAAAAATGATGCATAAAACAAGGATGAAGCATGAGGATGCAAAAATATCATGTCAATAAATGAAATGAGGATTAAGCATGAGGATGCAATAATCCCATAAATGATGGACAAAATAGGGATGAAACATGAGTATGCAATAATCCCATATTGATAATTGATAGTAAAAAATGTAGCTAGGAGGTCACATATATGCCCCCCCTTAAGATGTCAACATAGTCCTATGTTGATGTCTTAAGGTAGATGGAAAAAAGGATACCCACTTTCAACACCAATGCTAATTAATAATGCATGAATTCCAAGCTAGGAAGAAAGACTCATGAATAGGCTAAGTCATTTATTTAAGCAAGGAAGTGATAATTGTAAAAGAGATATCTTGCAACAAATGTAAAGGTATCCTTTTAAGGGATGCATGATTAACAAAGGAGGATGATATATTTGCATAAAGATATCTACCTCCAAGAGTAGAGGAGATCCTTAATAAAGATGACATCTTGGAAGGATAAGAGTGCTAAGAATACACATCTTCTCCAAAGTGAATTCTTAGGATTGCACACTTTCACTAAGGAGAGACTGTTCATAAAAGATGCACCATTTCAAACAAGGAATGCACACATACTTGTAATAAATGATATCAAATTATGAAATATGCCACTCAACAAAGGAAAAAGGCAATATTTAGAAAATGAGAGAGAGAGAGAGAGAGAGAGAGAGAGAGAGAGAGAGAGAGAGAGAGAGAGAGAGAGAGGTGAAACATTATTCTTGTCCCCCACGCATGGAGAAAAGGACACCAAAGAGAGATCATTTATAAAAGATACACTCTTCTAAAATAAGCAAAAGATCCTCAACAAGGATGCATATCACAATATAGAAGGGTTCATTATAAAAGATACAACTCAATAAAGAGAAGAATTTGATGAATGACTATAGTTTTTAAACACTAATGAAGAGGTCCAATTAAGGATATGAACTTATAAGGCAAGGATAAGATCCTCATTAGGGATACTTGTTCCAATAAGAGGAAGGAGATCCTCCACAAGGATATAAACCTCCACAATCGATAACTGATCCTTAATATACACCCTATTTCACAAAGGGAAAGTGATACAGGATGATTGAAAGGCTATTCTTGCCGCCCAAGCATGGAGACAAGAATACTATTATGTTGCTACCAAAGTATGGTTGCACTTGAAGTTGTACCACCATGAATGACAATGAGCCCCTAATAAGCAAGATATCAATGTCACATAATGAGGAGCAACATAATAGGAACTTAAATGTTATGTGAAATGAAAAATATGAGAGTCCAACTCATTGCCATCTAGTATTTGAATGGTACTAATTACGATAAATTTTTTAATTTTATTTGCTAAATCATGACATTCATTAGTGGCATGGTCAGGTATTTGATGATAGTTTCAAAAAGAATAATTGTGTTGATTTTTCTTACAATTCTTTCTTTGATCCAATTCTTTAAAGGGAGAGTAATCAAGTTGGATTTAAGAAGCTCATATAAAATACTCTCTTACTGTGGTGAGAATTTGTAAGAGACATAGATGTATTAGACAATGGATGAGGGGATGTCAAGGTCAACACAATTATTCTTTTTATGAAGTGAATGCAAGGCCATATTTATATTATGTAAGCATAATCAGGTCTTAATTAAGCATTGGGAGACGAACACTAAGGTGAGGGCTCAAAATATGGACTAAATTGTAAGCGAGTACAATTTAGGCCACTACATATACATAGATAAATTTGAATGGGAAGACCAACAATCATTCACTATGAAATTATAAAATGACACTATTTTTGAACATGAAGGGTCAATTTGACTTATCGTTTCATATTTTATTCCTTAATTACATATAATTTAAAATTTGGTGTGTAGATGTACATAGTAGGAATTTTGCACACTTCCAAAATCTCTTTCACTCTCTAAAGGCCTCTTTAACTAAAACATTATGTATCATGCATCCATGCATTTGAATTGAAGTATATGGTCTTGGTTCCTCCTTTTTCTTTGTACAATTTATATATTTTTTATATTTGTATTTGACCTAAAATCTTTGAAGCTCAGTTATTAGAGTTTATGATTATTTTAATACCTTTGTCAATGTTTCAATGATTTTGTGAACTTGTGAACCTACCACCATTAAAATATTTATAACCTCTAGGTCTAACTTTGAGCTTGAAATGAACTTTGTCAATGTTCTCAAAGGTTCACAAACCTTGAGAATCTCTAACACTCTATTCGTTGACACATTGAAGATGTTTAAAATTTTGAAAGGAGCAAAAAAGTGGAAGGAAAGACTACCTACCAAGAATTTATGAAGTTTAGAAACTAGGGAAAACATTGAGAAGTTTTTAAAGAAGAATTTGTTAGGATTTTGAAGAGTTAGTGAACTCATTAAAATATTGATAAGGTTTACAAAAGTTCAAAATGAATGATAAAGAAGAAAGAATTCAATTTATTTTGAACGAAAGGTTTTCAAAATTATTTTTCATCATTATTGTTTTGATACTTACTTCACAAGACATCAAAGTGAAGTAAACTAGATTTCCAAGATACATGTAGTGAGTAACTTCTAATTACTTACTAGTTTGAATCATAAGTTACTAATGACTAATGAATTCCTAATCTAGGTTTAAATGTAGCTCTGCTATGAGAGTCACTGATATATGATATGATACATGAAGCTAGAATTCATCATACAAAGATGTTATCTAAGACAAGAATGATATATGATATTTGTGGGATGAAATCACTTCGCCTCATAGTGTGCTTTAAACACATAAATGCTAAGACAAGAATGAAAAATATTCTAATTAATTTATGTAGTCCATTAGAATATGAGTTTTGGATCATCTTTGATAATAACATTCAAGTCTCTAAACTCCTAAGAAAGAGAAAATAAAGAATATTTAAACTTACTAATTTTTAATATTATCTTACAGTGCAGGAACGAGCATATCAATATAATGATATTGTTCTTAAATAGTATAAGTCAAATGTTTCAAAATACCAATTTTGGAGGGTTTGAACTATATATGTAGTTCACTTTCTTTTCTTCAAGACTACATGAGGTGAATAAATTTCTAGGGCTAACTACTTATAGGTACAAATATTCGATGGTATCTTTATCAAAGTTTAAACAAAACCCAAAATAGGTAGTCCTCAATGTAACTTATAGTAAATAAGACCCAAATTTATAATACAAGGGCTCTATGTAAGGCTTCAATATTATTGGGATGAAATCACTTTACTTCATGACATACTTAAAATACAATTATTTATCTAAGAATAATAGATCCATATTGCATTGGAATGTGCGATTTGGCTAATAATTGATGATGATATCCAAAGTTTTCAATCCCTAAGAAAGATAGGTTTGAAAATTCACATTAATTTTTATTTATAATATTGTCTTACAATATAAGGAAGGAGGAGACATGAGAAGTGCAAGTGACTAAATCATTTTTTCTTCTCAATATCACTTTATATTTTTAAGAGAAGAGTATATACATGATGTGATCATGTAAATAGACATAGACAAATAAAATTAAATAAAAATTAAATTTTATTACAATGTTAATTTGGTTAATTTTTTAGTATTTATTTATGTATTCAATTGATATAATTATTTTATATAAATATTATATATAAAATAATTACTAGTTTAAATATTTATTAGTTGTATATAAAATAATTCAAAATAAATATACATAAATTAAAAAATAATTAAATTTCTACTTAAAATGTGGTGTCTCAAGTAAAATTGCCTCATCAATACAATTTTTAATTCAATTGAAAAATGCGAATTTTATTTTTTCAAAATAACATTTTAAAAAATATAAAAAAAATTATTTTCAACAAATAGTTTTGGATGAAAGAAGAGTTTTGACCAAAATTGTCTAACTAGCAACCCATGTGACAACCTACTTCTTTATTTGCAAATTCAACAAAACATAAACTTCAACTCTATATTTCTTCAACCAAAAATATTTTCAACACTTAAAGAGTCTAAAATTTGACAGTTTATATTTTTTAATATTTTAATTAATGTTATTATTAATTTTTTAAAATTATTACAAGTATGTTTTTATAATCTCTCTCACACACATGGAAAACTAGATGATACAATCATCTCCAAAAGCGTGTGTGTTATAACAAAATATTTTATCTTCATGCGTTAGATATTCAAGTTAGGGAAAGTAATTTAGGTCCCATTGACTTCACTTTTTCAAATTTTGAGCAATTAAAATACAATTTTTAATCTCTAAACAAAGATACCAAATTAATATATAAAAAAATTATTGTAAAAGTTCAATATTTCATTAGTTTACATCGTTTTAAAATTCAACACATACATAATTTTAAAAACTTAAATTTGTATTTGTCATTTCTTATATAAAAGTGAGAGATTTTAAATTTACATCTCATGATTTCAATATATACACAAGTTGTGTGACTTACTATTATAGAAATTAAAGATTCAATTTACTTTTTAGATACTTCTAATACTCTACAACTCTTCTAAATATCTTTAATGAAAAAACCCCTTAGCCCTAGACTCTTAATCATAGAGGTGTCAATCTAAAGATTTGTGTTTCTATATAGAATAACTAAATTGACCTCATAGATGAAAAATTCTCCATTAAAAAACAAAATTGTACATCACAAAATCTATAAATATAAATTGTTGAAATTTAGATTTAAATATTTAAAATATTATACCGTTATAACTAACTTCGTGCACTCATAGATTCTAAACAGTACATCAAATTTTGAAGATTTTTTTGTTGTCTTCGCATGCGACTTAAATGTTTATAGCTAGTGTTTTGCTTTTGGGTAGTAATGATGCACACTGTAGGATCCGTTATGTGTGCAAGGGTCAAAAAGTACACATTTGAAAGTGTCATCCGATACCTGCTTAAAGATGTACAAGACTAACTACTCTTCCTCTTTGACTTCTTTAATCAATAAAAAATTATATATAAAAATCTATAAAAGCGTGAGCAACTGTTGACGTAAGCAAAAATCAGTATTATTTGCATGTGTCGATTGACATTACGGAAACCCAAAAGTGGATTGAACTCTCAAGATTCAATATATTATAAATGGTATTAATTTGTACAACTTTATGCGGCCTTACAGCAAAAGAGAATAGCTTTTATTTTTCTATTTTCAAAATGATGACCATACAGCTTTAATAAGATTTTTTTTTTTTTTTTTGTCTCGTAATACTAGATCGTGGTTGGCAAAAGTAGCAGCATAGATTTGATTGACCATGATATCAGAATGTCTTCGTGCCTAAAGCTGTTATAAATCTTTTCACAAAAATCTTTGACATTCAATTTTTTTTCATTTCCTTGTGATAAATCTTTGCTGTTTCTGTAAAGAGGATTCTAGGTTTTCTTTAGATAGGTTCCACTGCAATGATTTTTAACTTTCACAAAAAATAATTTGTTTTCTTGTCTGTATATTGTCAGAAGAAATCTGAGAGTTTAGGTTCCACTGTAACAATCTAGGAATCAACATTTTTGTCAGGCCAGAAATACATGTGTTTTATGATTGCATAAACACTTCACAAGATTTATTTTTGAATTGTAGGCACTCATAGCCATGTTTTTTAATTTCTTTCCCTTATTCATTCATTTATTTTCATTTATATAAGTTTCAGTATTTTCATTTATATAAGATATAAGGAAAACATAAACTACAAACAAAGAGATATCAAGATATACATTATTGTTAGAAAATAGATTTATCTTTATCATGAAATGGTAAATAGAAATGACAGGGAAAAAAAAAAGAGAGAATGAGATATTTTTGTGATTGTCGTTTTTGAAATATTTATAGTTAGAACAAGAAAAATGGCCAGCAATAAATTGGAATAATGCTAAAAATATCAAATCTTAGGTCTAGAAAAATTGACAAACGAGTGTGTATCAAATCTTAGGTCTATAAGGATTGATAACTTGTAGTGTGTATGATATTAGACATAAGGGTGGTTGTAGTCATCAGACATTTGCCAATATAGATATAAAATTAAATAATAAAGAAGATACCATCAACTCCAACTAAGACCAAGAACAATAATTTATTAAAACAATATTACCAATATGATGTAGAAGAGAAAACTCGACACATGGAGTCATCAATAAAAATTGGCAGCATCTAGCTTCAACCAACTTCAACGATGGAGGTATATTCAACTAAGGATAGATAGGGACGTGCAATTCCATATTGGAATGATACGACATGCTTTAAAATCAAGAACAAAGCTATAAAATATTGAAAGGGGCATAAAAGAGTTTAAACTTGCATAAGAAAATATGTCTTGGAAGAATGAGAAGGAAGTGGAATAAATACCCAAACATGTAAAGGTGATCGTTCAACTTCCAAAACTAGCTAAAACATCACTATCAAGTTAGAAAATGTATGTTATATAGTGCATAGTTGGGGATGTTATCATGTCATATAACACTAGAGTTTAAGTATGTAACACACTCAATAAATTCACATAACATAAACATAATTGAACACAAAGAAAAATGAATGAATGTATAAAAAATCACAATACAACAATGACACTAGGAGGAGATTAAATTCTAAGGCCGCGATAAAATGATCCCTAAGATATTATAGGTGAATAGGCAACTAAGGAAGCCCAAAACATAATGTGAAATTATATATTCCATCAACATATCACCCATTGGTCCTAAAACAAATAAAATTCATTCACTTTCTACTAAAAATTTATTCTTTATCTCCAAAGATTCATAATGCTCATTGCTCGCATCAATTATAAGTTGTCATGTAGCTACCTCCAAACAATCAAGACAATCAAGATGTATGGATTAAGAAAGGAATTGACATATAACCATCTCAAGTCCATAGAAGCCCTTAAAACATAAACTTGTGAATTTTATATAAATGGAAGAAAAGGATTAACTTCATCGAATAATATATTTGGTTTTGATGAGTACATAAACTTCTGTAAGAATTAGTCCTTAAATAAGTTAGACTTAAAGTCTACTTTCCTATTAGTTGGGATAGAACTTTTAGTTCTATAGGAGGATTTGGTCAATCTAGACTCTAAATTATAGAAGATTGTATATAAATGATATTTAAATTTTATTATATAAAGGATATTTAAATTTAACTCGTTGATAATATTTTAGGTCTATAGGAAATTGGGCCTCTCAAAATTAAAATATTTAGTTAAAAATATATCCAAATTTGATGATAAAACAAATTTGATGTCATTTTGATTTCAAATTTCCTAAGCACACAACTAAATAAAGTTCACAACTTAAGAAAAGTGAAACTTCATTGGATGTGTGGCCTCCCACTAAATCCTAACACATAAAGAACTTGGGTCCAAAGGGACTTAGGAATCTCAAACACTCTAGATAAAAATAAATAACTCAGTTTGCAGTGGTACATGTACTTAGACATGATAAATATCTAGAATATGATAAGCACATATGCACCAGGAATTAAACTATTCATCATGGAAGCAAATTAAAATTCAACAAAGACATGGAGATAGAGAATTAAAATAGATGGATAATGTTAGCATGAAAGGTAGGTCAAGAAAAATTAAAATCAAAGATAAAACATTTAAAGAGGTTTATTAAAAAAAAAATTTCATATTGACTATCATCAAAGGGTTGTAGGATGACCAAAAGAGCCCAGAATAACCACGAAAAGAAATAGTTTCAACACTTTGAACCATCCCCATCACTTTCCATACAAATTTTTCTCTCATCCTTGTAATCTAGGAACTAACCACCCCAAGTAGCAAAGAATACAAATACATAAACTTCCAAGCATCATCATAAATGTGAAAATTACATGCATCGTTTTAAATATCTAGGTATCTTTGAACAATTTTTATGGAGAGTCATAATTTCTTGTGACTTCCAACTCACATACCAGTTTAAAAAGAGGAAGTTACTAAGAGTAGTGAGAGGGGCATGTGCCCCAAACATCATTGCTAAAAGTAATTAAGGATGCTTAAAATTTAAATCTCCTATTACCAAGATGTAGTAAAATGACTTAAAAAGTTGTCAAAGGATATTTCGTAACTCTATGATTGACCAATAAGTTTGATGCATATTTGGATTTTGTACACAATGAATTAAAAAATTGTCAAATGATATTTCGTAAATCCATGATTGACCAATAATTTTGATGCATATTTGACTTTTGTACGCAATACAAAAATGCAAAATCTATAAAGGACTTTCGTGCTTCTTCCAAATTACTTTTTGAGTTTTCATTTTTGAAAAAATTATTTGCATGGATCATTAATCACTACTAAGGATTCACCTTCTATCACTAATCATTGAACCTTTAATAATGAGGAAGAAAGTGCAATCCCATTTACTATCCTTTCGTATTTTACTTATTTTTAATGTACTGAGAAGAGAGAACCTCCCTAACCAAAATCATCATTCTCTTTGTAGAGAATCACACGTCCTTGATTTGATTAGGTTTTCACTTGAAGCAACATCAAAATTTAGTTTGATAAAACCAACCAAAAGTTCAAGTCAAACCATTTTCCCTCCCTAATTATTTATCTCTTATCTTTTTGATTGGGAAAGACACATACTTTTCTAACAATGCAACATTGTAAGACACAATCAATTGTTGGTGAGGAAGCCGGTGGAGGCATTTGGAAACATTCAAAACTAATTTCCTCAAGTATCTCAAAGAATCCAACAAGGCACCAAGCAAGTTTAGAGAATTTTCCAAATGTTATTGAGTTCTTGTGGGATCTTATTTTTAGAAACATTTTATCTCCCACCTAAAATTTGTAATATATTTTTTTCAAGATCTCCATAATTTTTCTCTATATTTGAAGTTTCTTTAATCTTTTATTGAATAATATAAATCTATTTATCATATCTCTATAGCATTTCTATTCTAATGAACATAATGTTCTTCCCACCTCAAATATGTTTAACTCATTTTGCCATATAGTGTCTCAAATTGAGTCTTTTTAATAAAACAATTCAATAGAAATTTGTATTAACTAATAAGATCTCCTTATGGAATTTCAAGCCCCTACAATTTATTTTTAGGAGTTTGTGTCATGCATCCAAAAGAAATATAGGCACTAAACAAATAAAGGCATAAAAAATAATTCATTTTTTATTATTCTATATTTACTTCTCTAGTGCATTAAGGAAATAGTTTTGAGTAATGTGATTGAAAAGAATCGGAAAAAATATTTTCACTAGATGAAAATAAACTAAATTTCTAATAGGAAAAGCATAAAGATATAGGTCCTAAAAAACCCTCACTTACTATGTCAAAAATTACTCTCTTAAAACTGAAAAAATATATATCATAATTTGAATGAAATTATGGAAATCTAATTAATCAATAAAAGTTCATAGACAAACTTTCTTGACAACACTAATTCTTTCAAATTTATTATCTCAAACACCAAAATAATGCTTACAATGTCTATTTTGTAGTATGGTGGCTATATGGAAGGTTTATTTTTATCTTTTTATGTAATGTTATGTTGTTATCCCAAACAATGAGGGTGGTGAAAAGATCCTTTAATATTGTACAAATAGTTGGAAAATAAATACTTATAATACTTTCTAGTTGCATAGTTGTGGTCTCTAAATGTTGACTACGTATATCTACCTTGTTTGTAGCCCCATTTTGATGGAATATTTAAAAATATCTAAATGAATCCAACCTTAAAATAGATTGTTCAGTTTCTTTATGAAATTGCCCATACTACTTTTCTTTTTTTACAAAAATGTTGACTAAAATGACTCTTACATGAGATGATAGACATACATTACAAGCTAAGAGTGAATTTACAACTTATACTATTAATTTTTTTTAAACTCTTATTTTAATGACTCTTACACCGAATTCATAAGGTAAGTGAATTATGAATGGAATGATTAGAAAGAATATAAGAGATGATTATGAGCGACAATAATTATCTATATAATTTATATGATTAGTTGATAGGAAACATTTAAACAAAAGTAACAAAAAGCATTACATAAAAAGATCACCGTATTAAATTTATTTCCATTGTTTAACAAATAATTGAAATAACGTAGCTCATATACAAAAAGCATTTGAAAGAAATTAATTAATAAAAATGAAATAGAATTATAGAAAGCATTTTTATATCCATAAGACTGTATGAGGCAAAGTGAAACAAACTAGAATTTGAAAAATTATCATTAATATTTATGCTTTTGAAATTTACAATTTTTTCATCAGAGACTTGAGTCCCCCAAAAACTTAAAAGCCAAAATGAGTGAGCCACTGGCACTCAGCCTGTTAGGGTTCAAGGACATAGGAAAAAAAAACTACAGGTAGGGGAATTGTTTACAATTTTGCCCTAAGAATCTGGCCCTCCTTCCAGGTAGAATTCTTCATACAACATAAGCTGAGAGAATTCTTCAAGCCACATGTAGTTTGGAAAGTCGTCCAGGAGGAACCATTTCCGGAGGAAGTCCCTACCAATCCGTGCCCATTTTCTGTGATGCGTTAGCTGCTCTGCATTCAGGTTTAGGAGAAACGGTTTCCTAGCCACTGGCAGTGTTTGGTCAGGGAGAAGAAGCTTGGATAAATCACTTGCCCAAGGGATCCCCACCCCTACTTCTGCAAGAACGACAAGAGTAATGTCATCTACAAGGAAGTCTTCCTTAAAAACCTTCCTCAACAGCATCAGCATATCCACCTTGTCTACTCCCAAGTCCAGAAGAGACGCTAAGAAGCGGGATGTAAGGTTCGTGTTAACACGGTACCTATTTTCGTTTCGTAGAAATTCTCTGCCCAGCACCATCCGCACAGCTTCATTGGTGAACGACCCAACCTCCTTGCAGACTGATTGAAGGGTTGGGTCTCTAACAGAGCCTAGAAAGGCCCTCTGGTCCTCTGCAAAAATGCTTCTCAAGAGGATGGGAGTGTCCATCTTGAGAAAATAGATTAAAACAACCTGAGCAGTGAGCCTATAAACCTAAAATACTGTGAGCTCTGACGATTTATCTACCAAATGGCAAAGGCTAATTGAAGATGAAAGAAGCAGAGATCGTATATAAATTGTTGAAGCTCTTGATTGTAATAATTACTTCTATAAAGTATTAACTGCTATAAATTTTTTTAAATCTTTCGTATCTCTGCAAATCTTTCCCATAAATGCACGAGTATGTGAAATTGGAAACAGCTATGAACCAGTACCAAATTGGCAAGTATCACATTGGAAGTCGTGGGGACAGAGTGGATTGTCATAAGTGAATAGATATATGTTAAATGAACGAAATTATCGATCGTGATTCGTGACATTTGATACGTGTCTATTGAATCCAATTCCATTCCGAGCACTTTCTGGTGAGCTATGTTCTCTTCAGAAAATTGGGCCGAAATAAAACTTCAGCCATTGATATACGATCATCGAACGGTTTAAAATCATTGATAGATTTTAGGTATGTGTCACCCTTTACGTGTCAAAGAGGCTACGCTTATTGATACATCGTGCAGAGTTCGGACTCAATGTATTATGTGATGTGATGTACTGATGTGATGTGACGTGCCTTGTCTATTAATGGTAATGAATTTATGAAATCGCCAATGAATTATATATTGTACCATAAATAACAAAATATTCGCCAAAACAAATTAAATAATTTTCAAGAGGTGGATAAAAATCGCCAATACATTTAAATAATTTTCAACGATGGATAAAAATCGCCAATACATTTAAATAATTTTTCCTTCGAAGTAAAATTTTTCGTTCATACAATTATATATTTGTTCCTTTTAACAATAATTATTCGCCTCCCACAATAAATATTTTCCCCATAGAACAAGGTATTATTCACCAGAAATTTATGGCATTTTTGTACCCTAGAAAAAAAATCGCCAATACAAAATAATTTTTTCGTCATTTTAAAAAAAAAAATCGCCATCGATATGAAAATTTCCCCCTGAAAATAATGTCTGATTCGCCAGGATTTTACACAGTTGCTCAGGGGGGGGGGGGGTTTCTTAAAGTTATCCCTGGCCACTCACAGTCTATTACTCTTCATGTTAGGCTCTTTCTAAGGCCTCTTACATGAATTTGGAAAGACTTACGCGGGATTTTCTTTGGGCCTCTGTTTCCAACCTTTAAGGTTTTCACAGAGTCGCTTGGGAGTATTGTTGCCTTCCCAAGGAGTTTGAAAAGCTCGGCCTTATTTCTACTGAGAAACAAGGGCTTGCTTTATGTGCTAAATGGATCACCATATCCTTATCTGGCGACGAGGCTTGGAAAATCCTTCTTCAACATTGCATTTCTTTGGGGTTTCCTGCCAATAGGTCGGCTCGGAAGGGGATTGGTTTTCAAACCCTTCTCATTATGAAAGACCCCATTCATATCTAGGGTACTTTTGTTGTTAAAAGCATCTGGCGTGCTTGGGAAGCTATTAAGCCTTGGCTTCGATGGGTGGGTGATGGTTTTCGTGATGGGATCTCCATGAATCAACACAACCTCTAGTAGTCACCTCTTTTTTAGGTGCAAGGGTTACCGCTGGCCAAAATCCAGGGTGTTAGTGCTCCACGTTTTCACAAACCTGGCATTCAAACACCTAAGGATCTGTTTTCTAGAGTTTCTATGAGTCTCCGGTCATGGGATGACCTCCAAGTCCAATTTCGTATGTCTCGACCTGATCGACAGACTTATGACCTTTTAGTTTTGACCTTACCCTCACATTTGTTACATAAGCTTGGCATTCAGTCTGTCACACCTTGGTGGAAGGATTGGAAGTGGTATCCTTGGACTCCTTTCACCAGCTACAAACCCAAAATGGGTTATATCTAATTGGTTCCCCATTTGCCTATGGTCCATATTCTTAACCAGTAGTGGCATTTGCAGTCTTCTTAGAAATCCTAGAGATTCGGGTTTCTTGTTGTCTGGTCCACCACCACTGAACCCAAGATTACACACTTTTCTTGGTGTGTGCTTTTTCAAGGGTTTCCTTTGGGTTCCAGACTTAAGCATTTCGGGGTTCCTGATCCCCGGTGCCCTTTTTTTGGTCACCCAGACTCTACAATATTGGAGCTGGATCCATGATTTCTTTCGACCTTTTCGACCTGAGCCCTTTTCTTGGCATATGGCTCTTATGGGAGATTTGCTTAGAATCCCCTTCAAGTTTTCCCAGATATGGCATGCTTTCATAATGGAGATCATATTTACTCTTTGGAAAGATAGAAATGTTGTTCTTTTTACTCACAACTCTTTGGATATTAATGTCTCGCTTTATGCTAAAGCTTGCATTTGTAATAATGTATTAATGCAGATTTCAGGTACAAGCAAATAGAGTGGCTCTTTAGGTGGGCCACTCACAGGATCTCCTTTAGCATTGGGGCAATGCCCCTTGTGCGGTTGCCAGAGTGTCGTCGGATTCTGTTTCTGTCGACCGCACTCCACCCCGTGGCCACCGTCGTGGCCAAAGTTCCTCTGCCCGACATTCTCAGACCCCACGGTCTTAGGCTCCTCGTCGCTCCTCTAATGGGAGAGATGACACGTGGAGGTGTCGCTCAACTTCTCCTCAACGTTGTGGCTCTGCCCCGGAGTGGCCTTCTATTGCTCCTGTTACTTTGGCTCTTGCTATCGGTGATGGCTCTGGGTGGCCTGCAGTCACCACCTCGAAGTTTCCTCGCCTGGCTCTGGTTATTTCGTCTCTCAAGCAGGAAAAGGGAGAAGAAGAAAAAGACCCTGAAGATGGATGGTCCGTGTCGGACCCGACTCCTAACCTCGCTGATGTATGGGGCAAGAAAGATGATCCAGATCCTCCCCCCTCAACTGCCACTGCTTTGGCTGCTTGATGAAGTTTTTTGATGAATAGCTTTGTTTTTTGACTCTGACTTCTTGTCGTGTGACTCTTGCGGGGTGATCTTGTATCCCCCGGCCTTTTTTTGTGAATATGTACTTTAATATTATTATCTAATAGAGGAGGCCTATTCATCAAAAAAACTTACATTTGTATTTGTCATTTCTTTTATAAAAGTGAGAGATTTTAAATTTACATCTCATGATTTCAATATATACACAAGTTGTGTGACTTACTATTATAGAAATTAAAGATTCAATTTACTTTTTAGATACTTCTAGTACTCTTCAACTCTTCTAAATATCTTTAATGAAAAAACCCCTTAGTCCTAGACTCTTAATCATAGAGATGACAATCTAAAGATTTGTGTTTCTATATAGAATAACTAAATTGACCTCATAGATGAAAAATTCTCCATTAAAAAATAAAATTATACATCACAAAATCTATAAATATAAATTTTTGAAATTTAGATTTAAATATTTAAAATATTATTAATTCTTTACAGAACAAAAATAAGATCGTTTATTAGGGGAGGCGTACCAGTACCCGTTATAACTAACTTCGCGCACCCGTAGATTCTAAACAGTACATCAAATTTTGAAGATTTTTTTTGTTGTCTTTGCATGCGACTTAATTGTTTATAGCTAGTGTTTTGCTTTTGGATAGTAACGATGCACGATGTAGGATCGGTTATGTGTGCAAGGGTCAAAAGATACATATTTCAAAGTGTCGTTTGATACTTGCTTAAAGATGTTCTAATAAGCGTGCACTTAGAATTGCCAATACTTATGCACAAATGCCCTATTAATCGTTCACTATGGGTACCAATAAAGGTGCACAAATAGGTCAATTATGATCCAAAAATGGTAAAAAATGAACGACTATTGATACATGTGAAATTTATTAATAGACTTTTAAATTATTTTTTTGATTTCTTTAAAATTAATAATTGAAAATTGGATGTAAAAGACATAACTACTCTTCCTCTATGACTTCTTTAATCAATAAAAAATTATATATAAAAACCTATAAAAGCGTTGACGTAAGCAAAAATCAGTATTATTTGCATGTGTCGATTTACATTACAGAAACCCTAAAGTGAATTGAACTCTCAAGATTCAATATATTAATATTATAAATGGTATTAATTTGTACAATTTTATACGGCCTTAAAGCAAAAGAGAATAGCTTTTATTTTTCTATTTCCAAAATGATGACCATACAGTTTTAATAAGATTTTTTTATTTTTTTGTCTCGTAATACCAGATCGCGGTTGGCAAAAGTAGCAGCATATATTTGATTGAACATGATATCAGAATGTCTTCGTGCCTAAAGCTGTTATAAATCTCTTCACAAAAATCTTTGATATTCAATTTTTTTGCATTTCCTTGTGATAAATCTTTGCTGTTTCTGTAAAGAGGATTCTAGGTTTTCTTTAGATAGGTTCCACTGCAATGATTTTTAACTTTCACAAAAAATAATTTGTTTTCTTGTCTGTATATTGTCAGAAGAAATCTGAGAGTTTAGGTTCCACTGTAACAATCTAGGAATCAACATTTTTGTCAGGCCAGAAATACATGTGTTTTATGATTGCATAAACACTTCACAAGATTTATTTTTGAATTGAAGGCACTCATAGCCATGTTTTTTAATTTATTTCCTTTATTCATTCATTTATTTTCATTTATATAAGTTTCAGTATTTTCATTTATATAAGATATAAGGAAAACATAAACTACAAACAAAGAGATATCAAGATATACATTATTGTTAGAAAATAGATTTATCTTTATCATGAAATGGTAAATAGAAATGACAGGGGAAAAAAAAGAGAATGAGATATTTTTGTGATTGTCGTTTTTGAAATATTTATAGTTAGAACAAGAAAAATGGTCAGCAATAAATTGGAATAATGCTAAAAATATCAAATCTTAAGTCTATAAAAATTGACAAACTAGTGTGTATCAAATCTTAGGTCTATAAGGATTGATAACTTGTAGTGTGTATGATATTAGACATAAGGGTGGTTGTAGTCATCAGACATTTGCCAATATAGATATAAAATTAAATAATAAAGAAGATATCATCAACTCCAACTAAGACCAAGAACAATAATTTATTAAAACAATATTACCAATATGATGTAGAAGAGAAAACTTGACACATGGAGTCGTCAATAAAAATTGGCAGCATCTAGCTTCAACCAACTTCAACGATGGAGGTATATTCAACTAAGGATAGATAGGGACGTGCAATTCCATATTGGAATGATACGACATGCTTTAAAATCAAGAACAAAGCTATAAAATATTGAAAGGGGCATAAAAGAGTTTAAACTTGCATAAGAAAATATGTCTTGGAAGAATGAGAAGGAAGTGGAATAAATACCCAAACATGTAAAGGTGATCGTTCAACTTCCAAAACTAGCTAAAACATCACTATCAAGTTAGAAAATGTATGTTATATAGTGCATAGTTGGGGATGTTATCATGTCATATAACACTAGAGTTTAAGTATGTAACACACTCAATAAATTCACATAACATAAACATAATTGAACACGAAGAAAAATGAATGAATGTATAAAAAATCACAATACAACAATGACACTAGGAGGAGATTAAATTCTAAGGCCGGGATAAAATGATCCCTAAGATATTGTAGACACCTAAAATTGTCCAGTCTAATTAAATAAATATTTTATTTATTTAATTACCTAAGCCTAATTCTTCTATTAATTAAATAAATCTTTATTTATTTAATTCATTCATTTATCCTCTTCTAGCCTTATTTCTCATTTAAATAAATACATTTATTTATTTAAATTATCCTTTTCCTAAATTAAATAAATATTTTATTTAATTATCCTACTTCTTCTATTAATTAAATAAATATTTATTTATTTAATTAATTCATTAGCTTTTTCTACACATGACACATGTCATTCATCTCTTAATTCCTATACTACCTACCTCTTTCATTATTTTGATATTTCTTTTACCTACCCTCTAATCCTAGCCGACCTCTCTTTTTACACCTCTCAATCTTATCCCTCCATTTCATATTGTGTCTTCTATTTAAGGAGATGCCTTCTTCATTATCAAACCCTAATCATTCATTCCTAATCAATCATCCTAATCACTCATGCTAATGACCTAATCTTGAAGACTTGGCTACACTACGATCCTACTTGTAACCACATTCCGTTCTTTGTTGAGCTCTTGTGCATATAAAATCTGAGAGCAAATATATCAAGCAAGATCAATGGAGATAGGAAGAATGGAGATCAAAACCCTATTGGGCATGTGATGGTATAATCTTTGTGATTTCATTTGATTCGCATTGTCTTAGGTAATCTTCATATGTTATGGTGGATCTTTGTTGATTGTTAGGCTAGGGTTTAGTGGTTGGATTCATTTAGCCTTTCAATATTGTTATTATTGTTATCCATTTTCACCATACACAGATATTATAGGGGAATAGGCAACTAAGGAAGCCCAAAACATAATGTGAAATTATATATTCCATCAACATATCACCCATTGGTCCTAAAATCAATCAAATTCATTCACTTTCTACTACAAATTTATTCTTTATCTCCTAAGATTCATAATGTGCATTGCTCGCATCAATTATAAGTTGTCATGTAGCTACCTCCAAACAATCAAGACAATCAAGATGTATGGATTAAGAAAGGAATTGACATATAACCATCTCAAGTCCATAGAAGCCCTCAAAACTTAAACTTGTGAATTTTATATAAATGGAAGAAAAGGATTAACTTCATCGAATAATATATTTGGTTTTGATGAGTACATAAACTTCTCTAAGAATTAGTCCTTAAATAAGTTAGATTTAAAGTCTCCTTTCCTATTAGTTGGGATAGAACTTTTAGTTCTATAGGAGGATTTGGTCAATCTAGACCCTAAATTATAGAAGATTGTATATAAATGATATTTAAATTTAATTATATAAAGGATATTTAAATTTAACTTGTTGATAATATTTTAGGTCTATAGGAAATTGGGCCTCTCAAAATTAAAATATTTAGTTAAAAATATATCCAAATTTGATGATAACACAAATTTGATATCATTTTGATTTCAAATTTCCTAAGCACACAACTTAAGAAAAGTGAAACTTCATTGGATGTGTGGCCTCCCATTAAATCCTAACACATAAAGAACTTGGGTCCAGAGGGACTTAGGAATCTCAAACACTCTAGATAAAAATAAATAACTCACTTTGGAGTGGTACATGTACTTAGACATGATAAATATCTAGAATATGATAAGCACATATGCACCAAGAATTAAACTATTCATCATGGAAGCAAATTAAAATTCAACAAAGACATGGAGATAGAGAATTAAAATAGATGGATAATGTTAGCATGAAAGGTAGGTCAAGAAAAATTAAAAGCTAAGATAAAACATTTAAAGAGGTTTATTGAAAATATTTTTTCATATTGATTATCATCGAAGGGTTGTAGGATGACAAAAAGAGCCCAGAATAACCACAAAAAGAAATAGTTTCAACACTTTGAACCATCCCCATCACTTTCCATACAAAATTTTCTCTCATCCTTGTAATCTAGGAACTAACCACCCAAAGTAGCAAAGAATACAAATACATAAACTTCCAAGCATCATCGTAAATGTGAAAATTACATGTATCGTTTTAAATATCTAGCTATCTTTGAACAATTTTTATGGAGAGTCTTAATTTCTTGTGACTTCCGACTCACATATCAATTTAAAAAGAAGAAGTCACTAAGAGTAGTGAGAGGGGCATGTGCCCCAAACATCATTGCTAAAAGTAATTAAGGATGCTTAAAATTTAAATCTCCTATTACCAAGATGTAGTAAAATGACTTAAAAAGTTGTCAAAGGATATTTCGCAACTCTATGATTGACCAATAAGTTTGATGCATATTTGGATTTTGTACACAATGAATTAAAAATTTGTCAAATGATATTTCGTAAATCCATGATTGACCAATAATTTTGATGCATATTTGACTTTTGTACACAATGCAAAAATGCAAAATCTGTAAAGGGCTTTCGTGCTTCTTCCAAATTACTTTTTGAGTTTTCATTTTTGAAAAAATTATTTGCATGGATCATTAATCACTACCAAGGATTCACCTTCTATCACTAATCATTGAACCTTTAATAATGAGGAAGAAAGTGCAATCCCATTTACTATCTTTTCGTATTTTACTTATTTTTAATGTACCGAGAAGAGAGAACCTCCCTAACCAAAGTCATCATTCTCTTTGTAGAGAATCACATGTCCTTGATTTGATTAGGTTTTCACTTGAAGCAACATCAAAATTTAGTTTGATAAAACCAACCAAAAGTTCAAGTCAAACCATTTTCCCTCCCTAATTATTTATCTCTTATCTTTTTTATTAGGAAAGACGCATACTTTTCTAACAATGCAACATTGTAAGACACAATCAATTGTTGGTAAGGAAGCAGGTGGAGGCATTTGGAAACATTCAAAACTAATTTCCTCAAGTATCTCAAAGAATCCAACAAGGCACCAAGCAAGTTTAGAGAATTTTCCAAATGTTATTGAGTTCTTGTGGGATCTTATTTTTAGAAACATTTTATCTCCCACCTAAAATTTGTAATATATTTTTTCAAGATCTAAATAATTTTTCTCTATATTTGAAGCTTCTTTAATCTTTTATTGAATAATATAAATCTATTTATCATATCTCTATAGCATTTCAATTCTAATGAACATAATGTTCTTACCACCTCAAACGTGTTTAACTCATTTTGCCATATAGTGTCTCAAATTGAGTCTTTTTAATAAAACAATTCAATATAAATTTGTATTAACTAATAAGATCTCCTTATGGAATTTCAAGCCCCTACAATTTATTTTTAGGAGTTTGTGTCATGCTTCCAAAAGAAATATAGGCACTAAACAAATAAAGGCATAAAAAATCATTCATTTTTTATTATTGTACATTTACATCTCTAGTGCATTAAAGAAAAAGTTTTGAGTAATGTGATTGAAAAGAATCGGAAAAAATATTTTCACTAGATGAAAATAAACTAAATTTCTAATAAGAAAAGCATAAAGATATAAGTCCTAAAAAACCCTCACTTACTATGTCAAAAATTACTCTCTTAAAACTGAAAAAATATATATCATAATTTGAATGAAATTATGGAAATCTAATTAATCAATAAAAGTTCATAGACAAACTTTCTTGACAACACTAATTCTTTCAAATTTATTATCTCAAACACCAAAATAATGCTTACAATGTCTATTTTGTAGTATGGTGGCTATATGGAAGGTTTATTTTTATCTTTTTATGTAATATTATGTTGTTATCCCAAACAATGAGGGTGGTGAAAAGATCCTTTAATATTGTACAAATAGTTGAAAAATAAATACTTATAATACTTTCTAGTTGCATAGTTGTGGTCTCTAAATGTTGACTACGTATATCTACCTTGTTTGTAGCCCCACTTTGATGGAATATTTTAAAATATCTAAATGAATTCAACCTTAAAATAGACTATTCATTTTCTTTATGAAATTGCCCATACTACTTTTCTTTATTTACAAAAATGTTGACTAAAATGACTCTTACATGAGATGATAGGCATACATTACAAGCTAAGAGTGAATTTACAACTTCTACTATTAATTTTTTTTAAACTCTTATTTTAATGACTCTTACACCTAATTCATAAGGTAAGTGAATTATGAATGGAATGATTAGAAATAATATAAGAGATGATTATGAGCGACATTAATTATTTATATGATTTATATGATTAGTTGATAGGAAACATTTAAACAAAAGTAACAAATATAAATATCGAAATTGTATTTTCATATAAAAAATACCATCTCAAATTTACAATCTCTTTTTAGAATAAAAAGATTTGATCGAAAAATACATTCAAACTATTACATGACACTAATTTTTCTATTAACTTGCATATATAAAAATATAAATTCAACCAAATTTGTATATTTTCATATAAAAATATCATCTCAAATCTATACATATCAAAACATACATTCAAATCATATATCTACAAGTGGCACTAATTTTTCTATTACTTTACATATAAAAATATATAAATTCAACCAAATCTTTATCTTTTTATGTAAAGAATACCATCTCAAATGGATACGTTTCTCATTTTAGCAATGAATGTTTGCTTATAGAATTTATTCAAACCTTTATATCTATAGGTGGCACTTATTTTTCTATTACATTAGATATACTAATATATAAATTCAATCAAATATTTATATTTCCACATTAAAAAAAACTATCTCAAATATTTATATCTTAAGATCTCAAATGGACAAATACCTACCGATTAGGATAAAGGTTGATTAAAATAAAAATACACTCAAACCATCTGCCTGCATGTGGGACTAATTTTGCCATAAACTTGATATAAAGTTCAACCAAATCTGGTAACATGCTCCCACTTGATTTTATCTTACATTTTTTATTCTATTCCGTATTGTCTTGAAAATGACATCACTTCCTTGATTTGGATGTTATAATTTTAAAATCATAGAACTCGACAGATGCCTTCAAATGGTTTTGTTGGTGAGCCTGTGAATAGTGTTTAGAATAATAAAAGTACAGTGGGAGATAGACTAGCATAGGCCCCACTGTTTTAAAAGCCCAATTTATTTTGCTCACTGTAACGTTGACCCACCCATGTTGCAGGAGGCAAGATAGGTTGATAACAGTGCAACGTGCAATCAATCATCTTATAATATTCCTTCGTATGTTATACCAGATTCCCAGATTTCTAATAATATAATGCCATTTGGATGCAATCTAAGTTATTTATAGGTTACTTGATCTTGTGGAGGTCATTAAAAATATTTCATTCATTTATTTTAATTTGTTAATTACAATCACAGTCAAAAAGATAGACATTAGCCCAATGCTTGATGGTAGAATTCAAAATTCATGTGGATTTACAGTTTTGATCTTTTGGGAAGAAAGAAACTTCTGTCACTACTACTTACAATTCTGCCCCCATTACAGACCGGTTCAGTAATATCAATCTGGTTTCAATGTCTGCATGGGAAAGAGCAAGAACAGAGAAGAGACCCATTATAAGTACTTGTGGATGAGGAGTTTCAGTGAATTACAATTCCCAAACACCAAGATTGGATCTTTTTCTTACAGTGGTTTTTTTTTTCTCTAGATATTCCAGGAAGGTCTCATTCTCTTTGTGGAAATGATGGATGGAACTATGAATGTATCGTCTCCTTTGTTGAAATTGGTGAAGACTGGTTTCTGCTTTGGTTTTGTCATGATGTTGGAATAAGAGAAGGTGAATGTTTGGCCTTGTAAAGGTGAAGGAGTGTTTGGTACTTCTGCAAGAGAATCCCCATAAAAAGCTTCTGCTGGCAAACTCAGACCCAGATCTGCTGCCCAGTCTGCAGCCAATGCCTTTCCTATATCCTCGGCCTGTATATAACACAACACCATTTCAGTCGCAGAAAAACAGTTTCTTGCTTCACGTGGTTATGTAAAATTTCATAAACAAGTTGTTCATCCATTAAATACAGATTTGGGTTTTGGAGAAAGTCTTGTTTTCATCCATAAATTACATAAATTTTCTGAATTCAGTCTAAACTTCTCTGATCTACTGCTAAATACCAAACTGTTCACTAATCAACGTAAACTATTACTCATTTCATCCTGCTTCTGATGGATCATGCAGTATGAGCTGGAAAGTTCATGAGAAAAATTTACAGTTTAATCCAGAAAACTACTATTGATCTTCATGGACTGGACTGTAACTACATGACTTTGAATGGTAAACTTTTTAACAAAAATATAACAAACCATTAATTTGTAAATGAAGTATAAAAAGATTTAACTGTTAAATCAGTAGAATCCTAATTGATAATAAATGTATATAAATTTATTTATTTTAAATTATGAATGATTTTACCTCATTTACAAAATCATTTTGGTAGCCCAGAATTGAAAGGTATGTTTTACATCCATTCAATTTCACTTGCTCACATAAATTTTTGAATTACACTCTGATCCATTATCAGAATATTGAAAGAATTTTTTTTTGAATTACACCCTCCATCCATTATGAGACAATGAAACATTGTGAGGTGAAGTTAAATGGTGGAACAGATACAGTTTTCTAATAGGTCATCTGTAACTACTATTTTGTTTTTAATAAATAAATGTCTGTAAATGATCAACTTAAACAATCACTCTTCATAACAGGTGAACTGGGACCAGACAACTCTCCACAGCTGAGCATAACAAGGACATGCTTTCCTAGTATTCTTATTTTCATTATTCTCTCTGATCTTAATATTCTTTTCCATATTCAGAGTTTCAGTACACCCCCATCAATTGTCTGATGTAACAAAATAAGAAAAAGATAAGGGAAAAAGATAAAGAAGTTATGAATACCAGAAGCTTGATTGTCTGAACTTACAATAGAAAGGGAAGCAGGAAAAAACCTAAGAAAAGCACTCCAGAGAATAATGAACATATGAATACTAATAAGATGAGAAAGGTATATTTAAAAACTTCTAAAATGAGAAGAAAAAAAGAGTTTGGATCAATAAACAATTTATCTTAATTCTTTTGACACTTCCAATAGAGATGTTTGGTATAGGGATGACCTTATGTGAATTTTCCATGGCAAACCAGTCCAGAGGTTCAGGTGAAGAAGTGAGGAATTCCTCCACCTCATTCAGAAACTGTGAAATATCACCATTGCCAGTGCCGGCCCCTGCTTCTGAACATACTGGAGAAAAAACTGGCAGATCGGTCAGTGGATTGGTCTTCAGTTTCTTGTTCATCTCATTTCCATTTTTCTTCAAGCCCTCCTCCTTCTCCTCGATATTAGAACAAGCAGAACTCAGAGTTGAAGGCGATGCATCCACAGGCAATGGGTGCAGAGAAACTTTGAGGCCAGGAACCAAAAACCTGGTATGCTTGCCAGTCAAATCATTCGCAGAATGAACAGAGAAGTCGCAGTCCCTGCACAGGAGCGCACGATCCTCTCGGCAGAAGAAAAATGCCCTCTTTTCCTACAAATCACAGGTCAAATTCATATGAATTAATCCCAAACATTTTTATAAAACCCATGTATTAATTCATAAAACGGAAGATTTAGAGCACAAATTGGGCTGTAACAGATCAATTGGAGACCTGGGTATTTTAGATAACGATGAATCTTAGATACTGAAATGAAAAGGAAAAAAAATTCAAAAAGCTCTTCCTTATACCTGACATATATCACAGCGCGGGAAATCCTTTTCAGAATGGAGGAGAGAAAGGCGAGGGTGTTTGCTGGCAAGCTTGTTCGCAGCGTGCACTTTTGAATCACAGATCACACACAGAGCCGCTTCATCTGCACAGCAGAAAACAGAGGCCTCCACAGTCTGGCAAACATCACACTCAATCTTCATATTTCCACCTGTTTTTTCCTCTCCAGCCGCCAAAATATGGCCAATTGAGATGGCAGTAACTGCAATGGAGAAAAGGAAGGGGGATTTTTCTCTCTGTGCCGCCAAATATGGCCGATTGGGGACAGGAGTACCTGTATTTAGGATGGGTGTAGAAGAAGATATTTTGTACAGAAGTCATATGCTGGCAGTGGTCCCTTGTATAATTGAATGGGGATGGGAAGGGTTAAAAAGCCGAGAGAATTGGAGAATCGGGATGGAAGAAAGTCACATGCCCAGGCCCCGCTCTGACCTCTCTCGAGAAGCCCCACAGGGAAATTACTAGTAAAATAATATGGGTGCCGGTGGCATCATGGGCAATGGGCAGAAGAAGCTGCAGAGGATATGCGATATGTCTAATGCTCTACATTATTATTGTAATTGGATATGGCTGCTCTGACGATTCACGGCAACGGTTTCAGAGCTGCCGAGGTTGGCCCCCCCATTTTCCCAGGTGGCCTAACATGCTCGGTCCCCTTTCCCTGCAGACTAGATCGGTTCATCTTCCAAAAGAAATTGGGTTTTTGGTATTTTATGGGTGTGAATTGTAGCATGAGAAAATTCAAAAAGCACAAAAATTCAAAAGTGCTTCTTAATTTTCTATGCATATTAGATTTGTTCATGTTTGAAAAGAAGCTGTGTTATTTTTTTCATGGCTTTTTACAGGTGTGAAATGTGGGTTAGCAGCATTTCATATCTAAATTATAGTTGGTTTCTAGATTCAATTATGTAAGTACTTTTGCTCACAGTTGAATTTAGAAATCAACAACACTTATTATCATGCACTCTGGAAATCTGATAGATCTAATCTCATATTCAAATTATAAATAAATTGAGAAAATTAAAAAAGAGCCTCTTGATCACAAGTACGTTCAAAACAAAAAGTTTGATTCGGTATAAGAGTAGAAGGGGCGGCTAATATTGAAGCATTTGCTATGGTGTGTTCCATAAAATATTAAAAAGAATTGAACAAATGGAAGTAGGTAGATGATTAAAAAAAAAAAAAAATTGTCTAAAGGACTTCAACCCCACATGTGATCATCAACAAAAAGTATACATAGGGGCTAGTGTTTCATGGAGAGCTAAAATTATTATTGCACAATTAAGAACTAAATTGGTGATGTGAAACAAGGTGGTGGAAAAAACTTAAAAGAAGCATGGGAAGAAATAGTGTGTATTTTTTGCAATGTCGATGGAGTGGAATCATAAAAATCATTTTATTATGGAGTGTGATACCTCGGGGACATCAAGGACAAACATGCAAATATCTTGATGCTTGTTTCTTGGTATAGTTTATCCAATGAGGGGACTATTGAGAAGTTGTCACCTTGAATAGGAAAATGATTGAAATGCAAAAGACAAAAATAGCAAGGTTGATTGTCTCATAAACTATTTTTAGCCTCTGGACATTAAAAGTTATTCATTCATTTATTCTCCTCTTCAAGCTCTCAATTTTTTGTCACCATTTTTTTTTTAAATGGGCAAGCTTTGCTTTGGAGCAAGATAAACTTTTGGCTTAAATTTAGTTATTTTGTATATGAGGTAGCAAGTTAAGTGGGTGTAAACTTGTAAAAAATTTGTGGTTAAGCATGTATGAGTCAAACCAATATTGGGTTGGGTGATCTTTGAAGCGATGCTTCACCACTATGGGTGTCATAACCCTCTTTTTGGACCTTATTATTATTATTATTATTATTATTATTATAAGTGGTATTAGTTGGAGATGAAAAATTGAATATGGTTGAAATTTTTATTAAGAAGAATTAATAAGTGGTGACTCTCACGTAAGGTCATAATTTATATTTGGAAATTACTTATTTTCTCAATATTCTAATTGAGCACATGGTGTTAGAGAAAAGAAAAGATTCTAGAAATGAAATTCAATTTCAAATTTTAAATGCATGGTCAAATGTAACTGCCACTATGACAAGTTGTAAGGGATATGTCTTGCATGAAAATATTTTTGGGAAATGAAATTAATTTTGAAAAGGAATCTCTAAAACAATTAATTTCTTTTGTAATGGGAAAATGACTCCTGTTTTCTATATATTATAGATTTTCAAAATGGGAATTCATTGTTTTTCTTTGTGATTGTAGGATTTTGCCAAGATCAAGGGCACAATGAAAAGCATAAAAAGAGAGACAATAGAATGACAAGAACAAACTGTATTCTCATCAATATGCAAATGATCAACTGGATTAACCAATACAA
Source organism: Cryptomeria japonica (assembly GCF_030272615.1). Taxonomy (NCBI): domain Eukaryota; kingdom Viridiplantae; phylum Streptophyta; class Pinopsida; order Cupressales; family Cupressaceae; genus Cryptomeria; species Cryptomeria japonica. The sequence continues at coordinate 224,544,657 of NC_081409.1, forward strand.
TGAAAATAGGCATGCTTATATAGGCAAGGCCATATGGATGTATGAGCACACAATTATGACATGTGGCTCAATGAGAAACAAGGGTAGGTAAGAAATACTAAGGGTAGGTAGGAGAAATAATATAATATTCTACAAGAGGTGGATGACCCACTGAATGTGGAGTGTAACAGCAAAATAAGACCACAAAAGGTGGTATTTCTCCTACAAGCTCTATCCCTGTGTGCACACTTCCCTAAGTGTCTCAAATCCAAACTACGAAGAGATGCATTATCCTAAGTTAACTTAAGTAAAGTGTAATAATATCCAAAATGAATATTTATTTACACCAATAGTGATAAAGTAGTTGTTTTTCAATTCTTGCAATCATGTGAGTTGTAGGAGGAATTTGGAAGACATATGGTATTGTAGAAAATATGATTTTTCAGGGCTATGGAGGAGATCTATACCAAGTTGCAGGTCAAGGATCGAAAGAAGATAGCTGGGCAACAAGAGTTGAGTCAACGACAACGAATTTACTCATCTAGCATATCCAAGTTCCTTTCTTACTGCGTGACTTTTTTTCAAATGACGGTGGGGATTCATATTTGCATGCATGTTGTTTTTCTTTGAAAAATTATGTAGTTTAAAGGATAAAGATTTTGATATCTGAAAGAAGGGGGGATTTTGTTTGCATTCTTGTTGTATTTTCCAAGACAAAATTTAGAGAAATAGAAGTAGTTAAGGATTTAGATATTCTTGTTTAAATTTGAAAAGTGGATTTTAAATGGGTTAGGATAAACAATGTAAAAAATTTCTCCTTTTTCTCTAAATTCTCTCTTTATTTTCAGATTGAGTTGAAAAATAATAATAATAATAATAATTAAAATTAAAAAAAAAATGTTTTTTTAATCCCCCAGTGTGTCACACATAGTTAACACAGTCGAGGACTCGAATTCAAGACCATGGGGAGCATACCCACTCCTTAGGTTGCAATCCACGACCGGGTGAGCTAGGGCCGAAGCCTCGAGTTAGTATTTTAAAAATATATATATACAAATGTGCTTAGTCAAAAAGAATATATACAAATGTGCTTAGTATTTTATCTCCTTTGTATGAAACCCTTCTTCTTTTTTTAATCTGATTATCTTCTATCTTAGTGGTTAAATAAAATATATATATTTCTATTGATGAAGAGTGAAAAAAAAAATTAAAGCTTATTTATTTTTGTAAAATTAAATTTATTGGGTTGTAAATTTATTTTAAGTTTGTTTATTTAACATTAAATTAAATTTATATTTTATGAATATATTAAATGATCAAAATTATATTAAATAAATTTATTTAATAATAAAAAATAGTAATAAATGAATTAATATATTTTTAAACAAATAATAATAATAAATTAATTTTAAGTTCAAATTTTAAAAAATAATTAAAAGGGGGTGGGAGAGGGGCGACGGTAGGGGTGGGAGAGGGGCGGCGGTACTCCCCCCACCGCCTATGCAGACGGCCAGACCCCACCCTCCCCGCATGGTGTGGGGCCCGCGGGACCCTTCCCCCACCTTAATCCGATTCATTTAATTTAAATAAAATTTACCATTTTAATAAAATTTAATTAATTAGTTACAAATAAATAAAATTTATCACATTTTATTTTGGGGGTTATTAATTAACAATTCTTTTATTAATATATATTTCAAATAAAATTTATTCCTATTATTAAAAATTGATTTATATCTAACTTATTCAAATAGTTGAAATAATTAATATTTTAAGTTGATTAATTGCATCATTAAATTAATTGATTTTAATAGCGAAAATTTTAAGACTTATTTATAATTTAAGATTAAAGGGATATATTCTTTAGCGTATAAAAAAAGAAGAAGAAATAAAGTGGTGATTAATCTTTAGGGAAAATTATAATGAATCTATTTCATGATAATGATCTTCTTATTGGAGTTTTAATATGGAACTAAGTTGCGAAAAGAGAGCCCTTTGGGTTTAAAACGGATTAATAATGCAAGAGGCTAGTGATCAATTAACATGTATAGATGGATAATCAAAGAGTTTACATTAAACCATAATTAGAAACCAGAACTACATACATACATACATATGTATGTGTGTGTGTGTGTGTGTGTGTGTGTGTACATTAAACCATAGTTAGAAACCAGAACTACATACACACATATGTGTATGTATGTATATGTATATGTATATCTATGTGTATGTGTATATGTATATAAACGTATATGTGTGTGTATATGTTAAAACAGATTAATAATGCAAGACGCTAGTGATCAATTAACACCTATAGATAGATAATCAAACAGTTTACATTAAACTATAGTTAGAAACCAGAAATATATATATATATATATATTTCAATTCTCAACTCTCAACCCAAAAATATCTCCTATATTCCCAATACCAACAGATTTAAAAATGATCTCAATTAAAAACCTTATTAAAAAAATACACTAAATGTATTTTTTCTTAAATAACATATATTATTGGAATTTAGCAGGATGGGCAGGAGTGTGGAGGTCATGTAGAGTATTTGACAGCTAGGTTATGGTGTGCTCCATATCCATATTTTAAGTGTTTTTTTTAATCAACTTACGCAGCTCTTACACTGAAGACAATAATTGAAATTCCGACGCGTGCTAATTGAAAGACGGATTTTGTCGACTTTTCCAATCACCTTGGAAGCAAGGCTCCAATTTGATGGCTGTATGACCGTATTTATCATTTTTATAGTACCATATAATTTAAAATATAGGAAAATTGTATCATATGAAAAGAAAAGAATATTTCATATAGATTCAAATAAATTACTGAATAAATATAGTTAATTTTTTTATAAAATTGGCCATCAAATTTAGGTCCGGTTAAGAATTATCGTCTTTGTTTTTCCATAAATTTTAAGAAAAAATAAAATTTGTAAATTAAAAAATATATAGTTGAATATATTGGCCTGTAATGAAATTGCTATATAAATATAAAAGCTTTTAAATTGATTTCTTTGTTTTTTCGTTTTATTCTTATTTTTTATATTTTGTATAATTTCATTAAATATTTCTAGTTTTTTTTAAGTTTTTCAATCTAATTAATTCTTTGTTTAAGTAGTGGTATGAATGAATAAATAAATGAAATATTTTAATGATGTTTAGTATAATTCTTACCCATGTCTCCATTTAAGAGTATTTAGTTTAATGACAAAGATCATTAAAAATAAAATCGAAATTAAATGTTCATGAGACCACCAACTCTACAAATTACTCTAAATTCTTTTTAATGATCATTATACTAGACAATTTAAAATATTTTTTTATATAATAAAATAAAATAAATCTTTGAAAATTAAAATCACTATCTAACATTATCTTTTTATTATCATAAACTGTAATAGTTATATTTTTTAAATTGGAAAAAGAAAAAAAATCAAATTATAAAACTTTGAAAATAAACATTACAATCTATAATTAATTTTTTATTATTTTAAAATAAATTATAAAAAAATTTAAATTATGAAATTTTAAATAATAAACATTACAATTTACAACTAATTTTCTATTATTTTAAATTATAATTTTTTTTTTAAATACATATTTTTATTGGAAAGAGGGAAGATTTTGAACTTTGAGAATGTATATATAACTAGCACCTATGTTTAAGGAAAACAAATTATTATATTCTGATATTTTTATTAAACTATTGATCAAAGCAAAAATTCTATTAAAACTACATTATCATTATTATTATATTTTAAATCCTTCTTATCCTTTATAAAAAATATCTATTATTATACTAATATTTTATAGATGAATTGATTGATCAAATCGAAATGAAAATAAAATAATGTAAAACTTAAAAAATAATAATAAATTTTTATTTTTTTTAAGTCATACATTTAAGTCTCACAAACACGTTTTCACTTTTTATTGATGGACATTTTTACATTTATATGTGAATATAATATGCTTTAGTATAATTAAACAATTATTTTATATTATAATTATGTGTTTATTTATATATTTTAATTAGAAAAGAAGAAAAAATTATATTAGAAAAATGTTTTAAAATAAAGATTATTATTAAAGTTTGTAGTTTACATATGAAGAAGCCTAAAATAAGGAAAAATTATTTTATTTTAAACTATAAAGTCACACAATTTTTTAAAAAAGATTCCAAACTTGTGAGTCTTAAAAAAATAAATAGTATTATTAAAATTTACAAAGATATATATGGGGCTTCTTTTTTAATTTTAAGAAAGATTCGTTTTATTTAATTCCATGGGATTGAGGTCCAATAAATATCATAGATAAGTAAGAGAATATAATATGGGTTAGATTCAAAAAGAACATTCCAAACTTGTATATGCTTTATGCAAAACGAATAATAACATCTTATGTTTTGAAATGTATTTATAAAGTATAAAGTTGAAGGGAATTAAAGTTGAAGGGAATTAAACTTGGAGGGAAATAAAATGGGTAAATTAATTCAATAACTTATAATTAGTTATGGATATGTACATGTATATGTATAGGCATATGAGAGTTTATAATAAATTTAAATAAATAGGGTAAGGTGTTTTTTAATTATTTTTTTATTTAGAGTGGAATAGAAAATTATGATATATTTTTTATATTAATAAGCAACAAAATTAGGGTGTTGATCCTTAGATAAACAATTTATAGAAAATGAAGATATTTTAGTTGAAAGTATTAAATTAATAAAAAGATTAATGATGAAGATTACTTTTATAAATGTATAAGTGATCGTAAGTGATCATAGAATTATTTTTTGAATCAGATACATAGATTTTATTTTTACATATTTCTAAATGTGTACTTTTAGTTTTTCCTAAAATGTGTTTATTCTTGCATAAAAATTTAGTTATGTTGGAGTTTGCATGTGACAAGAATAGTATCTCCCTTGTCTCAAACTCTATAAGGATGTTAAGTCTATGAGTTTGAACTATGATTGAAGACAACAAGAAATCATACAATATTCGTAAAATGTCAAATATTGCATAACCCTAGCATAATAAAACACATTTTTTAGCTAATCATGTTGGAAACGACAATAGTGGCCTTTCTTGTAGACTCGAATCATCTTGTTGCTACACAAAGCAGAAGGAAAATATTGTTGGATGTTGCGAGCATTCTCTTAGCAACAAATCTAACAAAGCTAGAAAGATATGAGACTAAAGGTAGAAGCATGTCAAGTAGGGGGAGATTTAAACAAATGAGAGTTGGACGCCCATCAGCTAGAGGAGATGAACGAGGTTACAGTTGAGGTAGCAAAGAAATGCACAAAGAATATAAAGGAAATGCAAGATAATGAAGAAACTATGAGGAAACCTCATATCCCTATAAACACAAATAAGGAAGGCAATGTTGATGGAGGGGGCTACACAATGGAAATGGAAACCAACAAGGAAGCAGGTAAAACCTTAGAATTTATGGTTCCTAATGAATTAATTGAGTGTATTAATGACTGTCAACACAAATATGTTATCTTGTTTTATTAAAGTTATACTATCTTGAAAATATTTATGTTAAATGGACTAAACTTAATTAGCAAAAACAGGGATTAGGAAATTGAGGTTTAGAAAAAGTAAGGAAAGGGCTATATGTCTTGTGATCAAGAAATTCACAAGTAAATGTTTTGCACCCCGAGTAGTTTCCTTCCTCATTTTGTGTCAGACTTCAAAATTTTGGTCGCGTTGTGCAACATGGTGTTATCACAGGATTTTGTGGTAGGCCCATGCCTCTTTCCTAATGCATCCTCGTCGTGCCTCCACATTTTTGGTTCCCGCTCTACAAATAGGGTGTCCCGAGCTCCCAACAATGCATACTCCACATGGCTTCCCCACATCATTTATAAGATTTTCAATGATCTGGAGCATCTCTTTTCTTCGTCGTGTTGCCATGTGTTCGAGGGTCGGCGACATAGTTTTGTTTTGAATCGCATCGAATATCGAGAATTCATATCGTCAATAGTGCAAGATGATAAGGACAAATTAATGTTACTGACATTTTTGCAGGGTAATAAGAGCATTGAGATCTCCCGACGCACTTAGCACTAGCAGTTGCAGGGGAAGTGCCTGCAACAAGAGGCCGATAGGTGTGATTGTTAAGGAGAATGAATGAGTGATAAAGTTTAGTTAAGGGTAGAATCCTTCAACAGAGTTATACAAAAACAGGTGAGTAGCATGGTGTCCTGAATCACTTAGTTGTTGTTTTTTATAAAGTAAGGTTTTTCAATAAATGAGAGTGCTTAGAAAAGTCAAGGAAAAAGAGACATGAGGTGATTTATGTTGTAGAGTCACACATATTAAAAGTTGTGATATTGATCAATTTATTGTAATATTGAGCAGTATATTCTATCATATAACTGAATAAGAAATTTTTATTAAAGTGAAAGAGTTAATTGTTTGTGTACATATCCCAACCAATGGTTGTTCCCAAATTTTAAAATTTCCACCCACCATCCCCCATGTCGTTGTATGCAGCATGATGTACTTGAAGAATATGTTATGAATACAGTTATACATTTTTGTTTGTAGGCTATAGTGTTCCCAACCAAAAAATTTTGTTGGACCCAGAGTCTTGTTGTTATCCACCCTCCATCCCCCATGCTGGTAAGAGCAACATGTTATATAACCTTTTGTTGAATTGCATGTGATGTATATGATGAAAGACCTGCATCAATTTTTCATTTATATATGTTAGTTTTGGATAATATAAAAAATTGGTGAAGTTAAAAACTTTGAAATTCTTGCAAATTTGAAAGAAAGTATTTTTTAGTAATATAATACCTGATGAATTTGTAATTGCATAATTGGAATTTCCTTTATGATGCATGTGATTAGTTGTTTGTTGTGAGGCAGCTTTTGTGCTTAACTTTTGTTTAAGCTTTTTTTGCAGTGAAGAGAACCTGAAAGTGGGAGCGGCTGGTAGAGAGAGAAGGGAGTTAATGTTGAATTGAATAATAGCTACAGATTTAAAACCTTGAGAAAGCATACAGGTACTTTACAGATTGAAAATAAATAGTACAAGAATCTACCTTGCAAAGTGAAACCTTTCACTGCTTGGAGTAGACGGAATAGCCTTGAAAATTGCTTGCAAAGTGTAAGACTCCCACAAACAGTTAAGTAACAGAAACAAAGCAGGAATGCTGCAAGCACATGGTAGGAGAAAATAATCAGTTTATAAACAAAAGGTAATACATAAAAAAAAATGTTTTTAAATAAAACGGAACGTTACCTTGCAACTTCAAACCATTACCGGTGGTAAGTTCACAACGAAGGCAAGTAACCAGCAAAAGAGTCACAACGATAACAAAATTGACCAATCTATGTAAACATTTGCAGAGTGAAAATTGCAGAGTGAAATATTGGCATCAACAAGACAACAAATTACATTTTAAGGTTGCAAACACGCATAAATGATGTTGCCATTCGTGCACAGCCTTGAGGACAAAATCATTAAAGACATCATTAAAGACAACATCTCTTGGGAAGCGGACCGCAAAACACTTATAAGTTAAACCAGAATTTAATTAACAATAGAATGGTCAAAACCTAAATACTTGTCAAAGTACCATAACCAAAGTAACAATCCTAAGAACACACCATACCCTAAAATAACAAATCAATGTGTCAAATTGAACAGGTTTGTTGGAAACTAGAAGTGGTGAAAACTGCGAACAGTGAGAGAACATGAACAAAGAAAGAAACCTGAAAGCAGAGGACAGAATATTTGAAGAGTGTTACATACCTTCAAATTATTGAACTTGGTGTATTGGTTCTTGTTTTTTTTTAAAGCTAATGTTCATAAAGTGTAAAACCTGTGAAATGGAAGAGGTGTAGTTAAAGAAGAATCTTGTATCTATACATTATTAGTTAATATTAAATGTATTGAACAAGTGAAATGGTAGAGAGAATGTTGTATTAGTACATAGTATAATGCTTACCAATTGCAAACAATGTTGCAGTGAGTGAATAACATGACAAACTATTATATGTGTTAACACCTGTTAAAGAATAATGGTTGTGAAGAATCTTGTATTAGTACATCATTAGTTAATATTAAATGTATTGAACAAGTGATATGGAAGAGAGAATCTATAATAGTACATGAAAGTAACAAAATTGTTGAATAGGGAGCAGGTGTTACGTTTGTACCATTTTTCTTGCAGAGTTGCAGTATGCAAAAGGGTTGTCCAGTTCTACAGTCATTCATTGTGTTGTAGATCCTGGAAAGTAGAAATATAGTTTTGTGATTGGTGAAAATTGTGAACAGTTAGAGAACATGAACAAAGTAACAAACGTGAAAGTAGAGGACATGAAATTTGAAGATTGTTACATACCTTTAAATTACCGAACTTGGTGTATTGGATTTTGTTATTTTTGAAAGTTAATGACCATAAAGTGTAAAACTTGTGAAATGGAAGAGGTGCAGTTAAAGAAGAATCTTGTAGTTGTACATTATTACTTAATATTAAATCTATTGAACAACTGAAATGGTAGAGAGAATGTTGTATTGGTACATTCCATAATACTTACCATTTGTAAATAGTGTTGTTGTGAGTAAATGACATGACAAATCATTATGTGTGTAATACCTATTAAAGTACAACATTAGTCAGTATTAAATGTATTGAACAAGTGATATGGAAGAGAGAATCTTGTAATAGTACATGAAAGTAACGAAATTTGCGAACAGGGAGTAGGTGTTACGTGTGTGCCTTTTCTCTTGCAGACTTGGGCTTTGGAAAAGGGCTCTTCACTTCTACAGTCATTCATTGTGTTGTGGATCCTGGGAAGTAGAAATATTGTTTTGTGATGATATAGTGAAAAGAAGATATACAACAGATGAAAACACAATAAAGATTAGATTTGCATACCTGATTCTGTTTGTTCTATAGGTATGCTTGTTCTGTGTTGTGTGAAAGCTCTTGCAACCAGCCTTCCTCTGCCTTTCGAAGTACTGTTGATATTGCACCTTTCAATCGGGAGTACCTTTGGTAGTTGAAGTCTGGTTGTATACGTAGATGTTCAATTGCTTTTACTCTTGAAAGGGCTGTGAATGTTAGGCCTTGTTTCTCTGTTTTGTCGATGTCAACTGTGGCCAAGTCTAGTGTCAACCCCTGTGATTTGTGAATTGTAATGCCCCATGCCATTGCTAGTGGAATTTGTGTTATGTTTCCTCTAGTAATTGGTGGAATTGGGACATGTTTTGCATTGTGTGGATCCCATGAAGGCCCAGTATAATGTTTGAAGAGAACAACAACATATTTTGACAAATCAGGTGGTTTCGAACCTGCAGTGTAGACAATTTGTTTGATCTGGCCCAAAGCACCATTTACAAGGCCAACTTCTATCCATAGATTTGCAATAAGCATAATTTCCTGGTCTATGGAAAGAAGAATTTCAAATGCTAGTTGTTCATCTTGGTGTGCCTGCTTATCTCTTTGATGTGCAATGATTGTTGTTGCACGTGCAATGGGCGAGTGCAATTGTGTTAACATTTTTATGTTGTGTGCACTTGAAGCTACATTTGTTGCAAACAAATGCTTCTGTTGGATGAAGTGATTATTTTCATCGAGTGACAAAGCATGGGTTGACCGCAACTGGAGGGATTCCCAATCTATTTGCAATGGTGTTGAGTTGCGGATGTTAAGCAATATTTCACGAAATCTTATGTGTGAAGAACTTGTGCCTTGTTGACGAAATGGAATATCCAAGGTGACAACAGTATTGAATGTGTGCCATAGAGCTAGTGCCATTGAGTGAGATGCATATAATGGCCTATCCATAACTGGCGGAAGCTGTACAAGATCACCAACCAAAATGACTGAGATATCTACAAATGATTCATGTTGTCTGCTGGGAAAAGCTTCTCACAATCTTTTATCAATCTTAATGAGTAATTGAGGGCCAACAAAGCTCATTTCATCTATTAAAATGTATGTAAGTGTTTGCATTGCTCTTGGAACATTAATAGGGAATGGCCTGTTAAGGGTTTGTACTCGTGAATGGGTATACGGAGGACAGCATGGATTGTGGTTGCTTGGATATTATATGCGGAGACACCTGTTGGTGCTAGTACAAGCAAAGGGCATTGTGCATGTTCTGTATTTGAATTTAATTGTTTGCGTATGCAGTCAATAAGAAATGATTTTCCAGTTCCTGCATTGCCTTGAATGATTAATCATAATGGTGAAGAATGCAGGTTGTGGTCAGCATGAGATTTAATAATATCAAGTGCAATCATTTGGTTTTGTGCAAGCTCATAGTTAGTAGGTGCATTTAAATGTGGGTTCGCAAGATTGTGGGGTGCTTGGCTTTTCTCTGTGAGAATAAAATTAAATGCTTTTGAATGCAGTGGCTCATCAGGTATAGACGCAGTCCAATCAAACTGTAGATCAAAATCACGTTTTCCAAGCAGTTGAAGAGCTGCAACGTTGAAGTTGTTTGATGCTCCCATTTGTGACAAAAACTCCCATTCGTACAACCCTTCCTAAGTTGACTGATGAATATCTTTCGATTGTAGGCCTTCACCATTTTCTATGGTAATGTGTTCTTCAAAACCATTTACATGCCATCGGATGTAATCTGTACTTTGAAGAGCTTTCCAATTTATGATAATTTCTTTAGGTGAGTTCCCTATATGTAGAGGAATAATTTGAAATGGTTTGTAAAGAAGCAATTCGCTCCAACAGAAACTTTCAAAACTATTGTCCTCTTCTAAAGGTAATGATTTGTGTTGTGGGTAGACATTTACAATTGCGGGTACCTTTCTTTTCATCCATTTACATGATTTACAGTGCTCAGAGAATGTATATAGCTGGGCTGAACGAAGCAGAGTCAGGTTTGCTAATTCTGATGGTCGTTTCATGTAGTTTGAGATATAAGATATTGAGGTTTGAGATTCTTCATCACAATTAGATATGTGTTGGAAGATTCTTTTACCAACATTCAGTGTTACAAATTGGCATGTACAAGATATCAATGGGAGTTTTAGCAGCATGTGACAAGTTTCTTATGCGCTAATGTCCCTATCGGGAACTATTCCCATGAGCAGCCTTTGGTATGCCAACAGGATTATATCATCTGAATTCATTGATTCAACTATACGTTTCAAGATATCAATATAACTTTCTAACTTTTGTTCAGTTTTTTATGCCTACTTTGAAATATATTGTAGAACTGCTTTCTTGGAGCAGACAGGCTGACAGTCAACATTTGCTCTCCATATGGCGAGCATTGTAGGGTTGTGTACATTTAGGCAGCTATCATTCCTTGCTAGTTTGTATGATGGGTTATTGTTGTGGTCTAATATTAGTAAGGATTCAGGTTGTTTAGGCCAAGGAGCTTTGTATCGGCATTGAAGGATTGAGTTCTTTTTCCTCAAGCAGGTATACTCTGAACACTTTGTATGTCATTGAACAGCATTGAGTAACTCAGTGTAATCAATACAAGGATCTGATTTGAATATGATCTCTGTATCTGCAAGGCATGGATCTGAAATTGTAGGCATATATTGTTTGTTCAAGCGAGCCTCTTCAGGACGTGGATTCCATGCTGTGATGTACTGGTCAAAGAACTGTTTTATTGATTGGATATTTGCATGATCTGACCAGTTAAGGTTATCAACATTTGGTGCTTGTGGCAACCAAAGAAAGCCATGTATATGTGCAGAGCCTTGATGTTGCCATTCATATCTGTACCAGTGGTCAATACTTTTCAGTTCTTTCACAATGACTTCATCACGAAAGATTTGAAATCTTAAGTGTAAGTATAAAGTTGTAATGTGAGGATTATTGATTAAATTTTCTGTAAATTGTCTTTTGTTGTTAGGTGTAGTAGTTGACTTTGACTTTGGTAATAACTTATGCAAGTCTAGCCATTTTGTGTCAGCTGAGCTTAAGGTGAAGAACAGTGTAGGTGCACCTAATTGTTCTATCATTGATGTAAGGTCACACCAGGACTTGCTCCAAAATGCTCGTGTACCACGCAATGAGGCTGCATATCGCATGATATAATTTGGTAATTCACTTGACGGTGTGTTTTGCAAGTATTCCTTTAGGCCATATATATTTTGGGGAAGATTATCTTGCAGATTAGTCTTTATGAAGACAGAAGCTGATTGTTGGGATCGATGTCTCATCATGAGATTGTAGATATAATATTTAAAGTGAACATGTTGCCCAAATCTTTGATCATAGTATTTGATCAAGTGTAAAGCATATTCATGTAAATGCACTTGGTTTGCTCTTTGTTGTAGTGGTAAAGCTATTCTAGTAGGGAAAAGCGTTGGGAATGCCATGGAAAGGAGGCCCTCAGTATTGTACTCATTGATAGGTGATGCACTAATTTGTGGCCAAGGAATAACATTGTTGATGTTGTTATCTAGATGGAGGATGTTTTTTATTGCATCAAGTTCTGGTATTGATGATGGTAGTTGTGGGACAAATGAGGAACTAGTCTCCCTGATTTATTCTTCGTTGTCAATATCCGGTTCAGTAGAGGTATCTTCAACAACATCTTCTTGCGGGGAATGTACTGAATGTAGTAGCTCTGTAATGTCAGCGGTTTACTCTAGCAATTGAAGCACTGCATCTGGATCAATGACTACATCCTTGTAGTATTGATCATGTTCCATTTTGTAAGCCAATGCATTCATGACGTGAAATCTATTCACGTAACAGTCATAAGTTAAACCTTGGGAATTTGTTCTACGGACAATTAGAATTTCTAATTGGTTAATATGTCGAGGTAATGTTATTACAATATCAGAAATATCTTGTGGGAAGTTTATTGTATGGCCAAAATATTTGTATTGGCCTCCCCTTGCATGTGTTACTTGTAAAACAGGGGCAATTCTTGATATGAGCATTTCTTCTACCTGAGAGAGAGACTTTAAAATAGAAGGTTGCTCACCTGGGTCCATATTGTTCGATAATGAGAAGCGGTGGAGGCCTTTTTCACCATAACATCTCATGCACACAACTACATGATTGAGTTTTTTAATAGTCATGCCCACATACATTTCTTTGCAAACAGAACATGGTTGTGTGACCTCCAACATATCAATCTTTTTCCAGAAATTAGACAACATATTTTGAAACGAAGCAGCCTTCATACCAAGTTCAGGAGCTAGTAGAAAATATTTGATTGAGATTAATTTTCTCAAGATCAGTATTTTTTGTTTCTAATAACTGTCTTGAGTTATTGCAAGGTCTATGAAGTGCATGACGCTTCAGTTGTCATTTCTTGGAGATATCAGCTCTGTTCTTTGCATAATAAGTTCTATTGGTCTCGCTTCTCCTCAATTTGATAGCATCAATTTCTTGAGGGCAAGGCTGGATAGATATCTAAAATTTTAAAGAGAGCAGAGGTATGTCAGAATTTTCATAATTGAAGGTAGTTAACTTTGAAGCATGTATGAAGAATGTATAAGAATTGAAAATTGCTTTATGTATGCTTATGTGATTTCAGAGGATTTGTTCTGTATGTAAACTGCTTTTGTTGTGATTATTTGTATCTGTAATTATCTGTTCTGTTGTTTTGTTGCTCTCGTTGGCTCAACTTATATGTACAGCTTTACTTGAAATATATGGGTTGTGGAAAGCCATATATTGACTTTCTAGTGTTGTACTGCGTAAATATGCTGCTACTAGCAAGTTGGTTTTGCAAAAGGTAGCATTGTCATATAGCTATGTATAGATATAGTATTTTTTTATGTTTTATGATTTTAAAAGAATGATTGTAATATAGGTATGCACAACTATAGTAAATTCTGATACATACAGATGTATGTATACATATACACATGTACATATACATATAATTTAAAAATTCAAGGTTTTGTATATGAACATATGCACATATATAAGTACATGTATATATCAAAAATACTATAACTATGAATACTTATATATAGTTATGTATTGTATTGTTAAACAGATAGGTATAAGACCAGAAAAAGAATAATATACGTACATATATGTCTAATTTATTTGCAAACAACATAGTGTTAACACATTTAAAACTAAAGACTATGACTGAAAATAACTAATGTCAAGAGGAAAAGCTTTCAAATAGATAATTGGTAGATGTAAGAAATGTCCATATAGATATTTATAGAAGCAGCCTTGTCTTTGTAAAACGTACTTGTTTATATATGTAAAAGTATTAAATATGGAAATTAGGTAATAGTATAATTGTATTGTAAACTGCAAAGTTTAATAATTAGAAAAGATCCGTTATAATTTTAAGTCTTTGTACTTAGGCAGGCAATTTTTGCAAGTAATGCATGGCACTCAGCTTTGAAGTTAACAGGAGCAACTTTGTTGACTGTCACTTTCATCTTCATTTCTGAATTATATGTCTCAGTAGAAACCAACATTGTGAATGAATAGTAACATGACAATAGTCTCTTGATCACTGAGGAAGGTGTCTCTGTTGTTGTTGCATTGTTTTGGAGTGCATAGATTTGTTTTGTAGTTGTGTGTAGCAAGTGAATGCCACCCTCATCAAATGCAGTGGCCCATAGGGTACCTGTGGCATCTTGCAACTTTAGAGGCAAGAGGTAACTATAATTGTAGTCTTGCATAGTCATTTGACATCTAGAGCAGAACCAAGAGTCATTAGCATGCTGTGTACACTTTTTCTTGCAAGGCCTTCCATTGACTATTAGTGGGCAAGCTGCGTTATAGAAATTTTGGTCATTGACGTTCACAAAGCGCAGAACAGCTAGCAATGTTGTCTGAATTGTTTCTGGTCTGATGCTCATCTGCTCACGGATTGAAGAAATTGTCATTCTAGTATATCTGCCATCTATGTGGATAGTTTGTGCAACCAAGGGTACAACAAGCAAAGGGTCCTTTCCTCTTAATGTTAGAAGCTCTGCTTCTGGAAAACTTGGGTTGATATGTAATGTTGTTGCAGCTGTTATGTTTATAAGCTTCCCATTGAAATAGCCAACACGAGCATTACGTAAAGCAAGGATAAGCATACTATCATTGGTCAACATATTTTTCAATTCCAGGCCCTTTTGTTCTGCCATTGGACCCCATAAGTTGATGTCAATTGTTGAACTAGATAGATCATTAATTTTCACCACACGTTTTTGTGTTTGACTGCCATCTTTCCTGTGTATAGGAATGATAACTCCAACATATAGAACAAGACCAATTATGTCAACCAGCGTGTTATTTGTTAGATGAAACAATTCACTAATGGGCGTGAAAGGAGGAATTTGTTGATCTGGTTGTTCTTCGTTGGTGCAGTGTTTTAGTATGGATGTATCAGACAACGTGATTTCTAGATGGTTGCTTAGTTTGTTGTACCTTGCATTTGCCTCCTTAACAGATCCTTTTGAAATAATATAATGTGAACCTATGTCCACACGGTTAGAGTGTAACTTAGCTATCTCATCAAAACATGTAATTCTAATTTCAGAACCATCACAATCAACAATGTCAAAGCTAAAGACATGGCCATTTTTGGTCGCTGTGCTATATGCCTTAATAGGCCGTTTATGAGTAACTCTCCCTTTGATAGTCCATTTATTTTGGTATGGATTCAAAGTTTTGATAGGGCTTATATTTGGAGAATTTGTTGTTTGTGGGGATGGCAATTCAGTTGCAAACCGAAGAGAGCGTTTAGATGGTGATGGTCTATCCTCAAACATAATTTCTGGTTGTTGTTCTTTGAATAGATATTCTGGTTTACCAAAGAACGGGCAATCAGTTTGTTTCACTTCCAAACTAAGTATTACAATAGTCCTGTGAAAACAAAAGACTTCTTCTTAAATTACTGCTCATTATACATAAACAAAATTTAAAAAAGATGAAACATATTGTATTTAATAATCATAGTTGATTTCCTACCTTGTGTTCCATATGTATCAGCATGTATAGGTCGATAACTGGACTATTGTGCCTAATTTTAGAATGTCTAAATCTATCAGAGTAGCATGTTTAGAAGGCAAGATTGCCAACTGCATGTATGTGCCATCAGATAAGACTAATTTATGTCTGTCGGTATCATCTTTGTTGTTTTGCATTTTCTGAAATGACAAGACTTGTAGCAATGCTGAAGGAAGGTCATCCCCAGCATTGATAGATTGAATTGCAAAAGGGGTAGGGACATACTCTTGGTTTTTTGCCTACAAAAAATAATATGAATATAGAGGATTTAATTTTAACGGCAACCAGCTCATATATTTCCTTACTTGTTAATGTAAAGCTTGTCTTAGTAAATGATGTAATCAAGCTATGTTATGTATAGAGTATGAATCTACTTTTGTACTATGCCATCCAAAAAGTATGCATGTGGTAATGAAAAGGATGGTATGGAAAAGACCAATGAACTGTCCAAAAAAAGAGCATAAAAGCTTTCTATATTGAAAAGTTTTCATAATTTAGCTTACCAAATTATCAATAGTGGAGTGCTCTATGGATTCAGAGGTAGCTGCTGAAGATGCCATTGTGCATATATACCTTTTGAGAATTAAAAGTAAATTATAAGCATGATGAATTGTAGTTCTTATATCAGAATACAATCACAACATGATGTAAGCTTATCAAAGGTATATATGCACAAGCAATGTAAAATTAAGTGAGCATAGACTAACGTTGTTACAGTTTTTTTTTGTTCCATATGGTAAGGAATTGATCATAATGTGATTGAAACATGCATTGAAAGCGATAATTGGTCATATGCTCATAAGCTCGGAAAACATTGAATATGACATAATGATTTATATATTTGAGAGCATATTAACAAAATATGAGTTTATCTAATCAAAGATCTTTGAAAATATGGGATGCCTATGTTTGTTTCAAATGTTAACCAAAAAAAGAATGTAACGTTTCAAAGATTGAATAATTACAACAACATAGGATCAACCCAAGCAACCCATCCAAGGTCGTTATCACTCCATTTAAATACTTTGTCTCCCAATGTGAAAATAACCATTGGATCAACTAATTGTTCAGTAGTTGGTATTGGGAAAGGTGCTACTTCAATACGATCTATGGTTGTTACAACACTAGAAGATGTAGAGGATTTATGTTCATAGTGGGCAATTATCTTTCTGAGGTTACTCTTTAGCTTGTTTCTTTCTTGCAACATGCTTTCAATTACAGTGTTGATGTCCTCTGTTGCTTTCAAACTTGTATCCATTGTTGAAATTTGATAGTGTTAGTGTGCCTGTTTTCTGTTTTAATGACAAAGTGGAAATGCATCACTACAAAAAGTGAACATACAAGAATAATAGAGCAAATCTTTAAGTAGATCACATATTTTTTTGTCAACCATAATGAATTTACTATTAACTAACTCTAAAAACTTGTAATAATTATGGCAACACGTTAAGTTTTGTAAATTGTCTAATGAGTCAACATACAAAGCTTTCACTTTGCAAGAGAAGTGCTTAGTTGCATTTATTTTAAAGTATATATATATATAGGTATAGGTATACATGTGTATATTAGAGTACATAGATGTATATATATACATCTGATATATATATACATATATATATCTATATGTATATGTATACATGGATACATATTTAAGTATGAACATGAATGCTTTCAGTGTGCAACGTAAGTATCCAATTTTACAGTTGTCACAAAACCAGAATTATAAACATCAATTACAATATATTAATTTTCTAAATATGAAACATTTCTCAGTGGTTACTTAACTTGGAGATTAAAAGCCTTCATGTGCACAAAGTCAGTTATCTGATTTGTGTTACCCTGACCAAATATTTCGTGAACCAATGTTGTCTTGTGGTCATCTCCGTACGTGGGCTATATTGGCAAAGCAACACTATCTTTAATGATTTCATCTAAAGGCTGTGCATGAAAGTCGGCATTCTCTATGGCTGGTTGCAACCTTAAAATCTAATTTGTTTTGTTGTTGTCAACAATATTTTGGTCTTCTTTTTTTGCTCTATAAATTTCCACAAAAGGTTATTAGCTTTTGTTCTTGTTGTGACTGTTTTATGCTCTATTTCCCAAGTGATGTTGTCTTTAATGATGTCTTTAATGATTTTGTCCTCAAGGCTGTGCATGAATGTCGACCTTCTTTATGGGTGTTTGCAACCTTAAAATGGAATTTGTTTTGTTGTTGTTGCCAATATTTCGCTCTGCAATTTTCGCTCTTGAAATGTTTGCATAGATTGTTGGGTTTTGTTCTCGTTGTGATTGTTTTACTAGCCTTCCTTGTGAGCTTCACACCGTTAACAGTTTGAAGTTTCAAGGTAAGGTTCCATTTTTTTTTAATACGTTTTTATTTTGTATTGCATTTTCGTTTATAGCCTGTTTTTTTTCTCCTTCCGTGTGCTTGCAGGGTTGCTACTTTGTTTATGTTATTTAACTATTTGTGGATGTGACTACTTTCAGACTACAACATAGAGTACACTATGTACATATACATACACACATGTCTATATGTACATACATGCATATATATATGCGTACATGTGTGTATTGATATACATGTATAGATGCCTACACATGCATGTATGTATATATATGTACATATGCGTATGCACATATATATACAATTTGTTTATGTTTTTTTACAAACTTTACAATGGATCCATTAAAACAGAGATTAAATAAAACTGTATATACACATGTATATATATACGTACACGTGTATATATATATATTGATACTCTAACAATTTCTTAATCTCTGCACACATAAATAACGTCGACAATCATGCACAGGAAAACATTCTTGACAAGAGCAAATGAAATTAGATTTTAGGGATCTAACCAGCAACCTGTTTGATTCGGCTCCTTTATGAGCTTCACGACTTGAATGCTTTAATGTTCTTGCAGGGTTGTTTGTTTGGTTATATTGTTTAGGTTTATTTATGTTGTTTAACTATTTGTGGTTGTTGTAGACAATATTTCGCTGTGTAAATCTTCACATAAGGTTGTATATAGTTGTGGAGTTAGGTTTTGTTCTGGTTATGATAGTTTGATACGGTTTCTTTGTGAGATCCACACCATGAATGGTTTGAATTTGGAAGGTAAGCTTGGGTTTTATTTAAACTCTTTTTTCTTTTGTAGTGCATTTTGTGTATGGTCTACTTATTTTCTCCTTTCCTCTGCTTGCAAGGTTGTCTTATTGTAAGTATTTTGCTCTGTATATTTTCTTGTAATTTTTCATTTAGTCTTAGGTTTTGTTTTAGTTGTGAGTATTTATTGCTCTGTGCACACGAAGTCTTTTAATTAGTAAGATAAATTGATAAAATGGTATATATATGTAGATCATGTGTTTTACACTGTAAGAATTCTCAGACTACAACATAGAGTACTCTATGTATATATGCATACGCACATGTCTATATATATATATATATATTTGTGTGTGTGTGTGTATTGATATACACACATAGATGCCTACACATACATGTATGTACATATATGTACATATGTGTATGCACATATACATATAACAGTACTTCAATGTCTTCTATATATATATATATATATATATATATATATATATATATATATATACAGTTTGTGCTACATTCACACTACAGTGTAGTCTTGCATCGAGAAAAATATATATACGTACATGTGTATATGCACACACACACACACACACACACACACACATATATATATATATATATATACATACATACATATATATACATACATACATATATGTGTATATATATATACATATATATGTATATATAGAGAGATATATACATATATTGGTACTCTAACAATTTCTTAATATTTGCACACATAAAGAACGTTGACAATCATGCACAGACTTGGGGACAAAATCATTAAAGACAACATTGTTTGAGAAACAGAGCACATGCATGGAGATGGCCATAGGCAAATATTCTTGACAACAACAAAAGAAATTAGATTTTATGGATCTAACCAGCAAACGGAAAAAATTCTAACGTAAGGCAGAATTTCATTAGTAACAGAATGGTCAAAACCTAAATACCTGGCAAAGTGAACAGAGACGATGCAGACTGAAAGTAATCACATCCACAAACACTTAAATAACATAACAAAAGTAAGAATCCTGCAAGCACAGCATACGCAAAAATGAGGATGGTATCAAATAATGCATTACAAATTTTAAAAATTTTAAAAACAAAATAAATAAGTACCTGGCAACGTAAAACCATTAACGCCAACAACCTCAGAAACAAGCCCAATAAAAGAGTTCGCATTGGTGCACATAACCGGGCACGAAAAGATTAAAACAAAGTAACAAACTTAAATGAATAAATATCTCCAAATAGCAAAAGCAAACTAAAACCCTTTTGACCTACAACAAAAGACACAAAGTAGCAACCTTGCAACTACACTAAACTGAGAAATAACCAGAGTATAGAAAAATGGACTACAAAACAAAAAAGAATCTAACCAAAAGAAGAACTTACCTTGCAAATTCAATTCATTCGCCGAGAGTGACAACAAAACCTAAGTCAACAACTATATCCAAAGCAATGTGAAAGTGCATAGCAAACTAAAAGTAGTCACGGCCACAAACAGTTAAATAACATAGACAAAGTAATACCCCTGCAAGCAAAGCCTAGGAGGAAATAAGCAGACTATAATAAAAAAGCATTACAAAACCGGAAAAAAATTTAATAAAATAAATGGTTACCTTAAGAATTCAAACCATTCACGGTCGATGACTATATGCAACCTTATGCGAATATTTGCAGACCGAAACATTGCCAACAACGACAAAACCAATTAGATTTTAGGGTTCCAATGGCGCATAAAGAATCTAAATAAAATGGGAACTAAAGCCCACAACACACGGAACCACAAAATAAACAAGCTATAAACAAAATGGAATACAAAAGGAAAACATATTTAAAAAAAACATAAGCTTACCTTGCAACTTCAAACCAGTAACGGTGCCAAGCTCAAAAGGAAGCTATGCGAACATTTGCAGAGCAAAAATTGCAGAGCGAAATATTCGAACAAATCCCAACAATCTATGCCAACATTTCCACAGCAAAAATTGCAGAGCAAAATACTCGAACAAAGGGCAACAGTCTATGTGAACATTTGCAGAGCGTAAATTGCAAAGCGTAAATTGCAGAGCGAAATATCGACGACAACAACAAAACAAACAACATTTTAGGGTTGCCAACACGCATAAAGAACGTCAACATTTGTGCACAGCCTCGAGGACAAAATCATTAAAGATATCATTAAACACAGCAATTTCAATAGTCACGGCCACAAACAGTTAAATAACATAAACAAACAAACAACCCTGCAAGCACATCAAAGCATTCAAGGCATAAAGCTCATAAAGGAGTCTAATAAAACAGGCATGACCACAACAAAACCTAACTGCACCACTACATACAAATGCATGCGAACAATAAAACAAATTAAATATCACAAACCGATAATTTTGTAAGCACACAGAAGGAAAAACTAAGTAAAATGCATTGCAAAGAGGAAAAGCAAACAAATAATATAGAGAACTACCTTGCAAATTCAAACCTTTCACAGCTTGGAACAACCTCGAAAATTGCTTCCAAACTAGAAGGACCGAGGCCCACAAACAGCTAAGCAACAGAAACAGAGGAGCGACCCTGCAACCACGCAGAAGCACAAAATAAATAGGGCATAAACAGAATGGAATATGAAAGAAAGACATATCTAAAAAAAATAGAACCTTACCTTACAACTTCAAACCATTTACGGTGTCAACCTCAGAAGGAAGGCCAGTAAAATAGTCACAACGAGAACCAAACGTAACCACCAAAACGGTCAGAATGAGAACAAAACCCAACAATCTATGCAAACATTTGCAGAGCCAAAATTGCAGAGTGAACTATTCGAACAGAACCCAACAATCTATGCGAACATTTCCAGAGCAAAAATTGCAGAATGAGATATTGGAACAAAATCCAACAATCTATGTGAACATTTCCAAGCGAAAGTTGCAGAGTGAAATATTGCCCACAACACACGGAACCACAAAATAAACAAGCTATAAACAAAATGGAATACAAAAGGAAAACGTATTTTAAAAAAATGGAAGCGTACCTTGCAACTTCAAACCAGTAACGTTGCCAAGAAACAACCTTGCAAGCACATCAAAGCATTCAAGGCATAAAGCTCATAAAGGAGCCTAATAAAACAGGCATGACCACAACAAAACCTAACTGCACCACTACATACAAACACATGCGAACAATAAAACAAATTAAATATCACAAACCGACAATTCTGTAAGCACACAGAAGGAAAAACTAAGTAAAATGCATTACAAAAAGGAAAAGGAAACAAATAATACAGAAAACTACCTTGCAAATTCAAACCTTTCACGGCTTGGAACAACGTCAAAAATTGCTTCCAAATTGGAACAAGTGACGCCCAAACAGTTAAGCAACAGAAACAGAGGAGCAACCCTGCAAGCACACGGAAGCACAAAATAAATAGGCCATAAACAGAATGGAATACGAAAGAAAGACATATCTAAAAAAAACACAACCTTACCTTATAACTTCAAACCATTTACGGTGTCAACGTCAGAAGGAAGGCCAGTAAAATAGTCACAACAAGAACCAAACGTAACCACCAAAATAGTCAGAACGAGAACAAAACCCAACAATCTATGCGAACATTTGAAGAGCCGGAATTGCAGAGCGAAGTATTCGAACAGAACCCAACAACCTATGCGAACATTTCCAGAGCGAAAATTGTAGAATGATATATTGGAACAAAACCCAACAATCTATGCGAACATTTCCAAGCGAAAGTTGCAAAGCGAAATATTGCCCACAACACACGGAACCACAAAATAAACAAGCTATAAACAAAATGGAATACAAAAGGAAAATGTATTTTTAAAAAATAGAAGCTTACCGTGCAACTTCAAACCAGTAACGGTGCCAAGCTTAGAAGGAAGCTATGTGAACATTTGCAGAGTGAAAATTGCAGAGCGAAATATTCGAACAAAGCCCAACAATCTATGCCAACATTTCCACAGTGAAAATTGCAGAGAAAAATAATCGAACAAAAGGCAACAGTCTATGCGAACATTTCCAGAGCGTAAATCGCATAGCGTAAATTGCAGAGTGAAATATCAGTGACAACAGCAAAACAAACAACATTTTAGGGTTGCCAACACGCATAAGAACGTCGACATTCGTGCACAGCATCGAGGACAAAATCATTAAAGACATCATTAAACATAGCATTCATTACGAAACAGAGCGCACGCACGGAGAGGAGACACACATGCACCGGGGAAAACACCCTACACGCACGCACAGGAGGAAGAACGTCGTCGGCAAGACATTCCGGCGACCGTTGGAATGTCTTGCAATTTTCCGATGGCTTTCTCCCACTAAAAGCCTATCGGCTTAAAAATATATGAATCGGGATTAGATCAAAAGAAGGTGGTTACATAAACCATCTTAATGGCCATCTACCACCTCATGGTGGCAAAAAAAAAAGTTAAGGTTTCTTGGTTTCTTAAGGTTGTGATCTCAAAGTATAAATAGACGATTTTTCTTTAGAGAGACTTCTATTTTTTCACAATTTAGAGAAAAGACTTATAGACTATGCCATCTTGGCCTCTATGTGTTTTCATCTTTTGATTTGTTTAAAACTATTATGTCAAGATTATTGATGAATGTTTTATGACTCTTATGATTTATATTTATCGAATGCAAGAAACTGAATCGTATTATTATTAACTCTTTTAGTGGCATGTGGATGATATTTGGTTATTGTATCAGGTCAATGTGATTGAGATGTTATTTCAAGTGGTAAATGAAAGGCATATATCCCCTCATGAGTCTTAGTAAATATTTCTACTAAAGATTTCAAATATTCAGCTTTTATGTTTGTAAACTTTAAGGCTCTTGTTCTTCTTCAAAAGAGCGAATTTATTCTATATTCACTTTTATGGATATCATGTTTGCAATTTAGTTGGAGAAGTTCCTAGCATTATAAATTTTGGCATATCATCGTAGTATTAGTTTTGTTTTCATTTCTTCTTTCCCTTTTCACCCCATTTGCAATTACAAAGAGTTGACTTCTAAATTCTTGGAGGTCGTTTCATAGAGAGTGTCAAGTCCCAACTCTATGGAACTTCTCGATTGCCTTGCTTAAGGTATTCAAACCCAATTGGGGATCAACAGTATTTTTTGGCATGCTCGATGGGACTATTGCAAAATAACCTAATTAGAAGTCAAAAAAAGTTGTACGAGCCAAGGACCAGTAGCTAGGTCAAAAATTGCATAAAATTCTAGCTTACTACTATCACCTTTGGTAAATATTAGTAGGTCACAACACTCTATAGTTTGAACTTCTCAAGCCATTACTCAACCTCAAATTCAAATGGTTTCCCTTGCACCACCCCAAAACTTTATTAATTGGAATAGTGGAAGCCCTTTAGCCCTTCCCACTCCGCTTGACCAATGGGACCTTATTCCCTCTTCAGTATTAAAAGCCTTGCCTGAGTTCAGTGGAGAAGAAGGGAAAACCCCTACCAAACACCTGCAGGATGTTGGAGATGTATGTAGAGTCCATTTTGTCACTCAACAAAACATTTCTCTAATATTACTTGCAACATCATTTAAGGGAAAATCTTTAGATTGGTATAGATCTTTAACCCCAAACTCTATATGAGATTGGGATGGCTTTAGGAATGCCTTCTTTACATGGTTCAACAAGAAAGGAGATTGTTCTTCCTTGTTGAACCAATTGATAAATATCAAGAGAGCACCCCAAGAGGTTGTCACCAAATTCAACATGAGATTCCAAAAGACATGGCAATGAATTCCAGTCACTTCTTGGCCACTAACACTATGACCTTTGTTTTCTACCTCAAAGCTTTTAATTCAAATATTTCTTGCTCGAAGGAGCTTCTCTACCACAGTCTTACGAGGTGGTCATCCAAGATGAAAATATTTTAATTGATGTCAAGAAACTCCCTCCAAGGTCACCTATGTTTGTATTCCCATAATATTTCTCCTCCACATCAAGTGATTCTCATCCAAGCATGTCCTCGCCTCTACAATCCATGTAAGTGTAGCCAAATGTGTCAACCCCTGTAGCACCCACTTTTTTATGGAAATGAATGACATGAAAAAAATTCTATGAACCTTCTCAAATGAGATTATCAATATAAAGTTCCAACAAGCTACCCCAACCAGACTACCTTTCCAAAATTACCAAAATGTCAAACCCCTGTATCAATCGATTCAATACCAAGGGGTGACTTGGGGAGAAAGCCAAGGGCAACCTTCGAATCAGATCATGGTTTTCCTTGTTGAGGTAGTATGCCTCAAACTTACTGGTTGGAACCTCTCATAAATGAATAGATTCCTCTGAAGGTTCAGCCTAACTCTTTCAATGTCTTGACAAAGTCGAGTGGAGCTGTGGATTTCGGTGCAACATCTATGTTAAGAAAGACTCTTCAAGCAGTTTGTAGAACTCTCTTATCTTACCGATTTTGTCGAGATAGTTGATGGGTCTTTGCGACATCAAAGAGTTTGGTAAGATGCTTTAGGGCTGGTAGCTAAAAGCATAGTTCTCCATCGAGGCCGTGTGGGATAGCGGTAAGAAAGGTACTTAATCTTTTTTTGCACCCCACACAAGTAGAAGAAAAAGACAAATGATGTTGTGAGATAGCAGGGAGAAAGGAGACTTGGTATCCCTCATTAACCAGTGAGATAGTAAGGACCATAGAGAAAGATCATGAGATACTGAGGAGAAAGGAGAATTTATCTCCCCCACCAACCCACGAGGAAATTAGAAAATAGAAAAGGCATTGTGGGCGAGTGGGGTAGGAGAGGGAAGTCTCTCCTCGTCACCCCATGAGATATTTCCAAAGGTCATGGACCAAGAACGGGCTAGCAGGAAAGGGAAGGCACATGCTTCCCTGCCACCCCGCGAGAGTTTTCTGAAACCTACGAATGAAGCGTAGGATAAACCTGGGGAAGTAAGGAGATCCTTTTCCCCGCCATCTCATGAGAGAATCCTAAAGGTAGTGGGTGAAGAGTGGGATAAATGGGTAGCAAGGAGGTCCTCTCTCCCGTTACCCCACGAGTTGGTCCGAGTGATATCGGTGTGATATTGGAGTTTGCTAAGAAACTTTTAAGGTGTTACGGAGGTAAGGAACTCTTGCTGATAAGTCACGAGACTTAGTGGGGACTATGGTTGACTAGTGTTCTTCTGCTGAGTTGGATGTCAATGGTTGGTCCAAGATGGAGTCCGATGATATTCCACAAAGACTGTTCAATGGAGCCATGGAAACTAAATCGAACCAATTTTGGATAGAGATACAAATTGTTTGAAGAAATGGTTGTAGAGTTAAACAAGTTAGTTGAAGGTGATTGATTGGAGATTCAGTTGAATGCTAAGTTGTAGAACTATTATGACTGTGATCTGTATAGTTTGGATTCAATATGATGTTTGTAACGTTGCTTGAATAGAGACTAAAACAAAGCAGTTAACTTGTATGTAATTAACTTTACTGCAATACAAGTGACATGATTTGGTGTTGGGTTTTTCACCCTTAAGGGTTTTCCCACATGAATTCTTCTGTACTCTCTGTGATTGCAAATCTTGTTGTTTACTCTATTTTCCATTATGTGCATCTTAATGACTGTAATTAGGAATGGAAAGTAATCCTTACTTCTCTCCTCTAAGAATTTCACATTTAGGAAGGCGTTTCCGCACTCTAGTTTCCTTACAAGTGGTATCAGATCCTGGCCAATTGTGTTATCCTTGTGGGTAGGATAGGTTTTTGTGTTAATTTTGCAATGGGAGTTTTGCAGAGAACTTGTGTGTGAAATTGCAAGATTGAAGATGGCGAGCACATCAGGGAGAGAAGACATTGAGAATTTCAATGGTGGAAACTACGAGTTATGGAAATTCAAGATGGAAAACCTATTGGTGGATAGAGACCTCTGGGTTGCAGTGTCTTGAACTAAACCGCTAGGCTATTCGAATCCAAGAACACTGAGAGGGGGGTGAATTAATGTTCCACCAGAATGTTCAATTTTATCCTTATTATAACATGCATTCACCAACTGGTAAACCGGTACATATATAATTGAAAGAAGTAAAGAGATCAATGAAACAATCACACAAATAAACACCATAACACATCAAATTTATACATGGAAAAACTCAAAGAGGAAAAACCATGGTGGGATTCGTGACCCACAATATCAATCCATTGGCCATATGAAAAGATATTACATAATATGGGGGCCTGCACATGCAGAAAGGCTTATCGCCTAGAGCACACTGCTCAACACAAAGAAGTCTCGCTGACTACAATCACTTTGAATAAGAAAACATAAAACTGAACTCATTTAATGCATCTGCTATGCCTGATTGAGTTCCGGTTTAAGATCTGATTATTCTGGTTCTGAAACCCTAAACCCTTACCAAAATATCCTTCGCATTACTGATGTAATCACACAACATCCTCATTACAATCATATTATAAAATGATCTAACAACTGACCTATATATACCCTTACAATCCTTCATGACTCATGTTGACTTATATAGATAATACAAAAATGATTATACATGTCAACTTATTACATATATACATAAATAACAAAATGATTTGTTGATTGCCGAATTGCCCAATGATGTCGGCCTCCTATACCGGTACCCATAGAATCCTTCCTATCGGTGAAGATACCTGTCGGTGCCGATGAAGTGTCTGTCGATGAAGTACCAAACTAAATAAAGAAGCCAGAACATGTTGCCATCAATGACAACATATGAAACCAATCAAATGAGTGTCAATTGTCAACAATCTCCCACTTAGGCATTGATGGCAACACTCATGTCAAAAATGATAATGGTTTGCATCTGTCGGTTTCACCCTGAGCTGAATATTCATCTGCGATCAAGATTTGTACAAATACTCCATATCTCTTGATGTCAAGGATTGATTTTTCACCTATACCTCCCCCTTTGACATCAATGCCAAAAAACACCAAAAATCGGGAGGAAAAATGAAATTTTGTACAAAGAATATGTCCCAAAATACCTTACCGAAGTTGAATATACTTGAAAATTTCCAGATAAGCTTTCTCCAAAAGCTCTAGATAAGTGTCCCAATCAGATTTGAATGTGCCAGATACTGATGCAAGCTCATTAAGTATGTGAACATGGGACTCTTTCTCCTTAATCTTTGTCGGTGTGGGCTTGCCAACCATATCAATGCATTCCTTTTCATGTACACTCAAGAAGTCCAACCAGGGAATCACCAAACCTCTAAGCCCTTTAGCTCTCCTTATGATTTTGTCTCTTTTCCTTTCAAGAGCTGCAATTTGAGCTTCTAATACCAAAATCTGCCCATCTATAGATGTAGTCAAAGAATTGGAACCATCAAAAGAATTGCCTATACCTACAATTTTATCCTGAGAATCTTTAATGCCTTTATCTATATCTGCAGTAAGTAATCTGGTGTTGCAGCATACTCTGTATATATTTATACATTGCCTTAAAGCATTATCAATTAACTTCAGTTTGCCAATAATCTCTTTCTTCTCTGATTCAATCAACTGATCAAAAGTAGCTTTCTTATCTTGAGTGAATCTTTCCAATGCCTTTTAGTTAGATATTTGTTGTAGTGATTGAAAATCCTTAGAATTGTGCTGAGTAATTATTTTGAGCTTGTCGGATGGGCTTGCTCCTTTATCAAACTGGCACTCTGAGACAAGTCTGTGCAAAATTGGAATTGACTGATCAATTATTCCTTTGTCCACTAATCCTTCATTCATCATATTTTGAGCAGCCATCATCATGAGATCAATAAAACTCATCTCAGTTATGCTTGTTTTCTCTACCTGAGAGGTGTCAATTGATAACAAAGATGTGCTCGCTATCGATTCCCTGTCGGATTCCTCTCCCTTTTCCTTTGATGGTTTAATACCTTTAATAACATCCTATTTTGCACCAATGGCTTCGCCACTTGGTGCAATATATGTTACTGTCTGTTCCAAATTAACTATATCCTCAACCTGTACATTCTATGTATCAGCCAGTATATGTACATTATCTACTTATGTCGGTATCTCCTCTTTGTCATGTATATTTGATTCTATTGGGGTCTCTATATCCAATGCCTTAGTATCTTTCAAAATTGTGGGTGAGGTACCCACTATACCTTTTCATTTCCCTTCAGCCAGAATGTCAGTAGTGTTAGTCTTGGCTTTCTGTGAAGAGAAGAAACCAGGGTTGTCAACAAAGAATTGAACCCATGCCTTGTGGGTTTTAGTGATTATTTTATTAACCCTGCCTGCCATAAGGCTAATTATCCTATGATTGTTGTGGAAAATTGTTCTATCTGTAACTTCAATTATCATATGCAACTCATTTGGAGTAATTGATCCACAAGTAGTTAATAACTCTTGAATTTTTATGCTTTTGTCCTCCTCCATAGCGGATAATCTCCTAGCATCTATATTGTCATGCAGTTGAGTCGGTATTTGCTTCTCAATTTCTAATAGAGATTTCTTAAATATATCCAGGTATAACAAAATTGTTTCTTCAATTTCTTTCTGCTCATCATCATCTAAGTGCTTGTAATAATATTGTATATTTTTCAACATACCATCCTTGGTGATTTCATCTATTAGTTCGGCACAAGTCTTGGGAGTGATTATAGATACATTACCAGTAACAATAGCAAGGTCTATGTCATCCTTCTTCTTTCTTCTGCTGGTACCAGATGGTGCAGAAGGTGTAAGAGATGTTTCCTTTGGAGCTCTTTTCTTTGCAGGTTGGTTGGTTGGTACCTTGATTGTGATCTTTCTTACCGGTTGCTTCATTGCTTCCTCCTTAGACTCCTCACCTTTCTTCCTCAATACCCTCTTGAATGCTAAAGGAGTTTCATCTTCAGTTCTAGAGTCTGATGGAATAAGATCAATGAAGATTCCAGGCTCTTTCCTCTTCCTTCCTTTTTCCGAAACAACATCCATTAAGGCCTTGATGTCTTGGGATACTTTATCAACAAATTTGTTGGCCTTACCTTGTTGTTTCTCCCTCTTCTTACAATTGAATTAAATTTGAACCTCTTACTTCTTTTGTTTTGTAGTACCAAAAGAATTTTCAGCCTCATCAATTGGAGCATCAATCAACATCTTAGCATAAGCATCCATAATCTTAACATCAACCTCATACCCCATCTCCTCTATCCATATCTTTCGAGGTTTAACTGCTTCCATTAAGGTTTCATCCTTTTTGACCATAAAGCAGATCTCGATTGAGTATTTGTTAACAATGTGTTTCAGAACCCTCTCTCTGGATTTCATTGTTTTCTAAAATGCCTTGAAATAACCCCAAACCTTACCATCTCACTGGCTACCCAAGCTAGCAATAGATTGCTTCAATTATTTTCCAACTGGGATATCAAATGCCCATTGTCTTTTTCCAAAAGTGGGAGTTTCATTAAGGAAAAATAGCATCAAGCAGACAATGAGATTCCCATACCAGAATATCCCCTTTTTCTCTCCTTCAATCTTTCCAAGGTTAATTAACAACTCGTCATTCATTCATCCACAAAGATCTATTTTCTCATTTTCCCTCATAATATTATGTGTGATATATATGCAGAAGCTAGAAATAGAATTGAGACTATTGGATTGAGTTACCTTATACCCAATGATCATGTTGCCAAATCTGATGTCTCGAGTAGTGATGGTGTTGACCCTCATCGATCGTTGGTCTGAAGTTGTGTCAGTGAGTTTGTTAACTTGATCATTTGAAATATTTTTCTCTGAACGTTGATCAATCTGTGGCAAACCGGTGATGGCACTAATGGCCTCCTTCATGATCTTATAAGGCCTATCCAACCAAATGAACTCTCCATGAACTCTTCTCAGTACATATCAGATGATCTCATCTTCGAATTCAAAGATATCAAGAATTCTAGTAAACCCTAGATCCTCAATGTGCTTATATTCAGGTTTGATCTTTCCTAAGTCGCCCATCAACTCATTCATGTATATATTCTTAATGTCACTGGTACCTAGATCCTCAATGTGGTAGTGAATATATGCTCTAACGTCATTCACATAAACAACTCCTTCCGAAACACGTGAAAATGCACCAACTGAATCATCCAAGGTGGAAATATGTGAGCATTGCTTGAAACTTGGTCTAGGACGTTAACCTCGACAACATTTGGATTAGCAATGAAAGTAGGTGTAGAGGATGATCCAGCTTCCATGATGATAGATGATTGTGATAAATACCTGAGAAATAGTTGTCGGTGAATAACCCTAGAGAACTCTTTTGAGTGTTGGTGGAATCATTGATGAAGATTTTTAATCGCACTAAATCGCCTTACACTCGCTCTATATCGCTCTTAATCACTCTGAATGCAAGGTGATAAAAAATGAAGTGGATTCAACCTTTTAACGTTTGAGAAATCCTAATCTATCATTGATATGAATGTCTTCCAGTGGAACATACCGGATCTCGATCGAGCATCTCCATGCCGGATAAACCTTTTCCAATGTCTGGAACTTCTTTCAAATCTCCTCCCAGGGCTTCTGCAATATTTTCATGAAATTTGCCTCAATTACTCAATGAGCTTCCTACCGATGTAGGGGCAATCTCCTCTCTTGATTGAGCAACCAGAGCAATTCCATCTTCTAATTGATCATCTAACTTCCTGACCCATTTCTTGGTATAATCTTTTTGGATTTCATTGATCTTCTCTTTCACTTTATCATTTGATCCATCATTGTTAACTGGTGGATTTTTGCTTCTACAAAATTTGGTCGTGTGTCCAATCTTGTTGCATGCATAACATGTAACATTGTTCTTTTGAATTGATTTTTTATAACCAGTATAATTGCTTGAGTTGCATTGATTAGCCATATGTCCAAATTTTCCACATGCATGACATTTAACATTCATTATGCAATCTTTTGTCTTATGGCCATACTTATTGCATTTAGAACATTGACCGAGAGTAGAATTATAGTTCTGATTTGCTCTATTTCTACATTGCCTAGCCATATGACCAAATTTATTACAATCAAATCATCTACCATTAAATTTGTAAGCATTGAGTTGCCTTACCGATGTCTTCTGGTTCTGATCTTCATTTGCAGTATCGGATCTTTGACCTTGTTCAAATCCAAGTCCACTGGAATCTCCATTCTGTCTTTGGCTTTTCAATAATTCATCAAGATGTGCTGAACTAACCTTGAATTTGTCCTTGTACTCACTTGAAATAGTTAGATCATCTCTTAGGATTATCATCTGGCTTTCAAGCTCTTGATCATTGCTTTGGGATTGTACTAATTATGTTCTCAACATATCATTTTCATGAGGCAACTAGATGCATTCTTCAGATCTATCTTTCAGAGATCTCCCAAGGTTTTGATCATTCATCTTCTGATCTTCAATCTCCTTTGACATCCTTATACTTAGGGCTTGCATTTCATTCCTCATGACCATATTCTCTTGACTCTGCTTCTAACATTTTTCATTAAGGGCATTTTTCTCTTCATTATCTTGATTTTGCAGAAGTTCCTTCCTCCTAGCTTGAACATATGACAACCTCTCCTGTAGGATAAGAATGAATTCCTTTGTAGAATTTAATTCATCCTGTAACTTCAAGTTCTTCAACCTTTCAACATCATAATCTTCAAGTGCTACCTCAAGTTGCTTCTCCATACTCATTTCCATTGATTCTGTATTCGGGATCTCCCTCAAGTTGTTAGACTTCCTCTAAGGCACAAGGCTCTGATACCAATTTTTGGAATCCAAGAACACTAAGAGGGGGTGAATCAGTGTTCTGTCAGAATGTTCAATCTTATCCTTATTATAACATGCATTCACCAACCGGTAAACCAGTACATATATAATTGAAATAAGTAAAGCAATCAATGAACCAATCACACAAATAAATACCATAACACAGAGAATTTATACGTGGAAAACCTCAAAGAGGAAAAACCATGATGGGATTTGTGACCCACAATATCAATCCACTGAAAAGATATTACATAATATGGGGGCCTACACATGCAGGAAGGCTTACCGCCTAGAGCACACTACTCAACACAAAGGATTCTCACTGACTACAGTCACTTCTAATAAGAAAACATAAAACTGAACTCATTTAAGGCATTTGCTATGCCTGATTGAGTTCCGGTTTAAGCTCTGAGTATTCTGGTTTTGAAACCCTAAACCCTTATCGGAATAACCTTCACATTACTGATCTAATCACACAACATCCTCATTAAAATCATATTTTAAAATGATCTAACAATTGACCTATATATACCCTTACAATCCTTCATGACTCATGTCGGCTTACATGGATAATACAAAAATGATTATACATGTCAACTTATTACATATATACATAAATAACAAAATGATTTGTCAATTGTCGAATCTCCCAATGATGTCAGCCTCCTATACCGGTACCCATAGAATCCTTCCTACCGGTGAAGATACCTGCCAGTGTCGTTGAAGTGTCTGCTCATGAAGTGTCTATCGGTGAAGTACCAAACCAAAGAATGAAGTCGGAACATGTTGCCATCAATGACAACATATGAAACCAATCAAATGAGAGTTCATTGCCAACACGGGCATGAAACAAGAATATTGGGACTCCACAGATAGGAAAGCCAAAGTGTTGATCAGATTATGTCTTGTAAATTTTGTTCTCTTGAATGTTCATGAGAAAACAATTTCTCCGTGGAAGGAGCTTGGTGACATTTATCAGGGAAAGTCTTTGGTAAATAAGTTGTTCTTGAGGAAGAAGTTGTACTCGAAGGGACATATGTTGCAGAGCATCTGAATGCTTTCAACATTATCGTTGCACAGTTAACTTCTATGGGAGTAAAGATTAAGGATGAGGATCGTTGTATGCTTTTTTTGTGTTCCTTTCCTAACACTTGGGACCATCTAGTGATGGCTATCGGGAGTACAACAACCACTTTCTAAATGAAAGATGTGGTTGCTTAATTGTTGTCAGAAGAGGCACAAAGGAAATATTCTGAGATGGCCAAGGAGGCTCTTGTTGTTCAAGGCAGATGAAAGGAAAAAGGTAAGTAGAAGGACAAGAAATCTAAATCCAAATCGAAGGAGAGATCAAAGTCTCCTGGAAAGAAATCCAAGGTGAAGTGAAAGAATTGTGGGAAACATGGCCATATTTGAAAGGATTTCAAGGAAGAGAAAAAGAAGAAGAAGAGCTTTTCTAATACTGAATCTTCTCAGAGTGATGCAGATACCTTCATTGTTGAATTGGCAACTCAGACAACTAATAATGCCTAGTTAAACGATTCAGGTGCATCATTCCACATGACATCTCATAGAGAATGGTTCTTGCAATATGAGAAATATGATGGTGGAAAGGTATACCTGGCTAGTAATTCATCTCTTGAAATTGTTGGTCGAGGAAGAGTCATAATTCAATTTCCTAATGGATGAATTAAGGGAATTGATGGCGTAATGCACATACCAAGTCTTCTTGAAATTTTCTTTGTCAGTAAGTTGAATGATGCTAGTGTACAAGTTACATTCTCTAGTGGTGGCTATAAAATGACAAGAGACTCCATAGTGTTGGCTAAGGGTGCACGAGTTGGTACTTTGTTCAAGTTGGATGCATAATCCGTTCAATGCAACAATGCCTCTGAAAAATCAAGAAAAGCTACCTGGAAGGAGAATGTTTCAAGCTCAATGTAGGTTAAACTTTCTACAGAGAAAACAAAGTTATCACATCATAGACTCAGTCACATAGGAGGGAAGGGCTTAAAAGATCTAAAGAATAAAAATTTGGTTGAGGGGCTTGTTTTTTATTAAGGAAAATCAGGTTTTAAGGGACCCGAAACCCGCTTACATTACGATAGATGAACAAGAAAGAAACAAGAGAAGATAAGACCAAGACAAAACATCTGCAAAAAACCAGCACAAAAACTAGCAGCTGAAACAAAAGGACAGCAAAGAGCCAGCAAGAAACTGGCATCCAAAACCTAGCATTACAAGTCAAATGAAAACTTTTATAGACTCCTTAGCATTCTGAACCAAAAGCATCATGGCCTTAGCGACTTCTCTCAGATCATTATTCTCCTATTTCAGCTGAATGTCCTTCATTTTTGTCTCCATATCAGTGGTGGTCTGCCTAGTCCTTCACCTAGAGATTTGATGAGTGGAGTTGGAGGTCGGTATATCTTTAATGATTACCAAATCCTTATCTTGATTTTTCCTCTCTAAGTGATCCACCAAGGCATTCATATTTTGTGAAGAAACTCTCAAGACCTCAAGACTGTAGTTCATGAAGCTTTTCAAAGCCTTCTCAGTTTGAGCAACCCGAGTGATGATGTTATCGTTATCCGGCTTAGTCTTTTCTTTTACAATTCTAATAACGTCCTCCAGATGTTTCAAATCCCCTTTTATCAGGTCCTTTTTCGACCAGTCCTCCATCTCAATTTCCTCCTCAGCTTCACTGGTTTCCACCTCCTCACTCTTTTTCCCCGAATTTGTTTCCTTAATCAAATTGTGTATCTTATTTTCCAGGTCCCTCTGTTTGCCCTGAATGCTTGTTATGTTGTCAATAACCCACTTCTGGAGATTGAAAGACTCCAGTGTGCAATTTCGGGAAGTATTCAAAATAGTATTCGCCAAATCCCTACCCTGCTCAGTGCTCACGAATTTAGGGTTGTCTTCGTCCATTAAGTTTGGGGTGACATTCCTGCTATCCGAACCCATAGGGTTAGAATCAGGGTTTTCAGAATTGACATCTTTTTCCCCTTCCTCCTCTTCTCCAACGTTCTCTTCTTTCTCACTCTCCATTTTTGTCTCAATGTCCTTCCCCTTTTCCTCCTACAAATCATAATTCACCTTCGTGTCCACATTATCAATGTCAGCTCTCCCTTTTTTATGGGTAGGGGCATTAGATAGGTCATCATCAGACTCAAAATCATTACAACTCTCATAAACATGTGCATCAGTTACCAGGTAATCATCCTTGCTAACCCTAGCTTTTTCCTTCAGGTGTTCGTAAATGAGCAAAATAAGCCCTTGATGGTCTATGGGGTAAGATTTGGGATTTTTAGCATGGTCAGCCAAGCTCTCATTCAAGGAAGAAGCTAAATAAAAGGGCAGAGAAATCTTAACCCCATGACGGAAATGATTGAGAATTGCAAAATGATAATTGTAGATTTTATTAAATCTACCATCAACAGTAAGGAATTCCATCAAAACCCTTAACACTTTCTGCCAAAAAGACTTTACCTATTGGTGGAGGTAGTAAGAGACGTTGTCTTTCTTGGCAAGTCGCGCCTTCTCATCTTCAATTTTCGGGAATTTTTTAATCGCTTCAGCAGCAAACTTTCGGTCTCTATAGAAATTTATGCCCTCCTTCTGAAGACCCGTGACCTCCGCAACCAGATACTCATCAATCTTCCAGGTCTCCCCAAACAAAGTGACTCTGTTGTTGTTCCAGCCCCTAGCAAAGCCTTGAGACACCGATTTTCTGCTACCATGCAGCTTTTCCATATAGTCGGTGAATCCATATCTATGAAGCCTCCTCTACAATTTCCGCTCACTCTTCCAATTCTCTCAACCAAAGGGCTCATTCCGGTTTAAGTTACCTCCCATATTGAACAACAAGTCAAAGTCCCCAATGGTGTATCTCACAATTTGCAGGCCTAGATTTAACCACAAGTTCTTGAGCAAAATTCTGGGGTAAAAAAACAGAGTCCCATCCGTGGTTTTAAAGATAATAATAATGGCCGCACAAATCCAACACTTATTATTATAATCCCCATCACACATATGATCATAAAATTGATGCCTAATAGCAATCATTAACTGACAGTTCATTTTCCCCCAAACTTTGTCTTTGATTTCTAGACCCCAAAAGGTAATCATGATTTTAACTTGACCCATTAATGCGATCAAATAATAATTTCTCTCTAACATCCCTTTTACAATGGGCCTCTCTGATATATTTAACCTCCACCTTTAAATTGACCCCTTCATTAGCTAAAAGGTTCACAACCTTATTGTCGTCCCTTAGAGTGTGAGTTATGAGAATACTAACATAGTCATTTAATAACTTTTTAGCACTTTCAATTAAATTAGTAATATTCCAAGATTAAGAACTAGTACCTTTAAGAGCCTGAATGATGTTGAGGGAGTCCCCTTCCAGCCAATTTTTTTAAAATTTGAATCCCTGAGTAAGCTGGAGGCTTTTCAGCATAGGCTGAGCTTCAGCCACATGATTATTTTGGACCCCAAAAGGAGAAGCAATAGCAGCAATACAGACACCTTGAGCATTTCTGATGACTCCTCCCCCACCAAACTTCCCAGGGTTGCCTTTAACAATGCCATCAAAATTCACCTTGATCCATCCATGATCAGGAAATCACCAAACAATATTATCTCTCCTTGTCTTATTGTCAGATCTGCAAACTTTGTGGATTAAGTTCCATTTAGTAAGGATGCCTTTTTCAATTTCATTCATTTTAGTAAAAAACCATTGTTTATTGTTCCTATGAGGAATATTTATGTTTTCTTTTATAGCCTTGCAAAAAAATTCAAAGACCACCTGAGAAGTGCACTTAGCTTCCCTAAATATTATGTTATTTCTCTCTTTCCAGATTCCCCAGCAAGTCATGGGAAGGATCAAGGACCAAAGGTTCTTGATAAGAGGAAATTTGGTGGGAAAGGTCCATTGCCAAATAATTTCCTTGAGACTCTTGTGCATGACCCAATCAACTGTCCAATTCACCCAAAACTTACTCCAAATTTCCCAGGTGAAGGAGCAATGGATAAACAAATGATCAACTGATTCTTCCTCTTTCTGGCATAGCTCACACCTGTTAGGGAACATAAAACCTCTTCGGACCAAGTTATCAATAATGGTTGAGGGGATTGTTGATTGTAATTTTGAATTTGAATTTTGTGAACATTTGATATATGGAAAGCAACACCATGTTTCATTTTACTTTAGTCCTTGTAAATCTTCTGGCTTGTTTGATTATATTCGCTCTGATGTATTTGGTCCAGTAAATTTTTCTTCGTTAGCAAATTATAGATATTATGTTTCTTTTATACATGATTATTCGAGAAGGGCATTTGTGTATTTTATGAAAAGTAAATCAAAAGTGTATAGTCGGTTCAAAGAGTTTCAAAACTTGGTTGAAAATTAGACTAGTAGGAAAATTAAATTCTTAAGGACTATTAATGGCGGTGAGTTCTATTTTGTAAAATTTGATCAATATTGCAAAGACCATGGAATTAAAAGGCATAAGACTAGACCTTACACTCCACAATAAAATGGAGTTTCTAAAAGGTTGAATTGAACTCTGATGGAAAAGGCAAGAAGCATGTTGAGTGGTGCTGGCCTAGAACAAAAGTTTTGGGCTGAGGTTGTGTCCACGACATGTGTTATCTACAAAATAGATCTCCCACTTCAACGTTGGTAGACAAAATGCCTATGGAAGCATGGTCTGGTAAGAAGCCCTCTCTGAGACATTTCTATGTCTTTGGTCATGAGGCATATGCTTATGTGCTTGATGTAAATAGATCCAAATTGGAAAACAAAGTTGTTAAGTGTATTTTCATAGGCTATGGCTTGGGTGTGAAAGGATACAAGCTTTGGAATCCTATGATTGAGAAGGTGTTTTACAACAGAAGTGTGATCTTCCAAGAGCTGAAACCTACCTCAGTTAATCTAAAATTTGAAAAGACGGAGAAAGAGGAAGCAACGGTTGAAATTCCTCAAACTCCAATGAAGGAGGAACTGTGAACTCCAAGTGTACTTGAAAGTGAGGAGAGCTCAAGCACCTCTGAGAGTCCTAATCAAGAAGAAGAAAAAGAACCTCCGCCTCAACCATTGAGGAGGTCTACATAGGAGAAAAGACAACCTGATAGGTATGGTTATTCAATGCTCGATTCAAATTGTGCCTATGCTTTGATTACTAATGTTGATGAGTCAAGGACTCTGAAAGAGGCAATTAAAATGTCTGATTCAAATTCTTGGTTGGAGGCCATGAATTAAGAAATGACTTCACTAAAGAAGGATGAAACCTGTGATCTATTGCCCT
The DNA here is from genome assembly GCF_030272615.1 of Cryptomeria japonica. Lineage (NCBI taxonomy): Eukaryota > Viridiplantae > Streptophyta > Pinopsida > Cupressales > Cupressaceae > Cryptomeria > Cryptomeria japonica. The sequence continues at coordinate 224,583,760 of NC_081409.1, forward strand.
TGCTTGAAGGTCCGAAACTAGTTGGTTGAAAATGGGTATTTAAAAAGAAAATTGGTCTCGATGGCAATGTCGAAAAGTACAAAACTAGGTTGGTTGCGAAAGGTTATTCCTAGGTAGAGGTAATTGATTATGGAGAAATATTTTCTCCTATAACAAAGCTAACATCTATCAGAATTCTTTTGTCGCTTGTAGCAGCATATGACTTTGAGATCGAGCAAATGGATGTGAAGACAATGTTCCTTCATTGAGACTTGGAGGAAGAAATCTATATGTCCTAGCTTGAGCATTTTGTGGTAAAAGGTAAAGAATCCTTGGTTTGCAAATTAAAGAAATCTCTTTATGGTTTAAAATAGTCACTTAGGATGTGGTACCATAAATTTGACACGTTTGTGTTGTCATTGGGATTTGTAAGATCAAAATCAAATGATTGTGTGTATTACAAAACTGAAAATGGTAGTTTACTTATCATTGCTTTGTATGTGGATGACATGTTATTCATTGGGAAAGATAAGGGTATGATTTCTGATTTAAAATCTCAATTGTCAGCACATTTTAAAATGAAAGACTTCGACGCAGCTCGGTATAATTTGGGGATGGAAATCAGTAGGGATAGGAAGAATAGAAAGCTTTGGTTCAATCAAAGCAAGTACATTAGTATTGTCCTTGAGAGGTTGAGGGTTAAAGCACAGTGTTGTGTCGCACTTGAGGCCAACTGAATTAGTTTGATCAAACCTAGGTGGCAGTCATGTGGCCCCTAAATGGAACAATAAGTATGGCCAAAATTAGTTTGACGAAACCTATTTTTAAAGCAATAAGTGTGGCTAAACTTGTGAATGTGTCATTTGATGTGGCAGTCAAATCACCACTTCCTTTGCATTTCCAAAACTTTCCACTTCTACTATATTTTTTTTTCAAGAAGAATATTTTTTTACAAAAATTGAAAAACACCATTTTGTTGAACTTGAAGTCAGGAATCTGGACATATAATTTATCTAATGTTTTGATTAATTTTAATATATTTTAGTTTTAAACATTGCAAGTAGGTTTTTTAAGTTAAAAACGAGGCTGATTTGAAATTAAAAAAAGTAAAATTAATGATATTAAATTTTTTCAAAATATATTTTTCACTAGATGAGAGAATCTTCTCCAAAAGGGTATAATTTGGTTTTTGATAATGATAAATTTGCTAGACAAAAGGTGACGCTGAATGAAAACTACCAAATTTATCTACGTTGGACTTTAAAATTTTATTACAAGAAAAATATACATCAAAATTTAATTTTTCTATTTTTTAGCATTGCATATATGTGTCATCTATTTGGAAAATTAAAATCAAGAAAAAAGAAGTTTTTTTTCATTTTTTTTGGTGACATCAACTAGAACCCCTGATTTTCAGCATTTTTCAACAAGAAAAAAATTCAACATTTTTCAACAAGAAAAAAATTGTCTTTGAATATATGAAAAAAATATCAATTTTTTTCTTAAAATTTAAAAATAATATACACAAATTTTATTAATATTTCTACATTTTATCAATTTACATCATTTTTAAATTCAATTTAGAAGTGTCACTTTTATGCAGATGAAGTTAAATAGTTTTAGTTGTGTTGGTCACTTCCTTTATAAAAGTGTGACACAAGTTTGTGCGTTTACCCTTAAATATGTCAGATTGCAAGAAATTAGTTGTTCCAGTATTACAAGGAACAAAGATTTTTATTGAATTTATCCAAAATCTCCTACTGAGATGGAGGACATGACCAAGGTACCTTACACAAGTGCAATTGGTAGCTTAATGTATGCAATGCTTTGTAATAGGCCAAACATTACCCAAGCAGTGGGAGTATTAAGTCATTTTATGACAAATCTAGGAAGACCACATTGGGATGTTGTGAAGAGAGTGTTTAGATACCTGAGAGGTATTTCTCAGTATGCTCTTTGTTACCATGGAAACTTGGTTAGATCGCAAAGGACTGACAACATTTAGGAATATGTGGATTATGATTGGGCATGAGACATTGACAACAAAAGATCCACCAGTGAATATGAATTCACATTGAATGATGGTGCACTCGGTTGGATGAGCAAGTGGCAAGTTGTAGTCGCTTTGTCCACTTCAGAGGTAGAGTCCGTGGAAACAACTCATTCCTGGAGGTTGTTTGGCTTAAGAATTTGTGTCTGGATGTTGGTTTCAATGCAAGGAAGATTACTATTTGTTGTGACAATTAGAGTGACATTTGTTTGGCAAAAAAATCCCACTTTCCATGCCAGGAGAAAACATTTTGATGTGTAGTACCACTTTGTTCGTGACATGGTGGAAGATGGAAAGGTTAATCTGGACTTAGGTAGATACTCTGAATAATGTTGTAGATGCATTGACAAAACTTATGGTCAAATGGTGTGGTAACTCTATGGGCCTTGGAGCCCATGATTCTAAGTAGTATCTAAGTGTTTAAGAGGTACCAATAATTTCTTCATCAAGTGGGAGAATGTTGATGTAATATGCCTCAAACTTACTGGTTGGAACCACTCATAAATGACTAGTCTCTTCAGAAAGTTTGGTGTGACTCTTTTAGTGTCTTGATGAAGTCAACCAGAGCTGTGGATTTCTGTGTAACATCTATGTTCAGTAGGACTCTTCAAGTAGTTCGCAAAAGTCTCTTATCTTACTGATTTCATCGAGAGAGTGGATGGGTCTTGGCAACATCAAAGAGTTTGATAAGATGCTTCAGAGTCGATAGTTGAAGTCATAGTCCTCCACTGAGGTTGTGTGGGATAGTGAGAAGAAAGGGAATTAATCCTTTTCTGCACCCCATGCAAGCAAAAGAAAAAAGCGAATGAGATCGCAAGATATCAGGGAGAAAGGAGACTTGGTCTCCCCCATCAACCTGCAAGACACTGAGGACCATAGAGAAAAGGTTGCAGGATATCGGAGAGAAAGGAGACTTTGACTCTCTTGCCAACCCACGAGGAAATTAGAAAATAGAAAAGCCATTGTGGGCCAGCGGGGTAGGAGAGGGAAGTTGCTCCTTGTCACCCCACAAGATATTTCCAAAGATCATGGATCAAGCATAGGCTAGTGGGAAAGGGAAGGCACATACTTTCTTTCTACCCCGTGAGAGTTTTTTAAAACCCGTGAATGAAGAATGAGATAAAGGAGGAAGCAAGGAGATCCTTTTCCCCGCCACCCCATGAGAGAATCCTAAAGGTAGAGGGTGAAGTGTGGGATAAAGGGGTAGCAAGGAGGTCCTCTTTCCCGTCACCCCGTGAGTTGGTCTGAGCGATTTCTTTGTGATATTAGAGTTTGATAAGAGAGTTTTAAGGTGTTGCTGAGGTAAGGAACTCTTGTCGATAAGCCATGAGACTTAGTGGGGACCACATTTGACTAGTTTTATTCTGCTAAGTTGGATGTCGATGGTTGGTCCAAGCTGGAGTTCGATGAGAATTTATAGAGATGGTTGAATGGAGCCATGGAAACTGAATCGAACCATTTCTGGGAAGAGATACAAATCGTCTGAAGAAACAGTTATAGAGGTAAATGAGCTAGTTGAAGGTGAGTGATTGGAGATTGAGTCAAATGCTAAGTTGCATAACTATTGTGACTGTGATTTGTATAGTTTGGATTCAATATGATGTTTGTAATGCTGCCTAAATAGAGACTCGAACAGAGCAGTTAAGTTTGCATCTTGTATGTAATTAACTTTACTATAATACAAGTGACTTGCTTTGGTGTGTGGGTTTTTCACCCATAAGGGTTTTCCCACATGAATTATGGTGTACTCTCTATGATTGCAAATCTTGTTGTTCTGTGTTTTCTATTATGTGCATCTTAATGACTATAATTAGGAATGAAAAGTAATCCCTGCTTCTCTCCTATAATAAATTAACATTTAGGAAGGCGTTTCCACACTCTTCTTTCCTTACAGTCCAACTCCTATATAGGCTATTTCCCTAAACAATGATAAAGAGCTGGTGATTAGACAAAATAATTTTGTGGATGACACAAACTCATGGTGTTTCCCTTGCAACGACACACACACCTCAAAATTGTTCACGAGGCAACTTACAATAAAAGATAGTTGAGCAATGGGCCTAAGGTGTACTACTCATATTCATCCTCGAGGGTCGATAATGCAATGTTAACTTCACAAATGTAAGACACGTCTCTAGAACAAGAATTTGAGATTGCACCAGATCACACATTTTTCCCTTAGATGGAAGAAGAGGATGTATTCTTTTCCAATGAGGCCTTCACATCCAAATTGTACGTCTAATCAAATTAAAATACTCAATCAAAGAGGAGGTTCATTGGGGAGCCTCTCTCTCAGAGTTCTAAACCGCATGTGACCTTTGCAAAGGACTCAAAAAATGTTGCAGTTGCACCTTTTTCACATAGGCCATGAGAGAGCTTCCCATTTAAACCAATGGACTTCAATGTTTCAACACCCCTGGCAATGAATGTGGTTGAACAAATAAAGAAATCCCCTGCTAACGCATCTCTATGGAACATCTTGGCTATTCATGAACAAAGCTATTGCTAAAAGAGGCCCTAGAAGATTGACAAAAGTTGGCTTCAGCTGAAGAGCCTGTAGGACAAAAGAGAGGGAAGGAACCAAATAATCCAGGACAACATCTGCCACCCACTACCTTTGTCAACACCAATGAAGACCAAAAGAAAGGACAAAACAATAAGCCAAAACCTATGCCCTTCTTTTTAACACTATTAGTAGGAGATAAGTTGTTGCATAATTCCATGATAGATTTTAGGGCTAGTACCACTGTTATGCCCAAACAAATTGTTGAGGTTCTCCAAATTAAATATGAGTAACTGGAAAGGGGAATAATGCAACTAGATGGTAAAAAGGTGCAAGCCTTGAGAATTATCTAGGATCTACCATTGATCCTATATTCTTGGCCCAAAATCATTATCCCTCAAGAAGTGGTTATAATTGATATTCCCCCCATCTTCGGCCTTTGCCTGTCTCAAGATTTCACTACTAAGATTGGTAGATATATGTCCCTACACTAGTCTCATCTGATTCTCTAAACTAAATATAGTTAAAAGATGGAAGTATTATCATAACCCCTACATTTTGAGTACATAGCAAAGGACGTTGTGATGAGCTTTAGGTCCACTCATACTGTTGTTACCAAAGAAGAGATGTGTTGTGTAGAAATGCTAGAAGGAGAGGTTATTGGAAAAAGAAATGAAAATGAGATCCTTCTAAATGATTTCATCATGAACAATCCCTTTTGTAATTACCATGCCATAGGTCTGGGAACATATGTCATCTTTGATAAAGATCAACCTATCCCCGAGATTGTTCGGGATGAAGAAAAAACCATGCCCAAAGGAGAATGTTGCCTTGAGTCTGAATTATGGGCCATGTTCTTCGACGATGCAAGATGTAAAATTATATTAGGAGAGGGAATATGCCTAGTATCCCCAAAAGGCAAAGAAATGTTGAATATTTTTACTTCCAATTTTCTTGTACTAATAATGAAGCTGAATATGAAGGTTTGAGGATTAAACAATTTAAAGTCTTCAGAGATTCCAAACTAGAGGTCAAGTAGGTGTGTTGTACTTCTAACGTAAAGAATGTATGAATGAGGTTGCATCGACATTAAGTTTGGGATATGATTGAGAGATTTGAGGCATTCAATATCCAAGCCATTTCCTAAAAATAGAATATGACAATCAATCGGTGACATTGATCGGATCACAGTTTAGCCCAATGATGGATTTTCCAAACAACAAGCATTTGGTGCAAATGGTAGTAAGGCTGGAAAATTCGGATAATGAGCAGAACTTGCAATTCATGAGTGTATTGCAATGAAGGATTGAGGAATCTTATGGAGATAAAGTAATCTAGCTAAAATGAAATAAGCTCCCAAAAGGATTGATCACCCTTGAGAACCTATTCAATTGATATGACACAAGAAATGACAAGAGAAAGTTTATTATGGATGAGGATGACTATGCTAATTTAGAGGTTGGAAGGGACCGAAAGCTCAAGGTTGGGAAAGTTTTTTCATAGAGGGATAAAGAGTGTTTGATCTTCCTCTGTAAAAAATATGAAGGTGTCATAGCTTGGAGTTATGATGACCTGAAAGGATTTGATCTAGACATCATTCAACATATAATTAAACTGTCAACTGAAGCCAAGACCATCCATCAAAAAAAAAGGTCAGTAAATCCTAAGATTGAGTCCCTCATGGCTCAAGAGCTTAAGAAGTTTGTAGATTCTCATATTGTGTATCCAATCACATCATAGCACTTGGGTGTCTAATCTTGTACCTATTTGAAAAAAGAATGGTGACATTCAGTTATGTGTAGATTTTAGAGATTTGAACAGAGAATCCCTTAAGGACCATTACCCACTCCCTTCAATGGAACAAATCCTACAAACAATTGCTCACTTCGAAATGTTTTCCCTGTTAGATGGATTTTCGAGATACAATTAGATCTGGTTAAAAGCAAAAGACCAATACAAGACAACATTTACTACCAGGTGGGGCACATATGCATATGCCAAAATATCATTCAGGTTGTCCAAAGTCGGGGCCACTTTCTAGTGGGCGATGGATATAGCCCTTGGGGAACTCCTAAATAAGACTATCCTCATCTACTTAGATGACCTTATTGTTTTTTCCCAAGAGGAAGGAAAATAATTTTGATCACTTGGAAAAGGTTTTCTAGAAGTGCAAGGAATTCAGGGTATCCCTATATCCCAAGAAATGTGTATTCAAAGTCCCTCAAGGCAAGATCCTTGAACATGCTATTTCGAAGGAAGGTATTTCAATTGACAGGCTGATTGGATCAAAGCAATACAGGAATTACCTCTGCCAATGAATAGAAATGAAGTTTAGTCTTTCCTAGGGAAGATCAATTGTGTAAGAAAGTTCATATCCGACATTTTTGGTTTGGTGTGATAGATCACCCTTATTCTACAAAAGGATTAGGGATTCAAGTGGACCCGAGAAGGAAAATTAGCCCTCGAAAGAATAAAAGAAGCAACAGGCTCTGGCCCAGTGCTCATAAATCTTGATTTTTCAAAAGACTTTATGTATGTTTATGGGAGTGAGCATAGTGTAGCAACCATTCTGACTCAGAAATGTGAGAAGGCCTCAGGAGAACATCTGATAGCTTTCTATTCGAGGACATTGCAAGGGTATGAGGCTAAGTATAACTTCATCGAAAGGAAAGCTTTTGCAAAAGTTTAAGGCCTTGAGAAATTTTGATAGTTGATTGGGACCAATAAGGTGTTGGTATATGTCACTCATTTTAGCGTATGCGAATATATCATGGAAGGTGGGATCACAAAAAAATGAGAAAATTGGATTATCAAAATACTCAAATATGACATTGAGGTTCACCCCACTACGGTCGTTCATGGCCGAGGGCTCTGTGAATACCTAGCCATTGAGAATGAGCCCAAAGTATCTGATGGTGAATTTGGAGAATCAATGTTGGTAAACCAAATGACTTATTCAAACGATTGGCTCAGTGATCGTATTGATTTCATGAAGTATGGAAAATACCCCCCACAACTCCAATCTTCTCAAAGAAGTTTTTTTAGAATCCAAGGGACTAGATGTATCCTAATTGAAGGGGTCCTATTTAGGAGAACCCTTGATGGAGTTCTCTTCCAGTGTGTTGATTTAGCTCAAGCAAGGAAGATCTTGGTAGAAATGCGCGATGGTGCTTCAAGAGAGAACTTATTTGCCAAAACAACAACCCTAAAGATCATAAAAGCTAGTTATTTCTATCCAACTATGTTTGTGGACTACCATCAATGGGTTCAAAAATGCCAAAAGTGTCAATTCTTTGTAGGGAAAAGAAAAAAATCATCTATGCCCCTTAAGCCAATAGTTTCAGATGAGCCCTTCGCTCAATAAGGTTTGGATTTCATCAGAAATGATCAATCCCCTATCAAGTGTTGGTCACAAATGGATTCTAATCACTATAGACATTTTCAACCGATGGTCTAAAGCTACTACCTTGAAGAATGCAACTGAGTCTAAGATAGTTAATTTTCTAGAAGAATTGGTAAGTGGGTTTGGCCCACCAAAAACCATCATATCAGATAATGCAAGGGATTTCATGGGATCCAAGGTATTTGAGTTTTCTCTGACATATGTGATTTTCTTAGAGACATCATCAAATTAATACCCATAAGGTAATGTGTTGGCATAATCAATCAACAAGAACCTGATCCAAATAATAAAATGGATAAGAGCAGATCACCAAAGAGAGTGGGAGAGACACTTAAACATCACCTTATGGGTCGATCATATTTCCCCCAAGTAGATATTTAATACCTCTCCTTATGAGTTATTCTATGGGAAAGAGGTGATACTACCAATTTCAATTGAGATTCCCTCACTACAATTGCAAAAATCTCTAGACATAGAAGAGAATGGGACTCTGAATTCTTGGATAGTTAGACTATTAAGAGTAGAATAAGAAAGATAAAAGTCTTTTGATGCCTTAACCAGTAACCAAGAAGTGGTGAAGAGGTGGTTTGATAAGAAGACTTCATACCCGAAGTTCAAGGAAGGAGACCTTGTACTAAAGTACGATGAGTGAGCCACCAAGCCGGGATAACATGCCAATTTTGATTCATTATGGGTGGGACCGTTCTGATTATAAATTGCAAAGAAAGTAACTCTTTTGAGTTAGAGGAAGAAAGTGGTAACCCCCTTAGGATTCTTGTTATTGGGATCCTCCTTAAACATTTTCATTAAATACTTTCCTTACCATCTGTACATAATTATGATAGTTTATTAAGTGTTGCTTTAAATAAGTACCCATAGTTACATTGTATAGGTGTTAGTCTCGGGCCTGTTGGCCACCTCTTTTATCGAGGCAATCATTTTGGAAAAGCCCTCCCATACCTATCATTAATTCCTCTTGGTTGCCTTTATCATTTCCATTTTAGTGTCTTACCTCACAAGTTAAAAATATTTCGCACCCCAAGGAATGTGAAATTAATGTGTGCATTTTCCCAAAAGAAATGGTTACATGGGAAAAATCCAAGACAAGAAAGATCATTCTTCACATGCAATATTATCTTTTGTGATTCCAGATTGAGAAGAAGGTTATTAGCAAGTTGTAGAGGAAGGATTTAGAAAATTGTTGAAGATGTTTGAATTGAAAAGGTGACTCAAAGAAAGAAAGTGGCTAGGGACACTATGGAAGTAGGAGGTCAAGGGACAAGCGTGAAAATAATAACTCTACCTACTCCAAGATCAAAAGTTTTTTAAAATTTATCATATGCCTTACCTCCATGTGCCATCAGTCCTATCTTTGATGGAACTTGAGCTATAGATCATACCAAATTCCCCACCAATAGAAATCTAGCTTCGGTGACTAATTACGCAAATAACATTATGAACCTAAACATCGGTGCTAACCCAAAAAACCTTCGGGAGGGCACACTACAAAGAAGCTTAAGAAAGGAAGTCGAGAATGACCTAAAATTGACATCCAATTAGATATGGTATTTTGGGCTTCCCCTATTTATGGTTCCTGCAGTGCACCCTTGTCCAGAATTTGTAAGCCTTTGTGCCTCACATTTAAACATAAATAATAGAACCATTCAAGGCACCTACCTCTAGATAATTATTTCACCAGAGGCAATCCAAAAAATATTGTCTATTCCTATTAGAATGACTCCATACCGTCAGTATAGATTCAAATACTACTCTAAGAGCCAACAAATGAAGTTGAGTTTCTTTCATCGATAATTTTAACATGTAGGTGGTGCAAGCAGGGTTCCTGAGTTTCCCATTTCTTGTAAATCCTTTATGCTAGATTTATAGGACATTTTATCGATGATGGATTTTATCTTTAGGGTAGATAATGACAAATAGGTTGAGGAATTCCAAGTCACCTTTGAATACCAATTCTTCCATGGGGCCCCCTTTAGCATTAATTTTGTAGAGGTCATCACTGAAAATATGTCTAAATAGTTGGGAGAATTCTCCACCCAATCGATTTTTAGGTATTCATCTTTTCTAATGCATATTCTTTTGTACCAGAACACTAATTTCTTCCAAGGCCAATGCAACCTAGAATTAAAAATATTGGAGGCCACTGGTGATAAAAACCCTATCACCATTTGGACCCATGTCTTATCCTCTTCCGATGATTATTATACCTTCTCAGACTGCATCTTAGCCCCGAACCTTTAGGATTTCCACGAGGACCCCACTAGAATCATCCAGAGCCAGAGAGAGTGGTTAAAACAAATTCAAGTTATAGCCCTAGTCAAATCCCCTCCTTTTAATTAGTTCTTCAGGGTAGAATTTACTATGGTCTGGGTGCATGTGTTCAAAGATGAGCCTTTCTCATTGACTACTTTTGTTACTGACAGAATCTTAGCCCTAAAAGTGTACAAACAAATTGATACTATAGATTCAAACATCGGGATAGGAAGAAATAAAACCATGCTCTATAGACCTCAAATAGGTTTCAAAGGAATTGTAGTTGAGAAGAGAAAGGTCGAAGACTGTTACGTGCAAAATTGGTTTGCTTGGGGCTTCACCTCATTGTTGATCCTTGGCATTATGGTCAAGATGGTTGTTTGTCTAATAGGACCCTTCCAGTCCACCATAAACCAAGGCCTTATTGGGACCAAAGGCGCAACCTTGTGGCACCTATAAGAAATGTTTTTGTTCATCTCTCATACATTCACGAATTTGAGAGACCTAAGTGGCATGGCTTCTACATTGTGTTGGATAGTGCAAACCCAACATGGAAGATGCCTCCATCAATGAAGGCCACTCTAACCTAGCGAGATTGGAATGAGCAAAAGATCATCAATTTATGGATCTACCGACATGAGATTAAAGCACTGGCCTCTTAGGTGGATGATATCAACCTCGATGATGGCTTCCACAAAACATGGGATAAAGAACATTCTTCTCCTAAGTGTTTGAGAAATACCGAGGATAGCAAGGATGAGGGGTTTCCAATTATTAGAAGAATCCAAATTATTGTGAAATTAATGTTAAACATATTTTCTTATGTAGCTTCAGAAATGTTAATTTACCAAATTATGTTATTTAATTTGTTAAATGTACACACTCTTTTTTCTTAAAAAAAAAAACTATTTTATACACATACATTTGTCAAATATTATCTTGTTTTTAGGAATTAAATAAGATAAACATTATTGATTATTTATTGTCTTATTTTATCTTGTACCCTATTCAAAAGGGACTTATTTGTGAAATATACAACCATTTATGTCAAAGTTTTTTTTGTTTTTTTTTCAATAAAGGAAATATCACTATGTTGAGGATAGGTTTTAAGCGTAATACTTTTTGGGTATATATAATGACTATGGTAGAGGCATTTGTAGTCCTTTAATGATATTAAAATTTGCAAATTATATTTATGCATGACCTAAGGATTCTTTTTTAGATATATTGAAGGTTAATTAAACAATACAATCAAATTGATGATATATCCTGATGCTCTACAAAAAGGATTAGAAAATTTGTTTGATGGCAATACACACAAGAGCACAAGAAACAAACGTTAGTGTTAGCAACAAAAGCTTATCCTAAATAGGCATATCAAGAGAGATATTAAGCATGAAATAGAAAGCATACAAACATAGAATAGATAAACTATACTCCTCCAAATGCTAATCAAGATGCTCATAGTTGCTCCTCCCTTGTTCCTCTCCTCTCTAAGTTCCACATGAGTATAGCTCTCAGCTTTTAGCACTAGCCATGGATGCCATATGGAGATTCAAGATGGTTGAATATGATAAGCAAGGAGAAGGGTTCTATTTATAGAAGAAATGGGGAAATGAAGGGTTAAGATTGAGCAATCTTAACAAGGGTTAGGATTGAAAGATATTCAATCCATGTGAGACTTTCAACCCAATCCCACGTTGACAAGTGTCACCATGAGGAGGCTTGAGAGGAGAGATAAGGATCATTAAATGCTTGAGGGGACATGATGGTTACCCTAGGGGGTTGGGTTAGGGTTAGGTTAATGGATATTCCTTTTATCCAAGGGATAAATGAATGTGCAAGGGTTAAATGGTTACCTTAGTCAAAGAAATAAATCCTTTGAAGAGACCCATGAGTCAAAAGGATGGTTAAGTTAGAGGAAAGTCTCTAACCAAAGGTAAAAGGTGGGTTAATCATAAATGGTTATGTAAGAGCCTTTAATGGTTTGGAAGACTTTAGAGGTTAACCATTTGAAGACTTAAAGCTTTAATTGCCTTTCAAAGACTTTGAGAGCTTTGAAAAGTGACTCCAAGTTGTTTAGGAATGTGACAATATTTAGGGGGTGAATTAGGCTAATTAGAAGGAGTTAGAAGAATCTAGAAGGGATTTTCAATTAAAATAAAATAATTTATTTCAATTAAATGGTGTAATTTGCATTTGGATAGATATTTAAATAAATATTAATTTATTTAAATGTGAATGTGAATTTTGGATTTAAATAAATATTAATTTATTTACATGAGAAAAAGGAAGATAAAGCATTTAAATGCTTGAAGACTTTGAGGGAAACCATTAAAGGCTTGAGGAGACTCTAGAAGGAAGTCATTAAGTTTGAAGACTTTAAGGGAAACCATTAAAGGCTTAAGAAGACTCTAGAAGGAAGCCATTAAGTTTGAAGACTTTAAGGGAAACCATTAAAGGTTTCAAGTGGGTGAGGATAAATATGATTTTAAATAAACAATTTATTTAAAATAGTTGTGCAACTTGCATTTGTAGGAAAATACAAGTGGGTGGAGGATAAAGGTGATTTAAATAAATGTTAATTTATTTAAATGTGAGAGATGGGATTTTGGGGGATTTAAATAAATATTAATTTATTTAAATGTGAGAGAAGATTTAATTAAACAAATATGATTTATTTATTTAATTAATGGTCTGAATTTGGTTAAGTGAATTAAATCAAATAAATTGAATAATTTATTTAATTAATAGGAGAAGAGGATTAAGATGAATTAATTAAATATTAAATATTTAATTATTGATTGATGGTTAAATAATCAAATAAATACTAATTATTCATTTAATTAAGTGGACAGATTTATGTGACTACATTTGCCCCTCTTTGAGATGATGCGATTTTATCATGTCATTTCAAAGAAAGAAAAATAGGTGTGAAGAAATATGCCCCATAAATGTTAATTTAGTGGGTGGTATGCCCCCTCGAGAGATGAGCCAAAAATTTTCAAAAAATCAGACGATCTCTCGAAAAAGAACGAGAAATGGAGGGGAGGTAGAATAGAATTAGCAATAACAGTGAAAAAATAGAAGAAAATAGAGTGAATACGGAGAAATGGCAAGCCAGTGAGTACCCGTAGGTTATGCAGGAGATATAGTGCAAATGTTGTGTTGTGCTTTTGATTGATGCTATACAATTGATCAAAATTGGTTGGACAATCTGGTGCACTCAGTTTAATTGCCCCAGTCAAGTCAAAGCATGACAGTTGATGTCAGTTGTTCGCTTGGACATGATAAAGTCTGAGTAAGTGAATCAAAGTGACCTGTTGGTGACTTAGACAATTGATGTCATTGCTCGATGAAGTCAAGGTATAGGAAGCAAAATACTCGTTGAGACTTAGACAATTGATGTAATTGTCCATTGTGATTGTGTTTGATTGGTTGATCAATTTATAGTGTGTGTGTGTGTGTGTGTGTGTGTGTGTGTGTGTGTGTGATGGATGGTTGTGATGAATCATAACAGCCTCGTTGAGACTAGGTCATTATGATAAATGCCTATTGTAGTCTAGGTTTGCCATAATGGATTACTTGTTGAGACTTGAAGATACTTGATCAGAGTATCTGTTGATAGTCTAGGTGTGTGTGAGTCAATGTGCCTGTGTAGACAGTGTTGGTAGTATTGCATTATAACAGACAATGAAAGATTGTTGGCATTTCATAAGGATATTGAGAAGGTTGTTGATGATTATGGATATAACTGATTAAAGATGTTTACTATCTTGATATTATTATTTTGTCATTGATGTCAAGAAATTGATTTTCTAATTCAGTATGATGTTGCCATATTTTGAGAAGTATGATATGAAGATTATAAAGATGTCGGTAAAAGACACAGGAAAGAATATGATGAATAAGGGGATGAATAAGGTATTCAATGGGCAACTAGTACCGAGTCAAACAATGATGAGATCATGATGTTTTACATTGTTTTAACATCATACATATGTTGTAAAATGTAAAGGTTAATACTATACTATGTTATCAAGCAAAGAACCTAGTCGGTAAACCCTAAGGAACCTAGTCGATAAACCCTAAGGTTATCGCTATCGGTTAATGAAGGCGGAATGTCTACCAAGTGAAATTTAGTATTCACCGAGTTGTAACTGAGCTATAACAGAATGCATTAAATGTTTACATGCGGTATTTAATGAAGGAAGCTGATGAGCGGGAACTGATCAATGATTGGTGAGCCGTGAATGAAGTTTGTTAACGAGTCTAAGGCAATGAAAAGTCTGCATGAAGATCTATAGCTCAAATTGAACCGCAATACCCTGGCATAAGTTCCAAGACTAATATGCAAGTTCCAAGGCGGGGTAAAACATTTTCAGATCGAAAGATGCATTGAACCTAGACAAGATTGAAGATCTGATGGCTATGATTGATCATGGGAAATGTGATCATCGAGATTAAGCAGCTACCTAATTGTTTATAAATAGGAAACTATTGATAAACAATGTATGCGGGCAAGTGCATGCACATGGATGCTACATAGTGATTACCGAGCACAGAAGCTTGAAGACCTGTTAGAATAAAAGAGTATAGAAGCCCAACAGATAGACAAGATTAGTTCTATGTCTAGATTGTATTGAACAAATAAGAATCTGCTTTAGCATTTTAGATGTGAAGTTGCAGATAGATTTTTATTACTGTTATTTTGTGAAAGTGATAGAAAATCTCTTAATCGAGTGGACTTAACAGTCTTATTTGTAAAACCCTCTAGCAAGGTGACATTCCGATTGAGTGTTTGAAATCCTTTAACAAGGTTACTTCTAACAAAGTGAAGATCCTAACAGATCTGAGGGAAATCCCTTAACCGGGTCACATCTAGCAATGTGTTTGTAATCTTTAACAGGATTTGTTTTTAACCGAGCATAATCCAGAAGAGTATATTTCTTAGTGGGTCCAAAATCCCACAGTGGTTTTTCCCTATTTGGGTTTCCACGTTAAATCTGGTGTTATGAGGTTTATAATGTTTATATGCTTTTGAGTTTGCATGTTTGACAGTTTTGGTTATATTACTGAAATATATGTTACCGAGGTTGAATCTAGTGTTTTTATGGAAGATTAAGTTTGTATGATTCACCCCCCCTCTCATCTTGTTGGCTATTGGATTTGTACTTATATTAAGTATCAGAACTATCAATTGGTATCAGAGCTATCGATTGGTATCAGAGCTTTGGACTCCGGAAGGAAAGTTTAAAGGCACTTGAGTTAAAGATCCAAGATGTATAAGAGGGATGCACCGAAGCTGAACAAGTCAAGTTTCTCTACATGGCAGAAAAGGATGAAGCTACATCTATCAGGAGTTGGAAAATATGATGTATACTATCTGGAGAATGATTTTGTCACACCGAGCACCTATCCATTGACTATGGAAGAGATAAAGGCAAAGCAAGAACATATTCAAGCAACAATTGAAATAACATCTGCATTGACTGATTCAGAGTTTAATGATCTAGAAGGCTACAATGATGCAAAGGCAATGTGGGATAAGCTCATATCAGTATATGGAGGAGATGAACATGTTCAAATAGCAAAAATAGATAGTCTAAGAGGACAACTTGAATCTATGAGGATGAATGAAGGTGAGAACATAACTCAGTACAATACAAGACTAAAGGAGATTGCCAATCAAATCAAAGGAGCAAGTGGAACTATTGAAGAAAAAGATATAACAAGTAAGTTGTTAAGAACCCTTCTACCAGCTTATGCGATCTGAGTCTCTGCAATCAATGAATTGAGGTCTGTACCTAATATACCAGTGTCTTTAGATGCTACTATTGGTAAGCTACATGCATTTGAGTTAAGTAATTTTGATAATAGTGGGTCTTCGGTAAATAAAGTTGAATCTGCATTTAGTTCTTTTCATCTTGATGAATCTAATAATTTCAATGAAAGAAAGTATAAGTACTCTGAAGGAGATCACAGTGGAGCAAGTGAAAGATTTCGTAAGAACATGGAGGCAGTACACAAATTATATGAGGAAATCAGAAAGCAAGAAGAGTTTGAAGCACTATTAGCCAAAAGGTTACCGAGAGGCAAAGGTAAGTATAAAGGAAAACTACCTTTGAAATGTTTCAATTGTGATAAAATAGGACATATGGCTTCTAACTGTCTTGACAAAGATTCTACTGAAAAGAGAGATTACCGAGATAATAGATAGAAAGATAATCATTACAGAGGACACAGAGACTTCAGAAGAAGAGATAGAAAGACATGACTAATAGCTGATGAAGAATCCAATGATGATAAATCAGGTGATACTGATACAGAGGAAGTAGTTTATGTGGCTATCAAGGATGGATCAGATGAAGAAAGGTATGAAGAAAAAGCCCTAATATCTCACATAAACACTAATGATTCTTGGATCATAGATAGTGGATGCTCACATCATATGACAGGAGATAAACACAAGTTTGTTACATTAGAAGATTATGATGGAGGCTATGTTAGATTTGGTAATGATGCACCATGTTCGGTGAGAGGTAAAGGATCTATAACACTTCTTGATAATGCAAGATGCAATGATGTTTATTGGGTTGAAGGTTTGAAACACAATTTGTTGAGTGTAGCACAACTAAACAACACAGGTTACCGAATAGAATTTCAGAAAGGAATTGTCAAAGTTCATGACAAGAATGGAAATTTAGCTGCTACCGGGACACAAACAAAAGGTAATACATTTCACCTTGACTCAACTCGGAATAAGTGTTTGCATGCAAAGTTAGATGATACCTAGTTATGGCATAAAAGGTTTTGTCATGTCAATTTTGATAATCTGGTCAAAATAAGTAAGAAGCACCGAGTAAGAGGTCTACCGAGTCTTGAAAAACCTGAGAATGCTATGTGCCGAGAATGCCAGATGGGTAAGATGACAAGATCAAGCTTTACAAATAAGTCTTACACTTCTAAGTGAATTTTAGATCTAGTGCACACTGATCTTTGTGGTCCTATAAAAGTTCAAAGTTATTATGGTGATAAATATTTCATATTATTTGTGGATGACTATTCAAGGATGATGTCAGTAATGTTTTTAAAAGAAAATTCAGAAGTTTTTCAAATGTTTAAATGGTACAAGGCAAGAGTTGAAAATGAAACAGGAAGACAACTGAAATGTCTTAGATCAGATAGAGGAGGAGAGTTCACATCTGATGAGTTCAACTTATTTTGCAATGATCATGGTATTAAAAGACAAGTCTCTGCACTGAGAACTCCACAGCAGAATGGAATAGCTGAGAGAAGAAACATATCTATTGTGGATTGTGCTAGAACACTGATGATTGAAAAGAAGGTGCCACAAACATTTTGGAGAGAAGCAATAAGCACAACAATTTACACCTTGAACCGAGTTCAATTGAAGAAAGGTACTTTGAAGACACCATATGGAATCTGGTATGATAAGAAACCTAATGGTAGTTATTTTAAAATCTTTGGAAGTAGATGCTATGTTCATGAAGATGATAGAAATGGAAAATTTGATTAGAAAAGTGAAGAAGGAACGTTTCTAGGTTATTCTTCTAGAAGCAAAGCATTTAAATGTTTGATCAAATCATCTAACAAAATAGTAGAAAGTGCAAATGTGAAAATTGATGAATTTGTAGAAAGAAACGATGAAGGAAATTCCAAGGAACCAGAAGACTATGATGAATTTGTCTATGTTCAACTGACAAGTCCTACCGAGAAGACTGTTAAAGAAAAAGAAGAGAATATTTAGTTACCGAGTGATGAAGAAGATCATACAGAGCCTACCGAGCCTGTATTAGCCAAGTATGTCAGGGGACATCATGCACCAAGTCAAATTATAGGAGATAAGGATGATCCAGTGATGACAAGGAACAAATTGAGATAGAACACATGTTTGATATCTGAATTTGAATCGAGAATAGTGAAAGAGGCATTTAACAATGAAGATTGGATAAATGCTATCATAGAAGAGATTGATCAAATCAAGAAGAATGACACATGGACACTAATCCCAAGACCGAATGACAAAAATGTAATCGGTACAAAGTGGATTTTCAGAAACAAGCTAAATGAAAAAGGAGAGGTCATTCAAAACAAAGCAAGACTAGTTTACAAAGGTTATGCTCAAGAAGAAGGAATTGATTATGGTGAAATTTTTGCACCTGTTGCTAGACTTGAAGGAGTAAGAACATTGTTGGCCTATGCTGCTTTCAAAAATTTCAAGGTATATCAAATGGATGTCAAATCTGCATTTTTGAATGGAATATTAGAAGAAGAAGTTTTTATTGAACAACCTGAAGGATTTGTTGAAGACAATAATAAAGATCAAGTATGTAAATTGAACAAAGCTTTATATGGCTTGAAACAAGCACCAAGAGCATTGTATGAAAGATTGCACTCTTATTTGATTAAGATTGGTTTTATAAGGACAAGTGAGAACAACAACATGTACATGAAGAATGATGAAAATGGAATACTGATCTCAGCCATATTTGTTGATGATATTATATTTTGTGGAAATGACTTTATGCAAGAACTTTGGAAATGAAATGAGCAAAGAATTTGAGATGTCATTAATTGGTGAGATAAAGTATTTTATAGGTTTACAGATACTGCAAATGAAAAATGAGATTATCATTACACAATCCAAGTACATAAAAGAAATCTTGAAGAAATTTGGAATGGAGGATTCAAAACTAGTAAGTACTACTATGACTACCAACTGTAAATTGTCAAAGAATGATGAATTTGCATCTGTTGATGAGACACTTTACCGATCCATAATTGGAAAGATACAATATGTTGTTCACAGCAGACCAGACATAGCACATGCAGTAGGTATTGTTGCAAGATTCTCTGTAGATCCTAAGGAAACACACATGACAACAATCAAAAGAATTTTTAGATACTTGAAAGGCACAGAGGATTATGGCTTAGTATATGAGAAAGGAAATGATTTTGATTTAAAAGTTTATACTGATACTAATTGGGCAGGCAACATTGATGACAGAAAAAGCACAAGTGGAGGAGCTTTCTTTTTAGGAGAAAGACTAGTGAGTTGGCTTAGCAAAAAGCAAGGATGTGTTTCACAGTCAACAACAGAAGCTGAATACGTTGCTGCAGCATTGAATTGTACCAACATTTCATGGATCAAACAACTGTTGGAAGGTATAACTGAGAAAGTTACCGAGCCAGTAACTATATTCTATGACAATACTAGTGCCATTAATATTTCAAAGAATCCTGTTATGCACTCTAAGACAAAGCACATATCTATCAAATGTCATTATCTTAGAGAAGAAGCTAAAGAGAAGAAAGTGCTATTGGAGTATATTAGCACAAAGGAACAAATAGCAGATATCTTCACCAAACCACTACCAAGGGATACTTTTGAATATCTCAGAAGTAAGTTAGGGGTCCTACCCCTATCTTCTACTCACTAACCGAGTCGGTGAAAGCATCAATCCGATGACTCTAATGAATATCTTTTGGGAGTTGATGTTGATTTATACACTTTAGGATGTTTTCTAAATGTGTACAGGAAATATTACAAGGAACAAGAATTGAAGACAAATGCTCTGACCGAGACTCAGCTGATACACAATAGCAGGAAATAACTTCTTATAGAAAGTAATTATGTTTTAGTTCTTTACTTTTTGGCATTGTTTTCAAAGGGGGAGAAGACCTACAAAGGGGGAGAAGACTAATATAAAGGAAGAAGACCTATCGGGGGAGAAGACTAAAAGAAAACTGAGCAAACTATAGATTGAAAAGAAAACTGAACAGGAAAAGTCTAATGTATGGGGGAGAGCATTTCAGCATTTCAGAATCACAGCAATCCGAATCTTTTAAGGTCAAATCAATTTGTTTTGCCATCAATGCCAAAGGGGGAGATTGTTGGCAATATTGCATTATAACAGACAATGAAAGATTGTTGGCATTTCATAAGGATATTGAGAAGGTTGTTGATGATTATGGATATAACTGATTAAAGATGTTTACTGTCTTGATATTATTATTTTGTCATTGATGTCAAGAAATTGATTTTCTAATTCAGTATGATGTTGCCATATCTTAAGAAGTATGATATGAAGATTATAAAGATGTTGGTAAAAGACACAGGAAAGAATATGATGAATAAGGGGATGAATAAGGTATTCAATGGGCAACTAGTACCGAGTCAGACAATGATGAGATCATGATGTTTAGATTGTTTTAACATCATACATATGTTGTAAAATGTAAAGGTTAATACTATACTATGTTATCAAGCAAAGAACCTAGTCGGTAAACCCTAAGGAACCTAGTCAATAAACCCTAAGGTTATCGCTATCATTTTATGAAGGCAGAATGTCTACCGAGTGAAGTTTAGTATTCACCGAGTTGTTACCGAGTTGTAACCGAGCTATAACAGAATGCATTAAATGTTTACATGCGGTATTTAATGAAGGAAGCTAATGAGTGAGAACTGACCAATGATTGGTGAGTCGTGAATGAAGTTTGTTAACGAATCTAAGGCAATGAAAAGTCGGCATGAAAATCTACAGCTCAGATTGAACCGCAATACCCTGGCACAAGTTCCAAGACTAATATGCAAGTTTCAAGGTGGGGTAAAACATTTTCAGATCGAAAGATGCATTGAACCTGGACAAGATTGAAGATCTGATGGCTATGATTGATCATGGGAAATGTGATCAAGGAGATTAAGCGGTTACCTAATTGTTTATAAATAGGAAACTGTTGATAAACAATGTATGCGGGCAAGTGTATGCACAGGGATGCTACATAGTGATTACCGAGCACAGAAGCTTGAAGACCTATTAGAATAACATAGTATAGAAGCCCAGCAGATAGACAAGATTAGTTCTATGTCTAGATTGTATTGAACAAATAAGAATCTGCTTTAGCATTTTAGAAATGAAGTTGCAGATAGATTTTTATTACTGTTATTTTGTGAAAGTGACAGAAAATCTCTTAACCGAGTGGACTTAACAGTCTTATTTGTAAAACCCTCTAGCAAGGTGACATTCTGATTGAGTGTTTGAAATCCTTTAACAAGGTCACTTCTAACAAAGTGAAGATCCTAACAGATCTGAGGGAAATCCCTTAACCGGGTCACATCTAGCAATGTGTTTGTAATCTTTAACAGGATTTGCTTTTAACCGAGCATACTCTAGAAGAGTATATTTCTTAGTGGGTCTGAAATCCCACAGTGGTTTTTCCCTATTTGGGTTTCCACGTTAAATCTGGTGTTATGAGGTTTATGATGTTTATATGCTTTTGAGTTTGCATGTTTGACAATTTTGGTTATATTACTGAAATATATGTTACCGAGGTTGAATCTGATGTTTTTATGGAAGATTAAGTTTGTATGATTCACCCCCCCCCTCTCATCTTGTTGGCTATTGGATCTATACTTATATTAAGTATCAGAACTATCAGACAGAGTAATTGGCTTGACTGGGTTGATGAAACATGATGTAGGGTATGTGATGCTGATTATTGAAATGGGGAGGGTGAGGGGGGGATTCAATGTTAGATAGAAGATATGGAGGACATATGGCTCATTCCTATGGAAGAAGATGAAAATAGAGTATCCATTGTCATTGCTATGTATGCATGATATGCATCTATTATGAATGTATGGATGGAATGCAACAAAATGCAATATATATAGATGAGATGGAATGACAATCCATAGTGATTTTATTTTTCATCATTGAGCATGATAGTGTTGTAAGAAAATACAAGCAACTTGACATAATGATTCAAGATGACCTGAGTATTCCTTTCATGGATTTTTATATAGCAAGTTAATACAAGAAACTTGATATAATGGATCAAGTTGACCTGAGTATTACTTGTGGAATAGACAAGGATTATCTCCTTTCATGCATGACTTGGAACGTCCTCCTTGATCTTTTGTCGATCACATCCTAAGACAAGTGCATACCGTAGTAAGAGATAAATCATTATCGAGCATGAATGATGCAGTAGGAACCAAAGATGGAGCATTGTACCTGCAAGCAAACAACATATATATAAAGAATAAAGAATATGGACCCTTGATAATGGTTCATGATCATATGGTCGAGGTATACATTGTAGTCAACAAGCCTTAGTGATCTATGACTGTATTTTGTATATGATCACGTAGCTTAGTGAACTTCCCACATAGAAACCATTAGTACATGCCCTAGAACTTCATCAAAATAATTCACAATAGACTTACAAACAATGCTTAGGAATCGTCCCAGCCACTCTAATCACTTGTGGATATCCCAGAGTAGCATAGGAACCTGATATATATAAATGAATGAATAACCTATAAATCAACCAAGTATTTGATAACTTAAACATAATTTTCTTGTCAAAGAAATGTCATCATGTCTTTGTTTTGGTAAGGAAGGATGCATCCTTGTTGAAGACAGTTTGTGTGTCGATTGTTGATTGTTTGGTCGATATGATAAGTGATCATCGTGTGAGTATTTTTTAATGCTTGTTTGGTATCTAATCAGATGAGTATGTACAAGGTGTTGCCATGTTTTTGTTTGATTTTTTTGATGTTTTTTGATGTTTTTGGATTTTGTGATTTTGAATGTTTTTGGTATTTTGTGATTGTTTTGAATATTTTTTGGATTTTGTGAGACAGTTTTTGAATGAAGAACTCAATGAATCACCAGTAATGCAGAATCCACTTCCATCAATAGGTTAAGGGCATTGCCCCTAGTGTTAGACATGACTATGAAAAAAAGTTGGATGCAAGACGCATGAAGTACTTTTCTTGATTGCAGATCAATAACAAGCCATGGTTTGGGCGGATGGATGTGTGTATGTAATGAATGTGATCGCAACAAGCCTAAAAGAAAATGGAGCCATAGCCTTTACGAGTGGTGCCTCTTTGCCAGGTATTCACCATCGCACTTACCCAAGGTGCCACCAGAGTGGTTGTTCACCATTTGTATGTATGATTTTTCTTTACTATTTTGATGTTTTTGTATTTTCTTCAGGACACTTTTCTGAATGTTTTTGGTATTTTTTCGGTATGTATGGGAGCTTGATGCTCTGTACAGCTTATGTATAAAATCATTTGAGGTGCATGTTGTTGATTGGATCTGCTAGCGGTTCTCCTTCTGAAGTAGCCAACTGATATGCCCCAGACCCAAATACAGTAGTAATAACATATGGACCCAGCCAGTTTGATTCAAACTTTCCCTGATGTTCTCTATTTGGTTGGTTATGAGGATTCTCTCAAAGAACAAGATCACCTACCTCAAATGTACGAGGTCTAACCCAATGATTATAGCTTCTACTCATGTGTTGTTGATAGGCTTTGAGGTGGTTGTATGCAGCTTGTCATTTCTCATCAAGTAGCTCTAAGTCCTAAAGACGTGATACTCAGAATGCTTCATCATCAATGAGATTATGCAAGGAAACCCGTAGTGATGGTATTTCAACTTCAATAGGTAAGATAGCTTTTGCTCCATAGACCAGTGAGTAGGGAGTTGCGCATGTAGGGGTTCGAATGCTAGTGCGGTATTCCCATAGTGCTGGATTCAATTGAACATGTCAATCACGACCGACATCATTGACTATTTTCTTAAGGATTCTTAATATGTTCTTGTTTGATGCTTCGGCCTGACCATTGCCTTATGGGTAATAGGGAGTGGAAAAGCGATGTTGGATGTGAAACTTCTCACAGAGCTCACGAACATCCTGATTTTTGAAAGGAAGACCGTTATCTGTGATGAAGGACATGGATACACCATATCGACATATGATGTAATTGAGGGTGAATGAGGCGATCTACTTGTCAGTGACTTGGGTAAGTGGAACAACTTTGATCCACTTTGTGAAGTATTTAGTGGCGGTAATAATGAATTTGTGGCCGTTGGATGAAGATGGATGGATTTTACCCACAAGGTCAAGGCCCCATTGACAAAAAGGCCATGGTGTTGTGATTGGCTGCAATTCCTGTGCTAGTGTATGTATCAGGTCTCCATGAACTTGGCATTTCTTGCACTTTCTGACAAAGTAGTAGGAGTATTTTTCCATGGATGGCCAATAGTATCTAGTGCGCATGCGTTTCTTGGCTAGTGACAAACCGCTTGCATGAGTTCCACAAATTCCTTCATGTACCTCTTCCAAGGCCTTTGTTATCTCATCCTGTTCCAGACATCGAAGGAGACTACCATCAAGACTGTGTCAATATAGGGTTTCGGCAATAATGGTATATCGAACGGTTTGGCGAATGAAGGTTTTATGTTGGTTATTCGATTGGTTAGGAGGAAGTGTGTGATCGTGGAGGTAGGTGTAAAACTCATCATACCATGGGGATTCAGAACTGACAAGGTGACATATCATCTCGGATTCGGGGATATCATAAGCAGGAATCTAAAGCTATTCGACCAAGAACTCATAGCGTGTTGAATTTTGTGGAAGATCTAGGAGAGATGCAATGGTAGCCATAGCATCCGCAACTCGATTCTAATCTCTGGGTATCTACTCAGAGGTTATAGTAGTGAATGATGCCTTTAATTTGTCCACCAATTGTTTGTATGACATGAGTTCATCATCCTTGGTCTGATATTCATCGGTTGCTTGTCGAATGACCAGTTGGGAGTCACCATATACTTGCAGTTCTTGTAACTTCTATTGTATGGCTAGCTTGAGTCTTGTGATCAAGGACTCATACTCTGCTATGTTGTTTGTGCATGGAAATGTGAGCCTATAAGACTTCGAGATGTTGTCACCTTGAGGGGTGATAAACAAAATGCCTGCCCTCAAGCCATGCCTAGTGTATGGACCATCAAAGTATAGTTTCCATGGTTGTGCTTCTGTGATCATGAATAGCTCTTCATCTGGAAAATTGGAAATGAGAGGATGATCACCTATGAGTGGTGCATCGGCCAACTAATCTGTAATAAATTTCCCTTTGATGGCTTTACGGTCCACATACTCGATGTCAAATTCACTTAGAATCATCACTCATTTGGCCAAGCGGCCAGTCAATGTTGCTTTGCTAAGTAAGTACTTGAGCGGATCAATCTTTGCAATGAGTTGTACCTTGTGTGTTAACAGATAGTGCCTCAATTTAGTGGCTGCCAAGATTACTGCTAGGCAAGCTCACTCAATAGGTGTGTAATTGAGTTCATAGCCAACCAATGTGCGAGAGATGTAGTATATAGCACATTCTTTTCCTTCTACATTGTGTTGATCCAATAGTACACCCAATGTTGTACTTGTTGCCGAAATATAGAGTAATAGAGGCCTACTTGAATCTGGTGGGATCAACAATGGCGTATTCATGAGATAATCTTTAAGCATCTGGAATGCTTGCTAGCATCTAGCATCCCACTAAAAGTGGATATTTTTGTGTAGCAGGTATGTAAATGGGTGACACTTATCTGCCAGTTGTGCAATGAATCTTCTGATAGATTGAAGCCACCCTTGGAGTGTCCTTAGATGACTGATGTTGTTTGGTGGTGGCATGTCCATGATTTCTTTGACCTTTGCAGGATCGACCTCAATGCCTTTGCTTGAGACAATGTATCCTAGAAGTTTTCCCGAGGTTACTCCAAAGACACATTTATTTGGGTTGAGTCGAACATGATATTGTTCCAGTCTATCAAAGATTTTCTCTAATATGTCCAGATGACCTTCTCTTGTGAGTGATTTTGCCAGTAAGTCATCAACATAATCTTCCATTATGGTATGCATCATATCATGGAAGATAGTGGTCATTGCTCGTTGGTAGGTCGCTCCTGCATTCTTTAGACCAAAAGGCATTACATTCCAGCAGTATGTGCCCCATGGACATGTGAAGGTTGTCTTATGCTGATCCTCTGGAGCGATCTTTATCTGATTGTATCCTGAAAAAGCATCCATGAGTGAAAGCATGGCATGTCCTGCTATTAGGTCCACTATGATGTCAATGTTTGGTAGGGGGAAGTCATCCTTAGGACATGCCTTGTTCAGATCTCTAAAGTCAGTACAAATACAGATGCCCCCATTTGGTTTGCCGACATGCACAGTATTGGAAATCCAATCTGCATAATCAATTGGTCAAATGAAACCAACATCCAAAAGTTTCTTAAAATCTATTTTGACTAGGATTGCAATATGAGGATGCATCTTGCGAAGTTTCTACTTGACAGGCTTGGCTCCTGCGGCGACGGTGAGGTGAAGCATGACTAAATCCGGAACAAGACCAGGCATGTCTGTATATGACCATGCAAAGTTAATCTGGAATTTCTGGAATAATTTAACAAACTTGGGTTGTTCCTCTGAAGTCAAAAGAGATGTCAGATGTATGTGGTGAGGAGTTTCAGGAGTCCCCACGTTGTATTCTTTTGTTTCCTCGATGAGAATTGTCGATCATTCCTGCTGTGTACTAGAAGGGAGGATGTCAAACCTTTCATCCTCAGGCGCCTTAGAGAGGTTTTTGCCATTGGATATGCTCTTTCTTTTTACTTTTGTGGGATCAAACAGTGCCAAAGTGTGGTTTTCACTGCAAGATCCATGTTTTCTTGTTATATTTTTGTAGCTGAAAGGTTTGGCATCCGCATCAAAGTATGATGCGCTATTAAGTTCTATGGAAAATCCAGCTTTGTGATCCCCGCTTGGTATGTTATCCTATAATTCCAAAAAGTCAATGATCACTTCATCATTTTGGAAGTGGTCAAGGCATGGGGGATTAGGTTGGTTCCATTCGATGAGTTCAGGATGTATAATGGGTATTACCTCATCGATTAGGTTAAGTTTGTTAGATGTGTCAGTGAGGGTTAAGATGTTGTGGTCAAGGTCATTGATGGTACTCTCCCTATCAGAATCAGGTGTAGGATGTGACATAGGGTTTGTGGAAGAAGTTTCCAGCTCAGGAACCCAAGAGGTCTTTATCTGTGCTTCTCCATAAACATGGATGTCTTTGCGGGGTGGAGGAGGTGATGTGTCTTCCTCATCTGAAGTATTAAGTTGTACCGAATCAATTTCCCACTCATGCGAGTCAGTCTCTGAGTCACTTTCCAGTAGCCGATTATTGTACTAGACTAGGATATCTTTTGAGTTAAACACTGCAGGTGTGATCGGTTGATGTACCTTTGTAGATGAAATGATCGGTGCCATAGGAAGAAGTATGGGGATCAATGGATCCGATACAAGGAGTATTGGTAGTGTTGAATCTGTTGCTTCTGCTGGAACTGCTGGTGTTGTAGATACTACTGGGAATTCAGATATAGTTGTTGCTGCTAAGGGGACTATTGATGTTATTGTTGCTGCTGAAGGTGTTGTTGGTTTGATTGATGAGATGGCTGGCATTGCAGATGGTTTCACTAGGATTTTTAGCCTCAATGGGGCAATTGCTATGGTTTTTGGTGTTTCTTTTATAATCAAAGGCGACCTCTTTGTAGTAGGTTGATATAGTGGTTTGCTGGGTTTCCCTTTGAATATGAGCTTAGGAAGGATCTCCTTTTGAAAGCTTAAGCCTGTATTATCTTTGGGTTTTAATTCCGGCTACTGCGGTTCATGTTGCCCTTGCTTACAATGCCCTAAAGCACTTTGACCATCATATCCCATTCTTTGCATAATGAGAAGGCCTTTTCCATATTGATCTGTGGGAAGCTTAGCTTGTGGGATGTCTGCGGTGATGGGATCTTTATAGATCCATTCTGCTAAGGCTTCATCTCTGGTCTCTTCTTCTTGACTCTTTCCAAGGATGAACGGCGTCAAAGTACATGTTGGCTTGATCAATGGTTGTTGAAGTAACCATTGAGGTTTACCATGTGTTCTAGGAGAAGTGGGCATTTGTCCAACATAAAAGAGTTGGCTAAGATTGTATTCCCCAGGACCTTCCTCTGCTATTTTCATCTTGAGCTTCTCTTGCTTGGGTATAGTGGTGTTTGAACTGGAAAGAGAGGCTGGATTTACATATGATGTGGATGAGATGACTTCTCTATTGTTGGGAATGGTAATCTCAGGCTGATGACTGATATTATGACAATATGCAAAGGGGTTGGCATTGCCCAGGATTGTGATTTCTACACCATTATCCAGGAACTTGATACACTGATGGTAGGTGGATGGAACAAATTGCATGGCGTGTATCCAAGGTCTTCCTAAGAGTAAATTGTATGGCAGAGGAAGTTCTAGAACTTGACAGATGATGTGTTTCACCATAGGGCCTACTCGGATTGGTAGCACAACAACTCCTTTGGATGAACGCTCTACATCATCATAGGCTTTGATTGTGATCTTCTTGCGGGGATCCACTGATTCAATTGCATATCCCAAAGCTATGACTAATTGTAGTGTACAAATATTCAGGCCTGCTCCATTGTCGATCAAGACTCGCTTGATCCTATGCTGGTTGATAAACCCTTCAATGTGTAGTGAGGCGTTGTGAGGTTGCTGGAAGGATGAGTTGTCACTTTTAGAGAAAGTGAGACAAGGTGATGACCTTATATTTCCAACCATGGCTTGGAACTGATCTGTATTTAGGTTTGCAAGGACTGACGCCTCTTGGAGAGCTTGATCCAAGATTGTTTTATGGGATGGAGATAGGTGTAATAGCTCTAAGATAGATATCAGTGCGTGCGTTTTGTCTAACTATTCCATAAGGTTATACTATTTTGGGATAGATGGGGTGCCTTGTGGAGCTGCTTTTATGGCAATCTTGCTGCGACATGTAACAACATTGCAAGTGGAGTTGGGATTTTTGATGGTAATAGTTGCAATTTGTTCATTAGCATCGTATAGGTGATTCACAGTGTAATTATATGCGGCTTGAGTATAATTGGTGGTATCTGTGTTTCTCCCTGAAGTGGAAGGACCCCTTTGATCATGTGATGGAAGTGGATTTTTAAACATGAGATGATCATTGTTTGTTGTCTTTGGGTCATGGCCTTCGATTTCGATTTCACCTCAATCAATAAGATCCTGAATAAGATCTTTCAATATGCGATAATTGCTTGTTTTATGTCATTCCCTTGATGGAAGTCGCATTGTTCAGTATCCCTCCACCATGAAGGTTTGATTTGAGGTTCATAATTTGATGTTTTGGGCAAGGTCACCAGATTTTGAGAAACCAACTGACGTAACACTGTTTCGATGGGTTCCCCTAAGGGAGTGTATGTTCGTTTTGGTTTAAAATTTTGTTGACATTTTCTAGGTTTCTCTTGAGATGTGCTGCAGCCTTGATTTGGAGGAGCAACCGTGTTATTCTTGGGTGGGGGATTCTGTCCTGCAAATCAAACCACGGGTTGTGCACTTTTGATAGTTCTTGCATTTTTGTTTTTGTTCCAGAAGTTAGGCTTGTCACTATTGAAGCGTGG
Organism: Cryptomeria japonica; assembly: GCF_030272615.1. NCBI lineage: Eukaryota > Viridiplantae > Streptophyta > Pinopsida > Cupressales > Cupressaceae > Cryptomeria > Cryptomeria japonica. The sequence continues at coordinate 224,613,315 of NC_081409.1, forward strand.
GCGAGGGCCATACTTTGGTTCATTATATATTTTGATAAGCCCTTTTTTTATGAGAGCCCGCTCACATTTTAAGCCTTTTGTGATCATGCCATTGAAAGATTTTGTGTCTTTTACATCTAGGTGAAATTCCATTTCGTCATTTAAATTGGAAATAAATATTTCCACTAGTTCTTGTTCAGGTAACTGAAGAGAACGTCTACTAGACATTTGATGCCATTGTTGCAGAAAGATTGAAAATAGCTCACCTGGTTTTTGTTTAGTGTTACATAGATCAGCCATGGTGATATCATGCTCAATGTTGTGTGAGTAGTGTGCCGGGAACTTCTGGACTAGCTCTTCGAAGGTCCTAATGCCACCTGGTAATCAGGAAAACCATGATGTGGTTGTTCCTCCCAAGATTTGGGGAAAAAGGCACAATAGGTACATATCCTCGTATGCCACTTCGAGGCAAGCTGAATGGAATTCTCAAACATGATCACGAGGATATCCTTTTCCTCTATACTTATCAAACTTGGGTGTTTCAAACCCTCGTGGAAAAGGTGGCATGTGAAGATTCCTATCAAAGGGATAGCAACAAATGTCATTGAGTGAAAATTGATTAGTTTTCATTGTTGGGCAAGATTTTCAACTTGTTGCCGCAATATCTCTATTTCATTCAGAGGAGGAGGAGGTGGTGGATTACCTTGATGAAGGTTGTATCTGATGGGATCTCGACCTCTTTCTTCCTCATTGCGACTTTGGCGTTCTGATGCTTGTCTTAGTTGTGCAACATCAAAGTCAGAGGGTAGTTTAGCCCCCTCTTGAGCAAGTCTTAAAAAGTGAGCATCAACATTGCTCCTGAGTATTTCGTCAAAAAGTCTATTAAAGAGAGGGTTGTGGTGTGCCCTTTTTATTGCCGCAGGAGTAGGAGTACTTAGATTTTTGTCATTTACGTTTCCTCCCAGGGCTTCTTGGAATTCATTGATATTGTCTTCCTCTTCTTCTGCAATTTCTATTTGTCTTGTTCTAGATCTAGTTTGAGCCATTTTGTTTACAAGTTTTTGTTGAAGTTGGGTGAAAATGATGATGAGTTGTTGATGAAATGAGAGATTTATGTTTGGTGGGTTGTTTTGCATATGGATCTCTAGCACTAAAGGTAGATGTTACCAAAGTTCTTTCTTGATTTGCTTGTTGTGTTTGATTGACAAAGTTTGGTGTGATAAGGTTTAGAGAGATCTGAAATGTGTTATAGACCCAACTACCTAGTAATGAGAGGATTCACTCATAGACTAGTTTTAACCTGCATAGAAATGCCTCTAGGATGAGTTTATCCTAGATGTAGAGACACTTTAAAAAGTGATATTTTTTGTGTTTGATTCAAGCAATATCGAAAATAGAATTTAGGACAAGAACCTCTTAATGTTTTGAGAGTTGAAATGGATTGATGATGTGAATGTGATAATGGATGAGATGCTAGCTTCAATAAAAACTTTGTGTCACATAGGGGACAAATTCTTCTTCTTCTCTTTTAGGAGTTGGTGGTTCTTCCCGAGCTACGTTATATGTGATGCAAATGTCTGGAAAGAAGTTAGGGTTGATCTTGCCTCCTTTGTTCTTGTGATAACTCAAAGTGCGATATTGCATAAAAGCTCGGCGGTTTAATGACTCTTGATCAAATTCGTTTGATTTCCCTTGAAGATAAAGACGCATGTGATGTAGAAAAGCTCTATTAGAGATATAGATTTGTCTATTAAGATAGAAGAATTTCCTCCTTTTGATAAGATCCTTTGAGCTCAATGGTCTTTTCTTCAAGTTGATGTGTTGATGAAGATTCTTCTTTCTCAAGATGTGAAGAATGGTCATATAGTTTGATACTTTTGCTGTTTGATTTTGATCATTTGTTGGTTTCTGAAAAATGTTTGTGTTGGATGAATAATTGTTTTGGAATTTATTTTTGATTTTCTTTGACAAGAAAACAAAGCAAGCACACAAACACAAGAATGTTGCCTCAAAAAGTCACAAATAAGTATGGGTCTAGATCAACCCAATCCTTGGACTTTTTATGACCCTTTCCTTTAAATGTATTTTAGGTGTTTTCCAAAGCCTGAAGTTGGCTCAATTTGCACTGGTCTTGACTGAAAATGAAAATACTTCAAAACACTCTTTATCCCTAAGGTCAAATGGCCAGTTGCGATAAGTTCAGCCCACATCTTGATATTTCTTCGACTTTGGTACTACATACCTTATGAATCCCGACGTGGCAGGTAAGAATGTGATATACTAAGTCTTACACGAACATAACAAATAGATGATCCCTATGATGGGGGAGTCACCACTTTTATCAGGCTACAAGTAACTTTTCAAAAAGCTATGTTTCTACTCAAGGAAATATGTATGGTGAGTGTCTTGGAAGCAAAACCTTCTATGCTCTTGCAGTGAATTTATCACAAATATCCTCAATCAATAGAATGGGTGGGCTACTACTTAAAGGTGTTTAGTAATTTTCGATGTTTTTGGACATAAGTTCATTATGCAGTGACTCACTTAAGAGCCTTGTAACTTGTGGTGGGGCCCATTTGTCCTTTCGACAAGTTACACTATAGGAACAGCTATACCCAAGGCTACAACTTTCGCTCTCACCTGATTTCTATAGCGGCTCGAAGGATTTACCGCGCGAGGTCATTCCCAAGAGTGATTGATCTCTTGGCAGGCCTCTCTTAAAAAGATAAAACTTGAGTGTTACTAACACTTTCTCTTGCACCTAGGACCACGAAAGCCAAGGGAGAGGATAATGTGTGTTAGAAGTAGGACCATTCAACAAACTCTTTTTGCACAAGTGTGTCAAACACGAAATGCCCTTGTTCTTTTTAACTTGTCATTGCAATGATGTTCTATCTAATTGGAGATGTTGCTCCAACAATCGTGGTGTTCTTTTTATCCTTCAATGAAAAAATGTGTTGTAATCTAGGAATTGGAAATCCTGGTCAACTGAATTAAGAGCACGTTTTGCTTGAAGTAAATCAATTTGAGAACAACTTTGACAAATTGGGGATTCTTTTTAACTTGCACAAAATGAAGTGTTGATTGTGAATTTTAGTTTGATGCAAGAAATAAAATTTGCCTTGTTGATCTTAAGCACCAAAAACATTTGTTCCTAACTTTGCAAAAAAGAATTTTGTGTGTTTGTTTTTTGTGATTCTTTTTAACTTTGAACAAGTGTGATTCTTTTTAGAGCTCTAAACGAAAGATGCGGTTCTTTTTAAAACTCCAAATGAAAGTGTAGTTGATTTTAACCCAAAAGGAAAATGAATTTATTTTATCCTAACTTGAAAGACAAAGTTCACAATATGAACAAATTTATTTCCTAAGCTAAAATTGCTAAAAAAATTCCTATTGTAGGGGTTAGTTAAAACCCGCACAAAAGATAATTAGTTAGAAAAATCCGCATGTTTTGGTGGGCTTCTACAAGCCTAAAAATTTTGGTTTTCGGTTACAAGGAATTTTCTTACAACTCTCTGTTACAATAGCTCTACTCTGTGTGAAAACATAAGCGCTATTTAACACGAAAGAGCAACAATATAGACAATAGCACTAAAGTATCAATTTGCGAAGGCGCTAAACTGAGAACAAAAGGGCAAGAGAATGACCTGTGTGTCAATTAAAACATTCAAAAGTTAGTAGTCTTCAAAATGATTTCTCTTTGATTCACGTCGCGTTCACCAAATGATGCTCTGCAAAAAGGATTAGAAAATATGTATGATGGCAACACACACAAGAGCACAAGAAACAAACGTTAGTGTTAGCAATAAAAGATTATCCTAAATAGGCATATCAAGAGAGATATTAAGCATGAAATAGAAAGCATACAAACATAGAATAGATAAACTATACTCCTCCAAATGCTAATCAAGATGCTCATAGTTGCTCCTCCCTTGTTCCTCCCCTCTCTAAGTTCCACATGAGTGTAGCTCTCAGCTTTTAGCACTAGCCATGGATGTCATATGGAGATTCAAGATGGTTGAATATGATAAGTAAATGCTATGCAAGTATAGATAGTGATGTTATGAAAAAGCTCTATGCTAATACCAGTATAAAAACAATACTCTAATGCTTCCTTCTTTGCTTGAGGAGAAGGGTTCTATTTATAGAAGAAATGGGGAAATGAAGGGTTAAGATTGAGCAATCTTAAGAAGGGTTAGTATTGAAAGATATTCAATCCATGTGAGACTTTCAACCCAATCCCATGGTGACAAGTGTCACCATGAGGAGGCTTGAGAGGAGAAATAAGGATCATTAAATGCTTGAGGGGACATGATGGTTACCCTATGGGGTTGGGTTAGGGTTAGGTTAATGGATATTCCTTTTATCCAAGGGATAAATGAATGTGCAAGGGTTAAATGGTTACCTTAGTCAAAGAAATAAATCCTTTGAAGAGACCCATGAGTGAAAAGGATAGTTAAGTTAGAGGAAAGTCTCTAACCAAAGGTAAAAGGTGAGTTAATCATAAATGGTTATGTAAGAGCCTTTAATGGTTTGGACAACTTTAGAGGTTAACCATTTGAAGACTTAAAGCCTTAATTGCCTTTCAAAGACTTTGAGGGCTTTGAAAAGTGACTCCAAATTGTTTAGGAATGTGACAATATTTAGGGGGTGAATTAGGCTAATTAGAAGGAGTTAGAAGAATCTAGAAGGGCTTTAGGCATGCAAGTGGATTTTGTAGGAGAATGCAAGTGGGAGGAATTTTGGGATTTTCAATTAAAATAAAATCATTTATTTCAATTAAATGGTGTAATTTGCATTTGGATAGATATTTAAATAAATATTAATTTATTTAAATGTGAATGTGAATTTTGGATTTAAATAAATATTAATTTATTTACATGAGAAAAAGGAAGATAAAGCATTTAAATGCTTGAAGACTTTGAGGGAAACCATTAAAGGCTTGAGAAGACTCTAGAAGGAAGCCTTTAAGTTTGAAGACTTTAAGGGAAACCATTAAAGACTTAAGAAGACTCTAGAAGGAAGTCATTAAGTTTGAAGACTTCAAGGGAAACCATTAAAGGTTTCAAGTGGGTGAGGATAAATAGGATTTTAAATAAATAATTTATTTAAAATAGTTGTGCAACTTGCATTTGTAGGAAAATACAAGTGGGTGGAGGATAAAGGTGATTTAAATAAATGTTAATTTATTTAAATGTGAGAGATGAGATTTTGGGGGATTTAAATAAATATTAATTTATTTAAATGTGAGAGAAGATTTAATTAAACAAATATGATTTATTTATTTAATTAATGGTCTGAATTTGGTTAAATGAATTAAATCAAATAAATTGAATAATTTATTTAATTAATAAGAGAAGAGGATTAAGATGAATTAATTAAATATTTAATATTTAATTATTGATTGATGGTTAAATAATCAAATAAATACTAATTATTCATTTAATTAAGTGGACAGATTTATGTCACTACATATCCAATAAAGAATAAGACCTCCAACAAAATATTAAAAGAGAGGATAATATTAACTTATTAGGGAAATACATCCTAATTATTGAAAGAGTTGATTATTCCACTTCCATAGAAAAATCAGCTCAACCAAGCATAGCTATCTCAAAGAAATCAATAAAAATATTTCAAATATGACCAAGGTAATAAAAATAAAAGTTCAAAGCTAGAGATATAACAAGAATATATAAAAATTAACCTAAGGAATATTTCCTACAGATATTGAAGTTTTATCAACGATAAAATCAAAATGATAATATATTGAATGAAGAATACCTCTAACAAGATATCATAAGAGAGGATAGCATAAACTTTATTAAGGAACTTGACATCCTATTATTATTATTAAAAGATTGTTGGTTATTCCACCTCCATAGAAAATTCACCCCAACCAAGCACAACATAATCTTAAACTCATTTTATTCCTTGGCCAAAGAATATGGTTTCACCTTATCCCCACCATTTAAAAAATAAATAATAGATTATTTGTCTTATCTACACTCTTTGCCAACTTACTCTACCACCAAGTTGATTGTCAAAAGCAAATCTTTAAGCCAAGCACTTGTCTTGCTACGACCTATATCAACCACCTATATCTTGTGACACTACCATTGCCCCCTCACCCTTAGTAATCAATTCCATGAACTTCCTCATTTATCTAGGAAGAATCTTATTAAATTTAAAAGAGATGATAAAGTTAATACAAATATACATATCAATTTTTTTGTATGTGGATTTTTAAGAGTGGAATACAAAGATGTGGTAATCTACTTATTTGTTGAATTATTGAAAAAAATTGTAATCAAAAGGTTCGATCATTTACTTTCTATTTACATTAGAAATGGGATGATATGAATAGAAAGTTCAAAGATATATTTAAAGTATTGAAAAAAATTTTATTTATTAGCATAATTGATAAAAATGAAAAAGGAAATGAATGAATTGATGTGTGAATTCATGTCCAAATTCAATAAGCTAGTAAGTAAAATTGAAAATAAAAAAGCATTTTGACTAATATTCAAAAAATATTTCTTTATAAGTACTTAACAACTAGAAATCAATTATCACTTGGGAAGACTCGGAGTAGTTGATCTCGAATTTTTTTTCTCATGGTATGGTTGTGGAAATCAAGGATGACCTCCTCAATACAAGAAAACGGATGAGAGAAATACAAAATGATAAGATAGGAACAAGTCTTATTTTTTCTTCTTCCTTATCAGATTTATGATTTCAAAATATAAAGATGACTTGGTTGTATTGAAGAAAGAAATCCATCATATACATCAATGGTAACCCTTATGTCAAGACATCCTTGGGAAGAATTATATCCCCCTTAACAATAAAAATAGACCTCCTAAACTACTGCCACCTACAGAAAGGTTGGATATCGAAGCACTATCCACCATCGGTTGTTTTTCTTACATTATGTATGACTTCTATTTAACAACCTATCATGATGGAATCTCTTATCTAAAAATTAGTAAATACATGCAGATGAATTCCATGAGAGAAATTATTGAAGAAGTTAAATTCTCTTGTAGACAATTAAGAAACATATAGTGAATATACTATAAGATTTTAAGATGTGAATCTAATTTTAGATAATGAATCCTTACTAATATATAGTCAATCATATAATGCCATCACTAGAGGATGATATTAGTGTTGGAATAAATGAGCACTGAGAGGGGGGGGGGGGTGAATCAATGTTCTGCAATTTTTAACTTTCTTAATTTGTTCTTTAAACCACTTAATGCAGATGAATGAAAGCAAAGTGCAGAAACACAAAGTAAAAAACCACAACACCATAACACCAGATTTTTACATGGAAACCCAGTTAAGGGAAAAACCATGGTGGGATTCAAACCCATGATATTAATATAATCTATTAGAAGTATACAAATATTACATAAGGGAATGCACATGCATTCAGACACATTGTGTAGATCTCATTGCTCAATGTTTATAATAAGGGCTACAACCCGAAAGGCTCACTACCTTACAAAAGAGTTGCTAAGGTAACATACATGAAGATGCACTACATGAAATAGCGTCTATAAATTCCTTCAATAGTTCCAATTAAGCACAAGATACTGTATCTTACTCAACTCTGTAGAACTACTCTGTTATGATATTCTACAACATACTAGAGCATAAATCTCCACCTTGCGCATGTGAAACTATGCACACTCGATCATACATGCACCACACATTACCGTTGATTACCAAAATTATCAAATAAATCTATCTTATATATCCACATCACTAATTTAGATCAATTCCATGTCGGCCCAAAAACCGCATAACATGCAACATGAAATGTGTTACCCAAGTCGGCTCAAACCAATCCAAAACAAATAAGCGAACCAAAACAAAATGTCCACATGCTTCCCACATGTCAACTCATTGACCTTGAACATGTGAACACTCACCAAAAATGATCCGCAAGATCTGCACATAGAATCTTCACACGCTACTGCTAATGAACACTGTTCTACAAGAAAATTGTCTACCAATTCTTCCAACCAACACAAAACTTAACACCAGAGGCCACAAACATGGAATAAGGTAAATTTCATATCCACAATACATCTCCCAGATCTACAAAGCGAAATACTCAACGAAAATAATGTTTTACCCAAAGAATTCTTACTCTGTCAAGCACTGTGTTCCACTTTCCAGACTTGAGGAAAATTGGACTCTAGACTTCTGGTAGGATGAATCCATATAGTTTGGATGAAATATCTAAGAGGTGGGTTGCCATCAATGATGACTTCCAAACACTTTTATCTATCGGTATGGTGTCTCTTGCCAACAATTAGACGGTGGATAAATAATGTGGGAGTTAAGTTGACAAGTTTCCCAAGAAGAAATAGGTTAATGCTACATGATCCAAAGATGGAGAAATTTCTCAAAATTTACATCATGAAAAAGAAAAACATGTATTTTGCTTAGTCATTAACCTTCACCACTTTCTGGTAATCCATGTAGACTAGATTTATGTACATTGTCAAATCCTCTATGTTATGAAAATATTAAATATATTTTTTATTCTTTTGACATTATTAAACACTATGAAAAAATTAAAAATTCTAATTTCACAAGCTAAGTACGTTAGGTCCCTTTTTTGAGATAAGGATTTAGGGCTTCTGATGGTCTTGAAAAGCACTGAGAGGGGGAGGGGGGGGTGTGAATTAGTGACACCAAAACATGCACAACTTCAAACACTAACTGGTAGATGAACTTAACCAAGTATTTGAACAAAATACATGAAATCCAAAATGAAATAACAACATCCACCACAACACAAGGGTTTATATGTGGAAAACCCAAATAGGTAAAAACCATGATGAGATGGAACTCACAAGTTAACTATCTGCAGTAATAGAAAATTGGTCGGTTAAGGTCTTACAAAGTGCTCTGCTAGGAATGAATCTTGTTAGAGATCCCAAGCTTGATTAGAAGTTTATACCCTGTTAAGAGTAACCTTGCTGGAGGATTTTAGAATCCAAACTAATGGATTACCTTGTTAGAGGATTTGTACAATGAAGCTTGTTAGAGCTTACCCGGTTAGGGGATTTGATTATGTTGTAATGATTATAAAACAATGAGAAAAGTTTGATCTGTTATGAGTAGCACAAGACCTGCTTGATCAGATCATTCTAACTACATTCAACACTACTCTTCATCTAAACACTTATCGCTCTTCAACAAAAGATTCCACTCTTTATGCATATCGGTATTTGCATAAATCTCCTCTTCTATATCAATATTCTCTGTTTAAAATGATTCACTAAGATGTCTTTAAATAGACATACAAATCTTATGTCGGTCATAGGAACACAATTTCCTAGGTGTAGTGTATCTAGACAATTAAACATAACTCATCACAAAAATGACCACCAAACAAACGGTGCTTGTAACTCATCATAAAAATAGATACCGGTTAGAACAATCAATACCAGCTGGAACAAAATATGTGAATCTTTGTCCTAGAATCTTCCACTTGATCTTCATCTTCATCTTCATTTTGATGTCGACTTAATGTAACCATAAGTTATCAAAGAGTACTGGTTAGAGACAGACCTTAGACATATCGGTTAACAATGTAAATCAATGAAGTTACATCGGTAGTTAATGTAATCATATGTGTTGGAGAGTGTTTCATCAATGACAACAAGTGATGAATACATGATAATCATCATCAAGCCAGCAATCTCCCCCTTTGGCATTGATGGCAACACTTAGAATTTTTTTTTTTTAGTAATACAATACCTCTAAGTTTACATACACAACATATATACATATGTACTCATATTCCCCTTGTTTTTAATGCAATACTCCCCCTTAATGCATGCATAAATACAAAATTTTCAAAAGCACACATACATATTATTACTCCCCCTTTGACAACAATGCCAAAATGATAAAGTAAAATATATACATATATATAGAAAATCTATATCAAAGTGTTCAACATATATTACAATGTAAAAAAGGTTCATGCATTGGCTAGTCTCAAAAAATATTATTGAAATTTTGCTTCATCTGGGATAAAGCATTTTCCCATGATTCCAGTATGTTAGAAATAAATTCAAATGTAGACATCAACTGAGAATGGAATTCTTCCATTGAGTCTAGCGTGCAGGTTTAAGGAGTAGCAAGAATAGCTTCTGCATTGGAGTAGGCTCTCTGAAGAATGTCGACCTGTGAGGTGAGTTGACTCTTGAGCTCTCTTAGAGATCAGAATCTCTTAGCCTTCTCATTATCATTCTTGTTTAGTCTATCATGCAAATCATCTATAGACCGGTTAAAGACATGAATGGAGTCCTGGAGTGGGACATTTGCCTTGCATAACCTTTCTATTTCTTGTTCGATTTCAACTTGATTCTTAGAAATATCATAATAAAAGAAAGTAACACTGGAGGTAGAGGCAAGATACTTCCCTCCAGATTCAATAGCTTGCTTCAACAGACTTCCATTATGAGATAAATCCATTTTGCCACTTTCAATGTTCTTAGCTAGTTTATCTCCATATGCCTTCTTGTGGCTCTTCTCAGTAGACATTTGAGCATCATCTTCAAGCGATTTGATTTGATCAGATGCATCTGCAACTAACTGACCAAGTTTGTTGATACAGGTAGGAAGACGTGCAACAACTATTTCTGGTAGTAAACCAGATAAGATTTCTACTACATTCTAGATTGTCTATGCTTCAATCCTTTGCGCTTTTAGTCGCTTATTGTGTGCTCGATATTGCATAACATTAGCAATCTTCATCATTTCTGATGCACTCAAGGTGTTCATGAAAATAGGTCTTGAGATACTTACAGAGTCTTCATCATCATCATCAAGTAGTTCTTGCTTCGCCGGTCTAGGCGGTTTACTCTTAATGATGGCTCTTTTTGTGTTCTTCTTTGTTGTATCTTCAGTTTGTTGAGTGATAGCTTCCTTAGTAGACTCCTTTTGAGTAGTCTCAATGATCTATGGAGATTGGAGTTTCTATAGTTATTTAGTTATCGGTTCATTGTCCACTTTTAGTTGAGTACCCGGTTGATCAACTGATGTAACCTGTACTTTAGTGATTGTAGGAGGATCCATATCTGATGCAGTAATGTCTCTAGATAGGTCTACTATGTCCTGAACATATTCATCAACAAGAATAATGGAATCATCCTTCTTCTTGGTTGGATAGACTTCGTCAGCTTGAACAATTTCCTCTTCATCCATTTCCGGTCGAGGAACATCGTCTGTAGTATCATCCTTATTGCTAGAGTGGATGAATTCTTCCCTCTTTTTGATTATACAGGCTAGTTGATGTGTCTCAGACTCAACAACTGAACTTTTTGTATTAATAAGCTTCAATCTTCTTACTTTAAAATCAAAATATGCTTTGTATTCCTCAGTTAAAGAACTAATTCCATCCGATGATAGATTAGGAAAATACTGTACAAATATTTAATCAATAATCTTCTTTTCTAATTGAATTGCTTCCTCCCATTTATCTAACAAATTATTATACAAAGAGATTGAAATATCTTTCTCCAAATCATGTATTGAAATATCTTTCTCCAAATCATGTGGAAATCTATTGTAGTGACCCAAAAAAGTTAATACCTGTTGGATTACTTGCTTATGCTCATCTTCAATACAAGAATCATAATGTTCTTTGACATTATCAAACTTGTTTCTTCCTAATGACTTCATTGTCCTCTCAAAGACTTTGTCAGGTTTGTAGGTAGCAATATCTATAGGTGTAGTTGCCTTTGGCACTACCTTTACCTTCTTAAGTATTCTGCCAGTTGCTTTTTTCTTCTTTGGTTCTTCTTCAGAATCTGTTCCCTCAAACTCTGGTTGCAAAATCAATTTCCTATTTCTCTTCTTTGGTGCACTCTCCTTCTTTTCATATACTTTAGGTGTTGGTTCCTTCTTGGTTAGGACACTCCGAGTCACCCTTGTGGTCTTTTTTACAGGATATTTTTCATCAGATTTATTTTGCTTTCCTTTCACTTTAGCTACAGGTGCAGTACCAGTTTTAGTTGGTGCAACTTGGATTGCTAAAATGTCCAATTTTGCCTTCTTTTTATCTTTAGGCAATGCTAACAAGGTATAATTAGCATAGTCGACCAATAAATCATGATTAACCTCGTAGCTCATATCTTACATCTCTTCTTCTCTAGGTTCAATTGCTTGCATCAAGCAAAAATTAGTGGTAATCGTGAAGATTATGTCTTTTGCAAAGTGATTTACTACATCTTCCGGTAGCCTCATTCTCATGCTCATCTTTTCTGGAACTCATTAAAATACTTGTTCGTGGTAGCTAAAAAAGTATTCTTCACAGCCTTAATGTTGTTCTTGATCTGTATATTGACTGGTTGTTCCTTAGACCATTCAATATCTCCAATACTCGGTAGGAAGTTTTGAAAATAGAAAAATAACTCGGCTAACAGCTAACCATATTTGAACTTTTGTGTGTTGTCCTTCTTAATGGATTTCAAATTTTGAAATAATTGGTTTCTGATAGCTTCACAAATATCATAGTCTGCATTATCAACAATCATTCTATGTGCTGTGTGAATTGTTGCAGATGGAACACTGTTAAGTCTACTGGAGTAGAATACCTGGTAGCCTATCACCATTGTTGCAAGTTTTACCATAGGGTCTCTAATAGTGTTGATAGAGAAAGCACACTAATCAGATGTAGAACCAGTTATCTTGAAGACAATATCCTTTGAAATTCTTCTTAACACAAGAATTTCACCGGTTGAGCAATAACCCGTTACAACTCTAATAGCCTCCTTAGTTATTGTATGGGTCCTTTCCAAATACATATTCTCTCTGTGGACTTGATTCGAGATGATTCTTATGTGTTCATCCTCAAAATCTTCAAGAAAATATGTGGCATTATGAAACCCTTTTTCAAAAACCCTAGCATATTTTTCTTCAATTATTCCATTCTTATCACAAAGTGATTTCAATTGAGTATAGACGTGTAGAGTTCCTAAATATTCTATTTTGCAATCTATATAGCTAGACAAGTCACCTTTGACCACAACACCACTCGAGACTTGCGATAATGCATTATAAGACATATTTTCATCTGCCTTTAGAGCTTCCTCAGGATCAACAGTGATCATCAACCTCTCTACAGACATAGAAGTAGATGACATTCTTGATAAACAAGTTTCGAAGCGGTATACAAAGAAATACCTTGTATCTTGCACGTCGCTTCATTTCCTGGTTGAAATGTTCAAATGCACACCTGTTCGCCTCTCTGTAAGTTTCGATTCAACTTGATTTCTCTAATCACAAAGCAATTCACCAATTTACACCAAGACAATCTTGTTCTGCTTTGCAATCGCTTCAAATTTCTTTTTCGAAAGAGTTAGAGTAAAAATGATAAAGTAAAACTTGTTTTTATCCATTTTACCAACCGTAATAAATGCTCACATTTTTAGGTTACAAACCTTAATTTTTATTTACCGCTTTAAGTGAAATACTGGTTGATAACACGTCAACAAAAAGTCACCAAAATTCAAAATTCAAAAGTTCTTACCCACTCATTTTACAAAGGGGTCCAAAAATGTTTTACCGTTAAGCTCCCCTTAGCCGTGTTAGACAAGCTTAAGTCACCAATGCTAGATTCTCTTCACTGGGTGAAGGAATAGTTTCCTCTACAGGCAAATCTTCGCTTTTCTTCTTCCAAGTCCGGTTCATATCCTCTCTGGTTTCCTCAACATCAACTTTCTGCTTGCCTTTCTGATCCTTAAAGGAGTTGACTTGTTTACTATTTCTTGATCTACAAAACTTTGCCAAGTGCCCCGGTTTGTTGCAGTGGTAACAGACCATACCAGATGATCTCCAGAGTCCTGCATTTCCTCTTCTTGTTCTTCTTCTGCAGTCCATAGCAACGTGACCAAGGTTATTAAAAAAGGTGCAAACAAAATTTGTTGCCTTTTCCATTTCAAATGGGCTAAACCGGTTGCCATAGGATCTTTGCTAGTTCCGATTTACCCGGTTATCAAAATTCCTTATCCGGTCACCATTTGGTCTAGGATGCATGTGTGGTATAGGATTGTTTGATTCATATCTACACTCAATATGTCTATGCCCACACATTCCACATGTGTAGCAATGACCTTCAAACTTTCTAGACACATACCTAGCATTAGTATTGTAATTTGCATTTCTGTTAGGTTTGTTTCTACAAAAATTTGCAGTATGACCAGGCTTGTGACAAACAAAGCAAATAGGTTTAAAAACCTTCTTACCGGTAGTCTTATTGACTTTAGAAGTAGTTTTGTTCTTTGTATCAGAGGATTCACCTTTTTTAGTTGTATGAAAACCAAGTCCAAAGATATCACCCTTCATTCTCTATGATTGAATTTGTTCTTCCAGCATGGTAGAACTTTTGAGGAACTTCTCTAATTTCTCATTCGCTTCAGTAAGATTTTTGACAAGATCTTCATTATGCTTAAACAGGTTCTCTTTCAGAGACAATGCCAACTCAAGATCTAGCTTTAGGTTCTCCTTTTCTTCTGTTTCAGCAATCAAGTCCTCATGTATAGTATCTTTTTCTCGTTTGATCTTTATGATTTCTTGATCTCTTACCTTGATAAGATCTTCAGCAGCTCTTTTGGCTTCCAGTTCCTAACACATGCAAATAGTGAGACCTTCTAGTTCTCTCCTCAGATTCTGTTTCTCACAGTTCACCTTTTCAACTTCATTAGCTAAAGCTTCAATATTGGCTTCATCTGACGAACTATTATCAGATATTTCTAGCAATTTTTCAGATAGCTCTCTCCTTTTGGCTTAAGAGACTTTCAGTTTGCCTCAAAGGGATTCAATTTCATTTTTGCTAGCTTCTAGTTCTCTAACCATCTCAAAGTAGCTTATGTCCCCCATGGTAGTTTCAAGATTCCCTTCTAAGCGGTTAGGCTTCAAAGAAGTTAGGCTCTGATACCAATTGATGGTCTTGAAAATCATTGAGAGGGGGGGGGGGTGAATCAGTGACACCAAAACATGCACAACTTCAAACACTAACTGGTAGATGAACTTAACCAAGTATTTGAACAAAATACATGCAATCCAAAATGAAATAACAACATCCACATAAAGTAGAACATCCACCATAACACAAGTGTTGATACATGGAAAACCCAAATAGGTAAAAACCATGGTGAGATGGAACTCACAAGTGAACTATTTGCAGTAATAGAAAACTGACCAATTAAGGTCTTACAAAGTGCTCTTCTAGGAGGAATCTTGTTAGAGATCCAAAGCTTGATTAGAAGTTTATACCCTGTTAAGATTACTACCCTGTTAAGAGTAACCTTGCTAGAGGATTTTAGAATCCAAACTAATGGATTACCTTGTTAGAGGATTTGTACAATGAAGCTTGTTAGAGCTTACCCGGTTAGGGGATTTGATTATGTTGTAATGATTAGAAAATAACGAGAAAGGTTTGATTTGTTATGAGTAGCACAAGACTTGCTTGATCAGATCATTCTAAGTACATTCAACATTGCTCTTCATCTAAACACTTATCACTCTTCAACAAAAGATTTCACTCTTTATGTATATCAATATTCGCATAAATCTCCTCTTCTATATCAATATTCTCTCTTTAAAATGATTCACTAAGATGTCTTTAAATAGACATACAAATCTTATGTCGGCCATAGGAACACAATTTCCTAGGTGTAGTGTATCTAGACAATTAAACATAACTCATCACAAAAATGACCGCCAAACAAACTGTTGGCATTTCAATAAGGATATTGAGAAGGTTGTTGATGATTATGGATAAAACTGATTAAGGATGTTTACTGTCTTAATATTATTATTTTGTCATTGATTTCAAGAAATTGATTTTCTAATTCAGTATAATGTTGCCATATCTTAAGAAGTATGATTTGATGAGTATAAAGATGTCGGTAAAAGACACAAAAAGAATGTGATGAATTAGGGGAGAAATAAGTTATTCAATGGGCAACTATTACCGAGTTAGACAATGATGAGATCATGATGTTTAGATTGTTTTGATATCATACATATGTTATTTATTGTAAGGTTAATACTATACTATGTTATCGAGCAAATAACCTAGTCGGTAAACCCTAAGGAACCTAGTCGGTAAACCCTAAGGTTTTCACTATCGGTTAATGAAGGTGGTATGTCTACCGAGTGAAGTTTAGTATTTACCGAGTTGCAACTGAGTAATAACAGAATACATTGAATGAATAAAAGCATTATTTAATGAAGGAAGCTGATGAGCTGGCTATGCTTAAATGATTGGTATGTTGTGAATGAAGTTTGTTAAAGAATCTATGGCAAAGGAAAATCGGCAGGAAGATCTACAACTCAGACTGAACCGCAATACCCTAGCACAAGTTCCAAGAAATGTATGCAAGTTCCAAGGTGGGGTAAAACATTTTCAAATCGAAGGATACATTGAACCTGGTCAAAGTTTGAAGATCTAATGGCTATGATTGGTCATGGGAAATGTGATCAAGGAGATTAAGCAGTTGGCAAATTGTTTATAAATAAGGAACTGTTGATAAACAATGTATGCGGGCAAGTGTATGCACAGGGATGCTACATAGTGATTACCAAGCACTGAAGCTTGAAGACCTGTTTGAATAACAGAGTATAGAGCCGAGCAGATGGACAAGATAAGTCCTATATTGTATTGAGCAAATAAGAATCTGCTTTAGCATTTTAGATGTGAAGTTGCAGATAGATTTTTATTACTGTTATTTTGTAAAGTGACAGAAAATCTCTTAACCAAGTGGACTTAACAATCTTATTTGTAAAACCCTCTAGCAAGGTGACATTTTGATTGAGTGTTTAAAATCCTTTAACAAGGTCACTTCTAACAAGGTGAAGATCCTAACAGATCTAAGGGAAACCCCTTAACCGGGTCACATCTAGCAATGTGTTTGTAATCTTTAACAGGATTTTCTTTTAACCGAGCATACTCTAGAAGAGTATATTTCTTAGTGGGTCCGAAATCCCACGGTGGTTTTTCCCTATTTGGGTTTCCATGTTAAATCCGGTGTTATGAGTGTTATGATGTTTATATGCTTTTGAGTTTGCATGTTTAGCAGTTTTGGTTATATTACTGAAGTATATGTTACCGAGGTTGAATCTAATGTTTTTATGGAAGATTAAGGTTGTATGATTAACCCCCCCCCCTCTCATCTTATTAGCTTGGCATCTGTACTTAACATTGAGTATCAGAACTATCAATTGGTATCAGAGCTTTGGACTCCGGAAGAAAAAGTTTAAAGGTACTTGAGGAAAAGATCCAAAGATGTATAAGAGGGATGCACCAAAGCTGAACAAGTCAAGTTTCTCTACATGGCAAAAAAGGATGAAGCTGCACCTATCAGGAGTTGGAGAATATGTTGTATATTATCTGGAGAATGATTTCATTACACCAAGCACCTATCCATTGACAATGGAAGAGATAAAGGCAAAGCAAGAACATATCCAAGCAATGATTGAAATAACATTTGCATTGACCGATTCAGAGTTTAATGATCTAGAAGGCTGCAATGATGCAAAGGCAATGTGGGACAAGCTCATATCTGTGTATGGTGGTGATGAACATGTTCAAAGAGCAAAAGTGGATAGTCTAAGAGGGCAACTTGAATCTATGAGGATGAATGAAGGTGAGAACATAACCCAGTATAGTACAAGACTAAAGGAGATTGTCAATCAAATCAAAGGAGCAGGTGGAACTATTGAAGAAAAGGATATAACAAGTAAGTTGTTAAGAACCCTTCTACCAACTTATGCAATCCGAGTCTCTGCAATCAATGAATTGAGGTCTGTACCCAATATGCCAGTTTCTTTAGATGCTACTATTGGTAAGCTACATGCATTTGAGTTAAGTAACTTTGATAACAGTGGGTCATCGGTAAATAAAGTTGAATCTGCATTTAGTTCTTTTCATATTTGTGAATCTGATGATTACAATGATAGAATGAGTAAGTACACTACAGGGGATCACAGTGGAGCAAGTGAAAGATTTCGCAAGAACATGGAGGAAGTACACAAAATGTATGAGGAAATTAAAAAGCAAGAAGAGTTTGAAGCACTATTAGCTAGAAGGTTACCAAGAGGCAAAGGTAAGTATAAAGGAAAACTACCTTTGAAATGTTTCAATTGTGATAAGATAGGACATATGGCTTCTAACTGTCCTGACAATGAATCTACTGAAAAGAGAGATTACCAAGATGATAGACAGAAAGATAATCATTACAGAGGACACCGAGACTTCAGAAGAAGAGATAGAAAGTCATGCTTAATAGTTGATGAGGAATCCAATGATGATAAATCAGATGAAACTGATACAGAGGAAGTAGTTTATGTGGCTATCAAAGATGGATCAGATGAAGAAAGGTATGAAGAAAAAGCCCTAATATCTCACATAAATAATAATGATTCTTGGATCATAGATAGTGGATGCTCACATCACATGACAGGTGATAAACAAAAGTTTGTTATGTTAGAAGACTATGATGGTGGCTATGTAAGATTTGGTAATGATGCACCATGTCTGGTAAAAGGTAAAGGATCCATAACACTTCTTGACAATGCAAAGTGCAATGATGTTTATTGGGTTGAAGGTTTGAAATACAATTTGTTGAGCGTAGCACAACTAAACAATACAGGATACCGAATAGAATTTTTGAAAGGAATTGTCAAAGTTCATGACAAGAATGGAAAGTTAGCTGCTATCGGGACACAAACAAAAGGTAACACATTTCACCTTGACTCAACTTGAAATAAGTGTCTATATGCAAAGATAGATGATACCTGGTTATGGCATAAAAGGTTTTGTCATGTAAATTTTGATAATCTGATCAAAATAAGTAAGAAGCACCGAGTGAGAGGTCTACCGAGTTTGGAAAAACCTGAGAATGCTATGTGTCAAGGATGCTAGATGGGTAAAATGACAAGATCAAGCTTTACAAGTAAGTCCTACACCTCTAAGGGAATTTTAGATCTTGTGCACATTGATCTTTTTGGTCCTATGAAAGTTCAAAGTTATTATGGTGATAAATATTTCATATTATTTGTGGATGATTATTCAAGGATGATGTCAATTATGTTTTTAAAAGAAAAATCATAAGCCTTTCAAATGTTTAAATGGTACAAGGCAAGAGTTGAAAATGAAACAGGAAGACAACTAAAGTGTCTTAGATCAGATAGAGGAGGAGAGTTCACATCTGATGAGTTCAACTTATTTTGCAATGATCATGGTATTAAAAGACAAGTCTCTGCACTGAGAACTCCATAGCAAAATGGGATAGTTGAGAGAAGAAACAGATCTATTGTGGATTGTGCCAGAGCCCTGATGATTGAAAAGAAAGTGCCACAAACATTTTGGAGAGAAGCAATAAGCACACCAGTTTACACCCTGAACCGAGTTCAACTGAAGAAAGGAACTCTGAAGACACCATATGAAATTTGGTATGACAAGAAACCTAATGTAAGTTATTTTAAAATCTTTGGAAGTAGATGCTATGTACACAAAGATGAAAGAAATGACAAGTTTGATCATAAAAGTGAAGAAGGAACATTTCTTGGTTATTCTTCTAGAAGTAAAGCATTTAAATGTCTGATCAAATCATCTAACAAAATAGTAGAAAGTGCAAATGTGAAAATTGATGAATTTGCAGAAAGAAATGATGAAGGGAATTGCAAAGAACCAGAAGATTATGATGAATTTGTCTATGTTCAACCGACAAGTCCTACCGAGAAAGCTGCAGAAGGAAATGAAGAGAATATCCAATTACCGAGTGATGAAGAAGATCATACAGAGCCTACCGAGCCTGTATTAGCCAAGTATGTCAGAAGACATCATGCATCAAGTCAGATTATAGGAGATAAGGATGATCCAGTGATGACAAGTAACAAACTGAGACAGAACACGTCTGATATCTGAATTTGAATCGAGAATAGTGAAAGAGGCATTTAATAGTGAAGATTGGATAAATGCTATGACAGAAGAGATTGATCAAATCAAGAAGAATGACACATGGACACTGGTCCCAAGACCGAAGGACAAAAATGTAATCGGTACAAAGTGGATTTTCAGAAACAAGCTAAATGAAAAAGGTGAGGTCATTCGAAATAAAGCAAGACTAGTTTGCAAAGGTTATGCTCAAGAAGAAGGAATTGATTATGGTGAGACTTTTGCACCTATGGCGAGACTTGAAGGAGTAAGAACATTGTTGGCATATGCTACTTACAAGAATTTCAAGGTATATCAAATGGATGTCAAATCTGCATTTTTGAATGGTATATTAGAAGAAGTTTTTATTGAACAACCTGAAGGATTTGTTGAAGACAAGAATAAAGATCACGTATGTAAATTGAACAAAGCTTTATATGGTTTGAAACAAGCACCTAGAGCATGGTACGAAAGATTGCACTCTTATTTGATCAAGATTGGTTTTATAAGAACAAGTGAAAACAGTAACATGTACATGAAGAATGATGAAAATGGAATACTGATCTCAGCCATATTTGTTGATGATATTATCTTTTGTGGAAATGACTCTCTATGTAAGAACTTTGGAAATGAAATGAACAAAGAATTTGAGATGTCATTAATTGGTGAGATAAATTATTTTATAGGTTTACAGATACTGCAAATAAAAGATGAGATTTTCATTACTCAATCCAAGTACATAAAGGAAATCTTGAATTTTTTTGGAATGGAGGATTCAAAACCAGTAAGTACTCCTATGACTACCAACTGTAAACTATCAAAGAATGATGAATCTGCATTTGTTGATGAGACACTTTACCGATCAATGATTGGAAAGTTACAATATGTTGTTCACAGCAGGCCAGACATAGCACATGCAGTAGATACTGTTGCAAGATTCTCTACAGATCCTAAGGAAACACACATGACAGCAATCAAAAGAATTTTCAGATACTTGAAAGGCACTGAGGATTATGGCTTAGTATATCAGAAAGGAAATGACTTTGATTTAAAAGTTTATACTAATGTTGATTGGGCAGGCAACATTGATGACATGAAAAGCACAAGTGGAGGAGCTTTCTTTTTAGGAGAAAGACTAGTGAGTTGGCTTAGCAAGAAACAAGGATGTGTTTCACAGTCAACAACAGAAGTTGAATATGTTGTTGCAGCATTGAATTGCACCAACATAGCATGGATCAAACAACTGTTGGATGGTATAAATGAGAAAGTTACCAAGCCAGTAACTATATTTTGTGGCAATACTAGTGCCATTAACATTTCAAAGAATCCTGTTATGCACTCTAAGACAAAGCACATCTCTATCAAATATCATTATCTTAGAGAATAATCTCAAGAAAAGAAAGTGGTGTTGGAGTATGTTAGCACAAAGGAACAAATAGCAAATATCTTCACCAAGCCACTACCAAGGGACACTTTTGAATATCTCAAAAGTAAGTTAGGGGTCCTACCCCTATATTCTACCCACTGACCGAGTTCGGTGAAAGCATCAATTTGATGACTCTACAGAATATCTTTTAGGAGTTGACGCTGATTTACACACTTTAGGAGGTTTTCTAAAGGTGTGCAGGAAACAAATACAGGGAACAGGAATTGAAGACACAAATGCTCTGACCGAGACTAAGTTGACACATAACAGCAGAAAATCACTTCATATAGGAAGAAATTATGTTTTAGTTCTTTACTTTTTGGCATTGTTGTCAAAGGGGGAGAAGACTGAAGAAAAGAGGAGAAGACTAATGTAGGGGGAGAATTCTGATGACAGGGGGAGAGCATTTCAACATTTCAGAATCTCACAGCAATCCGAATCAATTAGGTCAAATCAATTGGTTTTGCCATCAATGCCAAAGGGGGAGATTGTTGGCATTTCAATAAGGATATCGAGAAGGTGGTTGATGATTATGGATAAACTGATTAAGGATGTTTACTGTCTTAATATTATTATTTTTTCATTGATGTCAAGAAATTGATTTTCTAATTTAGTATGATGTTGCCATATCTTAAGAACTATGATTTGATGAGTATAAATATGTCGATAAAAGACACAGAAAGAATGTGATGAATAAGGGGAGAAATAAGTTATTCAATGGGCAACTATTACTGAGTTAGACAATGATGAGATCATGATGTTTAGATTGTTTTGATATCATACATATGTTATTTATTGTAAGGTTAATACTATAATATGTTACCGAGCAAAGAACCTAGTCGGTAAACCCTAAGGAACCTAGTCGGTGAACCCTAAGGTTATCGCTATCGGTTAATGAAGGCGGTATGTCTACCGAGTGAAGTTTAGTATTTACCGAGTTGCAACCGAGTAATAACAGAATGCATTGAATGAATAAAAGCATTATTTAATGAAGGAAGCTGATGAGCTGGCTATGATTAAATGATTGGTATGCCGTGAATGAAGTTTGTTAAAGAATCTATGGCAAAGGAAAATCGACAGGAAGATCTACAGCTTAGATTGAACCGCAATACCCTAGCACAAGTTCCAAGAAATGTATGCAAGTTCCAAGGTGGGGTAAAACATTTTCAGATCGAAGGATACATTGAACCTGGTCAAATTTTGAAGATCTCATGGCTATGATTGATCATGGAAAATGTGATCAAGGAGATTAAGAAATTGGCGAATTGTTTATAAATAAGGAACTGTTGATAAACAATGTATGTGGGCAAGTGTATGCACATGGATGCTACATAGTGATTACCGAGCATTGAAGCTTGAAGACCTGTTTGAATAACAGAGTATAGAGCCCAACAGATGGACAAGATAAGTCCTATATTGTATTGAGCAAATAAGAATCTGCTTTAGCATTTTAGATGTGAAGTTGCAGATAGATTTTTATTACTGTTATTTTGTAAAGTGACAGAAAACCTCTTAACCGAGTGGACTTAACAGTCTTATTTGTAAAACCCTCTAGCAAGGTGACATTCTGATCGAGTGTTTGAAATCCTTTAACAAGGTCACTTCTAACAAGGTGAAGATCCTAACAGATCTAAGGGAAATCCTTTAACCGGGTCACATCTAGCAATGTGTTTGTAATCTTTAACAGGATTTGCTTTTAACCGAGCATACTCTAGAAGAGTATATTTCTTAGTGGGTCTGAAATCCCACAGTGGTTTTTCCCTATTTGGGTTTCCATGTTAAATCTGGTGTTATGAGTGTTATGATGTTTATATGCTTTTGAGTTTGCATGTTTAGCAGTTTTGGTTATATTACTGAAGTATATGTTACCGAGGTTGAATTTGATGTTTTTATGGAAGATTAAGTTTGTATGATTCACCCCCCCTCTCATCTTATTAGCTTGGCATCTGTACTTAACATTAAGTATCATAACTATCACAAATGGTGCTTGTAACTCATCATAAAAATAGATACCAGTTGGAACAAAATATGTGAACCGTTGTCCTAGAATCTTCTGCTTGATCTTCATCTTCATCTTCATCTTCATTTTGATGCCGACTTAATGTAACCATAGGTTATCTCTTAGGCACATACCGGTTGACACAGAGTACCGGTTAGAGACAGACCTTAAACATATCGGTTAACAGTGTAAATCAATGAAGTTACACTGGTAGTCAATGTAATCATGTATGTGTGGGATAGTGTTTCATCAATGACAACAAGTAATGAATACATGATAATCATCATCAAGCCAATAACTTCTACCTATCCCATGACAGAGGATTGTTGGAGTTGAGATTGAACCTGTTGCATAATGCACACCAGACGATCATCATAGTTCACAAATCTTTGTGACCTCAACTTTTATCTTTTTTTTAATCATTTTCAAAAAATAATTATACCCTTTTGGAGAAGATTCTCTCTAGTGCACCATATATTTTTCATTTTTTTTGCATATATGTGTGTGTGTGTGTGTGTGTGTGTGTGTGTGTGTGTGTGTGTGTGTGTGTGTGTGTGTGTGTGTGTGTGTGTGTGTGTGTGTGTGTGTGTGTGTGTGTGTGTGTGTGTGTGTGTGCTTTGATTTCTAATCAGCCTCATGTTTGACTATAAAAAAGGTATGTTTAGATTTTCATAAAAGTTCCCCTATTTGGAGAAAGTCAAAATTGAAGTTTTTATGAATTTGCCCCAAAGAGGAGTTAATCTCTGCATAGGTGTCCACATAGACAAATTTAGTTGATAGGGTTTTGATCAAGACCCTTTTTCTCAAAACATTACATGTAAAGTAGATTGTTATTCTAATTTTCAAAAGGAAAAAAATATATTTTATAGTTTTGGGTGAAAGGGTTTCATTCGAAACTCTATGTCATATATATGTCACATAGTTTCTAGCAAAACTATTCTACATGAAACTCTTTTTCTAGAGACTATTTGTTGGCCAAAAGTGTGACACTTGTTTGTTCTTTTACCATGACTTATGATGATTAGATAAACCATATTTGAAGACATTTCTTACTAGTAATTTTGATTCCATAAATTTGAGACATGCACACAAATAAATGAAAAAAATAAATCTATTAAGATAAGCGTTATTATGCATTGGCTTCAATAATCTATTAGTAAATATTTTTTATAATTCTAAATCATGCAAGGGAGTGATCATCTTAAAACATAAGGACCAAAATCACATGACATACTTACTAATGTGTTCATTTTTTCCTTTGGAACACTCGAATAAACTAATAATCGTAATTCTAAGGCCCATGTTAACTTTAAATTGATTTAGGAACACCTTGGTCAAATAATTAAATGTGTGTATTGATATTTAAGAAAGTGCAAGGAATCACTTCATATCGCAATTTTTCAATATTTGTGGAAACAACTTGGTTAAGGGCTTGTTCTCACATAAGAAGTCTATGTCTAAATACACAATTGTACATAGAAGATCTCAAATTGTGTTTGGTTCGCCTTTTACATCATATATTAAAAATAAGGTACCGCAAATATAAAGGGTAAATGATGCCTAATAATCTCAAATGATAGTGGCATATGCCTAGCATCCTTGAATTCCTTACTAACTTGTCCACTTGGTTTAACATCCTCTCCATATTCTACTTGATCTATCTTGGTACATCTAGAGTGGAAGAGGAGAGGTAACAAGTGAATGTTGAGGGCCACTATGGTGTGTATATACATGTGTGTGGAAGATAATATAATGGATGATGTGATATCTTGGGACAAGGACATAGAAGAGGATAAGCACTTGAGGGTGTTTACTATATGGGATGTAGCATAAATGTAGAACTAGAATGACTAAGTGGGTGCTCAATGGTAGGCATGGTATTGGCCTCGAGTGAGGAAAAACATCAAATATACTACGAAAATAACTTAGTTAGGAGCTCATCATCATGTAGGAAATATACATAAGTAGTTCTAAAAAATCTCAAATGTATGTTTGGGTCAGCTTGGACACTATGCATTAAAAATCAAGGTGCCACAAAGTCCATTGATAAAGGATGTGTAATGATGTTATATGATAGAAATACTACAGAATCCTAAAATTCACCATCACTTTGTTCATTTGATTTAGCTTCCACTCTATTTTGTACTTGATTTATCTTATAGATTAATAATGCATCAAGTGTAGAAGAAGAGAGGGTGATAAGTGGATGTTAAGGATCACTATGGTGCATATAAAAATGTGTGTGGGAGGTAAGGGAGTGGATGAGGCCATATCTTGGAACAAGGGATATATATTTAGGGCATTTAAGGTATGGAATTTAGTAGTAGAAGTGGAAGCAAAACAACTAAGTGGGGTAGTGGTACTAGAAAGAGGGATAAAGTTGTACTAGATCATTTGGGCAATAAGTACCTCGAGATGGGTAGAACCAAGAGATAGACCATAGAGATGAGGGTAGGTGGAGAAGAATAAAGGCTATCCCATTAGACAACAGTGGTAATGAATTACTATGACGATGAGTAGTGGTAGTGGATGGAGTAAGGGTAGAGTATGGACCAATAGTGGAATGAGATTGGAAGTCAACGCACTAGTCATGATAGCTGATGCAATCTTAGGAAAAATTACTTAAAACATCATTAATTCAAATGTCTTATCAATGAAAACATCATAAACCGTATCTTCTAGATGTATAGGGTTTCATATAGTGGTCAAACTAGTACGTTAATTTGTAGAGTTTTGGTTGTTCACATGAGCATCAAAATTACAATCCTCATTATTTTCAATAGAAACATCAAAATATATCTCAATCTTAATATACTAGGTGACCATTTTAGGATTTAGGTAGCACTACTTATCAATGGAGGACTAGAATCTCAAGTAGATTGTAGCATAAATGATAGATACACATGTGAAACTCAAAAGAGTACTTTCAAATTACAAATTCAAATTGATAGTTGTATATTTTTTGTAAGTGAAAGGTATCTAAGTGTGGGTAAAAGAGAGTTAAAAAAATCAAAAACCTTAATTGGAAAGGATATAAATGTAAATATAATAGATCACAAAAGTGAAAGTGTAAATCGAATTTGGTAATAAGATGTAAAATTACAATAGTATAGACTTAACAATCATACAAATTATGAAAACCTCTAGGAAGAAACTAGGACCATTAGGATCAATTAGGTTCACAAAAAATGTAAAGGAAAATAAAATACCCTAAGCTTAGTCTAGGCTATTCAAATGAAATTCTTATAACTTAGCATACATCAACCTAGACTAATAATTAAGAGTTGTGGGCATGGATAATTCTATAATTAATTGTAAGTTATATAAATAAATGCAATCGATAAAGGTATTTAGCTATATAAGTAAAGAATGAATGATCTTTGATGTAGTATCAAATTATGAACTATCTCTAACCTATAAATGTCACCTTTTTAAAATTATTGTAACACTATAAATTTTGTGTTAGACCTAAATTTTTCCTCGTGTTAGGTTTGCACGTTAGGCTCTTGTCCACATTTGTGGATTGTCCTTTGTGTGATGATTTGACCCTACTTAGTGTGCACCTTTATTGTAAATTTAATAATCAATATTTGTTTCCTCTACTATTTTTTTGATATTTGAGCCTAACACTATTTAAACATACCATTGGAGAAATGTCATTATGTCGGAAAGGGACATGTTCACCTAGGTAAATCCTAAAAAATGTGTACCTATAATGATGTATTAAAATTTGTTACTCCTTTTAATGCACCAAGCTAAAGTGTTCCACTATTAATTGCTCCTTGAATTCTTTTGAGATGAGTGAGAATGTGATAAAGTTGAGATGTTGGAATAGATGCACCTTTAAGTATAAGTACAATGCATAAAATTGTGTAGCCACGTGTTGTCTACTCACAATGGCTAATGGAATAGGTAAAAGTTGATCAAATTTGAATTTATATTTTAAAAAGGTAGGGTCCAAACCCATGCTTACAGGGTCAAATTTATGACCATGAAAATGATCCTAGGTAAGTAAATGGTTGTGGTCTTATTTAGGATAGATATCTAGATATGTGTGGAGTCATAAACATCATGACAAGGAAGATATATATTTGTATATGTGAAAATGTGGGTAAACATATGGAAATGAGTGCTTATGGGGGTATGCGAATGCTAGGAGAATGAGTCCAATTTTACATAATATTGTGCTATTTCTTGATATATACATGTATTAAGACATGCTCTAAAGTGGTCACAAAACTAAATGGTAATTGTCTTGGGTATGCAAATTTTACCATTACAAATATAAAAAAAACACCAAAGACATTGTAAAATCTAGAAAAATAAATTAAAAAATCACAAGATTTTTTACACATTTAATAGTTCCAAAACAAGGATTAACATTCTAAACAACATTCGACAAATCCCACTTCAAGCATAAACATACACTTACCATACATATCAACTTGATTCAACATAACTATGAAGCGTTGCACGTCTTATTTTAAGGCATATAATACCAAAATCATATGACTTAGTATATAAGTAAAGGTTGACTACTTTTTATTTGTATTTAGAATCTTACCTAAAATGAAAAGTACATTTTTTCTAGTATAATAAAAAAATTGAAATGAACATATTGAACTTTAACAGATGATATTTCTAGAACACCTTATTGTGGTTTAATACTCTTAATGTAAAATTATATAAAAAACAAGTAATCAATATTTTGGATTACACTTCATTATTTGAATAAATAATGATTTTCATCATCCTAATAATAAATTGTAAAATATGATCCAAATGAAATAAAATTTTAAACAATTTTCTAACTAAAAATATTTTAATTCAACCTACACCTATTAATATCTAGTGCCTAACGAGTCCTCAATAACAATAAGTGCCATGCAATTACAACTTACCATAAATCTGACATCTAAAATAATCAAAGTCTCAAAGAGAATGAATGGATGAACGTTTTTAATAATGTCCATGAGGCCAAACAACCTATGAGATTGACTGTTAGCTAATAGCATCGAGAAGTACAAAATACCATATTAAGTCAATTGCCAACACAACAATTATTTGATCTCATTTTCTTTTAGGATTTTGGACCTTCTATTGTCAATCTTGATTTGGTAGTCAACAATTTTTGTTATCCTTTCTTCTCCATACATGTTACTCAAGAAGCCCGCATTTAAAATCTCAATATAGTTGTCTTGAATATCCATATGAGTTGGGCACTCCATTGATGAATACTAAGAGGTGGGGGGTGAATTAGTATACCAAAAAATACTGAACTCAAACACTTAAACAGTTTAGCAGTAAATCGGTATAACACATTTACTAACAAACCGGTTAAAACAAATGCAAACCAGACAACAAATAAGACATTCACCCACAGAAGTACAATCACCATAACACAAGAGGTTTTGATGTGGAAACCCAAATGGGAAAAACCATGGTGAGTTGAAACTCACAAGTAACTATCTGCAGAATAGAAACCAGATCATTTAAGGTCATACAATGTTCTTCACCAGAACAGATCCTGTTAGGAATCTCAATCTTTGTTAGGAGATAAGTCCAATTAAAGACTACCTTGTGAGAGGATTTTAGATCGACAGTTGTGAACCACCTTGTTAGAGGATTTACAAAGGCTTTGTCAGACCTACCTGGTTAAGGGTTTCAGACTTGTCAAAGATGTGAGTAATCAACAAGTGAGTGATCTAAATACTAGCACAGTATGCTTGGTTAGATCCTTGATATCTCATTGTTAATGCATTTCAGCATTACTTCAGTCTTCAATATCTCCACACTCCGCTTCTTCACACAGACTTGATCTTCTCTACTATGATCGCACATACAAAAACCTCATCAACCAACTAAAACCCTTTTCACCTAAAACCCTAGACACGATGTCCTTATAAAGGAATCTGATTTCATGTTGGTCCAATAGGATTACATTGCAAGTTCCTAGGTTAAGTGCATCTGGACACATTTGGTAACACGACACAAAATCACCGCCAAAGAGTTGGTGGATGATAACTCATCACAAAAATACCGGTTGGTAACTCATCACAGAGTAATATCGGTTCATACATTTAACCGATTATTGGTTATCAAAATGAAGACTGGGAAAATGATAATTGCCACTTTAGTTTCTTCGTACCGCTTGAGATCCTCGAACGGTTTGAGGTCTTCATACCGCTTTGGGTCTTCATATCGCTTGAGATCGGTAAACACTTTCTGCAAAACACCGATAGTCTAAAGACTATAATACATAACACCGGTTGGAACAAATACTGGTTGAGCATAACTCATACATACAAAAAGTGATCTCAAGGCAACTGTGTGTCCATCAATGACAATCACAACATCATCATAAAAAATGCCAACACTCCATGATGTAGTGTCGTTCTATCTCCAACAACTCCAAAGTACAATAGCAACATATTCTATCTAACACTCTTTTTTAAGCATCGTCCACCTTTTGGTTTCACACCTAAGTTGGTTGGTTTGAACTAGTTCTTATTCTAGCCATTAACATTTTTTCTTCCCATTTAATTTGTGTTCCTATATATTTGTTTTGTGTGTGGTCATATGAATGATTGAAATGATTGATATAGTATTCTCTATTTCTCCCAAGTTTCCTTGTCCACATGCTTTCATTGACTTTTTCTTGCGAGTACTTTCTGATTGTCTCATTCTTATTTGAGCACTCTTTTATGTTGATATTCCACTCATTGATCAATTTGTCATTTTGTTTCATCCACACACTCTTACTTCTAGCTAATTTCTAATCAACCAAAATTTTGGGTCAATGAGACAACTCCATTCTTTCTAACCTCTTCAGATAGCTTAGCAATCGAATCATAATCAATGTCTCCACATGGGAAAGGCACTAACTTCAACTAAGGAAATCTTGTATGTACATATAATTTTATTTTGAGGCTACTTATGATTAGATTCTTTTGCAATCTCTATTTTTGTCTCCATTTAATTGCTAATGTATTGCCACCCCAAAATTTACACCCATATAGCACCGCATGCATAACCAACAACTGAAAAAGAGTATTCTTAATTTTCCAACCCCATAATCTAGCCATTTTACATCTACTTTGTAATTAGTATAAGGATATCCTTCCTCCTTGTATCCTTTTTGATATACATGTCTCCTAATTGAGCTTATTGTGGAAATCAAGGTCAAGAGATTTATAATCATTAACCACTTGCAAGTTGTTGCCTTTGAAGACAAACTCTATATGAGCCTTC
Organism: Cryptomeria japonica; assembly: GCF_030272615.1. Classification (NCBI taxonomy): domain Eukaryota; kingdom Viridiplantae; phylum Streptophyta; class Pinopsida; order Cupressales; family Cupressaceae; genus Cryptomeria; species Cryptomeria japonica. The sequence continues at coordinate 224,643,945 of NC_081409.1, forward strand.
TTTCTCTTCAAGGTAAAGGTCATGACCTTGGTTTTGTTGGTGTTTAATTGTATCCTAACCTCTTGGAAAAATAATTCAAAAGATTTCAAGTGATCTCTCAAATTGCACACTATTTTTGCCATTAAAATAAGACCATCAACATATTGCAATAAGTGAACACCTCCAACACCAAACTTGTCTATCAACTCCTCTAATTGTCAATATACAATGCAAGTAGTGTGAGAGATAACGAGCAACCTTGGTTGACCCTATTCTCACTCTCAAAATATTCTGATAGTCCTTGCTTGGTTCTAGTTTTGGCCTAAACTTGATCATACAACCTATAAACAATAATCCTCTCTTCCATTCTACTCCATAGTTTGCTTCCAGGGACAATGTCAAAAGACTTATTGAAGTCAATGAAGCAACATAAGACTTATCCTCTTTGTTTATCCCAAACTTTCTCAGCCAACTAAGGGTAATGTAGTGATCAATGGCTAAATGCTTTGGCCTAAAGCCTGCTTGCTCTTTTAGCCTTTTTTTGCCCAAATACCGATTCAATGCTCTATCATGCCCCATAAAGAGTTTTTCAAAGCGAGGATTGATCATTAGCGTGGTAGTTTGATGGAATGTGTATATCACCACTTTTGTACAAGGGGATGATGACACTAGTTGTCCAATTTGTTGGAAAACCATTTTGAATGACCTTTTAAATATTCTTTTGATGTGCAATGTGAGGGATTTTGTGTCCCATTAAATGAATTTTATTTTTAAGCCATCTATGTCTCAAACTTTACCCACTACAAGCTTTTTAATTTCTTCTTTGATGTCTTTTGTGGAGAAGAGTTTAGCCATTGAATTGATTATTGAAGGGACATCTTTATCTTGGAATCTCTCATACAACAATTTTGCATATTCCAACAATTGTAAATGTGTGATATTGTTCTCTTTAGTTTTTTTTTTTGTTGCAATTCTTTCTAGCAACCTCTTGGGTTGCATCTCCCAAGAAAAATCAAGTCTTTTCACCTTGTTTGCATGAAATCCTCTTTTATCAATCTCACTAGTTTTGTATATATATATATTTTTATTTCCTCAATTTTTGACCATTCTCTTTGATGCCTTGCAACATTCATCACACTAATAATTTATTAGGAAGCTATTTTTGTTGCTTCTCTTAGACATATACCCTTTACACGAATCGAGAGCCCTGAGGATTATTAAAGTCAACTTGTCACTGCCAATTGTTTTCTTGTTTATATTGGCCATCCCAATATCTCCTATCTCTTACAGTTATTTTTTGAGTATTGTTAAAAAAAGATCTTGGTTTTCCTACGTCAAGTGGTTTCTGCCTTGAGTAGCATCTCTTTTTTGACTTTTTGTAACCCGTCTTTGTGTTGAGTGCCTTTTTGCATATCAATCTTTACATATATCAAATTGTGTTCTTATTTCATTTATATGGGGCAATTCGTCACTTCTACTCCAATTAACCTTGTTATAAGATTCCTTGAGCAAATAACATAATCCACCATACTTTTCCCATTGTAGGTGTGACATGTAATGTTCCCTAAGCTTTGGCCAAGCTTTTATTTTGTTACATATTATCAGATTGTATAAGTGCATAGCCTTGACAATTATGCCCTGTATTGCATGATACCTCCTTTTTGTCTTGAGAAGCTCTTTCCCACTTTTGATTCTCTTCTTCCTCTTCTAACCACATAGGGTTGTCTCTTACCCCTATTCATTTCTAAGGCATAGAGATTGGTTATTTGTTGTTCTTGTATTAAAGCCTTCTATTAAAATAATTTGTCCTAAGGTGTTATACGCTGATATGTCCTTTTTCAAACCTGTGTATAAATCCTCTTTATCTAGTTTCTTCTTTTCATAAGATTTTGAATCACAAAAGCAAAGTAACACGTAGATTGTAAATTTTCTAATCTTTATTTTCATTCATATATACTGGTTATTCATATATTTCTTTTCTATTCATATGCTTCTTTCCCAAGATTTTCTTATTAGAATTGTCACACCTCCATGACCCTTACCACTTTCTATTAACTCATTCCAAACCGATATCATTGTGTAACCCTTAAAACTTGTAACTTTAATGTATTTCTATGAAAACAATTATGCCCCTCTCCTCTCCTCTCGACCCTAAACGAGGAGAGGGTAAAGTCCGCCAATTATAACCTCAAAAACTAACATTGCCTATCTGCACCTGCCTAAACGAGAAATAAGCAATTTCCCAACAACGTTTTTAAAAATAAATAAATAAATAAATGAATTAACGGCGTTCATTTAAAATCTTGAGATAAATTAGTTTGAATGGAAGGAAGAGTTGCTTCATAGAGGCCCTGACAGGAATGGCTGCACCAGTCTCAGCTCCCGCTCTGGCAAGATGGCAACCACATTCACACTCTTCCTCAGTGCATTCTTTTACTTTTACTCAGGTATGGGATCTTTCATCCACGGCTTTCTAAAACCAACATTATCTTCCTTTTGTTTGAAAAGTCTAATTCAGATAGATATTCCAACAAAACAATTGTGTCTAATCATTGATAAAAGATGAGCAACTCTCACATCATGACAATGCTTAAGGAAATGTGTTTTGGGGTGCCGTCTTAGTAGTACTTCTGTAAGAAATTGAAAGAAAGTTTCCCATAGATATTACTTAATTAGGAAATCTTGTGAAGTGTGTGAAGCAGCCATTGGTTTTCTAACAAAATGTTTGAATAAATCCGCAGAGCGTTGTCAAGAAAAATGGTAAATAACACTTAAATTGCATAAAATGGGAAATTAGAGTTCTGTTCTTTTTGGCAGAATTGTTTTTTTCATGTATTTTTTAAAAATAAACTCCTTTAATTAAGAACCAAAATGTGGGTGGTAATCAATTCTGCTGAAGCTGCCCATCATTCACATCCAACTACATCCTTTATAATGTTTTTGTGCAAATGCTCAAGCTAGAATGGAACCCTAGTGGATTCCTTCAAAAACAATTATTCACTAATTGAAGCATAGACACTTTACCATTTAGAGTTCTTAAATTGGCATGCATAGTATAAGTACGGTTTACATTGTGAGAGTTGAACAGAGGTAGTGAATTTCAAAAGTATGACATAATATCGTCGTGCTTTTAAACATTCTCGTTCAATGATATCAATCATCAATGCAAACTTTAATTGTTCCTTCAATTTCTATGCTTTGATTTTTGATTGAAATGCGGTTTTCTTCATTCTGTTGATCAGGTTGTAATGTCCTTTTTTGCTAAAATGAAATTATAAAAATAATAAATAATAGTACATCAAAATATCAAGTAAAATTAAAATAGAAAATAAAAAATAATGAAATATAAAGGATAATATAATTGTAAAATATAAAATTTATTAAACTTAATAATAATTTTTCTTAAGGGTCCTAAGGAATGTGAAGAGTTATGGTCGTTGGAGGAAATAGGTATTTAAAAAGAAACCAAGCAAGGAGGAGGGATCACAGAGAAACATTTTATCATCTGATTTTACTCCTTGTGGAGCATGAATGATGTTTCAATTAACCTTAGGACGAAATCCCTCATGATAGAAATTAAAGGATGAAAGCCCCTTACTTTCCATCGCCGAGTTAGTGGATGGAAACTCTTGATTCAGCTACACTCCAAGACATTTCAAAGGCATTCAAATAAAGATTGATCGCTGCAGAGTGGAGGAATATTTAAAGCACAGATAAGAGTCTAAATTCTATCTTACCGAGATACATGTTGAGCATCTAATCTGAAATATATAATCAACTGTTAAAACTGCAATTTCTAGGTTGATTGCATACTTATAATTAATTGTGCAACCATTATTGTGAGTTATATTTTATTATTTAAAGAAAATAAGGAAAATTTAAAAGGGGACATTACAATGGTATTAGAGCCTTGATGTTGATAGTGTCTAGGATAAAGCTAACATTCTGGATGCTTCTAGTCATAGAGATTTAACGGTCTACAAAAGGAAGAGGACATGGATCCTATTCAAGAATTATTGTACAAACTTGAGGCCCCCCAAAATTATTGACAAGCACCAAAGGTTATTAGAAGATTTAAATGCTTGCATTCCCTTTGATAAGTGTTACAAGTGTGGTTGCCGTTGCACCAAAAGATCGACCTGTTAATGCCCGATACAACCACTAGACTTATAGAATCCACAGGAGGCAGTTAAGCCATGTCACAAACCCAAGCGCTGCGCTGCACAACACAAGGAGACCAAGGGTGCACACCTTGCAACAACCCCCCCCCCCCCCCCCCCCCCCAAGCGCAAGTGAGGGGTTTGAAGCTGTGACCAAGCTCTGATACCACTTGTTTCAAGTGTGGTTGTCGTTGCACCAAAAGATCGACCTATAAATGTCCTATACAACCACTAGACTTCTAGAATCCACAGGAGGCGGTTAAGCCATGTCACAAACCCGAGCGCTGTGCTGCACAACACAAGGAGACCAAGGGCGCACACCTTGCAACAATAAGTATTTGGAGGCACTCCGGTACCAATATCTTGACAAAAGAGACCTATATGAATACATAAGGAGGTCAAGGGAAGGAGAGTCGATGTTGGGTGTTGAAGATGTGTCAATAATTGTAGATGATTCCTTGGAAACATCAACCCAATTTTTAGGTAGGGAAGTAATTGAATCATGTAATCATGATTTGCAATGTATGTGATTGGACCATGCGATAATGATGTGCAAGATATTAGTTACGTTTATGCAAATAATGATTTTTCTAAGATTGACCCTTGTAAGGAGGATTTGCAAATTTATCACGAAAACTCCATGATGATACACATTGGCTACATGAAGGTTGACCAAGAAACACTTGAACTCTTTGGTTTCAAGATTGATGAGCTCATTGATGGTTTAGTTCATAGTCATGAGAAGGAGACTTTTAAATTACACATGATGGGTCTAGGAAAAACCAACATGGACATTGAAGGACAATGGTCACATTCACCAAGTTGTGATCCGACCACACTTAAAGATAAAATGGAGATAGTCACCTTGGGAAGCTTGATGCTAAATGGAGTGAAAGATATGACCTGCAGTTAGGACACCTAGATCCCTTTACTCAAATACAGAATTGGCATTGCGCAAAGAGTGGCTTCCTAGCATTCATGACACTTCCGCAATTCATCATGGCAAAGGATGCAATATTTTGTTGTCATTTTGGATGTCGGTAATGACAATCGAAAGTTTGTAGTCATTGCCCAAAATCTTGGGTGAAAATGAAATGAGAGAGCAGAAGATCATGGCAATATATGATCTCATTCAATATGATCAAGCCAATCTTTCTTGTTTTTTTTCAAGGCCAAAATTTATTAAAGAGAATACATATGCTCTTATAGGTGTTATCCAACGACAGTTCAAAGACATACATAATGCTAGATATATGAATGAGCAGAAATTTTATAGTACTCGGGTTAAGCGAGCATATTGTTTCATACTAGAGAGAGGAAGGTGCATGAGAATGGATTTTAGTAAGCAAGGAGTAACTTGGGAAAGCTCCCTAGCTCTATGGGAAACGACAATGATATAGCATTGCCCATCTTCTTATTATGGTATTCATTCGATGGAACCTTTGTAACATCAGCCTACAAAACTCACACTAATGCACGTAAGATCATACATAAGAGGGCAATTAGTCTATTGGATTATAATAAGAACACATTCCTACCACCTATATGTGAAGGGACTGTATTGCACAGTGGAGATCTGTTGATGGTGTTTTCACGCACAATGCAACGCAGAATAAAATACCAAAGGCACTCTATCCTCTCTTTAATAAAGACTCTCAAATTCTGAAGATTTGCTTAAAAGGATCACTTGAGATGACTTCAAGGTTCTCGATGTTAGGTCTTAACGTGTTGGATAACTTCAATGGTATGATGTGATTTGCTGTACCTGTGAGGGGATTGTACAATCTTGATTCAATCTCAATGGTATGATGTTCTTCAAATGATGTTGCAATATCGCTCTTTCTAATTCTATTGATTGTTGATAAAACAAATGAAAAGGGGAATAGGGTTTAGGAATGCTATTCTAAAACTAAAATTGCAAGACAATGGACAATCTCAAGTGAGCTCAACTAAGCTTCGCTTTGACATCTTATGAACATCTCCACAATGCTAGTGCAATTGTCTAAGGGTAGCTTGGTGATTTTCAAATCACTAACTCAAACATAGACACCTTCAAAATGAAGCATACCAATGATGAATAATAATTGAAGTTAAGCTTAAGCTGAATGATTCTAGTTGACTACGCAAGGCGAGTATGCAATCAACAAACTGTTAGTGGTATGGATAATGGAGCTTCACTATCAATCATGCATATGTATTTTTCACTCATCTAAAACACTCAAAAACAAATCTTTTTTTTTAATTATAAGCTCTCACAAAAGGGAATGAAGAAACAAGCAAATGCTCCAAAAATTCAATAAGTCACCAACACTTCAATGATTTTATTAATTTCTAAAACATCAAGCAACAATTCTTCAAAGTCTTTTGATTGATCTTCTCTCTAATTGCTGCTTCTAATCTGTCTTCTTATTAGATACAAATGAATGAGATGAGCTTATATGGAGCCCTCAATTACAATGGATGGCCAAGATTAAATCAACATCAAGGGCCCAGATTTTGCTGCCTAAACCCTGATTAGGGTTTGTTATTACAAAATACCTAATTTATTGCAAAGCATTAAATGACAGCCAATGGGAATATGACACCCATTTGGCACAAAATACAAGGAAAAATCCTCCAATAGGAAAAATGATGCCACATAGGATCATAGCAAACTTTCTTCTAGAATCTTGTTGCCCTTATCCTTTTCTCTTTTTGCAAATTCAACGAATCTGGACGTCATAGATTCTATCTTAGTTATTTGGACTGCAGGCAGATTCTTCAATTTCTCTTCCAGGTAGTTGATTTCATCCAAGCTTGAAGTGAAATTTTTCTCCCAATCTGGTCCAAAGTCTCTTGTCTTGTTGGCAAGTATAGTGAATGAATGGATAGCATCTAGCTGCTTCTCGAAAGGTGCTCCATTTGGTTCAAAGAAGATAATATTCACTTCCTCCATCAATTCTTCGGCAACAATGTCAATTCCTTCATTCTTTCTTTTCTCAAGAATAATCTCAGCCACTTCCAAGATCTTATCATGTATTGAATTGATTGCTTGATCAACTTGTGTGCATCGACCATTAATGTTTTCAAATATGAGCCTCCTCATGCGAAGCAAGTTACTCCATTGTTGAAAATCAGGTGACTGTCCATCCTTTAGTACACCTTCGCTTATCAATGTTTGCCTCGGTGTAGCCTTTATTACTTGCAAGATGAGTACGGTGAAGTCTCTCATGTAGACAAAAGTGTCATATACTACCTTGAGTGTCTGGGTCCTCTCAAGAAACATCATGGCCTTATCAAATATCTTCACTAACTCTCTTATGAATGCCTTTGCCCTTCTATAAGTTTTAGTGATCCAAGCATCCATCACTTGTACCGATGCCTTTATCTTTTCAAAATCATCAATTGTATCTGGAGGAGGTAGCGTTGATAGTGAAGCTAATGGGTCATGTTGCCGTAGTGGGACTTTCAGTTGCTGGAGGTAACCTCTCAATATACTGTTCTCTTTTTCTAACTTGCTGTTCTTTTCTACTTCCAGCTTGAGCATGTCATGAATTGTCTTCATTGTATCATTCATATCTTCTAATGCTTGATCAGTGGTAGGAGGACCTAGATTGATTGTCTCCAAATCAAATTCCTTATTTATAATCTCCTCTTCGGGTTTATCTATCCTTGGAATGACAATTTGTATGATCCTGGATCCTTCTTCGTCTCTTGTCATTGTTGACATCCTAGTGGCTGCCCTCTTTTCATGTTCTTGATTTCTATCCAGGTAGCCACCTAGATCGAAATGATCCTGTTCCTCCTCCACAATTACCTTCTTTGACAATATTTCTTTCAGCCAAGCAAGTATAGCCGATCTCTCCTCTTCAACTTGTATCTCATTCAATTGCTGTTCTCGTGGAGGAGATGTGACTTCCTGTTCTTCATCATCTTCAATGTTCACATATGTATCAGTGCGTGCTTTGTCATTGATTGGCTTGGGTGAAGCTACCTTGTCTTGGACCACCTGTTATTTTCCTTTATCACTCATTCTGTGATCAATACCTGTTCCAACTGCTTGATTCATTTCTACGTGGTGTACAGATGAGGTACCGGTAGAAGGATGAGGCACTTGACTTGACTTGTGTTTCTTCTTTGAATGCTCTTCTACATTGTCTCCCTTTTGCTTGGATCCCTTGGAATGAGCTTAATGGGTGGCACTTTCATTTTGACTTTCACTTTCCATCTCTTCATGAGAAGACTCTACTTCTCCCATCATTTGAAATGTCACTTGGATGCCTTTATCTAGCAACATACATGTTTGTGCTTCTACCCATCGCTTGGTGTTGATCAAGACTGGTCTCATGAGTTCTCTCAAATCTGTAACCTCAACATCAACCCAATTGACTTTTACTTCCTTGTCCTTTTCTTTCTCATAGACTGGCAAGAGGCGTCTTCCACTATCATGTTCTTGATCAACGACATCGAAAACCTTAGTTACTTTGATAATCTCAATAGGCAATCTTGAACACATTTTCCTTTTGATCTCCAAATCATCTTGTGCATTCATGAAATGTACTTCTAACTACAATTGATGCCCATGCTTCTTTCCACTTGTCTTCTGGATGTTGCTGTGAGGATCAAAGTTGTCTCTTGGAATGTATGGTTGGAGGGAGAAAGAAACCAACTCTTCATCTATTTTCTTCGTTGCTTGCAAGGATGGACAAACCTCAAAAGACTTTCCTTAATGAAATAGGAAAAGGAGTCTTTGTTTTCAACTTGTTCTTTTATACTTTGTTGTATGCTGTCAATTGTCTCACCAATTCAAGTAGTATTAGTTTGTTTGTGGGATATCTTGGTAGCAGAAGAGGTGGGCAAGAGCATCCTTGAATTTTGATATAAGTGAACTTAGGAAATTGAATGAACCATGCACCGAACTTCTCCACTAACTCTTGTGCTTTTGCGGATAGCCTCTGATGAATACCACCTTGCAATGTTTTTATGATTTGCATAATGAAGGCATAATTCGCCCTCCTGTAATGTGCTTGATTAAGGTAATGCAACTATGTGTATGAATCACATGCTCTCAGTTGTCCTGATTTGGTACCAATCGGTCCTCTATATGTGAGTCCTACATACTCATAAGCCCAGGAGAGTGAGTATATGATGTATGAGCCCATGTAGAACGTCTTTGTTCGCTTTGTAATGTCCCTACTAGTTAGAGACCACTGTCCTGCAAAACAACTTGTTAGAAATACAACAAATATAAATATATAGCTAATCTAATTTGCAATAAAACTTAAATTACTTAATTAATGCTAATCTCAATTCTTATTTAATAAAAAGGATGCAAGTGCAGTACTGGGACATGTCCTTAGGCGGCTGTGAAACTCGCCTTCTTGGAACCCGTCTTGGTTCCAAGCCATCCAGGAAATCGAAGGTTAATTCGATTCCTGTCTTGGATGTAATTTCTTACACCCAAGCCATCCAAGAAATCGAAGGTTAATTCGATTCCTGTCTTGGATGTAATTTCTTACACCCAAGCCATCCAGGAAATCGAAGGTTAATTCGATTCCTGTCTTGGATGTAATTTTTTACATCCAAGCCATACCAAGGAACACCATCCTATATGATCCATTCCTTGCCTTGGATGATGCATCTCATCATCCAAGTCTACTAGAGAGGACTGACCAGATCCGTCTCTTCTTGGATGAACTTAGTCAACCAAGCCATATATATGCATATAGATATTCAGTATATACTATATACTGCCTACCAGGGATTATCATAATCCCTCCATTAGGCTAAGGGAGTTTCCTCCCTATAACTCCATCATATAATCACATCTATATTACATTTTATAATTTATTACTACGTTCCATTCCATAATCCACATTTACGTATTCCTAACTTAACATGTATTCCATAACATATATTCAGGAAGTGTCCATTATCAAACATTCATATTTATTAACGTATATTCCTAACTATTCATTGATATGTATTCATTAACATATGTTTATATATATTCATTATTATCTAAAAATCATTCATTAACATATGTATTAAACTGTTCATTACTATATTCACTAACATATGTATTAAACTGTTCATTACTATATTACTATATTCACTAACATATGTATTAAACTGTTCATTACTATATTCACTAACATATGTATTAAAGTATTTATTATTTATATTCATTAACATATGTAATAACATGTTCATTATTTATATTCATTAACATATATAATACAATATTCACTCCATATTTACCTGTGCGTAACTTGCTGCCGTAGCTTCCAAACCTTTCTCTCTAACCACGTAGCAGTCCTCCTTCCTTTTCCGTTGCCTCCTCCCATCTGCATGCTGCTGTTCCCCTTTATACCCCATGAAGGGTTGTACCCCTCCACGGGTCCCCTTCCGCATGAAGGGATGCGACGATTACCGTCGCACCACTTCGTGCGGGGGGGGGGCTTTATTATATTTTGAATATTTGATGTTTTAAATATATTAACTATTACCTTGACATATATTAAATATTGACATGGTAAATATATTAAATATTAAATAATACTTTCTTTGTTATTATATATTAAATATATTTCCTTTATTTTTTATATATTACTATTTATCATTTTAATCATTTATTTATAATAACCTTATTTAATTAATCAATATATTAATATTATTAAATAATCTTACATTAGGTGATACCGTAGGGGTTATCACACGCTCAAGCATCTTGAGTTGCAAATCAATGTTATTATTGATGATCTTCGCCCAATTGATCCTTTCCTTTCCTAGTGACACTATCTCCATGAAGTAGAACATCCAAACCTCGAACTAAAAGATTTGTGGGATCCTAAAGATTTGGCTAAGGAGTGTGATTAGATCACCAAATTCTTCCTTAAAATCGATCTGGTGGAGCTTGCCTGGGAGATTGGATATATGTGGCCTGCTCTTTAGTAACCAATACTTGTTGACTATCTCTTGACACTTGTCTGGATCATCCTCATAAACTATCTTCGCACCTTCATTGCTTTTGTATATCATGTTCTTGAATTGAGATATATGAAAGGCCTCGCTGATTGCTTCTTCGGAAAGGTAAGCGATCTCTCTCCCATCAGGTGTCACAAATCTCTCCTATTTGGATCATAGTGTTTGGCAACGATGAGTTCATTGCATTGCACTACCAAAGGGAAGCCAGCCGCCTTCATGATGCTGCTGTCTATCATCATCCTGGAGTACCCTTTTGGTTTAGTAGTGTATAGTGAGCTTTTGAACTTCTTCGTATCAATCTGGCCTAGATTGGATCGCCTACATTGCCCCAATATGATGTGATCTTGGACTCCACAATAATGTTCTTCAAGTCTTCCTTGATGAGGGCTTGTCTTGCTCCAGCCATCGTGCACCTATGAGAGTTGTCTAAGTTAGTTTTGTGATATGATAACTGATTTGCAAACAAGACTTAATTGCCTAAGTTAGGATTCATAACCCTAGGATGGATAACGCAAATTCAAACCCTAAATGCACCTTTAGTCCTTAACCGAATATGATGTGATCATTCTAAATGATACTAATCAGTCCTTATGAGTGCTTAAGATGACAAAGATGCACTGAATTAAAGCGTGTAAAACTAAGGCCTCAAATAAGACATTGAATCAGTCACAAAATGAGGCATGATTTTGCATAATAATGATGAAATAAGCCTTTCTTCAGACCTGTGATCTATTTCAATCAAACAGATCGATTGCTTCAATTGCTCTCTTGGCCAAATTCATATGCCCGAACAATTATGTATTTTGATTGATCGCTGGACCTTAGGCAAATTTTGATGTAGGCATGGTAATCTTCCTTCCAGATTCTCTGATCACACTTGTGCATTTGCTGCATGTCAAAGTCGTCTAGGCTTTGGAGTGACTTTAGTATAATTGGTCTTGGCCTCAGAACTCGCTGTCAAGGCATACCATTTTGAAACAAAATGGGGAATCACTTCAGTTCGCTGTCATAAACAATTAGTGTCGCCACCTCAATCATAAAATTCTCCTCAAATGAACTCGCTGTGGTTTGCTGGTGTCAAATAGTGACAAATTCGCCACCTATGAACAAATTCGCTTCAATCTAATTGTCCTTGGGACGAAATCCCTGGCCTTCATCACTTGATCAAAATGGTTATCGCCCGAAACAAATATTATCACCACCTTTGAAAGATGAATTCACTTGTAATAAAGGTAGTTTGCTTGATGAAGGACAGGCAGATTTGCTGATGAAACCATGTTCGCTGCTCTTAATGATGATATCCAATCGCTGTCATATATAAATCGCTGCATCTAAGAGATATCGAATTTGAATGTTGATCAAATGAAATGATCAACAAGTTCTTTTGATTGATCTTTATCAGTAACAAATTCGATACTCCATCACATTGTTTGGCGTATTTCATTTAATGAACTGCATTTAAAATGATCATCTTGGTTGTTTTCATTTAATGTTTCTTAGGAATCGATTATAAATATGAGCATCTTCTTTCAAATCATGTTGCTTTTTTCAATACATCGACTTTAGATCGCCTCTTTCATTAAATGTCTTAGAACGAATTCATGAATGCAAGGCAACATATATTGAATGCATTGTAATCAACTCCCATGAAAGACTTCGAGTTTTGCAATTTTAGAATCCTAGACGTAATTGTCTAGTATCATTTTGTAAAGCCAATCACCCCATATTAAATGCGTCATAGTTAATTATTCACAGGCATGTCTAGAACCCCAAAAATCGAACCTTAATGATGCATAGCTGGCTATATCGAGTTTGATGACTTGCATTGTTCTCTTGAAAATCGGGGCAATCAATTTTAAAGGTTTCCATTTGCGCACCACCCTCCATTTAATGTCCTTCAATCGTCATTTTGAAACCGTTCTTGAACTTTAAAACCCACATTGAATGTGGTATATAGATTGCATCGTGGAAACGCAAATCTTGAGGTGGCGTTATCAAATGTTTATACTTTGCCCTTGCTAAAATTGTCATTGCTCTTTGTCATTGCATTTATTAAATGACTTGCATCGTGGAAACTCAAGGCGCTGTCCTTCTTTCTTCATCACAAACCAAATTTGACTTGCTAAGAAAGATTGCTCTACTCATAGATCATCGTGGTCAAAGGACAGGGTGTGTTTGGTCAAAGGACAAGGCGTTCTAACCTAGAACAGGTGGTGTTCTAGTCTAGAACAAGAAGCTTCCTAGCTTAGAACGCTTGGTGTTCTAGCCTAGAACGAGTGGTGAATAAGTCTAGAACAGCTTGATAATACATTTGTATAAATGTTCTAGGTCAAAAGATAGTGCGGTTTTAGCCTCGAACAAGTAGTGATCTAGTTTGGAACGATTGATGTTCTAGTCTAGAACGGATGGTGTTTTAGCCTAGAACGGGTAGTGTTCTAGCCTAGAACGACTTAACTCATTTTCATGCCTTAGCCAATTTTTTTGAAGGTGGATTGCTCTAGCTCACTTCATGCTGGGCTATCTCAAAATAGACTTTGACACTTTATTACAACAAAGTAAAGAGGGGTCCCCATTTGTGATGGGGCGATGTGTGATTTGGTCACAACAAGATCCTTTTGTTATCATTGGTAGTGAAGAAGAATTTATCTTCATCACTTTTTCAAGGCAGCTAGTACCATCTATAGTGCATAATTATAATGCTCCTATGTTTTACATTTTGGATAAGTGGGGAGGAAGGCAGGCATTGGCAGAAAACATCACATTGGTTCTTACACAGAAGAGTCGATCAATAGCTGATCCGAAATACACCTACAAAGGTTGTTTGGGCTAATAAAAATCAAATGCCAAATATATGGGCTAGTAAAATTCAAATAGAAGCTATACTTCAGACTAATCTAATCTTAATCAACCAATGTCATGAGGCTGAAATGGAACGCATAGAGACACCAAGAGAAATTATGGTAAGTGAATCAGTTTTCTCATATAATTCAATATCTATATAGATGTTGACTGCCCAATAGACAAATCTCTGTTTGAGTTCAGTATAAAATTTGGATTTGATGGAGGTTAGGATGTCCATACTTTTGTTGATGGAGGTTATGATGTCCATGCTTTAGTTGATGGAGAGGATGCTTCTACTTCAGAAACTCTGTGTAATTATTTTAAAGAGCAATATTTAGAACTTGAGAAAACAACAAATAAAATTATTAGAACAAGCGACGATTTTTATGGTAACCACCCCATGGATCTTGAGTTGTTCAATAAAATTAGAGAAGAACTCGGTGATATTTCTGGAAACTCTCGAACTAGATTAGTTACAGAATGTGAGAACTTCAAAAGTGGACCAAAAGAATATAAAACCATTTTAGAAAAGGACATTGATGCGTGTCATGCCTCTAATCCTCATCTTAATTTATGGAAGGCTTACTTTCTTGCTTTGACTCAAAGAGATATCAATGGATCTCGTGCAATGTACTTAGTGTGATTAATCTAACCCTAAGTTATAGTAGACTATAAAGTACACACACATGGACTGTTGTTACCAATGATCATATCTATAATTACCTTCTGTATTTGATGTTAAGGTAGTCCTGCATTAGAGATGAGGTACATTATTACTCCAATGATCAGTGAAGAAACTCTCATTCTTATATTTTATTCATAATGATGATGATTGCATGCAAATTTTACTGAGATAGTTTCTTTCATTTGTACTTATTGATGAATATCCTGATTTTTTTCTATTTGGTGTTGTTCTGGTCTCTTATCTCATCTACAATGTCATAGTTGACACAAAATATATCTCTCAATAATTTGTGTGTGTGGTACTTTTATCCATGTATTGTTTATGTTCTTGTCAATATTCTTACATAAAATATGTAGTTTAAACCAAAATCATTTTTATACATATATATGGACTCTGGAAATATTATGTCTTTAAACCTCCTACAAGTGATATGTGAATAGTTTTGTGTTTGTCCCATGTATATTTTATGACATTTGTTTGTATTTATTTTGGTGCAAGGTTTCTATCACCCATACTTCATCGATCAAGGGAAGAAGGTATGTAAACTAATGACATCTCTCAGTAAAGCTTTGTAATCTTTGGGAACATATTGTTTTTCTCTAATGTTATATTTCTTTTTTAATTGTCTAGCCTTCAAATTTATGTATTGTAATGATCTTTGTTTACTACATCTTTCAAGTACAACCCAAATTATTTAGATTGATATATAACCGTTAAATCTGAATTTTTTTAGTACATTAAATTTTTTGTAGCACAATTTATGGTATTATATGTTTATATTTGTATTTTTATAGGAGATTCATTGATTTCAATATTCATGTTTGAATTTGGATGTAATATATTTTTGTATTCAAGGCACTGAGGTAATTGTGTTTGAAACACAACTAATTACAACTGTTGTTTCATCCGCATGCTGATCCTCTACAATTATGTTGCTGGTTCTGGTTCAGATCCTAGCTTGGGTTCATGGATCCAACAATTTTTTTGGGGTTTGAGTTTGTCCATACAACAAACATGTAAAAATCAGAAATTGTTAAATATGTGTTTGGAGCAGAAACAACATACATATTTCATAGTATTTTTATGTACAAAAATATTTATAAATCTTATAACATTAAATAAAATTAACATTTAATATAATAATAAAATTAATTTAATAAATATTTGTTTAATAATACATAGTTTTTTTTTGGTGAAAGGCATAAAGCCTGAATATTTCTCTACTAATATAGTAAATATTGACATGGTATGTAGTCCATATTGTATTGAATTTTATTAAAAGCCCTCTGCCAAGATAATGATTGTATGTGGACTGAGAAAGAGCTAAGGACAAAAGAGAGTATTGATAGGCCGAAATTACAAGAAACACAAAGCAAATGTCAAACTTAGGGGTTATTTTCCCCAACTTCTTTAATGTCCATTTTTTCTCCTCCTTTTCCATCAGCAATTGCTCGGGCATGGATATCCTCAGGTGTTGTTGCTAGAGAAACCGAACAAGTTGGAGAACCTGTCGGTGCTAGTCCAAGTGGAGGAGGGCCTCTCATTGACTTGGAATGCGGTTGTATCATGCTACTACAACTGAGCTTAAAGAAATAAGCAATTGAACAATAATAATAGAAGGGAAAGACAAAACAATCTAGATATGTAACAATTTTTTTTTAAAAGAAAACAAAAGCGATAGAAGTATTTAACTTCTTTACAAGATAGTAGTAATCAACAATAATATTCCAAAACAAGTAAAGAGCATAATTATGATTAAGAACTTATCTAACTTTGAGTACATAATATAAAAGAACAAAAGGAGTTTAGATTTAATTGCATTGGGTAGTCCATCTGGTTTCTTTATTCTTGTGAACTGTCTATCAAGAGGGAAAGTATCATTAGGGCGATTTACCACCCAACCATAGACTTGGCGATCTCCCACACAACTTTCTATTGAAAGCGGCCTTGCCCTTTGTAAGGGTATAAGTAGGTTAATCGGTCTAATGCCATCTGAGCTAGTGTTTTGACTTGTTGGTATGCGTTTTATCATTTACCGAACATTAGAATAAAATATCCAAGGATACTCTACCCTCTCTTGAACAAAATCACTACGTGTGCTAAGATTGTGAGAAAGAACACACGACGACTCCAAGGTTTATATGTGCGAATGGGCGACTTTATGTTGCATAGCTTCCTTGGTTATGTATGCTGAAATACAAGGGGGACTTACGCTTGGCTTGTTCAATTCACAATGGAGATTTATCGTTTGAGTTTTAGATCATGGATTTCAAGAAAACTGAAAAGGAGATAAGGGTTTAGAAATTCTAATCTATTCCTAAGAATTCAAGAGACGGTATTGACTTGGTGACTTCAATAACAACACTTTGCTTCGCCACACTTAGGACAACTACACAAAGTGAGTGCGATCTTCAAGGGATGTGCTTATGATTTTCATACTCATGAATAATACCAACAGTTGAACAGTATTACTCAAAGTAGAAGTTAAACCTTCACAAAATTATCTCAGACTAACTTTACACAATGAACAAAAATCATCCGTTCATCAAATTTATGAGCGAAAATTCACCATAAATCAATACTTATCAAATCTTGCATTCTTCTAACATACATGAAATAAAATCTAAACTATGATGAGGGATAAGAACCATGCCAACTCCAAAATAAGAGAGGTAATCACCATCAATTCGAACAATGCATTACTTATTACTTTGGCAATTGTAAGCAACAATTTACTTATCTCAACATGTTTTGCAACATGCTCCCATGATTTACAAATGAGGGGTGAGCTCAATTTATAGGCTTCCCAATTACAATTCAATGGCCAGGATTGATTTCAAATCAATGGTCGAGATTACAAAATAAAACCCTAATTAGGGTTTGGTACAACTAACTACCTCTCGACCAATGAGAAAATTACATCTGAGGACATGTGTCCTTCTTGCTAAATAGAAGGTTGTTACATTGTGAAGTGTGCCTTCTAGAAGCTTTTGGATAAGTCAGGTTCATTGAACTTGGACATGTTGATCTTGATTGTTGAATGTCCTTGAATTCTCCAATTTGTGCTGAAAAATTGCCTAAGTATGGAAGTTTGTTTGGAATAGTCCTCTTGCCACTATCTGATCTTGATTGGGAGCTTGTCTTTGACTCTTTAGGAGATGAAATCCTTCAAGAAATTCGGAATTTCTTTTCATATTTTTGCCAAGTCTGTTCCCTGATTTTGGAGAAGAACTTCCCTGTGCCTTCACGACAATGGAGGAAACTGGAACTTTTCAGTGAAGTGTTTCCCATACTTAGACAAATTTTGGCTAGTCAATTTTATTTTGTGATACCTTCATGTGGATCCTACAACACCTAGCCAAAATTTTGGCCATTTCTATGCCTGAATGAACTTTGTATGTGGTTCTGCCCTCAATTTTGAATCTGGCTTGTGCTAAATAGAACAAACTCCACCTTTGGACAAGAATTTTATTCATCTCCTCTTTATTTTCCTCTTTGTTCTTCTTTCTTCCTGTTTCCTCTCGAACACTTAGTCAAAATTTGATTCTTTTGGTTGCGGAAAATTCCACACAACCATTTTTCATGTGTCAAACTTTTATTTTCCAACCCGTTCGTTTGTTTGATGCTTGATTTCATGTGCTACTCTGTCAATTTTTTTTTTCCTTTAGCCATTTTCTCTCTTTGGCATGGCAAGTCGATTGTCTTTATGTCTTATCCTTGAGCCATAGGCAAATTTTTATGGCTTACTTAGGCATCTTCACGTATTCCATTTATGCCTAGTCAACTTGTGTTTTATGCAATTTACCTTAGCAAATTTTGTTTTCTTTTGTCATGTCAAAACTCTCCACCTTTTCTTGCCTAGGTGGACTTTGCTAGGCATAAGACATTCTTCTCTTTGCCATGTGTTTTTCTTTTATCCCTCTTGTAACCTTGTCTTCATGGTGGACCTTGATGTGGACAAGACATGGTGGACTTGGAAAGTCTCATGCCATCTTCCATCTAGCATGGGCGGATTTTATGGATATTAAGACAATTCCCTTCTTACCATCCTTTTATGCCTTGTCTTGGACAATTTTAACCATGCTTTCTTTTGGCGGACTTGATAGGCAACTTGCCATGTGCTTTAGGAAGGCTGAGTTTGTCTTCTATTTGCCATTTTCCTGGCTTCACTTGGGCGGACTTTGATCATGTCCTGCCACCTTTGGTTTTACCTTCATCCTTGCCACATGTTTTAGGCTTATGCTTGAACACACTTGAGCATTTGATGCCAAGGCGAACTTGAGAAAGTCTTAGTCATAATATCTTTGCTAGGGCGGAGTTTGTTAGAGTTATCTTGTATTAGCTAATAATTATTTATTTAATTATTAGTCTATTAAACTCTACGCTTAAGCTAAACTTAGGCATTTAATAAATATTGTAGGTATTTAATAATTATTCACAATATCCCTTTAGGGTTTCTTTAGGGTTGCATATCTTCAGGGTTTCTATTATCCTTTTATAAGGATTGTATTGTACTTGTTCATTCAACTGATTCCCTTTCTGAATGATAATTTTCTTCTTCAGAGCATTTTTGCTTTTTTGCTTTATGTGCCTCCATTCTTCTCTTGTGACAGGTATTTGCATGCAGGTGTTCTTGGGATCTTTGAAGTTGTATTTCCTCAACTTCTTCATGGTATCAGAGCCTACATCTATTGCTGCTTGTTCCCGATTTTTCAGAAGATTTTTTGGAGGAGGGTTTCAAGTTTTTTCATAATTTTTTATTGGATTTGGGGTAGCTGTTTTGTTTCTGATCATTTTGGGCTCAAACAGACCTCACCGTTGAGCTCAGAACGCCCCAAAACCCCCATTTCCATATAAAATTTGTCAAATTTGGGTTCTGAAATTTTTTCTTTGGTTTTGCCTTTTTTTTGCACGAATTTCGAGAAATTCGTCAAAAAAAACATAGCAGTTTGGGCCAAAACAGACCTCACCGTTGGCTTTCGAAGGGCGTTTCCATTCATTTTGATATATAATTCGACCTATTTCAGTGACAAGTGCATCTGGGCCATGATTTTTTCATTGGCACGCTTTACGAGGCACACAAATCCGTACGGCTGTACCTGCAAATGCGTTAGAAAATTTTCGTCAAAAAAAATAAAATTTTTTAAACCCTTTTTATGCTAAAAAAGAGGGGTTTTTTTCTTTTGGCCATATCTTGGGCATATGGAGTGGTCATTTCAAAAACGAATAGGCGTTGAAAAGCTAGTTCCGAGCCGGACCTCTTCATATTGGTAATTTTTTCCAATTTTGCTGTTTGACTGTGTTTTTTTCCAGTCAAAGTGGAGTCTCTTTTTTGCACTTCGGGAGCCATAGAATGAGCATCCGAACTTCATTTTTCGAAAACTTTATATCTTTGGAAAGCTTGTTCTGTGAACTTTCCAACCATAATTGTTTTATTTCCAGATTCTGCTCCATGCATATTTTATTCAGTTTTTTGCTTTTCAGCACTCTAGTGGATATCTTGGTTGTTTCAAGTCCTAGGATCTTTTCTTTGGGTAGGATGTCTCTATTTTGGTTCTCGTTTCTATTTCCAGTCTTCTTATCATTGTAGCTTGTATTTATGCAAACGCACTAAGATAAAGTGCCATCATGCATTGTTTACATGGAATCTTGCACCTCTTGTGCCTTATTGTACATGCACTACTTATAAAGTGCCATGGGGGGGTTGATGTTTGCCTTGTTTGCCATCTACCGTTGTCCAGTGAGTGTTCCTTCCACGACATTCGCCTCATGATGCGTGTCAAGTGAGTGTTCCTTCCACGACACCATGTACTTTCTCTGCACCTTCGATGTTCCTGGTTCTTCGTCATGTAGTTCTTGTTGGCCATTCTTTTCAGTGTACCTATCCCTCTCCCTTTTTAGCATTATGGGGAGGTTTGTCCTGTTGGTTCTAATGCTTCCTTGGTTCGATTGATCAGCTCTTCAGGCTTTGGTGTCTCATGCCATCTGTATCTTCGAGTTTAGTTGTTTGCCTTTGTTTGCCATTTGATTCGAGTAGTGCCATTTGAGGGCACTCATGCAGATTACAGTCTTCTCTACCTGGTCATGTTCTATTTCAGTGGAGGTTCTTCAGATCAGTAGTTACTCTTCAACAGTGTTTGCAGCTATTTCCTGCTTCAGTGGTGTTCTTCTTGCTTTTCCATCTCTTTTTGGAGTAGAGTTTTTTCCCATGTGGTTTTCTCTATTTCTCCAGTTCATAGAGATTTGGTTGTGATTGGGTACCTCATCAGGCCTTGTTGCCGGGACCCAAATTTGCCTTCACCATGTAGTTGCATTTTTTGCTTCATGCATTTAGTTTTTTAGCTACTCCCTAAGTTCATCTTAAGGGGGGGTGTTAGAGTTATCTTGTATTAGCTAATAATTATTTATTTAATTATTAGTCTATTAAACTCTACGCTTAAGCTAAACTTAGGCATTTAATAAATATTGTAGGTATTTAATAATTATTATTAAATACACATTATCCCTTTAGGGTTTCTTTAGGGTTGCATATCTTTAGGGTTTCTATTATCCTTTTATAAAGATTGTATTGTACTTGTTCATTCAATTGATTCCCTTTCTGAATGATAATTTTCTTCTTCAGAGCATTTTTGATTTTTTGCTTTATGTGCCTCCATTCTTCTCTTGTGACAGGTATTTGCATGCAAGTGTTCTTGGGATCTCTGAAGTTGTATTTCCTCAACTTCTTCAGAGTTCAAGTAAGTCTTGACATGTTTTGCTTCCATACTTGGGCGGAGTTTGATGTGTCTTTGCCATGGGCGGATTTAGGAGACTCTTGGACAACTTTCTTTCTCCCTTGGCTAGGCAGACTTAGGTTCTCCTTAGACATATCTTTTTCATGCTTTTATACATTATAACCTTTTCTTGCTTTTCCATATGGCGGACTTTATATCTTGTTGGACAAGGCGGACTTCATGCTCTATCTGCCATGTTCTTAGGTGGAATTTGCCCATCTTATGACAAGGCTGAGTTTGGAAGTCTTCATGAGAAGGCGGACTTGACAAGTGTTTGGGCAAGTTCATCTTTGAGCTGCTGGGCGAACCTTGCTCTTCATTGGCAAGGCGGACTTGGTAAGTGTTTAGACTTTGCCTTGATCTTCATCCTTCCAAAGCGGACTTTGTCTTGTGTTGGAACTTCTTCATAGGGCGGAGTTGGAGAATGCTAGACCAAGGGCGGACTTGAACTTACCTTAGGCATGGCAGACTTTGCCAACCTTTTGCCATTCCTCTCTTGCCTAAGTCGGACTTTGCATCATGATGGACAGTGCTGAAAAGGCGGACTTGGAGGCCTCCTTGCCAAGGTGGAGATGGATCTTTCTTGGACATGTTGGAGTTGAAGGTGCCCATGCCAAGGCGGACTTGAAGCTTGGAGTGCATGCTTTATTTTGTTTCTTATCTTTCTCCTAGAGGGCAGACCTAATGAGTTTTATTCCAACTTTAATGTGCTTTTTCAAGCTTGGACGGAGTTAGGAGTGCATTAGCCAAGTTTGCTTTGTGTCTAGGCAGACTTTGATCATTCCTTGCCTTAGATTTATTTTTTCCCTTCAACTTTGTCTTAACCTCAAGTAGGAGTTTGATTTACCATCACCATGAGTTAGTTGACTGAAGGTAGGAGTTTAGCATGTGTCAGACAACTTCACTTGTGCATGAGGCAGACTTGGAAGATGCTTAGACATGTATGCTTGGAAAGAATTCATCTTCTCTTTGTCATGCCAACTTGGAAGACTCCATACCAAGGCGGACTTTGAAGAGTCTTAGCCATCTTAGACAAGGTAGGCCTTTCTCTTGTAAGGGGTTAGATAGTTAGACTCTAGTTAGATTATTTTTTAGATTTTTAGGCAGTTAGGCTGTTAGATTTCAGTTAGAATAGGTTAGATTGTTAGAAGGTTAGATTTTAGCAGTAGCATAGAGATCTTGCAGAAATTGTTGTAATGGCAGCTGAAATCAATATATAGACATTGATTTGGTGTTTATCATCTTGTTTTCATTTTATTTGCATGGTTTCCTTCAGCAATTTAGATAGATCTTTTTTTTTTGGGTGTGCAGGTATCCGATGGATTCAGGCTCATACCATTGAGGATATACTGATTGTGTATCCTTTTGTATGGTTAACCTGAGCCTTTGAATCGTGCTTAGTTCAATTGTAGGTGTCCGTTTGAACTGCGGTAGAATTGGGTGCTTAGCCATGCATTTGTAGTCTGAAAATCTTCCTAGTCCCTTTGAAGATTGCATCGTTCCTGTGAGGTTGTGAGCCATTCTGGCCAAGCAGGGATTGGTTATGTTGAATCCGTCTACCCGCATACCAGCCTGGCTAATCTTAGGTCTCTTAACCCTTATCTTTTGCTTTTTATTTCCCAGTTCGAAAATTAGACACTGATCAACTTGTTGCAAAACGTAAGCCCCTTGTGCTCCCAGCAAAACACATCGATTGTTGAGTTATCCTGCAGTCAAGAACTGACATTTGGAACCTTGAGGTTGTCCCATTTGATCGATTAAAAACAACATTAGGGCTTCCTTATACAAGAGAGGATAGGATACTCGGCGAGATCATTCTATTCTGCGTTGGCCGGATAGAGTTGCAGCGATACGATTTTAGCCACATCAACAGTTGTCTCTATAAAGACTGCTTCCATTTGCAGCATAGGAGGAGTGGGCAGGCGCTCTATATCAATCACATCTCCTACAATAGTGGAATCCTCTTGAGATGTGGTTGTAGTCGAGGGTTGCCTTATTTTTAGCTTCTTGTGGGTAGGAGCCTCAGGTGATGAGTTCTTCTTCCTTCTAGACTTCCTAGATGCCTTCGACCCTTTGTTGGCCTTTTTCTTTTTCTTGTTCCTTTGGGGCTCTTCTTCACCATCTTTATTCTCTTCATCTCCTTGGGCTGCAACTTGTGCTTCCTCTTCACTCTCGAAGGATTGTGATTCAAGGCCTCCTATCAAATTATAGGTAAGTTTCACACCCTCACGCATTAGCTCTTCAATTTGCTAATGTATCTAGGCATCGGTGTATCCTTTTTGGCTCCCTCATTATCACCTCTAAACTAGTGATTGCGACCAATTAATTAAGGCCAGCGGTCGATCCTTGACAGAATCATATATGTGATGTTGTAGGCAATCTCCATCATCTTCCATCTGATCAGGTACTTGAGCGTACTCATATATCCTTATTTGGTTTAGGCTCAACTGAGAACATTCCCTTCGTTGGACCTCTAAAGTCATCGCTGCAACAGGCCCAATAATCTTCTATGCCTTGTGCCTGTAATGCCTCTCGTAGGCCTTTCCTCCCAATCCAATAGGATCAAAGCTTTTCCTACTAGTGTGCTCCTGTAAACCATATGTTGCCAGTTCCTCCGCTAATTGATTTGCTTGGGCAACCGTTTTCACATACACATCCCTATCCCCAATTGCCAATGGAAATGACACCCCTGTGACCTTCTTTTCTCTTAGTTTCTTTCCTTTTGCACTTGCCTATCTTGTTACCTCTAAGAGGACCAATTTGTTTGTAGGGTACTTGGGGAGTCTATACGGAGAGCCCTCAAATCTAGAAATTCTCAAGTATGAGAATCTGGGGAATTGTATAAACCAGACTCCGTATTGCTTCACCAATGCTATTGCCTATTTAGATAACCTTTGCTGCAATCCCTCCTACATTATTCGGACCATCTGCATGGTGAAGGCATCATTCACCCTCTCGTACTAGCCTATTGCATATGCAACGTTATTCCTCTCCCTTTGGCCGATGTTACGATAGTGCAGTTGGGGGTAGCACTTATGAACCTTCATTTGCCTTTCCCCATTTCCAATCTTGCCAAGGCAGATCAGCCCCATAAGCCTGGAATGTCGAGCCAATATATACACCACATTAGAGGACATGGTGAACATCTTCTCCACTAAGTGCACCAACTGCTCATGGATGTTATCGCTTGTGATCTAGGCCCAATCTATCATGAGTTTGCCCCCAAAGGCTTCTACGTAATAAAACATCCATTCCTTGGACATGCTGGACTGCGGTAGTCCTGTGACTTAGCTATGTAGGGTGACCATAGTCCCATATTCCTCATTAAACTCACTTCTGTAGATCTTTTTGGGGACCTTGGTGCAATGAGGTCTCCTTTCCTTGAACCAATTGTCATTCATCTTATTCTTGCATTTGATTAGGTTTTGGTGATACAATTCTTGGGCCTTCTCCATATGCACAACTATTATGTCCCGATGGATAGGGATGCCAAAGAGCTTTGTGATATTTTGGGGCATAAAATCAGCTATGGCCATCTCATTCACGAAGACTACCTTTGTTGATGGTTTCTAGTGCTTGGCGCAATTCACGATCAGCTCATAGTTCTGAATAGCTTGTGGGAAACCAGCAGCTTGTGCTATCCCGCTTCGGACCATCATCTACGCTCTCCAGCTTGGATTTGGGCCATACATCCTCTCCTTGAACATCTGGATGTCAATGCGTCCAAAATCTGTATCTCCTACATACTCCCTTTTACTCTAAATTTTGGACTCCCACAACACTCCTTAGTAATCATATTTCATTTTGTCTAGTTTGTGGTGATTCTTTGCTTTGGATGTCTGGGACGTGCTTGTCGCCTCGGGTGCCTTGTAAGAGCTGGCTGCCTTAGGAGGCATTTACCCTGTGCACATGAATGTGAATTATGATGAATTTTTCCAGAATAAAAAATAGGGGATAGCTTGCCAAAAAACTGCTTTAGCACAGTGACAAAATGTTTAATTTGAAACGCATGAATGCAAAGAGGCAATTTTAAGTGTTCTACACAGGCAACCATTACTAGTTTCAGGTTTGGGGCATATTTTTGGGACTTAGGCAAATTTTCTGAAGCACAGCTTAATATGCTTTATTGTGCAAGAATCAAAATTCATAAAAACCTGGGGAAAAGTTCGAACTTTGGAAAGTTTTTGGGAAGAAGCCCTAATTCCGGTTTTTTATGCAAATCCCGGATTTGTGGCGGCAAGTTGATTTTTTAGTTTTGTTTTTAAGAGCTAGTTTGTGTTTGTGTTTAACCTAGGGTTTAGCCTGGGTGACATTTGGATAAAACTTTCAAGAAGTAAACCATAAATGTAGATTTTTAAACCTAGGGTTCGAATGTAGCATTTCATCATTAATCTCTTTAAACACAAACCTTCACTCGCTAAAATGGGCATTGGATGTTGAAATAATAGCTATGGTCGGATCCTTCAGGCCGACATAGCAAATTACAAATGTGTGAATGACCTTTGGCCTTACACATTTATATATAACGATTTATAAGCTATCTTGCCTATTAAAAGGAATCGTATTTATGTTATACGAATTTGTTCCTAACTAAATGTAATTGATTAACAATAATAACATTGTATAATCGATTAATGAGAATTAGTTATCCCTTGACCCGCCACCTTTGGGAAAGGCACGTCTGGAGAGACACAGCCGACTTGGTCAAGGAGTCATGTTGTTTAGATGACCCACGGATGGATACATAAGAACATCTTTTTCTCTCTAAGCAGGAAGCAACATATGTGTGGGCAGATCGAATCATATACACTGCGATTTGGATTTGTGTGGGCGGATCGAATTATATACACTACAATCTGGAATGTGTGGGCAGTGCGGATCAAATTGTAGCAGATCGAAATACATATAACATACTTGCAGATCAAACTATATCTACAACGAATTACTCTAGCGATCTAATATCATCTACATAGTGTTGTATGCACTGTCATTCTTCAGAATGTTGTGAATTCTTCAACACTATCGTGTTGTATGCAAGCAACTCGTGTGTATTCATCTTCAGCTATGCACATTCATCTCAGTCTGTGATTTGTCTATAGTGGATTGTCCTTAACACATAGCAGATTTGATTTGCAGAGGAAAGCATTGGTGTTACATCCTACAACAGTTCAGTTTGCATCTTCTTCAGTCTAAAGTGATCGGATCCATCTATAAGCTTCAAGGAGTGAAGCAATTCACATTGGTCTTTGTACTTGATCATTTTAACAACATCTTGCTGTTCATATTTAATATATATATATATATTAAAGATATAATTTCCGTGCTCAGGGGAAATGATAACAGTATATCGTCTATGGTTGGGAGGGCAACAATGATGTGAATTATTGCTCGTGGTTAATTGAGCACACCCTATGATTACTGTGCATGGTCATCTTCTTGTGATCCTAGTATTGTAACAAATTTAATATTGGATAGAAAAAAAATGAACCTGGGAAGATTATTTTGATGTGTTTTGCTTGTTTGTTCCCCATTCTGAAAATATGATCTTCCTTGCAATGATTTGATGCTGAAACGTTTTTTTTTTCTCTATTGTGTTTTGATGGCAACGATTCTCCCTTCCAATGGTTTTTTGGACGTCACAATTTTGTTGGAATCGTTTTGTAACGCCTTGATCTTGGCATCGTTCTCCAATGATCTTGGTTTGGAGATTGTTCCCTTCCTTGCAATCGCTCAAGAATGAACTTGCCCCTTTACTTTTAATGGCGTGACTTCTACCCTGTTATGTCTTTGAATGAACTCAAGCTTGTGTATGAGTCAATGGCAAATTGCTTGCAGAACCACTGCCTATGAATTCCCATCAGGAGATGGGAATTCGCTATTTTTAAAGAGTATTCACCATAGCTCACATCTAGAATTTTTTCATTTGGAATTGCAACAAGGTGGAATGTGTGATTAGGAGAATTGTAGGAGAAGAGCTGTTGAATGCGATTGCTCCAAGGAGCCTATACCCATCGTAGGTGATATACATCCTTTTATCAAATTGCTTTGATCTCTTGCATAATTATGGTTATCTAGTGCAAATTGTAGTCCAATATGTTAAAGATGAATACATAAATGGTGAAACGCTAGATGTTGCGGTTTAAAATTATGACCTCCATGCGGGCAAGGCATAGATAGGAGGTTTGTTTCCTTGGTGCTTCTTGAAAAAGAAGCAGTTCATAGTTATGTATGAGGTTATCTAAAAAAGACGACTCTCATGATTGTAGATGGTTTGAGCACCGAATGAGTCTTTATGGTGATCTCCTTAGCTCGCAAGTGGCTAACCACTTTTTTTGAAGTTTTCTATGTTGCATTGTCTCCTACTCCACAATCCTCATTCAAAGCCGATGAGAGGCCCTCCTTTGCTCGTTCCAGGTTCGACAAACCCTCTTGCAAGCTCCTTAGTGCTGGTGAATGCATTGGAAGATATCCCTACGAAGGCAGCTGCGGACGGTATTGAAGATGGAGCAAAAATGGAAATCGAAGAAATTGGGGAAAATAATTCCTATGTTTGACACTCTGATAGTGCTTTTTTCCATTTTTGGCAGCAATGTAAATTTGTTTTGTCTATAGCCCTTTCTCAGTTTGCAAATTGTCATATCATGGTGGAGGGCTTTTTGTATATTGCGTTATATGATGAACTATATAGAATGTAATTATCTATCATATTAATATAAATATTTAGGCTTTGAGTCTTTTACTTAAAAATAAATAAATATAAATATAAGATTATTGAAGAAGTTGAGAAAGTACAACTTCTGAGATCCCAAGAGCACCTGCAAGCAAAATACCTGTCACAAGAGAAGATTGGAGACAGAAACACAATAAAGGCTCTGAAGAAAAAGATTATCATTCAGAGAGGGAATGAATAAGAAAATTACAATACAATCCTTATGAAAGGAGAATATGAAACCCTAAAGATGTGCAACCCTAAAGAAACCTTAAAGGGATAAGGAGTATTTAATAATTATTAAATACTTACAATAATTATTAAATACCTACAATATTATTAAATGCCTAACTTTAGCTTAAGCGTAGAGTATAATAGACTAATAATTAAATAAATAATTATTAGCTAATCAAGATAACTCTAACACCCCACCTTAAGATGAACTTAGGGAGTAGCTAAGAAACTAAATGTAGGAAAGCAAAATGCAACTACATGAAGAAGGCAAAAATTTGGGTCCTGACAACAAGGCCTGATGAGGTACCCAATCGCAACCAAATCTCTATGAAACGGAGAAATAGAGAAAACCACATGGGAAAAAACTCTACTCCAAAAAGAGATGGGAAAAGCATGCAAAAAAAACATGAAGCAAGGAAGGCCTCAATGAGACTCTCCGAGGACAACTTTCTTCACCCCAAGCATAGAGCGCAACTGAAGGTAGCGCGGAGATGCAAAAGGTTTAGTGAAGATGTCAGCAACCTGCTCCTCTATAGGAATGTACTCCAAGATGAGAAATCCATCATGAATCAACTGTCTGATGAAGTACATGTGAAGCTCGATGTGTTTAGACCTCTGGTGCTCCACTAGGTTGCGGGAAAGGTGAATGGCACTCTGATTGTCACACCAAAGAATAGTGGGACTATCAGGAGGGAACCCAAACTCAATCATCAACTGTCGAAGCCATAAAACCTCCTAACTAGCTAACACAGCTGCTCGGTACTCAGCCTTTGTAGATGATAATGCAATAGCAGACTGCTTCTTGTAAGACCATGTGATAGGACCAGAACCAAGGCAAAAGACAAAGCCAGAAGTAGACTTCCGATCTTGAGCATCACTAGCCCAATCTGAGTCAATGAAACCAACAATGTGAGGGGATCCTGAAGTATAGTGAATGCCAAACTGTGTAGTGCCCCGAATGTACCTCAAAATACGTTTGGCTGCTTGCTAATGGCTCTCATGAGGATCATGGGAGAACTAAGAGACAAGACCAACCGCAAAAGAAAGATCCAGGCGCGTATGTGTCAGGTACAACAAACTGCTAATCAACTGCCTATGTAAGGTAGGATCCACGGAAGGTGTAGAACAAGTGGTAGACAAAACAACACCTGACTGAAATGGTGTGGGTGTAGGCTTGCAAGTAAGCATGTCAAATCTGTGAAGCATATCAAGAGCATACTTCTGCTGAAGTATGGAAATCCCATCGGAAGATTGAATAACGTGTAGGCCCAAAAAATAGTGCAAAAGGCCAAGATCTGTCATCTCAAACTGCTCCATCAAGGCTCTCTGAATATTCTGAATGAAGGAGGACAAGCTATCGGTAATGATAAGATCATCAACATAGAGCACAAGAATAACTATATCAACCCCCTGATGTTGAATATATATTGTGGGATTGGAATGACAACATGTAAAGAGTGTGGAGAGCAAGAAGAAGTCCATCTTCTCATACCAGGCCCGAGGAGCTTGTTTGAGACCGTATAATGAACGGTGAAGTCTACAAACCAAAGAGGAATCCTGCACAAATCCCTGAGGCTGCTCCATATAGATCTCCTCACGAAGGTCTCCATGCAAGAAAGCACTCTTCACATCCATCTGAAAAACTGTCCATCCTTGTGAAGATGCCAGAGAAAGTTCAAAGCGAATAGAATTCATCTTGGCGACAGGAGCAAAGGTCTCGGAGTAATCAATACCCTCCACCTGAGAAAACCCCTTCGCAACAAGACGAGCTTTATACTTATTAATAGAACCATCTGCAGTATACTTGGTATGATACACCCACTTGCACTGAACCAACTTTCTTTCTTTCAGAAGAGTACAAAGATCCCAAGTATGATTCTTCATCAAAGAAAAATAATCCTCATCCATGGCCCTATCCCACTCTGGGTGACCTGTCGCCTCTGAAAATTTCTAAGGATCATCCGAAATGGCATGACTCAGAAGACTAGAACTAGATTTCTGTGCACGAGTACGACGAGTGTCAGAAGGATTGCTTGCCATAGAACCGACAACATCAACTCTAAACCGGGCCCACTTGGGCAAAGGTTGAGCGATGTGTGGTGGTGGTGGGGATGGTGGACCATCATCCACATCATCCTCAAAGAAGAAGGAATCCTCAAAAGGTGAAGAGGGAGGAGGAGGCAGTGAGGGAGAAGCTGGTTATGGAGAATCCATCTGAGGAAGGCGCTCATCAAACTGGACATCCCGTCTAAACAGGACCTCTCGGGAATCAGGATCAAACAACTTGTACGCCTTAACATCCTCATAGTAGCCAACAAAAATGAGTGGTCGGCTCTTCCTCTCCATGGCTTTCCTCTGAGCATCTGGAATAAATGCCCAAGCCTCACTACCAAAAACTCAAAATGAAGAAACATCAGGCTTGACATGGGACCAAGCCTCCTCAAGAGTCAACTGGTGCAATGCCTTATGAGACATCCGATTCTGAATATAAGTGGCACAATTAACTTCCTCAGCCCAAAAAGCAAGCTGCATAGAACGTGACTGAAGCATACAATTGGCCAACTCCCGTAGTGTTCTATTCTTTCTCTCAGCAACACCATTCTGTTGAGGGGTGTGAGGAACTGATAACTGATGCTGCAAACCATGCTCTGTGCAAAAATTTGTAAAAGCTCGATTCACATATTCTCTCCCATTATCTGTGCGTATCCTCTTTATAGAAAGACCAGACTGCTTCTCTACAAATGTCTTAAAGACTCGAAATGAGTCAAAGACTTCAGACTTGTACTTAAGAAAGTACACCCATGTACGTCTGGAGAAGTCATCAATGAAAGTGAGCACATACTTGGACCTTGAAAAAGATGGAGTCAGAAATGACATAAGATCACTGTGTAATAAATCCAAGAGTGCCTTAGCACGTGTGGCTCTGCCTGTAGGAAAAGGATCACTATGATGCTTGCCAAGTGCACAACCTTGACATACACCATCAGTACAGGATATCTGAGGGAGCCCAATAACAAGTGCCCGTGTGCTCATTTGGTGTAAGCATCTGTAATGGACATGGCCAAAATGCTCATGCCAAAGTCTGCTCATTGAATCTGCATGTGCTACAAGAGAGACGCCTGAACCATTTGGACCCTCAAAGCGATCAAACCGGTATAATCGAGAATCAGGATCAACACTGCCAGTGGCCACAACCAAATCAGGATCACGAAGCTCTCTAATAACCACATCATGTGGTGAGAACTCAATTGTTTTACCAGAGCCAAAATGACAAATCTGATAAACAGAGAGGAGGTTCGTCGAAATGTCAGGAACCAAAAGAACATCCTGAAAACAACCACTTGCCAATGGAACAAAACCTGAACTTGAAACTAAAAGTTGGGCTGAGTCACCAACTGCAATCTGTAAAGTATTATTGTGAGCAAGTGAGGTAACAAGCTGCAGTGAGTGTGTCATGTGGTGAGAAGCCCCAGAATCAATAATCCAAGTGGATGCAGAAGGAATAGCTCGTGCAGAAAGAGCATGTCCTTTCCTAGTAGAAAAGGAAGATGGAGGCTAAGGAGTAGAAATAGGATGCTGCTGCATGACTTCCTCCAAAGCCTCTAATCGTTTCCAACAACGAGAAACTGGATGAGCTTCTTTGCCACAAAAACTACAAAGTTCATCTGATTTCTTCTTAGTCTTGGAGGAAGACTCACCAAACTTAGAAGAGTGCTCCTGTTTGGGATAGGACTTCGGTTTATAATCAGACTTAGGTGGTGGCTTGGAGGGACGCTCACTGCTAGTTGAATCCTTCTTAAGCTTTGGTTTCTGCTTCTTGTTCTCTTTAGATGTTTGAGCAACCAATGCTTTGGGCTTTGATCTTGTGAGAGTGTCCAATTGAGATAGGTGAGCCTACTCACGAGTTAAGATATCACAGAACACATCAAAAGTAGGCATGGTGAAGCGTGTACCCAAGGCATCCATAGTAGAATAAAATGTGGAAGCAAATATCTGATAGGGACCTCGAAGCTTAGAGAGAATCAGGTAGATACACTTTGTGTTTGTCTTATTTTTACCACAACTGTGTAGGATAGATCTGGTGGTTTTAAAGTTGTTCAGAAAGTCCTCAATGTGAGGAAAGGACTCAGGTAACAAGGAAGAGAGCCCTGCCTCAATCTGTAATGCTCTGAACTCATTGATAGAACCAAAGAGAGTTTCAAATTTGGACCACATAGCCCGAGGAGCGAGCAAACCATCAAGGTGAAAAAGCAAGCTGTCTGAAACATGTAAGGAGATGACACCCATAGCCTCATCCATCTTATTCCGGTGCTAAAGAATCTCAAAAAGGACGCTGCAACAACGGCTGATTCGCATCCAAACAGGACCACAACCCTCTCGATTTGAGAAGCCTCGTCATACGAGCTTTCCAGAGGTCATAGTTTTGGGATGTAAGAAGCTCAACTGAAGAATCGGCCATGTGTACCTGTACTTGAACCTAGACCTGCTCTTGATTTTTTTAATTTAAGTGATCTTTCAGACTAGATAGAAGATGCAGAAGGGGTTTTTTTGTTTTTTTTGAGTTTAGGTGTTTTGATTTTCTGAAGTAAATTACAGAAATTAGAAAAAAATAACACCCCGCACAATATGTAAAACAAAAAACCAGTACAATCTGAGAGCTAGAAAAGAAGACGAGCTAAAAAAATGCGTTAGACAGTATCTTGTGTACCTGGTGATTTTTTTGGAAAAAATAACTCCAAATCTGAGTAGGGCTCTCCAAGACCTTTTCGACGCCTATTCGTTTTCCAAAATCGAAGTCTGTTTGCCCAAGTTATGGCTCTAAGAGTATAAAAAAATGCGTTGACTTGGATGACAAAAAATATGTACTAGATGAAAAAATCAGCAAATCTCACCTCCAAATCTGAATAGAGCTCGAAAAGAGCTCTCTGGCGCCTATTCGTTTTTGAAAATCCGACTCTGTTTGCTCAAGTTATGACCAAAAAACCAACTGCCTCTCAAAAAGCCTCCAAAGATCAAAACCCCTCCCTGCTGGTGGTAGGGAGGTGGTGCCTGGGCGGATGTAGGAGTGGAGCGGGCCGGGCAGAGCTGCGGTGGAGCGGGTTGGGCGGTCCGGGAGGCAGAGTGGCGGCCGAGCGGTAGAGCGGGTTGGGCGGCTGGACGACGGGGCAGTTGAGAAAGCCGCCTGCAGTCACTGCCAACAACAGTGCTGGCCGCGACGGTTAATAAACTGCCAGCGGTTGGCGGTATTGGAAGCGGCCTGGGCACGTTGTTAAAAGGACCGAAAAATGATTTTTTGTCTCGAAAAACGTGCCATGTAAAGGCCAAAATCAATTTTTTTTTCCAGAGCCAAAGTTGTCCAAATTGGACAAATTTTATATGAAAATGGGGGGTTTTTGAGTGTTTTGAGTTCAATGGTGAGGTTCGTTTGAGCTCAAAGTGCCCAGAAACAAAGAGGTACTCCAGATCCAAACTAAAAAACTCTGAAAAAAAACTGAAACCCTTGCCTCCAAAGAAAATCTTCTGAAAAAAATCAGGAACAAGCAGCAGCAGATGTAGGCTTTGATACCATGAAGAAGTTGAGAAAGTACAACTTCTGAGATCCCAAGAGCACCTACAAGCAAAATACTTGTTACAAGAGAAGATTGGAGACAGAAACACAATCAAGGCTCTGAAGAAAAAGATTATCATTCAGAGAGGGAATGAATAAGAAAATTACAATACAATCCTTATGAAAGGAGAATATGAAACCCTAAAGATGTGCAACCCTAAAGAAACCCTAAAAGGATAAGGAGTATTTAATAATTAGAATAATTATTAAATACCTACAATATTATTAAATGCCTAAGTTTAGCTTAAGCGTAGAGTATAATAGACTAATAATTAAATAAATAATTATTAGCTAATACAAGATAACTCTAACAGTTATAATATTATAATATATAAATATTAATAAGATAATATAAATATAAATTTTTTTATAATATAGATATAATAATGTATTATAATTATATTTATATATTATTATATTTACATTATAATTATTATAATATTATATTATTGATATATTAATATTAATATGATAATTTTTAAATATATGTTAATACATTATCAACTCCTTGCCACACTAAACTGCATCCTGAATTTGGTTCAAACCAAACCTGGATTTGGTGGCTTGGCCCATAGGTCTAGTAAATAGCTCTACATTTTGTTGAGTACAGTGGAGTTGATGAGCTTGTACCTACTTTATAATACAAAGTATTGTCAAGTTTAGTAATATTTGTCTAATGTATTTCAAGTAAATGCTTATTTTGTTTGACTTCAGTCTGAAAATTTTGGTTTGTAATAAAACTTGTGGAGGGCATGATGCCTAAAGTATTTTAAATTTATTCCATTATTTTTTAGATATGCACCATACAAAACTTAACTAAAGGTAAGGTTAGCATGTTCAATACAATTCTCTTTCCCTCACCATCTTTCTTGTGTTTTTTGTAGAGGGGTGGGGATGATGAGAGAGGGTGGAAGAGATAAGGTAGGAGCATTGAGTTTTACCACAAAGCTAGTTAGACTTACTATTGGATATGTGATAGGTGCTTGGGTTTCCTGGTGTATTCTTGATTATTAGTTGGCACTTTATATACATATATACGGCGATACGAAAAATAAGTCTCAAATTCAAGTGAACCATTGAGGTCATGTTGTTCTTCCTTGTTGAAGTGCAATCCAAAAGCTAAGACAAGGAATCCATCAGCATATTAGGGGCTGTGATAATGCCTAAGGATGATCAAGAATGGAATGGGACATCTCCAAGGAGTCTTTGTTCAAAGTTGTCGACTTCAAAATGATCCAAAAAATTTACTTTGGCATGCTTTCCACTTGTTAGAGGAGGTAAACATTCTCACAATGGTGAACATGCTAGCAACCAACAAATTTTTGTCTTTGAAAAGTGGCAAACATGCCCTATACAAACAAACAAGCAGAATTTGAATGTTTGGCATTTGATTTTCAATTTGTTGCTTGATTTTCCATTCTTGCATGTTTGGGAAGTTGTTGAAAGGTTTTAAGTTGTGTGTCCATGTTTGGAAAAGGGTTGGATCTCATTCAAATGATGGTAGAAGTTCATTTTAGTGACAGTTACAAGTGCGAGTTCAAGTTTAAGGTGAGTGTGTGTTTCAAGTGTATTGGAAGCTAGCTCTATACATGTTGTGAGATCTTTGAAGCCATCTGTGCATTACAAACATTTGTACCAATCCTTCTGATAGAGGAATATAGGCTAAATTGCTCTCTAGAGCTGAAGTTTTCACCCTATGTAGGTTTTTCTAGGTTCGTGAGTGTGTTTCATTTAGTTTTCCACATATTTGTCTGAAGACCTTTGTATTGCCTTGATTCACATTAGTCATTTTGTGTGACAACCATATCAAGTGTTTTAGGAATGCTTGTTGGGGTGTTTTGAATAGTTCTTTGCATTGAAATCCATTTACTTATCGTAGAGAGAGGTATAACCTCCTTGTTTATGGATCAAGTGGTATCAAAGCAGTTGTTTTCTTTGACAAATTTGTGTTTACAGGTTGTGCATACATGTGCTAACTACAAGATCAAGTGACAATAGATTTTTGCTTTCTTGAGCCCAAAATTGGGTTGAGAGAATGGCAAGAGAAGAATATGGGAAGATAGGTTTCAGAAGCTTGAACAAGATGTTACTTGGATATTTGATGTTGAGGAGAAAGTGGACAAAATAGAAAGTTTGGTGCTGGTTCTGATCTCTAAAATGGGAATCTTGAAGACACAGAAGAAAAAGAACCAAAAAGAGAAGAAATGGGGCAAGGTCAGTCTTCAAAGGGAAGGTTCTTCAAACCAGAGGAAAAAATTGATAGCCAACCAGATGATGCCAACATTGACCTTGAAAATTTGGACCAATGGGTGCCCCAAATGGAAACTAAAGTATATTTCCTTTATCTGCCCCCCCAAAGGTTAAAGCTTTTTGGGCATGCTCTTGCTTGGTACGAGAGCTAACTACAAGATCAAGTGACAATATACTTTAGCTAACTTGAAGACACAGAAGAAAAAGAACCAAAAAGAGAAGAAATGGGGCAAGGTCAGTCTTCGAAGGGAAGGTTCTTCAAACCAGAGGAAAAAATTGATAGCCAACCATATGATGCCAACATTGACCTTGAAAATTTGGACCAATGGGTGCCCCAAATGGAAACTAAAGTATATTTCCTTTATCTGTCCCCCCAAAGGTTAAAGCTTTTTGGGCATGCTCTTGCTTGGTACGAGAGCTAACTACAAGATCAAGTGACAATAGATTTTTGCTTTCTTGAGCCCAAAATTGGGTTGAGAGAATGGCAAGAGAAGAATATGGGAAGCTAGGTTTCAGAAGCTTGAACAAGATGTTACTTGGATATTCGATGTTGAGGAGAAAGTGGACAAAATAGAAAGTTTGGTGCTGGTTCTGATCTCTAAAATGGGAATCTTGAAGACACAGAAGAAAAAGAACCAAAAAGAGAAGAAATGGGGCAAGGTCAGTCTTCGAAGGGAAGGTTCTTCAAACCAGAGGAAAAAATTGATAGCCAACCATATGATGCCAACATTGACCTTGAAAATTTGGACCAATGGGTGCCCCAAATGGAAACTAAAGTATATTTCCTTTATCTGTCCCCCAAAAGGTTAAAGCTTTTTGGGCATGCTCTTGCTTGGTATGAGAGCTATGCATGTGTTGGAAATGAGGAAAGTGCCATTAATTTGGAAGCAGGAATATTTCAAGAAGCTGCAACATAAGCAATTTTATCCTATATATAAGCAATTTTGTCCTATATGCTATGAAGATGAGTGAGTGATGCAATGGCATTAAATTAGACAAAGGTAAGGAGAAAGTGTGCAAGTCTACACAAGCAAGTTTATAAAGAGGGCAATTCAAATGGACAAAGATAAAAAAGTGCTCCTGAAATATGCTGGAAGACTATTTGGCCACTTGAAGAGGCATGTTCTCATGCCCCAAGATATAAGCAAGGCATCTGCTTATGTGGACTACCTTGAGCTGGGCAAAAAGGGGAAATCTTTCAATAAGAACAAGCATGATAATAAGAAGCAATTTGGTAGTATTAAAAAATAAGGTTGATGACAAAGGGAAGAGCAAGAACAATGCTATGTCAACTGTTGACTCAAGGGGAAGAAGTAAGAGCTCATTCCATTGCTTTTACTGTAACAGAGATGGCCATTCAAATGAGAGGTGTTGGAAGCTACACCCCATGTTGGCTCCTTTTAATGAGTCGAAGGGTAAAGATAAAAGTGCTATTTACATGAAAAAGAGCATAGGAATTAACGAGGACTCCTTCGATGAAGATTATCACCTATCTTCTAACATGCTCAAGAAGGAAGTTTCCACAATAGTGGAGCTCCACAAACACAAAGGGATAGATTAAGCTGAAAACTGTGAGTTTGAACTGAATTTATAGAGGAAACAATAATGCATTTCAGAGGTTTTGTATTAGCCATCAGATGTAAATATGACAATTATAAAATTCATTAACTTGTCTAATAATCTTTGGAGGCTATCACTGAAGGAACAAAGAAAATTCATCCAAATAAATTTCTGAGGTTCTTTTATGTTAATATTTCATACAAATAGAAAACCTATACTGTTGACATTCTTTTTATTTGTTTTTTTATGGACAGGAAATATTTGAAATGTGCATTTAGTGGAGGAGCAGAGAAATCCCTCCAAAGCACCATTGAAATGGATAGGTTGATAGATAAGCTAAGGACAACTGATGATCGGAAGGTTTGTCGCAATATAGTCCACTTTTTTGCTCTTGAAAGTTGTAACTAACCTTTAATTGAAGTTTTATAATTAGATCTGCCTAGAATTTTATTGCACTTCAT
This sequence comes from Cryptomeria japonica, assembly GCF_030272615.1. Lineage (NCBI taxonomy): Eukaryota > Viridiplantae > Streptophyta > Pinopsida > Cupressales > Cupressaceae > Cryptomeria > Cryptomeria japonica. The sequence goes on from NC_081409.1 coordinate 224,682,171, forward strand.
CTTCTTGACCCTACTTTTCTTTTCAACATTTGAAAAACTAGATGCTTGTTGATTGTAGTAAATAGTGACAGATTAGTTCTTATGCTTCATTTGCTTTGAATACTGAATACTATTTTTCGTTCCATTAGCAAACACTATAAGCATATAAGAAGTGTAAATGACAGAATAGAAAGTCAGGTCTGCCAACAAGCAAAATGCTATGAGATAGATAAGCAGGTCTGCCAACAAGCAAAATGCTATGAGATAGATAAGCTTATGTGCATCATGTTTTATGGATATTGAACTACTACAATAACAAGTTTTTGGTCTTAGATAGGGACAAATTGCATGTTGCAAAATTAAATATTGTTAGTTTATGTTTAAATGTATGGTTTTTTTCCCTTTTCTAGCAGCTTCCTGAGATTGTTGCAGAAAACATTCTGGCTTTTAATTCAGTATTTTGGATGAGACTTGCAGCAAGAACTGAAATCTGCGAGTCCCAGGATGATCAGGCATATTTCTAATCTTAATAGAGTGATTTAATGAAATAAATTCGATCTTGCAAATCCCACTTAAGTAGTGGATTCATTTTTTTGGATGTGAGCATTTTCATGAGCAGAGACAACAAATGAGACAATAGTGTTTTAATGAGTATGCAGGAAGATTTTAAGGATTTGGCATCCTCCCTTATGAGCATTGTGGATCGTGTTGTTCAGAAAGCAGAGGTGTGCATACTTCACTATGTTCTAATAGAAGAAATCAAGAGAACTGTTTGTTGTGCTTAGCAGTGGTCCAACGAAAAATTAAAGGAAATTCAATTTTCATAACTATAATGATATAGAGTAAATTATTTTACATTTATGATGTCATAGGGTGAATTTAATCCATTCAGTTTGTAAATTATTCCGATCATTTATGTCTAATATCGAAGAAATGGAACTTCACATTTTTTTCCTATATATTTCACAATCTGGGTGGTATTTGAATTTTTTTGTTTTTTGATCTGCGTGGAATACATTCAACTAAGGTTTCAAAGGAATCTTGTTCAAAGGAGCTACCTTTTTTTATTTAAAATAACTATACCTTTCAATTTATCTTTTGTATACATGCTGAAATCTGGTTATTGATATTTGTCAGTAAATCATGCCAATATGTTAATCATTAAATGTTTAAGACCATTTGGTAATTGTCACATGTTAAAGACCATTTGTTAACGTTCATTATGCCAATGAATTACTCATCAATACCTTCCATCATATGATAATGTTGGTAGGTAGCTATGAGTTAATTATGTGATTAGAATATGTAATTGTAATTGATAATGCGAAATAGATTGAATGATCATAAGTCTTGAGGAGAGTTAAGCATACTTGTTTGAGAGTATTATGTTTGACTTACCTATTACCATATATAATACAGATTTCACAATACTCAATTGTGGCTATGATTGCTGGGATATTAAGACAAGTATAGATAGAAAAGGTGTCTGCCAGTAAATATTCACTCACTTAAGGTGGATTTCATGGGGTTAATGATCAAAATTATGGTTGATGGTAATAATAGAGGAGGGTGTCCTTTGGAATTTTTTTACTATGCTCTTGGTTATTCTCTTTTCTGATATATGACTTAAATTACCTTTGTCTAATTAATTGTGGATTCTAGAGTTGTTGATTTCTATATGTAGATGATTCCATTAGGATTATGGGGATACCTCAATGGGAGCAAAAAATGGTACTCAATGCAGGGTGCCTGCCACAGAATTGTCTCTTCATTGTTTACATTTATTCTTTCTTGAGATGACCCCCTTGAAGTGGCCTCGCACCATCACTTATATATCAGATCCACTCCACTTTGCATTATTGCTTGCCTATTGTATTAGATTCCTGCTGTTATTATATATGAATGGTCACTTTGGATGATATTGTTGCTGTTTTTCTGAATTTTGTGTGCTTTTCAACAGAATCATTACATCTGCTTGGAGCTTTTGTTCCTGTTACATTATCATATTCATTACTGGTGTTATCAGACTACAATCTAGGGGAATTTTTTGTGGTGTAAGAGGTAGAAACAAGAATAATTACAGACAAGTTATTGGTAAATTTATCCTGAGTTTTTAGCAGATTTATGAAGGGACGTATATGTCGTTCAATGAGAAGGTACTGATGTGACCATGGAAGTACAATGATTGAGGCAAATTGGAATTATTTCCATGAACTCTTATGAGTGTTATGTAGGGTTTATAGTTGATAGCAAAAAGCAAAAGCTCACAGGCATCAAAATTCTGCCCAACCAAATCATTAAATCACAAATAATGCAAAAAATTCAAAAGAAAGGAAGTCAATTATTTTTAACAAAAAATTGAAGTTAAAATTATATTAATGTGAAGGAAGCTACATCAGATGCATCAGCCTCCTCTCCTTGTAGAGACAAAATCAGGAATAAGGGGCAAGATATTAAAAAGAGTGTGAAGAGATGCCTGGGAGGGTCTGCCGTTTGAAGCAATGCCTTACAAGACCAAAAGATATCTAATATTTGCTACAACATTACAAATTGCACAGTAACTCAATTGCCTTGATTAGTCAAAACAATAAAATTGCTTGATAAGTAGGAGATATTTCCACAGCAAGTCAAATTATGATATTTCTATCAAGATTCAGCTGTGTAGTTTTCAAGTCAACTCTACTCATGAAACATGGGTCAATGAGTTTGACTCGAAAACTACACAGTTGAATCTTGATAGCAATATCATAATAAAACTGCTTCTACAAGACAAGCTTGGAAGAAAAGATCATCAGAAGTTGCTACAAACCAGTAAAATGTAGTATTTGTCATTCTTATCCATGAAACCATATATCTTGATTATAAAAGGGGAATCGTATATCTTAGCAATTGATAAATGACATCATAAGTGGGTGTTGAATTACTTTCTTTCAACCTAATGAAATGACAACTGATTTTTCGCATAAGTATTTGCTATCTTTAAGAAATGACACTGGTTGGTAGATAAGCCACCATTGCTGGTTTAAAGGTTGTATATTGGCATAATCTAGTCAACATCTTGAGCATGTGTGCCGTTGCAATTAGGTTCTTGATCCGTCTTTCTTTTTGTTCCTTTATGCTAATTCTCACTCTTGGATGATCATCACAATCAAAACTATGATTGGGTCATATAAAAGGAGTTTTTGATGATGTGAAGCCTTATTTGCTGGAATTTCTTGCCCTATCTCCAAGCATAGGGATGACCATGATCTTGACTGCAAGCTGATCTACCCTTGTGGAGAGATCTTTGATGCTTTTGATCAATTCCAAATACATTTTTGCCACTTGTGCTATTGGGAGAGCATGAAAGTGAGAGGCTTGATCATTCCGAGTGTCCAATTATGGTGCTTGGTAGTATTCTTTATGTGAGCTTTGGTTAAGGTTGCTTTAAAGTTAGATGTGCCTAGGCAGAAGAACAGTTTCTCTTCTGCCTTTGAGAACTTTCTGTGGGAATGGGATGACCATTCTAGTGCTTTGAGTGGGTATTTTGAAATGGATTTCATTGTCACCCTAAGTAGTGCCATATAGGCTGGCATTTGGTGAGAGAAGGGATTTATGGATGTCTAATTCTAGTGTTTTGTAGGTCATATAGGGAGTAGACTCTGTTGGTTGTGTTGGGAAATGAGAAGTGTGAATTATACATGGAATAGGGACAACCATAGTTTGAGGACTGTTTGAGTACTCTCCAGAACTCTCCAAAGTCCAAACTCTTGAGTCCTATCTCTGGCTTGTGTCCACTCGTTAGTGACTCCCATGGAAAGTCCGAAAGAGTTCTGGGGAGTATTCATCCGAGTCTCATCCCAGGACTCTCTGAGTCCCAGATTCAAGATTCCCGAGTTCTGGGCACAGATTCTCAAGTCTGATTGGGTGTGGCTAGTGAGGTCAAATAATATAAAAAATGACTTTTTCTTCACTTTTTTTGGACCAATCTTGTCCAAAACAGGTTTGAACAGCAAAATAGGAAAGGAAGGAGAGGAGAAGAGGAGCATTTGAGATCCAAAAAGACAATGTTGAAGAAGCAATTCATCATCATTTTGATACTGTAGCACTTTTTTAGTTTGAGGCTTGACAAATTGAGTTACATTAGGAGGGGAAAGAGGAAGATCTAGATTGTATTTGGTTTTTCTCATTTTGACATATCATTATATGTAAACATTTATAAATTTATGATGCTGCTATAGATTTGAAAGTTTGAAATTATGAGAATGAATTATGAAATTTCAAATATTGAGTGTTTGAAGATCATATAACATGTGTAATGTTTGAATTATGACAAATTGATTGTCAAATTAGGCTTTTATGCTCTCTAAATGCATTAATTTCTTTTTTTGTTTGTGTAAAACCCTTTTTTATTTCGCTGAGTCCTAGCCAAGTTTTTTGTTGAGTTCGAGTCCAAATTTTGGGCTGCTGAGTTTGCGCCGAGTCTAAGTTGTCAAACTTTAGGGACAACTTACAATTTGCAACATAAAGTTCCACAATTTCTACTAGAATAAGGGAATTAATGTAGGTTCATGCGTGACATCACCTTTCTTAGAGTATTGTTTACTCAGTATTCTACTTTGCAAGATTATTATAGGGTAAACAAAAATGTAGATTAGCAGAACATAAGAAAATAAGCCACTTGCAACATATTTGAAGATGTATCTTTATTACCAAGTAATAGATGTGCAATGAATACATAACATAAGAGACAAAACATAACAAAACAAAACAATTATCATCTCAAATACAAAGCCTAACAGTTATTTTTTTAGCAGACTATAACAATATACTTTTGCCGACTACATCAGCCCCCCCCCAAATAAAGTCATCTTCCAAACAACATATACAAAATTGGGAGCTAGACACAACAAAATTGAAGAGAATATCTATTGAGAGGGGAGCGTGAGAAGACGTCCCTAGATGTACTAAGGATGTAGGGGTGGAAGTCGGTGAGAGCTTCTACATGAGTCACTAAAGGCGTTGGTTGGCCATCAACTCTCGTTGTTGAGCTGCCGTCACCATGTAAACTACCTCCATCAAATGCTTCTTTGTATCCTGTAGCTCTCGTTCTGTCTCTAGTAACTTGCTATCCCTCTCTGCTAATTGTCAATCTCATTCTCCGAGCTGGGGGGCCCTCTGTGCTAATTGTTTGTCCCTCTCCATCAGCTGTCTCTCTTTTAGACACCGTCTCCTATATTGCTGCAACTTGTGTATGCTCTTGAGCCAATTGTTGTGGAATCATCTTTCCAATTGGTTCCTTGTTTCATCGGCACCTTTCTGGAAATCCCTCCTTGTGCTGACATCTACTATCTGCAATATAGAGAAATTCACAAGTTAGGAGTGATAAATTTGATGTCAACTTAAAATATTTTGAACAATAATTCTGATTTTTCCGATTAAACTTTGAAAATCAGACTCAGAATCTGTAATGTATCCTTTTTGGCAGACATGGATTTTTGGATAATTAGCCTATAATTCTGACCATCGTAGGCTAATAAGGATGGATAGATGGTCTCTTTCAGTTGGCATCTACTCCAGGATTCAGTATGCTTTGGTTTGGCTTTCGTTTGGCATCATTTGGACTTCATTTGCTATACATTTTGCCATTCTTACTATTTATAGTAAGCCAAAGGTTGATTGAGAGGGGACCTTTCTATTTTTAGAAAGAGCATTTGGTCATGTGGGGAAAAGCAGGATGGACTCCCGTTTCAGATGTCATATCAAAATGTTAAGTATTTTGGGAGTTATTAAGTTTTTAGTGGCCAAATTAATATTAAATCATTAAATGGCTTAATATAAAGTTATAATTTAACTTTATAATTTCACTTAAGTAAAGGGTCAAGTCATCATCAAAAGGGGCCATTATTTCAATTAAGTATGGGGTCCAACATTAATGAAAAATTATAAGTTTTTCCTAAGTTCAATCCATATTATTATAAATTGATATTAAATGGCTTTTTGAGCAAAATCGAACTTCATGAAGGATATAAGGGCTCCTCAAGAAGAAATCGATTCACATGTGATTATTTTTCTAAACTTGTTTCCTGGAGAGCATAGGGGTTTGAAGAGACTAAGGGTTTCTGCCAATTTTTGAGCTATTGGGCATTGGAGAGCGTAGCTCCTTCACTGCAACAGCTATCTGAGGTTGTGAAACTTTCGTCCAAGGATTTCTAGTCAGTTGGCTTCACACAAAGGTCAAGATTGAGCGAATTGGAATAAGAAATCAGTGTGCTTGTATCAGATTTGAAGAACCAGATTGCAGGCGTTCATATGTGACATTTAGGTGTGTTTGTAGCCTTTTCCATTCAGCTACGACCTGCTTTTTGACAGCCGCAGTCAGCATTAAGGGTGCTACCTGTAAAGGGGCGATTTATTGTTTGAAGGCACAAAAAATTCTGAATTTAATCTAGAAGGTAGCGGCTTACTATAGGGAATCAAAACGCCGCCTTTGGAGGTTTAAATCAAAGCTTATCTTGCAGATCGAATCAGTAAATCGGGTTCCTATTGTTCTATTGTAGTCGCTTTTTGGATTTCAGTCAATTCATAAGAATTCAAAATAATTGGTTCCTTGTTAGCTCTATGAAAATTCATGTTTAATGTATGCAACTTGTTAAGTTTCTATGTGCTTGATCATTTGTATATCTCCTACATTCAATATATCTGAAATTTCCAAGAAAAGAAAAGAAAATCAGAGATTCTAAAACCAAAACCAGCCTCCATTTGCCAACAAAACATCAAAGAATCGGTATTGAAGACAAGGGGTCTTTACAATGGTATTAGAGCCAAGATCCTACCATCCTATGACCAGTTTTGATGAAGTTGTCAGATCAGTGAAAGAGATATCAGATATTATAACAGGGAACAAAGAAGACAACAGTATCAAAACCCATAGGTGCCTGAAGTCGATACTTTTTCAGAGGCTTTGAGAGAAAGAGATAACAGTAAAGCAATGAAAAACATGGCAGATGATGATAAGGATGCGAGAATTGAACGGAAGTTTGACACCGTGCTTGACATGATGTCACGCTTACTACGGAAAATGGAGCAGCAAACTAACAATAATCAACAAGCTGGTCATAATCAAAATCATCAGAACAATTTAGGTGAAAATAGTGGTGTTCGTGGGAATAGTAGTAATAGTGATGTGGAGGGTATTGGAAGGGATAGGACAATCGACCAATGTGATGCCTTCACTAGAGGATCAGCCTCTAGACCCCTCTTTCCCACCTTCTCCCCACGAGAAGAACAACCACATGTTGCTGCCCCTATACCTTATGCAGATCAAGCACGACAGGCATATTTAGAATATACCACCTTACCTCCTGATTTGAGAGAACAGTGGACCTTTGATCAATTCATGAATAAGAGGAGTAGGAGAAATGGCGGAAGAAATGACTATCACCCTCCAACACGAATTGATTATCAGCTGACTCTTGGTAAGATTACCATGCCGTATTTTGATGGGAGTGACAAGTGTACAGCTAGAGCATGGTACAAAAGTTAGATAACTATTTGTCATTGAGACCGATGCCCGAAGAGGATGCCATTAGATTTGCTACACTGCATTTGGAGGGTGCTGCTCATGAGTGGTGGTACCACGATTTGATTACTCTCGGTCATAATCACATTACCACTTATGCAGAAGTTTACTGAGAGGCTGATAGAGCGATTTGATCGCAAAGATCCCAAGATGTATTTCAGAGAGTTGACGCAGCTGAAACAAGTGGGTAACTTGGAGACTTATATTGGTGAATTGCAGAGGCTTGTAGAGATGGTGCCTAGCATTTTAGAGAGGAGACTTGTCATATTATTCATCGAGAGATTGTTGGAGCGTTTGAGAGGTTGGATTAAGGCATTTGATCCACCCACTTTGTTAGAAGCCATGAAAAAGGCTCAGAGCATGTAATTCGTAGTCCCAAAAAACAAGAGCTCACATAAAGATGTTTCTCCCACCAGCAATGAGAGTCCTCAACCATCTGTTGATAAGAAAAAGAAATTAGCGACCATGGTGGATGAGGAGACACGTGAGGAGTTAAGAAAAAAGAAACTATGTTTTTGGTGTAAGGATCCTTACAACAGAGAGCATGAATGCCCTTTGAGGCCTAAGGGCAAGGCAAACCGTATAATGTGGGCTTATTATGAGCATTCAGATGCTGAAATCTTAGATCAGCAAGTTGCTCCAGGGGATGATCAGGGTGGAAAAGCTTCAACAAAGTTAGAGCCTGATGGGAATCCATCTCCTATGGCATTATTTGCTGACGAGCAGAGTGAGGTTTCTTTCCAATTCATAGGATCAGTTGATGGGCAGCGTTGCATTGCTTTGCTTGACATTGGAGCAATGTTTAATTTTATTGATGAGGGATTTGTGGCCAAATACAGATTGCAGGGAGAGGATTTCAATGGATTTCGAGTCAGTGTTGCAGATGGATATACCCTCATGTGCACCAAACAGATATGTAATCTCACCTTCTGGCTGAATGATTATGAGCTACAAGCTGATTTTTATGTGGTCAATATGGGTGCAGCGGATGTAGTCTTGGGTATGAAATGGCTTCAAGACATAGAAGAATTTACCCTCAATGTACCTAAGTTGGAAATGAAATTTGAATTAAATGATTGGAATTATGTGTTGAGGGGAATTGCAGATGGGAGCTTGCATTCTATCTCTTTGTAGAGAGGGGATCAAGAAGAGTATGAGAACATTTAGGAGGGTTCCACGTTTGCTCATGACTCTAGGGGTTTAGAGTGGTATGATTTGGATCAGCATGGAGGTGTGTTGACGTGTCTAAAGTCGCATCGCTGCAAACTCCATCCGACCAACGCAGAATAGAATGTACTCGCTGAGTATCCTATCCTCTCTTGAGACAAGGAAATCCCTAATGCTGTTTTTTGTGTTTGATCAAAGGGGACGACCTCAAGGTTTTGATTGTCAGGTCTTGACTGCAGGATTACTCAGTGGTTTGATGTGTTCTGTTGGAAACACAAAGGGGACTTACGGTGAGATGGGCAATTGCTGGATGAGTTCCCTAAAATTCTAACAGTCTCGTTATCGATTGGTTTCAGTTGGATTGATACTAATTCAGCAGGACTGTGGACTCTTCTTGGTAAAAAAAGGAGAAAGGAGGGATAGGGAAAAGAGATACAGAAAATCTAACTAATTAACCAAGATAGCATATTCCAGAAAAACAAACAGACACCTCCAAATAACCAGATTAAACACTATCAGCTATTTAGGCACAACATTTGTAAGAATCTAGTGCGATCTTCAAGGGAAAATAAGATTTTCATGCTATTAAACATAGATTCAGAATTTTATATTCATTCACTAATTGTTCAATAACTGAACTAATCATATGAGAAGGTTCAGATTAACCATGCAAAAGGAATAACAATCATGGTATGAACAACGAGGATTCTATCAGATGTTTATCTAGAAAATGCTATTGAAAAATAAAAGACATAACAAAATAATTTAAATAGTGAAGAAGGGGACCATGCACTCACAATGAAATAGAAACAGCCTTAACTTTGCATTACATCTTGTGTAAATTTCGCCAGAGCTTCAGCAACAATCCATGAACTTCTTACAAAATGAGGGAAAACCAGTCGCGTTAAACAGGCTTCCAAAAATAGATGAATGGCCAAGATCTAAACTAAACAAGTGGCCCAGATTCATCTTTACAAAAGTTACCCATACCTATAAATGGAGGTTAAATATCAACAACCACCCAAAAAGGGAGCAATAACTACCCGAAAAAAGGTAATTAAAAACTATCCATGACAATTCAAAAAGTGCACATGCACAAAGTTTAAAACTTTAAAGCTGACTTAGCAGTCAAATATGAACTTTTGCCAAAAAGTGCTTTTTTTAAACTTTAAAAGAAAAATGCTTTTTTTTAGGAAAGCATTTTTTCCTTTACTAAAAAATCATCTTCGCCATGCAAATACTCCTTCCAAATGTCCCGACCCGCTGCACGTTCTTCACGGACATACTCTTAGAATTTAATGCACAATTGGAACATCACCGTGAACTGAGGCATAGGGGGATGACGTAATTTATACTGCATGCCTTCCAGATGACAATCTACGTGCTTTAAACCATCCTGCCAGCTGGACCGATTAACCTCAAAGCGCAAAATGTCTAAATGTAATTTACCGGCAAAATTCAGGTCCTTAGTAGAGTAGGCGATCTTGTTTGTTCTCAATCTTTCCTCCCAGTCCGGTTGCACTATGCCATCGGATAGATCATTCTTCCAGCCGAAAACCATTGATCGGAGGATTATCTTGCCGAGTTCCTCCATGTTCTTCAAAATTTGGTCACATTCCGCCTATTCTTTGTCAATGGTTTCTCTTGTCTCCCTCTTCATAGTGATGGTCTAGTACCATTCTTTAAAAATATTGATGTTGTGGGGATCCAGGATGGCGGGCAATGCAGGAATCTGTGCTTGGGTCCACAAAAGGGCCCTTATGAGAGGAAGAGTTGTAGCAGCTACCTCATGGACTTTGAGGCACTCCCGTTTTACCTTGAGCAGCTTGACTAAAATGGTCTCTCGGTAGTGGGCCATTTCCTTTACCTCTCCAATGATTTGTTCTCCTCTCTCTTTAATGCTTCGCATCCATTCCTTGACGGCCTTGGCGGTATCTCGTACTCCCTCAAATTCTGTGGTGGTCCTTTGCGCCAATGCTGTAGGGGGAATATGGGACTCAGAAGCATTATGCAATGGTCTCAGGAGTTGGTCAATATATCCCTTGGCCTGTTCAGCACGAACTCGATACATGTTCTTTTCAGCCGTTATCTCTTCAAGTTGTCTGTGCATGTTTTGCACGGAGTCTTTGAATTCCTCCCTTTCCTTCTCCTTAGTGGCTCGTTCGATGGGGACAGTTGTGATGCTATAGTCAGCCAATGTAACTTGATTTGCTGGCTTATCGACAGGCGGGGTGGCGATATGAAGGGTACGGTTCCTTTGCTCATCATGGGTTATCCTGGAATACGCTTTGGGCTTTTTCTCCCCCTTGGCCTTGGCTTGGTCTATGTGTGAGAAGATGTCTTCCAAGTCGATGGGTGGCTTGGTGGCTGCCTTGCGTTGAGCTCGAGCAACTAACCAATCTTGAGGTATGGTCTGGGTTGATGCTATAGTTAAATTTGCACTCTGTTCTTTAATGTTTTCAGTCAACTCATTGCATATTTGCAGCTGCTCTGTTACAGGAGGAGTGGAGGAAGTGTCAAGTCCTTTTCTCGCAGCTGAATTCTCTCCCACTTCATTGAACAACTGTCTAGTATCTTCATGTGATGGTTGTTCTTCAGTCTTTTCAGGCTCGCGAGTCTCATCTGTCCTTTGCTCTCCTTCAACAGTGGAGTCATCCTTGGCAGTACTATGTAGCTGCAATTCATGGCGGCTCTGCTGGGTGGGTTCATGCAATTCAAGCCCCTAAGTGGACGGAATTTCTTCTTCCTCAACTTGATTCTCAGGTTCGGCAGATTCAATGGCCCTTATCTCTGTATCTAGCCTGTCTTGTTCAGGAGGATCATCAGCTCCGAATGCGTCAATATCGCTCTGGGAAGGCGGAGCAGGTATATAATCTAGTTCAACTACATCATCAGATGAACTGGGGTCTTTTGATGATGAAGTGACCTCCGGTCTCCTAATAGGGATCTTCTCCCTTCTTGTTCTTTTAGATGTCCGAGTCCCTCTATTGGCTTTAGCCTTCTTCCTTTTCTCGGGCTTTTCAAGCTCTTCCTTAGGTTCATTTGAGGTTCCCTCATCTTCGGAGGACTGAGAGTCAAGGCTACCCATCAAGTGGTAGGTGAACTGGACTCCCTCATGAATCAGCCGCTCAATTTGCTGGTGTAACCACTGGTCAGTGTATCTTCCTGGGGCTGCCATAACCGCCTCAAAATCAGTGATTGGATCTTGTGACCAATCGATGCCTGGCAAAAGGTGTCTTACTGCCTCAAATTCCCGGACTTGTAGGCAATTCCCTGAATCCGTTAGTTGATCCGGGACCCGACGGTATTCATAGAGTCGCATTTGCTGCACACTCAGCCTTGAATATTCGCGCCGTCGGACTTCATAGTCATCGGAGCGGTTCTTCCAATAATCTTCAACTAACTCCTTTGCTTAGTATCGCCTGCCATAGGTTCTCTTTGCCAGATTGTCGTGATCAAAGCATTTCCTTGGGAAATGTTCTTGTAGGCCGTAGGAGGCTAGTTCTGCAAGGGATTCCTCGGCATGAGCTGGACTCTTTAGATGGACATCGAGGTTACCTATGACCATGGGGAAGGCGAATCCAGATTGCTTCTTGTCTTTGAGTAAATTGTTCACCGGACGTGACTGCCTTGCGACTTCCAGAAGAACTATTTTGTCGGTTGGGTATCACGGAAGTCGGAAAGGAACGCCTTCAAAGCCAGCTATTCGGATGTAGGAGAATCTTGGGAACTGGATGAACCAGGTGCCATACCTCTATACCAGAATGGTAGCTTGCTCTGAGAGCCTTGTGTAGTCCTCCTTGCATCAGCCTGACCAGGCGCATTGTGAAAGCGCCATTGACACTCTCATACTGACCAACTGCATAGGCAGGGCTATTCTTTTCCCTTTGAGCCATGTCCTAATAGTGTAGCTGTGGATAACAATCATATACCTTCACCTGATTGGGTCCATTCCCAATTTCACCTTTCATGATTAAACCTGGCAGTGATTGGATTCTGGCGAACATGTAGACCAAATAGGATGTCATAGTAAAATACCTTTTCGCCTCAAGTTCGATCAATTGGGTATGGATGTTGTCACTTATGATCTGGGCCCAGGCGAACTTGGATTTCCCAGCAAAGACCTGTTCTGTGAAGTAGAACATCCACTCTTCAAAGTAGTTGGATTGGGGGAGTCGCATAATCCTGCCAAGCAATGTGACCATATCTCCATGCTCATTATGGAAGTCGCTTTTGGGGGTCTTTTTCCCAATCCCGATGCTTGGAGGTCTTCTCTCTTTGTACCACTCCTCATTTATCAGGGTTCTGCATTTGGCGAGGTTCATATCATACGCCACCTGCGCTTCATCTATAGTTGTTGCTATGGGGTTGTTCGGGAAGGGAATATCAAAGGCGTCGCCAATGGCTTCAGGAGTGAAGTCAACGAGGACCATATTCTCAAGGAGTACCAATCTGGTGTTTGGTTGGTAATGCCGGGCAGCCTCTACTACCAGCTCATAATTTTGCACTGATGGGGGAAATCCTGCTGCTTGGGCGATGCCACTTTCCATCATCCGCCTAGGCCTACCATAGGCGTTAGGGGAGAATACTCTGTTTCTGAAATCTTGAATATCAATGTGCCCTAGGTCAATATCACCTACATTTTCCCACACATTCTGAACTTTTGATTCCCTCAGTCCTCCTCTCTGATACTGATACTTCATCTTTTCGACTTTGCGAGGAATATCTGACTTGGATGCTCGAGATGTCTCGGCTGAAGCATGTGTCTTTGATGATTCTACCGCCGATTTAGGCATTTATCCTGCATAGCTGGACACGGATTACGAGACAATATAAAGGAAACAAAGCGGGTTAGATAAATGGGATACGCCAGCACACAAGGATCAATTTGAAAATAGAATTTAAAGAAAAGCATGATATTTCAGCTAAAGAGCTTGATTGATTTAGATATGAACATTATGGAGCTCTTTGACTACGAATTTATTTATTCGACTGCTATTCAAGGACTTAGACGATTTCGACTGCTAAATTTACACTTAGGCATTTTAGGATCAATTTCAAAATGGACGAAGTTTAAGATTTTCCTAAGTCTGAAAAATGCGTTTCCTGGTTAACTTATGGGAATGGACTTCTAATTTCAATTTCTTCGCCTGATGCCTTATAAACAGGAAAAGATGCGGTTTTAATATTTAATTGTTTTGATCAATTGTTTTACACAAACACATCTATTCCCATTTTGCATATATTTTAAGCGACTTTAAGAGGGACAAAGCAAACTTACCTGGCGAAATGAATGGCGCGAATCCGCACAATCCTAGTTTGCAAGAATGATTTCCTTTGGATTTGAAAAATGACGCCTCTTATGCCCTACGTTTGAAAAGACAAACTCACAATTTGCAAATTTGGGAATGAGAGAGTTCTGCAATTTCAAACTTTAACGGTTAACCCCCTATTCCCAATTTTGCGCCTAAGATTGGAGAAGAAATGCAGTTTTTAACACTTAGACTTAGCAATTTTTTACCTTGGTTGAAATTTTGGGTGATTTACTCCTGCACGATTTTTGCCTTAGGCGTTAAAAATGGGGTTTGGGAAACTCTCTAGACCTCCGCGTGACTCTTTCTTGGTGATATTTTCGCAAGTGGAGAGGGAGTTTTTGGTGTTTTGAACTTCGCAAGGTTCATAAACTTCGCGATATTGCCTTATGGCGATTTTCAATATTTTAAGGGGCTCTGCAAATTTTAAATTCCTAACACTTACGCCCATCTAGCGAATTTCGGAGAGTGGGGAGGTTTTGTCAACTTTAAAAAAAAATTCTAACAGTTACCAACAAAAAACGGGATTTCCCCTTGTTGCGCGATTTATGCCATTGAGTACCTTGGTGATTATGTGTTTTGTGCAAATGATATATATACTTCGCGATCTCTCTGCTTCATGCGAATTTCGGGTTTTCAGAGTGATTGCAAGGTTTAATTTCTTTAATACTTACACCTTATTAACCCTTTTAAAAAAAATCGCGACTTTCGCCTTTTGGCTCAAACTTCGGCATTTCGACATGATTTGAAAACTTTAACGTTATCTCTTGCAATTACCCTTCAGAATGCAATTTTCAGGGAATGGGAGGAGTTTTCAAGCTTTCTAAACTTTCTATTTATCCCTCAAATCGCGATTTTCGGCATTTTTGGGTTGCTTTTCAAGCTTTGGACTTTGTTTCACTTACCTTGGAAATCATGATTTTCTGCATTTTAGGGTGTTTTGCAAACTTCGGCTCTTTATTGCATTTTTCAAACTTTCAACATTCATCACTTACCCCTTAGAATGCGAATTTCGGCGATTTCGAGTGTTTTGCAAAACTTTGGCACTTTTCCGCACTTACCCCAACTTCGGCATCTTAGAGTGTTTTGCAAACTTTTACCACTCTCTCACTTTTCCCTTCAAACTCGGTTTTCGACATTTTAGGGTCATTTGCAAACTTCGACACTTTTGAGTCATTTGCAAGTTTGTAAGTTTTTAAAACTTTTACTTTTCGCATTTTTACCCTATTATGCGAATTTCGGGGTTTATGTGCCTTTTGCAAACTTTTACTTTTATCACTTACACCAACAAAATCGTGATTTTCGGCGAATGGGAGGTTTGAAAACTTTGGCATTTGGAGAGCTTTTGCAAGTTTTCACCTCTTGTATTTTGTCCAATATTGGCGAATTTCGGGATTTTCACCCATTTTGCCAATTTTTAGAAACTCATGTGATTTCTCCCCCTTAGTGGGAATTTCAGGATTTTGAGAGGTTTTGTCGACTTTGACATTTTGCATCCTTTTATCTCTCCTATATCCTTTGGCGAAAATCGACACTTTGGGTCCTTATGCGACCTTCAGACGCTTTACTTTTACTTGGGGAATTTTGCCAGTTTCTATCATTCCTCGCCTATCTCAGGCGATTTCACAAGTTTAAACGATCTCTTGGAATTTTCATGCTCGAAGGTTCAACTCACCTTGCGAATTCACCGGCTTCCGCTCATGACATCATCTCATGGACTGATTACAGGCACGCTCAAAAGGACGCGAGACACCCTGCACGGAACTCAACAAGGCGAAGGCGAAAAGACCAAAAAAGAGGAAAGGGGACCCTGTCAACGACAGGGAGCGTGTGCAACGCACAACAAGGTGTTGTTCAATTTGTGAACAATCCCTTGTTTGAAATAGACGCTACTTGCTCATGTAATAATCCACTCTTTGTGATAGATGTTGATCACTCTCATGACCCTAGTTTTGAGGTGAATATTGATCGTTGTGTTTTGAATCCTAGCAGTGCATCGGGATTTCAGACAGGACTCGTGGAGGAGTTTTCAGTAGTGTACATGGTGAGGAGTGCATACAGTTTCACATTTGATCCTTATGTACATGATTTATTTCCGATGCACGGTTCAGTGGCACATGTGATGGACAGTTTGTATGACAACATATCTTGTGCCAAGTTTGGAAGTGAACAATATCAGTGTTTTGCGCTGCTTCCACTTGAGACTCTTACTCCAGTGCCACCTGATGGTGAGGATGAGTTGATTTAGTAGGTACAACTTGATATGCCAGTGTTATAGGAGTTGTTGGGTGACAATAGGGACATTGCACAGGTCTTCACTTGGGATCCAGGTGGAGGAGTTTATTTGCAGTTGAGATTGCTTGGGGTCAAGCAATTTCAGGAGGGGCGGACTGTAATGTCCCCTTTTTAGCAGACATGGATTTTTGGATAATTAGCCTATAATTCAGCTGGTTTGAAACTTTGTACACCTGGGGGATGTAAAAAATTGTGGTTTTAGCCACAACGTGTGAGTATGATACTCTCCTAATTAAGGGAGGGCTCCCCCTATCTATAAACTACTCTTAAACTAAAAACGGATGAGACAACAATTTTTTCTTCTTCCTTCATGAAAAACTATATCCTCTTCTCTTCACAGAAAAGTGATAGCAATTGAAAATAACAACAGTAACAACTTATAAAACAAAGTGAGAGAAAGGAAATGAAGTTTCCTGAAAGCACAAAGACTTCCATCACTTCCTTCGGAACGGGACAACAATATCAAACTCAAAGTCTTGAATATGTGAAATCCTATCTACCCTTTTCTATATCAATGATAACAAGAACAAAGTATGGCTGCACAAAGTCTGAAATATCTTATTTTTCCCTACATAAAACAACAAGAACCAGTGTGAGCTTAAAGTCTCCCAACTATTTCTTATCACAAAATCTACTTCTACTTTTCAACAAAATATCTACTCTAACTGATATTAATCTCCAATACTTGCAACACAAAGTCTGCAAATCAAATTTGATTAAGCTCTTATAGAAACACTAGCAAGAATGATAATATTGAACACAAGCTCAAGATATTTAGCACAAAGTATCAATCCTTGAGCAATCTTCTTCTATTTCTTTCAACTTCAATTTACATATAAAAAGCACAAAGTGTTTTTCGCGGTAAATTTTAACAGAGTTTACTGACTTGCTTTTCTAAAAGATCCAAATTACAATAGACCCCCTCAAGTATTTATAGGGGAGGAGTCTTGAGAAAAAGGCGGGAGGATCTCAACTAACTTGAGAAATTCTCTTAACCACCATGACTTATTCAACTACCATGACTTATTCAAAATTACAAGTCCTATTCTAATTTGACTTGTAATCAGCCAACTTGTAATTACAAAAATGCAAGTAATGACTTAACTTGCAATTTACAAAATTGCTTTTACAAGTAAGCTTGTCAACAAGGAAACTACAATACTGAAATTACAATTTTGAGACTACAACTAAGTGTTGAAAAACACTTATGTTACAACATGTTTGGCCATGAACGCTTCAAACTTCTGGATGATCATTTGCAGTTTATCAGGATTCGGTTCGTGAGTATTCTTTGCAACGATCATGGTTTTCACAACAACATCGGTGCAACGAAGGACTGTGATGATTTTCTTCTCAAGAGAAGACTAGATTTCTTGCAATAAGATTTGGTATTTCACCAAAGCTTGAATCAATACAGTTGAAAATTGTTCATTACTCCATTCATGGTGAATCTTCATCTGTAGATCTGAGATAACTTCCTCTTCTGGCAATAATTCCCCATTCAGATCCATAACATTACAAGAGGCTTTCTCACAATAAGAAACAACATCTCGCAACGCTTTAGTGTGTAATTTCATGGCATCATCAATATCCTCAATGTGTGACTTGAGAACAAGAACCTTGTTCTCCAAAAGTTCTTCAAATTCCAGGTACATGACTCTGGAAGGAATAATGTCATGTTCTTGGAGAACATTCAACTTTTCTTGAGGCATCTTGTGCCAAACCCTCAAATTGCCTTCAACCCTTTCCAGGTTCTATTTGAAAACATCAGAAGACTGGTTCAATTTTTCTTCAATGGTCTCCAACTTGATCATCATTTGGTACACATCTCTCAATACTTGAGTACATAAATCATGAAGCTGATTTGCCCAAGAATCCAGTGCTTGTACCTTTTGAGCAACTCGTTCAACTCCTTGGACTGATTCTTTTGCATTTGACAAAGTTGAAGGATTGTCCCCTTCATTAGAAGACTTGGTGATCTTTTGAATTGTGGCAACAAGTTGCACATTTTCCTCTTCTAGCTTATCCTTCTTTGCTAGAAGTTCATCATATCGCTGCACCAATGAGGCTACAAAATGTTGAGCATCATGTTTGACCACTTCATGCATTTATTTGCCCAACTCCACCCTTGTGATCCTGTAATTAACAACTTGCATCTCTTCCTGTGGCTTGTCTACAATTGGCTCAGCAATTTCAGCCACCTTCATCCTGTTACTATCAACGGTTACCCTTGAAATCCTCTTAGACCTTTTGGCAACCGTGGGTTTTGATTGCTTGAGATGCTGGGAATCAAAGATGTCAGGAGAGATTTCTTGCTTCTTTCTTTTAGGTGTAAAAGAACTAAGCCATGGAGGTAAAGTCATCAATTCTCCTTGAGCAACATCTGAAAGTGAGGGAGAAATAGTTTTTGTTTGAACAACAGTCGTCATCCTAGGAGAGGTTACTGTTTGAACAACAACTATAGACTGCTCATTAACCAAAGGTCCCGATGACTGCATCATGAACTCATCAAAAATAGAAGCAGAAGTATCAATCGGTGACAAAGGGGCATATGCAGGATTATCCTCAAAGATATTCATCAAATTCTCTTGAGGATGATCAAGAGATGGCTTTGTTGTTGAAATCGGAATGACTCTCTGAGGAGATTCACCGCTGAAACAGGAACAATATGAACAGTGGAAAAAGCATCCACATTCACGTCAAGAGAAGACATAGGTAATTCTAAAGGAATCTGAGGGGGAACTTCATGAGGTGACTCCGAAATGGGTGACTCGGTAGCATTATCTGATTGTAGTTCCTCCTCTGGATCTTCAACATCAATTACATGAATATGAAGCTGAGGCTTTTCTTTCCCTCGAATTGTCACTTCTTCTGGAGGAAGTACCATTGCTCTGCTAACCTTCAACACGATTCTTGTGCTTGAAGATGATGCACCTTCCTTGTTGTTTACTTTGATTTTAGACTTGAGTTTGACAGGTTCTGTAGAATCATCTTCTTTTCCAGCCATGATCTTGATGAGTCTAACACCATTACCCTTGAGCCAAGTATTGGTGTTAGCTAAGATAGGCTGAAATCTATCAAGAATGGAAGTGCATTCCTTATGCGACCATTGAATCGATGGAAGTGGTGCTTCATCAACTCTCTTTTCAACATATTCAGGATCAAGTATCTCTCCATCATCAATCATTCCTTCAGGAATGTTTACCAAGTTCGGGTCAACAATCTGCTCAAGAGTGAGTCTGCAATAATCCATCTTACGAACCTCCTTTTCTGTACTTTTTGATCTTCTTCATGCCTCGGTAATCAAAATCTACTCTTGGCTTGAACCTTTTGAGTTTTATTTCTTGCATTTCTATCTACATGGCCTTGGCTTTGGTGGATGTAATGAGGGAATAATGGCCAATTTTCAATGGGTTATTTGTAGAAATTTCCATTCCAACCTTATGCTTAACAAATTGATGTGCATGAACAACCATGATCTGTCTTCCCAACTCCATAAGAATGATCTTATCAGTTGGATATCTAAGAAGCATATATGGCTGGCCGCTATAACATCCAACTCTGATGTAAGTGAAAGTTGGGAATTGAAGGAATAAGCAATCATATTCATTCACCTTCTCCTAGGCGGCATCCGACACTCTTCTGTTTTTTAATGTCTTATCAAACAGGCCCATATAATGACCAGAAAAAAGGCATCTTGGACCCTCCTGAAGTGCAATTTGTTGGGTCTTGTTGATGTGTTTTTTATGCACATAACAATACAGAATAAATTACCAAAGTAATTTACCCTCTCTTGAACAAAATCACCTCAGATGCTAAGAATGAGATCAACTAAAATGATTCCAAGGTTTCTACATGTTAGGTCTTGACGAGTGGGTAAGTTCAGTGGTTGATGTGAATTGCTGTGTTTCACTTTGGGGACTTACGCAAATGTTTGGATTATCATGAATGATGTGGAATAGGTGTGCTGACAACTTAAGATTTATCAATAAGGCTCTGGATTTACTTCTTACTAAAAAAGGGGGAAAAAGAATAGGGTTCAGGAAATCTATTCTAATCCTAGGAATGTAGGAAATGATGAATGGATTTAGTGGAATCAAACCAGGCAAGGTCTCACAATCAGGTATTGACACAAGCTTAGTGCAATCATCTAAGGTATACTTAATGATTTTCAGACTATTACCATCAAACGTAGACACCATCCAAGTTGATGCTTGTCAACGGACGCATAATAGTTGAAGTTATGCTTACTCAAACTCCAGTTGACCACACAAGGCGCACTTACCAGCGGCAAGAGGCTAGTGGTATGGATTAAGGATTCCACACAAATAAATTCAACAAATCTTCCACTCAATCTAACATACATGAAAATAAATTCTAATCTAAATTCTAATCTAACTTGGAGGAATTGAGAACCATGAATGCAAATACAACATTTGAAAAGCAAAATCACCAACAATTGAACAATGATTAGGATTCAAATAGCTGTAGCATATACCAACAATTCTACAAAAACTCTCTTACAAATGAGAGACAAAGGGGCATATATAGAGTCTCTTACAAAATGGATGGCCCGGATTGATCTAAAATCAACGGCCGAGATCATGCCAACAAAACCCTAGAATTGCCCTAATTAGGGTTACATAAAAAATGGCGCCACCAACATATGGCCCAATGAAAAGATACCTAGTCATGATATAGGGAATCTTCTAGAAGATTCCTTCTTGCATCTCTCTCTCTCCTAGCATACTCCAAGAATCTAGCCAATACTGAATCTAACTCCTCCATGGAAATGCTAGGCAAGGTATCCTGCTGTAAATCAATCACATCCAATGAATCTGAGTAAGCATTCAAAGTGTTCTGCCATTCAGGCATGAGCTTCTGCGAATTATGAACGTGAATCAACAAAGAGACCAAGTCATCTATCTGACTCTTCTGCAAAGAGTCCAACTGGCAAAAATTAATAAATTTCATCTTGTCTCTTAATTCGGCTAAGTGTAAACCACTAGCATCACTAACATCAACACCCAATAATTCCTCAATCGAGGCAAGGATTTTCATCTGAATGTCTTGAATTAATCCTTCCATCTCCATACAACTCCGATTGGGCGTTCTCGTAAGCTGATTTCTTCAAAGCTAGTGCACAATACCAGCCATGGAAATTATATATGTCTCCACTGTGCACAATGTTCTCGTTGACCAAGGTGGAATTAGGAACTTTCTTCAATGCCAGGAGGCGTGGAATAGTCTTCTCTTGGATAGGCCAGAATTCTTCCCAAACTCCCTCCAAATACTGGATTCTGAATACAAGTGTTGTTGTCTTATCATATGCTTGGACAAACTGAGTAAGGAAATCATCTGCCTGCTTCCTTGTGCTTTCAATCCACTTTTCCACCTCTGAGTGTGTACCTCTTGCTACCTCGCAGTGTGAATGTATTCCATGGTCAACTGCAATAGGGGAAATGAGGGTGGGATCTCCACGCCTTGTCCCTGCAATATACTCTCTGAGTCTAATATTTTCTTCTTTGTACCTTTCATTCTCTGCAATCGCTGTGTCTAACTTTGCATTGACTGCTTGGAGGTTGTCACCAATCTCCTGAAATTCCTGCCCTGTGGATGGACGACGAAGGGCAACTGAAATGATTTGGAAATCCATGGGAGTAGCAGTGTCCGCTGTCACTCCGGCTCTAGGAACAACAATCTGCGCAATCCGCATTCCTGTCTCATCTCTAGCTATGTGCGACAAAATCTCCACTCTCTTGGGCTCCTTCTTTTTAGCACTCCTAGCTAGGTAGTCATCAATATCATCAATAGTCTGTACTTCTATCATTTGTTTACTTTTTTCCATACTCTTCTTCAACCATTCAAGAATAGCAGTCATCTCCATACCATCATCGAGACATATTTCTCGATCAAGGTCCTTCAGTGCCGAGATAACTTAATCATTATCATCAGGATTATTCCTGGTCCAATCATATACATCTTTTCCCAAACTAACTTCCAAAAGGACAGTAGGGGATCCCGGTTGGTCATCATTCTCATCAGGAGGTGCAGATGTTGCTGTGGCATGAAATTCCTGAGTATTCTCTGGTAGTATCACTGTGTTGGAATACTGCTGAGTCTCCTTATTCTGTTTTGTTACTTCAATCACTTCGATTGATGAGACACTGGGAGGGGGTGAAGGAATGATAAGTGGAGGAATGATAGTCTTCTGTTTCTTCTTCACATCCTCAATCTTCTTCCCTCTAGCCTTGACTTCTCCAGGCATGTTCTTCCTTCTCTTGGGAGCTTGACTCTCTTCGTCTACATGAATCCTGACATCACTGACAGTCCTCTGATCATCCTCGGAAGTAGACTCTTTCGGCTTCATCCTTTCATAAGTGAAGGGAACACCCATGTCAACTAATTTGTTCATTTGCATATCTACCCATGTGCGAGAGAAATTCAAGACTTCTCTCATCAATACATTCAGGTCAGTCTCTTCTGACACTGACCAATTTGGCAATAGGATTGCCTTCTTCATTTCATTCTCATAATGTGGGTGTGTATGATCTCTATCATCTAATACCTGATCAGGAATGAGGAAAACTCCACACTTCCTCATGAAATCCACTGGCATTCTGGACCACATTCTTCTCTTCACTGCTTGTTTGTCCATTAAGTTAGCCCAATAATCCTCTATGTCAATCTTATGAGTGAACTTCTCTACTCTGATCCTTCCAACCTTCTTGTCTGGATTGAATCTTTCTCTCTTTTTGTAGGTAGCAAATCTGTAGAATGCAATCTCCTCACCTGCAGTGCTGGCAGCTATGGCGGATTGGCAGACCTCTGACGTCTTCCCAACTGAGATAGGGAATGTCATTCCTGTCCTGTGCTTCTCTCTCTGGATAACATCGAACTCTAGAAGCTATCTTACCACTTCCAACAATATCATTCTGTCAGTTGGATACCTAGGAAGTCTGTAGGGTTCAGATTGAAACCCATGAATCCTGAGGTATGTGAAAGTGGGAAACTATATATACCACGATCCATATTTTTCTATTAACTCTGTTGCCTCCTTGGACAATCTTCTGTGGATTCCGCCCTGCAGCATCCGTGTGATGTACGTAGTGAATGCATCATTCACTCTTTTATAGTCTTCAATTCTGTGCATACTCAATTGGGGGTAGCATTCATAACTCTTAAACTGTCTTTGCCCATTCCCGACTTCACCTTTGCATATTAATCCTCTGTATGAAACAAATCGTGCAAGCAGGTACACCAAGTAGGAAGTCATGGCGAATGACTTGGACCTCTCTACATTCCTCAACTGAAAATCCAGATTGTCGCTTATGATCTTAGACCAATTCACCAGTGTTCCTCCAAGACAATCCTGGATGAAGTAGAACATCCATCCATGAAGTATTGCTCCCTGTGGCATTCCCATCAGTCTGTTGAGTAGGAATATCAAATCACTATATTCCTCCTTAAAATCTACGCACATAAGTGTTTTGGAAGCCTTGGAATGATGATTCCTAGGTTCAATCATCCACTCTTTATTAATTAAACTCTTGCATACACCCATCTTCTTCATGTATCTGTCTGCATAATCTTCCTTGGTCACATCCTTCATGTTTGTATTGCGTGGAATTCCAAATACCTCAGCAATGGTATCCTCAGCAAGGTAGGCGATGACAACACCCTTCGGACTCTTGATCATTCTTGTGAGTGGATCGTAACATCGTGCACACTCCAGGATCAACTCACTGCACTGTATGGATTGTGGAAACCCAGCGGCATGGAAAATGCCACTCTTCATAATATTCACATATGCTGGAGAGGGAACCTGATCTCTGGATCCGAACATTCGACGTTGCATCTGGTCGAAGTCTAGGAAATGCATGTTGGTATCAGTGATCTCCTTCCATCTGGATGAAATCTTGAACTCTGGATAAAATCTAGTCTCCAACGTCTTCAGCAGCTCTTTCCTTTCCTTGTATCCTGACTTTGACATCACACCTGTACGAAGCTGGAAGTTAGTCCTAGGATAAAAATAAATACTTGTAATAAAATTCCTGACTTTCTAAAGATTTAGCTAGTTTAGACCATGGAGTCAGGAAAATAATCCATACACTTGGTAAGTTTTAGCAATTACGCTCAATGTGTGACAACACTAAGGCATGGAAGCCGTCCATAAAATTCATTTATACCTCCTTACGCTTAGAAAATATGCAAGCAAAGAATGCAAAGGAGTATACCGGATTGATGATGACTTAGGAAAGGTGTGAAAGGTTGTGTTTTCACACAATGAATGTCGGAAGACACCTTCCGCAGTCAACAATGGAGGTCAAAATTTTGAAGACAACCGGCACCTTGCAAAGTGGTTTAAATCCCTGAAAATGATGAAAAATGGCTTAGGAAACAGCCCCAAGCAAATTCGCCAAAATTGGTTAGGTGGCTGGAAATGAAAATATCTGAGGACAACCGCCTAACAATGGAGTTTCAGACCTGCAACAGCATTAAAATGGTCTAAAAAGTGCACAGAAAACTCCACAAAACACCTCCGAATGCTAAATATTTAAGTTAGAATTGGCTGGGCAATAAAAACTTAAGTCTGAAAATTAATGGCAGCCATTAATGGAGGTCAAAATCTGAAGCAAACCTCAGATCTGAAGCGAATCAGCAGGCTGGAAATGATGACAGCCAACAAACATGCATGAAAAATCGACCAAAATGTGGCCTCCAAGCAAAATCGAAATTTTTCCAAGTCTAGCGCTAGAATGGAAATCTGAAAATTGATGCCAATGGTAGCTTAGATCTACAGCAATGAAGGTCTGAACAGTAGCAAAAATGTTGGAGGAAAAATTGCCCAAGTCCTCAATCAAGATTTTGCCAACTTTTACCAAAAATTGCTAAATTTGGAAAAATCGCCAAACTTAGCAAAATCGAAAATTTGAAACTGGTCTTTAATGGTAGCCAAGGAGGATAGATCAGCAAGCTGGAAAAAATGGGGGAAAATAAAACCTCAATCCCACGCTTCACAAAATGCCTTGCTAAAAAAATTAGCCCAACTTGGAGAAAATCGCTCTCATGGAGACACCTGGCAGAAATAATAATAAAATAATGCTGAAGTTCCTCTCATATGCTTGCTTTCACCTCTCACTTTCACCACACAAGCAATGTGGGATAAAAAACACTTGTATAAATACTTGCTTGGTGAAACCCTAACTTGCTTCTAGAAGGTTCAAACATTTAATAATGATTTCAAGTTATTAAATTTGCTTTTAAATTTTAAATAATCATTTAATAATTATTTAAAAGCAATCAAAGTGGGGCTTTTTATTAAAATATTCCAATTTAAATTCACAATAAAGCCTCCAGGGGAAAATCGCTATAGGTTGGGATTAAAAAATCCCTTCAAAAATCGCTTAAGTGTCAAAATTTGCCCCATAGGGGAAATTTGACCCATGCTTGGACAAAAATCCATGCTCAACTTCGTCAAAATGCACATAAATCACCCTCACAGGGAAAAATCGATGTGAGTTTGGACAAAAATCCAGACAAAAATGCACTCATTTTGCAAAAATCACCTAGGGGAAATTCGATGGGTGTCTGGACAGAAATCCACACTCAAAACTCACTTAACTTGGAAAAATACCTCCCTGGTGGAAATTCGACCTCAGTCTGGACAAAAATCCGGACTCAAAAACTCTTCATAATGTTCCCAGTGGAAAATCGATCCCTGTCTGGATAAAAATTCGGACAAAAATCCTTACAAAAATGCTCATGGGAAAATCGATCCCTGTCTGGATAAAAATCCAGACAAAAATCCTAACTTAGTTGTCACAAAAATCCTGGTGGAAAATTGACCCAGGCATGGAATTATCCTTGCACTCCAGTCTGCACTCCCAGGGGAAATTTGATGGGTGTCTGGATAAATCCTGACACTTAGCCAAATTTTAGCATCTCTAGGGGAAAATCACTCCAGGTGTGGATAAACAGTGGGGGAAATTAGTGGCCAGTATGGATTCCAGGGGAAACCCATGTGTAGTATGGATTTTGAGTGGGGGAATGGGTTGGGTAGTCTGGAATGTGAGGGGAAAATCACCTCTAGCATGGATTGTGACCCTTTAACCCTTGGAATATGGATTTCCCTTAGGATTTTAACATTTTAACCACTCAAAATCACTCAGCGACTTTAAATTTGACTGGACTTATACTAATTTTCCAAAATATGAGCGAAACGCTAGGAAAATATAGGAATAAAGTGCGAAACCAACTTAAATATTACCTTAGGAGTGAGAAAACAACTCCAAAAGGTCTGTGAATATCTTGGCACTTTAAAATCATTGATGCGCGTGTTTAAAAACACGTTAACGTTCAATAGGTCTAACACTCAACAAAACTTAGGATCATTAAAAATATCATCTTTTGCAACTTGATCCTAACACTTCAAAACCCTAGACGGCACTAGGCATGATCAAAACTCCGAGACTCGGGCACGGAAAATGCAAAATTGCCCACTAAGCAGCCAAAACCCTAACCTAACAATGCAGGGAGCTGGCAAAGAGGGGGTCCCCGTTAGCAATGGGGCGATGTGTGTAAAGGTCACAACAGGTCTCAAAGGCAATTGGTCATAGTAATCCCATATTAGTATAAGCAAGTGATCACCCTTGGTAGAAAGACCAGGGAAGTGTCTGGGTGATGCTGCTATATACACCAAATATGAGTTCATGTAGAACGTCATAGTGGAAGGAACTGCTGCAAGTTGTTCACAAAGGGTATCACTGATGATTTTGCCTCTAGAGATGTGTTGAGACTGCCTTATGAGCATGATGAACTTATACATCCATGGTTCAAAAACATTAGAATGTTCTAAACCCATCGACCTGCTGAGAAGAGTGATCGTGTCTCCGATTTCCCACTTGAAATTACTACTGTACAACTTTGCCCATCTTGTAAAAGCAGCCCATGGCTCATTGATCCATCTATTGATATGGTGTTTGCAATCTTTTTCTATTGAAACATAGTACTCAGCTGCACTATCTTTAGAGATATCTCTGTACACAGGTGCTGGTGGTATTCTGAAAACCTTCTTTATAGTGTCTGCATCAAGACGGATTGTCACTTCCCCATCATCATTCCTGATAGTTCTTGTTTCTTAGTCAAAATGATTGGCACAAGCAAGAATGAACTCAGGTTCTAGGGCAGCCACTGGAAAGGAAGAAGCATGATGAATGTGGCTGTCCAACAGGCGCTGCATATTGCTATCCTTGGGATCCTCCACCCATTTAACGAACTCTGACATGTCAACATGCCCTATTTCCGTATCTTTGATGTGCACCATGGGAGTGGAAACTTGGGATGGAGAGATCTCATTTTGGTACTGATCATATTTATATTTCATCTTCTTTTGAGAGGAAGATGATAGTAAATTAGTCATCGAACAAGAGCTTGGTACACTGCGACGAAGATCTAGAAGTGTCAAAGCAACATCAAGATCAGCCGAATGAAACATATTTCTTCTTTTCAATGAGAAAAACTCTGTCCCTCTTGAGAGGAAAATGTGAATAAATAGGAAAACTTGAAACTTGGCTTTTGGTCAATTTCGGATCTTGGGAGATGTGTTACAAGTATACAATTGGGGTAGGACATATTCGCAGTTGGGTTTTTAAAACCCGAATGCAAGTATACTTGTAATAAGAAAAGTGGAAGGATGTGTGAAAAATGGAATTTTGTCATGGAAAAGATATTGGAAACGGAATGTGTGAACAAGGGTAATGCATGTGGACGAATAAGGAAACAGTTTTGGAAGATCATCTTCATTTTAACCTTAAGGGAATGGGAAAAACCTCCACTTGTAATCAGGTTTTTAAAACCTGAAATTGAAAAGACAAGATTTACAACTTTGAAACTTGAACTTTTGGCAAAAGATGATGAAGTCTTTTCAGCCAAAGGGGAAAAACTCACTCTTTCATCTTACTTGCAATCGAATTTTTAAAACCCAAATGCAAGTAAAGAGGGAAAAATGGAAGGGGAAAGACAATGCAATCCTTAAATTACATTCAAGACTTGGATAGAAATGGGAAGATCTCTCTCAAACCCGAAATTAAACAAAAACAAAACAAACAACTATCATGATCAATCAAGGAATTTCAAAACAACAAAAGTAAAATAAAGACAAAACTGAAAACAAAACATACCTTGCTTGATCAAGATGCCCTCCAAAGAGATAGAATAACTTTGAAAGAAACAATCAGCTCCTTAAATAGAAGGCAAAATGAAATCGTTGAAACCCTAGCCACGTTTTTATCAAACTCGGATTTTAACCATAATCACCAAAAACGACATTCAAGGAAGAGGAAGAATGAGTCCAAACGCCTAGCAAGGATACATGTTGAAGCAAGGAGAAGAAACGTTTAGGTTAGAGAAACCAAAACGCCTTACTTGATGCTGCAAAAATGGCTCCAAAGGAGATAAACGTGGCTCAAAACCAGCAAAAACGCCTAGCAAAATGGAAAAAAACGTGGCACATAAATCAGCAAAAGAGGGATAAGAATCACCACGCGTCCTTCATGAATGCATTCTTCCACAAAAATCGGTTTGGAATTCTTGCAAAATTCGAAGTCCTTGGAGAAAAATCAGGTCGGGTTTTTGGGAAGAAAGAACAAGTTTAAAATGCAAGCAAAAGATATGAAATCGGGAATTCAAATCCCTTTACAAGTTTTAATTTGCTTCACTTTTCAACTCATAAGGCAAAATTGGGTTTGTGAGAGAAAAGAACAAGACGACATGTCAAAATAACTTGTAATACGGAAATGAAATCCCCTTTACAAGTTTTAATGACTAAAAACATTAAAACATGTAATAGGGAAATAAAATCCCTATTACATCTCAAAATCACTTAAGTAGGAATTTTTGAAAGAAATTACAAGTTCTTTTTAAACTTATAATTTTAAACTCACTTATAATTTGTCCAAAAAGTTCCTACAACAACTTAAAAGACATAAAAAGCAAGAGGGAAATAAAAAGTAAGTTACAAGTGACAAGTTTTAAATAAAGTGCACTTGTAATTGTTTTAAAATTTCCCTACAACAATAAAACAAGAGAAAAATAAAACTTGCAATCAAAGGAAAATTTTCCACCTGCAGTCAGGAAGAAAAAACCCGAAATGAAACAAAAAACATAGCAAGCGAAGTAAAATTTTCATTTTTAACAAAATTTTTAAACGTGTTGTCTATTTTTTTGAATACAAAAATACTAACAAAAATTTTTGACCCTCGTAGGCTAATGAGGATGGATAGAGGGTCTCTTTTAGTTTGCAACTAGTCCAGGATTCAATATGCTTTCGTTTGGCTTTTGTTTGGTGTCATTTGGACTTCATTTGCTATACATATTGCCATTCTTACTATTTATAGTAAGCCAAAGGTTGATTGAGAGAGGACCTTTCTATTTTTAGAAAGAGCATTTGGTCAAGTGGGGAAAAGCAGGATGGACTCCAGTTTCAGACGTCATATCAAAATGTTAAGTATTTTGGGGGTTATTAAGTTTTTAGTGGCCAAATTAATATTAAATCATTAAATGGCTTATTATAAAGTAATAATCTAACTTTATAATTTCACTTAAGTAAAGGGTCAAGTCATCATCGAAAGGGGCCATTATCTCAATTAAGTATGGGGTCCAACATTAATGAAAAATTAAAAGTTTTAACTAAGTTCGATGCCATATTATTATAAATTGATATTAAATGGCTTTTTGAGCAAAATCGAACTTCATGAAGGATATAAGGCCTCAATAAGAAATTGATTCATTATGTGATTATTTTTCTAAACTTGTTTCTTGGAGAGCATTGGGGGTTGAAGAGACTAAGTGTTTCTGGAAATTTCTGAGCTATTGGGCATTGGAGAGCATAGCTCTTTCACTGCAGCAGCTATCTGAGGTTGTGAAACATTCATCCGAGGATTGCTAATCAATTGGCTTCACACAGAGGTCAAGATTGAGCGAATTGGAATAAGATATCAGTGTGTTTGAATTAGATTTGAAGAACCAGATTGCAGGCATTCATATGTGACATTTAGGAGTGTTTGGAGCCTTTTCCATTCAGCTATGACTTGCTTTTGACAGCCGCAGTCAGCATTAAGGGTGCGATTTATTGTTTGAAGGCACAAAAATTTCTGAATTTAATCTAGAAGGTAGCGGCTTACTATAGGTAATCAAAACACTGCCTTTGGAGGTGTAAATCAAATCTTATGTTGCAGATCGAATCAGTAAATTAGGTTCCTATTGTTCTATTGTAGTCGCTTTTTGGGTTTCAGTCAATTCTTTAGAGTTCTTGTTAGCTCTATGAAAATTCATGTTTAATGTATGCAACTTGTTAAGTTTCTATGTGCTTGATCATTTGTATATCTCTGGCATTCAATATATTCAAAATTTCCAAGAAAAGCAAATAAAATCATAGATTCTAAAACCAAAACCTACCTCCATTTGCCAACAAAACATTAGAGAATTGGTATTGAAGACAAGGAGTATTTACAGAATCAAACTGAGTATGGTCTGAGAAATAAAAATCAGAGTTGGAATTCTGAGAAATAATGACTGATAATGAACTTGGAATTGCCAATCAGACCTAGGAGTACTCTGGTGACTCAAAATCAGACTCAGAAAATTTTCAAACTAATGGGACAGAATTTGATCAAACTAAAAGATTTTGGTAATCAGACCTAGACCTTATCAAAATCAGACTTTAAGTAAGGTTTTAGAATTTCAAATTAGACCTTATAATCATTCTAGAAGACGAAGATCAGACTCAGAAAACTATGAAACTTAGTCTGATCAGACTTTATAAATGTTCTGAAAATCCAAAATCAGACCCAAAATACTTGAAAATTATGAAATTTCGTCTGATTTGAACTCTGCAAAATGGAAATCTGGTTAAAATGAAGCCTGAAAATCAAAATCAGACCTAACACAAACCCTAGAAATCAAAATCAGATTGGGGATATATTTGGAAATCACGAAATTTGGGCTGATTTGAACTCCAAAACTTAAAATCAGACATGAAATAATCTTAGTTTCATAAAACAAAGTCTGATTTTAAGGGTTTCTGCCCTTATGATGAAAAGAAATACAAAAAAAGAAGCCCTTTATCATGGATGGAACTCATAATTATGGAGAAATTAGACAGAAAAGAAGAAACTTGGAATCAACAATGTCAGAATTTTGTCCTAGAAGCGTTTCAGACCTGCAATAAGTGGAGGAAGATCTCAAATAATGTTGATGAATGCCTTGAATTCCTCTTGAAACCTGCAATAAAACTCCTAAATTGCCTAAGAGAAAACTTGGAGAAAGTTCGAATTCCTAGAAGTGTGAATAATGAAAGGCCAAGGCCTATACTTATAGGAAATGCCTTGAATTCCTCTTGAAACCTGCAATAAAACTCCTAAATTGCCTAAGAGAACTTGGAGAAAGTTCGAATTCCTAGAAGTGCGAATAATGAAAGGCCAATGCCTATACTTATAGGAAATTGGAATTCCTTCTTTGAATTGTTTTGTTGTTTTTTTGAATTTTTGAAGAATAATGAATGTGGACACAATTAGGCTTCCAATTTGAACTTTCCTTGTTTTATTGTTTTTTGGCGTTTTAAGACTTATTGGCAATTCTTTTTTTTTTTTCCTTCGAAGCTTTATTTCCTTTTCAATTTAGCCAAGTTCAAACTCTTTCCTTTCATGAGTTGGGCAAATTTCTCCTTGTACTCACCTTTTTTTTTGGGAACATTTTTGCCTAGGCGGACTTTGCTTATGCTCGAGGAAGTTTGCCATGGAAACAAGGAATTTTTCTGAGGAATTTAGGAATTTTTCCAAGGAAATTCAAGAATTTTTTCAAGGAATTTCTCCAAGGAAATTTAGGAATTTTTCTTTTCGATCAAGGTTCCAGACTTAGTCAATTTCTTGTGATCCTCAATCAGCTTTTTAGAAATTATCCTCTGGATTTGAAAGTTATTTCATACTTAGTGCATTTTGGATGAATTCCTCTGACTTGACTGTTTTCCTGAACCAAAAAAATCCAAGACCTCATAAAAGCAAAAAAAAACTTTCCAAAAAAACAACTTTCCAAAAAAGCAACTTTATATTTTTAGAAAAAAAGCAGGCCAAAAATGCAGGTTCCCGGAGTGGCCCCAAAATGCCAAAAACAAAACTTTCTAAATTTAGAAAAAAGCAAAAAGCAAAATTTCCTTAAAAAAGCATGTTGTTAGAATTGACCTCAGGAACTTGCAATTTTTCTCCTTCGGCCTATTTGAGACCATCCATAGCATTAAAACGTCCATTCGACCATTGCTTCATTTTTTGACTCTGATGACTCCTCCAAATTTCACAAAACTTGACTCATTTGTAGAGGTGAGAGATTGAAGACAAAACCTTAGCCTAAAAATAAAATAAAAAAGGGGTCCCCATTTGCAATGGGGCGATGTGTGAAAATGTCACAACAGGGTGTTGGTTACACAACTTGAGGGTGTTTCCCATAGGCCCCAAATAATTTTTCTGGTCAAAGACCAATTTTTGATCACAAGTTTCGGAATATCAACAAATTGATAATCTATGATTTGGTAACACTTGTCTTTGGACTTTGCCTTCCTGCAGGCCTCTCTACAACTTCTCCCTCACCACTAGCTAAGTGTTGAAACATGTATACATAAACTTCAGCCTTTTAATAAACAATGAAAAGGAGGATGCAGAATTTACATTCTATTGATTCTCTTATCTCTGTGTCTCAGCCTGTCCCACTCAAAACAGAAAGATTTCATTAATCAAATGATAAAAGAGGAAAGAGTGCAATAAAAAGATACATTCACCAAGATATATCGAGTAAATAAAAATCACACTTTTAAGATTTGGATGCAAAACAACAAAATAGAAATATACTAAAATAGCTGCTTTGGAAGGATTTGAGAGGTGTAGGAGAGGATGGAGGAATTAACAATATACCCAATGGATTAATTATGAGCTCTTATCCC
This sequence comes from Cryptomeria japonica, assembly GCF_030272615.1. Taxonomy (NCBI): domain Eukaryota; kingdom Viridiplantae; phylum Streptophyta; class Pinopsida; order Cupressales; family Cupressaceae; genus Cryptomeria; species Cryptomeria japonica. The sequence goes on from NC_081409.1 coordinate 224,715,475, forward strand.
TTAATGCACCACAAATGCCCTAATTTTACACCTTCAAACTACTAGGAAACAAAACTCATGTTTTCACAACTTTCTTATTTCTGCCTATACTTTTCACAATGGAGTGAATGAAGAATGAATTTTTTTATATCTTTGTTGTTTTTGGCTTTTTCTTCCATTGCCATTTTCCCAAGAAATCAGATTATTCTCAAAAAAATCACATTACATCCTATATTTTTCTAGAATACACTTGATTTTGTCTGTTTGTAATGTGCTTCTGGAGTCAGCAACATGAATTGATTAGGTTTCAATGTTTTGGGTCACCCTATTGGACACATCATTAGGAAAAAGATTGAAGCCAATGCTTGAGAACAAAGAGGCAACTATTAATTATATAACGAGATTGGTTTGTGGGCGACTTGTCATATGAAGGGAAATAAAAAGATGATCAAATAACGAATTGGAAATTAAAGATGTTTAATGTATATTCAATTTTTTTAAATAGTAGTTCCACTTCATATTGCAAAGGGAACGGATCAATAAATAAGTGCCTATTTAAGACTATCGATACCTCTAATAAATTAGTTCCTAAAATGGTTAGTAATGTAAAAGGAAAGAGGGTGGAAGGGGAAGATTAAGCCTAAAGGTTGGGTATCAAAAGAGTAAAGTTATTTAGCCATCAACAATTAATTGAATATTGAGCAAAAAAATCAATAATTAATTGAATAATTGATTACTCAAAAACATTAATACCCATTTGAGTGATAATGTTCCAACAAAAATGAACACAAATTTTCTTGCAACTAAAAAACAAGAAAATTAATGTTCGTCTTGGAATATTTGTTTACTTTCTTATTGATCTTGTGCAATAGTGGTTTCTAAGATTGACGTCATTTGAAGCCGTCATTACGATATTTAATCATTTTTCAATCTCCATGGCCCCTCTAATCCATATATTCTCCCAATGACCTATAGCAAGAATATTTTTCATCCGTAATGCATACCCTATGGTTGGTAATGTCTTCATGTTCTGATAGTGTTGATTGTTTAACTTTAAAATATTGAATGTCTATTGCATGCTGTTTAATTCTAGTTTGTAAAAATTTTCCTATTTCACCAATATATGATGCCACAAGAGCAAGGGATTTTATAGACACCGTTTTTGAGTTTTCTAGTTGGTCCATGGTATTTATTAAGCTATGTTTGAGAAGCTTGTAAACTTTGAATATGTTTTGATATCATTTTTCTTTAAAATTCTTGCAAGATTTTCTGTAATCCCTTGAACACAAGGTAGGATAGTTTTCTTGTTTTCTTTTGCCATGTTTGTCCCAAGTTTTTTTTCTATTGCCTTCTTGTAAGAATTCTTTATTTACCAGTTTTGGTATCTGTTTATGTTCAACGATTCTAAGATGTCTTTCCTACTACCTACCGTGTTCTGTCTTAAAATTTCTGAGGCTCTAGTGAATAAGGTATTGAAAACACCACTTTTCCGTGAAGGATGCTGATGTGAGCTGGATTTAATGTAAATATTTGTATGGGTATTTTTTCTTGAGTTCTTTCAGGAAAGGGAACCATCCAATTTGCAGCATGATAAGACATCATGGAATGGGGTCAGTTGTTTTCCTCAATTTCCACAAGAATTTTATGTGATTTGATTACACTGCAAGATGTTCAAGAACAATTTTAAAGTTTCTCTACTATGAGCCACTAGGCATTGGTATCGTTGACAAAGCAATATAACCAATCTGGTCTTCCTTGGGAGTACCTTTTTCTAATGTTTGCTCTCTAACTTCTTAGTGTAATAGGTATGATCTTCCATTTCTATTGATGGGGTGATGCGTTCATTCTGTACAAGTCAAATTTGCCCTTTGTATCTTTCTAATATGCAACTCTTGAAAAAATCTGTTGTCTTGGATTCCATATTATGAAAATAAATATTTTAATTTCTCTATCGTTGTATTGAAATGTATAAACATAAATTAATTCATCTTTCCATGCCGACTGCCAAATTGATGGTTTGCCAAGTCATCATGGCATCTCATTGGTGGCCAATCAACCTAATCAACCAGCTTTGACTAAAATTCATTTCTGACTTGTGTTTACATTCATGTGATCTTTGCAATTGTTATAAACTCTATTACAAGCTATCTATATCTTTGGAGCTGCCTCATTACTGGGTTCACTCATTTACCCCCAAGTGAATTGTGCACCCCCCTTTGACTCTGAATTGTCTTTAAATGGATCATATTATCTTCGCACAAATCAAATAGTTTCATGTTACCACTAATATAACATGGTAATATGGTATAAATAAACCTTAACTAATCACATGATAATTTAAATAAATTAAATCATTGCACATAAATAAATGTTCAAACAAGCCCAACTGATAAACTGCCACATCATGTTTAAACGCATGTAAAAATGTCCATGATCCCAATTAGTGTATGAAATTGTCCAAGTTAGCATGCCCAAAAGTATTAAAATGTCATCATACAACTCAGTGTAATTGAAATAAATAAGTCTTACAAGGCATAAAGAGGCAAAGTTGTGACAATAAGTCAGGAGAGATGCTGTGTCTACAAAATGAGTGCTACATAATGAGGTGCTACAGGGAATATGTGCATATTCATGTGCTAAATAGGAAATAAAATATATTGTGCAATAGGGGATGGTTGGGGAATATAGGATATGATATATCATTATAAGGTACAGTGGACATGCTGGACAAGGTGGTGACCCGACAAGGCATCCATCTGGAAGTAATTTGCTTCATAATAGGCATGCAACTGCTTGCATGATAAAACAAAATAAACCATTGAGGGGTAGACCTTGGAGTGAGGATCCTCCAGTTTAGAAAATTCTAGAACAAGATAAAGAGAAATCAGGCAAAGAAAGTACAAACAAAAGAAGGTAAAGATGAAAAGCAAGAAAGAAATTTTCTTTTCCTTACAACTATTGATGGCACTAGCACGGGTACTGAAGTTGTGACATTATTGAAAATACTATTGGAATATATTCCATAACTCATACAGATGTGTAGATAAAGAATTACATCCCAATGACTACTATTGAAATGAAAGAATATGGTCTGAGTCTCCTACCTAATACAAGTATTCATGAGGGATTAGGGTAGAACATTCTTCTGAAAAATATTGGATCTGATTGCCAAAAGCTCCACTGTTACAATCGGTTCATTCAGGTTGCAAAATGGCCAATCAAGTAGGAATTACACCAGTAAGTTCAGGTACACTACCGATTCAAGAAATCATAATTGCGGGGAATCCCTTTGGAGTGGATTTTGTTGTAACAAAATGGACAATGTTTAAGTTCATTCTGATGCTATACTGCAAAGGTAGCAGATTGAACAAGTTGGATCTATTATAATTGAAGACATCACTCAAGTTCCCAAAAATAGGCAGAGCTAGGATGATGATGGATAAGCAAAGTAGTGTAATAATGAGCAGTAAATGTCTACTGATTTGGCTCCAAGACTATCTGAAATCGATGATGAAAGGATCTTTCAATTAGATAGTTGTGCAAAAGGTGTCATTACTCAAGTAGTGGATAGTTACATTGCCAGCTGGGTCAATTCAAAATGTTCAAATCTGCATATTTGATAGAGCTTGAATGATACCAGCAAACAAATCAGTTCCATAAAATGGAAACATATATTGTTATAGAAAATAGACCAATATATTATTTGAATTGACCTTGACAAGCTTATAGCATTGCTGTTACAAATGTGAACAAGAAATTCATTCTAATTCAAAGCAACAACCATCCACATCATCTTTTGCCTACCAAAAAAATGAGGCCAAACTGAAAATGCAACTGACATGTCAATTTTCAAGCACTAATGGGATATGATATCTGAGACCTCTAAGCCCAACAAATGAACTTGGGTAATATAATAACATTAAACATAATGTAGTTTCTAATGATAAGTTGGACTATTCACTATCGTGTATAGGAAAAAGTGAACCTGTTAGAAACAGTTTGGACATACACTCCAATAAGAATGCTATTAATGATTTCAGAGCTTCTTATAATAATTTTCATTATTGTGATGAAATTCTATTTATTTATTATTTATTATCATGTGCATTGTAGGTTGTAACTTTTTCCTTCTTTGAATCCATTCAAATAGCCAATTTCATTGCAGAAAACATTCTTGTTGGTATAACCTTTAGATTAGGAGGATATACCAAAGATGTGCTTTCTTGCTTTGTTTGGTATTGTATCATGATTTTCCAAAGGAAAAAAATTAATTTAATTTGCTTATGATCAGAATAATTTTGCTCAACTTTGTATTCTCAAGAATTGTGGCAAAGTGTAGCTGTCTTGTGCAATCATGTTTACTATATAGCTCGGCAGGCTAATTTCCATATGATTGAAAAATGGATGATAGAAAATATTTGTGGTTTTACCAATAATTTTTAGATAACCTGGATAAAGATAGAGACAACGAGTTAGTTGTATGGATACATGAAGCTTTGTGCAACCTAGACAAAATACTATATATGATGTACAAGCATTTAAGTTGATTTTTAATTTTCTAAGTAGTATACTTTTTCAGGAGAAAATAGAGTCGGCAACTGATGTTTTGAAGGCAATTCTAAAACCTATAACCAATGAAGATGAAGAGATTGTTTGGCCTCCAAAGGATCCGCAAAGTATAATTTTGATGAAAAAGGTATGGTACAATGCATTTTTCAGGAGACGTAGTACTACTAGACATTTAATGGTATATAATTCTGATGAAGAAGGTAGGGAACGATGCATTTTTCAGTAGACATACTACTACTAAACACTTTGGTATACTCTGCCTTTTTGGAAATAGGTAATCGTAATATCTGATTACTTTTAGTTTGATTTTTCTAGTTTGAAATAATTTGATAGACTTGAAGTAAGACTCTATTTATGTTGATTTCAATTAGAAAAGTTTATATCATAATTCTGAAGACAATTTATTTCTAAACTAATTCGACTTTGTAATAAAAAGTTAAAAACACTATTTTTTTGGAGATTTTACAACTAAAATGAAGTGCAATGCAATATCCTTATCACTTTTTGATCACGTAGTTCCCGAGATGGGCAAGGTGAGAGCATACGGTGTATAAGACCCCACCAACTATCTACAATGCAACAACTTAAAAGAAACACACATGGCGGCAATGCGAACCAAAACTTCACTTCTCTAGTGGAGTGTGCTATGCAAGTACTAAAAGGAAAACATTTCTACACTTATTCAACGGGTGTGCAATTACAATGAGCATAGGTACTTCATGTTTATTCAATAGAGTGCTATTACAATGCACAGGCACTTTTTGCTTATTTAGGGAGTGCAATTACAAAGCACAGGCACTTCACGTTTGTGGACTATAATCACAAAACACATGCACTTCCACTTGTTCAATGGTGAGTGCAATTACAACAAGATGCAAAGTTGAGGCCATTGGCGATACTACCATATTATAAGATTAGATTGTCATTGAATGCATTACAAACATCACATAGAAAGATTAACTGCTCATATTAGCCAGTATAAAGTGCTGATCTTTAATAAAGTCTGCTGCAACAACCCTAAAATGAACCAACTAACATGAAAAAATCAGCTCGCTATCAAACAACAGCAGAATATCTTGTATGAACAATATGGAATGCTGATACAGGTCTGGTTGCACTTTGTTGCTGCTGATAAACTGCCAAATCAGAAATGAACACACTCAGAGCACACTGTAAACTCTTGAAGACAATATATAGAAACACCCAACACAAATTAGAACTGAAACACCACTCCAAACTATACGACTAGCAAGAAAAACAACCCCAAATGCCAAGGAATGCCTCTAAACTACTTGTCAACACTGGATAATGGCTGGGCATTGTTGAAGATAATAGGAGTGTGCTGATTACTGAAATTTGACTATGACAGAAAAATTATAAGATCCTCTAAAAACTAGAATTTGCATTGGAGCTCCTAAAGATCCAAAACCCATCTTAAACATCTTGAAACTATATACATGAAATATAACTTAAAGTATGAGAAAATAAATGTCCATATGTAAATGTCACTTATACTTAAATATTTATTTCATCCCCAAGCATTGTAAGACATCTCAACATAGAATGATACTCATACTAAAGTATGTGTAGGTCTGAAACAAGGTTTTAACAGCTTATAAAACAGGTATAGTCAGATGTATGGTCCCTTTTTGACCATTCAAACACCGACATGTTGGCCGAAAAATGATAGGGATGAAAGCGCCTAGGTTGGGTGCCACCCAAGAGTCAACCAAACTAGAGAAAAAGGTAATGCTTGATCCTCTAAAACCTCACACTTAGCTACAAGTATGGCTCAACATATGGTGGTATGCCCTCCCTATCAAACCCCTTCAAAAACTCATCAAACTACAACAACCAACATTAGCAACACCATAAACAAGTCATCCCACATCGAGTACCTCCATCTTCAAAGCAACCAGTTGAAACTATACTTGCAGGATAAGTCACTGCATTTGGCGAATTTCGGCCTTCAGGTACGAAATTCGCCGAACGCAAAAACAATGTTTGAAATTTGCCAAAATTCGGATGCATTCGTACAAAAAAAGTGTGGATGACGTGTTTTAAAAAAAACATATTTTAAACTTGCGTTTTTTAAGGTTTTTGTCTTTTTTTATAAATATCGTGCCGAACTTCAGATGAACACACAACAGTCATCGATTTGTAGTTTGTAGTCGATTTTTGTTTTAGTTTTTATTGGTTGCACGGTGGGAGCTCTGTTTGCCATTGATTAGTTTTAGTTTTTGTGGTTGCCCGTGGAAGCTCTACATCTCCAAACCCATCGTCGTTGCGGAAGCCGTCTGAAGCCGCCACGAAAGCTTTGTTCAGCTCTGTCCACCAAGCTTTGCCTACGTCTTCCCGGCTTGCCCAAGTAGGTTCTGCGTGTAGTTTATTTATTTATTTTTGTTTGTATTTGATTTATTTTTTTAGGTTCTGCATGCAATGTTTTGTTTTGTATTGTTTGTATTGTAGTTATATGAATGTTATTCAATTGATTCGGTTGAATTTTAATTTTATTGACCTTAGTAACATTTTATTCTTTATTTTTATTATATATTTTGACATGTATCAAAGCCTAAAGGGATGTAATCTTTAGTTTTTTAGGTTTTATTAACTCATAATATATAGTTATTTGCTTTAATATTGCATTGTTTAGTAATTAGTAATTAGTTTCTAGTTTTTCATTTAATACACAAAATAAAAAATAATATTGTTTAATATTATATTAATAGTTTTTTATTATATTGTTTAATATTATATTCAATATTGTTTACTTTTTAGATTACACAATAAATCATATATATAGAGAGGCTAACACAGTGGCAGATAATTTAGCCAATATAGGGGGAGATGGAATGAATAAAACCACATCCTTGATGTGAAAGATCCCTGATGGATCCCCTTGCCGATCTGCTGTAATTTTTAAAATAATAAACTATATTTTCCTGTGATTTTGCTGATGGTCTTACAGAGTAGAGAGAAGTTGCAGAATGTTTGGTTTCTTTTTGTATTTTTTTGAATATATAAGCAAGTAATGAATAAAGAACAACAAATAAGGAAGGAAGCTGAAACAAGTAAGAACATTCAATTAAATCAGAATTGATACAAATCCTACCAGGCAGATTTCTGATTTATAATATCCAGATTATTCCCTATGCACTGGGGATGTGCTTACATCCAATAATGGCGCCAACTGAAGGGTAGATGATGAACACAAACCAAGAACACCAGCTATGGCTGAATGAAAGTCTTCACCACTTCCAGCGTAAAGTGTACCTGCTGTAATGGTGGCATCAAGCTGAAACAATCATGTCCTAGCTGGGAAATTCAACCAGCCTGCTGAAACCCTCACCAAGCAATCTGAATCTCCACAAGGAATAGTGCATACACTCTGACCAATAATGCCAATGCCAAAAGAATCCACTGCCAATCAATAGCTGAGGGCTACGTCCCAGCCAGTACCAATCATGGGGTTGCGTCCTAGATTGAAGAATTGCTCTACCAGAGCAATATCGCACCAAACAAGTTTTCAATATGTAAAAGATAATGAGAAATTAGGTTTCCTTATCCTTATATCTCTTTCCTTCCAAATCGAATCCTAAAGATATATGAAAAGTGCGCTTTAATATAAAGTCATATTTCCCAATATTGGGCGCCCAAGTATAAAAAAACACCACTTTTTCAATATAAAATAACTCCAAGCACCAAAAGAACCCTGACAAGTGAAAATCATTTAGAAAAGTTCAAGACCTTTCCAACGAGCTATAACACATGGGCATACGAATCTAAATGAAGCCAAAAACCCCTTATTACTCCGAAATGGCTATAGACATAGCCTTATTTAAAATATTAAAACGCTAACTTAGGAAATAAATAAATATATAAAAAATATAATCCAAATAGCTACAGAAAGCTCGAAACATACCAAAAGCCTGAAACTGAACCTGTCACCTATCTGTGACTGATGTTGGAAATCATGGATCAACTGGCAGTCTCATCCCTAAAATCTAGGGATGCTTGTAGAAACTAGGAAACACACCCAAATCTCTTGAAACTGAAACCAAGCAATGGTCTCATGGAACCCCAATCCTGGATGCTGTCATAACCTCCTAAAAGTAGGAACAACCTCCTAAAATGTAGGAACTGCCTTCTAAAATCAAGGAACTGCTCCAAACTGGTCGACTACTGCCAGAAACACCAAATCCAAACACTGAATATCCTGACTGAGTCTCTATCCACCATTGCCAGCCTACAAGACTCCATAATAGGCTAACTCACATGTCTCTGCTAGACAGAGCTAAAGAGGGGACATGACATGATCCCTGTGCACTTAGAACAGACAACTCACGGGCAACTAGGGGTATCTTGTACAAACATATAGATTGCAGTACCAGTGTACACTCAGCTCCTACTCTCACATTCTCATATTTTCATCCCCATGCTCTCATCGACATATATATATGCAAACATATATATGTATATGCACATATAAAGATATATTTGAACATATATATTTATACTTATATATTTGTATGTGTGTATATTTACATATATATATATATATATGTATGTACATATATGTATATATATATATATATATATATATATATATATATATATATGCACAACGATATATATATAGATATATATGCTCATCAATGATAAACACAAAGCTGAGGTCACCTAGATCCTAAAACTCACCATCATACACGCTCATATTCATTCTCTAGCTCTCAATTGATATATATATATGTACATATCTATATACACATACGTATATATATATATATATATATATATATAGGGATATATATACATATACATATATATGTACGTGTATAAACACCCCTATATATATACATGTTTTTATGTGTATATAGAAATACACAACCTAACACATATAGACACATAATCTGAGTATCAATCATCATATGTTAGGCCTTCCTATGCAAGTATCGTTCGGTTGCTTGAAGCAATCATGCACTGGAGGTGCCAGAGCGAAGGGTTAACAGACGATCATTAATAGGTAAACAATAACAAACTCTGGATTCGCTCCAACAAGGTATCCTGGACATGGAGACTTGCTAGACCTATCCGATAATAATTATACTCGCCTATCATGAGGAGAGGAGTCACTCATTGCAGAATAGCTTAGCGCTTAGCCGGGGTTTATTGTTAACCCATGTATCAAGTGATAGAGTCGGTTAGCAAAACCGGTATATCTAGAGGTAACACCTACATTTCAACATTGCACTCTGTCATAAACAATGGATTCTGGTATTTGCCTGTGCCCGAAAAAACGAGAGATGTCCTTTGTTGGAGAGATATCTAAGAAATGCTGGTCATTTATTCTGAGATCGGAGGATGATTTGGTCGTCCATGCGACCAAGAGGATTTTGGGTAATGAGATTATAAATACAGAGCATAGGAAACGAGTTAATAGTGACATCCCTGCTGGGTTTGCAGCCATTCTACTCACAATGGGAGAGGATAAGGTAGCTACAACCTCATTATGCAGGTTAATACTTAACCACGAATACTTGGTAAATCTAGAGATGGCCATTAACTGTGTAGATGACAATCTCTGTATCCCCTACCTAGAAGAATACGTTAGGGATTCTTAGGCCATAGACAAAGGTGAATCACTCAAAATAGACTTTAAGATGCCCATTCTCATTATCAAGGATCATAAATCCTTTCTGCAATGGCAACCAGATATAAAAAGGAATATCACATTCCTCAAACAATGTCTTGGTGTGGTAAAGGAACCAAAAAGAGAATGGTGGGTCAACTATATGATCGATGAGGGTTGGACCTCGATACAAGCCGAAAACCCCAACGACATGGGGGTTGCAGAGGCACAGGCTTCTAGCACGGAAGCCGCAGATGACAATGAGGGATAAGAATATCCTCATACCAAGGTTTTTGAATTCGTATATAATTAACTCTGTTATATAGGTAAGGAGGATCTATAGATAGTAAACTTTATACATATGCCTGGTTATGAATACATTTCAACAAAGGGGATGACTTGGATATGATAAATACACAGAAACATGCGTACTATGATATTGATACTGTTATAGTATAGATAAATAAGGGCAAGGACACTGATAATGTTTTCATTTACAGATATATATATATATACTAAAGTAGTGTATGTCACAATTAGCGTATCTCTTACAGTAATGCATATACTCTAATGATAGTTTTCTTATATTAGAATTCATATATGACTAACCAGGTATGAATTATGGTCACTCTTGGATATATTTATCTTCAGTATGCAGATGCAATAAGTATCTCTGTATCACTATGTTCCAGACTATACCATGGAACTAGCCTATTTGGTTCAGTTTTCATTGATTCATTTACATTAAGAGACTTCTTTGATTATAATTTTAAGTAGCAAATAAGGTGCTAACATGGATAATGAGATAGATGGAAATATCGGTTATGTGATATGCAGGTATACTTCTCACAGATGTTATTGTAACCTGGGCAATCTTTCATCTTGTAGCCAACAGTATAGGAACTCTTTGCTGCCTCAATATAAAAGATGCCTTGGTTGCATTAGCAGTAGTGGAAAGTATACTAAAAGTTTGTTGATATAAAAGTAGTCCTTTTTTTCGGCACTAACAAAATCATGAAGTGGTATTCAGTAGGATTGTGTTGAGAATTTGTTTTGTAGGTGACAGGGCTAGCTAGAAGTCTGTGAACTTAGATAAAGGAGGCAAGTTTCTACATAAATTGGAGGCAGAATGTAGAAAATCCCTATGATGGGCTTGTTTATCCCAAGATGAAGGGCTTAAGAAGGAAATTATGTAATGTTTAAATGTTGTAGAGGTTTAGTATCATTACTTGACTGGACTTAATGTCCCGGGCAAGGCCAAAGGTTTTCTCTTCTCCGCTCTTTCCTACCAGCGCCCGCATTGAGTAGAGAATGTAATATTGTTTATTATTTAATAAAATCCGGCTTCAACGTTTTACCGAGCAAAAAAAATATTGTTTACTTTTTATTTTTTTATTTTAGCGTACTAATTTTATTTTGTTTTTAAAGTTTAGTTAATGATTTGAATTTTAGATATTATTTTTTTATTGACTCATGCAGATCATAATTTAATGGCTCCAAAAAAATTAGATTCCGAAGTATGGAAATATGTGACTTGCAATGGTACCCATCTCTTTTGTACCAGTTGTGAGAAACCTTTTATTGGAAGTTTAACAAGGGCAAGAGACCACTTGCTTGGTTTTGTTGGGGCTCCAGGGGGAGGTGTTGAAGCATGTCCAAACATGACTGAAGAAGTAAGAGCTGTTTTAGAGAGAGAACAATCCTCTTCAATTGTAGGAATGATGAAGAAGACACAAAAAAAGCAAAGAATTGAAGAGGATGTTTCCAAATTCACCTCTATTATGTCTTCTTCCGGTTTTTCCAAGGCCACATGTGCATCAAAAGAAAGTGGAACATTGAACAACTTTTGGAAACCAGTAGAAAAACAACGGGTGGATGATGCATTAGCTGATTTGTTTTATTTGAGTGCCATTCCATTCAATGTGGCAAGAAATCCTCATTTTCGTAATGCAATCCAGAAAGTTGCAGAGTTTGGCAAAGGGTACACACCTCTAGGTTCAGAGGTTTTCAGGACAACTCTTTTAGAGATGTCAAAAGATAGAGTGACAACAAAATTAGCTAAGGTCAAAGCCTCTTGGAAGGTAACAGGTTGCACTATCTTGAGTGATGGATGGTCAGATATATATCAAAGGCCATTGATTAATGTTTTAGTAGCTTGGCCTGCAGGTGTTGTGTTTTTGAAATTGATTGACACCATGAACCATAAAAAAAATTCAGAGTATATTTTGTTGATTTATAGCTAGGTCGGATTCCTAGCTTGGGCCGACCTAGCTGTCTAAAATTAGCCTTTTGGCTTTAGCAATTTGTCATCATGTTGATTGGGCCCTATTTAGGCGATTTATGTTAAATATGCAACGTGTTGTGACTTCATGTATAACGTGTAAACATTATGTAAAATATGGCTTGGCACCAAAATTATGTAACTTGTAAATAGGTCACGACCTATACTTGTAACTTGTAAAATGAAATTATTTGTTTATATTTTGGCGGGAATTTTCATATGGCTGACCTAGCAAAGTTAAGGCATTGTAATTCATATAAAGTCAAGGCAAGTTCAAGCCTTTCACATAGATTTGAATTATCTTGAAGATCAACGAGTCCTTCAGCAATATCAACGAATCTTCCTTGTAGGTCAACGAATCTATCCAAGGCTCAACAAATACATATTGGAGGACAACAACCATATCTTGAGATCTGCGAAATCCTTAAGAAGACAAGCGATCAAACATTGGACATCGGCAGCGAATGTCATCTCAGTTGAGTGAGTTCATCCAATGTGCAACTCTGGAGACCTCTGATCAAGTATTCCCTACTGAGTGGTGAATTCTGAGTAAAGGATATCTTCCCTAGAGACTGCCCTATATGTGATTGGGATTTGGTCAAGTTCTGATCAGAACTTGTAATTTAGATAAGTTGATTTTCTCAAACCCTAGGTGGGTGTACTTGTAATTAGTTACATTCTGACATTAATATAATCAGATCTGAATAGTGTTGCTGGGTTTTTCCTCCAAGAGGGAGGTTTTCCCAGGGTACTGTTGTGTTCTTGTGTGTTGCTCTTATGCTATGATGTGTTGCATTCTCAGTTTCTGTTATTTACTCTCAGTTTGATTACTAAAATTAACATATTTTTCAGATATTAGAGGAAGCCATTCTTGAAGTAGGGGCAAAAAATGTGGTTTAGGTGGTCACTGATAGTGCAGCAAATTGTGTGGGAGCTGGGAGGTTGATTGTAGAGAAATATTCACAAATATATTGGAGCCCATGTGTAGCCCATTGTATAGATTTGGTGCTTCATGACTTGGCCAAATTCCCATGGATACATGAAGCAATTCATTGAGGGAGAGCAATTGCTAATTTTATTAGAAATCATCTTCTCACATTGAGCTTGTATAGGCAACATGCAACTAGGGAGTTGTTGAGGCCTTGTGACACAAGGTTTGCTTCATTTTATATCACTTTGAAAAGAGTGGTTGAAGAGAAAGTAGCTTCGAGATCAGTAATTTGTTCCAATGAGTGGGAAAGTTAAGCGCTTTCTAAAAATGCAAAGAGAACGAACATAGAGCAAACCATTTTAAATAGTAGCTTTTGGGAAAGTGGAGAAAAGGTTTTGAATATATGTGGGCCAATTGTTGATGTTCTTCACGTGGTGGATGGTGACACTCATTGCCTTGGCATGCTTTATGAAATCATGGACTGTTGTAAGGAATCTATTCAGAGAGCAGTCAATAATGTAGAAATAGAGTACATGGAGATATTGGAGATAGTTGTTTCCAGATGGAAAATGATGCACACACCTTTACATTTAGCAGCTTGCTATTTGGAACTTAAGTTATTTCATATTGATAGACAAGGTGATTCTGAAATTATGTCAAGGTTTTATGAAGCCATTAGCAGGTTTGAACAAGATCGAACAACTACAACTCTAATTAGAGACTAGGGCTGGAAATACAAGAGAGGAGAAGGGTTGTTTGGAATAGAAGCAGCCTAAGATGATATGTTGCGAGCTAAGGTTTCTGCCGATAGATAGTGGATGAGCTATGGAGCATGAACTCTTGAACTACAACGCTTTGCCATTCACATTTTGAGTCTGGGAGCAAGTTCATCAGCTTGTGAGAGGAATTGGAGTTGCTTTGACCACATCCATTCCAAAAAGAGGAACAAGTTGTTGTTCGGAAAGTTGGGAGATCTTGTCTACATTCGCAACAATGTAAAATTGTTCATGAACAGATCAGCAAATGATTCCACATCTTCTTCACAACAACGAATTTCAAAAGACATAGCAGCTAGAGTTGAAGATGAGCCTAACTTTTTGGATGATGAATTGGGTAGTGATATTGATGATGATGCTATAGCAACTCAGCCATGTGCTCTTCATGACTTGGAACTTTTTTGGAGTTCTATAATCTTGTCTTTTGATTGTACCTTTTTGACTAAAAGACAGCTTCACACTCTTGATGACTTGTAGCCTTTTTGATGTTCTAAAGTCTCGACTTTTGATTGTATCTTTTTGACAAAAAACATCTCAGCAATCATGATTTCAAATATTTATTATGGTATTTGAATGTTGCATCTTAAACTATTTGATAATTTATTGGAAATAGTACTTGTAGTTTTTAAAAAATAAAAATTATATAAGGGGAATTTAATGCCGATTTTTTTTTCAAATTTTTTGGCCTTGCTGAACTTGATCCGAATTTTATGGTTCCCGAACTCGAATTCGAATTTGAACGCAGTGACTTAGTAGTTCCAGGCACGTTTGTGACCTCTGTGCAAAGCCACCCAAACTAGCTAGAGGGTTTTCGTCCTTGAAACTAGTATTTTTAAGAGGGTTTTTATCCTCAAGAAAATTGGGCTGAACATAGGCTCTCTTTGAAGTAGAAACAAATATCAGAATACGACTAACATCAACAATGGACTCTCAACATGCTTTTATAACATTTTGGAGGGAAAATAAAAATAATAAAATAATAATTTCCTTTATTCCTCTGTAAACTCCTTTTTCAAATTAAATAATAAACCTTTTGAGAGAGCAAAGTCCCCCATGTGCTTAGGCATCCCCCTATAGGCACAACTTAAAACACTTTTAAATAAATAATTATACCTTACTTGCCTTAAAAATATTTTCTCCTTAGGACAACTTAAGTTAAATATTATTGAATAATTTAATAAATCAACCAAGTTACGTAAAACATCAAAATGAGAGCTGAGATTTTGACCATACCAATATGTCACTGAAGACTTAGGGCAATGGATTGAAGCAACTTGGCAACTTTCTAAAATAGCATGCTTCTCCAAGAAGTTTGGAGAGCTCCAAAAATGTTAGAATTGTATTTTGAAAGCATCAAGAGGCTTACCAAGACCATCGAAATTCACTGCCATGAACAAAACCACTACTTGATCACTTCTGTGCTCTCCAAGAAAGTTGGAGTTCTCCCTTGTTCTCACCAATTAGCCTATGGGAAAACTTGAAAAATAGGGTAATTGTTCACAAACCAATTATGATTGAAAACGAAATATTACAAATTTTCTTGCAGATGGGTTTATTTCTATTGTATAAGTTTTACAACTAATTGTTCAAGGTTCACCTAGTAGAAGTTTCTTGCTTTTTTGTGTAGAGCCCATCATTTGTGATTGGTTTTTTTTCATGGCCTAGAAATTGGATTTGTGAAACTTGTTGAAGCATTTGGAGGTAATTTTTGTTATGTATGGGACCAACTATCTGCAGGTTTTGGAGGGAATTGTCCTTGTATGCATTAGGGGAACTAAAATATACCATGGGTTAGATAATAAACAAAATAATTTAAGAGAGTAGGGAGATCTAGAATAATTGGTTTGTGAGGATTGAAGATGATGTAGATTTAAGTTATTGAGCATGTGACATGGAATCGAAGAAATTGACAATGGATTCACCGAAACTCAATAATTTTACTTGCCTTTTTCTTGTTTGCCATCTTGATTGATCGTCATTAGGTGATAACTCAGTTCAATGTTTCATCTTCCTCATTAGTTTGCAAGGTTGTTGAGTCATATTCTTGTTTTTTGACTAAAATTTTTTGTAAGCTGATGGAGCTTGCAGCTATTTGATATGAAATAATGACAAAGTCCAAAGGTTGTTGACGACACCGACAAAGGAGAAGTATGCAGATGACTTGAGGCATACATTTGGAGTGGCTTTGCTATGTTGTTTTTCCACCCAAGGGATTAGACTTGGCTCAAGTGAGTGGCATTCTGCCTAGCTTATAAAGGATGGCAATAAGTGATGTAATCTCTTGCTTAGCACACTTTAATAGCAGTTCAACCAAGTAGAAACTTTGCCAAATTCGGTACAATGGCAATGACAACCAAAATTTCCACCACAAATGACTAAACAAGTGTATTTTTGAAGTGGCTAGGTCATAAAACTTTTCTTAGATGCGTGCCCCTAAAGTAGGCTAGGCCATCAAACATTTTCATGGACACTTTAAAAGGGCTTGTGAAGGCACCAAAAAGTTCTGACCAAGTTCATTACCATGGTGAAGACACGAAAAGGATTTGGTTGGAATTATGAGTGGAAGTGTGTGAAGAACAATTCTGCCAAGCTTACAAAAGTTGGTTTAAGTGAGGAAGATTTTTGCTAAAATGGAAAAGGTGATGCCACTATTGGAATAGTCAGCTTGTTATATCAAAAAGCCAAGAACTAAAGAAAGAAGATCTCAAACCACTGCCTATTTATGTGAGTTAATATTCAACATGTTTTTGAAGTCTTTTCTTTCTATTCTTTCTTTGGGTGAAGGAGAGCTTATTTTAGGCATTTTTACTTCCATTAGCTGTTTAAATTATATTTGTTTTAAGGTTCCCTTTTTTCCAGCATTTCAGCATTGTTTAAGTGTTTCACGTTAAAGCTTGCCTTTTCAAAAAAATAAGATTGTTCTAAAGTCCCAAAGATTGTGCTTTTGTAACCTACAAATAAGTGCTTTGGGCACAAACACTGGAGAGATGTTGATGTTACTTGTGTAGTTAGTAAAATAGTTCTATTATTTTTGTTTGTCGGCAAAGTTGTGTCATGTAATAAGAAACAAAAGGCATACTAGAAGCACATGAAGTATTGGCAGGTGGACACATACCAAATGCCATAACAAGAAAAGTTCTTCTAGCTATTCTATGGTGGTCAACACTACACATAGATGCACGAGAATGGATAGTTGGATGTGACATATGTCATATGGTAGGGAACCCATTGAAAAGAGACTATATGCCACTCTCGTCATTAAAACTAGAAGCCTCTTTGAGAGGTAGGGACTTGATTTGATTGACCCACTTAAGGTTAGCCAGTTACATGTGTAGATATATTGTTGTGGCTATTGAGTACTAAGCACCTCCTGATAATGCAACACTTAGTACAACAAGATTTATCTATGAACAAATTTTCACTAGGCATGGTATTTCTATTCAAATCACTAGTGATAGAGGTCACTTTGTGAATCATGTCTTTCGTTTGATGATGATTGAGTTTTGAATAGTTCACACCTTCTCAAGCCCATATTATCCAAGATCCAAAGGGAAGACGAAATCGACAAAGTACTCATTTATTTCATCTACAAATCTTGTGGTATTGAAGGAACAGATTAGGAGGAGAAGCTACCAGTTATGCTATGGACATATAGAATGACATATAAAGTACAAACACACCTTTGCAATTAATGTACATCTAGGAAGCAATGGTGCTTGAGTGTATTCAACAAAATTGCCTTACTAATAAATAATGTTTTGTTAGTATGCTTGGTAGTATAATTAGTTGTTCCCCAAAGGTTGTGTCAATTGTTGATGATTGGCAGGCTGACCCAATTGTCAGGCACTATATATACTCTCATTGTTGAATTAGGAAATATTCATGATTGTACACATTACACTTGATAATAAAGAGTATATCGTTATGCCATGTGTTGTGTCGAGTGCTATTAATTGGTATTATTTTGTGGTATGTTTTTGTATTCTGTTTACTCTGCGTAACCAAGTAAGTTCCCTTCGGGAGTAAACATCGAGTACTTAGTACAAGTTTTTAAATTGCAGTAGAGAATCAACTAGGGTATACGGAAAGTCTAAAAGAAAGATTCTTTAAATTAAACAAGTTTGATGAAAGAATAGTGCTAGAACAATGGGCAATGGAGGCGATGCAAAAGTGGCGAAAATATTGGTACAACAAGCACCTATGGAGAATGAATTTCCAACCTAGCCAATTAGTTTTAAATTACAACAACTCTAACAAAATAAAATCGGGTAAGTTGAAGGTAAGATGGTTGGGACCTTTTAAAATAAGTGAAGTATTAGAGAATGGAGCCAAAATACTAGAAAACTTGGACGGTACCTTGATGAAGGATATCATTAACATATCTAAGTTGAAGCTATACAAAGAAAGAAAAGAGGACACCTTTGCAATCAATATGTTGGGTTGGATGACTAGCAAGAACAAAAAAGTGAAAAACTTGTAATCAAGAAGGTAGATGGAGTTGCCATAGCTTGGACACACACACATCTAACAAATTGTCTGTTTGGGTCAGCATCCAAATGGATAAGGCTGTATGAAAAATGGAGACTACATGCTCCATACTCTGGAGCAAGGAGATACATCAATCATGAGCTAGAGACAAATAAGGCTTGCCAAGACCACAAAGATAACAAGAAAGGACAATGTCATTAACTAGTGGAAGAATACTTGGATCTAGAAGATAATTAAGGCTTGAGTCTATGACTCCTAATGTTGGCTGAAGAGAAGAATTAACTAATGCCACTGCCAATAGTAAAACCACAAACAACTAAACTTTGGTGGACTATACAAAGTCCTGTAGCCAGCCCACCCATATATAGGGATGAAGTTAGATGGTGCCAACAATGAGGGCGAGGATTTCTTGATGCTTTCCAAAATATGAATGAAGGTATGAAAATGAGTTCTAAGGTTGACAATGTTTATCAATTGGAATATCTTGAAAGTTGTGTAAAAAAATGCTATAAATGATCATATGATTCTTGTAGATAAAATGGAAATAAAACCAAAAGAAATAAACTTAAAAAATGAAAAGAGAACATCAAAGGGTAAAGATTAATCAGATTCGGAGAAGCAAGAATGTGACATTAGAATTTTAAATAATGGAAGTAAAAATAATAAGGCTAGATATAAAATACGACCAATATTGCCTCACATTGTAACAAGAATAGCACATAGTATGAAAACATCATCCATTGTACAAACATTATCTTCTCATCGTATTGGCTAGGTCTCTCTTTAAATTGTAGGGATGGCAAAATGTTTACTTGGTCATAGCGTATGACAAGGCCTCCATATTGTATGATATCCTTGGGTAAAGGGTGTAAATCATATTGTACAACAAGAAAGGGATCAAATTCAAATCGTACGATCACCATCAACTTGCAGCACACGACCATCCCTTTGTTGCATCATATGGCATTCACCCTCCGTGTGCATTGTATGGGTTTTAACAATCCTCTCTAAGTACACCATACATCCCTTTAGGTGCATCGTATGATTGGCAAGGAATTATATGTCCATTGCGCGAAAGATGGTTCACTAGTTTGTATTGTACGACCCCTTAACTACATTGTATGACGATTCATTACAAGTGATTCATTCATTCTTTGCATAGTACGGTTAGTTCCAAGATATATTGTACAACACCTTTATGGCATGAAATCATCAATGTGCTTTGTACAACCATCACTCCGTATTGTATGACCTGCTTGATTTAATTTTTGCGTTGTATTGTCTCGCTATAGTTGTAGGGAGATTTGTGCAATCTAACAATAAGGTATCACAACTCTTTGGAACTGGGTTATGACATATTAGAATTGTTTATGTTGAATAGTGAGAGAAGGTTGCACAAACCGTATGACAACTTTTTTACTCTAATGGTTTTGTGACAAGAAATTGGGTTGTGCGGGTTACAATAGGCATTAAAAAATTCAGCAAACATTTATAGAAGTCATGAACAACAAGAAAGGAAAAAGAGTAACGGATTGCCATAGGCCAAACATTCAAACAGGACAAAAAGGAGTAAAAGGAAAGTAGTCAACAATAGAAGAAAATATAGTCGATTGTATCTTCTAGGAGTTTTTGACAACCATTGAATGTCGGATATGGTGGTGTAACAATTCGGCTGATCATCCATTAATGATTGCATTGCAACATGCCTAGGTAGACAAGTGAACTTAACAAGATGAACATGCATTTGATGTTGCTGCTGTCAATGTACTAATGGCTGCTATTGCAAATTTATTGAAGCATATAAATACTATTGGAAGTTTCATTGCATAACATGGAAAGTTCTCAAGGAATACACATGAAATACCTCAAAAATAGATACAACGGATGATTTGCCATGATCTGAAACTATTATGCGAAAGTCAGCAGGTCTGAAATGGATCCAAGAATACGCTGTTTGAAGGTTGGACAATGTATGAATGTTGCATTGAAAGGTCTTCAAATTCTAGGCAGCCCCTACCAAACTTCTTTGAATGAAAGAGCTCCGAAATCATGGAGTAAAATATATTCTAGCAAATCCCAAAAGTAGGCCATAGGTCTACAATGTAATGACAGTCATTCCCAGCAACTAGGTGCTTGGAAAATGCAATCAGCCGATAATATTCAACTAACCCTCCCAAATGTCAGATATCAGCTTGGAATTGTTTGCAAGTTGCAACAGATCTCCAATCGTTGGGCATCCACCTATGAACGGAAACTGCCCCAAAATGCAAGGTGTCTAACCTTGCAACTCCCACACCAAGCTCAAACTAGTGGGATTGCTGATTGGTAAGTTCAATCACTGTAATGTCCCCTTTTTAGCGCAACATGATATGGGGTGTCGTTAGCCTATTCTGACATGGTCTCGAAGGCTAACAAGGACATTGGTGGGATCCTGAGGTGTTTTGGCCTAGGTGTTTTCAGTTTCAGGCCAATCGGTGCTGCTCTGACAGGGTTTCTAGACACTTACTATTTATAGTAAGTTAGTCTCCAAGCAGTGACTTGAAATTTTTAGTGTTTCCCTGGTTGGCATAATTATTAGTAAAAAATATTTGAAGGCGACAATGATTTAAAGGGATTATCAACAATTTTTTAATATTTAACGATAAAGTGCTAAGTTAAATTAAATATTTAACTTTATCGTTATATTATAAGGTTGGGAATATAAAGCAATGTTTAAAATATTAAAAGTTTCCTTTAATGTGTGCATTGTGGGAAATAATATTTTATTCTAAAATGTATTATCCCACATTTAGGAAATGAAGTGTTTGCATCCAGGAAGAAGATATAAATTGAGGTTGCGAGCTCTCTTTTGGGGTATGCTTGGATGAGATTAATGTTATGCTGTTGGATTTCATAGAGATCTGATTATTGGGCTTGGAGGACGGAATCCCTCTTTGCTAGCATTCTCTTTGTTGTTGAAAGACGCAGTCAGGAGGATTAATGGTGTTTTCATTCAGGAAACACATTGGGCTTCAACTGGTGCTCTCACATGAAGTTTTTACAGGGGTTTGAAAGTGCAGATTTGAAGATAGTGTTTTGCTACAGTACTGCGTGAAGAGTGTTTTTGCTACAGTACCGCGTGAATAGTGTTTTCGCTACAGTGCCGCATGAATAGTGTTTTTGCTACAGTGCCGCGTGAATAGTAAAAATGCTATAGTGCCATGAACAGTGCTGCTATAGTGCATTAACAATGTTGGTATGAAGTTTACTTGTTTTTCCTACTGATTAGAAGTTTCTGCAGACCACTACAACATTCAATTCCAGGTTTTTTCTATCATATTTTCATAACTAAGCATTGTAATTGTTGAATACAAACCTGAATAATTGTCGCAGCCCATAAGGCAGTTGAATGTGCACATTTATATTGCAAATCAGTATTTAACAACAAATAAGAAGTTTCGGGTTTTGCATATATTGTTGTATGTTTGTCAAGCGTTTGATAAAATGCCATGTTGATTATTAAGCAATTTAATTGATATCACATAGTAGTTTGCAAGTCTCTTTCAAAATGAAAATAGGGGTGGTCAGTACAATCACACTAGAAAAATCAAACCTTGCAGAAATTTCCTCAAAAGCACTTGAAGAATGATCACCTAGCAGCAAGAAACCTATTTAATCAATACTCACAAAATTATGATCACTCCTCTAACCCTTGTGTCCATAAATGACAGGCTCGACCTGCTTAGTGAGGGTGTATGGCTAGGGCCAAAAAAACCTGCAACCTTCTTAAACAACACCAAAATCTGCCAAAATACAATCACCAATAATCTAAGAAGATTTGCAACTCAATTCACCTTGAAACCTTCATTTTGTGGAACCTCGAAATCCACAAAATCCATAAAACCTATGTTCCTTGGGTGAAAAACACCAAACCATCTAGGATGGATCTTTCACCATCAAAAGTAGTGTAGATTGACGACGGTTTGCATCCTCAATCAACTTCTATCCAGTAACATCTCTCTATGTTTGCTTTTTTGAATGAGAAGAATGAGAGCCAAAATCCCTTATACAGATTTGTAGGAAAAAAAAGGTGTTTAAAATTAAATCATTTCACGCGAAAAAGTTCAACCCCCCCCTCCCATCCCCAACAATTTTTAATTTTCAAGTTCCGTTTTCCTAGGTGTCCAATTTGCGGAACATAACTTTATTTTTATAATATTTAACATTAAAGTGAATATTAAAACATCACTTGTTGACTGTAGTGCAAACATTAAATTAATTCCAACCACTTTGCAGAATGCCCAGCCAAGGCATCAAAAACTAAAACCAATCATGCTTGAACATAACTGAAGCTCAAGAATACTGCTAGGTGCCAAAACATGCACTTACTATAAATAGTTCTGTTCTCTCCAAGAACTGTGGAGAACAACCCAAAAGACTCAAAACGCTACAACAAGTGTTGTCACCAAGAAGACTCCAACTAAACACTCACACAACTGCCAAAAGCCAAGAAAGCTGAAAAATGAGCTCTCCAAGAAAATAGGATTTTCTAACCACAATTGAATTTCCTATGGGAACCCAGGAATAGGCTAACGGGAAGCACCATCTGACTAGGTTCGAGAAGGGGACACTGCAAACATAAATTCAATTCTTATACCTCGAGTTACAAAAATGTGATGGAAATTTAATCCTAATTAAAAGAACAGCCTATAAATTAAATTGCTTTATACAATTATGCGGTTAAATTGAGATAATCTTTAATAACTTGGATCAGATTGACATTTTTGTTTTCAAAAGTAACATTATGAGATTTCAAAGACGTATTAGAAACAATATTTGCTATCAAGGGTAGAACTCAATGTGGAATTATATTTTTTTGCCCATGGGTTTAAGGTTTCGAATCTGCTATTTACAGAGCATTGACCACATACAATAGCCTTATTTTGGGCTAAAGTTAGAGAACAAAGACTACTCTACTCTGAAATTTAAGTTGCAACAGAACCATTCAAAATAGATTGAGGTTAATTTTTCTCTACCGCTGATACAAGTTGGCTAGGATGATAGTTTAGATTGTATAAATATTTATAATGTGGATTGTATAAATATTTATGAGTTGTAATAGAATTTGGATTTCAATAAACTATTATTTTGATTTTTTAAATAATAATCTTGTTTCTTTGAGCCCTGGGTGATAGGAACTAGTACAGCGGGAACAAGAGGGACAGTTGGATGAAACTTTTCTTTCAGAGGTCAATGCACAACTAGGGCAAGTGAGTTTATTAATGGAATCATTTCTGAAACATAAAATTTCTTTTCTTAGTATCATTGCACATTTTTAAGTTATTCATTTTACAAACATATTTTTATTATGAATTGTTGAATAATAGATTCTATTGTCAAATAACTTACCATTGAAAGTTGATTTTTTGATAAAGATTAATAGGAAATGACAATGTTTAGATTCTAGAATTTGATGACGATTTTCCATACTTGGATTATTTGATCACATTAACTGTTTAACACATCAAATTGCAGCCCTTCTGCTGCTAAATGTAAATGTTTTTTAGTTTTCCCTTCAAATTTTTGTTTCTTATTGGTGTATCGGCACCATAGTTCATTTCTTTACATTTATTTATATTGATATGAAAATTTTACAATTCGCAGATGTGTGCCAAAATTGGGCTAAATTAAACCATCCCGTTTTGAAACAAGTATATAGTAAGTTGAAAACTTAGCAGTAGAAAACACAGTTCAAGTTACAGGAGTGACAACAAAATTTGAGACATTGCCAATGACAAAATCACCTTTTATGCCTGTGCTATAATCTTGCTCCAAATTCTGCCATATCACCTCTGTTCCTTCAGTTGCTGAGGGATCAACATACGAAACTGACTGTACCAAAACCAACATGCACAAATAATTTACTAAGTTAATAGCTGTAAAAGAAGGGAAACATAATTTGGATGATTTTCTGACAATTGCCTCTTTACCCTTATCGACCAATTTCTTTTTGGAAGTATTATCTGAAGCTAGCCCAAGTCTAGGAGCAACAAGAGCATTTAAAAATATAAGGAAAATAAGAGACTCTGTAACACTACCATGAAACAATTAATTATGTATGTAACTGATACTGTAAAGGTATGTCCCATAATACAAATACCTCTCAAGCATCCAAATAACAATACCCTATATGTTCCTATAACATTGTCGTGTACATTTTTTAATATTGAATAACACATACTTTTTCTGTATGAAATATACCGGAGAAGAATTTATCCAGCCATTGTTTCCACAACAATCTAGAAACCTTTGAAACCATTCTGCTGTATATGAAATCGTAAACCTGCCACCCAAAAAAATCAGAATTGCAACAAGCTTCTATTTGATCAAGGGCTTACGTAATTTAAAAAAAAAAAAAACTAAGAAAAGCACCATAAATGATTAAAGTTTGCACTTGTGAAGGCTGAACAGCGATTGTTGTAATTAAATTATTAAATCAAACATGTTCTATGATACTAGCAGCTATATTTGGTAAGAAGGGCCTGGTACTGCATTCTTCTCCTGTAGGTCTTGTGGCTGTCATCTAGGTGGTCATTTGGTACAATATTTTGACAACATACCAAAAATCTATCAGGTCATTTTGTCAGGGGCATACTTTTGTGACTCCAGCTCCAGATGATCCAGTTGAGAAAGTTTTGAAAGATTATGCTGTATACAATATGATCCAAGGGTGCTGATTTCATCTGTAAATGTCCGATCCTTAAAAATGGCCAGAAATTTTGAAATTTTTATAAAACAGAAGTCTAATATTTTTAGAAAATTTAGGAAATCCAAAAATTTATGTTTTGACAACTTTCATGTCATGACAAAACCTGTCAACTTCTTAGGGGAATGCTTGTCATATGTTGTTTCAAATCCAAAGTGGATTACTTCACTTTCTATTTCTAGAAAATTTCATTTCTTGTTAAAAATAGTCATTGAGGAATTATCATTGGAATTAATGTTCAAAGAATATTGCAATAGAGAAGAGACACAAGAAATGAATGTAATATGGTATCAAAGCTCAGGTTTTGAGAAGTCTTGGGCCAGTGAAGGCGTGAGATCTACAGACTATTGTAGTGACAACTCATGCACACAAAGGATCATGCCAAAGGACACCTAATGGATCAGCCAAGGAAGGAAAATCATGAAATTTTTTCCTTGAAGTTTTTGGCAGATTATTTTTTTAAAATTCGTGGTTTTTGGTTTGCAAAATTACAACCTAACTTTTTCTCAAAATCACAAGTCATTTTTTGTGGAAAATCGTGACCTGGTTGAAGAAAATTGCACTATTTCTTTTGTTGCAAAATAAGTGTGGCATTTTTTCTTCTAAAAGTTGTGATTTTCATTGATTTTTGTGGTGTTCTAGTTTATTAAAATTGTGATTTTCATTGATTTCGTGGTGTTCCAGTTCATTAAAATTGTGAAGCTAGGGAAAAATACGGGTTTTCAAACATTTTTTTGCAAGTTTTTGGCGATTAATAAAAATATGCCTATTTTTAGGTTTTTAACAAAGTTCCATGGGGTTTGGGGATGTTTCCTCGGGAGGCAAGCTTCAGGGACAGGGGTACTTGGGGCCTAAGTTTGGGAACACTGGGGGGACGACGACGACGGGGGCGGGGGTGACGAGGGAGTGGTGTTGAGTGTTGGTTGAAAATTTTGTACACTTGGGGAAATATACAAAATTGTGGTTTCAACCACAACACACGAGTAAAAACTCTCCTAATTAAGGGAAGGCTCCCCCTATCTAACTAAAATCGAAATAAAAACAGGATGGTACAACAGTCTTCCTTCTTTCTTTAAGAAAGACAATATCCTTTTCTCTTCACAGAAAAGGATAGCGATTGAATATGAACAGTAATAACCACTTTTAAGTAAAATGAGAGAAAGGAAATGAAGTTTCTTGAAAGCGTAAAGACTTCCGTCACTTCCTTCGGGACGGGACAACAATATCAAGCTCAAAGACTTGACTGTTGGAAGTCCTATCTACCCTTTGCTATACTAAAATTTTACAATGAATAAAAGATGACAGCACAAAGACTGGAATAATTTATTCTTTTAACACAAAGACAAGAACTAATGCAAGCTCAAAGACTTGCTGCGATTTCTTATCAAACAATAATTTTTTCTCAAGAGCAGATGCAAGCTCAAAGACTTGCTGCTCCTTCTAGAGATTTCCTATTTTTAATTAATCTTCTCTACTTGCAGCTCAAAGACTTCAAATCAGATTGGACTAAGCTCCTTTAGAAACACTTTGCATAGAATAAATAAAAAGAATGAAACTCAAACTTGTAGCTCAAAGACTCAAAAATTGAGTAATCTTTCTTTATTATTCTTCAAAACCTTCAATTCACATACATAAGCTCAAAGACTTCTTGCTGTAAATTTGGCAGAGTTTTTGCTTGCTTTCCCAAAAGATATCGATTACAAAGGACCCTCTCTTCTATTTATAGGAGAGGAGCCTTGAGAAAAAGGTGGGAGGATCCTAACTAACTTGAGAAATTCCCTCAACCACCAAGACCTATTCAACAACTAATTATGACTTCATTAACTAACTAAGACTTATTCCAACTACAGTCCTAATCGGACACAACTTGTAGTTGCCTTACTAGTAATTACAAAAATGCAAGTGATGACAACTTGCAATTACAAAAATGCAAGTGATGACAACTTGCCGAAAGGGAAACTACAATTCTGAAATTACAATTTTAAAATTTTACAAGTGTTAAAAACACTTAAGTTGCAACTCTTGAAGATACGAACAATTCGAACTTTTGAATAACTTTCTGCAATTCATCAGGATCTGGTTCAGGAGTGTTCATAGCCACCACCCTAGTTTTTACGATGACATCATGGCATTGGCATAGCGTGGAATTGCCTTTTTCCAATGCTGACCGGATTTCCTGCAACTCAGTTTGATACTTAATCAATATTTGAATGGAAGCGACCTCTGAATTGCTCACTTCTCCATTCATCATGAATCTTGAGTTGCAGGTCTGCAAGAACTTCTTCCTCGGGCAGCAGCTCATCATTCTGATTTAAAATGTTGCAGGATGCCTTTTTGCAATGGGAGGTTACA
The DNA here is from genome assembly GCF_030272615.1 of Cryptomeria japonica. Lineage (NCBI taxonomy): Eukaryota > Viridiplantae > Streptophyta > Pinopsida > Cupressales > Cupressaceae > Cryptomeria > Cryptomeria japonica. The sequence goes on from NC_081409.1 coordinate 224,743,225, forward strand.
TCTTGAAAGACTGCTTCACGCAACTTTAAGGTTTCATCAATTTCTTCAATGAGTGATTTGAGAACAAGAGATTTGTTCTCCAGAAGTTCCTCATATTCAATGTACGTGACTTTGGAAGGAATTACGTCATGCACCTGAAGAACACCCAATTGATGTTGAGGCATGTTTCGCCAAGAAACTAAATTTCCCTCAACCTTCTCCAAATTTAGTTTGAAAGCACCCAAGATTTGATTCAACTTATCTTCTATGATCTCCAATTTAACCATTGTTTCAAATACCTGTCTTATGACTTGTGAACATAAGTCATGCAGTTGATCAACCCAGGTGTCTAAGGCTTGAACCTTTTGGGCGGCTCTCTCGAATCTCGATACCTTGGATTGGTTCGCTGACCCTGGAAGAAATAGGTACTTGGCCTTCTCCACTTGAAGGTTGAGTAATACTTTGGATAGCTGCCATGAGTCTTTGATTCTCTACTTCCAGTTGATCTTTCTTGGTCAACACCTCATCATACCGTTGTATCAATGTAGCCACTGTTTGTTGAGCATCGTGCTTGACCACCTCATGAGTCTGCTTACCCAGTTGAACTTTGGTGATCCGATAATCAGCTGCTTGCATTTCTTCAACTGGTTTATCTGATATTGGTTCAGCAATCTCTGCCACTCTCATCCGGTTTTCATCAACGATCACCCTTGAAACTGTCTTTGCCCTCTTAACAACTTTAGGTTTTGATTGTTTCAACTGTTGGTAGTCGAAGGGATCAGGTGAGATCACCTGCTTCTTCCTCTTTGCAGTGAAGGAACTGAGCCATGGAGGTAAAGCCATTAACTTTGATTCTGGGGTAGAGGGAGAAGCAGTTTCTATTTGAATAACAGTGGTGACCTTGGGAGAAGTGTCCGTCTGGATAGCCACCATAGTCTGCTGAGTGACGACAGGATGTGATGAAGATGTCATGAACTCATCAAAACAGGTCATAGAAGTATCAATATCAAACACAGGTACATATGAAGGATCTTCCGAAAAGATATTCAACAAATTTTCCTGAGGATGGCCTTGAGATGGTTTTGCTGCTGAAATTGGGAGGACGTTCTGCGGAGATTCTGAAACTGAAGGGGCAGATTGAGAGCTCACATCTATCACAGGAGGAAACATGGGTACCTCAATAGGAAGTGAAGAAAGAGAATTATGTGGAGACACTGTAGAAAGTGACTGAGGAGCATTATCAGATTGAGTTTCTTCCTCTGAAGCTTCAGGATCAATCACATGAATTTCCAACTGTGGCTTCTCCTTGCCTTGAACTGTTATTTCCTGAGGAGGAAGCACCATTGCACGGCTGACTCGCAATTTAATCCTCGTACTAGAAGAGGATGCACCTTCTTTGTTGTCTAGTTGAATTTCAGACTTTCGCCCAAGAGGACCTGTAGAATCATCTTCTTTCCCAACCTTAATCTTAATGAGCTTGACACCATTATTCTTTAGCCAGATATTGGTATTGGCAAGAACTGATTGAAATCTATCCAAGATAGAAGTGCCTTCCTTGTGGGACCAGTGGATAGAAGGAAGCGGAGCCTCATCAACATTCTGATTGACAAACTCAGGATCAAGAACGATACCATCATCAATCATACCTTATGGCACGTTCACGAGGTTTAGATCCACAATCTGTTCTGCAGTGAGTCGGCAGTAATCCATCTTGCGAATCTCCTTTTCGGTACGAAGATCAGCCCGGATATCTTCTATCCGGTGTATATGGATGAAGGTCTTCTTGATCTTCTCCTTCATGCCTCGGTAATCGAAATCAGCTCTAGGTTTGAATCTTTTGAGTCTGATTTCCTGCAACTCAGTCTCCATAGCCTTGGCCTTGATTGAAGTCATTAGAGAATATTGACCAATCTTCAATGGGTTGTTGGAAGAAATACCCATGCCAACCTTGTGCTTAACTGACTGGTGTGTATGCACAGCCATGATCTGCCTTCCCAACTCCATGAGAATAATCTTATCTGTTGGGTACCGTGGGAGCATGTAAGGCTGCCTGCCATAGCATCCAACTCTCATGTAGGTAAAAGTTGGAAATTGGAGAAACAAACAACCATATTCTTTCACCTTTTCCCATGCTTCATCTAAGACTCTTTTGTTTTTCAGGTTCTTGTCAAATTGACACAAATAATGACCAAAGAAAGCATCCTGAACCCTTCTGAAATGAGACCTACTTGATCTTAGAGGCAACTGATCATAGTATTCCCAAACCGGTACAAGCATGCGGTCACCCTTGGTGGAAAGACCTGGGAAATGTCTAAGTGACGCATCAATATACACGAGATATGAATTCATGTAGAAGGTGAAGGTAGTAGGGACAACCGCAAGTTGTTCACACAAAGCATCACTGATGATTTCACCCCAACAGATGTGCTGAGACTGCCTTACTAACATAATAAATTGGTACATCCAAGGTTCGAAAACATTGGAATGCTCCAATCCCCTCATACGGCTAAAAAGAGTAATAGTATCACCGATCTCATTCTTGAAATCAGACCGATATAACTTTGCCCATCTGGTAAGCGCAGTGCGAGGTTCATGAATCCATTTGTTGATATGACGCTTACAGTCTTTCTCCCTTTTGGCAAAGTATCCAGCTGCACTTTGCTTAGAGATCTCTATATAAATGGTTTCGGAAGGTATTTAAAAAACCCTCTCTATAGCTTCTGCATCTAGGCGAATGATCACTTCCCCATCATCATTTCTAATGACTCGTGTCTCTTTGTCAAAATGATGAGCACATGCTAGAATAAATTCTGGTTCTATGGCAGCAACTGGAAAGGATGCGGCATGATGGACATGGCTGTCTAGCAACCGTTGCATATCACCCTCCTTCGGATCTTCAATCCTTTGTATGAATTCGGACATGTCAACATGCCCTATCTCAGTATCCTTGATATGATCAAGGGAGGAGGAGATCTGTGACTGTGGAACTTCATTCTGGTATTTATCATACCTGTATTTAATCTTTTTTGGAGTGGAAGATGATGATACATCTGTCATCTGGAAACAACTGGGAATGCTGCAATGTAAATCCAAGAGTATCAAGGCAATAACAAAGTCAGTATCTTTAGACATTTTCACTCCTCCAAATGAGAAAGTTCAACTTTCGTATTTTGGCTTTGTGAGAGGAGATATAAGAGGTGGAAAAATAAGCTTTTGACTTATTTCGGGTTTTGAAACATGTTTCGCAAGTGCACAAGAGGGAAGTACAAACGTGCAATCGGGTTTTAAATTCCGAATGTAATTATACTTGCGAAACACGAAGCATGAATAAATGGAAGGAGAATGAATTCTCAGTTTGGAAGTTGGGAAGAACACATTTGCAATTGGTTTTCTAAATCCAAATGCAAACTTATTTACAAACTGAAAATTGAAGGAATGGACGGAAAAAAGGTATTTAGGCATGCGGGAAATGACGAAGATGATAAGTACGGATGAGGGAATTGGAAGCGGATAGGTAAAAATGAATTTTGGGAAGATCACTTGGAACTTTGTCATGCCAAAATGGGAAGGACTTTCAACTTGCAATCCGGATTTCAAAACTCGAAATTGGGAAGAACTTGATTTTTTCGTCATTGAAACTTGATTTTTGGACTAAAGAAGGTTAAGTCTTTGTCCAAAAAAGGGAAGAACACATATTTTCCTCTTACTTGCAATCGGGTTTCTAAAACCTGAATGCAAGTAAAGAAGGAGAATTTTCAATGGGGAAGAACAACTTTTACTTTACAAATTTCTTTGTAAAATGGGGAATTTCCTCTCATAAACCCAATATGAACATGAACAAAACCAAAACTTAAACAAGAAAATGCAAGGAAAGAAACAAGAAAGAAATACAAAAATAAAAATTACCTTGAAAAGATGAGGAGAGATCCAAGCTGGTAGAGTCAACCAAACATGGAAGATGAAACCCTTTAAATAAAATTTAAACAAAGGAAGAAACTTAGCCACGCATGGTGACCAAAGAAAAACCGATTTGCTATAAAAATGCCATGAAAAATGCCAAGGAAGTAGTTCAAAAATGATTTGATTCATCATTAAATACAAGAGAAAGCAAAAATGATTTAGAATTGAAAGCATACCTTGAATGAGAAAGGTGCGAAATTTGCAAAAAACGTGACTGGTTTTTAGGGCGTTTTGCAAATCGATTCCCCAAAACGTGCACAAAACGGTTTGAATGAAGTTTGAAATCCAACGCATTTATGATTAAATAAAAAACGCCTTAGGAAAGGGTAGATTCGAACCTCCAAACCATGGCAAATGGCACAAATACATGATTAAGAAAAAAAACGTTGAAGAAGACAAATGGCAAAAATCAGTTTGATAGATGCGTAGAACAAGGGTTTGAATCCTTCAAAGTTGCAGCAAATCCGCATTTTGAAGGAATCCCTATCCTTCCTCCAAAAAAATTCGAACCCAAATCAATTTGCAAAGGCATGGGAGAAATTTCGGGTTTTAGAAATGAAACAAGAAGTTTTCAAAATGTTCATATTTTTGCCTCTTAAGGCAAATTTCGGGTTTTAGAAAAGGAAATACAAGTTAAATTACTTGTAATAGGGAAATAGAATTCCCTTTACAAGTGAATTTACTTAAAACATGTAAAGGGATTTTAAAATCCCATTTACAAGTTCTATTTAAAAATAAAAATAACTTTTAAGTCATAAAAACATGTTAAGGGGTTTTAAAAACCCATTTACAAGTTTTACAAAACACTTAAAGTCATTCTACTAGTAAAGGGGGTTTTAAAACCCTTTTTACCAGTTTCCAAAAACTTGTAATTGGAGAAAAATTCCCCTACAAGACCAAAAGCTTCAAGGGGGTTTTGAAAAACAAATTACCAGTTACTAGTAATTATAGAAAAATTCCCCTACATTGAAGCAAAAACATAGCAAACGGACTCGAAATGCGACGAAATTCGAAACGTAGCTTGGGGATGGATCAACAATCGATCCAGTCTAAGGATGGGGCAAATTTCTGCCTCGGGAAGCGTGCCATAGAGTAATTTTTTTCATTTTTTAATAAAAATTTCCATGTGATAGTCCAATTTTTGAAATCAAAAATTGAGGACAACATTGAGATAATACATATATTACTTGAAAAACTAGTTTTAAAAAGATAAAGATGTATAACATAATAATTAGAGTCTAGTATTCAATTGACAGATGTCAAAATATCAAATATAGACATTGGAACAAGAATTTTCAAAGAAATTCATTTAATAATCATAATAATCACAATTCGATGTTCATAAAAATTACAATCAATTGATCAAGTTATCAAGATTCAACAATGTTCAAAATTCAAACTTCAAAAACAAAATACTAAATAGTAAATACATTATGCTACAAGTGTAAACTCTAGAAGTAGAGTCTAATGACTCATCATCCCCAAGCTCCTCGTCAATGTCCTCATCACTTGAACTATTGGACCCCACATTCTCAAGCTCATCTATACCAATACCAACCAGCCCTGTTTGTGTAGCATCATCAATCTGTGCTGGCTCTTCTGGCTCTACATCCCATCTGGTTGTTGGAATCTCCTTGTACATAGATGTGTTGCAGTCAATGAGACGCAATGCACTATGTATTGCCTCAAGCTTCCTTGCCCTCCTAGAAGTAAACTTGTTCCTCTTAACGAGGTGGATGAAGCAAAAAGTAGACGAGTTCCTCTCAGCAGCAAAAGAACTAGAAACCTGGGACAACAAACGAATGGCTAGAGTAGTTATCAAAGATTTAGGCCCATGCATAGTCCACCACAATTTGGGGTCCTCTTGTGACATAATCTTGAGGTCTATCTTTGTTGCTGTTTACCCTCTGGGTGAACAGTTTAGAACATACAGATAGAATGCTTAACGCGAAACAATAATGCCATAGGTACTAGACAAGATCAAGCAAATATAAGAGATACTATTTCCATTCATAATCATGTGTCCCTTTACAAGTTACCTTCCATGGTATATAAAGGTATCGAGAGGATGCGAGGGGCAACCGTCGCACCCGTAACTACCATCCCTCAGTTACCTTACTAACAAAGTAAAGTACTATCTAATTAACTACGATTTTATTCCCGTACAATATTACCGCCAACATCATCCCCCCCCAAAAAAGGTCGTCTTCGGACGACTTACAAACAAAATGGGGAATACATTGCTACAACAGAACCCAAAATCAAAAACTAAGGGGGTGCAGAGGGCGTCCTTGATGAAGAAGGCGCCGATGGTGGTGTAGTGGTGGAAGCCAATCGCCCACGTAGCTTGTACACCTGCTCAGTCCTCCTCTTTAGATCTCGTTCTGCCACCATCTGCCTCTCCATTACAATCTTAACCATATAGGCTGCCTCCAACACCTCCTTCTCCTTTCTGTCGATGCTCTCCAATGCACTAGCTCTGGAAGCTCTCTCCTCCTCCAATTGCGTCTCCATCCTTGCCTTGGTTGCCCTTTCCTCCTCCAACTGCGTAACCAAGGTAGACTTATCTGCCACCAGAATGTCCGTTGCTGCCCGAGTCTGTGCCAATGTAGCCTCAACCTCCTGAAACCTAGCAGCTTGCTCCTCCCAAGCCATCATTGCTGCTACGTGCAAGGCCTTAGTGGTGGATGCCATATGTCGTGTCCTCCGGAGCTCAAAGTAGCCTTCTCGGAAGGCCTGCTCCACTTGTCTCAAGGATTGCATCCGGGTCTCTCCAACTAACTCAGGGAGGTGCCAAGCCTCCAACGTCCCCAGGTTCTCCGTCTTAGGCCACCCGCCAAACTCAAAACACCTCGCAAAGTCTTCGCTGCATCCAGTGCTAACAAAAGTCAACAATCTCTCCATCCGTTCGATCATCGAGGCATCCTCTTGGAGTCTCACAGAGGTCACAGGCTGCTGAGCTCCTAGAGTCATATCGACAATGAACTGCTCAAACTCTCCCAAACTCTGTTGTACTCCAACTGTCACCCCCTCATCTCTGCAAGGACTCATCACTACATCCGGGGAGGGCGAATCAACCCTTTGAAGCTCCCTACTACTTGCAGAACTCCCTCCCTCGAGATCAATAACATCCAGAGAATGCATCTACCTGCGTGGAGATAGAGCAGCCTCGCCTACAGGTGCCACGGGTGTGAGCTAATAGCGGCTCAACCAGGCACTAAGGTCATCCTGGAATGAGCCTGTTTCCACCATTTCCTCCTGTATATGACTCGGTACATCTTGCTGAATGGAGGCCCCCGCACCCTCCAAGATACCCGGTTGCTCTACGGAGTCCACCACAAGGACTGCAATAGTAATAGAATCGGTCCCTGGTGTGGTCTCGGCCCTCGGTGGTGTCATAGCGATCGTCACCCGAGATTGCCCAAAACCAGGTATTGGCACGGTGGTGACTTGTTGATGTGTGTTTTAGGCACATAACATTACAGAATAAATTACCAAGATAATTTACCCTCTTTTGAACAAAATCACCTCAGATGCTAAGAATGAGATCAACTAAAATGATTCCAAGGTTTCTACATGTCAAGTCTTGACGAGTGGGTAACTCAATGGTCGATGTGAATTGTTGCGTTCACTTGGGGACTTACGCAAATGTTTGGATTATCATGAATGATGTGGAATAGGTGTGCTGACAACTTAAGATTTATCAATATGGCTTTGGATTTACTTCTTACTAAAAAATGGGCAAAAGGAATAGGGTTCATGAAATCTATTCTAAGCCTAGGAATGTAGGAAATGATGAATGGATCTAGTGGAATCAAATCAGACAAGGTCTCACAATCAGGTATTGACACAAGCTTAGTGCAATCGTCTAAGGTATACTTAAAGATTTTCAGGCTATCACCATCAAACGTTGACACCATCCAAGTGATGCTTGTCAAGGGACGCGTAATAGTTGAAGTTAAGCTTACTTAAAATTCCAGTTGACCACACAAGGCGCACTTACCACCGGCAAGAGGCCAGTGGTATGGATTAAGGATTCCACACAAATGAATTCAACAAATCTTCCACTCAATCTAACATAAATGAAAATAGATTCTAAACTAAAATTCTAATCTAACTTGGAGGAATTGAGAACCATGAATGCAAATACAACACTTGAAGAGCAAAATCACCAACAATTGAACAATGATTATGATTCAAATAGCTGCAACATATACCAACAATTCTACAAAAACTCTCTTACAAATGAGAGAGGAGGCATATATAGTCTCTTACAAAATGGATGGCCAAGATTGATCCAAGATCAACGACCGAGATCATGCCAACAAAACCCTTGAATTGCCCTAATTAGGGTTTACATAAAAAATCGCGCCACCAACATATGGCCCAATGAAAAGATACCTAGTCATGAAATAGGGAATCTTTTAGAAGATTCCTCCCGACATCTCTCTCTCTCCTAGCATACTCCAAGAATCTAGCCAAAACTGAATCTAACTCCTCCATGGAAATGCTAGGCAAGGTATCCTGTTGTAAATCAATCACTTCCAGTGAATCCGAGCAAGCATCCAAAGTGTTCTCCCATTCTGGCCAGAGCTTCTGCGAACTATGAACATGAATCAACAAAGAGACCAAGTCGTCTATCTGACTCTTCTTCAAAGAGTCCAACTGGCAAAAATACATAAATTTCATCTTGTCTCTTAATTCGGCTAAGTGTAAACCACTAGCATCACTAATATCAACACCCAATAATTCCTCAATCAAGTCAAGGATCTTCATCTGAATGTCTTGAATCAATCCCCTCCATCTCCATACAACTCGACTGGGCGTTCTCATAAGTTGATTTCTTCACGACTGATAAACAATACGAGCCATGGAAATCGTATCTGTCTCCACTGTGTACAATGTTCTCGCTGCCCAAGGTGGAATTAGGAATCTTCTTCAAAGCCTGGAGGCGTGGAATAGTCTTGTCTTGAATAGGTCGAAATTCTTCCCAAACTCCCTCCAAATACTGGATTTTGAATGCGAGCCCTGTTGTCGTATCATGTGCATGGACAAACTGCGTAAAGAAATCATCTACTTGCTTTCTTGTATTCTCAATCCACTTTTCCACCTCGGAGAGTGTACCTTCTAGAGTTCAATCCACTTGCCTGCTTTCTTGTATTCTCAATCACATACCTTAGGATTCATGGGTTTCAATCCACTGAATATACCACGATCCATATTTTTCTATTAACTCTGTTGCCTCCTTGGACAATCTTTTGTTGATTTCGCCTTGCAGGATCCGTGTGATATACATAGTGAATGCATCATTCACTCTCTTATAGTCTTCATTCTATACATGCTCAACTGGGGTAGCACTCATGACTCCTGAATTGTCCTTGCCCATTCCCGACTTCACCTTTGCATATTAATCCTCTGTATGAAACAAACGGTGCAAGCAGGTATACCAAGTAAGAAGTCATGGCGAATGACTTGGACCGCTCTACATTCCTCAGCTGAGAGTCCAGATTGTCACTTATAATCTTAGACCAATTTACTAATGTTCCTCTAAGACAATCTTGGATGAAGTAGAACATCCATCCATCGAATATTGCTCCCTGCGGCATCCCCATCACTCTGTTGAGTAGGAATATTAAATCGCTATACTCCTCCTTGAAGTCTACGCACATAAGTTTCTTGGGAGCCTTGGAATGATGAGACCTAGGCTCAATCATCCACTCTTTGTTTATCAAATTGTTGCATACACCCATCTTCTTCGTGTATCTTTCTTCATATTCATCCTTGGTCACATCCTTCATGTCTGTAATGTCCCCTTATGTTAATGTTTAGGAAATTAGGGAACAGTTGTATTGCAAATCAATTGCAAGAGACTTCTTTAATCTCTAATAATGTCTAAAATGATAATGATTCGAGTAAGAATAATAGTCTATGATACCACTTCTAAGAGATTTATCCTTATGTTATACAATTGATATCATTTATAATCTGATGATATATGATATATGGGAAAAATTCCACTGCTATCTTTGATTCAACACTTAGGTATATGCAGGATGATTTTGATCTATACATCCATACTTAGAGAAATGCAATTCAATGTTAAGATTATCTCTGCGGTCTCTAATATGATTGATGACAATTGTGCAAGGATGATCTTAATTACCAAACTATGCTTCTACTAAACAATATGTATTATGCAATCAGATTTGTGTAATCAATGTGATTGGCGGCCGTCTCTGATTCGACAATGGAAAGTATGCTGTAATATATTCTGATCAGTATATATATATATATATATATATATATATATATATGTCGCTTATAGCGATGGGTGATCAGCTGCTCCTGATATGTCTTTATGAATATGCAAATGTGTATGATATCACTTACAGCGATATAGTGCTGTTTCTGATCTGTCTTTGTAAACTTACAACAATGGCGCTCTTCCTGATTTTGTATTTTATGTCTATGCAACCAGTTTATGCCGATGGCACTTGCTCACTTGAGTGATCCAACAAGGATATAAGTAAAATAAGAAATGGTCGATCCTCCTCTAATGAGTATGGATTCCTTATTAATATCTTATAATCCTGAATAGTTACATCTCTTGATTTGGAACAGACACATCCTTCTCTTAATCGTGGCTCTCCGTGAATATTAATCGCATCCCTTAGTAGGAAAATAAGTTATTAATCGATGATGGTTTGTTAAGGTCTTAACCTAAATGTATAAACTATTGGTTATTTATTCTTCAACCCTTAATCGGATCTTTAATCAGCGATGATGATAGTGAGCAAATCGCATGTCTTTATATCTTTTGCTAAGCGGTATAACTAATTCCTCCTTCCACAATCAAGGATAGGTGTAATGTTGACTAGGAGATGATACAGAATCTGCAGAATAGAGGACATGATCTGCTGTTGGTGCTGGACAAATCTGATTCGTAGAATGTGGGACCGAATGTTATATGCTTCTATCTTATGCTGAGATCGATGATCTAATGGAAGGGAAATATCGAACTCATATACTTAACATGATGCCTGTTCCAAACAGCATGTCTCTAACCAACACGTCTCCCCCCACTTAGAACGGTCAAGCATTAACACGTCTAAAAGACTAAGTTAATCACGTTTTAACAAAGAGTCAATTCATATTTAATCATAACATAGAACTGATTTATATATTAACCAATTCATATATATTAAGCATTACATAGAATCGATTCATATTAATTATCTCATAGAATCGTATCATATAATAGTTGATTCATATACATAATACAATGTATATTAATTAGTGAACTAAGTTGACTCGGTCAGTGTAATATATTCAATATATCTATTTTATGTTTTAATGGTAAAACTTCCTTAATAGTTAATATAATATTAATAATTGAAATATGAACGTTACATTAAAATAAAACAATAATAATAAATAATAATCATAACAAATAATAAATATTAATAATCATATATTAAAGGAAAATCATGAAGTCTCATAAATGAGACGATTTTCCAATATTATTAAATGTTAATTAATAAATGTTTTAATTATCGTCTTTATTTAATCCCATGTCCAAAGAGGGGTTATGACAATGTCTGTTCCACTTGGAATCCCGAACACCTCTGCAATAGCATCCTCAGCAAGGTAGGCAATGACAACACCCTTAGGAGTCTTGATCATTCTTGTGAGCAGACCGTAACACCGTGCACACTCTAGGATAAGCTCACTGCATTGTATGGACTGTGGAAATCCAGCGGCATGAAAAATACCACTCCTCATAATGTTCGCATATGCTGGGGAAGGAACTTGATCTCCAACTCCGAACATCCGCTGTTGCATCTGGTCGAAGTCTAGGAAATGCATGTCTGTATCTGTGATCTCCTTCCATCTGGATGAAATCTTAAGCTTTGGATAGAATCCGGTCTCCAACATCTTCAATAGTTCTTTCCTTTCCTTATATCCAGACTTCGACATCGCACCTGTACGAAGCTTGAAGTTAGACTTAGGAAAACAAATAATGCTCTTAATAAAATTCCCGACTTTTTAAAGATTTAGCTAATTGATTCAGGAAAATAATCCATACACTTGGTAAATTTTGACAATTAGATTCAAAGTGTGACAATGCTAGGGCATGGAAACCTTCTATAAAATTCATTAATACCTCCTTATGCTTAGAAAATATGCAAGCTAAAATGCAAAGGAGGGCATGGAAACCCTCTATAAAATTCATTAATACCTCCTTATGCTTAGAAAATATGCAAGCTAAAATGCAAAGGAGTATACCGGATCAATGATGACTAAAGAAAGGTGCGAAAGGTTGTGTTTTCACACAAAGTATGTCTGAAGACACGTTTTGCAGTCAACAATGGAGGTCAACAAACCTGTAAAATCAAACTTTTAAAACATGTAATCTTCAAAAATGTGCATAAACTCGATAAAAAATCAGTTTTAATGATGAAAACAATCATATTCAGGAATGTAAGTGTGGCTGGTAAAAAATAAATTTCTGAGGACAAGTCTGAAAATTGATTACTTCAGACTTACCGGCACAAAGTAGTTAAAAATCCCTGAAAATGATGGAAAATAGCTAAGGAATCAGCTCCAAGCAAAATCGCCAAAGTGGTTAGGTGGCTGGAAATGAAAATTTCTGAGGACAACCGCCTAACAATGGAGTTTTCAGACTTGCAACAGCGATAAAATGGTCTGAAAATGCACAGAAAACTCCACAAAACACCTGCAAAGGCAAATCGCCTAAGTTGGAATTGGCTGGGTAAAGAAGATTGAAGTCTGAAAATTAATGGGCAGCCATTAATGGAGGTCAAATATGAAGACAAACCTCAGATTTGAAGCGAATCAACAAGCTGGGAATGATGGCAGCCACCAAGCATGTATGAAAATCACCAAAAGGTGGGACCAAACCCCTCCAAAACCAAAATCGAAATTTCTCCAACTATAGCGCCATTTTTAAAATTCTGAAAATGTCATCAATGGCAGCTTGGATCTGCAACAATGGAGGTTGAACAACAAGCAAAAAATGGAGGAGAAAATCACCGGGTTTTCCAAACACAAAATCGCTACCTTTCACCAAAAATCTCCAAGTTTGGAAAAATTGCCAAACTTGGAAAAATCGCTAAATCTGGAAATGGTCTTTAATGGCAGCAATGCGAATAGAACAGCAAGCTGGAAAAAATGCAGGAAAGAATCCTCAACCCAACACTTCACTTCAGTTCTTTGCCAAAATTCGCCAATAAGGGAGAAAAATCGCCTTTCATGGAGACACCTGGAAGATTTAATAATAAAATAATGCTGGAAAACTCCTCTCATATGCTTGCTTTTACCTCTTACTTTCACCACACAAGCAATGTGGGATAAAACACTTGCTTAAATACTTGTTTGGTAAAAAAACTAACTTGCTTCTAGAAGGTTAAAATGTTAAATGCTTATTGCAAGCTATTTAATTTTTGCTTTTAAAATTTTAAATAATCATTAATCATCATTTAAAAACAATTAAATGGGGCTCACTTATTAAATATTTCGATTTAAGTCCAAATTGAGCCTTCAGGGAAAAATCGACTTTAGTTGGGATTAAAAAATCCCTCTAAAAATCATTAGTGTCAAAAATTTCCCCATAAGGGAAAATCGATCCTAGCTTGGATAAAAATCCATGCTCAAATTTCATCAAAATGCACATAAAACACTCCAGGGGAAAATCGATGGCAGTCTGGACTGAAAATCCATACTGCAAATTCACTTTACTTGCAAAAATTACTCCCTAGTGGAAATTCGACCTCAGTCTGGATGAAAATCCGAACTTAAAACTCATCAAAATGCTCTTAGTGGAAAATTGACTTTGGTTTGGATTGAGAGTCTGAACAAAAATTCGCACTAACTTGTCACAAAACTTCTTGGTGGAAAATCGACCCAGGCATGGAATCATCCTTAACCTTGTCCGCACTCTAGTCCGCACTCCAGGTGGAAAATCGATGGCAGTCTGGAAAAATCCTGACACTTAGCCAAATTTTAGCACTTCCAGGGGAAAATCGATCCAGGTATGGATAAATAGTGATGGAAAATCATAGCCAGTATGGATTTCAGAGGAAACCCATGTGTAGTGTGGATTTTGAGTGGGGGAAAAGGGTGGGTAGTTTAGAATATGAGGGGAAAAGCACCTCTAGCATGGACTTTGACCTTCTAACCTTTGGATTATGGATTTCCCTTACGAATTTGGCATTTTAACCACTCAAAATTGCTTAGAAACTTCAAAATTAGACTGGACTTAGGCAAATTTTCCAAAATATTGAGCGAGATGCTAGGAAAATATTGGGATAAAGTGCGAAATCAACTTAAATAATACCTTAGGAGTGAGAAAACAATTCCAAAAGGTCTTGGAATACCTTGGCACTTTAAAATCATTGATGCGCGTGTTTAAAAACATGTTAACGCTCAAAAGGTCAACACTTAGACAAAATTTAGGATCATTAAAATATCTACGTTTGCAACTTGATCCTATAACTTCAAAAAACCCTAAACAACACTAGGCATGATCAAAACTCCGAGACTCGGGCATGGGAAACGCAAAATTGCCCATTAAGCAGCCAAAATCCTAACCTAACAACACAGAAAGCCGGAAAAGAGGGGTTCCCCGTTAGCAATGGGGCGATGTGTGAAAAGGACACAACATTTGGCGACTCCACTAAGGAATGTTCCAGAACATTTCAAGAACAAAGCTCAATCCGACTTAGAATCTTCAATTAATCCTTGCATAACATAGCAAAAGGTCAGAAAAGTTATTTGAAAAGATGGAATCCTTGAATTGTATCAAGTTACTTAGTCATTGATTATCTAGGTGTGTGCAATTGCGTTCATTACCTTCACGAGAATATTGTAAAGTCAAAGGATCCAGTGAGACTAGCTACGTAAGATGTCCATACTTCGCAGGCGGCCAATTGTAACCTCACGAATATTGCTCCACTGCCAGCCAGGCATCTATAGCCCCGGTGGAGTTACTCACATATTCCCATTAGCCAATTTAGATATTGCATTTCTTTCTTTTTCTTTTTCTTTTCTTTTTGAAATTTCCTTTTCACGTACTTTCAAACTCTGTCAATTCCTTTGGCTCGTAAGTAATAAACTTACTTGGGTTCGAGAATTATAATGGCACTGAAGCAGGGTATAAGATTTTTCACTAGTCATAGCTTCACCTGAGAATTTATAATAATTCGGATAAAATTAATGTGTAAAATATAATAATCAAATGATGTCAGCGTCAAAATACAATAAAAGTTTTCCAATCCTGTCAAATACAGATTCATCCTATGATACACTATACAAAAACAATCTCTAATTCAAAGAACTTCATGAGGTATCGCTCAAGAAATGGACTAAACAAACCTAGTGAAACACAGAGTGTGTCTTGACAATAACTCCCACATCACAAGCGGATATCCCTTGGAACCAACACCTAAGCGAAACCGACCTAAAACCTAAAGCAGAACCGAAAGCAAACCTAAACTAAGGCAAACCAAAGCAGACCTATTCTAACTATGATACAAGGGGTAGGCTTCAAAAGAAAGCTAATTTTGGAAGTAATGCTTGAGGAACTGTCCATTGACGGGCAACGAAACATCCTCACTAGTTAAGGTTCTCAGCTTGAATGCATTCTCTCCCAGTATCTCAGCAATCAAATAGGCGCCTTTGTCAAATTTGTCGTGATCTCCCCTTCTTTCGTGGGCTTTATCCCAATATAGCACTAGGTTAGAAATCCTAAAGGCTTTTACCCGTGCTTGTCTGTCAAACCATCTCTTAACTGCGCCCTAATGTTTGGCGAAATTCTCTAATGCTTTATCTCTTTTTTCTTCTAAGTTGATCAACTGTGTCAGTCTTGTTTGCACTTTGTCTTCACCCTCCATGTAATCTTGTATGAATCTCAATGTAGGAATTCTTAGTTGTACGGGGAAGACAGGCTCTTGGCCATATACCAGAAAATATGGGGATGTCCCCAATTAATTCTTAACTCTCGTTCTATCTGCCCAAAGGGCGAATCTCCATTGTGTGTGCCAATCTTTCGGATTTTTCTCTAACAATTTCTTAATCACACTCAACAAATTCTTATTCGTTGATTTGGCTAACCCATTACCCTGAGGATAATAATTCGATGAAAACTTAAGGGTTATACCATATTCAAAAGCCCAATTCGAAAATTTTAATGATGTAAAGGCAAAACCATTATCACAAACAATAGCATGTGGACAACCAAACCTGGTAATGATGTTCTCCTCTAAAAATTGAATCACAGCATCAATTGTACATAACTTCAAAGCTTGAGCTTCTGACCACCGAGTACAGTAATCAATCACGGTTAGAATGTACCTATTTTGTGCAGAGGAAGGTGGATTGATCATACCAATGAAGTCGATACCCCACATTGCGAAAGGTTTGGACTCGATCATGGGCTGCAGTGGCATGGCTGGATTCTTCTCTCGAACGACAACAACTTGGCATGTGTGACACGTCTTCACATGTTCATGAGTATCTCGGAACAAGGTAGGCCAGTAATAGCCTGCTCTCAAAATTTGGTGTGCAATAGCCAAGCTTGCACCATGACTTGTCCCAAATCTGTTGTGAAAATGCTCTACAATTTGTTTGGCTTCATTCTTTCCAACACATCTCAAATATATTCCTTCATTATTGCTTCGGTATAAAACTGAGCCTTGTAACATAAAATGTTGACACTTCGATCTTAATGCTCTCTTCTGAGCAGGGCTCATATGCGCGGGGCATCTATGGTTCAATAAATAGCAAACAATATCTTTATACCATTCATCTGGAGTGACATACTCAATTGCATAGACTTGTTGGACTAATCTGGGTCCATCAACTGCTAAGGTTTGCACGAAGGCTTGACCTCGAACAAGTCTCATTGGTTAGATCTCAATGTCGTACTCCTAGATAGTGGCAACCCACTTTCCTCTTCTTTCTCCTAATTCATTCTGCATAAGGAGTGTCTTAACTGCTGCATCTGGGACAATGGCATGAACTTTTGTCCTCAAAATGTAATGTCTGAATTTCTTTATTGCTTTCACCAAAGCATAAGCTTGTTTCTCTAAGTTCGGATATCTTAGCTCCGCATCTTTCAACGGTGCGCTCATAAATGCTATGGGATGTTCATCTTTATCTTCATTCTTCTGTGTAAGGACTGCAACACAAGTATGTTCTGAGGCAACTGGTCACCCCTACCTCCATTACCTCCTCATCCGACAACTGCTCACCCCCTCTACCTGCCAACTAGAAACTCTCTCCGTTCACCTGGGAGGTGTCAACGGATTCCTCCTTGCCACTATCAGCATCCTCCTCATCTGCGTCAGACTCCTCCATGTCTGACTCCGTTTCTGACATGGCGGGCTTCTTCCGTTTCTTGCCCAAGCGTGCTTCAGCGCCGTGTGTCAAAACATCCAAATGCGATCAGTAAAATTTCCGCGGCTGGTCAGGTGCAACACGAGCCTGTGGCTCCAATGGCTGTGAGCTTGGGGTAATCTGCGTGCGAACTACATCAAGAAATAGCCCGATGGCGTGATGTGGCATGTAGAATTTGTTATACTGGAGGGTCGTGAATTCCTCCAATCGTACACCACTCCGTTGCGCAAACATTCATTAAGACAATTTGTGCAATAGCTATATCAGACGCACGACTAGCACCTGCAAGGCGACTCTTCACTACGAACAACAAGCATCTCCGTACTCCCCTCGCCAAAAATGATTTCTTGAGCCCCCTTCCCTTACCAGCACTTTTGAGGCTATCCTTTTTTGCTTGTGTGAGGTTATCCTACAACATTAACTATATCAAGGTGGCACAGACGTCTCGAGTGATTTTCTACAAAGTACCAATTTTTTCCCCTTCACTCCAGGTATCCCAAAAATCCTTGTGAACTTGCTTGCCGTGAATGAAACAGTTATCCGTTGGTGCTGGTATTCAAATACGGACTAGCGACGGTGTCTATCATAGGTGCAAATCATGGCACGCAAAACTACCTCAAAATCTTTTATACAAAAAACTAGCATTTGTATAGCCCAATGTACCTGTGTCTGGTGGAGATGTTTCTTTATTGGGTCGTCATGAGATGTCTTTGTCCACCAATTCCTGCAATCAAGTCCATTAAGGCCCTCAAACATGATGTTGTCGACTGTTATCTCTTCCTTCTCCTTTGCCGACTGGGTCTTCGGATGATGTTTCTTGCCTTTATGAGTGCTGCTCATCCCCAAGCTACTTGCAACACGCACACCTAATGGCAAAACTCTCTTGCCTGTGTCCTTACTTGACTCAAAGGTTCTTCTCTCTCCTTGTAACTTTTCTTCTAACTGTTGCAACCTTTTTCTCCAATCCCGCTTATTCTTGTTTGTGTCCATTGAACCGAGATTAATTACTTTAATCTGATTTTATTGCTCTTTAATGTCCTTGCACGTTGTTGACGTGTCTGAAATCGCATTGCTATGACTCCATCTAGCCAACACATAATAGAATGTACTCGTTGAGTGTCCTATCCTCTCTTGAGATAAGGAAATCCCTAATGCTGGTTTTGTTGATCAAAGGGGACGACCTCAAGGTTTTGATTGTCAGGTCTTGATTGCGGGATTACTCAGTGATTGATGTGATTTACTGGGGGCACAAGGGGTCTTACGTTTTGCAACAAGCTGGCCTGAGAGTATGGGTTTCTAGCACCCCTGAATGTCTCTTCCATACTTGATTTAATGATGTTCTGCATAATGAACATGTTATTTCTGAATGGGCAGCGTTGTGAACTCTGCACCAGCCGGTTAAAAGTAGATCCTTAATAGAATCTTGACGGTTTAGATGCTGCATCTGCTCTGTGTATTTGCAGAAAAAATCTTTAAAGCTGGTGAACAACTCATTTTCTTTTGGTGATGGGATCTCTTTATCATAATTCTCTGCAGTTCCTTCCAGATTTTGGACTGGATTTGAGCATTGTACCAACAAAACTTCGTTTGTTGAGTCTGTGTGAGCCCTGTAAGTGCCCATATCCGATTCTAGAAACAATGTCTCATTGGCCTGGTTATATTCAGTGATCATCAATTTAAGCCTAGGTTCGGACTCAATCCGGATTTGATTCGCTACCCCTCTCCATGGTAGCCACATATGAGTGAAACTGGAATGCAGCCAGCCCTTAAGGACGCGGGTCCAATCTCGGCTAAGCAACATGCCATATGCTCTTGGGATGTCTACTACTTGAATGTCAATATACGTCTGGATACGCGGGTCTGCTGTCAACTGCATATGTATATTATTTAACTCTCCCACTACTGTCACTTCAGATTTATCTAATTGAGTAACTTTTCTGTTAGTCTTGGTGGGGGTTAGGCCTAGAGCAGCGCATACCGATAGAGGCATAACATTAGCTGAAGCTCCTGAATCTATGAGACAATTGTGCAAGTTCTTACCAAAGATTTTGAGAGTTAATAGGAAAGGTGGGGGTTCTAGCTTCTCAGTAAACAAATTGACAGTTGGTTCAGCTGCGAGTGTATCATTATTCATGATTGAGATATCCCGAATTCTTCCACGTGCACGCACTCCAAAACCAGTTTCCATGGGCTGATCATTTGAGAACTCGGGCTGTGTAGCATAATTTACTGTTGCACCCCTAGGATTCGTTGGTCCTCTTACCTCATTGTTGACCCTCTGGGGCTGCCTTGGCGGTACTCTTAGTCCGGAGTTCTCATTGGTTCCTTTAGACTGAGCCGATAAGGGTTCCTTAAGGCTGCCCAAGACCATATCCTTGACCTCGGAAACTTTCATCAGTTCAACAAGGGATAAGCTGATTTTAATCTTCTTGAATTCATCTGCTACCAACTGGCCTAGTTTAGTAATTTCTACATTGCTAGATGGTTTATCACTGGAGCCCTGATTCGTTGCAGCAGTCGGCTGATTTTGAGAAACAAGTATTCTCGGAGGGGCTTGCGTCTTTTGCAGCTGACTTTGGCTTGCATACTGCTGCGATGCCTTAGGATAACTTGGGTTGTTGTTGGCATTCTGATCTGGAGGAACTTGAATATCTTTGGGGGGCATGGAAGTAGTATAAGAGCCACTATTGCTGTTCTGGTTATTATTGCTGTAATATCCCTGATTGCCGCGTTGGTACTTTTGAAATCAATTCACATCAGCGGGCTGGTTTGGGTCTGCAACCTCATTGTCATCCTGATTAGGGAAGAAAAATGGGGGAATGTAGGTCTCTAAGACAAGCGTTGTATCGTAACTTGATGATGGAACTATTTCAAACCCGATGGGAGGAAGCACTGGTTGGGGCATTGTGTGCTCAACTTCTCGCTGGAATATATTTGCTGCCACCTGAAATTCGTCACATTGCAGCTCTAAGTGCTGGTTGGTATTATGCAACCCTCACCAATTAGATAGAGTTGCCTCTATCAAAAATACCCTATCTGTTGGCCTGTTTTCTGATGCTGATGGGTTATCTAGCGGAGTAGGGACTCCTCCGTTGTTAGGACGGGTGTTCCATGTCCTTGTGGGTTGTTGATATCCTTGGTTTTGGTACTGACTTTGGTGCTGACCTTGCTGCTGATTTCTCTGACTACTCTGCAGTTGATTATTTTGATTTCGCAGATAGGTAACTTCAGAGGAAAGTTTTTTCATTTGGTTAGTCAGCTCCCGCATCTCATCCTTCTCCTTTTGGGTGCTAGACGATACTGTAGTATTTTGCAGCTATATGGGCTGTTTAGGAGGGATCTGGGATATAGGTGGTCCTGGGTGGAGCACTAATTGATTTGTAGGTTGCTGAGGCTGATATGCCAATTGTGGAATTGGATTCATAATAGGCGTTTGGTGAACCAAAGCCTGGCTGATTTCTTGGATTTGGCTAGGCATAACAGGGGGTCCTAATTGCATCAATGGTCCGACGATGTTTTGGCCTAGTCCCTTACTAATCTCCTTAGCCTTAGCATAGGCTTCAATTAACGTGGTCGGTGTGGGGTGTGACTATCGGACAAAAATAGCTGTCAAATAGTCTAGAGCTGAATGGTAGATCTCTCTTGCCAAAGCGTCACTTACCACATATTGGTCTTGCAATCGGGTAAAAGTTTTATGGAACCTGTTGTTGAAAGAATTGATTGGCTTATGTCCCTGTCTTTTGACTTCTACAAACTGCTTGTATAGCTCTGTAGGGGTTATAGGGATACCATACTTTCTCGTAAAAGTTGTCTTCAGCTTCTCCCAAGAGTCAATAGAAGATACCGGCAAGTGGATAAACTAGTAAAATGCGTCTTCCCCCAATGAAAAAGGGAAAATTCTGCATGCAACATCTGCATACTCAATTTGTCTATTGCGTAACGCATCTTCAAATATTTTAATATGTTCTTCTGCTGTTCTGTTTGGATCATTTGCGTGAAAAATGGAACAGAACCTGTCCGGGCTCTTGGGCATATCATGGTAAGTTGTAAAAATTAGTGGTGACGGATTATCTACCAACCAAGTGGCACCATTTGGAGTAGGTGGATTGTGCGCCATTTGTGGCTGATTTAACGGGACTACCAGAGTTATAACCGCTGGAACTGCGAAGACTGCACTTGCTGGGACAGCAAACTGCTGATTTGAAGAACTGTGCTCATTGGGGTCTGCAACCCGGTGATAATTTTTGGGCCTGTAAAAGTGGAATCCAGCAAATCTTTCCTGTTCCGGGCTAGATTTTAGGACTCTTTTGAATCTCTCCGGAGAGAAAGATCCAATTCGTTCCAGCGTGAGTTATTTCCAATGTCAATTCTGCTGATGCAGTGCGGGAGCAGGTGCAGGAGCTAAATTAGCCTCTTCTTGATCTCTCTGATTCTGTGCGTCGATGCGATCAACAATCTCCTGTTCTTCCTCAAGGATAAAATGCATCCGAGACCAGTGTGGATAATTTCTTTTCACGGACCAGGCCAAACTGTACAGCTTTGTGATGAGGTTCTCTTGTTCGTCGCTGAAATCCAAATCTGGCTGTATCACTGGTTCGGGGTCTCTTCCTGGTTGAGGAGGATTAATGGGCAGGCCCATCACTTACCATGTTTGCAGACTGAGGGAAAACTGCCGGACCTCTTTAAGAACTTGCTTGTGAAGGGCAGCGATCCTTTGTCTATCTAAATCTTCCTTGATCACAATTTCTATTTGTAGACCTCTTTCTTCTTCTTGATTAATAGTGCGACTTACTTGTCTAAAATGAGGGTGATTTGCTTCTGATTTCCAAGCAAGTGCTCGTAACTGATCTGCAATATGTGACTGGTTCACTCCTTGATCAGGTTGTTCAAGGGGAAGGTTGAGCGAGAATTCATGCAGTAATACCATACTGCATCATTGGGCCCTCCTTCTAGCGCCAATTCTATTGCGTGCGGAGGAGGGTAAAAAAACTATAAGGCTACTCTTCACAAATATAGACTGATATGATGCGGATTTAGCTGTTTAGACATTCATCTTGGCCCTCCTTCTAGCGCCAATTCTGTTGACGTGTCTAAAGTCGCATTGCTGCAAACTCCATACGGCCAACACATAATAGAATGAACTCGCTGAGTATCCTATCCTCTCTTGAGATAAGGAAATCCCTAATGCTGTTTCTCACGTTTGATCAAAGGGGACAACCTCAAGGTTTCGTTTGTTAGGTCTTGACTGCGGGATTACCCAGTGGTTTGATGTGTTTTTGCTGGAAACACAAGGGGACTTACGGTGATATGAATAATTGTTGGATGAGTTCCCTAGGACTTTAATAGTCTCGCTTATCGAATGGTTTAAGTTGGGTTGAGACTGTTTTCAGTAGGATTGTGGATTCTCCTGGTAAAAAAGGGGAAAAAGGAGAGATAGGGAGAGAGAGAGATACAAAAAATATAAATTATTTAACTAAAATAGCAGATTCAGTAAACAGACAGACACCTCCAAATAACTAGATTAAGCATTACCAACCATTTAAGCACAATACTTGCATCAATCTAGTGCGATCTTCAAGGGAAAATTGAGTTTTCATGCTATTAAATACAACATTTAACATTCATTCAGTGAGCATTCAATAACCGAACTAAGCATATGAAGGGTTCAAATTAACCATGCAGAAGGAAAGACAATTACCCATTCCCTAATGGTATGAACAGCGAGGATTCTATCAGATGTTTACTTAGAAAATGCTATATAAAGGAAAGAAACATAACTGAAAATTCTAAATTAATGAAGGAGGAGACCATGCACTCACAGGGAAACTTGAAACGGTTTTAACTTTGCATTAAACCCTATAAATTTCGCCAGAGCTTCAGCAACAATCCATGAACTTCTTACAAAAATGAGGGAAAACCGGTCCCTTTTATAGGCTTAAAAAATGGATGGATGGCCAAGATCTAATCTAAACAAGAGGCCCAGATTCATCCTTACAAAAGAGTACCCATACCCAAAATGGAGGGTAAATATCAGCAACTACCCCAAAAGGAGCAATAACTACCCAAAAAAGGATAATTAAAACTTATCCAAAATAATCCAAAAAGGTGCACGCATAAAGTTTTACATTTAGTTGACTTGGAAGTCAAACATGACCCTTTGGCCAAAAAGTGCACTTTTCAAGATTTAAAAGGAAAAAGCACTTTTAAGAAAGCACTTTTTCTTTTCTAGTTTCATATCGTTTTACCAAGAATTGATCCTCTCTGTGCAAATATTCTTGCCAAAGGTCTCGACCTGCTGCACGTTCCTCGCGAACATACCTCTGGAACCTGATGCACAATTGGAACAGCAAACCGAACTGAGGCATAGGGGGATGATGAATTTTATACTGCATGCTCTCCAGATAATGATCTATGTGTTTCAAACCGTCCTGCCAGCTAGACTGATTAGCCTCAAAACTCAAGATATCAGAGTGTAATTTACTAGCAAAATCTAGGTCCTCTGTAGAGTAGGCGACCTTATCTATTTTTAATCTATCTTCCCAGTTTGGATGGATTATGGGATCGGACAGACTATTTTCCCAACCCAAAACCATGGATTGGAGGATTACTCCACCAAGGTCCCTTGTGTTTCTCAGAATTTCTTTGCATGTCTCTTGCTCTTTGTTAATGGTGGCCTTTGTGTCATTCTTCATGCTGATAGTCCAGTACCATTCTTTAAAAATGTTGACGTCGTGGGGGTCCAAGATGTCAAACAATGTAGGAATTTGCAGATGGGTCCAGAAGAGAGCCATCAGGAGGGGGAGAGTTGTAGTAACGGCTTCATGAATTATGAGGCATTCCTGCTTCATCTCGTACAATTTAACCAAAACGGTTTCCCGGTGGTGGGCCATTTTCTTTACATCCTTAATAATTAGCTCCCCCTTCTCCTTGAGACTTCGAATCCATTCCCTGACGACCTTTGCAGTATCCCGTACTCCTTCAAATTCTGTCGTGGTTCTTTGTGCCAAGGCTGCCGGGGGAATGTGGGATTCGGAAGCATTGTGTAATGGTCTCAAGAGTTGATGGATGTATCCCTCGGCTTGCTCAGCACGAGCTCGATACATATCCTTCTCAGCTGTTATTTCTTCAAGTTGCCTGAGTATGTTCTGCACTGAATCCTTGAATTCCTCCTTTTCTTGTTCCTTAGTGGCTCGTCCGATGGGGACAGTCGTGATGCTATAATCTGCCAGTGTAATCTGATCTGCTGGCTTGTCCGCAGGCGGGGTGGCAATGTGAAGAGTACGGTTCCTTTGCTCATCCTTGGTCTCTGGAATATGCCTTGGGCTTTTTCTTCCCCTTGCCTTTAGCTTGGTCTATATGTGAGAAGGTATCCTCCAAATCGATGGGTGGCTTTGTGGCAGCCTTGCGCTAAGCTCGGGCAATTAACCATTCTTGAGGTACAGCTTGGGCTGATGCTATGGTTAAATTTGCACTCAGTTCTTTGATGTTTTCAGCCGACTCATCACAAATTTGCAGCTGTTCTGTTACCGGAGGAGTGGAGGAGGTGTCAAGTTCTTTGCTCGCAGCAGAGTTTTCTCCCACTTCATTGAACAATTGTTTGGTGCCTTCGTGTGATGGTTTCTCTTCAGTCTTTCTGAGCTCGCGGGTCTCCTCTGTTCTTTGCTCTCCTTCAACGGTAGAGTCATCTTTGGTAGTATTATGGAGCAGCAATTCATGGCGGCTCTGTTGGGTGGGTTCATGCACTTCAATCCCCTGAATGGATGGAATTTCTCCTTCCTCAATTTGGTTACCCGGCTCGGCTGATTCAATAGCTCTTAGCTCGGCGGCTCTGTTGGGTGGGTTCATGCACTTCAATCCCCTGAATGGATGGAATTTCTCCTTCCTCAATTTGGTTACCCGGCTCGGCTGATTCAATAGCTCTTAGCTCGGCGTCTAGCATGTCGGGTGTCGAAGGGTCATCAACTCCAAATGCATCAATGTCGCTCTAGGAAGGCGGAGCAGGTATGTAGTCTAGTTTTACTACATCGTCGGACGAACTAGGGTCCTTTGACGATGAAGTGACTTCTGGTCTCCTAATGGGAATCTTCTCCCTTCTTGTTCTCTTGGATGTCCGAGTTCCTCTGCTGGCCTTAGCCGCCTTCCTTTTCTCAGGCTTTTCAATCTCTTCCTTAGGTGCCTTGGAAGTTCCCTTATCTCCGGAGGATTGAGAATCAAGGTTACCCATTAAGTGGTAAGTGAACTGGACTCCTTCATGAATTAGTCGCTCAATCTGTTGATGCAACCATTGGTCATTATATCTTCCTGGGGCGGCCATGACTGCCTCAAAATCAGTGATCGGGTCCTACGACCAATCAACGCCTGGCAAAAGATGCCTTATTGCCTCAAATTCCCAGACTTGCAGGCAATTTCCTGAATCTGCGAGTTGATCTGGGACCCGACGATATTCATAGAGTCGCATTTGCTGCACACTCAACCTTGAATATTCATGCCTTCAGACCTCATAGTCATAAGAGCAGTTTTTCCAATAATCTTCAACTGATTCCTTTGCTCTGTATCGTTTGTCATAGGCTCT
Source organism: Cryptomeria japonica (assembly GCF_030272615.1). Classification (NCBI taxonomy): domain Eukaryota; kingdom Viridiplantae; phylum Streptophyta; class Pinopsida; order Cupressales; family Cupressaceae; genus Cryptomeria; species Cryptomeria japonica. The sequence continues at coordinate 224,769,152 of NC_081409.1, forward strand.
CTTTGCCAGATTGTCGTGATCGAAGCATTTCCTTGGAAAATGCTCCTGTAGGCCATAGGAGGCCAGCTCTGCAAAGGATTCCTCCGCCTAAGATGGGGTCTTTAGATGGACATCCTGGTTGCCTATAGTCATGGGGAATGCGAATCCAGCCTGCTTGCTGTCTCTAAGTAAGCTACCGGCCGGACTTGACTACCTTGCGACCTCCATGAGAACTATCTTGTTGGTTGGGTACCATGGAAGCCGAAGAGGGGCACCATCGAAGCCAGCTATCCAGATGTAGGAGAACCTTGGGAATTGGATGAACCAGGCTCCGTATCTCTGTACTGGAATAGTAGCTTGCTCCGAGAGCCTTATGTGTAATCCTCCCTGCATAAGCCTGACCAAGCGCATTGTGAAGGCGTCATTGATGCGCTCATACTGGCCAACTGCATAGGCCGGGCTGTTCTTTTCCCTCTGAGCTATATCCTGATAGTGTAGCTGTTGGTAACAATCGTATACTTTTACTTGATCAGATCCATTCCCGATTTGACCTTTCATTATCAAACCTGGCAGCGGCTGGTTCCTGGCGAACATGTACACTAAATAGGATGTCATAATGAAGTACTTCTTTGCCTCAAGTTCGATCAGCTGGGTGTGAATATTGTCGCTTATGATTTGGGCCCAGTCAAACTTGGATTTCCCAGCGAAGACTTGTTCTGTGAAGCAAAACATCCATTCTTCAAAGTAGTTGGATTTGGGGAGTCCCATAACCCTGTTGAGCAATGTGACCATGTCCCCATGCTCATTGTGAAAGTCACTTCTTGGGGTCTTTTTCCCAATTCTGATGCTTGGAGGTCTTCTCTCCTTGTACCACTCTTCATTGATCAGTGTTTCGCATTTGGCAGGATTCATATCATACGCCCCTTGCGCTTCATCTATAGTCGTGGCTATGGGATTGTTTCGGAAGGGAATATCAAATGCGTCGCCAATGGCCTCAGGAGTGAAGTTAGCGAGGACCATGTCCTCGAGGAGCACCAATCTGGAACCTGGTTGGTAATGCCGGGCAGCCTCCACTACTACATAGTTTTGCACTGCTGGGGAAAATCCCACTGCTTGGGCGATGCCACTTTCCATCATCTGCCTAGACCTGCCATAGGCATCAGGGGAGAAGACTCGGCTTCTGAAATCTTGGATATCGATATGGCCTAGGTCAATATCACTGACATTGTCCTAGACACTCTGAACTTTTGACTCCCTTAGTCCCCCTCTTTGATACTGGTATTTCATCCTTTCGACTTTGTGAGGGAAATCTGATTTGGATGCTCGTGATGTCTCGGCTGTAGCAAGCGTCTTTGATGATTCTACAGCTGATTTAGGCATTTATCCTGCACAGCCGGACGCGGATAACAAGGCGATAAAAAGGAAGTGAAGTGGGTTAGATAAAAGATATGTCAGCATACCAGGATCAATTCAAAAATCGAATTGAAAGAACAACATGATATTGTTAGCTAAAAGCTTGATTGATTTAAACATAAGTATTTATGAAGCTTTTCGATTGCAAATTTATACTTAGGCATTAATTTCAAAATGGACAAAGCTTGAGAAATTTTCCTAAGTTTGAAAATGCATTTTCTAACTTATTCTTAGGAGTAAATTTTGTTTTTAACCGCTTTGCATGACGCCTTATAAACAGAAAAAGATGCGATTCCGGATTTAATCAGTTTAAATTAATTTTACACACACATCTATCCAATTTATAAATATCTTGAATGATTTCAAGAGAGGTGAAGTAGACTTACCTGGCGAAAATGAATAGCGCGAAATTGCACTGCTTGCAAATTTGAATGGAAGAGTTCTGCAATTTTTGAATTTTAACGGTTAACTTCTAATTCAAATTTTCGCGCCCATGGTATGAAAAGAACTTGCAGATTTATACTTAGACTTAGTAATTTACCTTGGGCGATATGGGCAATTTGTTTTGGCGACTCTTTACTACTCTCTACAAAGTATAAGAACCTCTTGACTTTCAATGCTTCAAGGAAGAGTTACAGTAGCACCTTTAAATGGCGAATTTGGGAGAATGAAGCGCCTTTGCAAGTTTATAATCTCTAGAAATTGCAGTCTCAACCCCACGCAAGGCTTTGGCGATGGAGAATGGGGTCGGCGGCACACACTTACTGCGCGATAGGCTTATTAGAGGGGACCTTGGCAAACTTCGGGGTTTTTCTTTTATCTTCAAGCTTTGCCGCCTTCACGCAATTTACCACGCACTTACCCTCGAATGGCGAATTTCGGAATTTAGAAGGCTTTTGAAAACTTCATTATCCGCGTTTTCTCCTTTGACGTGATTTTCGGAGGAATGGGATTTTTTTAGAATTTTAAACACTTCACATTGTACCCATAGTCATGCAAAATTCGGCGCTTAGGCGTGGTTTGCTAAACTTCGGCATTTTCTTTATAACGCGATGGGAATTTTGAAAATTGCGGCACTTTGACCCCCTTTGTCAACTTCGCAACCTTTGAAGAAATCGTGATTTTCGGGAGTTGAGCATGGTTTGCTAAACTTTGAACCTTTTGACGATTTTGTCAATTTCGAAGACTTTTGTGTTTTGCCAATTTTCGAACCTTTTTATCGTTTTGCCAACTTTTAAATTTTTCTGGCATTTTTGCTTTAAGGTCCGAAATTCGCCCCTTTTGGGCATTTTCAAAATTTCCTAATTTTTAACACTTCGGCTTGAAGGTCCAAATTTCACCCCTCTTGGGCATTTTGGCAAGTTTGGCACCTTGAGGCACTTTAAAGATTTCACCATTCTTTTGCCTTTCAGCTGGCCAGAACCGCCATTCATACAAATCTCGCAAACTTGTAAAAACAAACGTCATGTAATCTCTCTCATTATTCTTATGCGAAAATCGGCGACTTTGGGTCCTCATGCGACCTTCAGACGCGCTGTCCCTTGCTTGGCGGGCTTCACCAGCCTCTATCATCACACGCCCATTCAAGGTGATTTTACAAGCTTGAACAATCTCTTGGAATTCGTGCCCGAGGGCTCGACTGACCTAATGGAATCACCGTCTCCTTCGTTCAACATCATCATCTCACGGACTGATCGCGGGCTTGCTCAAAAGGACGCGAGATACTTTGCGCGGAACTCAACAGGGGGAAGATGAAAAAGGGCCCTCAAAAAAAGGGGGACCCTGTTAGCGACAGGGAACGTGTGCAACGCACAACAAATGCTTCGAGATTCCTGAAAGAAGGTCCCCTGAGCACGAAAAGAATGAAATAGTAAGTCTAACAATCGCAACCAGTAAGGTTGCCAACTTAAATCAAACTTGGACTTTAAGGTTTGATGGTTCGAAATCCAAGCGAGGAGCCGGAGCAGGGGTGGAGCTTATAAGTCCTACCGGTGAAACCTATTTGGCCTCCTACCGACTACAGTTTCATTGTACTAACAACGTAGTAGATTATGAATCTTTGATTCACGGTTTGCTGCTAGCCATCAAGAAGGGAGCTCAGATCCTACATTGTTTCGGAGATTCAGAGGTGGTAGTTCGGCAAGTTCGAAAGCAATACACATGCCATGATAAGAGACTCAGTGTCTATCGCAATTAGGTGTGGGATATAATTGAGAGTTTTGATGCTTTCAACATCAAAGCCATCTTCCGATCACAGAATCAAGTTGCTGATTTGCTGGCGCAGGCCGCAAGTTCGCTCGAGCCTCTGTCGATGCAAAGTTTAAAGAAATTTACAGTGGAGTTGACATCAGTCCCATCTGTTCTGGACAATGTCACTAATTTTCAGGTGTTCAATGATGATAAGCACATCATTGACTTCATTACAAGCTCGGATGTGTTTGCAACTCAGATTATTGATGAAGAAGAACTTCAAGAAGCCGAGATTGACATCGAGGGAGTCTTGAAAGGATCTTCAACTGGGACCAACTCAAATCTCGCAAGGAAGGTACTTCCGAAGGAGGCGCCTGCGATAAGATCAACGTTGGGACACAAGAAAATCAAAAGAATGTGCTGATTGGCAAGGTATGTACATCTCAGGAAAGAGACGGAATCCTCAAGAACATGAAAGAATTCCCAGATATCATCGCTTGGGTGTATGAGGATCTCAAGACTTATGACACCTCAGTGATAACTCATACTATACCCCTGAAGCTAGACTCAAAACCTTTCAGACAGAGGTAGCGGCCAATGAATGCCCTCCTCGAACCTTTGATATATCAAGAAGTAAAAAAATTACTGGCTGCTCGCATCATCTTTCCAGTACGACATTCTACCTGGGTCGCTAACCTAGTTCCCGTGAGGAAAAAGAGCGGTGAAATCAGATTGTGTGTCGACTTCCGCAATCTAAATAGAGCATCAGAAAAGGACAACTACCCGCTGCCTTCACTTGATGAAGTCTTGCAAATGGTTAATGGATCCCAGATGATGTCTTTTCTAGACGGTTATTTCGGGTACAACCAAGGAATGGTTGAGTATGAAGACCGACTGAAGACCGTATTCACCACCAAGTGGGGAATATTTGCCTATAGAAGGATGCCCTTTGGCTTGATCAACGCAGGAGCCACATTTCAGCGCGCCATGGACATCGCATTTAAGGACCTTGTAGGCCGGTGCATCATTATCTATATGGATGACTTGACAGTTTTCTCCAAGCAAAGGGCAGACCACGTGCTTGATCTGCGAAAAGTTTTTCAGCGTTGTCGCCAGTTCGCGATATCTCTTAATGCCAAGAAGTGTATGTTTGGCATGACCGAAGGCAAGCTTCTCGGTCATGTTATTTCAGAAAGGGGGATCTCAATCGATCCTGATATAATCAAAGCCATATTGCAAATCAATCTCCCCGCAAGCAAAAAGGAACTTAAGTCATACTTCGGGAAGATAAATTTTGTCAAAAAATTTATAACTGGATTTGCTGAAATAGTTCGCCCGCTCAACGACATGCTCAAGAAAGATGCTAAAATAGAGTGGACCCCAGTAACTAAGAAAGCGTTTGAGGAGATCAAACAAGCTATTGTCTAGGCGCCAGTTTTGGTAAGCCTAGACTACCGAAGGCCATTCTACATATATTCTTTTGCTTCTGAACACACCTGTGCAACAATTTTGACTCAGCGAAAGGAAGAGGAAGGAGAGCACCCGATAGCATTCATGAGCACTCCGTTGAAGGAGGCTGAATTAAGATACCCGAATATTGAGAAGCGAGCTTATGTGCTAGTCAAGGCTATTAGGAAATTCCGACATTATATACTAAGGAGTAAGATATATGCCATAGTGCCGGATGTTGCAGTAAAGACATTGTTGATGCAGAATGAGCTAGGTGAAAGGAGAGGAAAATGGGTGACCATTATCCAAGAGTATGACATCGAAATTCAGCCCATGAAGCTAGTACGAGGTAAACCTTTGATGCAGACTCTCGCATCTGAATGATCAGGAATTGTACATCAGCAATACCTGATTGAACAAGTCTCGCCAGACGAGTGGTATGATGACATAACCTTCTATCTTCTTAATCAAAAATGTCCATCACACCTTAATCCAGTATAGAAGAGGGCTCTGAGAATGAAGAGCAATCGTTTCATGTTGCAAGGGGCTGTCTTATATCGAAGAAACCACGAAGGCATCTACCTAAGATGCGCAAATAGAGATGAAGCGCGCCAAATTATAAAGCAATTCCGTACTAAGTTTGGGACAGGTCATGGGTCAAGCTTAGCATAAGCCCACCAAATCCTCAGGGCAGGCTATTATTGGCCTACCTTATTCCGGGACACCCATGACCATGTGAAGACCTGCCATGTTTGCCAAGTGGCCACAACTAAGGAGTGAACCCCATCCATGCCACTCCGACCAGTAATAGAGGTAAAACCATTCGGCCAGTGGGCTCTCGACTTCATAGGTATGATCAACCCACCCTCCTTTGCGCAACACAGGTACATTCTAACGGCTTTTGATTATTGTACAAGGTGGTCTGAAGCTGAATCTTTAAAACAATGCAATGCTGATGCTGTTGTTAAATTTTTAGAAAAGAACATCATTACACGCTTTGGTTGTCCTCATGCTTTAGTTTGTGATAACGGTTCTGCATTTGCTTCATTAAGATTTTCAAATTGGGCCTTTGATTTCCTTCGTTTTTTTTTGTTGTTTGCCGTACGGTGTGCGGTTGATTAAGTAAAGAGAAGTGACGGGAGACACCGCACGGGAGCACGCGAGCTCCATCGCATGGTGAGAACGCCGTGACACCGCACAGTGAGCGCGCGGCTCCACCGTACGGTGCACTTTTTCGTTTTTTTTTTTTAATTTATTTTTTAAAAATATTTATTTTTTATTTTTATTTTTATTTTTTTTTCTCACACAGCCTCGTACGGTTCCCTGCCGTACGTTTTTACATTTTTTTAAATATTTCTTCGAGAGTATTCGGGGTCGGTCGATCGCCTTTGCTTGTGATACAATTTTAATTTCGACCCATTGATGCTGCTTGCAACTTCCCGTCCATCCAGTGTCCACAACTTCACTGCCACGTTCTTGGCCACTTCGCGGACTTTATATGGTCCTAACCATCTTACCTTGAATTTGCTTGGTTTAATCTCATTACGCCCATTATATTTCAGTACCAGTTGTCCTAGAGCAAACCTCATTCGTTTCAAGCGCTTGTCGTGCCACAACTTCGTCCTTTGTTGGGCTGGCTTCGTAGCCCACTGGGCCATCATTCTTTTCTCATCCAGCTTGTTCAAGACATACAATCTCTCCCTCAAGCTCTCCATGTCCCCCAGTTTGTTCTCGATTGCAATGCGAAGGCTTGGCACCATGAATTCCGCAGGCACAACAACTTCTTGCTCGTACATGAGTTGGAACAGAGTGTCGCCAGTGGTTACCTTGTAGGTTGTGCAGTAGGCCCACAAGACCAAAAGTAATTTTTCTTCCCACTCTTCTCCCTCGACACCGCAAGACTTGTAAATTACCCCCACGAGAATCTTGTTGGTAGCCTCGGCCTGCCCATTGGCTCGCGGGTAATAGGGGTTGGACAATGAATGAAAAATTTTAAATTTAGTGAGGATTTTAATAACGTGATTCACAAAATGTCCACCCTTGTTGTTGGTCAACTGCATAGGGATACCATACCGTGTAATGATTTGCTCATAAATTAATCTTGTTGTACTTACGGCCGAGTTGTCAGGTAGGGCCCGTGCTTCAACCCACTTGGTTAAATGTTTTGTGGCTACCACAATGTAGCGACACCTCCTGGCACGGCTGGCCTTGAGTGGCCCAATAAAATCCAACCCCCAACGCTTGAATAGTTCCTGAGCATGTGAAGGGTTGAGGGGCATGAAATCCCTTTTCAGCAGCTTCCCTGCTCTCTGACACGTATCACAACCTATTACCCATTCTCTAGCATCATTATACAATGTGGGCCACCACATGCCTGCTAGCAGCACCTTTCTTGTCGTAGTGTCTGGTCCCATATGGCCTCCCGCGGGCCCCTCATGTGCCTCCCTCAGGACGCTTGGCACCTCTTCCTCCATCACACACCGACGCAACACCTGGTCGGGTCCCATTTTATACAACAATCCATTAATCAACTGAAATGTGCGGCTTCTCAACACTAGTTTCCTTCGTTCTCTCGGTGGCATACCTTGCGGGAATAAAGAGGTGGAGAGATATTCCCTAATGGCAGTATACCATGGTGGCAGTACTGCGATCTTGAATAGGTGAGCATCTGGAAAGTCGTCATTCACCCCCTCTGGCGGCTCTCCGGACCTAATCCAGGACAACTGGTCAGAAATGACATGGCTCTTGCCTAGCCATACAATTATTGTGAACATGAACTCCTGAAGGAGCAGTAGCAACTAGCTTATCCTGCCTTGGATGATGGGTTTGTTTACCAGGTACATCAAAGCCTGGTGATCCACATAGAAGGTGAAGGGCATTGCTAGCAAGTAGTGCCGAATTTTCTGTACGGCATAGACCATTCCGAGGGCTTCCCTCTTGGTGGTACTGTAGTTCTTCCCGGCTTTTGACATCAACCGACTGGCAAAATAGATGGGATGATCCAACCCATGTCCCCCTTCTTGCGCCAGTGTAGCCCCAATGGCATAGTTTGAGGCATCCACGTGTATGTGGAATTCTCGGCCCCAGTTTGGATAGGCCAAAATGGGTGCTGCCACCAGTCTCCTCTTGAGTTCCTTGAATGCTTCCCCTTGTGCCGATTCCCATATGTACGGTTCGCCCTTCCTTGTTAGTTTGTCCAGTGGGAATGAAAGTTGGGCAAAGTTCTTAATGAACTTCCGGTAGCATCCAATGTGTCCCAAGAAGGACTTGACTCCCGTCACATCAATGGGTGACTTGTAAAATTCCCTCTTATTTTTTTTGAAAATTTTCCACGATTACATTCAACACAACAATTGTTATGGTTAGGAAATGAAAACTCAAATGCTACTGAAAGGTAACCCTTCCACTTTCTGATCACCAAGAGCCCAATGTGGGAAGGTGAGAGCATACGGTGATAAGGGGTTTGCTAGCTTTCTAATCCGCTGGAAATTACAATGCAATTACAAAACTGGGCGGCAAGCCAGCCCCTTCCACTTTTCAGCGGGATGAAGAACATAAACTTGGCGGTAAACCAGCCAAGGCAACAAAGCATAATAGAACCAAATCACTCTACCGCTTATGTAGCGGGAGGACTTTTAAATGAAACTATCACTCAACCGCATATCTCAGCGGGAGGACTTTTAAATGAAATCTATCACTCAACCGCATATCTCAGCGGGAGGACAATATCACTCAACCACTTGCTCAGTGGGAGGACAAAACTGAATTACAAACATACAAGCGGCTAAGCCATCCTCTTCCACTTGTTCAGCGGGTAATACAACATAGAATGAATTGGTCAGTACTACTGAAGCAATTCTTACAATGATAGAAATGTGAAAGGAGATAGAGTGAAGTACATATCTTATGAATTCCCTAACACATTCTGACCAATAATACTACTTGCTGTTCTGAAATCAAATACAAGGAAAATGCAGAACCAGACATCCCGAAACCCACTAAATTGCTTGTAACTCACTCAAAACACCACAGAATCATGCCAAATCAGAGGCAAATGAAGCGTATGACATAAGTAAACAAAACAATACCTCTAAACTGCAAATGAAGAGCACCAACAGCAAGGCACACATCGCAATGCAATTCTGGAAATGGCGTTTTTGCGGAAAAGTTCGATGTGCAACTAAAAATCGGAGAGTTCTCCAAATGCCACGCCAATATAGGAGATTTATCGTCTCTCCGGTACTCTTCCAACGAGCCCTCACCCAGAATGATGCACTCAACACACAGGCAGCTACGAGTGAAATACACTTTCAGCCGGCACACGAACAGCACACTCAAATCTTCGCAAACACACCCAAAATATCACCAAGAAGCTCACAACTATGCACCACAACTAGGAGTGATGTCTCACACTCGAAATCGGAAGGAAGGGTCTAGGAGGTATTCACCCTCGAAGAATGTCTGGAGTCATTCCGACAGCATAACAATATATTTTCTCTGGATGACAAATGAGGAGCCCAACCTCTGTTTATATAGCTTTTCTCGTCTGAAATTCAAATGAAATTGCCTCCCAATTTCGCCTCATTCCACTTGCATTTCATTTCATGGTGGACCCAAAGAGGCACCCACTTTCCCAAGTCAAAATCGCGCCGAGGAGAGGGGCCACGATTTTATGTCATTATAAATTCTTTAAAATATAAAGAATGAAGTCTCCCTTTAATTTTCCAAATAAATCGCCCAGACATGACTTAGGAAAAATATTATATTTTACACAATTTCCCATAACATCAATAAGTGATAAAATAATTAAATAATAACCTTAGGATAAGGAATAATATTTAATTAAATTGCTTATAATTCCAGTACTGATTATTAACGGAATCGAGATGAGGCTGAACAATGAGGATCACTGAATTGTGTTGGGACAGGACCAAATCCAGGACTGCCAAAAATAGAATACCCCAAACTGCTACTTACTAAAAATAGTAAGTCATGAAATAATGCTCCAAAAATCGTTATCTTCGCAACTAGAGAAAAAGCTTGGCGAGCTTAGCAACTCTGTACCATCCTGACAACCAAACCCTAACTTACTAAAATTAGTAAGTTCACCTTCCACCCTTGACAAGTCTGGTCAGAACTCCAAGGAACATGGGTACCCTTAATTCATCTTTCCACATAGCCTACGGGTCTCCGGAATAGGCCAATGGACCATTGAATGCAACATCACAAGGAAGGGGACATTACATGACTCCATTTCTACAATTACCCGTACCTTATCCGGGTCAGTTTTTAGGCCATCTTTACAGACGATATGGCCCAACAACTTTCCTTTTGGTACCATAAATCTGCATTTCCGGGGATTCAAGGCGAGGTTGGCCCTTCGGCATCTCTCCATGTACTCTCTTAGCGCCACCAAGTGAGCGTCTTCGCTATTGAAAATTGACCAGTCATCCAAAAAGGCTTTAAAATTTCCCACAGACATCTTATCGAAGATGTGAAGGACTATCCTCTGGAAGGTCGCGAGAGCATTGCACAACCCATACGGCATCCGGTTGTACGCATAGACTCCGTCCTCCACCACAAAGGTGGTCTTCAACTTGTCCTCCTCAGCTATCGAAATTTGGTTGTATCCTGAAAAGTCGTCCAGAAATGAGTACATTTCATGGCCAGCTGCCTCCTCGAGGATGCTGTTTGTGAAAGGTATAGGAAATGGGTCCTTGATGGTGACTACGTTGAGGCACCGAAAATCCACGCAGATGCAGATCTGGTTGACCTCCTTCAGTGAGATCACAATCGGCGAGACCCACTCACTTGTCTCCACCCGAAATAAGATGCTGGTCTCCAACACCTGTTCAATCTCTTCGTTTACTTTGGCAGCATAGTTCTTATTCATGCGGTACGACCTCTTCCGTACTGGTTGGGCTCCTAGGACCAATGGTATCCGATGGACGCACATTTGTGGCAGGACCCCCTTTTGATCCTTGTAGGACCAAGTGAATACATCCTTGTATTCCATGAAGATTTTGAATGTAGCGGCCTTCAACACTGGACTCCAATTGTCGCCTACCCAAATATTTCGAGGGTTGGCAGTATCTCCTAAGTTTGTCTCCTTCACAGTGGGGTCTTCGTACCACATTGGTCTATCCTTTGAAAATTCGTACGTTAGGACATCATTTACTTTGGCGTCTCCCTCCTTATACTCCGTGTACTCTGGCGGGAACTCCTCCTCGCCTAGCTCGTCCTCGATCTGCAGCATGTGACAAGCAGGGTGAAACACTTGATATTTTTCCATTTGCCAAAGGAAGAGTCCATTCAATGAGGAAGTGTCATCTTCTGAGCATCCATTGAGTTCAAGTACCCCTTTGTCGTTTGGTTCCCTCTCGTCTTTACCTTCATAGGAATCCCACTCCCATCTGTTTGAGTCCTTTGAATCCGAGTCAAATGATGCGAGTTCCTCGCCGACAACCTGGGTCCACAGATCAATGGTGTACTTCCGCCCCCCTTTCTCCATGGAAAGGGTGTTCTTCTTCCAGTTGTGGTTCACCTTTGCTGTAACCAGCCACCCTCTCCCTAAGATGGCGTCATACCCCTTCTTCTTTAGTGGGATTACCACAAAATCCAGTAGGAAGGGTTGTGTGCCAATGGTCACTGACTAGGCCATTAGGGTGCCGAGTGGCTTGATGTCGTGCTGGTCTGCTCCTACCAAGTTGAATGTGGGTGGCCATGTTGTTGGCTTCCCGAGCTTCTTCCATGTATCCTTCGGTATTACATTCACCCTCGATCAAGTGCATTCGCCATTACGTTTCTTGGCGGCGGCCCAGTCTGCCCTCCGGAACTCGATTTTGACCCTCCAAGAACTCCTCCTCCATAAGGTACTCCGCTGAGATTTGTTTTGTTGGGTCCCACCAAGTTGCTTTGACTACCAGGGTGTGATGAGCTTGCCCCGAACAGATTGCTTCTACTATCGTGACCTTGTGTCCTCTCAACACCTTCGATCGCACTGGTATCCTCGGTCTCTCTGTTCTCGATCTCTGTCTCGTCTTCCCTCCTAGTCTCAGCACCTCTGTATGGCGTGTACGGCTCTACCGTACTCTCGTCACCGATCTCCTCCAATGTTAGGGAAAGGTCCCCGAACCGTTTCCTGGTGGTTTCTATTAGTGTGGAAACTTGGCCCTCACCAAAGCCATTGCTGCCATTTATGTCGCTTCCTTCCTCGGCAATCCTCTTGAATCCTCTTCTTCGTTCTACTTGTTGCTCGAGAATTAATGCTCGTTGAGCGACTTCAAAGTCCCCTATGTATTCCTTCTTATTTTTGTCCTTATTTAGTAGATTGGGCATTAATTCTAAATTCTCCTTATGCAATAGGACAACACATCATTTTGAAAAGAACACTTTTATTAATTCATCCTTGTTATACAATGTATGTCACTACAGTGGGGGTGTTCTTGTTTATTCTCCTTCGCCCGTACACGGTTGAGGGATTATTTACCCCTCGCTCGGTTTTATTGCACTGTTCTTGGCGCTCGTGAAACTCCTGTAGGATTTGTTGGCGTTGGTTCTCCCGATAGGTGTCTTCCCTGCGGTTTTGAAGAGCCAAAAATGTCTGTGCCAGAAGGTTGGGCAAGTTGCTCATCAAACGATTTACCGTCGGGCTTACACCAAGCGCACTCCACACAACATCCTCTGGAACATCCTCGGTGGTGGCTTCTTTTTGTACGTGTGTTTCAATCACCACCTAGAGGATGTAAGACAAATCATTCGTAAGTGCTAGTTCTCCCTCGAACAGTTCTTCAGGCTCTTCGTCAGGGTTACTGCTCGTCCCTTCAGCCAATGGTTGTCCCTTTATCCATGTGCCATGTAGTATATTCCGGTGCTCCGGATAAATTTCGGCAACAGCGCCAGATGTTTACCCTCTGGGTGAACAGATTAGAACATATAGATAGAATGCTTAATGAGAAACAATAATGCCATAGGTACCAGATAAGATCAAGCAAATATAAGAGATACTATTTCCATTCATAATCATGTGTCTCTTTACAAGTTACCTTCCATGGTATATAAAGGTACCGAGGGGATGCGAGGGGCAACCGTCGCACCCGTAACTACCATCCCTCAGTTACCCTACTAACAAAGTAAAGTACTACCTAATTAATTACGGTTTTATTCCCGTACAGTATTACCGCCAACATCTGCCTCTAAATATATAGTGGCAAATTTTGTCCACTTAGTATGAATTTGGCTAGCCTTTGTAGGAACATACATTTTGTCAACTGCATTAATGAATCCTTCTTTCACCTCAGGATCCTCTATAGGTGTAATTCTGCCTGGCCTTTGCACATACCACTTCGGGTTCAATGCATAGGCAGCCATTTGTAAGGAAGTGTTGAACTTCTCCCATCTAGAATGAATGATTGGTTGAATATGCTCAATGCAGAATTGCAATATAGGGTCCTTCTCTCGCACAACAACCTTCATTTGACCAAGCATAGAATCAATGAACTCATACACTTCTTTGAGGAAAGGTGCATTAGAATCCCCAAATCTAATAACTGTGAAGACTGGAGCAATGATGGAGACAATATATCTGCAATCAGTTCAAAAGAGATCTTTCTTTATAAACCAAAAATGCATCAAATACCCCCCCACATTTTTCCATTGAAATCATTGAACTCTAATTCTAACTAGCTAGAAGGAAACCATGCAAACAGAATAAAACCAAAACAACAAACACCATTCTTCAATGTTCATATATTGATTTTAGCTGCCATTACAACAATTTCTTACAGCAGCTCTACTCTATTCTTAATCTGAAAACTGCATCTAACTCCTAAAATCTAACTAACTGCTAAAAACTAGCTACTGAAATCTAACCCTTTACAAGAGAAAGGCCTTTGCCTTTTATAAATTTTACAATTTTAATCAAAGCCAGGATTGACTACATCCAAGGGCCTTGATCTGCCTTCCGGAAGCTTGGCAACTTTAACCCATGCCTAGTTATTCTCAGTTGTCCTCCCAACCATATTCTCAACCACCTACAACTGTTTGGCAATCAATTTGGGTTAATTTGATAGTTGGAAATAATTGATCTGTGTACCTCCTTCACTTTAAATTCATTAGATGGGGCCCACGGGGTGCCCTTTTACAATAAAGCAGTTCAGTTTTTAAACTGATTTTCTGGAATTAAATCCAGCTGTGCATTTCTGAGAATGCATTCACTTGTTGCATTCTGAGTGCTCTTTTGTCTTCAGTCTTGCTGGTGGACTTCTGTAATGTCCCCATTTTTGGAGAAGAAATGATTAATTAATTTAATTAGTTAATTTCTCCAAATAATAATTATTTTTCATGGATAGCTTAATTAATTATTTTAATTAATAATATTAAGTTAATTATTTATAAAGTTATCAAATAAATTAAAAATTAAAAGATGACTTTATATTTAATTAATTTAATAAAGTGACTAATTAAATATTATTTCATAAGTCACTTCTAGAAGCTTTTGGATGTTGGGGTGAAAAAGTATTTAAGGAGATCAAGTTGAAGCTTCAAGGTAGCTTGGATTTGGATTTTGTTTTTGATTGGGTTTTGTAGAACCGAGAGGTGTCTGCAGACTTTGGTCTTTGGGAACGCAAACTCCCATAGATTGCATAACTGAGGGAGTGGAAGACCTTCCGAGGGGTTGCAGCTGACAGTGGAAGATACTCAGTCTTCCATATAGAGCTTAATGAGTTATTACACTTTCATGGTGGATGGGTATTCATGGCATCTTCAGAATTTCAGATTGAGTGCCCATTTTGCATCAACTTTCATTGAAAGGAGGTGATTCCATTAGTAGATGATTGGAGGTAGAATTGTGTAAAGATTGATTAATTTGCAGGTCTGACTTTTCCCTACATGCCCTCGATTTTCCTTTATCTCCCTATTGGAGCATTGTAGCACACCTTGGAGAATATTGCCAGCCTTAGGAGCACAAGGCGATTCATTTTGGCAGTAAATGGAGGGAGAAATGAGTAAAATGTTGCATCCTTTTCTGATCTGAAACAATTCAGACCAGACTGACTAGTGCCCACGATTATACTCACTCTTCATCAGTTTAAACTTTAGCACCAAATCTTACCAAGGAAGGCAGCAATAACTTTATAGGAGAAAGGCGTCATTTTTGGAGGACAGTGCTAGCAAAGGGGGTGAAGGGCAATCCCTTTGGAGCATTTTGAAAGAGTTATAAGAGGAGTTCAGTGTCCCAATCAAATCTGAGAACAAATCGTATCAGACTGTTATTTTCCACGAATTGACTCTTACCTTTGCATCACATTTGGCATCTGGCATTGGCAATTTGCTTGGGAAAGGACAGCGATCCTTTTAGGAGTTTAGGGGAAGAGTCTGGCCTTGGAATTTAATAATTCTCAGACCTTCATGACAGCAGCAGGGGCGGTTTGCAAGGAGGGTCGATTTTGATCATTGGAGGCTCAAGATTGGTCATATTGCTTTCTTCTTCAAATAATCAAGCTTGGAGATTCTTATCAGGTTCCTTAGCATCATTTCCCATGTACTTTCAGTTAGTAGTTAATGTCTATGGTTGTCATATGCCCTCAGAAATTCTGAGCATTTAAGTGATTAGTTGCTAAGACTTGGATACATGGTTTGAGCATTGTAATGAACATATTGACACAAGAATAAATAAGGAGTCTAAGTTGCACATCTATTGTTCATTGTTCTTGGGTTCATGCCAACTGTTTGATGTAATTACAGTCAACTATTAGTATTCGATTTGTATCCAATATTGATGTCATTACATTATGAACTAGTTGCATACTTGTCCTACATGTTTATATAACTTTTTAGAAGTTGTTTCCAAGTCACCTGTGATGGTAAACCAAAATTAATGGTGTCAAGACTAGTCTGATGTGTTGTATTAGTCAGAACAGCATAACACGCAAGCTGTATAGAAACCGCACAACACATAGGTTATAAAGACAGACTTGGAACAGCAGGCTGCCAGCTAAGTGTTTGACAATATCCCTTGCATTTTTAGTCCTATAACAACAGGAGATATTCCAACTTCAATTTGTGATTCAGCGGTGGCGCGTTTCCCCGTGCTTCGTTTTACGCTTTGCGGTGCGTTTTTCATTGGCAGCGCTTGGGACTGTCGTTTTGATCATGTGCTTCTGCATCCTTGCTCTTTAGGCTTTGATTGCGATCAGGTCTCTGATTTGAGCTTTAGGTTGACGCCTTAGCTTCTCTCGACGTCGTTGATCTGCAAACAATCAATTTTGACCTGAATCAATCATTTTGAAAAATTAAGTAAATTAATTTAACAAATATTAAATTTTTAAGGTGATGTTGGGCTTTGTTCAGCAAAGACGAAAGATGATTGCCTTTAAAACAATATAAATCCTCCCTTTACGAAATCAGGGTTTTAAAATGCGACTTTTTAAACAAATACGCTGAATTTATTAAATGTCCCTTGATTGAATATAAAATTCGGTCATTTCATTAAAAAGGTGCGATTTTGCTTTTGACATGAAAAACACCAAGCTCCAAAATTTTAAAACGTCCCACTACTCTTGATAGAAAATCGAATATTTTATGAAGCAAATGCAACTTCTTTTGGGCTTTAAACACCTAAAAAAACTTTGGCCATTTCGGCTATAATGGGCGAATTTG
The DNA here is from genome assembly GCF_030272615.1 of Cryptomeria japonica. Classification (NCBI taxonomy): domain Eukaryota; kingdom Viridiplantae; phylum Streptophyta; class Pinopsida; order Cupressales; family Cupressaceae; genus Cryptomeria; species Cryptomeria japonica. The sequence goes on from NC_081409.1 coordinate 224,785,844, forward strand.
GTCTTTGTAATTAAAGTGCCCCTTTTTCCAAATTTTGAAAACTTTGGCCATTTAAATTAAAATGCACGACTTTAGGTTCAATCTTCTTGCGAAAGGAGTAAAGTCACCGAACTTTATTTTCTTTGAACGCCCTCCCTAATACAAAACTCGAGCATATTGACTTAGTTGCGCGACTTTGCAATATGAAAAATCGTCCCTTTTGCAAACGAAATTCAGGCTTTTTATATGTTAATATGCGAATTTTATTTCTGTACGCCTTTGTGCCCATGAGAAATCCGGGCTTTTAGATGAATTTGTGCGAATTCATTTTATGAAACTGCGGCCACTTTACATGAAACGCATGAGTTTATGCCTTTGCCCTAGCAATTTCAGGCCTTTTGAGAGTTTTGAGCGAACATGATTCTTTCTTGCATAGTAAACTCAAGCTCTGTTTATGAAATGTGCGAGCTCCTTGAATGTAAACTCGGCGTTTATAACACAAGGGAGCGATTTTTGTTTGACTTAACTTAAGTCGTTTCCTAAGAAACTCGCAATTTCGGGGGGGGGAGGGGGCAGAATGAGCGATTTTAGGTTTGGTTTGAACGCCCAACATGCCCTTGCATTCGGGTTTTCAAAAGAAAATGAGCGAACCCTATGTTATACATGTGCGATTTTATTTTAAACGTCCTATTGCTTTTAATTTTGGGTTTCTTTACTTAGTTGTGTGAACTTGCTTTGTCTCTTGGTATTTGCAGGGCGTTTAGGGTTTTGAGCAAAATGCCTAATTCCTCATGAAAATCAATGAAGAAGTGAATTCACCACCTCATGATGAAGTGCCTATTTATGATCAACAAATCAATACAATTGGAGCATCACAAGACATGGATGTTGATGATCAAAATCAAGAACATTATGAAGACACATTCACAGTCCCTGAAGGAAATCAGCAGCAATCTGGATTAGATGAGGTGGATGATCAAGTGCCTTAATGGTTGAAAGAAAGAATGAAGAAGAAAACAGTGACAATAGTTTATGAGGTAAGAGATTTGGACACTTTGCTTGCAAGAGTAGAACAGAATAAAGAAAAGAAGCCTAAGAAATATTCTAGGATTGTAAATGATGCATCTAGTTCTCGGAAAGTACAAGTGGCTATTTTCAAATTTGATAAAACCAAGAGATCAAATTACAGTAGGAGATTATGATATAAGAGATGTAGACATTGGTCCTATCACTCGCACTCAAGTGATTGAAGAATTTAGAGGATCAACCTCTAACATGGAAGAACAATTGGAGATCGAGGTAAGAAAGAGAAACTAATTGAAAGAAGAAAACAAACAATTGATAGACTACATCCACCACATGTCATCTCGATAGGAGGAAGATACACCACGCCCACCTCAAGTACTCTCCAAAGAAGCAGTTGAAGGAGTAGAAGAAACAAGAGTATTAGCCCAAGTCACTAAAACATGGATTGAGAATGCTGGAATATCCCTAGCCAATTTTTTTTTAAAAAAACTTTAAAACAAGTTGGATTGCAATAACTTAGATGATTGTACGTTTAAGTTAGAATATAATTCCATGTGCTGAAACAACTCTACCCAGAATGCGCCGTGGATGGCGAGCATTGGTCAGAGGATCTTTAAAACAGTTGCTTATGCAGAAAACTCTAACCAGCATGGCGCCGAGATGGCGAGCATTGGTCAGAGGATCTTTAAAACAGATGCTTATGCAGAAAACTCTAACCAGCATGGCGCCGAGATGGCGAGCATTGGTCAGAGGATCCCCTATTCTAAAACTGGAATGGGAACTCTACGCCAAGTATGTGCTACCCACTCCAAACGGACAGGGGCGACCATATGACGGAGTGAAAACTATAATGCTTGTTTGATTAGTAAGGCAGAAACTGAAAACACTCAACACCCGGAATGTGCTTTCCGACCCAAGAAGGGAGAGTAGCTACCATAGGGTGGAGGATAAACTTATTACAACAACTTAAGTGAGTTTGAGAATTACAACTAGAAATGAAGCATGATACCAAGACTGCCAGTACTACTGTCAGCCTTTACAAAGAGTGGATTCCTCTGTTCAAATCTTGTAGAATTTCTAAGGGATCACATTACATTATGGAGAGCCATTATGAACTTAAGTGGAAATACTAAATCCAATAGCTTCAAAGATCAATATACTGGATCTCCCGATTCCTGTTACAAATCTGCACATTAAATGCATAAACAGCAGTCTATAGGACTACTTCACATGCTCATATTCTTCACATATAACCTCCAAATGACCAGCAATCAGATGCAATAACCCTTATTAATGGAGATGCTTAAGACAAGACAAAGAAACCAACCCAAAACCCATGCATACAACCTGCACGAATTTCAATGCACTCCCAAATGGTACGGTATAGCAGAATGGTACGATTTGCTCTTAAAATTCAATGCAAGCTTCTAAAATGCTACAAACTTAGGAAATGCAACGCCTAGGTCAAACAAATGCAATGGGCTAATACCCAGAATGATATTTTTGGTGTTTTCTGTTTTATGAATGGAAAACATGCAGTCGCGGTTTCCTGGATGCAGAAAACTGAATACACTATAATGCTTAAATGATTAATAATGCAATACTCTGAAGATAAACTACTATCAAATGCAATACATAGAGATTAAATCACCACTAGTTGTTGTCTTTCAAACAAGAAGCGATGCCTGTGCTAGAAGGCCTTCATTCCTTGAAGCAAATCCCAGAGCCAGACGGCAGCCAGACAAAATTCTGCAAAAAGGTCCCTCCATGATGCACAAGACTCCAATATATAGATTCCTTGGACTCCACGAAACCCTAAATGCAACTTCACCTCAAACCCTAATCTCACCTTCAACATGGCGTCCCATCTTTCCTAGCGCAAAAGTCAAGGTATATAATAAAGTCTTCACCTTGGTAAGTCACGCCTTGGTTTTGACTTTGGTTTAGGACAAGAAAAATATTAAATATACTCCATGAAGGCGCCACCCTTAGAAACCCCCTTTTAAGTTGTCATTAAGTCATTTGACTAGGCCAAGGGTAAAATAACATTATAATTATAATGTTATTTAAAATTGAAATTACTTGACTTCTCAACCTTGCATTCTGGAGCTCGAATCTGTCTACGCCCTTTTGAGTTGACTGAACAAGAAAAGGAGATTGCCTGATGCCACCTGGATACTGCCAAAAATAGAACTTACTAAAAATAGTAAATTCTAAGAATTGCCTCGAAAGCAGAGATGAATATACCGTTGCGAAGCTCTCTGAGCAACCAGAAAGAAGCCGCCAAGGGAACCATCCAAAATGAACAAAGTCCTCCTCAAAAATAGGAAACCCTAATTATACCTTCCGACTGGCCTCCGAGTTTCCAAACAAAAGACCAACGGTCGCAGAGAAAATCAGGTCCAAGAAGGGGACATTACAGTCTGCCCTCCCCAAGATTGCTTGTCCCCAAACAAGTGCTAATAGACGGTGGAATGATGGAAGCAAAAGCAGTTTATGATTTCAACAGATGGTATTGTATTTTGATGGCAAGAAAGGAAACTCTTGATAAAACAAGAGATGATTGCATCAAGATGGAAGAGACACTTAAAGGAATCCAGAACAATTCATCATCTTCACCAAGGAAGTGTTTGTCTAGGACATGCTTGATGAGGATGGTTTCAGTGTTGATGAATTGCATACCAAGATAAGGTCTATCTTCTTTCAGAACACAAGTTTCTCAGATGATTTTTTGAATGGAGTATGTTCATTCATGGTCTTCATGGGAATGTTTTGAAAACAAGAAACAGAATGGCAAAAGGTCTTTGCCACTTGTGCTGACACATTGGAGGTGATTAAATTCAAACTTGATAATTTGCCTAGTTTGTCCATGGAAGAGCTCAACGCAGTGATGTCCAGATTCATACATTTGCCATCAAAGAGAAGGATCAAGGAAATGAACATCTAGAAGAAAGTTTGTTATGAACTCCATGAGATGTTTATTTTCTCATTGGACGAAATTTCCTCAAAATTTGTGCCAAAAACATGTTTGATTTCTATTGGTTGGTTATGGAGTTAGCTAGCTGGCTACAACTAACCCTAATTAGGGTTTTAATCTTAGCCATTCATTTCAAGACAATCTTAGTCCTCTATTTCATTTTGGAGCTCTATATAAGCTACCATATTTTCATTCGGTAGGAGATTTGAGATATACTTGAACAATTGTTGCTATTTTGCTGTTGGATTAATAAAGACATTGAAGTGTAGTGTTTTCTATTCAATCTTTGGAGCATTTGCATGGTTATTCATCTTCTCAATCTAAGCATTAGAATTTTGTTCAAGTATTTAAGTTGAATGATAGAATGTTGTGTATGATTCATGGTGAAACTCCTAATCCATACCACTAGCTTCTTGCTGATTGTAAGTTTGCCTTGTGTGGTCAATTGGAATTCTTGAATGTACTTGAGTTCAATTATTATTCAATCATAGATATGCATTCTATTAATGGTGTCTATGCTTGGAAATAGTTTGAAAATTTATTTAATTTCCTTAGAAGATTGCATTAGTCTTTGTGGAGTTGTTCTTACATGTCGAAGCAAAGACTAGTAGAGTTTCACTAATTGTCATCCTTCATCCTTGCATTCTTAGGCGTAGTTTAGTAGCTCTCAACCCTCAACTTTTGCATTTTCTTTATTAAACATCTAGTAGTAGTAGTAGTAAGTAAGAGAGCTATATTGCATATCATTCAAAAAGAATTCCTTGGAAGTTAGATATCCATACCTTAAGAAGTACGTAAGGCCCCTTAGAGTAACAGCAATCACATTGACCAATTGAGCTTGTCCACAAGTCAAGACCCGACAATAGAAACCTTGGAGTCTTCCAATTGATCACAGATTTTAGCATTTGGGAAGATTTTGATCAAGAAAGGATAAGATACTTTTGGTATTTTATTTTGTGTTCGATTGTGCTAAAAAACACATCAACAGTGCCCCAAGTGTCCTCTACCCTAGGCCCAACAACAAGACCTTATCCTCTATGGTCCCATGTGGTCCTTAACCAATTGTCCTCTACAATCATCATGAGGTGGTGTACCTAGTGAGGGCTTTGCACTGTTCCCCTCCATAATATGAACCTCTCACCTCTTATAATTGATTCACTTCAACAATTGATTCATTTGGAGATAGTAGGGCAGCTACAATATGGTGCCTTTGACCCTCAACCCTAGGCCCAAGGTTAGGACATTATCCTCCTTGGCCTCATGTGGTCATTAACCATCATCATGAGGTGGCCCCGTGGTCCTTAACCAATGGTCCTCAACCATCTTTACGAGGTACCCTACCTAGTGAGGAGTCTTCAACATTCCCCTTCCTTGCATTTCCTCTCCTCTTCCCCAACATGATCGGTAATTGCACATAGGGATTCACATTATTAAACACATGAACATTTAGGCATCCATCTATACATAAAATAGACATTCATATCTGCATACAGTAAACATTCATATCTACATAAAATAGACATTCATATCTGCATACAACTGATATGAATATATATACACATATTAGACATAAAGACATATTCATGAAAAATATAATTACCTCCTTATACCACGACATAGGAAGAAATGAATTCTAGATTTCGGCTGACTGCTTCTATTTTTATTTCTTCCTGCTGATCGATGCCCCTTTGACTGCTGGGCGTGTTCTATTTATATCTCTTTATTGGTGGGAGGAGTGGCGACCATTCATCAAGGGGTGACCGCATGAATGGTGGCATCCCTTCCTAAATCATGACGTCTCCTCTTAATAACCCGTGTGCCTCTTCAAGTCGTTACAAACCCTTAATATGTTATCACATCTCCTAATTAATCACCATCGCTAGAGACTAATTGTAAAGGTCGATCTTATTGTCTTTAATCCATGGTGCTCAGATGTAGGTAATTAATGATTCTTCCCATGAAATTGTGAAGTCTTACCATGTAAGACAATTTCATCCTATGGATCGGCTGTGAAGAAGTGTGAGTCAAATCAGGGGCATGGCACCCCTTAACCAATGCCATTTGTCCTCCTAAAAAAAGCCATTTATTAGTCCACTGCTGCAATTTCATCCTGGCTTTGTTGATAATCCACTGCCAATCTCTGAGTTGTTTAGTTGCAAGAGGGACCCTAAGTGTTTGCCATTTTATAATTGACTAGGCAGAGAAAATAAGTGGCAAATCCAACTGATGTGTGCACCACATTTAAGTGACTATGAGATTTATTCTAAAGTAGGAGGAAATCGCTTGAAAATCACTAATGACTTTTGCCATTTTGCCACACACTTTGGGCTATTTCAGCCATATTTTATTACTTGAAATCAATGCAGAAAAACATGAACTAAAGCCAAAAGAGGAAAAAAAACATGACTCAATGCAAAAGGGAACTTTGGAGGGAGTTTGCCAACCATTTCTCCACTTTTTAGCAGGAAGGTAACAATAACTTGTGGCTTAGCCAAGACAAAAGTGCACCTGTTTTTCACATTCTTTAGCTAGGCAGAGATTTTAGGGCAGAAAACCATCTGTCACCAGTTTTCTCATTTACACAAAATTGCCAAGTGATTAAGTCATTGGAAAAGCACCCCAAGTCTTCTTCAATAAAGAAAAATTCCAAAATACTTTTCCATATTTTCCCTATTCCAAGCCAAACTTGGGGTGAGGATTGATATTAATGTTGCCATTTTCCATCAGCTGATCTGCTCCTGCTGTTCTATCATTCCTTGCTCTTCTGCTGCCCTTGACATTTCATTATCACTTACTCTTAACTGGGCTTGTGACAATCATCTTCACCCTGCAAAGTTGTTAGTCAAAGAAAAGATCGTGACAGGATGACCTTGCAAACTGACCATGAATAATCGACTTGGGTTACCACAAAAATGATGATTAATTGATGACAAACCCGACAAAAATGTAATAAAAAATTTAAGTTGAGTATGGGTACAACAAATACTCAATAGAGCAAAAGCATTTAATGAGTTTAACCGAAAATTCTTCTTACTGCATTCAGAATGCTTTTGACATTCCAAAATGAAATTCGTCAGATTTCTTCCATCTGAATTATGTGTCAATGAAACATGGCAAATTTTCACATAATCTCAGAAGCTTACAAAATCAGATCATTGAACAGACTATGATAATAATAGAACTATTCTAACGATTGGTAAAATATCTTTCAAGTTTGAAAAAATGTGACACGGTTACCAAGATTTTTATCAGTTCATCCTACAATGGGGGTATGAAAGCACTCTATTCCAAGCTATCATATTGCTACGCCCTTAACCTATGATATGCATAGGGACGTGTAGCTGACTTGTGGCTAGCATAAACATTAATTAAGCTATATGATATTTTATTTAGTGTTGTATAGGTAGTTAGGTTGGCCTAAGTGGCATCCATCACATAAGTTTGGTATATATAGGAGGTAGTGGTTATTTTATTATCATCATATGATGTATTCTTTTCTTATTGAAGACTACTGAAGGTAAGCTCCTTAAAGTGACTTATTATTATCAGTTATTTGCATCATATTTCCTATTATACTCTTCTCTTGTGCAATTGATTTCATTACATGTGTTTGTTGGTAAAAATGTAAAATTACAAAAAGCTTGGCTTAATTAATGGTGTAAGAATACTTTAGGAAATCTTTCAAGATCTTGCATAGACCTCAAACAAGAGTAAACAAAATTAACCTAGAAGATAGCTTATTTTCAGAAAACAAAGAGAATTTGTGGTGCCAAAAACCAAGAATTCTGAAATTGGCAGAATGCAAATGAAACACAAAGCTATTTAGAAAAATAAATTCACAATGGACCTCAAACAACAAGAAGCAAAATTAACCTAGTAGGTAGCTGGTAATCAAAAAACAAAGAGGCTTCCTAGTGCCAAAAATCAAGAAATTCTGAGATTGGCAGAATGCAAATGAAACACAATGTTCTTTTGTAAGAGTGTATTCAAGCAGAACCAACTCAACTATGCCGCTAGTACTCTTATGAAAGAACTTTATGTTTCATTGTAATATCCCCTGCTGTTATGTGACTGAAAGTGTAGGGAATATTGACAAACAATTGTCTGATAACCTGCTGTTCTAGTTTTCTGCAGGTTATACAGTCTGGACAGCTAGTATAATTTGCGTGTTATGCAGTTTTTACTCGGCATATGACTGATGAAAAACTTCAGACTTCTTTAAGAGTATTAACCTGTAATATTCCTTACTACTATAGGTGTGAAAATGATGGAATCTAACTCAAGGAATATTGTCAAACATTTCACATACAAACACTCAGTTTGCTGGTCTGAGTTTTAGTCTCATATAGTATTGTTTTAGTGACTACACAGCATCAAAATTGACTGCAAATGATCCCTGTGATGTCTAGGCTTGAAGTATAATGCATGAATAACTTCTATTTAACCCCTCCAATGCATATACATGACTTCTATAGGAGAAATGTGCATATACAGCCAAAGGACATATTTACAAACATCTGGTATGCAAACAGCTAACAAGAAGAACATAGATATAAGATCATGTAGAGAGCTGCAATTCAATACCCTTTATTATATACATTTATCGCTTACAAATGAACAAGTAGATGCTTCGACCCTTGTTTTATATTCAATGGTATGTTCAGATTAATGGCACTACATCAACAACTTATATATATATGATCAGTGCATTACTAATCCATAAGAACCTGATGAGAGATGACGCCCTATACTGGAGATGAAGAAGCAAGCAAAATCCACTGAAAGAGGACCTCTTTGATGCCAAATCAACCCCTTCACAAAGTCGCCCCTGTTTCAGATGTGCTTCAGACTGTAGAGAATAATTGGCAACATCTATGAACCCCCTCAAACACCAAAAATGATCACCAACCTTCCCCTAGGTGAGCTCTGCAATTAGGATATGAAATCGCTCCCCCAAATTGCTCAAATAAGTGAATTCGTGGGTCTCCCTTAGCTGGGTTTGTGGTCTGAAAATGTCTGAGATCAGAACTCAGAATAAGAAGAATGTTGATAGCTCTTATCAGCAGAATTGGTGAAGATCCGAATATCAAAAATATCTTCAATAACCCCCCACTCGAACTCAAGCAAAACTTGGCCCTTGGCCACCAGTGAAGCTCAAAGAGATGACTGAAGTATCACCTTCTCAAATGCAACCCTTCAAAGATCTTTCACTCCCTCAGTTATGCTATCAATGGGAGTATTCGTTCCCAAAGACAAGGATCTGCAGAAACCCTTTGGCTCAACAAAACTCAATCATTACCAAAATCAATTCCAAGCTGCCTTGAAGCTCAACTAGATCTCCCTTTATACTTTTTCAGTCCATCTCTAGAAGCTTCTAGAAATAATATTATTTCACTTAAGTGGCTTTATGATATAATATTTAATTAAGTCACTTTATTAAATCAATTAAATATAAAGTCATCTTTTAATTTTAATTTATTTGATCTTTATAAATAATTAATTAAGCTATCCCTTAATAAATATCAGTAATTTGGACAACTTAACTAATTAAATTAATTAATTATTTTTTCCTCCGAAAATAGGGACATTACATTCATTTTTGTATAGGGAGAAAGTTTGAGGATTAGATGGGATTGCATTTGTTTGTTTGAGTGTGTCACTCAAGAATCAGGTCCTCCAAGACTTCATGTATTTGGGTAGGACGGATATGAAATCTGGAGTAATGAATCATCTTCTCTCTCAGGAGGACTACAGATGGGTATTTCCTGTTACTCCAGTACTTGAAAGTAGTTCACACTGTTCTCTATGATACATGAATGTTAGTAACCTTTAATTATTGTGTTGGTTCTTTCTTATCAAATGAAGCACAACTTAATTATTTCTTTATGTTTATTTTTTGGGACAAGTTTAACCTATAACATCATATGGGACATACTATATTTAATCTCTTGTACTTTGAGCAATAAGAATGAAAATTTAAGAAATGAAAGCAATGTACTGACTCCCGAGTACTCCAAGGCCAGTCAAAGTAATGTAATTTTATAGCAAATCGCACTCTCTAACTTATTGATAGAATTAAACTTTATTTAAAAAAGTACTAAATTTTCTCTTTTTCATTTGTTTATGTTTGGGTTTTATACTTACCAAATCAAAACACTTGTATCTGTTTGAGAAATAAATTAACAAGGTGAGTGATATCCAAGCACAGGGCAGAGAGTTGTCTTCTCTTGCTAACTCTGGTATTTGTGTGCACATGTATTGTATAAGTTTGCCTAGATTTCTGGATATTCTTCATATGTCATCTAAGAAAAACTCTGTATTATAAGACTAGCTAAATAACCAGGATATTTCATTTCATGGTATATTCATTTAATTTTGCTTGCATGATGGTAAAATTAATTTGGAATTCAATTTACAAGAAAAATATATATTCTATGCAACTGTTATGGAGAATTTGCCAAGCATAATTGTTTGACTAAGGTGGATTCTCATTTAAAGATATTTCTCAAGTGAATCTTCAATTGTCTGAACAATATCTTTGCATAACTGTGGCTTATACAAAATATATGCAGGCAAAAACTGATAATGATAAGCCTGGTTTAGTAGCAATATTGCAAAAAGTCTTACAACTTTATGCTTCAAGGGTGCTCTCACAACGGAGCTATGCTAAGAAAGGTATTAAATTTGCAGACTATAAATCTGAAAAAAAATGCACTTCGCTCCATGTGCACACACTTGCACATACGCTCATACACATACACATAACAATGTATGTTAATCTCTCATTGTTTGGACGAAAACATTATATAAACATTATTCATTAAAATTTTGATGAAGAGCTCCAACTCCAAACTATTTTGCAATAGAATACTAGCATCTCTTTGTTATGGATACTCTCTTAAACTTATATATTCCGTAGTCATTTTTATTTTTGGTCATTGTTTTACCTGAAATCCATGCTCATTTGTGGTGCTTCACCTTTGCTTGCCAAAAACGCAAGAATATTTTGTTGTAAATCAATGAGTAACTAGCAATAGTTTCCTTGGTTGGAGGATGTCATTTCAGATTCAATCCAAGCTTTCTCATCAAAAGTATTTTTGAGACTTGTAACATTCTATTGCTGAATACAAGCCTTAAAATGAGTCGTTTTTTAAGTCGGAGTAAAACATCTTGATCCCTTTAAGTTTATGAGCAGTTTTCCATCAATGCTTAGCACTCCTATCAAAACTTGGATCCTAAAGTCACTTAAACTCAATTTTCAAAGGACAATTATTGGGAGGAGAATCTCCAAATATATTCAAGATCAAGACATGATCAGAACTAGAGTTTGGAAGGATTTTGTTTTCTAAGATCCAATATGCATCTATCTAAGAGGTGTTGTGACGTTTTCACACATCACCCCATTGCAAATGGGGATCCCCCCATTTTCTGCTTTCAAGTAAGTTGACGAGTTGTCTAGCTATTAGCTTTTTATTTGGAAGAAGTGCAAAATTGAAAAATAAAAATAAAATTGGCTAAGGCATGAGGAAGAGCTAGGTGTGCATTGCTCTTGCATGCCTTGTGCATTGCTCCCACACGCATTGTGCATTGCTCTCAATGCCTTGTACAATTAAATCAAGTTCAATTATGAAAGGAAGGATAGCTACTCCTTGAACAATGCAAGTCATTCAGTAGGTGCAATGAACGAAAGGCAATGATAATTCGAGTGCATACGAGCTACGAGCATTTGATGATGTCACCTCAACACTTGAGCTTCCACGATGCAATCTTCATGATACATTCTAGGTGAATTGTAAAGTTCGAAGAAAGATGTAAATAATGGACAAGGGCATTTGATAAAGGGGATTGCACCAATGCAAGCATTTAATATTGATGCCTATAATGTTGTAAAGTTCGATGAGTGCAAGGGTATTGCATTCAATGACGCAAAGGCAATCACATTAACTAATAATTGCAAAACTCGAAGTCCTACATAGACGTCATTGGATTGCATGATTGAAAGGCAATTAAAACTTCAAGGGCAAAGTTTGAAGTTTTTTATGCAATGCATCTAATAAATGTTGCCTTACCACTGAAAATTGGTGATCAAATAAGGTGTGATTCAATCCCCCAAATGCCACAATTTTGAAGTGTTGCCATCATTTAAAATATGCAATGATCCACAAGGTATTGACTGAAGGTGGCAAACATATTTATCATCCCAATCAATATGCATTAAATAAAAGTCACCAGTACCTGCGATGGAGTACAAATTTCTTAAGATGGCGATTAAATAAGGATGTTGATCTTTGCATTTGATCAAAACACTAAGTCGATGATCTGCATAAACAGTGATTTTGTCTTGACAATCGATCATCATTTGGCAGTGAATTCACCTCCATTAGCTACATTTTGATCAGCGATTCAAAACCATTAGCAAATTTGATTAGTAAGTAGCAGCGATTCATGTAATATTGGATCCAGGTGAATTTGATAGGAGCCGTGATGAGTTCATGAAGAGCGATTCAAAACCATTAGCAAATTTGATTAGTAAGTAGCAGCAATTCATGTAATATTGGATCCAGGTGATTTTGATAGGAGCTGTGATGAGTTCATGGAGAGCGATTCCGACTTTAAGATCTACAATTTGTGCCTAGCCCAAGTTCAAATTACAGATACCAGCAATAAGCAAGCTGCAGAGTCCTTTTTTTTAAGAATGCAATTCTGCTCCAACTCGTGCCAGGGACATACAGTTACAGTGCGTTTATTCAAAATGTGATTCTGACTTGGAGTAGCATGGGTATGATCAAAGTGTCAAGCTTGTTCACAGCAAGGCAGCGTGTCGAGATTATTGGACATCAGTGAATTGAGTCCCAACGATTCCAACCAAGAACAGCAATCCTACTTTTGGCATATGGTCAAGGTTGCATCAAACTCAGTCACAACGATCACCACGGATAGCAAAATATGTTCATTTTCCAGCGATTTTATTTGATCAATTACCATCATCCAATTACAACAAATTGGTACAATGAGGCAATGTGGACGTGAAATTATCAAATTTTCTTCAAAGTCTGATAAGATATAGCAATCAACCAAAGGTGTATTTACATGTGAGATACACGATCTGGCCCAAAAGAACATTTGGATTAATATAACCAATCTTTTGAAGTGTTTTGCAGGTCTGAAATATAGTATATTTCCTCAAGGTGAAATTGGATCGGGCCTTATCTATGTTCAATCTGTGTTTTTAGAGAGTTTGTTTGATGCATTTTGATCACCTTAGAGCTTTATGAGGAATTGTCATTAACTTAAGATGATTATATTCGATTGAGGGCTAGAGATGCAGCCCAGGCTTTTAGACTTATCATTTCAAGGATAGTAATTCCTAGACTAGATGGTTTTTGTTTTATTTGCAAATAGAATATCACTTCACAAATCTAATATCAACTCTTACAGGTGAAGGATGACTCTAGCACAACAAACTCTCATCAAGACAAGAACAGTCCGTCCAAGGCAATGATTGAGTTTGGTTGTTTCATATGCGACGGGATCTTTATAACCCTATTTCTTATTCTATGATTTAGACCCCACCCTTCTCAGTCAACTTGGTGCCCCCAACCTTTTACCAAATTAAGATGGGGATCTTTGCTGTGCACCTCACCTTTAGCTTCATATGGATGGGGCACATTAATTGACCCATCAAATTTGAGGGCCTATATAGTAGGGAGCCCGCCCTTACTTGGACGGTAAGGACGACGAATGAGGAACTAAAGAAGATAGATATCTAGATAGATAGCTATAGTGAAGCACGACATTATAGAGTAGGGCAGCTTCGTTTATCCAATTTATGAAGTGAACCCAGTGCTAGTTATAGATCGAGACTCAGAAGGTCGTAGCAAGCGTGAAGGAGTAATGGATAAGCGGTCGGGGCATTCATTTCCTTAGAAGCATTTCCCTAGATATGTGCTCTATGACCCCCTATAAACCATGGGGGGTGGTCCAACTGCCAACGATTAAACCTTCCCCACTGCCTCTGCTTCGCCTGAGGTCGCTGCTGAAAGAAAGGCAGTTCCAATTGGTTATCTCCAAAATAGCCGTTTCTTTGCTCACTCGGGGAGGGCCCTGTGGGCCAGCCTGCCTTCACCCCCACCCTAGGCAAGTAGCTTATACTGTGCCCCTAAGTCGTAGCATTGAGAGTTCCTTCCTACCCGTTGGTTAGCAGAATCCTCGTTCGATTGATGCAAGCAATTAGTGTGAGGAGCAGCAATCAGCATCAAGCACTTAAGTTGGAAATTTTTACAATCTTGAATTTCCTTCGAAAATCCAAGAATCATTGCCAGTATAGCCATATGAAAGCTCCAGAATGCAAGTGATCAACACAAGAGATAGTTTCAAGAAGAGTTAATCAAAGTTAGAAGATCAATTTGAGCAAAGTCATTATCACTTTAGGAGCTTGTTAATGTTGAGTATCAAGAGATATGCGTCATTCATCTACAACTTGTGATGAGTTACGAAGATCAAACAAGCTGAGGTGGCGCCCAATCATCACTTATCCAATCATATCATTTCATGATAAGGCGTCCAGATTCAATGGACCTAACTCATCCTACAAAGAAGATAATTACCACATGGGCACAAAGTTTGATGTACCTATTGCTGTCATCCATTGGTTGAGTTTTCAAAGGACATGTGTCCCATCAAATCTAATTGTATCATTGGTCAAGCATTAAATGCTTTGTAATGGGTTTAACAAACCCTAATTAGGGTTTCTATCTTTCGATCTTGACCATTAATTGTGAATCAATCTGAGCCACTGAATTGTAATGAGAGCACTAGATAAGGCTTCACTTCTTCATTTGTAAAGTTAATAGATAGTAGTTGATAAATAGTTCATAGCAAATAGTTAGAGTAGAGTAGGAAGAGAAGGTAAAGATTGTTGCCAAGACATTGTTATAAGAAGCATGTAAACTTCATTGAAGAAATGATGAAATTAATATGTTGATTCGACAATTTGCATGGTCTCTACTTCTCAATTTTGATTTTCATGTTTTTTAGATGAATGGAAGACTTTGTGTATGATCAATGGTGAAATTCTTATATCCATACTACTAACACCTTGCCGATGGTAAAGTGCCTTGCATAGTCAACTGGATCCATTTTAGCCAAGTTTAACTTCAATTATCTCTTCTTCATTGATATACATTAACTTGATGGTGTCTATGCTTGCGGTGGTGATTTGAAAATCATATTGCTATCCTTAGAAGATCACACTAGCCTTGTGGAGATGTTTATAGCATGTCAAAGCAAGACTTGGTTGATTTTCATCAAAGATCATCCATTCCTCTTACATTCCTAGGATTAGAATAGCTTCCTCAACCCTATCCTTTTTTCCTTTTTTCAATCAAGTGAAATCCCACATTCCAGCATCATTCAAAGCATTCAAGCATTCAACATAAGTCCACCTTGTGATTCCAACAATATATCCAAGAGCATGTCAAGACTTGACATTCAAGAACCTTGGAGTCGTCCCAGTTGATCACGTAGCTTAGCATTTGGGAGTCTTTGTTCAAGAGAGGATAGAATACTTAGTATTTTATTCTGTGTTGCATAGTGTGTAAAAACACCATCAACAAGAGGACATGAGAAATATATCCAGTCTTTCAGCTGTGTAGCTAAAATCCATTCTTCAGTGGATCTAGGTAAACTTCCCTTTGCTTTGATATCAATTAGTGCTGAATTATTGAAAAAAAATGGGAAAATCTGATTGAGATTGTATAGTTCTAGAAGCACCCCCTCTTTTATTCTTGCAATCATGATAACATTCTACAGAAAAAGGTGACCAAAGAATACCCATACCTTTAAATGCTCGCAAAGCACTTCTAAAAGGACCTTTCTAGTTATTCTAGCTTTGACATAGCCATAGTTGAAAATCTCAAGGTAAAAGATTAGCAATTTAGAAGACAAATTATACAGTCTCTCATCTTGTAGGTTATCTTTGGTCTCATGAACGCTAAAGATCGTCAAATCAATAATTTTTCTTAATATAAACTATATTATTGATGTCCATGCTTTGCAGGTAGATGTTTTTTTGTAAAATATGGGTCGCCACATGAATTCTAGTTGCCACATTATATGAATGGAAGGTTTTGTCATTTGGTAATTGTCAATTGTGTATACTTACTACTAAGTTTATGGAGATTGAAAATATAAAAATAAAAGAGAGAATGCTTACTTAACTATTAACAGGTTTAGAAAACCAATCCAAGGGCACCATGTTCAGATTGAGTAGCCTTTGCCTATCATGTCACCCCTCCTTGATACAGCCATTGAATCTCTGTCCTAATAAAACAACTATAATCTTGCATTAGTAACCTTAAGATTTTGGTGGATTTGTAACGCGAGTAAGGGAATTGAGTGTGGGTCATCTCATAGTTGTTTTACAAAAGCAATATTTATACATACATAATAGCAAATTTTGCCAAAAAAAATTATGAAGAAATAAGTATTTTGATTTAGGTCAAGCCCAAGGGATCGTTGAAGCTACAAAGGTGCAAATAAATTAGGAGACAAGGTAAGCTAGATATCGATTTGGCTGAAAGCTATTTATTATATCCTTGTATGGTTCAGACCATGGTATCATAAAACAAGATAACAAGTAGTTACTCGTGTTTAAAATGTAATCACCCCTTGTGTTATTCCACTTTGGCCTAGGTGTCTGGTGTTTTTAATAAACCAATCAAACTTGATTGAACCTATGTCAAACCAGCAAAACACCATTAAAAAAATGTAATGTCCCCACTCCCCTAGTAGATCACTCAAGTTTCGAGATTCACCTGTTAGCCATCTCCGCAAGTGGATTCAGTGGATAGGAGATGACAGGGGTGGCATGTGGGGATCTACACTTGGTATTTGGCACTAAGAAGTGTTATTATTTGATGTTATAATGTTATTATAATATAAAGTCACTTTTTCTAAAAATAGACAAAATTAATTGAAGTGACTTTATAAGAAAAAGTGCAAGGTTGAATTACATTTATTAAAAAGTTCCCATGGCACATTTTCCTAGGTGCTAAGTATTTTAAAAAGGTGGGGCCAAGTTGACGAATATAAGGACCCTCAAGTTAGGCAATTTGGCAAAACTTTATTATATTGAATAAACTTCTTTAAATTCAATAATGAGAACTCTAAAAAGTTCGATTAGGGTTAGGGAGGTAATAAAGGGAGATGAGGAGATTCATTTTGGTATCTTGGAAATCATTTTTACAATCAAATTTTGGAAATTGAGCTCAGCAACTCAATTCAGCAGGTTTGCAACTTTGAGGAACTAAAACTCCTTGAAGAGAAGGTGAAATTGGACGATACCCCAATTCACAAGATGGAGGAATTCACCTAGAATTCCTAACTGGGCTTCAATTCAGATTTATTACAGCATTTAGAGAGAATTTGTATGCAGATTGGAGAGGGTTTGAGACCGAAGGGCAGATAATTCATCTCCTATGGCAGTCGTACCACCTCTAGGTGCAGCCGTACTATTTGGTGACCTTCCTGAATGCTAGATACCATCAATTCAGCCTTTAGAGGGTTTGAATCTCCTGAATTTCTCATGGTCAGCATAGCACATCAGCAACTGAGTGATTTTTAGTGGTTACAGGAATAAATTACACCTTCGGTTATTGTTTTGATCAGTTGATTGAATAATTCCTCTTGGGAGCCAAGTGTGGAAATTAGTGGAATTCAAATATTTGTTTTTGGTAATTTTCCTAGTGTCAAATAAAACCATTTGGGCCCATTTGCAGCAGTAGGGAGCCATTGGATTGTTTCATTCTTCAATTCATCAATGAATTGACCACCAGGATGGGCGTTGGACTCCTGGTGTGCTACTTGTTGTCCTGAATAATTAGAATCCTTAATTCTGGAATTATTTACATTTTTGTTCATTAAAATCAGAACTCTGATTTATTTATCAGTCAATTATATTCAGTCATTTTGTGGTCCAAAGTGTTATTACCTTTGCTATTCTATCACACTTAAACTCTGAGCAAGCATTGACAATAAACATAAGCACAAAACCTCAAGAAACCATTCTAAACTTCAATCAGCAGCAACCAAACTCAGAAAAAATTCAGTACAGAATTGGCAGGGATCTTTCGAAAAAGACACTTGTAAAACACTATAGATTTTTTTGTATTGATTAAAGCTGAATTACAATAAAAAAGAACAGCAGTCCAACAAAGGACTGTGAGAACAAGAAATAGAATGAAACTATAGAGCCAAAGACTATACAATGAAGTCTGAAACAGAGATACACTTGAAGTTTAAATATAGAAGCTGGTAGTAATAAAATTGGTGGAGGAATCAACTGTTTCAAATGACACCTTACAAAATGCTAAGACAAAGTGAAAGCTTGCACAAATAGATGTCATTTGGATGTGACCGAACAAACAAGGTTGTCGAGCAATGCCTATTTAAACGGTAACCATAGTTTTGTCAACACAATCTTCTATTGAGTTTGTGTGTGATTATGATACAACTATTGGTGCTGAAAAATATTTACCATTAGGGCATGAATCTTTTCATGCCATGTCACTCTACCACATACCATCAAGTAACACTTTCAAAAAACCCTAATACTAGTGGTGGAAGGGTGAATGCCTTTTTCGTAGCTCATGCTACATCTGGATCCCAACCATCATAAGAGAGTATGAGATGCAGAAGAAATGTTCATGTGCAAGCAAAGAAGGCAGTAGCAAACTTTTGGTATTAATCAAGCACCCCATTCAATATTGCTCAATCTCCTTATTGGCACATGTTGATGTTATTGCTACTGCAGTACCTAATTGCAAGGCCTTGTCATTTGAGAGTCTCAAAGATGACATGCCAAGAGAGTTAGTGTAGGGTGTTAGTGAGGTAGTTACTAAGCATCACAACCAGTGCGAGGTTATGTGTTGTTGCATTATATCTATGGGTGGATTGATAAAAAGAATGCTACATTGATAAATTTTCTTGTTGTATTTAATAATGACACAATCTTTTTGAAATCGATAGATGTATCAAATCAAGTAAAATAAACCCACTTTATTTCACTATTTGATGAGGGTGTGATGGAAGTTGGGCCACAATATATAGTGCATTTCATCACTAACAATGCAATAGGCAAACTTCTCATTGAAAAGTACCCCACATTGTTTCGGAGCTCATATGTGGCATGTTATATTGAGCCCCAAAAACAGGGTGGTGGGGATGATGAGAACATTCACTAAACAAAAGGAAAGGACCTCCTGAATCTATTGTCAACAAGGTTTGCCACTAATTTCTTGACAATTGACAATTTACGTGCCCAATAGATGAACCTCAAATACATGTTTGTTTCATCAAATTGGGTAGATTCTCTTTTTCTAGTCATATGGATGGAATCATTATTTCACATCTTGTGTTTGATTATGCATTTTGGATGGATACACAAGAAATTGTTCAAATTTCAATTCTCTAGTCAAAATGCTAAGATTGAATGAAGGGAAAGACTCTTTGATGGTTTAGTTTTATGAGGCCATGGATAGGGAAAAGGAGTACTTCTAGATAAAAGCATCCTAAGGGTGAGTTACTTGAATAACAATTCATGACTCGTTAAAGATGAAAACTTGTCAAAATTGAAAATTTGGAAGTCTTGATGTTAAACACTAAAATATGTTGAAAAACTTGTGATTGTTTACTTGTGTGTGATTTGTGGACTTCCCATGATGCGCTTACAACTCATGGTTGTTTATAGTTTACCTCACATGATTTGCATACTTCCCACAATGCCCTCACAACTCTCATATGTTTATAGGTTTTTCAATAGTTTAAAATCGTAGTTATTTCTACAAATTTCCCTTAATACATTTATAGGTTTACAAACTTGTGATTTACATATGTTTGATGCAGTCCCAATTTACAAATTTTTTGTAACTTGAGGATTTATAATGGCATCCTTACCTATAATGGAAGTCAAAACCCTATGAATTTTGCATAAAATTTATGTTCTTTAAGGACTTTTAAGTATTTTTTCTACTTGTTGAGTTTTTTAGTCTCAAAAAATTGAGGTTTGCCAAGTCCAAGTCAAGTTCCAATATGCAGATTGTGCTTAAAGGAAAAACTTGTTCTTAATAATTTAGCTTACATCAATTGAATGAAACCCAAACCATTCCTAAGGAGATATGATGTAAGATTTTGTTTAAATAACTATACATGTTTAATAAATGGCTTATACATGTTAGGAATTAAATAATATAATCACCAATCTATTATGGGTAATTTTAAAATTTATGATGATCTTTGTTTGATTGTGAAAAGAAAAAAATAATTGATTGAATTAAAACATAAGTGAACTTAAAAGTTAAGGAAATTAAAGGGATTAGGGAAGCTTATTTAAAAAATGAACACTATAAACCCCAATTTATTGATACACGAGCATAGGAGTGTACAAGATTTTAATAGTTTTACTAAAAAAATAAATGAAGAACTAAAAATATTAACTTGATAAAATGTGTCTACATAAGGTCAAACAATGATGGATCTAAATATAGACTAGGTAAATCATGATATGTTGTTAACCCCTTTGATATGGTATGTTTGATGTGAAAGTTGTTAATACATAAATTTGTAAAGTAACCCAATATGAAGAAGCATTAAAGAGATGGATTTTAAAAAATAGATATTTTATATGGTAAGTGGTTTTGTGAATTAATCAACATTTGTTATGGGTCCTTTTTTTAAATTGGTGGTAAATACTTTTGACCAAAGCTATGAACCAGTGAGGCGACATGCAAGGGACCTCATCCCCAACATACTCAACAATAACACTTTAGTAGGGGTTTGAACCTTGATGGAAAGAATCACAACACCCCAATTTAACCATCACTATGCCATATAGACTCATTATGAACCCTTTTAAACTAATTATTAGGTTAAATATTCGAAGTATGATTATGAAAGTTAATAAATAATATCTATCCTAGGTGAGAAAAACTTGGTATAGTGATTATAATCAATTACCAATGCAAATTAACTTGTGTTGTCAAGATATAATAATCATTATGCTTAATCATTGTTGTTTATACACAAAACCGATTTGCTTACGATATGAAAGGGTACTATTAACGGCAACAAGAAGCAGTGATTTGGAAGAAACAACAAGTGTGTCCCTTAGAGCCACCTCATCACATTATATATAAAGACAATCAAAATCTTTTCGGAGGGGGTAGAAGGGAATTTGCGGGAAATGCTATTCTAGATTCCAATTTAGAAGAAGAAAAAGGAAACTAGACGGGAAGGCTTAGTAACGTGCACAGTGAGATTCGGGGCTATTCATATCATTCACAACATTATAAACTCAGAATAATATTATGCCCAAATCCCAACGACAGTAATTGTTTATACTTGTTATATATACCAAAACAGATGATAGTCATCCATATTGTAATTGACAACATCGATTTGATTCATTACAAATATATGTTGTTTATTTGATCAGTGAGCCATCTTGCGTCTAATACGGATTGTCAACAATACTTTGCAGTACAAACTTAACTGTACAAATTCAAGAGCTAGTGGTTTGACCATTACCAACTATTATTAAATATATGTTGTTTATTTGATCAGTGAGTCATCTTGCATCTAATACGGATTGTCAACAATACATTGCAGTATAAACTTAACTGTACAAATCATAGACAACTAGTGGTTTGACCATTACCAACTATCATATATATATATGTGCATTCTTATTTCCAAATATCTAATCTTACTGTTAGAACTGGTCAGTAATTGACCCATACCCCCTTTACTGTCTGATAAGGGACATTACAGTGGTATCAGAGCAGACTATCCTAACAGCCTGTGGAGATTTAGTGAATGCAAACATATCGGCGAAGGAAGGGTCAAGCAGCCATGGCGAAGCAGTTGGCAAAGGAAATGAAGTCATCCATGGAGCAGACAAATGATAAGTTTGAGAAGACAAATCGGTTAATCCTCCGAGCCATTCAAAACATGAGCAATAACAATACTAGGGTCAATCCCAACCCGGGAAGAGACACACACTCCAACCAATCTGAAAATGAACATTTATCCCAAGGATCCATCCTTGGACCTACTATGCCCTCGTTCTTACCAAGAGAAGAGCCCATGATAGAAGTGGAGGAACCCATAACTGAAAACGTTGATGAGATAGCAGCAATGTATGCAAGACTTGACCCCGAAGTACAAGAACGCATTCCTTTTAAAGAATATTACAAGGTCAAGACTCAAGCTAACCAAAATAGAAGGAAGAAGCATGTTGACAAAGATCTCAAAGCTAGGTTGAGTAAAATGACACTACCATACTTTGATGGGATCGAAAAATCTTTAGCACAATCGTGGGTTCAAAAATTGGATAAATATTTATCACTCGACCCAATGACGGAGGAAAATGCCCTCAAATTTGCTACCCTCCATTTAACGGGGATAGCACACGATTGGTGGCATCATGGTCTTATCACTCAAGATCACTGAAACATTACCACGTATGGCGAATTTACTCAAAGGCTTGTCTCAAGATTCGATCAAAGACATCTGGAATGGTACTTCAAAGAACTAACATTACTTATGCAACAAGGAATAGTGGGAGAGTATGCAAATGAATTTCAGAATTTGGCAGTCATGGTCCCCAATCTCTCTCAAGGAAGGCTCACCTACTTGTTTGTAGAAGCACTCAAAGAATCCATCAAGAAGATTGTCAACCCGTTGGAACCTCAAAGTTTAAGCGAAGCAATACAAAGGGCCATTAAGGTTGAGGATAACGTTTCAAAGGAAAGACCAAGATACATGACCTCCAAGATGTATTCTAGAAGGGATTGTAGGGATGAACCTCATAAGGAGAAGGGAGCATAATGCCATTTCTGCAAAGAGACATGGAAACCGGGACATAGGTGTCTAAACAAGGAAGGACTTGGGCAAAGGGAAGAATTAAGAAGGAAGAACCTATGTTTTAGATGCAAAAAGCCATGGAGATCGGATCATCAATGTAAAAGGGGACAATTACATCAAGTGGAAGAGTCAAAAGATGAAGAGGAAGGGAACTCATGCAAAAGACCGAGATTGGAAGAGCAAGGACATGGAACATTAGCTGCAATCTCAAACGAATGTGAAGATAGACCATTCAAACTCGAAGGAACCCTCAAGGGACAAAAGGTAATCTCCTTGGTTGACAGTGGGGCCTCCCACAACTTCATTAGCAGAAATTTGGTAGTAAGAAGGAACCTGAAGGCTGAAGAGTTTGAAGGGTTTAAGGTGGCCTTAGCGGATGGAACTATCAATCATTGCACCAAGGTATGCCTCAACTAGAAATTAAGGTGGAAGAACATATTGTTAAAGGAGATTTCTATGTGATTTCCTTGGAAAATGATATAATATTAGGAAGACCTTGGATCCGCTCATTAGGTCACTTCACTATGGACCTTCCAAATATTGAGATTTGTTTCTAGCAAGATGAATGAGAAGTAATATTAAAGGGCCCGCCTAACGGAGATCCAAAAGTAGTTTCTTGCAAAAGTATAGAAAGGATCATCCGACATGGGCAAGGAGAATGGATTGCTCAATGCTTAGTCTTAGACAAATCTGGCCCAAACTCACCTTTGGTTCATATAGACATGCAACCCATCTTAAAAAGACATAAGGAAGTCTTCAAAGTATACCACCTGGGATTCTGCCAAGAAGAGGATTCGAACACTCCATTGAACACAAAGAAGGGGCCAAACCAGTAATTACAACTCCCTATAGACATCCACGAAGATTCAAAGAGGAGATTGAAGAAACCATAAATGATCTCCTTAAAATGGGACACATTCAACCAAGTTGCAGCCCCTTTGCATCATCCGTTGTCTTAGTCAAGAAAAATAACGGAACCATGAAAATGTGCATAGACTATCGCACCCTCAACAAAAGGACCATCAAGTACAGGTACCCTATACCAAGAATTGATGAATTGATCGATGAGCTTCATGGAGCAAAGTATTTCTCCAAAATTGATCTTTGAACGGGTTATCACCAAATACAAATGAGGAAGGAAGATGTACCCAAGACAACCTTTTGATGCCACTATGGGCACTTTGAATTTTTGGTCATGCCCTTTGTCCTTACAAATGCACCGGCTACTTTCCAATCATGTATGAACCATGTTTTTCGTCAACAACTAAGGAAATTCTTACTTGTATTCTTTGATGACATCCTCATTTACAGCAAAACCTGGGAAGAGCACCTTCAACATGTGGAAGAAGTCCTAAGCATCCTAGAAAAAGAATCCTTGTACGCCAAAAAGTCAAAATGTGAATTTGGTATGAAAGAAATACTCTATTTGGGTCATAAGATCAATGAAGAAGGGGTGAGCGTAGATGAAGAGAAGATCAAAGCTATTAAGGAGTGGCCTACGCTCAAAACGTTGACCGAACTCAGGGGTTTATTGGTTTATGGAGCTATTATAGGCGTTTTGTCAAAGGATTTTCCAAAATGGCCGCACCTCTCACGGACCTAACCAAGAAGGGAGCCTTCTTGTGGAATGTTACAGCGCAACAAGCATATGATCAACTGAAGGAAGCTATGAGTTTGTGTCTGTTTCTAGCTATTCCGGATTTCACACTACCATTTGAATTACAATGTGATGCATTAGGAGAAGGGTTGGAGCAGTCCTCATGCAAAAAAAGACACCCAATAGCCTTTGAAAGTAGAAATTTGACTAAAATAGAAAGGCACTATTCAATTTATGACAAAGACATGTTAGTTATTATGAATGCTTTAGCCAAATTCTGACAATATCTTGTATGTGGAAGATTTCATGTTAAAACTGACCACAATATTCTATGCTACTTTATGAATCAAAGGGATTTAAATGGCTAACAACAAAAATGGATAAGCAAGATACAAGCCTATGACTTTGACATTGAATATGTCAAAGGTACCCAAAATGTAGTAGCAGATGCATTATCAAGATAGCCATGTCTGAATATCATTACGAGTATCATGAAAGAATGGAAGAATGACATCCTCACAGAATATGCCAAAGATTCCCTTGCCAACGAAATCCTAAAGGGAAGAATGCCAAATGATGAATTCAAGGTAAGTGAAGACATCATCCTATATAAGAACAGGGTATACCTACCACCTAATTCACTGGTGAAGGACATCAAGGTTACTACAAACTGTATAAACAGATTCGTGAAAGATACTCATGGAAAGGACTTAAGAGAGATGTCCTCAAATATGTGCAAGAATGTATGACTTGCCAGCAAAACAAGGTGGAACAAGGACACCCAGCTGACCTGCTACAACCACTACCCATTCCCAACCAAAAGTGGGAAAGTATCTCCATGGATTTTATAACCGGTCTACCAAAGGTGCAGGGAAAGGATTGTATTTATGTTATAGTAGATAGACTTACAAAATATGCTCACTTCTTTGCCATCTCTACCAGCTACAATGCAGTTCAAACAACAAAAGTGTTCTTTAAAGAAGTCTTTAGACTTCATGGGTTGCTGAGGAATATAGTGAGTGACAGGGATAGCAGATTTCTTAGCCACTTTTGGCAAGAACTTTTTAGACTAGCAAGCACAAAACTTACACCTAGTACTAGCTATCACCCACAAATGGATGGACAAACCGAGATCGCCAATAAATGGATAGAAGGGTATCTAAGGAACTACGTCAGAGGAGAGCAAAAAGCATGGCCTAAATGGCTGCATCTTGGCGAATATTGCTATAACAATACACATCACATGTTCACGGGAATGAGTTCCTTCAAAGCATTGTACGGATATGAAGCCACATCATTTGGTGACCTGGTCCAAGATAGTAGGGTACCTGGAGCTAAAGACTTTGTGTAGCAGAATATTGACATCATGAGGACCCTGAACGAGAACATCCAGCAAGCACAAAATCAACAAAAACTATATGTTGATAAGAACCGCGTGGAGAGAACATTTGAAGTAGGGGACATGGTTTTTTTGAGGTTACAGTCATACAAACAATCATGAATTAAGCCAAGTGGAGTGGAATAACTCAAACCAAGATTCTATGGTCCTTACAAAGTCTTGAGAAGGATAGGGGAAGTAGCTTATGAAGTAGAACTCCCCGAAGATAGTAAGGTCCATAATATATTTCATGTATCCTGGTTGAAGAAGGTCCTGGGGCAACAAATTGTTCCATGTACACAGCTACCGCCATTGGATGATGAAGGGAAACCCATGCTAGAACCAGAGATTATCTTGGATACCCGAGAGAGAAGGTTGCGAAATAGAACCATTACCGAGTTCCTCATTCATTGGAAGGGCCTACCGGTGGAAGATGCCACATGGGAAAGGAAAGAAGATATTGAGGCCCTCCAGAAGGAGAGCCACACTCATGTAAAATTTATACCATTTTAATTCAAGTATAAATAGGAAAAAGATGTACAAATCAAAATGTTTGCTATCAAATTATTAGAATAGGTATGGAAAAAGGCTATGGCTCAAAGAAGCCATCATTCTAGAAGAGTAGGATGACACAAGAAGGTCAATCCTTTATAAATGTAACGGCTCAAGGAAGCCAATGAGGGTAGCTAGGCTCAAGGAAGCCAACACCTCTCTATCTATGTGGGCTCAAGGAAGCCAAAGATGGGCTGCTTGACTCAAGGAAGTCAACACCCTGAGTAAGGGCTCAAGGAAGCCAAAGATGGGCAGCTTGACTCAACAAAGTCAGCACCCTAAGTAAGGGCTCAAGGAAGTCAGCACCCTTAGTAAGAAGGATGACTCAAGGAAGGCAGTCCATTTTAGTTGGACAGAGATGGCTCAAGGATGTCAGTCTCTCAAGATTGGTTAGAGATTGCTCAAGGCAGCCAATCTCCCGCATGTGGACAAGATGGCTCAAGGAAGCCAATCCCTCTCAATTGGGGCAATGGCTCAAGGAAGCTAACCCCTCTCAGTTGCCATATATGCAACAGAAACTAAGTAGTAATTTTTCTAACATTTATCATTACTTTGATTTATATGATTATATGTTTAACACTACTAATCTAAGTGCAGGTTCATCAAAGAAAGAAGACAAGAAAAAATTGCTTGAGGAGCAAATTCAAGGGGGGGGACTGTCATGTCCCCATTCGAATGCTAAATTTCTAGAACCAAACAACTAAGAGAAAGCTCCTTGTATTATCTTTATAGAATATTAATAGCCAATACAACATAAGACATTAGCAACTATGCCACACTTGATTAGCCACAAGACTCATTCACCATGGATGAGAAAGATGAGTAAATAAGTATTCAGATTCTCCATTCATAAGATATTGAGGAAACTGAAAATAGTGTTTGTATTCAAGGGCGAGGTTCAAACAAATAACATATCTTACGTCAGAATAACATTTAAGATATTGATGTCGAATCGGGAGCACTTATCGGGCGTCATTGCTGGTATGAATAACATACAAGACAACTTCTATGTTGACATGGGAGTTATTGTCAAATAGCATATTGAATTAAGAAATCCCCATATCGATGTCTTGCTAAAGCCATTTGATTATATCAAATATAGTATCGTAATAAATAGTTGAGGATAATCTGCGTATACAAAGAGGGATTAGTTATATCGATAATGGGCATTACCTATTCTTAATTGAAAATAATCATTATTGTTTATACACAAAACTGATTTTCTTACGATATGAAAGGGTACTATTAACGGCAACAAGAAGCAGCGATTTGGAAGAAATGGCGGACGTGTCCCTTAGAGCCACCTCATTGCATTATATATAAAGATAATCAAAATCATTTCGGAGGGGGTAGAAGGGAATTTGCGGGAAATGTTATTCCAGATTCCAGTTTAGAAGAAGCAAAAGGAAACTAGACGGGAAGGCCTAGTAACGTGCACAGTGAGATTCAAGGCTATTCATATCAGTCATAGCATTATAAACTCAAAATAATATTATGCCCAGATCCCAACAACAACAATTGTTTGTACTTGTTATATATACCAGAACGGATGATAGTCATCCATATTGTAATTGACAACATCGATTTGATTCATTACAAATATATGTTGTTTATTTGATCAGTGAGTCATTCTGCATCTAATAGGGATTGTCAACAATACTTTGCAGTATAAACTTAACTGTACAAATCATAGACAGCTAGTGGTTTGACCATTACCAACTATTATATCTAAGCTTATTGTGAGAACTAGTCAGTAATTGATCCATACCCCCTTTACTGTCTAATAAGGGACATTACAGAGTAGTTTAGAAGGAATTGGAGTATGGGTGGGTCAAGATCAATTTCAATGGGGCCTCTAAAGGCAATTCCAAAGCTAGTGGTGCAGGTTGCATTGCAAGGGATCGCAAGGGGGTGGTTCTCAATGAGATTAGAATGTTTAGGCATAACAACAAACAATGATGCAAAATTTAGGGAGGTTGTGCTTGGGTTGAAGTGTCGACTAGGACTAAAAGTAAATTGGATTCATCTGGAGGGTGACTCCCTAATAACAGTCAATGTGATTTGGTAGAAAACAACCTCAAATTGGAGACTCGAGAAATGGATCAAGCTGACTTGCGATTTGGCGCTTAAATTTGAAGGCTTCAAAATCACCTACACTTATAGAGAGGGTAAGTTTGTGGCAGATGAGTTAGGAAAACAGGCGACAGGGCAATTGTGACTGGCTCGGGTGACTTGTGATTGATGAGTTGGCTTTATTGTGGTGTTGAGTGGGTGGAAGGATTAATTTGACACCTATTTTTGGCTGATTGGACACTATTGATGTGACAGGCATATCTGGATATCATTTTGATGCCCTACAAACATGATTTTGATATGTATGTTTAGGGATTCACTCATACCATATTTGGGTATTTAGACACTTTGGACTTGGCACAGGCCGTTTTTTTTTTTTTTTTCGGGGGGGGGGGGGGGGGGGGGGGTGGGGGGTGGGGGGGGCTCGCAAGCATTTTTGTTGTTTGATTAAAATGTGTATGAAGGCATGTGGTTCCCCCATCGGTTATGTGAGTTATGTGAAGGTACATAAGGGATAAAGAAACATTTTTTTCGAGGCAATGTTTATTTATCAATTGTGTATATGGGGATGTTAAAGTTATTATGATATAGCCTGTGAAATTTTGAGATTTATATGTGTAGCGGGCTATAAAGCACTTGCCTTTGAGCAGGTGCAAATCACCTTGCTTGGTTAGAGAGAGAGAGAGAGGTTCGTTTGGTCTAACAAATAGGAGGCTGCAATGCATTTTTAAAACTAGCTATGGTTTAATTATTCATGCAGTGAAGGTAGTATTAGGTGAGTTCTTAAAGACAAACAATCGCCATAGGGTGAATATTGATGTCTTTGCAATGTTTTGGCCACTCTATTAGACACCAAGGAAACGAAAGAAATATAAAATTCTCTATGCTAGAAGCTTATCTGGAAGTGGTTTCTTGGCGAGATTGGGGACATGCTGGAAAATGTGGAATTGGGTTATGGCATCCCGCTTCCCAAAGACTACTACGTGGTGAGGTGTCAAGGCTGTGAAGTGTGGCGGCTTCAAAAATACAATGGCTCGTTGAGGATGACAAGGAGGAGGAGTTCGACATGGAAATCAAAGAGAAGGTGATGGATTCTGCAACTGTGGACATGGCGGCAATAGAGCTGGAGGAACATGCAGCTTGTGGGCCGATGTGTCCAATGAAGGCAAGGTTGGCAGCCAGGATGGAGAAACAGTTTGGGTCGTTATTACGAGTGTGGTAATTCTACTATAAAAGTATAGTGAATATAGTGTCTTTATTATAGTTAAGTTACAGTATGGATGTGCACTTCTAAGTTTCTCTCCATTTTGCTCAAGGAGGCATTTTGGGTGTGTCTACGTCACTTGTTAAGTGGTAGTTTTTTTTTTGTTGAATGTATTTTGAGTAGTTGACTAGCACAACCAGATAGGACAAAGGAAGACCAAAATTAATGCCATATTTTATATTATAAATAAAAAGGGTGTAGTCCCGTAACTACTATTTATTGATCAAAAAAATATAAAGGATTACCACATTAGCATAGTTTAACTTGGGAGCTACTTTGGTTATTATTTAAGTTACTGAAAATGCTTTTATATAAAATTGTCAAATGGTGTTATTGTATGAATTACTCTTATGCAAATGTTTTAGAAAGATACTTAGGAATTATGTGGCAAATGACTTATCAAAAAATCACTATATCATGAAACATAAATAGGTATAATTATATGAGAATTGAAGTTAACTTATAGTGGTAAAATTTTAAGTATGATTGGATAAAGGATGGACTTTTGTTATTGAGACAAAAATGAAATTACGTTAAGTTTTTAAAATGGGAATGTCTTGATATCATGCATGACGATTCATTTATTTTGTTATGGATATATTTCAGTAAGCATTATTGAAAGTATCAATATTAGATAACTAAAGTTGAATAAGACCTTGTTTAATGTTATTGATAATAACCATATGAGTATCCTATGCAAAAGCAATTGTTTGTGTACTTTTAAATATAAATTGAAGATTGAGTCAATTTGATATTTGCAATTGGTAAGGATGTTGGTAATGAAACATCATTAGTAATCAATGTACTAGTGCCTACCAAAGAATATGAAGAAGTGATAATAAACATAGTTGTCAAAGTAATCATCTTTAGTCAAATAAAAAAATTGTGAGCACCTTATAGACAAAGTAAAATTGAGAAAAAATTATTTTCTAGGGATATTATAGTTAAACCAAACACAAATTTGAGTAACTCACACCTAACCTTTTAAACTTAAAATAAAAAATAGTCTACATTTTGTCAAATATTTAATAATCCTCTAAGATTAGTCATTATTATCTCAAATTTTCTAGATGGTGATTGTTGCATTGCTTGAATATGGAGAAAATTGATCAACATTGATTTTCTCCAATTGAATGACTTGCGTATTGCTACGCATCTTCTTGTAAAAGATTCAAATTCTCTTTAGGTTGTTCTTTGTCATGTAATTATCAACACGAAGCTCTTTTTGTTCTACCATGATATTTGTTTGTTGGAAGTTGTCTTTCTGTCATACAAATATGTGTTGCTAAAAACAACACTATACATATATCCGCAAGAGAAATATCCACCACTATTTCATCAACAAATTTAGAACCAATTGTAAAGTTCAAATTATACCAAAGAATATGAAGAAGTGATAATAAACATAGTTGTCAAAGTAATCATCTTTAGTCAAATAAGAAAATTGTGAGCACCTTATAGACAAACTAAAATTTTTAAAATAAAAAAAAATCTAGGGATATTATAGTTAAACCAAACACAAATGTAACTCACACCTAACCTTTTAAACTTAAAATAAAAAGAATTCTACATTTTGTCAAGTATTTAACATTCCTCTAAGATTAGTCATTATAGTTAAAAAAAAATCTAGATGATTGTTGCATTGCTTGAACATGGAGAAACTTAATCAACATTGATTTTCTCCAATTGAATGACTTGTGTATTGCTACTCATCTTCCTATAAAAGATTCAAGTTCTCTTTAGGTTGTTCTTTGTTATGTAATTAGACAACATGAAGCTCATTTTGTTCTACTATAATATTTGTTTGTTGGAAGTTGTCGTTCTGTCATACAAATATGTGATGCTAAAAACAACACTATACATATAGCCACAAGAGAAATATCCACCACTATTTCATCAACAAATTTAGAACCAATTGAAAAGTTCAAATTATATTGCTAACTATTGTATAAACACTTTTTATCCAACCCCAATTATAGGGCTTATGGTGTTGAAACTTTTTAAAACTGAGATTATTAACCAGAATTTGAGCAACTAAATTGATTTGAAAACATATATCAAATGATGCATCAATCTTAGCACCATTAAATGTATTATGATGTTAAACAATGTTTCTTTTGCCAACAAACCAATCTTTCTAGTAGTGTGAGAATGTTTAGGATCTACTCTAAAGTGCTTTAAATCTCAATATCCCTATTAACCACTACATTTTTTCCATGCATGAAGGGTATAGAGTTTGTTATTACTTTTTTTTTCCCTTTTATGAGGGTTCTTTTCAAGATGCAACTTTCAACAACAATACTCTTTGTGGTCATGCTTGCTACAATAATTACAATGCACAAAAAAAAAATTAGAATGTGATATTTATCTACTTATTTCGAGTTTTTTTCACCTATCTTTGAAGAGGATAAAGTGTAACGCCCCGCCAGGAAACCTTGGAGGGATAAAACTAAAACACTAGAATTAAGAGCAAAAGTTTAGATCTACAGCCAGGATACTAAATAGGGAAACACAAACACTGAGATTTAGCAAAAGGTCAAGTTGAATGGGCTCAATTTAAAACCAGAGTACCCAGTGTTGAAACCAAGCTCTGATACCAAAACAACCAACCTGTTATTGCTTTCCTAGAAATCAAGTTGTAAAAGAGCAATGCAGAATTCCTCCTCTCAACTAATTTTTTTTTCAAGCAAATCAAAAACCCCAAAATTTTGTATGCAAATTCTCCTCCCTCATTCTCGTGAATGCACAAGTTAAATTGAAAAATTTTACCAAAAATATCCATTTTAGGTTAAAATATTTTCAACCAATTAAAACTTTACTCCTAAAGTGCATTTCCAAAAAATGTCTTTTTCCTCAAATTTTCATTGTCCAATTTAAATTAAAACTAAAATTTTCATTTCAAAAAAAGTTAATGAGGGAAATATTTGGTTTTTTTTCAATTTTAAATAACTTTTCAAAAAAATAAAAAACACATGATTTTAATTTCACAATTTAAAATAACAATTAATCAAACTCCCTAATTTAATGCATTGAACAAATTGATTTAGCAATTTATAATACTAAGGGGTCCTAATTAACTTTTATCCATTTATTTAAATATGCAAATAAAATGCATTCATTAATTAAATATTTTAAGATTTAATAATTAACTTCACAAAACACATAACACGCAACTCAAGTAAACCAAATAAATACATGACCTGCATACCAAACATAGAGAACTAACGGACGATTGACGATGCTCACTTTGAGCAAGGCTAGGGTTAAAATGTAGGGCCTTA
Source organism: Cryptomeria japonica (assembly GCF_030272615.1). NCBI lineage: Eukaryota > Viridiplantae > Streptophyta > Pinopsida > Cupressales > Cupressaceae > Cryptomeria > Cryptomeria japonica. The sequence goes on from NC_081409.1 coordinate 224,818,892, forward strand.
CAACTATCTCCTCCACTTCCATCGGGTCAATAAGGTACGCTCAGACTTGTGAAGTCAGATGGAGACGATGTCTCATACTTACACGATACTTGTACTTAGAATTCCCTGCGTCAACGAACCATATATGCATATATATACAACCACAGTATACACACCGGTGAAGGAGAATAGTGACGTTCCTTATCTGACCGAAGTGATTGAAGGAAAATCATCTCCTCGCATCCCATACACTTACAAACATGAAACATGTATATAACGCATCGCACTCATAAAATAAATGTGTCAGTCCATGTCAGTAATCCAATAAAATAACATTTAACTATCAATAAAGAAATACTGCATGAACAACATACATTGCAACACAAATTAAAGCATAATGCATCATAGCATAATGTCTGAGTAAAATATTACAATATAATGTATCCACTAATATCCACTGAAAAAATCAACTGAAGTCAAACATGAATCTAAAAAAAAGTCTGATCGAGAGAGGGGTACTGCATAAAGAATCATCTATTTTAAGATAATAAATATGAATACATGTATCTTTTATATTTATTAACTCAAAAGACAATACAAATTTATTAAGATGACCATAAAAATCTTATACACATTTTATTAAAAACTCTTAATCAAATATTAATACCATTATAGAAAATATTTAGCAAAATATTAATGAGATTAATTTCAACATCATTTTAAGTCAATCAAATATGAATATTGAATATTGAATATATGTCTATCGAGATGCGGCTAAACTAGCTCCAAAACCGCATGTTAAAACTCGTGTTATTGATTTTTCAAAAAATCTTGAAAAATCAAAGCTACAACTAATTCTGCTGATCACGATCAATGATCTATATTTTTTGCAAAAATCAATAACACGAAGGTTATTGATCTTACTATGTAGTTTTGAAGCTAGTTTAGCCACAACCTGTCTACCGACCTTTCATAAATGTCTATAAATGTTATTGTTAATCTATAATAGATTAGTTGTGAATACTTGCAGTTTAATTTTACTTTAGTAGGCTTGTAAAGTACTTTCCAAGAAGTAAGATTGATGTCTTTCACAGATCTTATAAATGTTTATTTATGCGTGATTTTTTGTATTTTATGTCAAAAAAGAATTAATGTGTTCTACCTAATGAATTCTTTTAGGTGCACAAATAATCAAGGCGGAAGAGTTTCTTGAGACAATAATCAAAGGTATGTTCAATGAGAACTAAGGTTAAGAGACACTTTTGTGGTATGTTTGTCTAAACTAGGCACATTAGCTTAAAGATATAAAATGAAGAAAATGTGTGCAATTTTATTTGTGTGTGCATGTGTAATACATCAAGTTGTGTTTTCTCCTCTATCTTAGTTAACATAAATTTCAGAATAATAAATGAAATTAAAATATTTCTTAATTTTAGATCAAGCAAATAATTGAATTTGTTTTGTTTTGTTTTTTTCTAATGAAGTGTGGATGTTCAAACAAATGTGCAAGCTTTTTCTCCATATTAAAGTTGATGAAGAAGAGAAAATTTTATAGAGTTTTGGACAAAGAAGTGAATGATTGAAATCGGTTCAATTAATTTAGAACCGAGTTGTTTGAATTATTCAATTTAGGAATATGCATGCATAAGTCAAAAGAATTAAAAAAGTTGCATCAGTTATCAGTGAAACCAATTACTTTTGAAAATAAATTAATCGTGTCATGTCAAATAATTAATTATTCATATGTACATGAATTTAATTAGGAATTAGTTAGTTAATTAATTAATTATGATATTAATGGATTAAAAATTAGGTTACTATTCAATAATAGTTAGTTAACAAAATGTAATAATAAGTTGCATTAATTTAATCGATTTTGTGATGTTAGAGTGTACTAGTTAAGATGAATTGATGTGTAGGATTAATGATAGAAGTTGGTGAAATTGAATTGTTTATAATCTTCAAATGAGTGTCTTATAGTTAAGTTTTATGCTTATTATGGTTTTCTTACAGGTGATGAGGAAGACTGGAATCGATTATTGATTAGTGGATTGATTCTTGGTGGAGAACCAATTACGTTAGAGGAACTTAATGGTGTTATTGAAAAGCGAATAGAGCGAACATTGATGCGAACAGTAAGATGATAGTGTTTTTAAGAAATTTAAGAGCAAACTCTAATATTGTGTTTATTTTTTGTTATTGTACAAGTAAAAAAATAATATTTAATTTAGAAATTAATATTCAAAAATTACATAGAAATGGCATTTAACTTGTGTTGTTTTCATTTACAGCTAAGTGGATCTTACCAGCAAAGGGTTCTTTGCGAGTATTTGAAAGAGATAAAATCAAGGGCTGAGTATTTAGTTCAAGAATTTCAAAAACGACAACCTTCTTAAAGAAAATGGGAAAATTGTGTATTTATAATTAGTTGATATAAATTTCATTGATTTATTTATTCACTTTTCTAAAAAGAAAATTGACCCATTATGAAATGTTTAAATAAACCTTTAATTTTTATTAGTTTAATGCTAACCATTTAAAGATCTTGTAATTTAGGGAAGGAAGAAAGCTAAGATTGATTGTTTTAATGCTAATTGAAGATCATGTAATTTAGGGAAGGAAGAAGATGGATTTTTCAATCTCGAACTAAAATATTTATAAAAGTTGATATTAAAATAAGAAGATAAATCGTTTAAAATGACTTTCTATTTAGTGTGATTAGGTAATTATATACTTTTTAAACAAGTTTCAGTAGAATTTTTGGAAGAAATAAATGAACATTGTTGTTGTTGTTGTTGTTGTTGTTGTTATCTCGAACTAAAATATTTATAAAAGTTGATATTAAAATAAGAAGATAAATCGTTTAAAATGACTTTCTATTTAGTGTGATTATGTAATTATATACTTTTTAAACAAGTTTCAGTAGAATTAAAGGAAGAAATAAATGAACAGTTTTGATGTTGTTGTTGTTTTCGTTATCATTATCTAAACAATATATTATTGATAAGGGATATTTTAAATTAAGTGAAGTTTGTTTATTGTCATGGTGAATCCTTCTTTGTGTTTTCAGCAATGAATTTAATACTAGACAACATTAATAAATTGGGATTGTACAATATTAGGATTGCGTCATATATATCTACATTAGCTTTTAATAAAGGTTACATTAGTAGGTTATTCTTTAAACTAGTGATAAAATTTGGGGTCAAAATGTACATATGGATACTATTGTAGTTTGTTTATCTTGTATATATTTGGTTGTGATAAATCTTATTAAAGATTACCTCTAGAAAAACCTTCCTAGTCTAATTGAGCCAAAGTAGAGGATATAATAACCGCTATCAACAATTAGCATGTCATCGTTTACGCTATATCCTTGAAGTGGATAATCTTATAGAAGTGTGAAAAACTAGTTCAAGATCCAACAATGAGGAGGTTAGAAAGTAGAGGATCAAAAATAAAATAAAATGAGAGAAAATTGTATGGTTATGAAACCACAATTTCTAACTATATTTATGGTTTCATGACTAGAAGTCATCAGCCAATGGTTTCATTCAAGTTAGACAAAATATGGAATTTGAAGGGATTTGACTACATTCAAATATTTTATATCTAAACTTCTATTTGGTACTAAAGATGGACATGAGAAAGGATTAAACTAATTTGCATGGTTTTTCTTTCAGCCTACATCACACTCAATTTTTTATTTTTATAAAAGCAAGAACATGGTTTCTAATTTGCATTGATCATTTGTGGTGTTTGATTCTCCTTGCACTTATTAAAAGAGTTATAAATGTCCCTTTACATATTGTAAAATATCATTATCAAATAGATATTAGTGACATGAGCTCACTCTTATAGAGACTTCTTCCCTTTTGAAGGTTTCTTTAGGTTCATCTAGTATCTAATCTACTTTTTGTCATTTATTCATATAAATGTGTATTTATTTACTTATTTTACAATTTTAATTCAATTTTAAATAATACTAAATTATATGAATTAATATTTTTAGCAATATTTCAAGTATAGAGGAGGTTTTATGTGGAATTTACAAGTAGGAAATGTAACTAGTAATTACTATAAGGAGTGTCTCTCATAACTATTAATTATTATAAGGTGAGGCTCTAATATTAATAGAATAATAAACCTATATGAAACCCTAAAATAAGGGAAATATACCTATTATTTTGTTAAAAAGGGGATATGACTTCATTTCCATTCAAATACAATGTTACTCATGGAATTATTATATTAGCTAATGAAGTTCAAATTTTATGTTTATATTGTGTGTTCAATATAATACTCCATGATCGCCTCAATTCATAGTTTTAGAGGGAGTTGTGATGGTTGCATGCAGGGGTTTCCTTTTCAACACAGACTAGGTATTGACTGGACCAAACCGTGTCTTCTTTTCTCTTCCTGCATGTGTGGAGGGGTGATTTTGGTTTGTGTAGGTGCACTAGGGGGTTGTTTTTGTTGGGCATGTTTTTTTCTTTCAAGTGGAGGTCTTTTGTACGTGGCATGTGGGTTTTTGTGTGGGGTTTCAAGAGGACGTGTAGTGTGGGTTGTGAGCGTGTGTTAGTTTTGGTGAGAGGGATTTTTCTATGGTTTGTTTTAGAGTGGGGGATTGTTCTCCCTTCTTTCACATGGATTCAGTGGGGGGAAATGGACGGTAGATTTTGTCTTTCCATGAGGCAATGGCTAGATTGGACCTGTATCCACCCATGCATGCAAGTGGTGATAGTTTAATAAGCAATTCCAAGAATGGGATTGGCTCGTCACAGTTTGGAAAATTTTGATTTCAAAAAGTGAATGGATGTTTGGAGCATACTGAAATTGATAGGTTCTAGTGATCCACCCAGGCTTGGTTGTTGAGGATGTGCATTATCTAACCAATCATGCTTTAATATATAAATTTATACGGATCTGGATTTCTCTACCTTTTCTAAAATCATGGGCCCAAAGGACATGGAACCTAGAAGGAGGCATGGAGGTCGTGATGGCAATAAGCAACTACATCATGGTGGTTTTCTCTTGTATTGTGAATTGTAACAAGGATTTTGAAGGAGAGACCTACTTTCGTAACCAAGTCGGGTTGTTTATCAAGCTTGGCATGTTGGTTTTAACCTTGAGGAGGAGTTGCCTTCAAAGGTTTTGGGCTTTTGGTTTGGGTTCAGCTACCTTGGTTTCCATTAGAGTTTTGGAAGAATGACATCTTACAAATGATTGCTTTGTTGCTTGGTAAACCAGTGGGTCCGTTGACACAAACACTAGGTAAGAAGGTAACTTTAGTTGCCCATGTTTTCATTGAAATTGAATTAAATAAATCTTTACCAAATTCGATGGAGATTATACTCGACTCCAATCCATGGATCCAATAGCTTGACTATGAAGCTCTCCTATTTCATTGTTAGTTTTGTCATGAGTACAGGCACATGCAAAGGAAATGTTTGAAATTTATACCTTCAAGGGCGTCTTCTAATGTGTTTCATTGATCTAAGACAAAGTTGAACAAAGGAAAAGGTCCACCTTTTGCAAGGGAGCCAAATAAGGAGGTTTTTATTTAGGTAAAACCCCATAACAAGGGTAGTGGATAGAAGAGGACCCTCAAGGATAGACAATTTGATGGGTTCTCTAATAGATTTGATACCTTGGAAGATCTTGATCAATAGGAGTTGAATCTATATGGCCTTGGAAGATCTTGATCAGCAAGAGGTAAATCTATATGGCCTTTGAAGATCTTGATCAGTAGGAGTTGCATATATATGGTTTTCTACATGGTGTGGACTCCAAGGAGATGGATAGGTTGGAACCAAGTGAAGATGTGAGGTAGGTTAAGTCACAAGATTTTTTTCTTGATCTTCAAATGGAGATAGGTTTGGTGCATATGGATTCTAGAGAACAAGATCCAAATAGGTAAATAGAGGTGATAGAGGCTTCACTCTTGGCAGTTATTTCTCCCCCAACAGATTTAGAAGTGGTGGATTCAAGAAAAGGAAGTAAACCCCTCCTACTCTTGGTCTTCAACAAAAGAGTTAAAAAGGGGGGGGACAATGGTTCCCCAATGGTGGGTGAAAGAAAGATCAAGACAAGATTAAGCTGATGGGTGAGACTTTGGCGAAATCATGTTTAGTTAAGACAATTGATTCACATTTTGCCAATCCTCATAAATGAGTATCTTATCTTGGAATGTTAGGGGTTTGAACAACATCCCCAGACAAAAGGTCATTCAAGATTTAATCAAAATTCCTTCTCCAAATCATGCATTTATTTAAGAATTTAAGATTTCCGTGGAGAGCCTGTTCAGTATTTCTCTCATTTTTTTGTCGAAAGGACATTGTCAGTGCATTAGAGCACTTGGTAGTATTGGGCGGATTGCCTCTATGTGGGATCCACATAAGATATATCCTCTATGGTGGATTTCTTGCAAACACTTTGATGATAATTGATTCCATTTTGGACTCTGGAGAAGTCTTCCTACTCACCAATGTTTATGTGTTGATAGATCTTCCTAGAAAAATCTAGCTCTAGGCCCATATTTGATATGTTTGTTCCCTTGTACCACTCCTTCTTTCAATCATCGCTAGAGATTTTAATGTGATTACTTGTTTGGAGGAAAAGAGGAGGGGAGTCTATAGACTTGAACCTTCTTCTTCAATTTTTAGAGAAGACATTATTTCCTTGAACCTAGTGGATGTTAGTCCAAGTAATGGTTCTTATACTTGGAGTAATAAGAGATGTGGCAAGTAGTATATTTTAGATAGATTAGATAGATTCCTTATCTCTAGTTTCTGGCTTGGCAACAATCGAACTTCCAACTCTGAGATTTTAGACTAGTGAGGTTCTAAGGATTAGCCTATTAAGCTTTTAGCTAATGTGTATAGTGTTAAGAAGAATCCTTTGTTCGAATTTCAACTTACATGACTAAGGGTTACTTCTCTATATTATCTTATGGCAAAATAATGGTATAAGGGTGTGCTTGGGTATGTTAGTGCTCTATATCCTTTTGTTAAAAGGTTGCAGTTTGTTAAGTTACGACTTAAGAAATGGAACATGTGATGCTTTGGAAATAGTTCCATGCCCAAGGCTAAAGCCCAAAAGTGTTTGAACTCAATAACCAATGTCATAAGGGACCAAGGTCTCACTATGGATCCCTCATAAAAGAATCTAAAGCTATAAAGGAGCTAGAGGAATGGGAACTACGAGAGGAGATCTATTGGAAACAAAAATCTTGGGTGTATTGGCTTTAGGCAAGAAACAAGAATACAAACTTTTTCCTCAACTCGGTCAAAGCCTCTATTATTTCTCCCCATGGCCGATAGGTTATCTCTTTTCAAGATATCTCAAAGCTATTCAGTAATTTTCTTCTTTGTTTAATGAGGACTCACCCCTTGCAAACTTGGAGGAGAATCTTGCTTAAACTGCATTCATTCTATTGTTTCTAATGAAATAATTGAGATTCTCAATAGGCCCATAACCCTAGAAGAGGTTGAATATATTCTTTCAAATGAAGGAAAGGAAATCCCTTGGCCTTGATAGTTTCTCGATTGAGTTCTTCCAAGGGTCCTCATATGTCAAAAGAAATGAATGTTGGCATTTGCATGAAGATTGCATTAATGATATGTTATATTGTCATTGATGTCAATTGAACCGGTAATGGTATTTATGATATTGTTGTTATTATTGATATTGTCTTGTAACCAGTAAGAAGAGCTTTATGGAAGATGTTGTAAACCAGTATATAAGTATGTGATTTGAACTAGTAACCAGTGTATAAGGTTAAACCCTTTCTATGCAATGCAACCAGTAAACCCTACCAGTTGTTTTTGTTAAACCCTAACCGATTAAGTTTGTTGAAATGGGTATGTTGGTTTATTATCTGATGTTGAGTGGTAATGATAGTGACACATGTGGTCATTGTATGAAGATAAGTTTAGATTGTTTTGGCGTGTTTGTTTGATTGTCTAGGGAATGAGCAAAGTGGATTGCATCTAATGCAAAGCGCGTGATGAGTTACAAGTCCGATGAAGCAATGATCATGGAGCGGTTGGAATTTTCTTGAAGAATGTGTATAGATTGCTATGTAAATCCAATGGTCACACTTGAACTGATTTGTTTGTAATCTCTATGAGAGAATTAAGTTTTTGTTGTGTTACCGACCTAATTGATTTGTATCTAAGGTCGATGAAGTTGTTTTGTAAAGGTGTTGGCAGAAATCAGTTGAGTGTGTGGTTGCCTAACCAGAGAATGAATCTGCAGTTTGTGTAAAGGCAAATTAAAGCTTAAAAGGATCTGATCAAGCAAATGTAGTGCTATTCAGACAGACCAAGAAAAACTTGTTGTCTTCTATCCCCTAATCGGGTAAGCTCTAACAAGCTTGGTTACTTCTTAAATCCTCTGACAAGGTGTTCCATTAGCTTGGATTCTCAAATCCACTACCAAGGTTACTCCTAACAAGGTATTTTCTTTTTATCAAGGCATTTGTAAATCCCTTAACCGGGTGATTCCTAACAGGATCAGTTCTTAATAGGACTTATTGTAAAAGCTTTAATAGGGTTGGCTCCTGATAGGGCGAACTTTGGAAGAGTTTAGATAGCTATCTTGTGAGTCTCACCTCACCATGGTTTTTACCTATTTGGGTTTTCCACGTATAAACATCTGTGTCATGTGGTGAATTTTTTTGTGGTTATGATCTTATTTGTTGATTTGATTAACTACTTAACTATTTTGATAAGGCATGATAATTGGAAGCATTGAGAGATAGAGTGTGTTGATATATAATTAATCATTTGGATGTTTACAAGATTAAAGTTGTTTACTGTTAAGTTTCTATAACAGTCAATCGGTATTCTTATGAGTATTGATCTTGACAGTGATATTTTATTGATAAGTTTACTTTGTGTGATTGAGTTTGAGTTTGGGAAGTTTGTATCATTTTTTCAGTATACTGATTCACCCCCCCCCCTCTCAGTAATCTACCAGATACTTATTCTTTCACCATTCCATCAATCGGTATCAGAGAATCTTAGGTCCTCTATAATCTAAAGCCTAACAGCTTGAGGAAAAGATCTTGTAGATCATGATGAAGAAGGAAGGTCTGAAGTTCAATAGAGAAAACTATAGGATATGGAGTGACAGAATGAAGATTTACATCAAGAGTTTGGGAAGTTGTTTGCATATGATGAACCGGCATGTTGATATGATGATAATGTATGTTGTCATTGATGTCAATAAGTGCAAGTGAATCGGTATGCAGATTAGAAGAAGTTGGTGTACCGGTATGAAGAGATGCAGTGAACTGGTGTCAGGGTTTCACTGAGTGTGACTACCGGTTGGTAGTTTCAACTCTAGGGTTTCAGGTTTGGCAATCTCGCTTGTGCAATACAACCGATGATATTTTGTGATGAGTTAGCTAAGAGATGAAGATGAGATCAAGATGCCATGTCAATTTTGTACGTGTGAAGGATTTCTTTGAGGATCTTGCATGTGAAGATCGATTGCATTAAATGTCTACCTCGGGAATGATCATTCTTCTTAGCTGTATGAGAAGAGAGCGTGATGGGTTACCAATTCCCATGTGCGGTGAAGAATGGACGATGCATATTGTCTTGTGATCTGTTTAAAATTGTATTGCTCTATGCAAAGTGTTTGGAAGGTCAGGATTGGACCGCTTGTATTGTAAACCTAAAATGCTTAGGGTTTAGGGTTTATGCTACCGACCTAATTGTTGTCTATAAGGTCGATGACATTTGTTATTGTAAGTGGTTGGAAAAAGTTGTGTGTATGTATCCGAGTGATGAGATACTTGCCAGACCAATGAAAGAAAACTACAGAGTGTGATTGCAAAGTAGAGGAACTGAAAAGGATCTGTCGTAGCATATAGTGTTGTTATTAGATCAAAGTTTTACCTGTTGTCTTCTAACCATTTCAATAGAAGGAAAATCCCTTTGACGGGTAGCTTTAATAGGCTTACTGTAAATCCTCTAACAAGGTGACTCAAGTTCATTGAGTTCTTTAAATCCTCTAGCAAGGTAACCTTTAACAGGGTATATAGTCATCCCTTAACCAGGTGATCTTTAATAGGATTGATTCCTAGTAGAACCTTATTGTAAAGTCTTTAACCAGACTAGGCTCCTAATAGAGCGAGCTTCAAAAGAGTTCAAAACAAGCTTGTGGGTATTCATCCCCACCGTGGTTTTTCCCATTTGGGTTTCCACGTGAAAAATCTGTGTCATGAGTTGTGCATTTTTCATGTGATGATTAAGTATTCCTTGGTTAAGTGATTATGCATGCAAAGCTAATGGTTATGGTATTGTTGATACACCACGTGCATATGTTTATGGGTGAAGTAGTTATCAAAGTATTGAATGTATCTGAAGGGTTCAGTTTTACCAATTTTTGTTGTCTGAAGCCTTATTGTTTTTAATCGGTATTGTCATGGTTAAGTTTAGTAATGAAGACAACCGGTTAGCATTGTTTTAACTTCATAAGAGATGGAGAAGTTTTTGTATGTACTGATTCACCCCCCCGCTCTCAGTACCAGTTAGGGTATCTGTTGTTCATCATTATTCATCAAAAGTCAATATTGGGATCATGTAGAAACTAAGTATATTACACCTACTGGAAATCTAACGAATGATCAAAAGAAAGAACAGCAAGAAAATCATCAAGCATTGGAAGCTATTATCAGTTCCCTGTCTGATGTTGAATATGTAGATGTTCATGGTCTTGAAACTGCATATGAAGTATGGAAAAAACTTGAAGAGATTTATAGCGGTGATGAACATGTTAAGATTGCTAAAGAGGAGAGCCTAAGAGGAAAGTTTGATGACATGAGAATGTCTAAAGGTGAGAATATCCAGCAGTGTGGTCAAAGGATAAAAGAGATAGTTGATGAAATAAAGTGTGCAAGAGAGAAAGTGGAAGATGTCACAATGATTAGTAAGGTACTGAGAACCCTTCTATCGATCTATGTTATTCAAGTTGCAGCTATTCAAGAGCTGAAGTCCATTGACAAAACTAAGGTAACTCTTGACTCTATCATTGGAAAACTTACTGCTTTTGAATTAAACGGCTATGATGGTAGTGTACAGAAATCAGAATCTACATTCAAAACTTTTGTCTCTAACCCATCTGTGAGAAAAAGTAGAGATACTTGTCATGGCTATGAATCTAGATCTAGCAGAGATGTTGATGATGAAGACAACCTAGTGGAACTTGAAGCATTGTTGGCAAAACGACTGCCTAGAGGCACTGGGAAATACAGAGGTAAACCACCTTTAAAATGTTTTGCATGCAACAAGATTGGTCATATAGCAGCTAATTGTCCTAATGGTGAAAATGAACACAAGAGAGACAAATTCAAGAAGTATAAGGGTAAAGGCAAGAGAGATTGTCTTATAGCAGTTGACAGTGGTATCACTGATGAAGAATCTGATGATGATGCTAGTGAAGATATTGTGTTTGTAGCTATTAAGGAAGATATATCAGATCAAAAGGCACTAGTGTCCAAGATGGATAACTCTGATGATTCGATCATTGACAGTGGTTGTTCACATCATATGACCGATGATCGGAGCAAATTTCTTTCCTTAAAGGATTTCGATGGTGGTGTTGTCAGATTTGGCAATGAATCACCCTGTATGGTTAAAGGTAAGGGAGTTATTTCTCTTAATGGGAAGAGTAGTGTTGAGGATGTCTATTGGGTTGAAGGTCTAAAGCACAATATTTGGAGTGTGGCACAACTTAATGACAGAGGATACCCACTGGAGTTTATAAATGGTATTTGCAAAATCTATGACAACAAAGGTGAATTGATTACAATCGGGAAACAAACCAGAGGTAATTTATTTCATCTTAATCCTAAAGTTAGCAACTGTTTGATTGCAAAGATAGGTGATAGTTGGCTTTGGCATAGGATATTTTTTCATATAAACTTTGATAAAATTGTTAAAGTGAGCAAGTCCAAGACAGTAAGAGGTCTGCCTCAGCTAGACAAACCGGTTAATGGTATTTGCAAAGAATGTCAGTTAGGAAAGATGACTTCTTCAACTTTCAAGAGCAAGTCCTTCTCAGCAGAGCACTTGTTAGATTTGGTTCATACAGATCTATGTGGACCAATAAGAACAAGAAGAATTCAAGGTGACAGATATTTCATGATCTTCACTGATGATTGTTCAAGGATGATGTGGATCACATTCTTGAAGGATAAGAATGAAGCTTTTGGTAAGTTCAAGGCATTGAGGGCCTTAGCTGAGAAAGAGAGTGGCAAAAAGATAAAATGTATAAGAGTGTTGATGTTTGAGTAGAGGAATGTCCTGAAATCTTAAAAGAAACCAGTTCAAAGAAAAAGGATGAAGATCCTTGCATTTTTCTTTTGGAACCTGAAACTGTTAAATCAAAAACCGGTAAAGCGAATTCGGATGCACTTGTTAAACCGGAAAAAATAAATTAAGAAGAAGATGATAATGAAGAAGTTGAACCTGAAGAGAATGATCATGTTATTCCTAGGTATGTGAGACTGAACCACAATCCTAAACAGATTATTGGGGATAAGGATGTTGGAGTACTAACTAGAAGGAGAATAAGAGAGAACTCTTGCATGATCTCCACCATTGAACCTAGAAGTGCTAAGGAGGCATTTGTTGATGATCATTGGGTTAAAGCTATGGAGGAGGAATTGGATCAAATTGAGAAGAACAACACTTGGACCCTAGTACCCCAACCGGTAAATAAGAATGTTATAGTTACTAAATGGGTATTCAGAAACAAGTTAAATGAAGATGGTGTTGTAGTTCGCAACAAGGCAAGATTAGTCTGCAAGGGTTATGTGCAAGAAGAAAGAGAAGATTATGGTGAAACTTTTGCACCAGTAGCAAGACTAGAAGGTGTCAGAACTTTACTTGCATTTGCAGCCCATAATAAGTTCAAGGTATACCAGACGGATGTTAAGTCTGCATTTTTTAATGGAATATTGGAAGAAGAGGTATACATAGAGTAGACAGATGGTTATGCTTTGACAGATGAGAAAGACATGGTATGCAGATTGCACAAAGCTTTGTATGGATTAAAGAAGGCACCCAGAGCATGGTATGAAAGGCTTCATACACATCTGATGAATAGAGGCTTTGTAAGAACCAGTGATGATAGTAATAATTATCTCAAGTCTGAAGGAGATGAAATATAGGTCAGTGAAGTATTTGTTGATGATATTATTTTTGGAGGTAATGATATCATGACCAGCAGTTTTGCAAATGAAATGAAAAATGAGTTTGAAATATCTTTAGTAGGGGAAATAAAAAATTTCATAGGCTTGCAGATACAGCAAACGAAGAAAGGTATTTTCATTACACAATCTAAGTATGTGAAAGAGGTTTTGAAGACTTTTGGCATGATTGACTGTAAACCAATTGGAACACCAATGGTTACAGGTTGTAAGTTGTCCAAGGAAGATGAATCTAAGTCTATTGATGAAAAGGAATACAGGTCAATGATTGGCAAATTACACTATGTTGTTCACAGCAGACCGGATATAGCCCATGTGGTTGGTATAGTTGCTAGATTCTAGAAGAATCCAAAGGAAGCACATCTGATAGCAACCAAGAGAATTTTTAGATATCTAGAATGTATTGTTGACTATGGATTATGGTATCCATATGTAGGAAACTTTGACTTGAAGGTGTACACAAATGTTGATTGGGCAGGAAATGTTGATGACCCGAAAAGCACTGTCAGTGGAGCATCCTTTCTAGGAGGAAGGCTTGTTTCATGGAGTAGTAAGAAGTAGAGTTGTACTTTACAATCTACTGTTGAAGATGAGTATGTTGCAGCTTATATGAATTGCACACTAGCTATTTGGATGAGGCACATTTTGGAAGGTTTTAAGATGAAAATCTCAGAACCTATAAAGATTTTATGTGATAATACAAGTGCCATAAATATTTCTAAGAATCCTATTTTGCATGCATGAACCAAGCACATTGAATTGAAGTATCACTTTTTGAGAGAAAAATTTCAAAGTAAAGATGTTATCTTAGAGCATGTTTCTACCAAGGAGCAACTTGCAAATATCTTTACCAAACCTTTTCCTAAGACTACATTTGAGTGTCTTAGAAGTCAACTAGGGGTTGTACCCCTTCATGAAGTTAGTTGAGCATGATGTTGATTGCATCAGTCCCTGAATCGCTTGCAGAATCTTAGAAGGATTGATGTAGAAGTAGATGTATTCCACAGGAGGAGCATCAAGTTGTAATATGTTGTTGATACACAGTGAAATTTTGATATTACATGTTTTACTTTCAATTTGGCATTGTTGTCAAAGGGGGAGAACAATTATGTGATTGAGGAGAAGAATTATGTGATTATAGCAAAGGGAAACCAGCAACGGGCTGAAGACAGAGAGAGCATGGTAAATACTTGGTAATGTAAACCAAGATTCCTATTCACCATTCACAGCAGCAATCAAAGGAGTTGATATTTGTATTGCCATCAATGTCAAAGGGGGAGATTGTTGGCATTTGCATGAAGATTGCATTAATGATATGTTATGTTGTCATTGATGTCAATTGAACCAGTAATGGTATTTTATGATATTGTTGTTATTATTGATATTGTCTTGTAACCGGTAGGAAGAGCTTTATGGAAGATGTTGCAAACCGGTATATAATTATGTGAGTTGAACCGGTAACCGGTGTATAAGGTTAAACCCTTTCTATGCAATGTAACCGGTAAACCCTACCAGTTGTTTTTGTTAAACCCTAACCGATTAAGTTTATTGAAATGGTTATGTTGGTTTATTATCTGATGGTGAGTGCTAACGATAGTGACATGTGTGGTCATTGTATGAAGATAAGTTCAGATTGTTTTGTCGTGTTTGTTTGATTGTCTAGGGAATGAGCAAAGTGGATTGCATCTAATGCAAAGCGCGTGATGAGTTACAAGTCCAATGAAGCGGTGATCATGGAGCGGTTAGAATTTTCTTGAAGAATGTGTATAGATTGCTATGTAAATCCAACTATCACACTTGAACCGATTTGTTTGTAATCTCTATGAGAGAATTAGATTTGTGTTGTGTTACCGACCTAATTGATTTGTATTTAAGGTCGATGAAGTTGTTTTGTAAAGGTGTTGGTAGAAATTAGTTGAGTGTGTGGTTGCTTAACCGGAGAATGGATCTGCAGTTTGTGTAAAGGCAGATTGAAGCTTAAAAGGATTTGATCAAGCAAATGTAGTGCTATTCAAACAGATCAATAAAAACATGTTGTCTTCTAACAATTACAGCAGAATTGAAATCCCCTAACCGAGTAAGCTCTAACAAACTTGGTTACTTCTTAAATCCTCTAACAAGGTGATCCATTAGCTTGGATTCTCAAATCCTCTACCGAGGTTACTCCTAACAAGGTATTTGCTTTTTATCAAGGCATTTGTAAATCCCTTAACCAGGTGATTCCTAATAGGATCAGTTCTTAACAAAACTTATTGTAAAAGGTTTAACAGGCTTGGCTCCTAACAGGACGAACTTCAGAAGAGTTTAGATAGCTATCTTGTGAGTCTCATCTCACCATGGTTTTTACCTATTTGGGTTTTCCATGTATAAACATTTGTGTCATGTGGTGAATGTTTTTGTGGTTATGATCTTATTTGTTGATTTCATTAACTACTTAACTATTCTGATAAGGCATGATAACTAGAAGCACTGAGAGATGGAGTGTATTGATATATGATTAAGCATTTGGATGTTTACAAGATTGAAGTTGTTTACTGTTAAGTTTCTATAACAGTCAACCAGTATTCTTATGAGTATTGATCTTGACAGTGATATTTTATTGATAAGTTTACTTTGTGTGATTGAGTTTGAGTTTAGGAAGTTTGTATCATTTTTTCAGTATATTGATTCACCCCCCCCCCCTTCCAGTAATCTACCAGATACTTATTCTTTCATCATACCATCAATGAACTCTACTTTCCTTGTCCTCATTCCCAAAAGGGGAGAATCTAATTCTTGAGACGTATTCAAGCTAATTATTTTGTATGATTTCATGTATAAGATAGTCTCAAAGTTAATTGCTAAGAGAAATAAGTTGTGGCTCAATAAAGTGGCATTTGAGGAACAAGGAGGTTTTGTGGTAGGAAGACAAATTCTAGATGGTGTGTATGTGGTGGCTGAGACTATTTATTCCATGAAGATATCTAAGGAGAAGACAATGTCCATCAAATTAGACATGGCCAAAGCTTATGATTGAGTCAAATGGTCTTTCCTCTAAAAAGTATTTGTTGCCTTTGGGCTTGGAGACGAATGGATTAGGTGGATTATGAGTTCTATTACTTATACCTCATACTCTATTTTGATTAATGAGGAACCTTCTAATCTTTTTTGTGCTACAAGTAGACTTAGAAAAGGGAAACCCCCATCCCCTTATCTATTCATTCTATTGGTAGAAGGCTTGGAAATATTCTTAAAATCCCAAGTGACACAAGGGTTGATTGAAGGGTAGAGATGAAACAATGATTTGCCTATTTATTCACACTTACAGTTAGTGGATGATACTGCCTTGATGGATATGGCTAGAATCAAGGAAACTAACATCAAGCGGGCTTTGTACATCTATCTCATAGTCTCTAGACTGAGAATCAATGAAGGTAAGTCATCTATTTTCTTCTTTAATACTCCTCTTATTCAAGCTATAATTCCTCGCATTCTAAGATTTTAGATTGGCTCTCTTCCCTTTAAGTATCTAATTATCCCCCTCTGTTGGTTTGTTTCCTAGAGGATGCTAGACTAAAATTATTGATAAGTTTCAAAGCGGAGTAAGTCATTTGACCATTAGATGGCTTCCATTGGTCAGGAGAGTGCTATTACTAAAATCAATGCTTTTGACTCTTCCTATTTATAGATGTTAGGTGCAAATTGTGCCATCAAGTTTTATTAAAGAGTTAGACTCTCTCTCTTAACATTTATTATGGGTCGATAACATATCTTCATTAAAAAAGAGTTTCATGACTTGGGAGAATATTTGTAGACCAAAGCAGGCAGGTGGTTTTGGTTTGCGTAAGGCTTCTATCACTAGTCAGGCTTTCACTGCTAAGCTTTACTTGAGGTGGTGCTCTAATCAAGACTAGGCTTGGGCTATGATTCTTTCTTGAAAATACTTGGGGAATGTAGTAATAAAAGATGTTCTAAGGGTCTGCTTGGTTGGCAAGGTATCTATGATCTAGGAAACTCTTAAGTGTGGCACTAGTTTGATTAAGAGGGAGTTGTTTTGGATATGCAAGAAAAGATCTTAGGCCCTTTTTTGGCATGACCCTTGGGATGGGTTTCCCCATATTATGGCTCATTTTATGCACATTCAACATCTTTTCCATTGCTTTTTAGCTATTGGTTGGTCTCATGTAGAAGACTTCAAATTTTCTCAAAGGTTGGGCTAGGTGGAGGTTTTTTAGTGGAAGGAGCCTAGTGACTGGCCTCCAAGAGGGTGTCCAAAGGATAGGGAGGAGTTAGCACATATTTTGGCTTGTAGAATTTGCAATTCCTTGTGGAGAAAGGACACTTTATCTTGGAGCCTTGACCCAAGAAGGTTGTATTTTGTTGTCGTATGGTGGTGGAATTAGGGTTTCACCAATTAGGATAGTAAAATCCACCAATTTCACAAGATCAACCATACATTAAAAAGTGTGCTTGAATCTAATAGATCTAGCCACGATTCAATTAGGAAAATGGTTGAGATGTTGATTGGATTACATGTTTGTTTGTTCCCCTTTTTTGAGTCAAAATTGGATTTGAATTGTAAAGTTATACGATAAAACAGTAGAGAATTGGAGTAAAACAGTAATAACAGAGTGTTCCATATTTCAAATAGAGCCACAGACAAAGATCTGAGAAGAGGAAGTGAGTCAAAACATTTAGGTAAAATTTTGGGTTGAATTGTCGGGACTAGGGTGGTAGTGCAACATGGTCCTGCAACTTTTGGACATGCAAGCAGGATGCTTTCTAGATTAGGGAGATGCACAAGATCCACTATCAGAAGATCAAGAAAAATTCTCAAGACCAGGGGGTTGTGGATAGGAGTTTTCCTTGGGCCAAACCTCAATTTAGGAATTAACCCTGAATTGAATTGAAGTAGAACATGTAAATAATGAAGTAAATGTTGAGAAATATACCTCAGATCTCTAATGGTTTATTGAAGATTGATGATGCAATTATCTTTAGATGTGATCACGAATGTTGAATGAAATAACATGACAAACACATGAACATGAATTACCTAATCAAATGCACATGCTTGTATGAAGATTGATGTGACTTTTATCCATGATGCTCGAAGGATATGGTGGGATTAAATGTTTCCTTGAATGGTCTCGAATGCACGAATACTATGACATATTATGGATGGAGTTTTGGATCTTAAATGGTTTGATAGGATGTCCTTATATAGGGTTTCCTAGGTAAATTACTAGTTGGTAAACCTCCAACGGTCAAATGGAACCACGAGGACCAAAATCCATCGGGGAGGGGAAATGCCCACTCATATTTGAAATGAATCATATTTAAGAGGACTAGGGCAGTGGGGTTCCCTAGTCACCAAACAATAGGACAAGCAGACCAAAAAATCAGGGGGGATAGCCTCGGGATGGAGTCCACTCATTTGTGCACACAAGTGACATTAGATTCATAATTAAAAAGGAGCCAAAACGGGCCTAAGGGGAATGAAGATAGGATATGTTAAAGTAGAAGCACAAATATGAGGTGTGAATTGTACAAGGTTACAATCATTGATGCTACATTTATCCCCCACTTAATGGGAGTATGAGCCTATGCAAATGCTCACTAGTAAAGTAGAAAGATGAGGAAGAGAGAGAGAGAGAGAGAGAGGATCAACTAGGAGTGAGATCACAAAGAGATAAGACATTGCTAATTTTGAGGAACCAAGCCCCCAATCTTAGGATCTTAACTCATGAAATCCCATGCAAGAACACACAAAATAATATGAGGACAAAAAATCTAAAAAAAGATAAAAGACGCAACACAAGGGGTTAGTACTAAAAACAAAAAGCTCCAAGTCAACTAGTTAGAGACCTCAATAGTCAAAATGTATCAACTACTATTCTCATTTGTGGAATATTATTACAAGAATACAAGTGGTCACCTGAAAAGAGAAAGAGTGTGCATCAAGTGATGAACCATGATCCATTAAGTATCAAAGCTATGAGGTCATGGGAAGGAGAAAGGAGAGAACATGGATGCCACAAACTAGCAAGTTATGTTATGATAAAAAGCAAGAGATGTCATGGAATTCATAGGCTAGCAGGTTGTGTTATGCTAGGTGATCCACAAGAACATGAATACTCATAGCACAAGTTGTGTTATGTTATGTGATTCATGTAGAGAAAGAGAGTCAGAATAGTCTAGCAAGTTGTGTTAACCTAGTTCCACTCATCTCAAAAATATCGCACAAGGAGGATTAAATAGTCTAGCAATTTGTGTTATGCTAGTCAACCCACTTAATTAAGTTGAAAAAGGAAGAGTTGAAAGGTCTAGCAAGTTGTGTTATGCTAGTTAACTCATCCTATTGCATATGTCGTCATCTAGTTTCAAGAGTTAAACAACTCTACTAAGAATTTAGGTCTGGTTTTGAGCATGCAACAACCTATATAAGACATGAAATTGAAAAACAATATGTATGGTTTTGGGAATGAAAACATCTTGTCTAAGAGTTAGGCTTGGTTACAAGCATGTACACCCTATATAAGACATACAAAAGGACTATGTTTGGTTTCAATAATGAAGCATCTCATCTAGGATTTAGTTTTGGTTTCAAGCATGCAACAACCTATATAAGACATATAAAATGACAACCAAGAAAGGTAATCAACAAGTTGAATCAAAAATATGGTACAAGGAGGGTGTGATGTATGACCCCCCTTAAGATGTCAACATAGCGGTATGTTGATGTCTTAAAGAAGCTAGAAACAAGTATACACACCTTCATCACCAAGGAGATATCCTTTAGGCAACAATGTACATAAAACCAAGCCAAAGAGGCATAACTCTTATAAGCAAGGAAAAGATAGTTGTAAAAGAGATATCTTGTAACAAGTGTAAAGGTAATCCTTTGGAGGAGGAGGAGGAGAAAGATGTCTTTTCTCAAAGACATCTACCTCCGAGAGAATATTTTGAACAAAAATAACATCATTGACCAAAAGAAAGGAAGGAGAACAAGAATTCGTGCCTTCCTCCTATTGCTAGGTAAAGGGATTCTTGATAAAGGGATGACACACTTTTGACCCTAAGTGAGAGGTTCATTTATAATGGACATACATTGTCAAGTGAAGAAGAGATACTCAAGGATACACACCTCTTGAATAAGAGAGAATCCTTGAGAAAACAAACAACTTCACACGAGGAATAACATTGTATCATAAGAAAACACAAGTTATCCTAGGAAAAGTGGATCCTTAAAAAGTATAGGAGATAGAAGATAGAATCAATGCCCTCCAAGCATAGGGACAAAGAGAAGTTTTTCACTCCCTCCAAAGAGAGATTATGCATAAAATATGTACCACTTAAATCAAATAATAGGTCCTAACTAAGGAACACATATGTACTTGCATGAAGGACAATTTCATGCAAGAAAAGACATCAAGTAATTTAAATTATAACTCAAAAGAAAAGGCAATCTTTTAAAAGAGAGAGAGTTGAATATATTATCCTTGCCCCTCCAAGTGAGGAGACAAGGAAGAATTATGTTGTTGTCCAAGTATGATTGAAATTGAAGATGTGTCACCACACATGATAAAGAGCCCCCAATAAAGTTAAAATATTGATTTCATAGGGTGAGGAGCAACATAATAAGGTAAATGGAGTGTTAAGGCACTACCTCTTCACAGGGAAAAAATACAAGATTAGTTGTAAGAGCTATGTGATCTTGATCGTATTGGTCTTGAACAAATTCTTTAAAAGCTTTATAATTTTTAAGATAATGAGAATAACAATGATGAAAAGACAATACTCATTACCTTCTTTGTTCTTCTTATTATTATATTTATGAAAGGAAATATCACATGTGTATCATACTTCAATCTTCAAATGATTCTTGTAGCTATTTTTTCTTGATTGTCAATATGGCTAGGTTTTATCTCTTGAGTGTTGGCATTATAACAGACAATGGGAGATTGTTGCCATTTCAATAAGGATATTGAGAAGGTTGTTGATGATTATGGATATAACTAATTAAGGATGATTTACTGTCTTAATATTATTATTTTATCATTGATGTCAAGAAATTGATTTTCTAAATTAGTATGATGTTTCCATATCTTGAGAAGTATGATTTGATGAGTATAAAGGTGTCGGTAAAAGACACATAAATAATATGATGAATAAGGGGATGAATAAGTTATTCAATGGGCAACTATTACCGAGTTAGACAATGTTGAGATCATGATGTTTAGATTGTTTTGATATCATACATATGTTATTTTTTGTAAGGTTAATACTATACTATGTTACCGAGCAAAGAACCTAGTCGGTAAACCCTAAAGAACCTAGTCGGTAAACCCTAAGGTTATCGCTATTGGTTAATGAAGATAGAGTGTCTACCGAGTAAAGTTTAGTATTTACCGAGTTGTAACCGAGCTGTAACAGAATGCATCAAATGGTTACATGCGTTATTTAATGAAGGGAGCTGATGAGCTGGAACTGATTAAATGATTGGTATGTCGTGCATAAAGTTTGTTAAAGAATCTATGGCAAAGGAAAATCGGCATGAAGATCTACAGCACAGATTGAACCGCATACCCTAGCACAAGTTCTAAGGCAGGGTAAAACATTTTTCAGATCGAAGAATACATTGAACCTGGTCAAAGTTTGAAGATCTGATGGCTATGATTGATCATGGGAAATGTGATCAAGGAGATTAAGCAGTTGGCAATTGTTTATAAATAGGGAACCGTTGATAAACAATGTATGTGGGCAAGTGTATGCACAGGGATGCTACATAGTAATTACCAAGCACAGAAGCTTGAAGAATTGTTTGTATAACAGAGTATAGAGCCCAGCAGATGGACAAGTTAGTTCTATGTCTAGATTGTATTGAGCAAATAAGAATATGCTTTAGCATTTTAGATGTGAAGTTGCAGATAGATTTTTATTACTGTTATTTTGTGAAGTGACAGAAAATCTCTTAACCGAGTGGACTTAATAGTCTTATTTGTAAAACCCTCTAGCAAGGTGACATTCTGATTGAGTGTTTGAGATCCTTTAACAAGGTCACTTCTAACAAGGTGAAGATCCTAATAGATCTGAGGGAAATCCCTTAACCGGGTCACATCTAGCAATGTGTTTGTAATCTTTAACAGGATTTGCTTTTAACCGAGCATACTCTAGAAGAGTATATTTCTTAGTGGGTCGGAAATCCCACAGTGGTTTTTCCCTATTTGGGTTTCCACGTTAAATCTGGTGTTATGAGGTTTATGATGTTTATATGCTTTTGAGTTTGCATGTTTAACAGTTTTGGTTATATCACTGAAGTATATGTTACCGAGGTTGAATCTAATGTTTTTATGGAAGATTAAGTTTGTATGATTCACCCCCCCCCCTCTCATCTTATCAACTTGGCATCTGTACTTAACATTAAGTATTAGAACTATCAATTGGTATCAGAGCTTTGGACTCTGGAATAAAATTTTAAAGGTACTTGAGGCAAAGATCCGAAGATGTATAAGAGGGATGCACCGAAGCTGAACAAGTCAAGTTTCTCTACATGGCAGAAAAGGATGAAGCTGCACCTATCAGGAGTTGGAGAATATGTTGTATATTATCTGGAGAATGATTTCATTACACCGAGCACCTATCCATTGTCAATGGAAGAGATAAAGGAAAAGCAAGAACATATCCAAGCAATGATTGAAATAACATCTGCATTGACCAACTCAGAGTTTAATGATCTAGAAGGTTGCAATGATGCGAAGGCAATGTGGGACAAGCTCATATCTGTATATGGCAGTGATGAACATGTTCAAAGAGAAAAAGTGGACAGTCTAAGAGGGCAACTTGAATCTATGAGGATGAATGAAGGTGAGAACATAACTCAGTACAGTACAAGACTAAAGGAGATTGTCAATCAAATCAAAGGAGCAGGTGGAACAATTGAAGAAAAGGATATAACAAGTAAGTTGTTAAGAACCCTTCTACCAACTTATGCAATTAGAGTCTCTGCAATCAATGAATTAAGGTATGTACCCAATATGTCAGTTTCTTTAGATGCTACTATTGGTAAGCTACATGCATTTGAGTTAAGTAATTTTGATAACAGTGGGTCTTCAGTAAATAAAGTTGAATCTGCATTTAGTTCTTTTCATCTTGATGAATCTAATAATTACAATGAAAGAAAGTATAAGTACTGTGAGGGAGATCATAGTGGAGCAAGTGAAAGATTTCGTAGGAACATGGAGGAATTACACAAACTGTATGAGGAAATCAGAAAGCAAGAAGAGTTTGAAGCACTATTAGCCAGAAGGTTACCGAGAGGCAAAGGTAAGTATAAAGGAAAACTACCTTTGAAATGTTTCAATTGTGATAAGATAGGACATATGGCTTCTAACTGTCCTGACAAAGATTCTACTGAAAAGAGAGATTACCGAGATGATAGACAGAAAGACAATCATTACAGAGGACACCGAGACTTCAGAAGAAGAGATAGAAAGACATGCTTAATAGCTGATGAGGAATCCAATGATGATAAATCAGATGAAACTAATACAGAGGAAGTAGTTTATGTGGCTATCAAAGATGGATCAGATGAAGAAAGGTATGAAGAAAAAGCCCTAATATCTCACATAAATACTAATGATTCTTGGATCATAGATAGTGGATGCTCACATCACATGACTGGTGATAAACACAAGTTTGTTATGTTAGAAGATTGTGATGGAGGCTATGTAAGATTTGGTAATGATGCACCATGTCCAGTAAAAGGTAAAGGATCTATAACACTTCTTGACAATGCAAGATGCAATGATGTTTATTGGGTTGAAGGTTTGAAATTCAATTTGTTGAGTGTAGCACAGCTAAACAATACAAGATACCGAATAGAATTTCAGAAAGGAATTGTCAAAGTTCATGACAAGAACGGAAAGTTAGCTGCTACTGGGACACAAACAAAAGGTAACACATTTCACCTTGACTCAACTTGGAATAAGTGTCTGTATGCAAAGATAGATGATACCTGGTTATGGCATAAAAGGTTTTGTCAAGTAAATTTTGATAATCTGATCAAAATATGTAAGAAGCACCGAGTAAGAGGTCTACCGAGTTTGGAAAAACCTGAGAATGCTATGTGTCGAGGATGCTAGATGGGTAAGATGACAAGATCAAGCTTTACAAGTAAGTCTTACACTTCTAAGAGAATTTTAGATCTTGTGCACACCGATCTTTGTGGGCCTATGAAAGTTCAAAGTTATTATGGTGATAAATATTTCATATTATTTGTGGATGATTACTCAAGGATGATGTCAGTTATGTTTTTAAAAGAAAAATCAGAAGCTTTTGAAATGTTTAAATGGTACAAGGCAAGAGTTGAAAATAAAACAAGAAGACAATTGAAATGTCTTAGATCAGATAGAGGAGGAGAGTTCACATCTGATGAGTTCAACTTATTCTGCAATGATCATGGTATTAAAAGACAAGTCTCTGCACCGAGAACTCCACAACAAAATGGAATAGCTAAGAGAAGAAACAGATCTATTGTGGATTGTGCCAGAACCCTGATGATTGAAAAGAAAGTGCCACAAACATTTTGGAGAGAATCAATAAGCACAGCAGTTTACACCCTGAACTGAGTACAACTGAAGAAAGGAACTATGAAGACACCATATGAAATCTGGTATGACAAGAAACCTAATGTAAGTTATTTCAAAATCTTTGGAAGTAGATGCTATGTACACAAAGATGATAGAAATGGCAAGTTTGATTAGAAAAGTGAAGAAGGAACATTTCTTGGTTATTCTTCTAGAAGCAAAGCATTTAAATGTCTGATCAAATCATCTAAAAAAATAGTAGAAAGTACAAATGTGAAAATTGATGAATTTGTAGAAAGAAATGATGAAGGAAATTCCAAGGAAACAGAAGACTATGATGAATTTGTCTATGTTCAACCGACAAGTCTTACCGAGAAAACTGTTGAAGAAAATGAAGAGAATATCCAGTTACCGAGTGATGAAGAAGATCATACAGAGCCTACCGAGCCTGTATTAGCCAAATATGTCAGAAGACATCATGCGTCAAGTCAGATTATAGGAGATAAGGATGATCCAGTTATGACAAGGAACAAACTGAGATAGAATACATGTCTAATATCTGAATTTGAGCCGAGAATAGTGAAAGAGGCATTTAACAGCGAAGATTCGATAAATGCTATGACAGAAGAGATTGATCAAATCAAGAAGAATGACACATGGACATTGGTCCCAAGACCGAAGGACAAAAATGTAATCGATACAAAGTGGATTTTCAGAAACAAGCTGAATGAAAAAGGAGAGGTCATTCGAAATAAAGCAAGACCAGTTTGCAAAGGTTATGCCCAAGAAGAAGGAATTGATTATGGTGAAACTTTTGCACCTATGGCTAGACTAGAAGGAGTAAGAACATTGTTGGCATACACTGCTTACAAAAATTTCAAGGTATATCAAATGGATGTCAAATCTGCATTTCTAAATGGTATATTAGAAGAAGAAGTTTTTATTGAACAACTTGAAGGATTTGTTGAAGACAAGAGTAAAAATCAAGTATGTAAATTGAACAAAGCATTATATGGTTTGAAACAAGCACCTAGAGCATGGTATGAAAGATTGCACTCTTATTTGATTAAGATTGGTTTTAAAAGGATAAGTGAGAACAACAATATGTACATGAAGAATGATGAAAATGGAATACTGATCTCAGTCATATTTGTTGATGATATTATATTTTGTGGAAATGAAATGAGCAAAGAATTTGAGATGTCATTAATTGGTGAGATAAAGTATTTTATAGGTTTACAGATACTGCAAATGAAAAATGAGATTTTCATTACTCAATCCAAGTACATAAAGGAAATCTTGAAGAATTTGGAATGGAGGATTCAAAACCAGTAAGTACTTCTATGACTACCAACTGTAAGTTATCAAAGAATGATGAATCTACATCTGTTGATGAGACACTTTACTGATCCATGATTGGAAAGCTATAATATGTTGTTCATAGCAAGCCAGATATAGCACATGCAGTAGGTATAGTTACAAGATTCTCTGCAGATCCCAAGGAAACACACATGACAGCAATCAAAAGAATTTTTAGATACTTGAAAGGCACTGAGGATTATGGCTTAGTATATCAAAAAGGAAATGACTTTGATTTAAAAGTTTATACTGATGCTGATTGGGCAGGCAACATTGATGACAAAAAAAGCACAAGTGGAGGAGCTTTCTTTTTAGGAGAAAGACTAGTAAGTTGGCTAAGCAAGAAACAAGGATGTGTTTCACAGTCAATAGTAGAAGCTGAATATGTTGCTGCAGCATTAAATTGTACCAACATAGCATGGATCAAACAACTTTTGGATGGTATAAATGAGAAAGTTACCGAGCTAGTAACTATATTTTGTGACAAGACTAGTGCCATTAACATTTCAAAGAATCTTGTTATGCACTCTAAGACGAAACACATCTCTATCAAATATCATTATCTTAGAGAAGAAGCTCAAGAGAAGAAAGTGGTGTTGGAGTATGTTAGCACAAAGGAACAAATAGCAAATATCTTCACCAAGCCATTATTGAGGGACGCTTTTGAATATCTCAGAAGTAAGTTAGGGGTCCTACCCCTATCTTCCATTCACTGACTGAGTTCGGTGAAAGCATCAATTCGATGACTCTACAAAATATCTTTTAGGAGTTGATGTTGATTTACACACTTTAGGAGGTTTTCTAAAGGTGTGCTAGAAACAATACAGGAAATGGGAATTGAAGACAAAATGCTCTGACCGAGACTAAATTGATACATCACAGCAGGAAATCACTTCATACAGGAAGAAATTATGTTTTAGTTCTTTACTTTTTGGCATTGTTATCAAAGGGGGAGAAGACTGGAGAAGACTGGAGAAGACTGACGACAAGGGGAGAGCATTTCAGCATTTCAAAAAATCATAGTAATTCGAATCAATTAGGTCAAATCAATTGGTTTTGCCATCAATGTCAAAGGGGGAGATTGTTGGCATTATAACAGACAATGGGAGATTGTTGCCATTTCAATAAGGATATTGAGAAGGTTGTTGATGATTATGGATATAACTGATTAAGGATGATTTACTGTCTTAATATTATTATTTTGTCATTGATGTCAAGAAATTGATTTTCTAAATCAGTATGATGTTGCCATATCTTGAGAAGTATTATTTGATGAGTATAAAGGTGTCAGTAAAAGACACATAAATAATATGATGAATAAGGGTATGAATAAGTTATTCAATGGGCAACTATTACCGAGTTAGACAATGATGAGATCATGATGTTTAGATTGTTTTGATATCATACATATGTTATTTTTTGTAAGGTTAATACTATACTATGTTACCGAGCAAAGAACCTAGTCGGTAAACCCTAAAGAACCTAGTCGGTAAACCCTAAGGTTATCACTATCGGTTAATGAAGACAGAGTGTCTACCGAGTAAAGTTTAGTATTTACCGAGTTGTAACCGAGCTGTAACAGAATGCATCAAATGGTTACATACGTTATTTAATGAAGGGAGCTGATGAGCTGGAACTGATTAAATGATTGGTATGCCATGCATAAAGTTTGTTAAAGAATCTATGGCAAAGGAAAATCGGCATGAAAATCTACAACGCAGATTGAACTGCATACCCTAGCACAAGTTCCAAGAAATGTATGCAAGTTCCAAGGTAGGGTAAAATGTTTTTCAGATCAAAGAATACATTGAACCTGGTCAAAGTTTGAAGATCTGATGGCTATGATTGATCATGGGAAATGTGATCAAGGAGATTAAGCAGTTGGCAATTGTTTATAAATAGGGAACTGTTGATAAACAATGTATGCGGGCAAGTGTATGCACAGGGATGCTACATAGTAATTACCAAGCACAGAAGCTTGAAGAATTGTTTGTATAACAGAGTATAGAGCCCAGCAGATGGACAAGTTAGTTCTATGTCTAGATTGTATTGAGCAAATAAAAATCTGCTTTAGCATTTTAGATGTGAAGTTGCAGATAGATTTTTATTACTGTTATTTTGTGAAGTGACAAAAAATCTCTTAACCGAGTGGACTTAACAGTCTTATTTGTAAAACCCTCTAGCAAGGTGACATTCTAATTGAGTGTTTGAAATCCTTTAACAAGGTCACTTCTAACAAGGTGAAGATCCTAACAGATATGAGGGAAATCCCTTTACCGAGTCACATCTAGCAATGTGTTTGTAATCTTTAACAGGATTTGCTTTTAACCGAGCATACTCTAGAAGAGTATATTTCTTAGTGGGTCCGAAATCCCACGGTGGTTTTTCCCTATTTGGGTTTCCACGTTAAATCTGGTGTTATGAGGTTTATGATGTTTATATGCTTTTGAGTTTGCATGTTTAACAATTTTGGTTATATCACTGAAGTATATGTTACCGAGGTTGAATCTGATGTTTTTATGGAAGATTAAGTTTGTATGATTCACCCCCCCCCCCCCCTCTCATCTTATCAGCTTGGCATTTGTACTTAACATTAAGTATCAGAACTATCATTGAGATGCAGGACAAGGTGTGCTAGTAGAACAAGGATTATTTTCTCGAGGCAAAAGAATTGGCAAAGGAAGAGGAT
This sequence comes from Cryptomeria japonica, assembly GCF_030272615.1. Classification (NCBI taxonomy): domain Eukaryota; kingdom Viridiplantae; phylum Streptophyta; class Pinopsida; order Cupressales; family Cupressaceae; genus Cryptomeria; species Cryptomeria japonica. The sequence continues at coordinate 224,847,711 of NC_081409.1, forward strand.
TATTTGGTGTAGAAGAATGTTTGGATGGACAATAGTTTCTATGTCTTGCAAAATAGTCTTTAAGCATTTGAACCTTATGATCATCCTCCATAGATGGTTGAGAATTAGGATATCTCAAGCCTTCTTTAGTAAATTGTATTGGAGGGTCTACAGGGATCTTAGTTCCTTAATCATGTTTTCCAAGTCCTTGTCCACTATAGCCTTGTTTTTAAATCATATCATATCCAACTTCATAGGATGTTTGTAATTGTGAAGGAGGAGGGCTTTAATTGTGAATTTATTCAAATTTTGTAGTGTAAGTACACATAGAAGGGTCAAAGGGATAATTAGATGAAGAAGGAATATCCCTTGTAGGGATATTTTCCTTTCTATCATCATTATTAATATCCTCTTTGGTAGGATGGAAAGAAGGGTCCTTATCATGTAAGGCTTCATCTTTTCTTAATGTTATGTGTGAAGAAGGATCATGAATTAAATGCATAACATCAGCTTGCCTACAAATATGTTGATGATCAAGATTATCTTTAGGAGAATGTGGAGGATCTAGAGAGATTGATACACCAATATTTTGACCTTTCCCCCTTGCACTAGAGTATGTGTACGAGAAGAAGAAGATGGTGTCGTGTTGCTCTTCAATGATTGCTCTCTATTAGAGAGATCATTGATAGGACTATTAATTATTTCCTCATTCTCATGAGATATCTTAGGAAAGATACAAGTGTTAGCCTTTTCAATATAATTTCTAGGATTATCATTGTCTATGAAATCTTTTATGTGATCTACACATGCAATGCATTTTCTTAAAAATATCACCATAAAACAACATACCACATGGATAAAAGCTTTGAGAAATGATTTGCAAGAAGGAAATATCTTTGAAACTCTAATAATGTCATATGCAAGAGTACTAAGAATAAAAAGAAGTAATATAAATTGAAAGAAACCATTATCCAACTCATAATTTTGGTAAATATAACTAAGAAGCAGTGTAATCACACGTGAAATATAAAACCAATCAGATTTATAGAATTCCATTATGAACAATGCAAGACACCTAAATCGTATCTGAATAGGAGAATCATAATTAATGCAATGTAAGAAATGTTGGGTTCAACAAAATGTATGGTGGTGGAATTAGGGTTTCACCAATTAGGATAGTAACACCACTAATTTCACAAGATCAACCATATATTAAAAAAAGGGATTAAATCCAATAGATCTAGCCACAATTCAATTAGGAAAATGGCTAAGATGTTGATTGGATTACTTGTTTGTTTGCTTCTCCTTTTTAGAGTCAAAATTGGATTCAAATTGTAAATTTCTATGGTAATACAATAGAGAATTAGATTAAAACAATAATAGCATAGTGTTATGGATTTCAAATAGAGCCACAAACAGAGATATGAGAAGAGGAAGTGAATCAAAATCTGTAGCTAAAAATTTAGGTTGAATTGTTGGGATTAGGGTGGTAGGGCGACATGGTCCTGCAACTTCTAGACAAGCAAGTGAAAAAAGATTTGGATTAGGGAGACACATAGGATCTACTATTAGAAGATTGAGCAAAATTCTTGGGACCAAGGTGATGGAGCTACCTAGTCCTCCACTTTTCACTCCTGTAGAAATTAAACTTATTTGTCATCATCTATTTTATTAAAATCTTCAATCCCGACACCTAAATAAATTTCTTGCACACAAAAGAGAGAAAAGGGGTTATGGATAGGGGTTTTCCTTGGGTCAAACCTCGGGTTAGGAATTAACCTTGAATTAAATTGAAGTATAACATGTAAATACTAAAGTAAATGTTGGGAGATACCTCAAATTTACTATAGTTGATAAAGATTTATGATGCAATGCTCTTTAGATGTGGTCATGAATTTTGAATGCAGTAACATGGCAAACACATGAACATGAATTACCTAATCAAACACACGTTCTTGCATGAAGATTGATCTGACTTTGCTTCATGATTCTTGAAGGATATGGTGGGATGAAGTACTACCTTGAATGCTAGATAATTATTGATGTCAAATATGTGAATGCTATGGTATATTGTGGATGAAATCTTAGATCTAAAATCATTTGCTAAAAAGCCCTTATATAGGATTTCCTATGTAAAATACCAATTAGGCCAATATCCAACGGTCAAATAGAACCACAGATACCAAAATCCATCAGGGAGGGGAAATGCTTGCCCATATTTGAAATGGATCTTATTTAAGGAGGAACATAGTGTTGGGGTGCCTTGGTCCAGATAGGGGAGCCACAACACCCTTGTCCTCCAAAAATAGGACAATTAGACCAACAAATAAGGGGGGATAGCCTTGGGATGGGGTCCATTTAGTTCTACACACATGTGACATTATATTTAGAGTAAAAAATGGACCAAAATGGGCCTAGGGGGAATCAATATAGGACACGCTAAAGTAGGAGCATAAATATGAGGTGTGAATTCTACAAGGTTACAATTTATGATGCTACAATTGTCATAGGGTATCAGAAATTGGATGGATAGAAATTTGGTAGGTGTGAATTTTCTTGATGGAAGAATGTGTGGAACAAGTTTGGTTGGCCAAAATGTAAACTATTTCTTTGGCTTGTGTCTCATAATAGGTGTTTGACCTAGGATAATTTTAGAAAGAGGGGATTTTAAGGTCTGTTTATTTGTGTTATGTGTGGTAATAGTGAAGGGAGCTCTTCTCACTTGTTCTTACAGTGCTCTCTTGTAATAAATATTTGGAATTTTTGTAAGCAGCCTTCTATACATACTTCTTCTTTGGTTGATTTTTGGAATAGCTTAGGAAGACCGTAAACTAAAGCTTCATTTCTTCAAGTAGCCTAGAAGATTGGGCCTTCTTGTATCATTTGGAAAATTTGGTTAGGAAGGAACTGCATAATTTTTTAAGGTAGGAATTTGTGTGCCAAACAACTTTGGGTGAGTATTAGTGGCATGATCCAAGAGACAGTATCTGCAAAATGTGATTTAGATATCCTCGTGGAGCCTAGTGAGGTTGGATTGCAACAAGGATTGGGTTTGTTTAGGAATGGTTTAAGGATGTCATCTTTTAGGGGTAAATATGCCCCTAAAAGGAAAACCCAAAGAGATAGTAGTTGCTCCCCACCTCCTAAGAGGGTTTTAAAAATTAACACAAATGGTTCTTCTCGAGGTAACCCTAGGTAGGCTAGCATTGGGGGAATTAGGAGAGACATCTCTAGTGAGAATCTTTTCTTTTTCTCTATATATAAAGTTGTGCAGTCTGATAACCTTATGGAAGCTTTGGTTATTATTTGTGCTCTGGAAATAAGTTGTTCTCTTGGATGGCGCAAAGTAATTTCTAGATTGAATTCTCAAATTCAGATCAGTCTTTGGAACAAGCGAAAACATGAGGAAGTTAATTGGCAAGTGGCTTCTATTGTGAGGCAAATTCTCTTGTTAAGTAAGTCTTTGGATTTTGTTTCCTTTTTCTACATACCAAGGGAGTGGAACAAAGTGGCTAATTGCCTTGCTAAATGGGCTTCTAAGCATATGATTGGTTGGAATGTGAATAAATTAGAACAACTTGATTTGACTTGTTCCCAGGAATTAGTTAAGTTAACTCGGGAAGATAAGCCTTAGCAATGGTTGTTTTAGCTGGTTTGTGGGTTACTTTCTCTTGTTGGTTTCCTTGGTTGGGCCCCTGGTGGGTTGTATTATTGATCTATCTCTAATTTAAAGGTAAATGAAGAAGATAAATATTTACAATGGAGTGTTAAATATACTTCAGTTTGACACTTTTACACTGTTATTTTACATCACTTTTGGTCAATATCTTAGATGCATGAGTATAACAAATAATTTGACTATTCTTGTGTGCTTAATAACCAAATATCTAATTCATGACTAAAATATACCATATTTATCTACTTATAATCTTTTTTACCCAAGTTCCAATTGTTTGGTCACTTTAGACAAGATCATTGGTGCAATAGTTTCCCCAAATTTTTAAAATTAAATTTCTTGTATTTTAAAGGTTGGCATTCCCAATAGTTGGCTATTAACCATTAATGTGGATGATAAATTTATAAATTATGCATTTATGGTTGTAGTCACATAAATCTGTCCACTTAATTAAATGAATACTTAGTATTTATTTGATTATTTAACCATCAATTAATAATTAATTAAATTAATATTTAATTAATTCATCTTAACCCTCTTCTCCTATTAATTAAATAAATTATTCAATTTATTTGATTCAATTCACTTAACCAAATTCATACCATTAATTAAATAAATAAATCATATTTGTTTAATTAAATCTTCTCTCACATTTAAATAAATTAATATTTATTTAAATCCCCCAAAATCCCACCTCTCACATTTAAATAAATTAATATTTATTTAAATCCCCCAAAATCCCACCTCTCACATTTAAATAAATAAATCATTTATTTAAATCACCTTTATCCTCTACCCACTTGCATTTTCCTACAAATGCAAGTTGCACAATTATTTTAAATAAATAATTTATTTAAATCACCTTTATCCTCCACCCACTTGTATTTTCCTACAAAAGCAAGTTGCACCAACTATTTTAAATAAATTATTTATTTAAAATCCTATTTATCCTCACCCACTTGAAACCTTTAATGGTTTCCCTTAAAGTATTCAAACTTGATGGCTTTAAAGTCTTCAAACTTGATGGCTTCCTTCTAAAGTCTTCTTAAGCCTTTAATGGTTTCCCTTAAAGTCTTCAAACTTGATGGCTTTAAAGTCTTCAAACTTAATGGCTTCCCTTAAAGTCTTCTTAAGACTTTAATGGTTTTCCTTAAAGTCTTCAAGCCTTTAATGGTTTCCCTCAAAGTCTTCAAGCATTTTAATGCTTTATCTTCATTTTTCTCATTTAAATAAATTAATATTTATTTGAATATTTATCCAAATGCAAATTACACCATTTAATTGAAATAAATGATTTTATTTTAATTGAAAATACCAAAATTTCTCCCACTTGCATTTTCCTACAAAATCCACTTGTATGCCTAAACCCTTTCTAGATTCTTCTAAACCCTTCCTAATTAGCCTAATCCATCCCCTAAATATTGTCACATTCCTAAGCAAATTGGAGTCACTTCTCAAAGACTCCAAAGTCTTTGAAAAGCAATTAATGCTTTGTGTGTTCAACAAATTAACCCTCAAAGTCTTGGATAACCTTTGAAAGCTTTCAACCTTCAACCACTTAATCCCCAAAGTCTCCAATAACCATTAATGGTTAATTCAACCCTCCCACATGGTTAAAACATTTGTTTTGACTCAACCTCTACCCAACCCAAAGGTCTCATCAGGCCATTAATGCTTTGACCATGATTATCTCTTAAACATTTGCACAAAGGTTTATCCTTGGATTAACTCTTAATCCAATGGGTAATCTTAATTTAGACTTGACCCTTACCTTCTAGATAACCATGAGGTCTTCTCAGGCCTTTAATGCCTCCAACCTCTTCTCTCAACCCAATCTTATGTTGACACTTGTCACCATTTCATTGGTGCAAATTGTGCACATGGATCCCCAACTTTCAAGCTTGACCCTTGATTAAACCTTTCAATCCTGGCCATCCATTGCTCCATTTTTCCTATAAATAGAGCCCATTCCTTCATAATCCAGATCCTGAAAACTTGTATGCATTTAGGCTATAGACATTTTTGGAGAGCATTTAGCATAGCATAACTAAAATCTTGTCTTTTTGGTAAAATCAATCATTTTAGCATCAATAGCATAGTATTTAGCTTTTCATTTTATATTTGAAGCTTAATATTAAATCTCAATCCTCCATAAGCATCCATAGTGCAAAAAGCTGCTGAGAGCTACACTCATTTGGGACTTGGAGAGGAGAGGAACAAGGGAGGAGCAACTATGAGCATCTTGATTAGCTATTTCATTCTATGTTTATATGCTTTCTATTTCATGCTTAATATCTCTCTTGATATGCCTGTTTAGGATAATCTTTTGTTGCTAACACTAAAGTTTGTTTCTTGTGCTCTTGTGTGTGTTGCCATCAAACAGATTTTCTAATCCTTTTTGCAGAGCATCAATGGTTATGTATTTAAATAAATCATCATGTGAAACTATAACATCATCAAACCATATTATCGCCAAATACTAGTTCACAAAAAATTAAAAAACATCTCTCCTCTTATAGATTTTTTCTAAAAACCTATATTCACATCAACAATAATAATGGCATAGTATTCAATTGAGTGACATCAATTTTTGAATCATATTTTTAGTTCATTCCTTGATATAGTCACATATAGTTCAATAATCAATAATCAACAATTGAAACTTAGTAACATTCAATGCCATCCTACATTAGCAACAATTTCCACCTAGCCATGTCTTTTATTTTTACTTTAAATTTAAAACTGTGGTTTGAATGAAGTACTAAGTCTTGAAACTATAGTCTTGCACATGTATTGGAATGTTCTTTAACACCATTTTTTTTCTTTCTTCAAATGCAAGCATCGAAGAACTAATTTTGCTTAGTACAAGGTTATGAAAATCAAGAAAATATTGTGCCATTTGATAGTATTATTGTCTTGATTATGTCTTGGTTAACTAATTTTGTAGGTCTCATCTATCTTTTTATTTTATCTAATTTCTATTCTATTATTTTAGTTTACAACCTTTTGTCATAGCGACATATCAATTGATGTTCATATTGCAAGGTATGGAAACCTAGTCTATCTTATCTCAATTTTAACATGTCTTAAATTATAATTTAGTAGAATGAACCAATCTATTATCATACTCAACTCCATATATCTATAGCATCATTTAATTTTAATTAGTTTTATTCATTTAAGACTATTAGATATTTTGAAAGGTGTGTTTTTGTGTCCCTTTACTTTGTTGAAACTATAATTTCTACACCTAGCCTTTAGGGTTTTATTTTTATGTTTTATAAGTTTTATATCTATTCTTTGATTTTAACCATTATTTTTAGAATTGTTTTCTCATTATGATTTTAGTGTTTTTACTTAGGATTTGCCTCTTGGTTGATTGTTACCTATGGCAACTCCATTATTTTTGCTTCATTGTAAAATGTTTAACTATGAATTATAATTAAACTGTTATACTTAGATTTCATTCCAACACATGTTGGCAAGAGACACTGTACCAGTAGAGATTAGTGCATGAGGAATGTTTCGGGGTTGTCATTGATGGCAAATCATATCAGAAATCACATCCAGTATATGTTGCATTGTTCTACCGGAAGATTGATATCCATTTCGCTTAAGTCTAGAAGGTGGAATATAGTATGCGGCAAAGTATGAGTACATTGAGAAGAACTTAATTTTGGTTGCATAGTTTTGGTTACAGTGGAAGAGTTAGGTGATTGGATGTTCGAGACACCTTAATGCACAATCCTAGCCTCCGATATTGATTTTTCGTGCAAGATTGAAGATCTGGTATCTGATATTTCGGGAAGAACGGAGTTATTTGCTTGTAGCGTGTTATGCAAAATCTTTGGGATAATTTCGGTGATTTTTTATGAGTTCGAGGTGGTTGATATGATATGTGTGATGTATATTATCAATTTGATTAGGTCTGCATATGGATTTGTAATTTGATTGAGCTGACTTATTGTTACACATTTCATGTTTTGCAAATATTTTGAAGTCGACATATTGATGACCTAATCAAGTGATACAGATATATAAGATCGATCTATATGAGTAGTTTGGTATGCAGTGTGTGTGTAGTATATGATTTTGATGTGCAAAGATTGTGTGAGCATTTGTGTGTAGTTTCACATGCGTTGTCTTTAGATTTTTTATTCAGTATTTGACATAGCAGTGTACCTAATCAATGGAAGAAGACTATTTGTGCTTAACCAAACTGCATTTTGGCATTTGTAGACACTACTCATCAATTCAAAAAATTAGTTATAATTTGTAATCATTTGTAGGACAGTGAGTCCTCCGGGGGTTATAGCCCTCTCTTTGTAATTGAGCAGTGAGCTCTAGGCAGTGTGTCTGAATGCAAGTGCATTCCCCTCTTGTAATATTATTATACTCTTGATCACAGTATTATAATATTTTGGGTCTCAATCCCACCATGGTTTTTCCCTTTTCGGGTTTCCACGTAAAAATTCCAGTGTTATGGTTTTGTGCTTGTATGTGTTAAGTTTATGCACTTTTCTTTTAATCATTTGCATCCAATGGTTTAAGAATAAGTTTGAGAAAGTTGTTAATTATAGAACACTGATTCACCCCCACTCTTAGTATTCATTGATTCCAACAATTGGTATCAGAGCTTGGTTCCTTCGCGGAATCCTAATAGCTTGAGGAAGATCTGGGATAGTGTAGTGATGGAAAACGGTTTGCAAAAGCAACTTACAGAGGCACTTGAAGATATAGATATTGCAAGAAAAGAAGTTAGTAGATTGAGAAGAAATATGAGAGATGCTAAAGACTTCATTGAGGCTCTGAAGGAGAAAATGAACATATCCAGAGAAAAGAGAAAAGAGCTTATGGACAAACTTAAGGATAAAGAAGAATAGAGCATTGATGATCAAGCCCTGAAAGACAAGACAAATGAATGTGAAAAACTTGCTAGAGAATGCACTTTTAAAAAATGAAATGAAATCCATTATGATGAAGTTGGCAAAGGAGATTGAAGACAAGAAGAAGAATGAGGAAAGCTTGACTCGGACATTGAAGGACAAATTTGATGAATGTTGCAGATTTAATCATGAAAATAACCTACTAAAGCTTGAATTGATATAGTCACAGAATAATGAGCAAGAACTTGAAAGACAAATCATAATTTTGAGAGATGAACTTACCACTGTTAATGAGTACAAATAAAAATTCAATGCTAGTTCAGCTAAGTTGGATGAGATGCTACAAAGTCAAAAGAATAAAGGTGGTATGGGAGGACTTGGATTTGAGAAAGGTGAAATCTCTGGATCTGGACAGATGAAGCGTTAGAAGAACAAAAGATCTCTGGTAAGGCAACCTAATGCTTATAAATTCAATGGTAAATGCTTTGTTTGCAATAAAATTGGTCATATGGAAAGTCAATACAGAAATAGAGCTAATCAGAATAATTCATCATTCTCCAGACAATGTTTCAATTGTAATAAATATGGTCATAAGTCAGTTGAATGCAAAAGTATGGTAAATAGGATAAATGTAAGATGCTATGTTTGTGGAAGATTTGGACATGTTTCTAATCAATGCAGATCGATGGGAAATCAAGGTAATTCTAGGTCTAATAAAAAAAACAACATTGTTTGTTATGCTTGCAATAAAACCGATCACATTGTTGAATTTTGTAGAAGCAAGAATATGAACCTGAATGCTCTGATAGACAAGAACAAATCGGATGATAAGGGAAAAGCAAAGGTCGAAAAGATCAGAGAGTGGTACAAGAATAAATGGGTTAAGAAGGAAGATTCAAATGCAGTGAATGAATCCACACCTAATTCCGGTGTCGGATCCTCATCTGGTAACTAAGGCATTTGGCCTTAGGGAGAAGCTTTTCATGCAAGATCCTGAAAATCCCCTGTTTGAGATTTCTAGCTAGCTACAGAAAGTTGTTGATGATTGTAGATGGTTGTGCAAATGATCCTAAGAGATATCTGGAAAATTTCATGCCGATTTGATGCTCTGGTATAATATTCATGAGATTCAGAGCATCAGGGAGAACTTTAGGGTTGAGCATTTATTACACCTTAAAGTTAGGTATTCAAAGGATAAAAAGGCATTTTTAATATTCATTTCTCACATTGTGTTTGAATCAAAAGAGAAGAAGAGTGTGGCGAAGAATATTGTGCAACTAAACTAGAGCTTGAAAGGATTCGGCGAAGATTTCTTGCATCCAGCTGAAGACAAAAAGGTATTTCTGAGTTTGAGCTATTTGTTCATAACCTAGAATTCGATAATGGCATCATTTGGTGTGGTGACTCTATTGGTTGTTGAAATAACAGATGGGGAAAGACCTAAGTTTAAGAAACATTCATACAAATCGATGAAAGATGATTCAAATGGAGCATTTTCATCTATTTTGTATGGTGTGTTGCATGTTGAAGACATTAGGGCATATATCCATTGCAATATTGAGGAACTTGGGAATGTTGAAATGGTAACTTTGTAGACCAAGCACATGATAGATGGCATGGGTAACCTAAAACCAGAATTCAAATCTTTGCAAGACAAAGATTTCATTTAGTTTGTGAACTTTTTTATTTTCGATGAACCCGAATGGGTTAGGTACATTTTGAGCAAGGTCCATGATGAATTCTTATGGCTTGATAAACCATACAAGATCGCCCAGCTAAAAATCCAAATTGTGACATGTTTGAATGCAATCGGTGAAGTTCCTGGTCTGAGGAATGTGAAGAACACAACAATGATGGAGGCAACCGGTTCCCAACATGATAGCAGCTTGATGACAATCAGTGACATAGTTGAATATGATGTCAGATTTGCATCCATCGTAACGGGGTATAAAGTTTATCAATCTAGCAGAGAAAACATGGTCTCTAGTATGGTAATTTATGAAGCATATCAAATTCTCAAAGAGGACAAGTTGTATGATCTGTGTGGGGTACTTCTAAGTACTAATGAGTAATCTGAAGAAGATAAAGCAAGAAAAGAAGCATGTTTTTTAATTTGGGTACCTTGATTATCTGTCTAACCTTTTATTTCATTAGAGAGATCCCCAATGTAGGTAAAGTACAATGGTCATATAATAAATCAGTGGCGGTGCAGATCAAGGAAGCCTTACAATGATTAGGAGATGCTCAAGCACAAAAAGCTATCCTGTGGGGTTACTTCAAATCCTTCCAAGGCATGATGCAGAGTAGGGAAAGGATCTCAAAGGAGATTGTGGAGAAGTATGAGGACTTCATATGCTTCATGGTGGAAATTTACTAATGCCTAATGGAATTCATTGAACCAAGGACAGTGTAGATCATGCCCATGGGGTATGAAGTTGATGCAAATACTCTTGATGCATACGCTCAACATCTTTTGAGAAAGTCGGTGGATGAAAAGGAAGAAATATTTGGGACTTATAAAGAGAAAATTTTAAGCTTGCACACCCAATTCACCAAGCCCGGAATACAGAAGAGAGTGAGGGAAGAAGTAGAGCAGCTTGTTGAAGACATGGGAATTACAAAGGAGGTAGTTCGCAGGGCCAGAGAGTAGAATATCTTGAAAGAGGAGGACGTGGTCAAACCCAAGAAGACCAAACCATTTACTCTTCCTAATCCAAGTCAAACAAGGTCAGCACCTTCCTCTGATTCTCAAAAGCATGTCTCTCCACCAAAGCCTCAACCCAAATCATCTGGTGGAGTAGAGAAGAGGAAGAAAGGGAAGCCATAAAGAGTCTATGTGGCAGCCACTACAGAAGAAGAGACTGAATCAGCTGAAGCAGTGAGGGAAGTGAAGAAGACAGCTACTTCTGCCAGGGTAGTCAAGAAGGAACCATTTGGCGAAGGTCATCCAAGCAAGAAGCCAAGAGTTAGAGCTGAGCAATCTGGAACACCTCGATCAAGCAAGAAGCCCAAGTTTGAGCTTGATGAAGCATTTTTCAGTCTGGCAAACTTGAAGGTAACTACACTATTGTGCTCCCCATCACATTAAGTCAAATAGTTGATACAGTAGTAAAGGAAGGGAATTTGAAGCATATATCAGAATGGTACAAGAATTGTGATGAGAATGGTAAAAGATGACTAGAGGAAGCCATTGTAGAATATATGAATATATATAGTAAAGCCCTGATAGAATTATCATCAATGATTCTAAAGGGTCTATATGAAATTTTGGATGCTAGAATGCATACAGCTAATCTAGAAGATGAGAGAATGAAAGAGTATGTACTGGTTAATTTGTGCTCAGTAATTTCTAAGAGTGAAGTAGATAGACTTCATAAGATTGCAAAGAATATATTTAGAAGCAAAACCAGAGTTAATAAGATCATGTTTGGAAAGGTTGATGAAGTAGCTAAGGAAACAAAAGCAATTTTGAAGTAAGTTTTAGAAGAGAACAAGTATGAGATAAATCTAGTGAAAGATGATACCCATCTAGTAGTGCATACACATGATGATACCTATGTTCTATATGAGAAAATAAATGAACAAGTTGCGGTTGCAGATGATACTGTTGATAGTCAAAAAGTTGTAGACTTCGATAAAGCTGATTAAAATCCTCTGGTAAAAACTATTGAATCAGAGAAGGCAGCTAAGGAGGTTGGTGATGAAAAGAGAGGGAATGCAGAGAAACAAGAAGATGCAGTGAAGGAGAAGGATGGAGACAAGGTTGAATAGGTTTTGATGGAAAGAGACATTGTGGAATCAGACAAGGGCAAGCAGACTGGTAGCGACACAGATCTCACCAAAGGGCCTATCAATTTTAACTCACTATCTCATGTCCAAGCACTCAAGCTTGTATCACTTGCACAGGCCAAAGCTAGTGAAGACTTATTGAAGTATCATTATAGGATAGAGCTCATATCCATGGCTACAAGTGTGTTGGAGAAAATTATGCTATCTTTCAAGCAAGCTATAGTAGACTCACCCTTCAGTAAGCTGAGGAGCATGCTTAAGACAGTATATTCTCATTTTGTATCTTTAGAGAAAGTTGTCGAAGGAAAGGTTCTTAGCCAATTCAATGTTATATGGTTAAGGACAATTTTGAAAATGGTTGAAGGTGATAGGGCTAGTTTTATTTCCGGTATGAAGGCCATTCAAGAGGCATTGGATGAAGGAGGTAAAATATACAAGTCATGTCTTCTTTTGTCTAAGTTAACAAATGAGATTGATAAGAAGATTAAAGAATTTGAAGGGAAATTAGTCGATATATCTCAATCTTATGCCCCCTAATCAGTTTTTGCCAGTAATTATGAAGCTCAAGTGATGACTCTACTTGATAGAATCAAGAGCCTAAATTAGGAAAAAGACAGAATAGTTGGTAGAGTGGGAGAACTAAGGAACTTAATCACTCCTCGGTTGGATACTTTGCTTAGCAGTTAGCAAGATGTTATGAATGCTCTAAATAAGAGTGTTTTGTTAGAAATTAGAGGAGCATAGATGGATGCATACCTTTTTAGTGTTCTTCTAAACATTTTGGAGAACCTGAAGAAAGGTTGGGATGATCACCTACAATCCCTGAAGACCATTTTTGCAGACATTTTTAAATGTGTAAGCTATTGAGTATACCCTTGTACATTAATTTTGGTGGATACCTATCTTTGGCATTGTTGTCAAAGGGGGAGAGAGTGGGGTGAAAAATGATGTATATTCTCAGTAGGAGCTTGTTGAGTTTTTGAGTTGTTACAGTTTTGAAGTTTTGCAGTGTATGTCATTTTTGGTTTGACACAGTGTCATTTTTTATCAACTGTTGCCATCAATGCCAAAGGGGGAGATTGTTGGCAAGAGACACTGTACCGATAAAGATTAGTGCATGAGGAATGTTTCAGGGTTATCATTGATGGCAACTTAGATCAGAAATCACATCTAGTATATGTTGAATTGTTCTACCAGAAGATTGATATCCATTTTGCTTAAGTCTGGAAGGTGGAATGTAGTATGTGGTAGAGTATGAGTACATTGAGCATAATTCAATTTTGGTTGCATTATTTTGGTTGCGGTGGAAGAGTTAGGTGTTTGGATGTTCAAGACATCTTAATTCACAATCCTAGCCTCTGGTATTGATTCTTTCAAGAAGAACAAAGTTATTTTGGTGTAGTGTGTTATGCGAAATCTTTGGGATGATTTTTTATGATTTCGACGTGGTTGAGCTGACATGTGTGATCCATATTATCAATTTTTTTAGGTCCACATATGGATTTGTAATCAGATTGAGCCAACTTATTGTTACATGTTTCATGTTTTGAAAATATTTTGAAGTCGACATATTGATGACCTAAGCAAGTGATGCAGATATACAAGACCGGTCTATATGAGTACTTTGGTATGCAGTGTGTGTGTAGTATGTGATTTTGATGTGCAAAGATTATGTGAGCGTTTGTGCGCAGTTTCACGTGCACTATCTTTAGATTTCTAATCTGATATTTGACATAGCAAAGCTTATCAGAGGAGTGTACCTAATTAATGGAAGAAGACTATTTGTGCTTAACCGGAACTGCATTTTGGCATTTGTAGGTGCTACTCATTATTTCAAACAATCATTTATTATTTGTGATCATTTATAGGATAGTGAGTCCTTTGGGGGTTGTAGCACTCTCTTTGTAATTGAGCGGTGAGTTCTAGGAAGTGTGCATGAAGGCATATGCATTCCCCTTGTATAATATTATTATAATCCTGGTCATAGTATTATAATATTGCGGGTCTCAATCCCACCGTGGTTTTCCCTTTTCGAGTTTCCACGTAAAAATTTTGGTGTTATGGTTTTGTGCTTGTACGTGTTAAGTTTTTGCACTTTTCTTTTAATCATTTGCATCTGGTGGTTTAAGAATCGGTTTGAGAAAGTTGTTAATTTCAGAACATTGATTCACCACCCCCCACCCACTCTTAGTGTTGATTGATTTCAACAACACACCCCAACAATTTTAAGATATTTTCACTTGTTATTATTATCTTAAATAATAGGTACTCTATGTTATGGGTTTATGTTGCTTCAACATGTTTCTCGTTCTTCATCTTTCCTAAAACTTTCTCACACCTCTCCTTTTGGTGGGAATACTTTACTTCTTTTGTTCATAAAATAATAATAATGTGCATTTGTAGGGATGAGATGAGGCACGAAATTAGAAATGTGAAATTTTGTGGACAACATTGGAATCGGAGGACGAATCAGGATAGAAGGCAAAGCAATCTAAGAAAACAGATGGTGTGATAGCCAAAACCCAATATAGATAGGTGAAGTAATTAGTCTTTAGACATGCCAGCCTTTGCCATGAGGGTGAATATTATCCCCCTTATTGGTGTTAGGTTGATAAAATAACATAATCGAAATATGGATGGCGATAACTTCTACAAAAACATCTACGGATAAACCAGGACATGAATCGGAGGTTCAGGTATAAATATGTATCGTGGAAAGACACATCACCTAGGTCAAAAGTAGGAAAGAAGAGCATGTAAATGATGACCCCTATGAAAATTATTGGCCCGATCATAGAAAGACTCAGAGACAAGACGTCATTCATCAAATGGAATGGGGTTACAAATTGGAAGGACAACATCAAGTCATGGTGGAGAAAGAAATTTGTAAATCAGGTAAGTATTGTTGGGAAATTGGTGTCTCAACCTTGCATTTACATAAGGTTACTATTTATTGTAAGTTTTTATTTGAGCACGAAATGGTGTGAAATTCTCCCCAAAGCTTCTGGTTGGTTAGATAAGCATTTTGACAAAGTTACGTCACAAGATCACGGCTAGTTTTCAAGATATTAAATATTATATTTTGGAGGGGTCCAATGAAAGGTTTAAATTTAATTTGGAGGACTTTAGAGGCCCCTAAATGCCTTGAAAAATGGGCGTAAGCGGCATAGCGGCTTATGAGGTATTAGAGAACTTCGCGAGCTTTTCGACGCTTCAAATGGTTCGTCATAGGACACACGGTTCTCAAGTTATGACCTCCAGAAGTTTGTACTCCTGAAATAGGAAATATAAAATACATCGGACACATAAATTAGTTGTAAAAAGGGAGGGACATGTCATAGGACATCTAGAAGGGAGATAAGGTCGGCTACACCTTATTGGGTGGTTTAAGCCCATTGTTTTATAATATCGTTTGATGGTTTCTTGTATTGTATCTCCTATATATGAGGTGTGTGAGATAGAGGTTGAGTATAAGAGTCTTATGGCTAGATTGAGTTACCTCTAAATCTTTGATTAGTGGTACTCCTACAAAGAGATTTCTCTGGAAGTATATTGTAATTTGTTTTGATTTTTGAATAATATATTGGGTGGCTTTTGGAGTGTGGGGTTTTTCTCCCGAAAGGGTTTTCCCCACGTAAATCACTGTGTTATGGTTTGAATGTTATTGTGTCTATTTCTATTTTCTGTAACTGTTATGATGATCTGTAAAAGTTTTTGCATTACCCTCCTCTCAAGGTTAGTGTAGGAATTTGTTTCGCTACTTAACTTCCTTACAAGTGGTATCAGAGCTTGATCACCTTTGGTTTCAGTTGTGGGTTGTTGGGTTTTTTCAACTAATCCATATTTGAGTGGGAGCCTGTGTTAGAACATAATGTTATTAGGGATCACATCCTTATAACATTTATATATAATGTTCTAATATAAGGTTATAAAACCTTATATATTGTATGCTTTATAAGCATATCCCATTTGAAATAATTATAATCTAATAACTATTAGATTATTAATTATTTATGAGTGGGGGTTATTGAAAAGGTGTGACTAGTGAAGTCACCCTTCCTCCTATATTTAAGGAGGTTCTCTCTCATTTGAGAGGTGTGTGAATTTGGAGCTTTATGGTGAGTTGTATGACTATGCATATGAGGTATTATTGGCCATGTGGAAGTATTGGAGGAGTGTCCCTAGGTTCATGTCTATTTTATTATAGACTATATTTGTAAGTGTTTTAATTAAATGATGCTTTGTGGGGTTTTTTACTCGAAAGGGTTTTCCCCATGTATATCTTGTGTAATGTGTACATTTTGCATGTATGTTTCATATTTCATTTACTTTATAATCTTGTTTATAATTATTGGTATCCTAAGATCCTAATTTATAACATGGTATCATAGCAGGTTAGGACATACTAATCATTTTTATAGGTTATATTAGAAGATATATAGAATTTGATGGGAAAGCTCTTTATGCTCATTCAATACATAGCAATGACATCATTACAATATACTTGGTGTATCCTTTTTATTATTTCAATATTCATTTTGTTTTTAAAGTATTGATGGGGTACATTGATTTAGAATCCACTAAGTTGCCTATTTTTTCTTGGGTAGAACCACATGCTTGACTTGTCCTTTTTTCCCTAATTAGGTTGTACTATTTTTTTTTTTCAATTGAAAGACTAGTGACAATAGTCATGAAATTTAAATTTAAATTTTTAATTGTATTTTTTAAAAACATCGTTCATGATCAAACAACTAAGATGCTTGCATTATACATTTAAGAATGATATCATGTTATACCTTTGAGAAAAGTTGCATTATATTTTTGTATTAGAGTCAATTTTTTTACTAGTAATTATGAAGTTGATTGGTAGTGTTTTCAAGCCTATTCCTCCATCATTTTCCTTCTTTTTTATAAATTTTTACAATAAGACCAATTAATAATCTAATTTATAAAAAATAAAATAGTATTAAACCTCATTATCATTTTTTTTTAAATCATATTTATTAAAATCCAAACAATTAAAAACCAGCTCTAATTATATTAAATATTTCTATCTATTTATCATTCTTAAATACATATTTTGATTCTCTCCCATAGACCCTTGTACATGTATATTCATAAAGTACATACGACTCTCTATGACATGTCTAACTTATAGATAAAAAGCTAGTGCTTTCACATGGCACATTAAGAGTTACATCTTTTTGCTTCCAAGTGATGTGGCATATTTCGTGTATCCCTTCACTTGTAGAGCGACTCATCCAAGATATATTAACAAAAAAAAGATTCACATAATTTGATCCTTTACTTTCCAATGCAACGCTAACCCTATATCTTCCTCCTAATGTTTTTTGTCAACAGATCTATGTTTGTCTTCTAACACTTGCGATAATGGTAGCCGTCAATTTGGCTTGAAGTCTTGCCAATTTTGATTTTACAAGGAGGAAAGAGTTAAAAGTTAATTTATAGAGGACGTTGAGTATCCCCTGATATAGTCACATTGTTTCCTATTATTTTCAGAGTTTTCAATACTATTATTGTGAACTAGCATTGATAATTGTCATATGAGATGTGAGAGATTATTGCAGAATTGACATAACTGTCAAAGAAATCATCTAAAATCTTGATTGTAGCTTATCACTGATTGTTACTTGTTAGCATCTTTTATACAGTTTGTATCAGATGATGAAATTTGTTTTCAAATATTGTCCAAACTCAAAAAAACATATCTACACATTACTGTAAAATAAATTTGTCTTTCTATTTCTCCCTTTATTCCTTGACTCGGGTACCTTGAACATTTGAACTCAAAATTGTCGAAGTTGTTATCTATTGTCTCAAAAAATTCAATTTTGTTCTTCCATATTAATGTCGATATGCCAGTAGATTTGTGCTTTAGCTTTAATATAGCTGGATTTGGAAGTAGGTAAATTTACATGTCCTTGTTAGTAATACCATTTTTTTCTAAACAATAAGGTGTCTGATATAATTATGACCTCCCAATGGACTACAAATTCAGGTTTAGAAGAATTCACAGGCATAAAATTGAGTAAGACATTATAAATTGCTATCTGCGTTGATATCAAATCTTCCCATGAAACCAAATACCTATGTGCTCTCCACCATTTGTGTTATATAAATTTACAAAAAATAAAAAAATTAAGGGAAACAAAATGGATCAAGCCAAATACAGCTGCATGAAGGGGATTTTATTTCTAAAATTTGCAGAATTGGTGAGCTAGAAATGGTTACTGTTAGGTCCCATAGACAACTGAGAGGGGGGGGTGAATCAGTTGTCCAATAAATTCAACCAAAATTAACTTAACCAAAACTTAATGCTTAATACCGGTAAACCAAACTTTATGATGGTAGACAATCTTAACAGTTAATTGCAGTACCGGTAAAGATTAATGCATGAAATAGAAAGACGATAACATCCACAACACATAACACCAATATTTGTACGTGGAAACCATGTAAGGGGAAAAAACATGGTGGGAAACCTTACCCACAATCAGATGATACTACTGCAGATACTATGTGTGTACAATAGGGGGTCTGCACATGCAAAAAGGCCAAGCGCCTAGAGCTCACTGCTCAATCACAAAATGAGAGTCACACTGACTACAATTGGATGATTAAATCCAATGATAATGTACTGCTCAAAATAGCATCTCCATATGCTGGATTCAGTACCAGTTTAGCTTTGATATGCCTCTACAAAATCCTTCCTCCAACCTTCAAATGATGTCTGTGTGTATATCTCTACTTCTTTTTCGTATATACTGAATTACAATCTCTTTCCTTGTATGTCGCAATCTCACAAATGAGATCTTACATTTATACCATAACCTAAGACCAATTGAGTAGGTCATCTCACTAAAAGATATTACAATAAAATCAATTACAAATAAATCAATATTTGATGCATGATGTCATCTCAATGCGTTTACAATAATACTAAATCATCTCCATAACGTGTCGTACTGATCTGGAATAGATATACTTGTCGGTGCATATGCTGGACCTATTTGCTGGTAACAACAAATATGCAAACTTGAATAAGCCAATGAACAAATCACCAAAACAAAGTGTCCAAACGATGTTTTCATCATAACCAAGTAGTCTCCAAGTGATTCCAAGTGTCAGTGAACAATATAACCTGTCGGTGAACCAAATAATGGTGATTGTGCAAAAGTCACTTGCATGTCAGTGAACATAACCAATTTGGCCAGTATTGTTAAGTGTTGACATCAATGACAAAACCATATCAACATATCCAAAATACCAACATATCAATAGGACCTTTAGGCATTTTCCTTGCAAATAGTGCTTCAAGTTCTTCAAGTTCTTCAGTTTCTTTCCTGATTTCTTCAAGTTCTCTTACATAAAAGGCTTTCCAATCAGATTTGTCAAATGATGATGATGCAGATGATGTTGATGCCTTGAAAGCTAAATCTGTCTTTATAGTAGTAAGAGGACCAAATTCCTCAATTTCAAACACTGAAAGTTTTCCAATCAAAGTATCTCTAGTTTCTGATGTATTAGGCATTATTCTCAATTCATTTATAGCAATTACTTTCATTTTATATGCCGGTGGCAATTCTCTTAAAACTTTAGAAACAATTTCATCTTCACTTAAGGTTCCTCCACAATATTGTATACCCAAGACAATTTCATTTACTCTTTCCATAAAAGCAACAATTTTTTCATCCTCTTCCATTTTCAGATTTTCATACCTGGCCCAGAAGGATTCAAGTTTTGCAATTTTGACTATGGTATCACCTTCATTCAATGTTTCCAATCTATCCCAAATAGCTTTAGCAATAGACCTATCTGATAATCTCATGATTTTCTGATTTGACAATACGCTCAAAAGTGCTTCTCTTGCTTTGCAATCATTTTCTTCATCTTTAGTCAGATTTGGTGGATTAGGCTGACCTTGAGTAGGAGCAGTATAACCATTCTTTGTAACCTCCCATATGTCTTTTCCAATGCAATTCAGATGTGTCTCCATCCTAATCTTCCATATGCCATAGTTGGTTCCATCAAGTTTAGGACTATCCTTCCTGAAATAGTTAGAAGACATTGGATCTCCTCATGCTACTAAACTTCTGCAAAAAGAGGACTAAGCTCTGATACCAATTGTTAGGTCCTGGAGACAACTTAGAGCCGGGGGGGTGTGAATCAATTTTCCAATAAATTCAACCAAAATTAACTTAACCAAAACTTAATGCTTAATACCGATAAACCAAACTTCATGTCGATAGACAGTCTTAATAGTTAATTGCAGTACCGGTAAAGATTAATGCATGAAACAGAAAGACAATAACATCCACAACACATAACACCAATATTTGTACGTGGAAACCCTGTAAGGGAAAAAACTACGGTGGGAAACCTTACCCATAATCAGATGATACTACTGCAAATAGTATGTGTGTACAATAGGGGGTCTGCACATGCAAAAAGGCCAAGCACCTAGATCTCACTGCTCAATCACAAAATGAGAGTCACACTGACTACAATTGGATGATTAAATCCAATGATAATGTACTTCTCAAAATAGCATCTCCATATGATGGATTCAGTACCGGTTTAGCTCTGATATGCCTTTACAAAATACTTCCTTCAACCTTCAAATGATGTTTGTGTGTATAGTTCTGCTTCTTTTCGCATATACCAAATTACAATCTCTTTCCTTGCATGTCTCAATCTCACAAATGAGATCTTACATTTATACCATAAGCTAATACCAATTGAGTAGGTCGGCTCACTGAAATATCCCGAACCAATTTTTTCAATTTTGCAATTACAAAAAGGAATGCAACACACATCCGTTAGGGTTACCACTTAAACAAAAATGATGCGGAATACAACTCTAACCAAGAATGTACACCAGGATCTCGGGTTGGGCAAGGCATGAGCATATGGTCAGAGGGTCTTAAAGCATTCTGAAAGTGACTCTAAACAAGAATGTGCCCAAAATGGACTAGCATATGGTCAAAGGATCTTAGTGCATGTTGAAAGCAACTCTAACCAAGAATGTGCCCAAGATGGACTAACATATGGTCAGAGGATCTTTACAATTACAACTGCTGAAAGGAAAACTCGACACCAAGCATGTGCTTTCAAACCCGGGGTGGGAATGGAGCTACCATATGGCAGAGATGCTAAGAACTTAGAAATGGAATTAAATGTAAATAACAAGCGTGAAATGAAAATGAGAAGAAATGTTGCCAGTACTACTGTTTAGCTTACAATTTGATAGTGAATGCTTGCCAAGATCATAAGATTAAGACTATACAATGCTGCAACAATATAGAAGACTCTCCTGGGCTTAGAAAAAATGATAAATCCAAGAAATTCTTCTCAAGGATCAATCTTAATATTCTGATTTATGACAGACCTGCACTTGAAATGCTTAATCAGCAACACCATGGAATCACTAAAATGCTCATTACTCTCTCAATACTAGTCTGAATGACCCAAAACCAAAAGCAATGGCTTCCTATGAAGGAGGCGACCAAGCCAATACCAAGAAATCAGACATTAACTGTTGGTATTTTGGTATGGTTTTGTCATTGATGTCAACACCTACTTTGGAGATCCAGCAACATTCACCGACAAACAGTAAACTGTGCAACAGTTACCGGTATATGATTAACCGGCAGGATATAATGTTCACCGGTACTTGGAATGACATGGAAGACACTTGGTAATGTCAAAGACATCATGTGGACACTTTATTTTGAAGTAATAATCATTGGTATATTCTTATTTGCATATTTGCTTTTACCAGCAAATAGGTCCAAGTTATCTAGGGTTACACCGACAGGTTTATCTTTTCCAAATCAGCATGGCACGCTATGGAGATGATTTATTATTGTTGTAAATACATTAAGCTGACATGTTTAATCGGTTATTGTATTGGATATTATATTATTTGTAAAATGTTTTTATTGTAATATCTTGTAGAGCCGACCTACTAAAATTGGTCTTAGGGTATGGTATAAATGTAAGATCTTATTTGTAAGATCAAGTGTGGAATGCGAAAAAGGTTCAAGTGAAAGTATATGTGAGATAAAGCAGAGGCATACACGAAGACATCATTTGAAGGTGAAGTTAGGTTTTTGTAGAAGCATATCAGCATTACACCGGTACTGAATTCAGCATATGAAGATGCAATTTTGTGCAGTACATTCTTATTGGATTTAACCATCCAACTGTAGTCAATGTGACTCTCATTTGTGATTGAGCAGTGAGCTCTAGGCTGTTGGCCTTTCTGCATGTGCAGACCCCTCTTGTACACTTACTATCTGCAGTAGTATCATCTGATTGTGGGTAAGGTTTCCCACCGTGGTTTTTCCCTTACATGGTTTCCACGTACAAATATTGGTGTCATGTGTTGTGGATGACTTTGTGCTTATGTTTCATGCATTAATTCTTACCGGTATAGCAATTTATTGTTAACACTGTCTATCGGCATACTTAACTGATTTACCGGTATTAAGCATCAAGTTGGTTAATAAATTTTTGATTTGAATTTATTAGACAACTGATTCACCCCCCCCTCCTCTCAGTTGTCTCTGGGACCTACAATTGTTATCATAGCTTAGTCCTCTTTTTGCAGAAGTTTAACAACTTGAGGAGATCCAATGTCTACTAATTATTTTAGAAAGGATAGTCCTAAACTTGATGGAACCAACTATGGGATATGGAAAATCAGAATGGAGACACATCTGAATTGTATTGGTAAAGACATCTGGGAAGTTACTAAGAATGGTTATACTGCTGTTGTAGTTGGTCAAACTGCTCCCACTACTTTAGCTAAAGATGAAGAAAATGATTGCAAAGCAAGAGAAGCACTCTTGAGTGCATTATCAGATCAACAAATCTTGGGATTATCGTATAGGTCCACTACAAAAGCTATTAAGGATCATTTGGAAACACTGAATGAAGGGGATTCCATAGTCAAAATTGCAAAACTTGAAAGCTTCCGAGTCAGATATGAACATCTGAAAATGGAAGAAGATGAAAGGATTTCTGCTTTTATGGAAAGAGTAAATGAAATTGTTTTGGGTATCAAATGTTGTGGAGGAACCTTGAGTGAAGATAAGATTGTTTCAAAAATCTTAAGAGGTTTGCCACTGGCATATAAAATGAAGGTTACTGCTATAAATGAGTTGAGAACAATGCCTAATACATTAGTAACTAGGGATACATTGATTGGAAAACTTTCAGCTTTTGAAATTGAGGAATTTGGTCCTGTTACTACTATAAAAATTGATTTGGCCTTCAAAGCATCAACATCATCTACTCCATCCTTTGACAAATCAGACTGGAGAGCCTTTTATGCAAGAGAACTTGAAGAAACCAGGAAGGAGAATGAAGAGCTTGAAGAACTTGAAGCACTATTTGCAAGAAAAATGCCAAAAGGCCCAACTGGAAGTAAGTATGAAGGTAAAGCACCCTTTAAATGTTTTAACTGCAATAAGATTGGTCATATGGCTTCAAGATGCCCTGATAGACATGCTAGACTAAGAGAAGAAGCTAGAAGAACATACAAACCTAATCTTGAATATCAGAGATATACATTTAAGAAAAACAAAGATAAATCTTGTTACATTGTCGATGAAGGTGTGACTAATGATTCTGATGAGGATCCAGTAGACAATGGTTGGGTCTTTGTTTCTATAATAGAAGATCAATCGGTACCTATTTCTCAACCGGTAGAACAAGCCCTAGCAACTAAAGTTGAATCAAAGGATGAATGGATTATTGACTCAGGATGCTCACATCACATGACTGGAGACAAAGGTAAATTCTTGAACTTTCAAGAATACAATGGAGGTTTAGTAAGATTCGAAGATGACAAAGCCTGTTCAATCAAAGGTAAGGGTTCAATATCTCTTGATGGTAAACATAACACTGACAATGTCTACTATGTTGAAGGATTAAAACATAATCTTTTAAGTGTTGGTCAATTAGTTGAGAAAGGTTTTCAGTTACAATTTAAAAATGGAAAATGCAAAATCATGAATAGAACTGGTTTGGAAATTGCAACCAGTAATCAGACTAGAGGTAATATCTTTCATTTGAATAACAGTGAAAAGGCATGCTTAATTGCACATATAGATGAAAGTTGGCTATGGCATAAAAGACTATGTCATGTAAATTTTGATTGCATGGTAAAAATCAGTACTTCTAAGGCAGTCAGAGATCTACCTAAAATTGTGAAACCTCAGAATACAATTTGTAAGGAATGTCAATTTGGAAAACAAGTTAGAGCTAGTTTCAAAAGTATTCCAGAAAAATCCAATAATGCCCTTGATTTAATTCACACTGATTTATGTGGTCCAGCTAGAACTAAAAGCTTACAAGGTGATAGATATTTCATGCTAATTATTGATGATTATTCTAGAATGTGTTGGGTTACTTTTCTCAGAGAAAAATTAGAAGCACTTGGGAAGTTCAAACTATTCAAAGCAATGGTTGAAAATGAAACTGGTAAGAAAATTAAATGTTTAAGATCAGGTCAAGGAGGAGAATTCACATCTAAAGATTTTAATACATTCTGTGAAGTAAATGGAATCAAAAGACAGTTATCAGCACCTCGGACACCACAATAGAATGGAGTTGTTGAAAGAAAAAATAGAACTATTTTGGATGCAGCAAGAAGTATGTTATCAGAAGCAAATCTACAACATGTGTACTGGAGAGAGGCAGTAAGCACTGTTGTCTATACATTCAACAAAGTTCACATCAAAGGTGAAACCGGTAAGACCCCTCATGAACTATGGTTTGGTAATACTCCTACTCTTAAGTATTTCAGAATTTTTGGAAGTAAATGTTATATTAGAAGAGATTAGTATATTGGCAAGTTTGATCCTAGAAGTGATGAAGGAATATTTCTTGGTTATTCATCTAAGAGTAAAGCATATAGATGTTTTAATAAAAGATTACAGAAAATTGTTGAGAGTACAAATGTAAAGATTGATGAACAATTCAGAGGAACTTCAAGGTATATAGACTCTGAACCGGGAACAGAAATTATGAAAAATGGACCTACAATAAATCCACCGGTACATAATGATGATCCAGTTACTCCGGTATCATCAGAGGATTCCACAATAATTGAAGAACAACAACAGACTAAGACACCCCAGTATGTAAGACTGAATCATTCTGAAGATCAGATAATTGGAAGCAAACTTAAAGGAGTCATGACAAGAGGAAGATTGGCAAATGAAGAGGTATGTCTTATTTCTCAAATTGAACCATTATCTATCAATGAGGCATGTGAAGATAAATTTTGGATTAAAGCTATGGAAGAAGAATTAGGACAAATTGAGAAAAATAATACTTGGACATTAGTTCCCCGACCTAAAAATAAAAATGTAATTGGAACCAAATGGGTATTTAGAAACAAACTCAATGAAGATGGTAAGTTTGTCAGAAATAAAGCAAGACTAGTGTGTAAGGGATATTCTCAGAAAGAAGGAGTTGATTACAATGAAACCTTTGCATCGGTAGCCAGAATTGAGGCACTTAGATTATTCTTGGCTTTTGCAGCTCACAAGGATTACAAAGTTTAAAATGGATATTAAATGTGCATTTTTGAATGGAGATCTTGAAGAGGAAGTTTATATTGAACAACCTGATGGATTTTCCTTGACAAATGACAATGATATGGTTTGCAGATTAAGAAAAGCTCTATATGGATTAAAACAAGCTCCAAGAGCTTGGTATGCAAGATTGGATAAGTATCTTTTAAAGATTGGTTTTACTAAAGGAAATGCAGATAGCAATTTATATTACAAAGTAACTAATGATGACATCTTGATTATTGAAGTATTTGTTGATGATATAATCTTTGGAGAAGAAGATGAATTATGCAAGGAATTTTCTCTTGAAATGCAGCAAGAATTTGAAATGTCTATGATCGAAGAAATAAAATTCTTTTTAGGATTGCAGATTTTACAGACTGATAAAGGCATATTTGTTAGTCAATCTAAGTACCTGAAAGAACTACTTAAGAAATTTGGGATGGAGAACTCTAAACTAGTAAGCACACCTATGACTATAAATGACAAATTATCTCAAAGGGATGAATCTACACCTATTAATCCAACTAGATACAAATCTACGATAGGAGGTTTACTATATTTGACACAAACCAGACCTGATATTATGAATGCAGTATGTATAGTTTCTAGATTTCAGAGTAATCCTAGGGAAAATCATGAATCAGCAGTAAAAAGGATTTTCCGATACTTACAAGGCACAGCAAATCTTGGATTATGGTATCCTAAAGATGAAAATTTTGATCTATATGCATACACAGATGCAAATTGGGCAGGAGATGTGGATGATAGAAAAAGAACCACTGGAGGAGCATTCTTTCTTGGAAAGAGATTAGTTTCTTGGTTAAGTAAGAAATAGAGTTGTACATCTTTATCAACAGCAGAATCAAAATATGTTGCAGCAGCAACAAACTGTACACAGGTACTTTGGCTTAAGCAAATGTTGAAAGACATAAAGGTAAAATGCAAGGAACTTATTACTATATAGTGATAACACTGCAGCAATTGATATATCTAAGAATCTAGTATTACATTCTAAAACAAAACATGTTTCTATCAAACTGAATTTTCTAAGGGAAAAAGTTGAAGAAAAGGAGATAAAACTGGTTTATGTGAATACTAAAGAACAGCTTGCAAATATTTTCACAAAACCTTTGCCTAAGGAAACTTTTGAGTATCTCAAAGATCAGCTCGGAGTCATACCTCCACTGGTAGAGACTTAGACAGTTGATGATTGTCATCAACCGGCAGAATTAAATGGACAAATCTTTTATTCCGGTATTTGATGAGGAAGCTACTTCTCAGGGGGAGTAGTTTGTATTTTTGTATGGACTTAAATTTTGTAGCTTTGGCATTTGATGTCAAAGGGGGAGAGATATATGGAAAAACACATTATCAATTGAGGAGAGATATCTATGGTGAAAACTGGTACAGGATAACATAAAATAACTCATGTTGCTTCCAGGGGGAGAGATTGTCACCTTGACGAGATTGTTGGTTTTACACTTGGCATTTCTGTTTTGGCACTTTGATGGTTTTTCCATCTTGTATTGCCATCAATGCCAAAGGGGGAGATTGTTGGTATTTTGGTATGGTTTTGTCATTGATGTCAACACCTACTAAATACACCTACTTTGGAGATCCAGCAACATTCACTGGCAGACAGTAAACTGTGCAACAGTTACCGGTATATGATTAACCGGCAAGATATAATGTTCACCGGTACTTGGAATGACATGGAAGACACTTGGTAATGTTGAAGACATCATGTGGACACTTTATTTTGAAGTAATAATCATTGGTATATTCTTATTTGCATATTTGCTTTTACCGGCAAATAGGTCCAAGTTATCTAGGGTTACACCGGCAGATTTATCTTTTCCAGATCAGCATGGCACGATATGGAGATGATTTATTATTGTTGTAAATGCATTAAGCTGACATGTTTAATCGGTTATTGCATTGGATATTATATTATTTGTAAAATGTTTTTATTGTAATATCTTGTAGAGCCGACCTACTAAAATTGGTCTTAGGGTATGGTATAAATGTAAGATCTTATTTGTAAGATCAAGTGTGGAATGTGAAAAAGGTTCAAGTGAAAGTATATGCAAGATAAAGCAGAGGCATACACGAAGACATCATTTGAAGGTGAAGTTAGGTTTTTGTAGAAGCGTATCAGCATTACACCGGTAACGAATTCAGCATATGAAGATGCAATTTTGTGCAATACATTCTTATTGGATTTAACCATCCAACTATAGTCAGTGTGACTCCCATTTGTGATTGAGCAGTGAGCTCTAGGCTATTGGCCTTTCTGCATGTGTAGACCCCTCTTGTACACTTACTATCTGCAGTAGTATCATCTGATTGTGGGTAAGGTTTCCCACTGTGGTTTTTCCCTTATAGGGTTTCCACATACAAATATTGGTGTCATGTGTTGTGGATGACTTTGTGCTTATGTTTCATGCATTAATTCTTACCGATATAGCAATTTACTGTTAACACTGTCTACCGGCATACTTAACTGATTTATCGGTATTAAGCATTAAGCTGGTTAATAAGTTTTTGGTTTGAATTTATTAGACAAATGATTCACCCCCCCTCTCAGTTGTCTCCGGGACCTACATTAACCCAACAAATTATTTAACATGAACCCCAAGGCAATTCCCAGCAGCGATGCCAGGCAAGAATGGCGATTCTTCTCTATAAAATAAAACACTTCATATTAGAATCTGCAAATTTGCACAAAGGAGCGCCCAGCCAAAACAATAGGAAATATGCAATACCCAGAATGAATATGTTTTTGTTTTGAAATATATGAGTGAAACTACAAATCTGCCCTACTAATTGCGACTCCCGAAAATGAAATGAAATGCAAATAACTGAACTTCCAACACAACTCAAGCTACAATGCAATCCTCACTACAAACTCTCACAACTACACTAAATCACCACTAGTTGCTATCTTTCAAGCAAGAAGCAATGCCAAGGTTAGGAGGCATTCATTCCTCAAAGCAACCCCAATACCATTCCGGCAGAGTAACATTATAATAGACATAAGATGCCCAAATGAAGGGAAGAGGCCTCCATTTATAAGCTTAACAAGGAATCTCAAGAGGCTTCTAGAAAGTGCGCCCTAATTTCACATTTGAAGTTTCCTCCAAGAGATGGCACCACTTTTAAAAGCTTTAATTAACCTTTATTTTAATTCACTTCTCTTCATAAAGTTGGCACCCCTTTTCATAAGCAAGATTTTAGACCTTAGGAAATATTAAATCCCTTCCATGATGCGTCCACCCTTGAAGACCACCTTTTAAAACAACTTGAAGTGATGAAGCTAGGCCAAGGAGTCAACTTTAAAATATAACATTAAAACATAACATTATTTAAATGAAATGAACTTATCTCTCCAAAAACATCCCAAGGCCATAAGTGATGAAGCCAACAAAACCAACTGAAGAAGAGAACCAACTGTGCTGAAATAATCAGGACCACTACTAGAAATAGAATTTACTAAAAATAGTAAATTCCAAAAGTGCTCGGAACGCAAAGCCAAACATACTACTGCGAAGCCCTCTGAAAACCCAGAGAGAATCCATGATCCAAACTCTAATTCATGAACAACAACAACCTCCAAAACTGGAAACCCTAATTTCACCCATTGAGTAGCCTACGGGTCTCCGAAATAGGCCATCGGTCAACTGAAACATCATGCCTAAGAAGGGGACATTACAGTCCACCCTCCCCAAGATTGCTTGTCCTCAAGCAATTGTAAGTTTGGATGCTACAAAATCTCCTCATTCTCCCAAGTTGCATCCTCCAAGGGCAAATTCTTCCACCTCACCAAGTATTCCTTGATTGTTCTTCTTCTCAAAGAACGCTCTCTGGAATCAATAATCTCTTTCGGAATCAAAATCAACTGCCCTTCTTCATCCAAAGGTGGTAATTGTGAAGAAGCAATAACATTATGTCCAAGTGCTTTCTTGAGGCGAGACACGTGGAAGAAATTGTGCACTTTACTACTCGAAGGTAGCTCCAACTCATAAGCTACTGCTCCAACCTTTCTGATGACTTGGAATGGCCCATAGAAATGAGGCTTGAGCTTCTCAGCTCCACTCTTCTTGAGAGTAGACTGTCTGTATGGTTGTAGTCGAAGATAAACCATATCTCCAACCTCAAAAGAGCGCTCAATGCGTAGTTGATCAATGTACATCTTCTATTGATTCTGAGTAATCTGCAAGTTGTTCTTCAAGGATTTCAAGATGTCTTGACTTTGCTGTAACAAATCCTTGGCTTGAGGGGCTTTGTTGCAACATAGTTTCTTAGATAGCCTTCCAACCACTTGTTCACTATCTCTGTTTGTCCATCAGTTTGGGGGTGATAACTAGTGCTTGGAGTAAGCACCGTACCACTCATCCTGAAGACTTCTTGCCAAAAGGTGCTTAGGAACTTGTTGTCCCTATCACTCACAATGTTTTTCGGCAACCCATGCAATCTAAACACCACATGAAAAAACAAATCTGCAACTTGAGCTACTGAAAAAGAGCTTGTGATGGCAAAGAAGTGAGCAAACTTTGTCAATCTGTCCACTACAACATAGATACAATCTTTGCCTTGGGCCTTTGGCAACCCAGTGATGAAGTCCATTGATATGCTTTCCCATTTTTGGTTGGGAATGGGAAGAGGTTGCAGTAGACTAGCAGGTAGAGTGTGCTCATTCTTGTTCATCTAACAAGTAGGACATTCCCGGATGTAGCGTTGAACTTCCCCTTTCAGCCCTTTCCAAGCAAATCTTTCCTGAATTTGCCTATATGTTTTGAAGAAACCCTGATGACCAACAAGTGGAATGTCATGGAATGTCATCAAAATCTTCTTTCTGAGCTTAGAATCAGCCACCACAAAGATTCTACCCTTGTAGTGTATCGGCCCATCAACCACCTTGTACCTTTCGTCATGAAAAGTACCTTCAATGATGTTGATTGCCAACTGATTTTTGGCATAATCAGCGAGCAACATGTCCTTCCAATCAGCAGTAAGCTCACACAATGAACTTAGATGAGGTCTCCTAGATAGAGCATTAGCCACAATATTGTTTTTCCCTTTGACATACTCAATGTCAAAATCGTAAGCTTGAAGCTTACTCACCCACTTTTGTTGTCTCTCGTTCAAATCCTTCTGATGCATGAAGTGCTTGAGACTATTGTGATCAGTCTTGACCACAAATTTGCTCCCCACCAAATACTGTCTAAACTTAGCTAATGTATGCATGATTGCAAGCATTTCCTTGTCATAGATGGAGTAGGTCCTTTCAACACCTCTTAATTTTCTACTCTCAAACACAATGGGATGCTTGTCTTGCATCAAAATAGCCCCAACACCTTCTCCAGATGCATCACACTGTAGCTCGAAGGGCTTGGAGAAATCTAGAATTGCCAAAAGCGGACAAGAGCTCATGATCTTCTTAAACTTATCAAAAGTAGTTTGAGCCTTTTCTATCCAACAAAAAGCTCCCTTTTTTGTGAGGTCGGTAAGAGGAGCAATGTTCTATGAATAGCCCTTCACAAATCTTCTGTAAAAACCACAAAGACCCAAGAACCCTTTCAAATGAGTCAAGTTCTCTGGGGGTGGCCAATCAACTATTGCCTTGATCTTTTCGGGATCAACCTTCACTCCATCAGCATTGATTATGTGACCAAGGTAAAGTAGCTCCTTCATTCCAAATTCACATTTGGATCTTTGGCAAACAGACTTTCTGATTCAAGGATGCTAAGCACTTCCTCTATGTGCTTGAGGTGTTCTTCCCATGTCCTGTTGTAGATCAAAATGTCATCAAAAAAGATTAACACGAAGTTCCTCAACTGCTTCTGAAAGACTCTATTCATACAAGACTGGAAGGTAGCAGGAGCATTAGTCAACCCAAATGGCATGACTAAAAACTTGAAGTGACCATAGTGACATCTAAATGTTGTCTTCTCAACATCAAACCCTCTCATCTAAATTTGGTAGTAGCCCGACCTCAGATCAATCTTTGAGACGAACTTGGCTCCATGTAGCTCATCTATGAGCTCATCTATCCTTGGAATGGGGTATCAATTTTTTATGGTGCTTTGATTCAAAGCACGATAATCCACACACATGCGAATGGTGCCATCCTTCTTCTTTATAAGAACAACTGCTGAAGCGAAAGGACTCTTACTTGGACAAATGAAGCCCATCTCCAAGAGTTCCTTAATGTTTTTCTCAATCTCATCCTTTTGCTTCTTAGGGTACTGATATGGAGTTGTGATAATTGGTTTAGCCCCTTCCTTGAGCTCTATGACATGCTCTGAGCTTCATTTGGGAGGTGGCCCAGGAGGTAAATCAGCAAACACTTTACTCTTCCTGGTGAGTAAGGACTGGATATCAGGAGGGTAGTCCCTCTTTGTTTCAACCGGACTAGCTGGGAGAATCATACATTCCGTAGCCCACTCAACTTGATCATGTCGAATCAACTTTGCCATTTGCTTGAATGACATGATCCGAGGTCCACCGTTAGACATTCCTCTTAACACCACCTTCTTCCCATCGGATTGAAACTTGAGCTCCATTGTTTGCAGATTTAGGGAGATCTCTCCAAGTGAATGCAGCCATTGAATGCCTAGGACGGCATCTATATCACCAATGTTGACTACATAGAAGTCATCCTTGACTTCATAGTTGCCCAATTGCATAGACATATTTGGGATCTTCTTGGTGCAAGAAATGTGAAACCCATCAGCAACCATAACCTTGAAGCCTTCAAAATCTTCTGTTTGTAGCCCTTTCTTTACCACCACCACTTCATCAATGAAGTTATGCATTGCTCCAGTATCAATCAAAGCAACTATTTGTTGCCCCTTAATCATCCCTTGAACCTTGAAGGATTCATTTTTTTGAAAGCTCGAAAGTTGAGCCAAGGTACCCCCACTTCCTTTTTCACCTTCAGATTCTTCGAGAACTCTTTCCACTTCACTGTCATCACAATCTGATTACTGGTCTGAAGAATCAGAATCGCTTTCTCCGGCTGAATAGTATTCAATTTGATGAATTTTGACTCCCTTTGGGCAAATATGATCTTGGGACCATTTTTCTCTACACCGAAAACATAACCCCTTTCTTCAGAGTTCGTTAAGTGTCTCTGGATCCAGCCTTGTGACATGAGTGTTATGATGTTTGAACTCCTTATGGTGAGGTCCCTTTCCTTTATCCTTTTTGTGAAATAATGGCTTGGATTGAATTTTTGCCTTAGGAGCAGACCACTCCATATTTCTTGCTTTTTTCATTGCCTCTTGTAAGGAGGGTGGATCGAAATCTTTAATCCAACCCTTGAGTGGTTCCATAAGCCCTTCACTGAATAGGATCACCAACCACCTCTCGATGATTCTCGTGACCATTACTGAAAGCCTTTGAAATTCAGCTATGTAAGCATCGACTGTGCCATGTTGTCTAAGTTGTGCCAATTCTCTGAAATGCACTTCTGGATCCTTTTTCTCAAATCTCTCTATGAGCCTATTGGTGAACTCATCATAGGTAGTGATCAACCGATGCCCCAAGGTGACTAGACCATGGTACCACCATTTGTGTCCTACCCCATCTAAATGAAGTGTAGCAAACTTGATTGCCTCCTCTTCTATCATGGGTCTAAGAGCTAGATAGTTGTCTAACTTTTGTATCCAAGCTCTAGCTGAACTACTGTCACTCCCATCAAAATGTGGAAGCATAACCTTGTTGATTGCTTGATGCAAATCCCTCTGTATTGTTGCTTCCATATGTTCATGATGTCTCCCATGTCCTTTATTCTTCCTTTTATGGTCCATGAAATCATTGTAAGACATGTCTAACTTGATTTCATCAGGAAGAGACTCATACTCAGCACGATCAAGTCTCGACTATTCCACAAATGATGCATTCTCTCCCGGATCGGGTTGAGGGTTTACTGGTGCCAAGAAGGTGGGTTTAAAAGGCTTGGAAGAAATGTTTGTTCTATTTGAGGTATGCAGAGCAGCATGTTCACTATGCTGGTTGGAGTCGTTGTGTTCTCCGATGTGCCCTTGATTGTTCTGTGAATTAGAACTCTGACCCATTTTCCCCATCATGAGAGATACCATACCAATAAGGCATCCATCTTCCTCTCAAACCTCCTTCCCGAACTTAGTGTTCTTTCCCTTCCTTTTCCACTTTCATCCCGACTGCTTGTAAACCTCTCAGTACCACCCACTGGCCTTTCACTGTCCCCCATTTATGTCTCCAGAGAAGACTCCCAATGAGCCCTCAAAACCTCTGATGTTGTTTGACCTTTAGGAACCTGATACCACTGAAACTGAAACTGACTTGCAGCCTTCTTATCTTCCCTCGCTAAGTATCTTCTTTCTCTGTCAGTCATAGAAGGTTTGTTTCATAGGATGGCAGGATGTGAGGCTCTGATACCAATTTTTTCAATTTTTCAATTACAAAAAGTAATGCAACACACATCTGTTAGGGTTAGCACTTAAACCAAAACGATGTGGAATACAACTCTAACCAAGAATGTACACCAGGATCCCAGGTTGGGCAAGGCGTGAGCATATGGTCAGAGGGTCTTAAAGCATTCTGAAAGTGACTCTAACCAAGAATGTGCCCAAAATGGACTAACATATGGTCAGAGGATCTTAGTGCATGCTGAAAGCAACTCTAACCAAGAATGTGCCCAAGATGGACTAACATATGGTTAGAGGATCTTTACAATTACAACTGCTAAAAGGAAAACTCGACACCAAGCATGTGCTTTCAAACCCAGGGTGGGAATGGAGCTACCATATGGCGGAGATGCTAAGAACTTAGAAATGGAATTAAATGTAAATAACAAGCATGAAATGAAAATGAGAAGAAATGTTGCCAGTACTACTATTCAGCTTACAATTTGATAGTGAATGATGTTAGGGTTTCAAGCAGATCTGAAGCAAATATGAACTAACAATTATATGCAAATTTAAATACAAAAGATAAAGAAATAAAATAGGACACAGATAACACAGAGATTTAACGTGGTTCACCCAGAATGGGTTACGTCCACCATACACAGTCGTCCAATCTTTCTTATTATCCAGCAAAAATAGTACAACAACCTTACAATGCCTTAAGCATCCCAGCCGCTTATAACATGCATTTTTAGGGCAAAAACAAAGTCGGCCTTTTTAGGGTTTTATTACAATGTCGGTTTTCATCCAAAAAAAAAAACCCCAAGTAATTTGCTGATCAGTCGCCACATTTCAACAATCTCCCACTTGGAGACTGATCAGGCTCCACACTGAACAATCTCCCACTTGGAGACTGATACTACATGACACCACTGTACATGCAACATCCGCTGGATAAAACACTAGGAGTCGACTGGTAT
Source organism: Cryptomeria japonica (assembly GCF_030272615.1). Lineage (NCBI taxonomy): Eukaryota > Viridiplantae > Streptophyta > Pinopsida > Cupressales > Cupressaceae > Cryptomeria > Cryptomeria japonica. The sequence goes on from NC_081409.1 coordinate 224,883,024, forward strand.
AAATTCCACAATTATCAATCAAGAAGACCAACAGAAACCGATGAAGAAATTAGCTTCTCCTGTGGAACTGCCTTCGTGAACATATCAGCGGGATTCTCACTTGTGTGAATCTTCTCAAGCCATAACTGACCCTCCTCCAAAATAGTTCGAATGAAGTGGTACCTGAGCTGAATGTGCTTTGTCCTTGAATGAAAAGAAGAGTTCTTCGCAAGATGAATGGCACTCTGGCTATCAGTATACAAAGGGCAATCCTCTTGTGTCTGACCCAATTCCTCCAGAAAACATTGTAACCAAATCATCTCCTTGTTGGCTTCTGTAGCAGCAACATACTCAGCTTTAGTGGTTGAAAGTGAAACAACCTTTTGCAGCCTAGAAATCCAACTGACTGCAGTTCCCCCTATAGTAAAAACATACCCTGTAGTGCTCCTCCGTGAATCAATATCACCTACCAGATCAGAGTCAACAAATCCACTCAGAGTAGCATTAGATCCTTTGAAACATAATGCCTTCGTAGTGGTTCCTTTCAAATACCGAAGGATCCATTTCACAGCATTCCAATGTTCCATACTCGGATTACACATAAACCTGCTCACAACTCCCACTGCATGTGCAATATCTGGCCTTGTGCATACCATTGCATAAATCAGACTGCCAACAGCTAATGAATACAGGATGTTAGACATTTTCTTTACTTCTTCCTGTGCCTTTGGGCACATCTCCTTAGTCAATTTGAAATGACTAGCCAAAGGTGTACTAACTGCTTTTGCATCCTGCATGTTAAATCTTTTCAACACCTTCTTTATATATTCACTTTGGGACAAATTCAAGGTTCTATTTTTTCTATCCCATGTAATCCTCATACCCAGAATTTGCTTAGCTGCACCCAAACCCTTCATAAAAAATGACCTAGCTAATTTCTGTTTAAGATCATTTATGTGTTCCATGTTAAAACCGGCAACAAGCATGTCATCAACATAAAGCAACAGGACAATATAACTGCAATTATCCAATCTCTTAAAATATACACAATGATCAGAATGACATCTATGATAACTGTGTTCAGCCATGAAACTATCAAATTTTAAATACCATTGTCGGGGTGCTTGTTTTAGGCCATACAAACTTTTCTTCAACCTGCACACCAAGTTCTCCTTACCTTTGACCTCATATCCCTGTGGTTGCAACATGTAAATTTCCTCTTCCAAATCTCCATGGAGAAAAGTTGTTTTCACATCTAATTGTTCAAGATGTAAATCATCTGTAGCCACAAGACTAAGTACAGTTCTAATTGAAGTCATTTTTACAACTGGAGAAAATATTTCATCATAATCTATACCCTTTTTCTGTGCAAAACCTTTTACCACAAGTCTGGCCTTATATCTTTTCTAACCTCCTTCCTCCTCCTTCAGCCGATAAACCCATTTGTTAGGCAAGGCTCTTTTTTCTGCAGGTAAAGGGACTAAGTCCCAAGCCTTATTTTTCATCAAGGAGTCCATCTCCTCTTTCATGCCTAGCTCCCACTGTTGTTTGGCATCCACTTGCATTGATTCTTCATATTCTTCTGGTTCACCAAAATCAGTTAATAATATAGAATACAAAGAAGGAGAAAATCTTTCAGGGGGTCTACTTGACCTCGTAAAACATCTAACACTTGCAGGAGTTTGTGGGACATTCTGTTGTTGTTGAGCATCAGGTACCTGTGGCATTTCATTTTTAGGAATCTCATCCAACACCACATATTCTTGCTTGTCATGTTCATGCTTCTTTTCTTGCATCTGTTCTTTATACATAACCTTCTCATTGAATATAACATCTCTACTTCTAGTTATTTTCTTATTTTCAAAATCCCATAACCAATAGCCATATTCATCTATCCCATATCCAATGAAGGTACATTTCTGAGATTTAGCATCAAGCTTGGTTCTATTTTCTTTATCAACATGGACAAAAGCTTCACAACCAAAGGTTTTCAAAAAAGAATAATTTACCTTTTTACCAGTCCATGCCTCCTCTGGAATACCACCATCCAAAGGGGTTGAAGGTCCTCTATTTATCAAATAGACAACAGTATGTACAACATCTACCCAAAAATGTAAGGGCAATCCAGCATGCAATCTCATGCTCCTCGTGCATTCTATGATAGTCCTATTCATTCTCTCTGACACACCATTTTCCTATGGAGTTCCTGGAACTATCTTCTGCTTTCTAATCCCATTTAAGGAGTAGTAATCTTCAAATGCTTTGCTGCAATACTCACGTCCATTATCTGATCTAAGACACTTCAACTTTTTTCCTGTCTCATTCTCAACCAAAGCTTTCCATTTCTTAAAAGTTTCAAAAACATCTGATTTTTGTTTTAGGAAATATACCCATGTTTTTCTAGTTGATTCATCAATAAAAATAACATAATAACAAGAGCCACTAAGAGATGATACCTGAGTTGGCCCCCATACATCTGAATGCACAAGCTCTAACTTCTCACTCTTCTTCTCTTTCCCAACCTTGAGAAATCTGACTCTTTTCTGTTTGCCATAAACATAGTTTTCACAGAACTCTAAATCAATCTTCTTTAGTCCTGGCAATAGATTTTTGGAGTGAAGGATTTTCATCCCTTTCTCACTCATGTGCCCAAGCCTATGGTGCCACATTATCGAATTTGTTCTTGCAACATCTATTGTTGTTGTCCCTATAGTAACTTTATCTGTAGTAGGTAAGGTAGAGTAAGTGTTACCAGTACACAAATATAATGTGCCTACCTTCACACCTTTAGCTACTACTAATGATCCTTTATTGACCTTCCACATACTGTCTGAGAAGGTAACTATGCAACCTTCACTACCTAGTTGCCCTGTAGAAATTAAATTTCTTCTTTAATTAGGAACAAGTCTTACCTCCTGCAAAAACTAGTCATTTCCATTCTACAACTTGATCTTTATCTTACCTCTTCCAACAATTTGACAGGGCTCATCATCACCCAAATATACCTGTCCAAAATCACCTTGAACATAATCTAGAAAATATTTTCTATGGGGTGTAGCATGAAATGAAGCCCCAAAATCTATTACCCAAGAATCATTAACATTATCCAAACATAAGATTAAAGCATCTTGTAAAGTATTACTTGCAATATTAGCTTCCTTACTGTCATTTTCATTTTTGTCTCCTTCTTTGTTTTTTCGAGACCAACAGTCTTTCTTTAGATGACCAAGCTTTCCATAGTACCAGCAATCTTTCTTTCCTCTAGATTGAGAGCGTCCTTTCTTTGACTTCCCTCGTGACTTCTCATTCCCAGGGCCTTTTCCTCTTTCCTTTGATCTTCCTCTGTTCTCCACATTCAAAACACTACCTGATGATGCTGGAGTCTCACCTGTGCTTTTCCTTCACATTTCCTCACTTAGGATAACACCAACAATATCATCAAATACCAAAGTATTTTTACTAGAAACAAAGTTACTTACAGCCATAACCAAGCTATTCCAGCTTTCTAGCAAAGAACATAAAATCAAGAGAGCCCTAACCTCTTCTGCAAAGGTAATTTTTACCGAAGACAATTGACTGGTAATTGTATTAAATTCATTTAAGTGCTCTGCTACAGATCCTCCCTCACTCATTTTCAAATTAAACAAACACTTCATAAGAAATACCTTATTCAAAAGCCGAGGGTTTCTCATACAACTTTGCCAATGTCGCCATCAAATCTACAGTCGTTTTTGCTTCTGTTATATTGAATGCTACACTGTCCCAGTGCCTTTCTATCTAAAATGTCCCACTCTTCATCTGACATTGTGGTCGCTTTCTTTGCCTTTCCTTCCAATGGCCGCCACAAATCCTTTTGATATAGGTAATCCTCCATCTGCATTTTCCATAACTGATAGTTCTAGTCATTAAACTTTTCGACCTTGAATTTGGAATCCTCCATTGCTCCCACTCAAATTTGAGAGTCCTGCCAATTTACAGAAAACCTCGCTCTGATACCAATTGTTAGGGTTTCAAGCAAATCCGAAGCAAATATGAACTAACAATTATATGCAGATTTAAATACAAAAGATAAAGAAATAAAACAGGACACAGATAACACAGAGATTTAACGTGGTTCACCCAGAATGGGTTACGTCCACCATACATAGTCGTCCAATCTTTCTTATTATCCAGCAAAAACAGTACAAAAACCTTACAATGCCTTAAGCATCCCAGCTGCTTATAACATGCGTTTTTAGGGCAAAAACAAAGTCGGCCTTTTTTGACAACGATACGTGCTGAGTGTACAATACTTTGCTGATCAGTCGCCACATTTCAACAAATGCTTACCAAGATCATAAGATTAAGACTATACAATGCTGCAACAATATAGAAGACTCTCCTGGGCTTAACAAAAATGATAAGTCCAAGAAATTATTCTCAAGGATCAATCTTAATATTCTAATTTATGACAAACCTGCACTTGAAATGCTTAATCAGCAACACCATGGAATCACTAAAATGCTCATTACTCTCTCAATACTAGTCCGAATGACCCAAAACCAAAAGCAATGGCTTCCTATGAAGGAGGCGACCAAACCAATACCAAGAAATCAAACGTAGGAATTATATTCTCACTCTTATAATAACAATTCAAATTTTGATCTTATAGAAGATGTGTCCTAATAGGGACATAATTTATCTATTTATTTTATCAAACAAAAAAAAATAACTTGTTAGTGAGACATGAACAAATAAACAAGCACTTCATAACTAATGGTGTTGATCCTTCCATATGAATTTTTAATACATTTTATTCATCTAGTATTAGTTCATATTTTCAAGTGGCCCTCCCAAAGTACCTGTTATTATTTATATTAGTCCTTTAAGTGCATCACAAAAAGTCACATATGAACTAGTAGGAATAAAGGAAGGAACATCATTATTTATCTCAAATTTAATTTTTATAGGTATTTGATGGAGGATATGCCTTATGTTAACATTAGGAATATTGTTGATTATAGTATGTTTGATAATCAAATTCCTTAATATCAAACTATCACAATGATAAACAGGAAATCATCTATCTATCTATAAATGTAGGGTAAAATATTATTTTAGCTAGTAAATATGCATAAGTAAATTTAAAAATTTCTCATTGGCATCCTTTTTTGGAGATCTAAGTGATTTGTTATTCTATTCTATATTTGATCTATTTTTTTTCAATCGTACTATTTATAATGGGTGACTATTGCCCTTATAAACTGTCTGGGGAGCAAACCTAGAAAGAATAGCTCACCTGTTGCCTAATTTTTTTATGGATCATTACTATATGTAGTAGTATGTCTATTTTTTAAACAAAAAAACTCATTATTCATGCTTATTCTCATGAAAATATATGTTGATTTCCTTGCATTGGATTATATTCTAAATTTATGAGGAATATTATATGATCTTTGGGAAATGTTAAAAAAATAATATTATGTTATTTCTTTGCACCAAAAATAAGTTGATTACTATGTTACTAACTATATTGTTTCTTCTATGGTGAGGTTATGCCTTCAAAACATATGGTGCAAGTGCTATTACATGGATGGTACAATACTTTAATAAGAAGACTATCTTCTATGTGTCTTTGAATCAAATGGACAAAATATGAATGTAGCTCTTGAAGAATCAATATGGCCTTGAAGATTTATTAAAGAGTTCCATTTGGATACATATGAAAGTACCATATTACTTGAAGTTACTTTACTCTTTCTAGAGAATATCATTTCTAAAGATCAAAATGAACATTGAAGATCATGGGCATCTCAGTCAAGTGAAAGCATTCTATAATAAAGGCACCTTGAAGATCATTAGCACCTCACTCAAGTGAAATCATTCTATAATAAAGACACTTTGAAGATCATGGGCACATACTATATATTGTAATTTTAGCCATCACTTTGAAATCCTCTATGCAGTGATTGGCTTTGAGGTGATTCCATTAAGTGGGAGTGTACATGACACTACCTAGTGGCTAAATCCTAGATTTAAGACCTAATAGGCATAAGACCTTTAGGCATTATATGCTCCAAATTCAAATAATTCTTGGCCTTAGGTGATGCCATTAAGGGGGAGTGTTCATGTCAATGACACCACCTAGTGGCTAAATCCTAGTTTTTAAATCCTATGGGTAGGCATATGTCCTAATAGGTATGAAATAAGACCTATATAGGCATTAGTAAGTCCTTTAAGCCTACAGATAGGCATATGTAAGTCCTTTTTGTTTTAATTACTACATGTAGGCATTAGTAAGTCCTATAGGCACATTTGTGCTTAAGTCCTACAGGCATATTGTAAAGTCTTCTCCTTGTAAATCTTCCACTTGTAAAAGAATTGTATTAAGTCCTGCAGGCACTATGTAATGAACTTGGAGAGAGGATAATTTGAGGAGACCACGGCTCCAATATAATTTTTTAAGACCTCATAGCATCATTTTTAAAACACTGGGATTATAAATTATGACAAGATGACTTTCATGTAGTCTGGAATGCATGATCTTCATATTGGCATATATTTGTGTCCCTTTTTATCACAGTCAAAGAAGACCTACGTTACTGGGGTGCTTCATTTTTTCTTTTATGGAAATTGACATGTGATCCCCTATTAACATTAAGGGGGAGAGTTAGAACATAATGTTATTAGGGGTCACATCCTTATTACATTTATATATAATGTTCTAATATAAGGTTATAAAACCTTATATATTATATGCTTTATAAGCATATCCCGTTTGAAATAATTATAATCTAATAACTATTAGATTATTAATTATTTATGAGTGGGGGTTATTGAAAAGGTCTGACTAGTGAAGTCACCCTTCCTCCTATATTTAAGGAGGTTCTCTCTCATTTGAGAGGTGTGTGAATTTGGAGCTTTATGTTGATTTATATCACTATGCATATGAGGTATTATTGGCCATGTGGAAGTATTGGAGGAGTGTCCCCAGGTTCATGTCTATTTTATTATAGACTATATTTGTAAGTGTTTTAATTAAATGATGCTTTATGGGGTTTTTACCGGAAAGAGTTTTCCCCATGTGTATCCTGTGTAATGTGTACATTTTGCATGTATGTTTCATATTTCATTTACTTTATAATCTTGTTTATAATTATTAGTATCCTAAGATCCTAATTTCTAACAGCTTGTGAAGAAGACACTTTTTGATCTTGTTGCAGGAATTGCCAGATGGCAAGTTCATCAAGGAAAATAGAGGTTGAGAAATTTAATGGAACAAATTTTGAGATGTGGAAATTGAAGATGGAAGATCTGCTAATAGATCGAGATCTATGGGATGTTGTTGATGTGAATGTCCAAAGGCCCTTAGATCCTACTGCGGTGACTCAATATGATGTTATGGATTAAAAAGACAAGGATCTAATCAGATTGTGCTTGGCAGACTCTATTATGATCTATGTCCACGAAAAAAACACTGCAAAGAAGCTATGGACTAAGCTTGGTGAAATGTATCAAGCAAAATATTTATTAAATCATATTTTCTTGAGGAATAAACTGTACTCCTTGAAGATGGAAGAGAAGGATGGAAGAGGGTGGACGATTTGCAGACCACCTACAAGAATTCAATATATTGGTGGCTCAATTAGTATATGTCGGTGTTAAGATGAAGGAAGAGCAGAAATGCCAGATCTTTCTTTATTCTTTGTTTGATTCGTGGGATTCTCTTGTTATGGCTATCGGTACTACTTCTGTTGTTTTGAAGTCTGAAGATGTGGTGGGTGCCCTACTTGGTAAAGATATGTGTTTATGGTGAAAATGGATGACGATAAACAACAATATTGAAAGGCTAAAATGAATCCAACCACTAAACCCTAGCCTAACAATGAACAAAGATCCACCATAACATATGAAGATAACCTAAGACAAATGCAAAATAACTCAAAATCATAAAGATTATACCATCACATGTCCACTAGGGTTTTGATCTCCATTCTTCCTATCTCCATTGATCTTGCTTGATATATTTGCTCTCAGATTTTTATATGCACAAGAGCTCAACAAAGAACGGAATGTGGTTGCAAGTAGGATCGTAGTGTAGCCAAGTACTCCAAAATCAGTCATTAGTCATTAGTCATTAGGGTTTGACAATGAAGAAAGCATCTTCTTAAATAGAAGACACAATAAGAAATGGAGGGATAAGATTGAGAGGTGTAAAAAGAGAGGTCGGCTAGGATTAGAGGGTAGGTAGAAGAAATACCAAAATAATGAAAGAGGTAGGTAGTGTAGGAATTAAGAGATGAATGACATGTGTCATGTGTAGGAAAAGATAATGAATTAATTAAATAAATAAAGATTTATTTAATTAATAGAAGAATAAGATAATTAAATAAATAAAAATATTTATTTAATTTAGGAAAGGGATAATTTAAATAAATAAATGTATTTATTTAAATGAGAAATAAGGCTAGAAGAGGATAAATGAATTAATTAAATAAATAAAAATTTATTTAATTAATAGAAGAATTAGGCTTAGATAATTAAATAAATAAAATATTTATTTAATTAGACATGACAATTTTGAGTGTCTACAATATGCGAAGGAAGGTATCCCATAGTTCAAAGGAATCCCTAACTGTTCATGGAAGACCTAAGGAGAAAGGCAAGAAGAATGAGAAGCGTGATAAGTTCAAATCGAAAGGGAGATCAAAATCTCCTAAAAATTCAAAAGTTATTTGTTGGAATTGCAGTAAACCAGGTCACATCCATAAGTACTGCAAAGAAGAAAAGAAGAAGAAAAAGAAGAAGATTGATTTTGATTTTGAGTCTGAAAAGGAAGATGGTGATGCATTCATTGCAGCTTTGGTGACTCATTCAAGTAATGATGCCTACTTAATTGACTTAGGTGCATCTTTTCATATGACTGCAAATAAAGATTGGTTTTCTAAATATGAAGAATAATGGAGGTAAGGTGTACTTGGGTGATGATTCTCATTTAGACATTGTTGGTTGAGGTAAACTTAAAATCAGATTTTCTGATGGTAAAATAAAAAGGATTAATGGTGTGTTGCATATCCCTGGTTTAAAACAAAATCTATTATTTGTGAGCAAACTGATATATGAGGGTGTGCAGATAGTCTTTTTTGAAGTGGGATGTAAGATGATTAAGGGTGCTATGGTAATTACTAGAGGTGTCAGGTTTGGCACTTTGTATAAGCTAGACGCATACACTGTTGAGTGTAATATCACTTCTATTAGCAGTAAATCTATGTAATATTTTAGGGTTTCACCTTCAGTAGATGGAAATGGCTTTTGGGTACCTAAGCGTGTTCTTTCTTCTAAAGAAAAGTTACCTGCAGAGAAGACTATGTTATGGCACCAGATGCTTGGCCACATTGGAGAAAAGGGTCTAAGGACCTTGAAAAATAAAAACCTTGTTGAAGGTTTGAATGATTGTAATCTTGAATTTGATTTCTATGAGCATTGCATTTATAGAAAACAAAATCACATTCAGTTTTACTCAAGTTCTCAGAAAACTTGTGGTGTTTTGGATCTTATTCATTCTGATGTGTTTGGTCTTGTAGATGTTCCTTCGATTGGAAAATCCGCATATTATGTTTCATTTATTGATGATTTTAGTAGAAGGACATGGGTATATTTTCTCAAGAGTAAATTTAAAGTTTTCAGTCGATTTAAAGAATTTAAAGCAATGGTTGAGTTGCAGACTGGAAAGAAAATTAAAAGTTCAAGGACTGATAATGGTGGTGAATTGTGCTCTAATGATTTTGATAGATTATGTAAAGATTGTGGCATTAACAGACATAAGACAACTTTGTATTCTCCACGACAGAATGGAGTTGCAAAAAAAATGAATAGGACACTGATGGAGAAGGCTAGGAGTATGTTGAGTGGTGCTAGTCTAGAACATTTTTGGGGGGTTTAAGTTGTTGCCGCTGCTTGTTGCTTGATTAACAAGTCTCTCACATCAGCCCTTGTTGATAAAACGCCTATGGAAGCATGGTTGGGTCACAAGCCTTCTTTGAGACATCTTAGAGTTTTTGGTTGTGAGGCATATGCACATGTGCCAAAGGAGAAGCAGACAAAGTTGGAGAACAAGGTTGTGAAATGTATCTTCATCGGGTATAATTATGGTGTGAAAGGATACAAGCTTTGGGACCCTGTTGCAAAAAAGGTAATTCATATTAGAAGTGTTATTTTTAGATAAATTAAGTCTCCTTCTGTTATATTGCAGCCAAAACAGACTAAAAAGGAAGATGTGATTCAATTTCCTTCTACACTTGAAAGAGTTGAATCGAGACCCCTAGATAGGCAACAAGTTAAGCAAAGCTTGCCTAGCTCTAAATATTCAAAAGAGGAGGAAGAACCTCAAACTCAGCTTGTCCAAAGGTCTACAAGACATAGACAACCAGTTGAAAGGTATTCACCTGATGATTGGAGATGTATTTTTTCTTTGAATACTAATATGGATGAACCAAAATCTGTAGAAGAGGCATTAGGTATGAATGATGCAAAATCATGGAAGATTGCTACGGAAGAAGAGATGACAACTTCAAAAAAGAATTATACATGGGATCTTGTACCATTGCCTGAAGGACGGAAGCCTATTGGTTGCAAATGGGTTTTTAAGAAAAATATTGATTCAGATGGAAGCATTGAGAAGTATAAAGCAAGGTTGATTGCAAAAGGCTACTCTCGAGATGAGGGTGTTGATTATTGTGAGATATTTTCTCCTGTTGCAAAAATGGCATCCATTAGATTTTTACTTTCTATTGTTGCTACTTATGACTTAGAGGTTGAGAAAATGGATGTGAAAATTGCTTTCCTTCATGGTGATTTGGAGGAGGATATTTATATGACACAGTTGAAGCACTATGTGGTGAAAGGTAGAAGTAATTTGGTCTGTAAATTAAAGAAATCCATGTATGGCCTCAAACAGAGTCCTAAGATGTGGTACCATAAATTTGATACATATGTATTGAGTTTGGGATTTGAGCATTCTAAATCATATCACTATTTTTATTATAAATCTGATGGTGATCATTTCATGTACATTACATTGTATGTTGATGATATGTTATTCATTGGTAAAGGGAAAGGTATGATTTCAGAACTTAAGTCTCAGCTCGCTGCTAAATTTGAAATGAAAGATCTTGGTGCATCAAAACACATTCTTGGGATGGAAATTAGAAGAGATGGAGAGAACAGAATGCTATGGCTAGGCCAGAGTAAGTATATGAATTTAGTGTTACAGAGGTTTAACATGTTGGATTGTAGACCATTATGTGTTCTTTTTGTAGTTGGAACGAAGTTATCTACTGCAGATTGTCCTACATCCCCATCGAAGATAGAAGACATGAGAAGAGTGTCTTACCAAAGTGCAGTTGTAAGTTTGATGTATGCCATGGTCTGTACTAGACTAGACATTGCCCAAGCAGTGGGAGTTCTATCCAGATATATCTCTAATCCTGGTAGATTTTATTGGGATGCAGTCAAAAGAGTTCAGATATTTGAAGGGTACCTCAGAGTGTTCTTTGTGTTGTCATGGTAATTCAGTTCGAGACATTATTTCCCTTGATATTCATGGTTATGTGGATTTAGACTGGGTAGGTGATATTGATAGCAGAAGATCCACCAATGCTTATGTGTTTACTTTATTTGGTGGAGCAATTAGTTGGATGAGTAAGCGACAAGTTGTGGTTGCTTTGTCCACTGTTGAAGCGGAGTATATTGCAGATACTCATGCTTGTAAAGAGGCCATTTGGCTTAAGAGACTATGTTTAGATATTGGAATAAAATAAGGAGTCGTGACAGTTTATTGTGATAGTCAGAGTACGATCTACCTAGCTAAGAACCTGACATTTCATGCTCGGACCAAGCACGTTGATGTTCAGTATCATTTTGTCAAAGATATGGTCGAAGATGATAGGGTGAAGTTGGTTAAGGTAGAAACTTTGATGAATGTTGCAGATTCTTTAACTAAGGCTATGAGCACAAAGAAGTTCAGATGGTGTTTAGAGTCTATGGGCCTCATGGCCCCTAGAAATTGATTCATTGTGTTGATACTCCCTTTGCTCTTGCAAGGTGTTCGACAAGTGGGAGATTTGTTGGGAAACTGGTGACTCAACCTTACATTTACATGAGGTTACTATTTATAGTAAGTTTTCATTTGAGCACGAAATGGTGTGAAATTCTCCCTGAAGCTTCTGGTTGGTTAGATAAGCATTCTGATAAAGTTACGTCACAACATCACAGCTAGTTTTGAAGATATTAATTTTTTTTGTTTTGGAGGGGTCCAATGAAAGGTTTAAATTTGATTTTGAGGACTTTAGAGGCCCTAAAATTCCTTGAAAATTGAGCTTAAGTAGTGTAGCGGCTTACGATGCATTAGATAACTTCATGATCTTTTTGGCGCTTCAAACGGTTCATCAATAGGACACACTGTTCTCAAGTTATGGCCTCCGAAAGTTTGTACTCCTGAAATAGGAAATATAAAATACATCGGACACATAAATGAGTTGTAAAAAGGGAGGGACATGTCATAGGGTATATAGAATGGAGATGAGGTGTGTGAGACAGAGGTTGAGTGTAAGAGTCTTATGGCTATTTATTTACCTTTGAATCTTTGATTAGTGGTACTCCTACAAAGAGCTTGCTCTGCAAGCATATTGTAATACGTTTTGATTATTGAATATTATATTGGGCGGCTTTTGGAGTGTGGGGTTTTTTCTCCCGAAAGGGTTTCTCCGCGTAAATCATTATGTTATGGTTTGAATGTTATTATATCTATATATGTTTTCCCATAATTGTTGTGATGATCTGTAAAAAAAATTTCATTACCCTCCTCTCAAGGTTAGTGTAGGAATTTGTTTCGCTACTTAACTTCCTTACAAGTGTGATCACCTTATCTCATGGTTTTTTCCTTATTAAATGCATAGATCCAAACTTAAAAGAGGAAATTTTAGGGGGGGCTCCTTTTTTCTTTCAGGGATTTGCTTTCCAAAAAATGGAATGGATGCCAAATTTCAACCCAGCAAATCATAAATTAAGACAAGGTGGGTTTGGATATCATTGGAATGCCTCCCAACATAATACTATAATTTTGATGTTGTAGCAACAATAGGAGAAGGATTAGGAAAATCCATAGGGGTGGAAGAAAACTTTTTAAATGGGGATCCAACATTTAACCCTTGAGTCTCAAGTTGATATCTTGGTGAATAGGACAAAGGTGGATAACTTGGAAATAATAATGGTAAATGGGAAGTGGATTTACAAAACCAAGATTGGCATTTATCAGAGTGGGTACAACTGTCTTTTGAGAAAATATCATACACCTAGTTATTCTAGAAGCCAAGACTCGAGATAGTAAGATGAAAAACCCTAATCTAGACCAAATCACTTCTTTACTAACAAAAGTGAAAGATCAAAAAGTGACAAATAACCCTAACAATGAAATCACTAGATCTGTATCTATAGGAGCAGAAGAGTGAGGACAGTCCTCCCACAAAAAAGGAAAACTACTCCTTCAACCTGAAGACATGGATAAGGATAATCAAAGTTCAATTCCTCCTCTAGAATAGATAGGGTGCCAAGATATGGAAATGATGGATGCTAGTAGTTGGCCAGTTGAGATAATGGTTTCTAATATAGTTTAGATGATACAAATTTTTCCTCAACACAATTGGTATGATTCTACAAAGCCACATGGAGAAGATACGCAGCAGGAAGAGATCAAGAAATATTTCCAAGAAGAACATGAGGCTGAGGAGGTAGAGTTGGAAAAGGTAGAAGAACACATCATGGAAGAAGTGTGCAAACTAATGGATAATGTAGTAGATCATGATTTTTTTATTGATGGGGACCTGATCGATGAAGTGGGATGGTTTCCAAAAGAGGATGGATTGATGGAAGATTCAAAAGATGAGATTTTGAAAAATGAACAAAATATGTTATCTGGAGATCTGGAACAACTAGATGTCAATGATAAGAAGAATGCTATAGAAGAGAAAATGGGTTGATGCCAAACTCCAGCCTCCAAAATTGCCCCAGATTATGGGCATTGGAAATCTTGAGGGAAAAAATCACACAAAGAACTAAGGAATCAAGATGGGGATGTGAAAAGTCAAACTAAAGTATCTGTTAGGACCTGGAGGCAACTAAGAGGGGGGGTGAATCAGTTGTCAATTAATTTCAACCCAAATATAACTTAACCAAACTTGATACTTAATATCGGTAAACCAAACTTAATGTCGGTTGACAGATTAGCAGTTAATATTAATATCGGTGAAACTCAATGCATAAGACAGAAAGAGAAACAACATCCACAACACATAACATAGAGATTTGTACATGGAAACCCTATAAGGGGAAAAACCACGGTGGGAAACCTTACCCACAATCAGATGATATTGTTGTAGATAGTATGTGAATATAAATGGGGTCTGCACATGCAGAGAGGCCAACCGCCTAGAGCTCGCTGCTCAATCACAAAATAGGAGTCACACTGACTACAATTGGATGGTTAAATCCAATGATAATGTACTACTCAAAGTAGCATCTCCAATGCTGGATTCAATACCATTTAAGCTCTAATAATCACCTTCAAACCTTCCTTGAACCTTCTCTATGGTTTTCTCATACAATCTTCAATATTCGAACATACCATGTTACAAAACCTTATACCATATACCGTTATCTTTCTTCTCCTTACTTACATCATCTCACAAATGAGATCTTACATATATACCAAAGCCTAAGACCAAATGTGTAGCTCGGCTTACCAATAATATTACAATTAAACAAATTACAAATCAGTCAAGATGTGATGCATCATGTCAGCTCAATACATTTACAACAATATCCAATTAATTAAATCATCTCCATAACTTGTCATGTTGATCTGGAATAGATGATGCATGTCGGTCCATAACCTAGACCAATTTGCCGGTAACAACAAATATGTCAACCCGATTAGACCAATAACCAAAATATCAAAACCAAGTGTCCAAACCATGTCTTCGACATAGCCAAGTGATCTCCAGATGATAGCAAGTCATCCTTAGTGCCAGTGTATAATATAACCTGTCGGTGAGTGATATATCGGTGACTGTGCATAAGTCATTGAACTTGTCGGTGAACATAATGTGTCAGTTCAACATAACCAAAGATCTCCACAAGGATAAGTGTTGACATCAATGACAAAATTAATGCAACACATCCATAATACCAATAGTATCTTGGCTATTGAGATTAGGGAAGGGAGCCCCCCTTCCCAATGGGCCATGAGGCTCATACGTGGAATGTTAGGGGCCTCAATGTCCCTAACAAATAGTATTTGGTCAAGCACAGGTTAAGGATTTGCCAAGGATCAATGGTTATGCTTCAAGAAACAAAATTGACCAATCAAGATTTTGAATTGTCTAAGAAGAAAGTGAAATATTGGGATAGAATTTAGTACAAGCTCATGGTGCATCTGTTACTACTTATCAAGTTGCCATTAGTTTTATGTCAGAGTTATTCTATATACTCTAGTCGGTTACTACTATCGAGATATTTGGTCAGTATGCATAGTCTAGTCGGTTACAGAAGAAAGTAGTCTCAGAGCGTAGTTTACACCGAGCTGTATACCAAGTATCATTCCATGTCTACCGAGCAGCAAAGATGACACACCGAGTTGATATACACCGAGTGAAACGTGTTACCAGATTCATTGAACCTTGACATACATACGAAAATGTGTTACAAGATCGAGGCACATAGAACTGTTATCACATTGGAAATTGCACTTAAAGATTGTGTATGATTTTGAGGTCATCTAACCAATGAAATATTTTGCATGGTTATTCATTCGATAAAACATGTTTGTAGGATTGAAGCAATGAATGGATCACCAATATAAGAGATCTATTTATACAGCATGAGTTAAGAATTAAAAAGGTGTGTGCATGAGTGTAAGAAGACTGTTACAGAGACACAAAGGTCACCGAGAAGGTTTTCAGAGGACAGTCAAAAGATAGAGTAAACAGAAGGGTTTACCGAGTTACTATATGGGTTACCGAGGTATGCTATAAGCAAGGTAATCTATTCTTAGCACATAGAATCTGCTATAACATTTCAGATGTAAAGTTGCAGATATTTGTAATGATTTATTGTAATATTTTGAAGTTGTAAGAGAAACCTTTAACAGGGTAAAAGACTCTAATCAAGTCTATAAATTGTAAAGCCTCTAACCAGGTGTGGCATTTAGAATAAGTGTTGTAAAATCCTTTAGCAAGGTAGATCTAACAGATCTTGTTACTCCTAACAAGGTAAGCTATCAGAAATAGCTAAACATGTAGCTCTAACTGAGCACTCTTTATTATTGCAGTAGTGAAGTTGTGGGTGCCATCCCCACCGCAGTTTTTCTCTCTAACCAAGAGTTTCTGCGTAACCAAAATATATGTGTTATAGAGTGAATCATGTATGATTGTTATCTATTTGTTTTAGCTTTATATTATGTTATTGTACTATTCGGTTTATGCATAACAGTAAAGTTATTGTTGAAGAAAAGTTTTGAAGTACTGATTCACCCCTCCCCTCTCAGTACATTAGCTTTCCATATTGGACCTAACAATTGGTATCAGAGCTTGAATCTTGGAAAAGGGTTTAACTGCCTAAAGAGAAAGATCTTATCAATGGAAGGCTATAAACAATCTCAGAGGATTGTGTATCTGCAAGAAGAGTTGGATCATGCTAATCAAGTAATTGCAGACATACAAAGGCAAATGCAAAAATCTCTGAAAGTAAGAAGAAGATTATCTGATGATTTACAGGACTCTCAAGAGTCAGTGGAACAAATCGAGACATCATCTGAGAATAGTATATCTAAAGAAATTGAAGAAATGATTGGAGTATTGAAAGAAAAGAACAAAGCACTGGTTGATCAACTAAAAGCAATGAAAAGAGAACATGAACATTTCAGCACACAGATGACTGAAAATCTTGATGCATTAAGGATAGCCAAGGATAAAGTAAGAGATCTAGAAAGAGAGAAACAACATCTTGAAGTCTTAGTATCTGATAAGAATGATGAAATCACAAGGATGACTGGAATTCAACAAAACCTGTCAGATCAACTAAGTTATGCACATCATGAAGCAAATCTGAAGGATGATGAGAATCAAGCATTGAAACTTGAAGTGTCAAGGCTGACCGATGAACTTGAAACAGAGAAGAAATCCAAAGAAACACTAAAGAAGAGTTATGAAGCATCAAGGATGTTGGATGAGCAACTGAATACAAGACGACCCAACAAAGATGCAAGACTCGGTTATAAAGGAAAAGACTCTACCAAGAAGGGAATTCATATTATTGAGAGAGGAGAATCATCAAAGCAAGCTGGAAACAAGAAGAACATCAAAAGAAAGAAGCCTATTTGCAACTATTGTGGAAATCAAGGTCACACTGCCAACATGTGCCAAATCAAAAAAGGTAAGCAACAAAATGTCACTAAGTCCAATAGTTATTGTTACAATTGCAATAAATATGGTCACACATCTAATCAATGTAGGACAAAGTCTATTAATAATTATCAAAAGGCAAAATTCAAAGGGTTTTGTAAAAACTGCAATAGATATGGACATAGTACCGAGAAGTGCTGGCTTAAGCAAAAGAAGTATATGTGGTATGCACACCGAGCAAATGCTAGAGGTTACCGAACTCACATAGATCCTTACCGACAGTATTCTGTAGTACCATGGGATTACAATACAAGGATATGGTGTGAATGTTGTGGAAGATATGGACATATAAGTGCCAACTGTTTTATAAGGTTTGGGATGAACAACCGAAGATCATGGAGAAATCCTGGTATGGCATATTTTCATTGTCACAAAGTTGGACACTTGGCTAGAGATTGCAGAGATCAACCTAGAAAAGACACTGAGGAAATAAAAGAAAAATTAAAGATGATTTGGAAAAAGAAGGAAATTGTGTCAAATGAAGAAAGCACCTTACCTACCGAGTTAGGTGCACCTATTCCAAATTAATCGGTAAAGGTATGAAGGGACTGCATTCTCTCAAGGCTAAATCTTAATAGTTCCTATTTTATTATGTACTTAATTCAAATCTACATAATTAAGATGTAATAGTAAGTTTGAAATTCTATCAGTCTTTTGAAGCACTTTACAGGAAACCTGTCAAGTCGATGAATACAGGAAACCTATCAAGCTGGTAAATGAAGGAAGTTTGGTTACTAAGTTAAAATGAAAAAGGAGAGTAAATCAGTTAAAGTGGAACCAATTTCTTTAATGTTTTTGACCTAACCTACACGGAGCCCGATAAGGCATACTGTCTATTTAAAAGCATTTTCGCGGTCATTTTCACTTACCAAGTTTTCGAGAGAGCAGAGCAAAGCAAATATAAGGTGATCAAACCTCCAAATTCAAGGTATTTACATCAATCTCAACGCATTGTTAAGCTTATTTACCGATCTTATCAAGTTGCTATTATTTGCTAAGTGTGAAGCGTTAGTCGTTTGAAATCCTAAAACCCTAAGGATCCTCTGTTAGCTTTTATCTGAAATCTAAAATGGTGCCTAAGATCCAAGATCCCATTGTTGTCAAGAATGTAGACAATCCCTCACTAAAATACTCTTTGACTCCCAAAGTTGCATCTGAACCGGATAACAAAACCACATTTTCACTCATCCCAGATAGAGTGTTATTAGTCGAGGATGTGAGATTCTTCACCAAATGTCGTGTTGAAGAACTCGGTCATGTTGAAATCAAAGACACCTATGATGAGTTGTGCACTGATGGTAAATTGAATAGCAAGTATGAACACATCAAGATCAAGGGATTAACTGAAGCCCTAACCTATCCCCGTGTGTTCAAACCCCAGTGGGTCAATTTTGTTCTAAGCAGAGTTCAGGATGATTTCATGTGGCTAGAAGAGCAACCATTTAAGATTACCAAGGAAATCATTCATCTGATTACCGGTTACCCTATTTATGATCATGCCCGAGCCCAAAAGATGATATCACAGAAGGAATTGATCAGTTTAACCGAAGTGGAATCAGATTGCAGAGGATTGAACTGAATAATGTCACTGATGAAGAACTAAAATTTGCCATTAGAGTTATAGGTTATTGTTTCTTCCAATCAGCAAGGGAAAACAGTGTACCCTGTGTAGCAGTAGACTTGGCATACAAAATTGTGAAAAAGGGAATTAAAATAGATCTATGTGAGGTGTTTCTAAAGAACTTATTTGAAAATCTGAACACCATCGGGAAGCCGAAGAAGAACAACTCAGCTAATACACTAAAGTTTGGATCATTACTTGTATGCATGTTTTTTCAAAAAATTATTTCCATCAGTCGGTAAAGTTGTTTGGGAACTACACTGACCAATCACCCATCAGATCAATGACTTCATCAAGAAGTTAGGTGATAATTTCAATGATATTATGGATGACTACTTCAGTAAATTTCAAGAGAAAATGCATAACAGGTACCAAATTCCACCCCAGCTAGTGGAGAAATATAAAAATGACATATGTTTTGAAGTTGACACTAATTACTGTTATGTGAATGTTGTGGAACCAAGAACTCAATCTTTATCACCTATGGGTTACGAAATTGATTTGATATCACACAACAGCAAATTGATGCATTTCTTACATTGCCTAGACATGCTACCGAGCTGAGGTATGGAACCTATGAGGAAGTGAAGGAAAAGGTAAAGATGAGCATTGTAGTACCTAAAGCTACAACAAAGGAAACAAAGATGATAAAGGAATTATCGGAGAAATTCAAAGAAGACGCTTCCTCTACACCTATCAAAGGCACCATTGACATTACCGAAGAGGAATCTGAAGCCCAAGAGGCAGCAATAACACTGAGCACTGAATTGCCTAAGGGAAAAGTGTTGAAGAGAAAGAAACATGACACATCAAAGGCCTCACCAACTCCACCTCCAAAGCGACCTAACACTAGAGCATCTGCAGCTTCATCGAGTAAGAAAACAAAGAGTGTTAGTGTTCCCAAGGTAACAAAGACCTACAAGAAATCTACTCGGAGACTCATTTTGGCAAAAGAGTCTAGTGATACTGAATCAGAGGATGCAAGCAAATTTCAGATTCAAAAGCAAGAAGGTAAATGTACGTAGTGTTGAAAACTTTTGTGCTAATCTGAAAGAATATGGAGGATTTGGATCATTTAGATATGTTAAGTATGAAACCAAAAATAATGATGAGAAGAGACAAATTGAAGAAGCTGTCATCTGCACACTTCTAAAATTTTGGTTAGCTCCATTGGAACTAGCTAAGTCACTTCCGAATGAACTTTATTTGCATATTGATAATAGGTGGAAGTATGCAATGGACTCGGAGAAACAGATCAGAGAAAGAAGTCTAGTACATCTCTTTCCTGACATGTTAGTAGCTGAAATAAAAGAACATCTGACAACCTACAACTCAAAGTTTCTTATCAAATAGAGAGCCTTAAAACTGATGAATGGGCTGTATATTGAAGTGGAAAATGAGACAAAAGCAAAATGGCAAGAAATCTTTAAAGTCAAGGATGTCAGTGAGCAAGCTGAAATTGAAATTGTTGATGTCACTGAGCAAGATCCTAATGTTACCGAGTAAGACCCTGCTGACACCATTCAAATAGATGAAGATATCATGGATACAGAGGCACCAGAACAGGAAATGATAGAAGGAAATGCATATGCAAAACTTGTATCTAGTGAATCAGTCTTGGAACAAGTTTAGCCTTATCCATTGGTCAAGCAACCTATCTCAACTGAAACCCCTCAGGATACAGATCAAGGCACTAAAGGTCTCAAGTCTACAACAGGAGAAGGTACTACTCAAGAATAGACATCTCAAGCACCTTCTAGCACTGAGAATGTTGCAACTGAGACACCGAGTACTGAGACACTAAAGGACACTATAGAGGCTAAAGAAACCGACCAAAGTGTTGCCTCTACCGAGCAGCCTACCGAGAGTCATCAAGCCTCACAAGCCATTGTCTTAGTTCCGTCGGTGAAAGGTAAAGAAAAGAAGATGAAAAAGCATAGTTTTAAAATTGATTTGTCAAAACCAATAGTGTTGCCCAATGTAGATATATCAAAATTAAAGGGGCAAGCACTCATTGATTTTGGTGAACTATGCAAAGAAAAGGTCGAACAAAAGAAGCAAATGGCCATTCAAAAGAAAAATTAGGTACTTCAGAAGGTGAAAGCACTCTTAATAGATATGCTACCTGAAGCTACAGTGTCAACAGATGCAGCCATCCACATTCAACTAGATGAACTCCTAACAAAGATAGAGACATCTAGAGTAGATGCATCAGAGTATTTGAGCAAGCTAAAAGACAAAGAGCTCACTACAAAAATGATAGAAGAGGTACAGAAATCTATAGCTATTAGCAAAGTTAAACTTGTCAAATTTATTGCTAAGTTGACTCCTCAACAGAGGCAATTGAGAAAGAGATCACTGATCTCTCAAATAAGTTGACCACAGAGCCAAATTCAATTCAAAATTTTTATACAAAGCTACAACAGCTCATGGCTCAACAATTGGACCTAAGAAATGAAGAACACAAGATCAAGATGGACATAATGACACTTCAGACATTATTCCTTCCTCATCTTTCATCCGTCCAAGAACAGATCAACTGAGCCACCTCCTTATCTACTACACAAGAGGGAAGCACTCTAGATGGCTTAATATCATTATTGGCTGATATTCAAGCGCAGAATTCTTTAATGGACAGTGTAAAGAATGCCCTCTCTGTCACTCTCACCGAAGCACAGACCAAGTACAAATCCATTTTTGATCAGTTACCACCCCCGAATGGTAATTAAGTTTTGATGTTTGTCAAAAAGGGGGAGTGATACAGTATTGGGGGAGTGATATAGTATTCAAAGTATAATATCAAACAAAAGGAGTATAGTATACAGGAGGAGTATACCAAGCAGAGCAAGCAGAGTATCCAAGAGCAGTGAACGGGACAGTAAGCAAAGATCAAGAGCACTGCACACAGAACATTTATCACCAAGCATGCAAAAATCAGATTTTTGTACAGTATATCGATAAGGGGAGTATATCTGGATATATTATTTCATTGACTATTGTATATACTGTTAGTATAGTCAAATTTTGCAAGTATATAGATTATTGAGTTATAACTTTGAAAGTAGTTTTTGTCAAACATCTCAACTAATGTCAAAAGGGGAGATTGTTACTACTTATCAAGTTGCCATTAGTTTTATGTCAAAGTTATTCTATATACTCTAGTTGGTTACTACTACCGAGATATTCAGTCGGTATGCACAGTCTAGTCAGTTACAGAAGAAAGTAGTCTCAAAGCATAGTTTACACCGAGCTGTCTACCAAGTATCATTCCATGTCTACCGAGTAGCAAAGATGACACACCGAGTTGATATACACCGAGTGAAACGTGTTACCAGATTCATTGAACCTTGACATACATATGAAAACATGTTACAAGATCGAGGCACATAGAACCATTATCACATTGGAAATTGCACTTAAAGATTGTGTATGATTTTGAGGTCATCTAATCAATGAAATATTTTGCATGGTTATTTATTCGATAAAACATGTTTGTAGGATCGAAGAAATGAATGGATCACCGACATAAGAGATCTATTTATACAGCATGAGTTAAGAATTAAAAAGGTGTGTGCATGAGTGTAAGAAGACTGTTACAGAGACACAAAGGTCACCAAGAAGGTTTTCAGAGGACAGTCAAAAAATAGAGTAAACAGAAGGGTTTACCGAGTTACTATATGGGTTACCGAGGTATGCTATAAGCAAGGTAATCTATTCTGAGCACATAGAATCTGCTATAACATTTCAGATGTAAAGTTGCAGATATTTGTAATGATTTATTGTAATATTTTGAAGTTGTAAGAGAAACCTTTAACAGGGTAAAAGACTCTAATCAATTCTATAAATTGTAAAGCCTCTAACCAGGTGCAGCATTTAGAATAAGTGTTGTAAAATCCTTTAGCAAGGTAGATCTAACAGATCTTGTTACTCCTAACAAGGTAAGCTATCAGAAATATCTAAACATGTAGCTCTAACCGAGCACTCTTTATTATTGCAGTAGTGAAGTTGTGGGTGCCATCCCCACCGTAGTTTTTCTCTCTAACCAAGAGTTTCTGCGTAACCAAAATATATGTGTTATGGAGTGAATCATGTATGATTGTTATCTATTTGTTTTAGCTTTATATTATGTTACTGTACTATTCAATTTATGCATAACAGTAAAGTTATTGTTGAAGAAAAGTTTTGAAGTATTGATTCACCCCTCCCCTCTCAGTACATTAGCTTTCCATATTGGGCCTAACAGCATCCAGGGGATTATCTCTTTTATAGAACCCTCATCTAGTTGATTTTTTCGGAATGGGTGAAGGGGTTAACTAGATCAATTACAAAGTAAAGAGATTAAGTTCTAAGTTACATTTTGTATTAGTTAACATTTATGTCCCAAATGCGTGTTGGAAGAAAAAAGAATTATGGTCAGAATTAGATAGGTTTATAGCACCCTTGCAAGATCAAAACATCTTTTTATAGAGGGGATTTCAATGCTATCTTGAAATCTAATGAGAAAGTTGGAGGTGTAGGGAGGGAGAGTCAATCTTAGAAGAACTTTGTGGATTGGGTGAATAGAAATTGATCTAATGGAGATACGTTCTACCAATGGAATTTACACCTGGTCTAATTGAAGATCTGGATTTCAATGGATTGTTGAGAAAATATTTTTTTCTTCAAAATTGATCTGGTTGACTTTCCCTTTGGCTTCAATTTTCATATTCTTCCATGTTTAGGTTCAGGCAATTTCTCTTTACAACCAGAGATTCTGGGAGACAAGAAATGCCATAGGAACTCTTTCAAATTTAAATAAATATGGATGAGGGAGCCAAAATTTTCTCATTGGTGAAAGATTGGTGCAATCAAGAGGATGTTGAGAGATCTAAGATATTTGTATTAGTCTCCAAATTGAAGAGACTCAAGCAGAAGCTGGGGGATGGAGTAGGACATCTTTGAGACTAAAAAATACATAGACTTAGAGCACAAAAAATTTAGAGGAGGTCATCTAGGAGCATGAATCAAGTGTTGTTAATGCGGGAAAGAGAATTAATATCCAAGTATGAAGATGTTTTGGCTAAAGAGGAAATATTTTGGAAAAAATAGTCAAGAGACTTGGATCAAGGAAGGGGATAGCAACACAATTTTTTTTCATAATAGCATGAAGCAGAGGAGATTAACCAACAATGTTACCTCTCTCAACCTACCCAATGGATCAAAAATAGAGAACCTGGAGGACATAGCTAGGGGAATGGTGACTTTCTTCCAAAACCTACTAGGTTCTAAAGAAGCATCAAATCTGATTAAATAGAAAGAGATATTGCTGCAAATTTTGAAATTGATCTCAAAGGCACAAAATAGGATGCTTAACCTAAATTTCTCAGATCAAGAAATCAAAACTGCATTATTTTAGTACATCGGGATAAGGCCCCTAGCTCGGATAGTTGGCTTGTTTATTTCTTTTACAACTAACGAAACATTTTGGGATTGGATTTGGTGAAAGCTATCAATGTGTCATGGAAATCAACTATTTTGGACTTTTTCCAACCCATTTCTCTATGTAATACTATTTACAAGGTAATGATTAAGGCTATGGCTGATCGGTTGAAGCTCATATGTCCAAATATTATATCACATGAGCAAACAAGTTTTGTGTCTAGAAGGTCAATATTGGATGGAGCAATCATTGCCTAGGAGGTAAAACATTATGTTCAAACCACCAAGAAATGTGGAATAATCATGAAAGTGGACATAAAGAAAGCATATGACTGGGTAGATTGGAGATTTATGATCAAAACCTTGCAAGATTTAGGCTTCAATACAAAGTGGTTGAAGTAGATCTTTACGTGTATTTCCACTCCAAAATTCTTTGTACTAGTAGATGGATCGCCAGAAGGTTTCTTCAAGGTGTCTAAGGGTATCAGACAAGATGATCCACTTGTTCATCATAATGGTAGAAGAATTGGGGTGGTCCATGAAGATTATCATAAAAACTAGGGTAATACAAGGATTGGAGGTTAATAGCTCTTTACCAGTAGTATCACACCAGCAGTTTGCTCACAGTACTAAGTTATTTGGAGTAGCTAGGTGAAGGGAGTCTTGCAATATGAAGTATATCCTTAACAAGTATGCCTTAGCTTCTAGACAAGAGTTTAGTAAAGAAAAATCCTTGATCTTATTTCTAAATACTCTCCCTCAATTAGAAAGAGATATCTTGCAGATCATGGGCTTAAGTGAAGGACACTTTCCTTGCTCCTACATTGGCCTTCCTTTGCACATATTTTGATAGTCTCGTAGAAAGGTACAATGAGGAAAATGTTAAGAAGGATAAGCTTAAGAAACAAGTGGAACAACTCACCACTATTTTTATTAAGATAATGAAGTCCTTAGAGGTACTTGAGCCAGTTATTTCGTCAGTTGATGAGAAAGTCATCAAATAGGCTGAGAAGGTCACCTCATGAGCTAGGTCAATGGGTGAATGGACGGATATAATTTTGAGTCAATGTGCACATCTTTTATGCTCTAAAATAACATTTATTAACAATTTAGAGGGTGTTAAGTCTAAGTAGATAAAACTTTAGATCTACACTCACAAGAATTGGAAACACAAGAGAAGGACTTTGACTCATGGATGAATTTAGAATATTTTCAATTGAATGTTTTGGTTGATAATAGAGTACTCCCCTCAAGAAACATGTATATTGAAAAATTGGAAGTATTAGAACATCAGATGAACACTCTAGAAATTCTTATCAAGGATATGCAAAAGGAACAAAAAGAATATAATGACAAAGGGAAGGAAATCATTGAAAAAGTATCAAGACTTCCATGCTCATTCCTTTATGAGGATTAAAAGCCTCTTCATGAAGATGTTATCATCAAATATTTCAACTTTCTCATTGGAGAAGAGGTTGATAAAGAATTTTTTCTCAATATCTTCAATTGATAAGTTGATAGATATTCAGGTTAATCTAGACAATTTGACTTCCCTTCTAAAGAAGCACAAAGATGTTATGTTGGCCTTGGAGATTCTATCACTCAGGTCAAATTCACCATGATCCATACTCAAGAACGTGATGAAGAACAAATGAAGATTGCCATGCAAAATTTTGAGGAATTCATGAAAAAAGATAATAATGGAGTGTCTGGTGACACTTAGTAGTTTTACATTTTTTACGTTGTAGGTGCTTTTTGCAATTAGTATTCGACACTTCAAGTGTCATTTTGTATTTTATGTTTTTACGTCTAGAATCTGCACTATTCTAAGTCAAGTAGGACTCATTTTTTACTTAGTCATAGTTTGTTGTAGATTTCTTAGATTAGCTCTTTTCCTCTGTCCTATATATGAGGGTTCTCAATGTAATTATCATCTTAAATTTTATGCAACGAAACTCTACCCAAGTGAAGAGAAAGTGAAACTTTCAGTTCATATTGTTATTTGGCAAACTTGATCAAATAAGAAGACATCTTTGGCATTTAGACTTTGTGTTGGATTCATTGTGGTTTATGGTGAGAGTTTTCTTACATAATTCCTATTGTAGAATCTTGTTTTGATCAAGTAAAACCATTGTGGAAAAGTATTATTAAAGAGTAGGATAATTTTTTTCTTGTAAACATTGTGTTACATCTTAGCATTTGTAAGGTAGAAATAGTATAGAGATGGCCATTTAAAGACTTTGTGCTTTGTCTTGTTATTTTAGAAATCCATTTTGGGCTACAGAAGTTATTTGTCAAAGCTTGATAAGATTATATTGTTTTGAAGACTTTGTGTTGAAGTACTATTTTCTCTCCTTGGGAAGCAATAGGTGACTTTGTGCAATCATGGAAACTTTGCTTCTTGTTATTTATATTTTTCATTAGTATACTTTGATTTATTCCATGGTAACTTTGAAGTTATCTTAACCATTACTTCTCTAATGGTAACTTATTTAAATAAAATAAAATAAAAGATAAAAGAATAACATCTATTCTAAAAAAAGAGAGAATAAGATGATGTATCGCCCAACTTTAAATTAGGATTCTTAGTTACAGTTTTGTTATAATTATAAGTAGAGGAGAGTAGTAAGAAAAAGGGGGAGCCCTCCCTTATAATTATTAGAGATTTAATCTCACGTATTGTGGTTGAATCCACAATTTTGTTAACTTCCCAAGTTTACAAAATTTTCAACCAACGGTTTTTGGTGACTCTGTTAGGGAGAACACCCAACCAAGCACCTCAAGTTTTTGGTTTTAGCATACTGGTGCTCTTATTTTTGGTATTATTTTTCAACATTTCCTCTTGTACTTGTTTCTCAAGCTTCTAATATGATCGGTCCAAGTTATACTTGTGGTAGGTGAAATCAAGGTATCATTGGTCCCATTTTTTAGTTTCTACAAAAGAATACCTTTGATTTTTTCCCTTCCAGATCAATATATCCTTTACATTGTACAAGAATTTTTCCTCCTACAAGAAATATATCACCTATTCCCAGCGAAGCTTCTAGTTCTCCAATGATGGGTTGGTGCTTGGGATAGAATAGCCTAGTCTATGCTCTTGGATCCTTTCCTTAGATCACCTGGTGTTCTCCTCACACCCTAGGGTCTCTAGGACTTCCTTTGCTTGAGAAATCCCCTGACCTTTCCCAATCCACCCACTAATGAGTTGCTATGCTGCTCCTAAGGTCTCACCTACTCATGAGACTCAAACCCCTTACTATGGCTAATAAGGGCTAGACTTGTTCCACACCTTCCAAGGTCTTAGAAAGGTTATAATAGGTCTATTTCATGGTCTTCTCACCCATTCATGTGCCCCCAAGAGGTTTCAAGCCTTCAACCCCTTACCGATTCCACCATTTTGTGTTTTTGCCTTCAAATAGGGCTACAAGGATTAGGACCAATTAGGCCTCTTACCCGGTCTTTAAGGGATCCCTCTCACCAATGATGCACAAACAACCCTGACTCCCAAATGGACTGCCATTCATTTGGAAAGCACTCGATTATTTTTTAGGTTTTAGGCCTCCAAGTGTCCGTACACTGTCCTAGGTGGATTTTAAGGTTTTCAAGGGATTTTGTGAGGGTTTTTGGGGTCTACCTGGGTCACAATGAAGGTTTTGTGTTTTAGCAACCTTGTTTGGATTGGTGGAGGCTCCTCCTTCACACCAATGATGCTTCACACACTCCTCTACACCTCCTCCAAAGGGTGCACTCTCCTCTGACCAACCTTTCTCTCCAAGACCTCTGCAATTTGACCTCTCCTAACCAGGCACTGTCCAGTCTCGCCTAGGAGTGGGTCTTTGCTTGGCCTTCCTGCATTTTTAAGGGCCCTTCTTGCATGGGACTATAGTACAGGGTCTTCACTTCCATTTCCCATGGTTTCATGGTGATTCCATAATGGGGAATGGATTTATGACTTCATTTGCACAACCAATCCAAAACTGGACAGTGAGACTACAAATTACAAACTATTTACAAACACACTCAACCGGTAAACAAAAACCTAAACTAATCACTCACAATGAAATTATTTACACTATAAAAGACATTCCACATAGTTTTGCATGTATTTCAATCCATTTACTTGCCCGGTAACTTTATTCAATCTGACTGGTAACCAACAAACAGTCACAGTCAAGCTCTTCTTGCTTGGGTCGTACAATCTCTGACATCCAACCCATTCATTTAGGGTTTGAAAATACTTATACCACCTTGGCCTCATTCTGTGTGCCCATATTAGGGTTTCCCATGCCAAACTAAGGATTTTGACCTCCTGGTGGATAAGTTGCTTGACAACTTTTAAAAGTTGTCATGCAACTTTTGCAACTTTTGAGCAACTTTCTCAATGTTGCTTTTCATGACTCCTAAACCCACATTGGGCCAACCTAAGGACACCACAATGGTATAAAGGACCCCTAAACACCACAAAGACACACATACCCTCCATTTTCAATAAAATCACAATCTTGACTTAGGACCCCTAAGATCTCCACTAGGACCCTAACTAGGACCTATGAGCACATGGCTCATTATTTTATGTACAATGGCTTCATAAGAAGCATAACACAAATAAAACAAGAAGGAGGGAGAGCTTGGAAGGGTGCTCCTACACCATCCAAGACCCTTGGTGTTGCCACAATTTCAGTTTTGTTATTTCACCTTTTCAACCAATGATCATGGCCATAGGAGTTGGTCAAGTAGCTCAAGGTCCATGGGGACAAAATTTTGGTCCTCTCAATTTTCCTCTTCCACTTCATCCACTCCCACAAGGTTCTAACAATAATATTCCTAAATTTTATGGAGATGGAAAACAACATCCCGACGAGCATATCATTATTGTTTACATTGCATGTAGTGTTCTCGGGGTTGAACATGAAGATGTTTCACTGAGGTTATTAGTTGAGATATTACAAGGTGCAGTTACTAATTGGTTCTATCACTTGGCACCTCAGACCATAACTGATTGGGATACCCTCAAAACACATTTTTAGGCAATATTCAAGTCAGCTAAAGATGCCCACACCCTTTTGGCACAACTTACACAAATGAAGAAAGAACCTCATGAGCCTATGCATGATTTCATCGCGAATTTCAATAATTTACATAATCATATTCCCACCATTTCTCAACCAACTAGTAAGAATCTTAAGTGTCTCTTAGATAACTCCTAGCAACCAAAGGTGAGTTTCTTTTTTAGAAGAGCACCTGTGACAGATTTGATGCATGCACATACATTGGCAATCGAAGTTCAAGATGATCTTATCCTTGTTGGTAAGATCAAGAAAGATTCAAATAAGTCAAATAATCTCCTCTATTGCCTCAATTGGATTCTTCAGACACTACTGATCCTCTGGTACAAAGGTTAACAAATGAGATTCTTGCCCTTAAGAAGTAGATTTACCAAAATTCTTTCTCTACTCCTTACAAAGATATTCCAAGGAGAAACTACCAAAATAATGCTAATAGTTATGCTACCAAGAATTGGGCCAAGCTTTTGCCCCCACCGAAGAGGCTGGCTCTTGAAGCTCCACCTTCTAATTCAAGAATGTGTTACTTTGAAGCAAAACAAGGTGATTTTCTACATGCTAAAGAAGATGTTACAACACTTTTCCAAGAGCATAGAGACGAAGTTCTTGGTGACTCTACTATAAGCTACATGCATTTTGAAGAATCTCCTAAAGCAATGGATGCAAGTATTAATGTGGTTCTTACCCATTCTCAAAATCAGCATAATCATTCTAGAGATGATGGGGAAAAGAAGAAGGATACTCCTCAAGTGCCAATCACCATTGTAAAGAGGGGAACTCCTCTTCCATTCTTACCTAAAAATACAATGGATGATAACTAAGTGCATCTTTTCTGCCTCTTATTTCTTCAAATGCATTAAAATCTAGTGCCACCAATCCTAAGTCTCTAGTTGAAAATCTTCCATCCTCTTTGGCCAATTCATATCAACCCTTTGATATAATTGACCATGCTAGAAAGACTAAAATTTAGATGTTAGAAGTTGAATACTTACAAGCTAACCCTGACCAATTTGATAGGTTAGTTAAGTTTGTAAAGGATAAAGACACTCGACATGTTCTAAGTTCTTGCCAAAGTAATCATGTGTTACCTAAGACTAAGAATCTACTAGATAACCTTGTTACCATTTCTTCATCCATTCCGGGGAAGATAAAAGATTTTTATATTTCCTTGTTGATTAATGGATTTAATTTAAGTAACTATGTTATTGATTCCAGAGCCTTAGATAATGTCATGTCCCCCAAAGTAGTTGATGCACTTGGTTTATCCCTGACCAAGATGTTTAACAATTGTCTTCCATGGAGAAAAAAACAAGTACCTCTTGTGGGGAAAATTAAGGATGCACAATTTGCATTTGATCCCTTCCCTAATAAGAAAATAAAGATGACCATTCTAGTTGTTGATGTCCTTGCTTAATATGGGATGTTGCTAGGGTGTAATTTTTGTAAAGATGTAGGAGGAGAATTACATATGGACATGACTCAAGCCAAGATATCAGTTAAGGGAGTCATGCAGAAACTCCTCCCTAAAAGAGAAACTAAATACACTATGGTGAAATAAGATGATCCTCATGCATATATCCTATTCAAATCAGCAATATGGGGAATTATTATCTACATATTGATAAAGCTTCAAAATTTGTTGAAGATTGGATTACGGTTTCTAAGTCAAAGGTATCTAAATCTTCCCATATTATTGATAGTGAGGAATCTAGTGGTTCCAATAAATCTTTTATCATGATTGATAAAGATGAAAGTTCTCTTTGATGAATACTAAGAGGGGGGGTGAATTAGTATACAGAAAAACACTGCACTTAAACACTTAAACAATCTAAAGATAAACCGATAAAATAGCTTAACAGACAGACTGGTTATCACACAAGCAAACCAAAATGCAAATCAAGCATTCACCCACAAAAGCAATATAACCATAACACAAGATATTTGACGTGGAAACCCAAATGGGAAAAACCACGGTGAGATGGAACTCACAAGTCACTATCTACAGAATAGAAACCAAACCGGTTAAGGTCAGATCGGTTAAGGTCTTACAATGTTCTTCACCAAAACAGATCCTGTTAGGAATCTCAATCTCTGTTAGGAGATAAGTCTGATTAAAGACTCCTTGCTAGAGGATTTTAGATTCACAGAGGTGAACCACCTTGTTAGAGGATTTTACAAAGGCTACTCTGAGCCTACCCAGTTAAGGGCTACAGACTTGTCAAAGAGGTGAGTAATCAACAAGTGTGTGATCTATCAGATAGCACAGATTGCTTAGTTAGATCCAATATAGCTCACAACTAATGCATTCCAGCATTACTTCAGTCTTCTCTATCTCTCACTAAGTTACAACTTGATCTTCTCAGATAAGATCGCTCTTACATCAACTCATCAACCACCTTAAACCCTGGCACAACATAAACCCTTTCAGCAACAACCTAAAACCCTAGACATGATGTCCTTTTAAAGGAATCTGATTTCATGTCGGTCTAATAGGATTTCATTACAATTTCCTAGGTTTAATGAATCTAGACATACTCAGTAACATGACACAAAAAGCACCGTCAGTGTGTCGGCAACGTCAAATAATCAATGGATTGGTAACTCATCACAAAATGCCGGTTGGTAACTCATCTCAGAGTATTATCAGTTCATACAAAATACCGGTTGCCAGTTTGACAAAAATGAAGACTAATAAGAATGTGTTATGCCGCTTTTCTCCCTCATACCACTTGAGATCTACGAACCGCTTGGGGTTGACATGCCGCTTTAGACCGGGAAACACAATCTGCAAAATCACCAATAGTCTAAAGACTAGAATACAACATACCGGTTGGAACAGATACCGGTTGAGCTCTAGCTCATACATATAAAGGGTATCTCAATGCAAGTGTGTGTCCATCAATGACAATCACAACATAAACATCAAAAATGCCAACAATCTCCCCCTTTGGCATTGATGGCAACACTAAGGAAAATAAAATTTTGACATCTAAGTGTTTTACAACAAAAACATGCCATTAACAAAATTGCTCCCCCTAAGCATATACATTATCCCTTAATCAATACAATGTATAGCAATTTTGCATATAGAGCATAAACATTGAGATATCAGAGCATATAGAAAAGCATATAGCAAAATTTTAAAACCAGATACTTCTCCAAAATAGATAGAGTACTTCTCCCCCTTTGCCAACAATGACAAAGTACCGTTGAACATCCCTGTTTCCATTTGATATTAAAATAATAAAAGTTTATGACAACAAGGAATAATACTTGTCAAAAACTGATTTATAGTCCTGCAAAAATTGTTTCATTGATAGAGACCAGGACTCAAGTAGGGAGGTGGCCACTTCTTTCTCTGTTTGCATCTGGGAGACCTGTTCTTCCATGGCATCAACTGTGCTCATCTCCTGTGTAACTGTCAAGGCATCCAAGTTCAGATAACACTTCTGAAGAATTTGTAGACGTGGAAGTAAAACCAATTGTAGCTTCTGCAAATCTCTAGACCGTGTACTGATCTCTTGCTCCATTTTGGCTGACTGGATCTAAAACCGGTGAACGGTTTGCCCATAAGTTGCAAAGGAATCATAAGGCGGCTTAAATGTGCTCAAGTAAGACTGTAAGTCTGTTTGAAGCTTTTGCTTCTGAGCTAGTACATCATCGTAGAATAGATGGGGTTGATAGATTTTTCTTAGTAGCAAATTTTCCTCATCCAAAGTGTCCCTTATATCCTTTTGGTCTTTCAGCAGTTCAGACCAGAGTTCATTCAACTTCTTCACCAGAGCAATGTTAAGAGCCTTTTGATTCTCTTTCTTGACATTTGCCTCAGCTGCTTCTTCTAGGCTCTGCATCTGATCATCCACTACTATACATAGTAGCTTAAGTTGTGCTAGTGATGATTCAGTGTTGGGAAGATTGGTACCGGGGCTCAAACCGGTAAGGGTGTCTACAGCCGCTTGAATTATATCTTGCTCCTTTTTCCTTCAAATGATTTCAAGGCGCTCTTGAGCAACCTTGATGCTCTGCATTAGCTCCGATTCACTTGTAGACTGGAGATTGATAGGACTGGTGATATCAGCCGATTTGGCTTGACTCCCGATTGCCTTCGGAGTCTCCATCTATGTGCTCTTCATCGCTTCTGCTGCCTTATCCTCTTCTGCTTTCTTTTTCTCCACTTTGCTTTTCTCTGTTGCCTTGTCTTCTTCTTCCTTCTTCTTTTTCTCTGCTTCCTTCTTCTTTTCTTGTTCCTTGTCTTCTTCTTATTTCTTTTTCCTCTCAGCTTCCTTCCTCTTCACCTCTTCTTTCTCTTCCTCTTCCTTCTTCTTCTTTTCTTCTTCCTTCCGCTTTTCCTTTTCTTTATCTTCCTCTTCCTTCTTCTTCTTTTCTTCTTCCTTCTTGTTTTCTTCTTCCTTCTTCTTCTTTTCTTCCTTGTCCTCTTCTTCTTTCTTTTTCCTCTCATCTTCTTGCTTCTTTTTCTCTTCATCTTTTCTTTTCTCCTCTTCCTCTTTTCTCTTCTCTTCCTCTTTCCGCTTTTTCTCATCTTCATCCCTCTTCTTCTTCTCTATTTGTTCCTCAGTCACTTCCTGTTTGTCCTCGGCTTGCTCACTGCCTTGTTCGGCCTGTTGCACCTGTCCTATTCCCTCAGAAGGTATGTCCTGAGTGACATCTTCTACATCTAGGGCATCGACATCAATAGTGTCGATTGGTTCTTCAACTGGGTTTCCTTCTTCATCAAAAACTTCATCTGGTTTGGATATAACCAGTTCTTTTTCCGCTTGCAGGTTGGCCATACGTGCTTTGTGAGCATGGATAGCATGATCCATATGCTGATGAGTGTCTTTTTCAACATCATCAACTCTTCCCTCTAACAGCCAGAGTCTTCTTCTCCTTGTGAAGAAGAGTCCTTTATTTTGGTCCAAAACATCAAATAATTCTGAGTTTGAGAGGTCGGGAAAGTACTGTGCAAAGACTTTCTCCCTAATCTCCTGTTCTTTTTCTATGGCAATGCGCTATTTATTATCTAATACCTTATATAAGGAATCCAGTGTCTGAGATTTAATCTCTAATGGTGACCAGTCATTCTTACACAAATAAATAATAATCTCCTGTAGTACTTCTTCTTTCTCCTCATCACTAAAATCATCATAATAATCTACTAAGTCATGAAGTAATTTTCTCCTAATATTCTTTATTGTTCTTTGACAATGTGTCAAAGGTTTATATGAGGAGATATCAATATTTACCGGTGCAGACGCTGCTAGTTCATTCTTCTTCATCTTCTTCATCTATCTGGCCTTCTTTGGTATCTCCTTAGACTTAGTTTCTTCAGAGTTCGGTTCATTTGAATTAGTCTTCCTTTTTCTTTCAAAGACTTTTGCCGGTGCCACTTCCGGTTTCTTCTTTGCAGGTGACTGCTTGGTCACTCTTGGAGTTGCAGTAGTAGCCGGTGTTAATGCTGCAGGCACTATCTTTGCCTTCTTTGTTGTCAGTTCTTTTCCTTTCTTAACAAAGGGTTCCTCGACCGGTGTAATCCTTTCCAGATAGGTTCTGGTCCTCTTTGCCTTAGGATCAAGAAGTGAGGCAATAAGGGTTGAGGCATACCCTTCCAGCATATCATACATTACCTCATAGCCCATTGGCTCCACTTCTTCCATTCTAGGCTCAACAGCCTCCATTAAGCATTTGTCCACCTGGATGGTGAAACAGATATCATCTTCGTATTTCTTGATGATGTCACCTGAGATCCTTATCCTTTGACTCATTTTCCATCTGAACTCATCAAAATACTTGTTCAGCACATCAAGGTAACCAGTTCTGATTGCTTGAATGCTTTCCTTGATCTGCTTGGTTACCGGTTGGTCAGGAGACCACTGGACATCTCCTACTCCAGGAAAGTAGCCTTGGAAATAGAAGAACAACCCAACCAATAGTTGTCCAAACTTGAATCTCAATGCATTATCCTGTTTGATCGACTTTAGATTAGACAGGATTTGCCTCTACATACCGGTGCACAGGTCAAATGATGCATCCTCTTTAATCATCTGGTAAGCGGCATTTACCACTGCAATAGATACAAAGTTAATTCTGCTGGCAGAGAATGTTTGCTAGCCAATCACCATGCAAGCATACTTAACCAGATCATCCTTGATGGAGTTGACTATCATGCCTTGTGAATCACTCACTGAGCTGGTGAGCCTTGACATTTCTGTTTTTCTTATTGTCCTTAGGGCTGGCACTTCCCTTGTGTTGCAGAAACCGGTGACTGCATGAATTGCTTGTGGCGTGATATCATGCGTCCTCTCCAGGTACATCTTATCACCATGGACTCTGCTCAAAATGATCCTAATATGATCCTCTGTAAAGTCTTCCAGAAAGTATACAACATTATGGAGTTTCTTCTTCTCTAAGATACTATATTCCGGTTTGATTTTCTTATCCTTTCCACAAAACAGACCTAGTTGGGAGTGCATGGCTAGAGACCCTAGGTCTTCAATCTTGCAATCAATATAGTCAGAAATTCCCTCTTCTACTATCACTCCAGCCGGAACTTGTGATAGGGCATTATACTTTGACTTCCTTTGAATGAAACTTTCAGACTCAATGGATGCACTAGAACTGGTATGAGATGCGGAAGCCATTGTAGAATATTTTAAGAACTCGAGAAATACCTTTAAACATGAATTTAGGGCTTTCTGATTCTCCTTTGCTCCACACTCCGTCGATTGCTGAATCACCGCTTTGTGTTCTCCACTTGACCATTTGCAATTTGAATTTGAATCTCCTTCGCGATTTGTCAATTTCTTGAAATCTCAGCTCAAATCACCTTTTCTTCGCTCTGCTCTTTGAAAAACTTTTATTCGCTCGAAAACAGATAGTGAGAAATGATTTGAAAAATGCTTTTATACATGTCTCTCACCTACCGCCATTAATGCTCCTCTATTAGGGCATAAACCCTAATTTGCCTTTTTACCATTTCCGGTCTTTTGCCAAGCGACAGGTATCACATACCGATTAAGGTCTTTTATCGGTGTAAACTGGGGCTTCGAAAACATTTCACCATTTGCTCCCCCTAAGCCTTTTGAAGCTTAGTTTGTCGGTTCTGATATTTCCACACTAGGTGCAGAAATCGGTTCCTCTTCCAACATTGTTGGTTTCTTCCTCCAGGTTTTGTTCATGTCCGCTTGAAATATTTCAACATCAATTTCTCCTTCCGGAGTGACTGGTATATCATCAAATATACTCTTTCTGCTTCTGCAGAATCTTGCAATGTGACCTGGTTTGTTGCAATGATAGCAAACCAATCCAGGTGCTCTCCAAGGTCAATTGTTCATGTTTCCATTCTTCCTTCTGCATGTAGTAGCAGTGTGACCATGACCATGACAAATCATACAATTTGCTCTCCATCCGGTTGCCACTTGATGGCCACCGCTTCTTGGTTGATGATTGAAGACATTAAACCGGTTGTGGTTCCGGTTCACAAAAGGTTCAGGACCAACTCCTTGGGTCCTTTGAGGATATCTTCCATTGTTATTCATCACAGACTTTCATTCAAATGCTCTATGCCCAAACTTGTTGCATGCATAACAATGACCATTGAACTTATTGGATCTAGGTGTATTGTTAATAAATTAAGGAAAATTATTGTAGGCTTTGCTCCTACATACATTGGCAGTGTGTCCTTCTTTAAGACAGTTAAAGCAAACAGGTTTGAATTTTTGCTTACCTTTTCCTTTGAATGTCGGTTGCTTCTTTGATGCTTCAGCATTTGTTCCTGAGGAATCTCCTTCCTCATGTCTAGAGAAACCAAGTCCATTGGTATTCTTTGCTGGTCTAGCCGACTCAAGCTTTTGTTCTAGCTTGATAGTACTTTTGTTGAACTTAGCAAGTATTTCCTTTGACTCAAAGAGTTCTTTGGAAATAGCAGTATTTATCTCCATTAGGCTTGCATTTTCAGAGATGGCTATGTTCAGTTCATCTTGTACTCCTTTTTCCATTCTGCTCTCATGAAAGTGAGCAGTCAGTGCATTAATCTCTTGTTTTAACTTGGAGATCTCATGATCTCTGTCCTTCACCAGATCTTCAACTTTCCTCCGGTTCTCAAGCTCTTGACTAAACCGGATAGTCAGTCCTTCCAACTCCTTTCTCAGGTTGGAGTTTGATTCATTCAACTTATTTACTTCTACTATCATGGCTTCCATGTCTGCTTCATCTGTAGAACTATTTTTAGATAGCTCCATCAGCTTTTCTGCATGTTCTCTCCTTTTTGCTTGAGATGCCTTGTATTTGACCATAAGATCATCATAGGATTGCTCAGACTGAGTGAGTCATTGAGTAAGTTCCCTCAAGGTGTATTCCCCCATATCTCTTTCCAAGTGGTTAAACTTATAGAAAGGTGGGCTCTGATACCAATTGATGAATACTAAGAGGGGGGGTGAATTAGTATACAGAAAAACACTACACTTAAGCACTTAAACAATCTAAAGATAAACCAGTAAAACAGCTTAACAGACAGACTGGTTATCACACAAGCAAACCAAAATGCAAATAAAGCATTCACCCACAAAAGCAATACAACCATAACACAAGATATTTGATGTGGAAACCCAAATAGGAAAAACCACGGTGAGATGGAACTCACAAGTCACTATCTACAGAATAGAAACCAAACCGATTAAGGTCAGACCGGTTAAGGTCTTACAATGTTCTTCACCAAAATAGATCCTGTTAGGAATCTTAATCTTTGTTAGGAGATAAGTCCGATTAAAGACTACCTTGCTAGAGGATTTTAGATTCATAGAGGTGAACCACCTTGTTAGAGGATTTTACAAAGGCTACTTTGAGCCTACCCGGTTAAGGGCTACAGACTTGTCAAAGAGGGGAGTAATTAACAAGTGTGTGATCTATCAGATAGCACAGATTGCTTAGTTAGATCCAGTATAGCTCACAGCTTATGCATTCCAGCATTACTTCAGTCTTCTCTATCTCTCACTCAGTTACAACTTGATCTTCTCAGATGAGATCGCTCTTACATCAACTCATCAACCACCTTAAACCCTAGCACAACATAAACCCTTTCAGCAACAACCTAAAACCCTAGACATGATGTCCTTTAAAGGAATCCAATTTCATGTCGGTCCAATAGGATTTCATTACAATTTCCTAGGTTCAATGAATCTAGACATACTCAGTAACATGACACAAAAAGCACTGTCAATGTGTCGGCACCGTCAAACAATCGGTGGATTGGTAACTCATCACAAAATGTTGGTTGGTAGCTCATCTCAGAGTATTACCGGTTCATACAAAATACCGGTTGTCGGTTTGTGTTATGCCGCTTTGCTCCCTCGTATCGCTTGAGATCTACGAACCGCTTGGGGTTGACATGCCGCTTCAGACTGGGAAACACATTCTACAAAATCACCAATAGTCTAAAGACTAGAATACAACATACCGGTTGGAACAGATACTGGTTGAGCTCTAGCTCATACATATAAAGGGGATCTCAATGCAAGTGTGTGTCCATCAATGACAATCACAACATAAACATAAAAAATGCCAACACTCTTGAAAAAGGTGAAATTTCTATTCTTGGTTTAGAAGATGCTTCTATTGGTTCTATTGATAGTACTTCTAATGATGTATAGACCTTGGAGTTCGATGGCAGTTGCACTTCCTTTGGTTTCAGTGCAGATGTTGTTCTTATTTCTCCTCAAGGAGAAATCATTCCTTTTTTTTTAAGTTGCAATTTTCCAATACAAATAACACAACAGAATATGTGTCATTGTTATTGGGTATTGAAGTTGCACACAAAAGGGGAATCAAGAATCTTCATGTGCAAGGTGATGTTGAATTGGTTGTATGTCAAGTTAGGAATATATATCAAACAAGGAATGATAGGCTCTAGAACTATCAAAATCTTGTTTGGGATAATACTGAATTCTTTGATGCTTTCAATATCTCAGTGATTCTTAGAGAATTCAATGATGAGGAAAATTATCTTGCAACATCCACCGCAC
Source organism: Cryptomeria japonica (assembly GCF_030272615.1). Lineage (NCBI taxonomy): Eukaryota > Viridiplantae > Streptophyta > Pinopsida > Cupressales > Cupressaceae > Cryptomeria > Cryptomeria japonica. Next base: position 224,922,616 of record NC_081409.1, read on the forward strand.
TTTTGATTCCACATAAAGATTTCAACCAAGATAAGTATACTATTGAGTTAGTTTCAAGGCCAAGTGTTCCTAATAACTAGGATCATTGACAATTTTTTAATGATGATAAGCACATCATAAAATTTCCTTGAGGTTAAATATGACTTCAATAATTTATATTTTGAAGGCAGTAATTGTTCTTCCTCTAACTCAACTTTAGACAGAGAATCTAAGCAAGGTGAAGAATTCTCACGGTTAAAGGGAAATAAAATCCCTAAGGGTTTAGTTTCACTTCATAAATTGTTTGATAAATATGACCATTATATCGAAAGATAATATGTGAATCTATATTCTTCTATGAGATATGAAACATATAATATTGGATAGGAAGATGATACAAAATTTATGAATATAGAAAATAATTATACTCTAAAGGAGAAATATCAGTTCATTAAGTTGTTATGTCAATACACCGATGTGTTGGCATATTCATGTGAGGATCTCAAGTCCTTTCAACCAAAGGAGTTGCAGCATGATGTTCCCCTCAAATCTAGTGCAACTCCCTTCAAATAAAAGTAGTGTCAGTACAATCTAAAGATTTCAAGTACCATTATTTCTAAGATCTAGAAAATGTTGAATGCTCAGATCATTTTTCCTATTCATCATTCAACATGGATATAAAATATAGTGCCAGTGTGCAAGTAGAATGGAGAGATCCGTATTTGTGTAGATTTTGGGAACCTAAATCAATTATCACTAAAGGATAATTATCCTTTATCAGTTATGGATCAAGTGTTATAAACTGTTACAAGATCTCAAATGATGTCTATGCTTGATGGCTTTTTTGGATATAACCAAATTGAGGTAAGTGAGGTTGATCAACATAAAATTGCATTCACCACTCCATGGGGCACATTTGCATATCCTAGAATTTCTTTTAGATTAATTAATGTAGGTGTTGCTTTCCAAAGAGCTATGGATTTGTCTTTCTGAGGTATCATTGGTAGGTTCATTATTGTCTATCTTGATGATCTCATAGTTTTCTTCAAAGATCATGAAAATCATCTTTGTCATCTATAAGAAGTGTTTGAGAGATGTTGAAAGGTGGTATTTCTCTCGATCCCAAAAAGTTAGTTTTTGGGCTAACAGAAGAAAACTCTTGGGACACATTGTGTGCAAACAAGGGATCAAAATTGATCCTAAAAGGGTCAAATCTATTCAAAATCTCACCCTATCTAATAGTAAGATAGTTGTTCATTATTTCTTCGAGAAGGTGAATATTCTTCATAGATTTATCCCTAAATTTGCAAAAAAGACTCATAACATTGTTGATATGATGACATGTAAGCCTACTTTCCAATGGAATACCAAGAGGAAAGTTGCTTTCAATGAGATTAAGGAGGTTAATGCCCATGCTCTAGTTCTGGTTTCCCTTAATTATACTAAGGACTTTATCATGTATACTTATGCCTCAAAGCATATGATGCCTGCTATCTTGATGCAAAATAATAAAGAGGGGATTGAATCTCCTATTACTTTCATGAGATATCCTTTGAAGTCTCATGAGTTGAATTATTCCCAGATGGGGAAACATGCTTTTGTTGTGGTTAAGGCAGTAAAGTATTTCAAGTTCTATATTCTTAACTCTCAAAATCTTGTCCTAATTCTTGATATAGTTGTTAAGTCAAACCTCACTCAGCAAGAATTCGACTCTAAGAGAGGAAATTGGATTGCCAAAATTCAGAAGTATGATATTGAGATCAAGCCTACCAAACTTGTTCGCAAGAAAGGTTTGTGTCAACTCATTGCTGAAAGTAATATAATCAATCAAATCAAATAAGATGAAGAATTTCTTGAACATCTTCCTACTGTGTTGTTCGTTAACACCGCAGAAGAGTGGTACTCTAATATTGCTTATTTTCCTTACATATGGAGAATGTCCTACCCACTTGAACTATAAGGAAAAAAATCATCAAGCTTAAGGCTACAAACTTTGTTCTTTGGGATAGTTGCTTGTACTAGGGGAACATTGATGGTACTTTTTTTAGGTGTGTGGACTAAGCACAACATAAAAGATTGTTGGAGACACTCCACAACTTAGCTTGCAGTGGACATTTTTCTACATGTGTAACAACTCATAAGGTTTTGAGGGATAGGTATTATTGGCCCACAATATTTCAAGATGCATACAAGTGGGTACGTAAGTGTGACCTTTGCCAACAATTTGTTGGGAAGCAGAAGTTGATGACTCTTCCTTTAAAACCAGTAGTAATTGAAGAACCTTTCAAGCAATGGGGAATTAACTTGATTGGGGTTATTAATTCATCCTCCAGTGTAAGTCATATACATTTTCTCACATCAACAGATTACTTCACCAAGTGGGTGGAGGCTAGCCCAGTGAAGCATGCAACTTTAGAAATGGTATGTCAATTCCTAAAGGAGAACATAATCTATAGACTTGGTGTTCCCCATAAAATGGTGTTGACTAATGCAACTGAATTCTATTCTTATGAAGTAGCCCAGTTTTGTTTTGATTATAGAATTACTCTTGCCCATTCATCTGATTATTAACCCCAAGGAAATGGTCACGTGGAATTCAGTAACAAAAACTTGGTGAGCATTATCGAGAAGTTAGTGAACGAAAATAAAAAATTATGTCATAAGGCTTTGTATGATGCATTATGAGTTGATTGCATCACACCCAAGTGGGCCATTGGTATGTCTTAATTTCAGCTATTATATGAACTCAACACTAAAATTCCTATCACTCTAGAATTGTCGGACTTGAAGTTAGCAAAGGTTGTTGAGGATGAAACTTATGCAAGTTCCATTGACAACCGGATCATGTTCCTTACTCAGTTGGAGGAGCAACATGCACAAGTGGTAGATCACTTTGTAAAACATCAAAAGCACATCAAATCTCTCTTTGACAAGAAATAAAAGCAAACACATTTCAAGGTTGGTGATCTTGTTCTTCTTTAAGACAAGTGGCGAGAACCAAAGGGCATGCATGGAAATTTCAATTCTTTATGGATAGGTCCTTTCAAAATTCATCAAGTGTGCGGAGAAGCAAGATATCTTTTAGCATATCAAGATGAAACCCCATTTGCATTGCCTTATAGTGGACAACATCTCAAATTGTTCACTCAATTAATTTGAAAAGTTCTTTTGTAAATATTTGTACAGTTTTGTGTCTTTTCCATTTTGGTGCCTTTTAAGTTTTTGGTCACTTGACTTTGTGGCCCAATGGAACAAAAGAAGGCACTTAGACATATGAGGTTCTACTCTTTTCATTGCTTCTAAGAGTGATCAGAAGATGTTCCCCAGTCAAAGCCAGCTATTATCCCTATTTTTTATTGTGAAGTAAAAATTGGATAACTCCTACAAATTTTTGTTCGAATTCATAATTTAAATCTCTAAGTTTATTTTTTGAGGTAATTTTTTGCCTCGTTAGTCTTACTGGGATCTTCATGGTTGTTCCTCGATCCTATTTCAATTTGTTGATTCAAAAATTAACTCAAAGTTGTCTTTTTCAAAAATGGTGCAATGTCATAGTTTAACTCTGATACTACACTATCTAAAGTCTTTTGGTGCAATGTTGGAGTTAAAAACGTCTAAGTCTTTTTGGTGCAAATTAGACTTATAAGTCTGAATTGCACCTATGTGTTAAAAATGCATCTCAAGTTGTATTTCAAGGTTGTAAACCTGAAATACATATCTTGGTGTATTTTGGGTTTAAAATCTTGAAATATGCATTTATGTCGCACAATTAAACTCATTTATTATTTTAGACTTTGGAATTGATTTGATTTCCTCTTTCTTTTATCTCTTCTTTTTATTTCATTTTGTTCATTTTACTCTTTTTTTGTTCTTGCGTGCCCAAGCCTTGATCAAGTGTTGGAGATCTTTGAAGGGCTGAAATCATTTTGTGATCTTCCTTTTGGGTATGTTTTCCTTATTTTATTTCTTGCTTTTGTTTTAGGGTTTATGTTCTCCATTTTTACCCAGTTGTTCGAGCTTCAAATGTCTGAACATTGGGTTTGTTTTGAAACATCTCTTTTGATGTATGCTGGGAATACAATCATGTCATACACCGGATTACTGAAGGCCACAATCTACAACTATTATTTAGTGGATGTTGGTGTCATAACCTCGACATACACCAAATCCTATTGTTTGATGTATATCGGAGTTACAACCCTGACATATGTTTAAAACCTTAAGTCACTATTGTTTGGTGTAGGGTAGGGTTATGACCCCGACTTACACTAAGTCCTTCCCATGTGGTGTAAGTTAGGGCCATAATCCCACCCTACACCAATGTCAATACACCCAAAATCATATGATCTTGGTGCATATCGGGGTCGTAACCCTGATCTACACTATATCAGGGTTACGACCTCGACATGTACCAAAACCATAATCATTTTACTTTGTTGTTTAAAATGGTGTAAAACGGGTTTGTAAACCCGATCTACACCACTTGTTTTTGTATGAACCTTCCAAAGTGTAGATAGGGTTTACAAACCTGATTTACATCAATATGATTTGCAATATTTTCCAAATGCAAATCGAACTTATAAATCTGAAATGCACTTCTTGAACCACACCAATTTTAGTTACAAATCGGGTTTGTAAACCCAATTTGCACCAAGTGCACACACATGTAAATGAGGGTTACATACCCGATTTACACCCAAAGGAAATTTTATTTTATCAATGAATTAGGATTTTTTAAAACCTAATGAAATGAAATGAGCTGAGCATGATGATATTTTATTTTTTAACATTTTGCAATTACTGTAGTCACATAAATCTGTCCACTTAATTAAATGAATACTTAGTATTTATTTGATTATTTAACCATCAATTAATAATTAATTAAATTAATATTTAATTAATTCATCTTAACCCTATTCTCCTATTAATTAAATAAATTATTCAATTTATTTGATTTAATTCACTTAACCAAATTCAGACCATTAATTAAATAAATAAATCATATTTATTTAATTAAATCTTCTCTCACATTTAAATAAATTAATATTTATTTAAAACCCCCAAAATCCCACCTCTCACATTTAAATAAATAAATAATTTATTTAAATCACCTTTATCCTCCACCCACTTGTATTTTCCTACAAAAGCAAGTTGCACAACTATTTTAAATAAATTATTTATTTAAAATCCTATTTATCCTCATCCACTTGAAACCTTTAATGGTTTCCCTTAAAGTATTCAAACTTGATGGCTTTAAAGTCTTCAAACTTGATGGCTTCCTTCTATAATCTTCTTAAGACTTTAATGGTTTTCCTTAAAGTCCTCAAGCCTTTAATGGTTTCCCTCAAAGTCTTCAAGCATTTTAATGCTTTATCTTCATTTTTCTCATTTAAATAAATTAATATTTATTTGAATATTTATCCAAATGCAAATTACACCATTTAATTGAAATAAATGATTTTATTTTAATTGAAAATACCAAAATTTCTCCCACTTGCATTTTCCTACAAAATCCACTTGTATGCCTAAACCCCTTCTAGATTCTTCTAAACCCTTCCTAATTAGCCTAATCCATCCCCTAAATATTGTCACATTCCTAAGCAAATTGGAGTCACTTCTCAAAGACTCCAAAGTCTTTGAAAAGCAATTAATGCTTTGTGTGTTCAACAAATTAACCCTCAAAGTCTTTGATAACCATTGAAGGCTTTCAACCTTCAACCACTTAATCCCCAAAGTCTCCAATAACCATTAATGGTTACCTCAAACCCTCCCACATGGTTAAAACATTTGTTTTGACTCAACCTCTACCCAACCCAAAGGTCTCATCAAGCCTTTAATGCTTTGACCATGATTATCTCTTAATCATTTGCACAAAGGTTTATCCTTGGATTAACTCTTAATCCAATGGGTAATCTTAATTTAGACTTGACCCTTACCTTCTAGATAACCATGAGGTCTTCTCAGGCCTTTAATGCCTCCAACCTCTTCTCTCAACCCAATCCTATGTTGACACTTGTCACCATTTTATTGGTGCCAATTGTGCACATGGATCCCCAACTTTCAAACTTGGCCCTTGATTAAACCATTCAATCTTAACCCTTCATTTCCCCATTTCTTCTATAAATAGAACCCTTCTCCTCAAGCAAAAGGAAGCATTTTAGAGTATTGTTGTTATACTGGCATTAGCATAGAGCTTTTTCATAGCATCACTATCTACTCTTGCATAGTATTTGCTTATCATATTCAACCATCTTGAATCTCCATATGGCATCCATGGCTAGTGCTAAAAGCTGAGAGCTACACTCATTTGGGACTTGGAGAGGAGAGAAACAAGGGAGAAGCATCAAAAGGCATCATGGAAGCATCTTAGGGAGGCTCTTCTCCTTTCTTTTATTTTGTTAAACTTCTTTCATGCTTTTTGAAATCTCTCTTGATATGTTTGGAATGGTTTTTAGTTCTTTGTTTTGTTTTTATGGTTGAAACTAACTTATTAACATTGAACTTTGTTGTTGCCTTGTCCCCATTTCCATGACATCAATTACAATCACAGTTAAATAACAGAGTTATCTCCAAGAAAAATAACTATGAAGTTTAGAAACAAGACCCTCATCTAGTCTTCCCATATTCATGTGTCATCTAATATTGACAACATTCAAGATAGAGAAATCAATCATATAGATCTTGAAGAGTTTCTTAAAAGAGTAAAAGAGCCACCTGAATACTATAAAATAGAGGCGACTAATAATAGTGACAATCACTAGTTGCATCTTTCCTATTCAATGGTAGTGACATTTTAAATTTGTGACTCTAATGGCAAGACACATTCAATAAAATACTAATTTACACTTTTCCTTGGAAAATGTCATCCCAAAATCATGATTCACTTTGTAAACAAATAGAAAAATCACACTAAACATGAGATGATATTTTTAGTTATAAGAAAAAAAAAGACTTGGGGAATGACTTTGCCACTCAAAAGCATTAACAAACTTAAGTGAATGAAAATATTTTTAGTGGTATATCTAAAAGAAAAAACATTATAAAAGTGGTGATGGCATCACAAAACTACAACAATGAACCCCCAACTGATATAGATATTTATATCTGTGCAAAATCTTCCGTTAAATATTGTATTATGAACACTTGTAATTTATATTAGTTTTAAGTTTAGTTAAATTTTGAGGAGTCTCCCTTATAACTTTAAGAATGGTTCTACCATACACATTATTCAAGTTTTTGTTGTTTGGTAATAAACAAATTAAAACACTTAAGTTGAATAAATGTGAGATTGAAAAAAAAAGCAATCAATTTATTTATAATATACTCTCTAAACTTGGTCCAAATTACTTAGTTTTTATTTCTTTCATATCACTTAGGGTGCCCTATGAATACATTATTTCAAATGGTTACTTTAAAATCTTCTAAGTAGCATGCTTGGTTACAAACTAGGATGTAAAAGGAACAAAACATTTTTAATAAGGAAAAGAAAGAAAAATTAGGACAAGAAAGAAAACTTATAAAAATAATAATAAATAATCTACTATTTCTAAACAACATTTGAGACCTCTTCTTCAAAATGTGAAAAATAGAAGAGAGAAATAAAAAAAATTGGACTATAAGACACTTGATCATGATAAGCACAAATGTGAGTACATGCACAAACTGATCATTTGACATATTCTTGAGAAGAATAACGTCGATTTTCCTAATTTAGTAAAAATAATTTCATCAAATGAAGTGACTTATAAAATAAAGAACAACAATAAGAGGAGAGGAAAGAGAAAGGTCCTTGTAGTAGTTGCATCTCCACCCTCCACATAGATGCTTGACTCTAGTGCTTTGCATTGTACAAATATATCACAAAGATGATTTTATATCTTTTTAGTTTTGTTCATGCCATACATATTGATGAGTGATGACATTTTTAGATATATGGTATTTGATATATTGATGTGGGTGACAATACATTCCTTGTTGTTATTTTTTGTTCGACTCACTATCAACCAATCTCCTTTATACTATCACTCATGTTGTTTTGGCAAATGGATTGTGTTCACTCCTAATTCCTTGGTTATTCAAGATGTAATGATTCTATAATGGAAATTAGTAAATCATATCACCAATCTTAGTTGTTTGATATTTCTTACATTATTCTTTTTTCTCCTTCAACCATATTTCTCATTCATTCTAATGATATGAGTAAATAATGGCATGTGGTTTATATATCGAGTGGAACTAATTACAATTGATGAACTAATAAGACACGGTCACAAGTTTTAGACATGTTTCCTCCTTTGATATATTTTTTTAGGGCTAAATCCTAGAGATGAGTTTAATAATAGCAAGGCATGGAGGGCTACTCAAATTCTATAGTTGATTCACAATGAGTTATTTGATCCATTTCTGCATCCTTCATTCAAGAATGCTAGATACACCTTAAACTTCATTGATGAATTTTCCAAGCATATATGGGTTTTCTTTCTTCAGTAAAAGGGTATAGTATTTGAGAATTTTTAGTACTATAAATCACTTTAAAAAAAAAAATTAGGAAGGTCATTAGGGTTCTATGCACTAATAGTGATGGTATGTCAACCATTACTTTGAGAATTTTTATACTTCAGAGGGGATTGATTTGTAGTGTTTGATTTAATATATTCCTTGGTATAAGGGTGTAAAAATGTTCTTTGAAGGAAATGGCACATTGGATGCTTCATTGTGGATCTCTCACAACATATTATTGGATAGAAGACATTACCTGTGTGAGTTATGCCCAAAATTGTATTCTTTGTAAAGCCTTAAAGGAAGTCACTCCTTTTTAGGCTTATATCAATTGGAATCTCACAATGAAACATTTAAGGATTTTTGGTTCTATGGTTTAGGTTCACATTCTAACAAATAAACATAAGCTTATGGTCCATAGAGTAGGTGAATCTTTGTGGGCTATTTAGATGGTGTCAAGGAGTATCATCTTCTCAAAAAATTTACACATGAAGTATTTATTAAGAGGATTATTTTATTTTGGGAGGTCTTTTTGAGTTTTACTCTTAACGTCTATCTATTATTTACATTCATATTGAATTCACTTGTAATTGTTGATAACACTTATGATAATTTAGATCAACATACACACAATTTTGATGATAAGGAGTCTCCTCCTTCTAGTCCACTAGATGAGATTGACAATGAGGGTTTGTCTCATTCCTCTCCATATTAATCTAATTTAAGTAATCTATTCTTGATTTTTTAGCTCTGGGTCAACCTAGATCCAAAAATATTCTACAATTTGCAAGTAATTGGGTTATATATCCTTTAGATACCAATTGAACAAGATCACAATTTGAAGGAACAACCACATAGATATGTTGTACTTCTATAACAACCACGTGTTTTCATCACCTTTTCCTTTGATCCATAGTTTTTTTAGAAGGCACATGTAATTCCTAAGTGAGATAAAACTATGCAAGAGTATACCTCTTTATTTAGGAACCATATTTGGGATTTGGTCCCCCCTTTGAAGGGAAGGAAACTTGTTTAATGTAAGTGCATGTATCAAATAAAAATTGTAGTGGATGGGTCAATTGCTATATTTTACATGTTGAAAATGATTGCGGAATGTCCCTTCTTAGATTTTTTAAACAATATAAACTATTTTTAACAAGAAATAATCTTCACCAAATTTGAAACATAAATAATGGTCTTAACCCAACTTTTTCCAAACAATAATAATTAATCACACTCAAATATAAGAAGATCAATTATCCAATCAACATATGAACTTGCACATAGTGAATCAAACTCCAACATCAATTGATATTGTTTATGATCATATCTCTGCAACCAAATGACTATTATGGTATTCATTACAATAACAAACAAGCAACACTTAAAAATCTGCAATAAATGATTCATTCTTAGAAGATTCAAACTGTATTGTAAGTTGAAGCTAAACCCATTCACTCGGTGAGAATAACCTAAAGAATTGAATAGTTTCCATCTTCTTATTCTAGCAATCAATGGATTTCCATCCACTCCTCATGCTCTCATATGATTTTTTTTCATAAAAGAGCAATTAAACACAAAGTACCCAAAATACACAATAACATAACATGCATGCTTAGAATTGAAATACTTGCCTAGTTTTATATGCTTCCCACCCAAAAGTTCAAGCTAGTTAGCCTAAAACAAGAACGACACCAAGGCCCAAATCGGAATTTTGCATGATACATCACAGTTTGGCCTTATAGGCCTCATAGACTTTCCCATAAGAGGTTTGAAGTTTCTCCTTCCTTTCGACTTGGCATTTGTTAGGATACAATCCTAATCCCTAATCTTCGATAGCTCCTTGGCATGTGTCAAGAAGAAATGTTAATCCTTAACCTCCAATAGGTCCTTGGCATGGGTTCAAAAATACCTTTGAATCCTAATGCTCAACAACTTTATAATATGAGTCAAGTGGCTTACCCAATCCCAATCTTTGATAGCTCCCTAGGAGGTGTCAAGTGGTAATTTTGACTCTCAAACTTTGTCATTTCCCTGGGCATGAGCAACCTTTTATTTAGTTTTTGAAAAAGGGATATGACAATTTGTCCCTCCTCAAAATTTTCTTGTCCTCAAGCAATGCGATTTAGGATGCTCAAGAATCTCAGTCTTTTCCCATATGGCATCTTCAACTAGTAGGTTTTTCCACCAAATTGGATACTTTAGAATGCTCTTGTTCTTTAAATTTTTATCGTGGGTGTTTGATACTTGTTTTGGGATTAGAATCAACTTACCCTCATCATATAAAGGTGGAAACTCCTACAAGGGTGTAATATGTCAACCAAGGACTTTCTTGAAATAAGACACATGGAAAATATTATTAACCATGTTGGTCTATGGAAGTTCCAACTCATATGTCACTTTAGTAATCCACTTCACAATTCTATATGGTCCATGGTATCCAAGTTTGAGCTTCTCAACTCCACTCTTTTTAATATAAATCTATTATATAGATGTAATCTCAAGAAAACCAAGTCTCCCACCTTAAAAGACCTCTTTTTTTCTTTTCTTTTTTTGTATAATTATTTTGTTGATTCTATACTTACTACAAGCTATCCTTTAGCATCGTCAACATCTCTTGACTATGGTCTATCAAGTCACTTGTTATTGATACTCTCCTATATGAAAGAAATAGATCAATGAAAGATAGTGCATCATAACCATTATGTCCCTATAAGTTTTCATCCCAATAGACGTGTGGTGTGAAGTATTATAGTGATATTCAACCATGTGGAACCACTTGACCCATGTAGTCTATTGGCCTAAAATGTAGTTTCTTAAATACCTTTTAATCCACTTATTATTTTTGTTTGTTTGTTCATTGGTTTGGGAATGGTAGTTTGTACTTGGTGTGAGTTTTGTACCTATCAAGTGAAAAAATCTTGCCAAAGAGAGTAGAGGAATTTGTTGTCCTTGTAATTGACAATGTTATCAGGCAAGCCATTTAGTTAGAATATATCCTTGAAGAATATGTTTGCTACTTAATGTGTCTTGAAATAAATATACAAAAAATAAATGCAATCTTTACCTTGTGCCTTGGTTAAACCTATAATGAAGTCCATGGATAATCTCTCTAATTTTTGCTCATGAAAGGAAGTGGTTGAAGTAGGCCTATTGGAAAAAATTATTCCCCCTTGTTACATTGGTAGGTCATGCATTTTACGTAATGCTTATAGACATCCTCCTTCAAATAATTCCAAGAAAAACTCTCATGGATCTACTTGTATGTCTTATAATACCATTGGTGTATTATTGTTGTAGTATCATGAATGACTTTCAAAATATTCTCCTTGATCTTAGATTCAAACACCAAAAAGATAATATTTTTGTTGTTGATAAAACTTCTTAAGCACACAAATGTACTAAGAGGGGGGGTGAATTAGTATATGGAAAATCTCAACTTCAAATACAACTTATCATTAGTAGAATTTTTAGATCTTACTTTATCATTAATACAACTATCCAAATGATATACATAAACACATATCCACACAAGAGAACACTAGATATATGTGGAAACGTAGAAGGGAAAAATGATTTTGAGAATAGTTTCTTGGATATATTATCCAAGTCCAGCCTCACAAAGAAATATGAAACTTACAAATGTTTATGGGTATCAACCAACTAGAGGCACCAATCCCCTTACAATGAATTTACAAGCACCAAGCTACAAGAGACACCAAAACTTAGTAACTAAGCACAACTTAGATGCTAAGGCACCTACCTTATATATAACAAGATATGAATTATGTGGACCTTCCAACCTCCAATTGCACCTTCAATCGAATCTAATTTGTTATTGAACACTCTCTCAGTATGTATATGATCTACAACTTGATTCACACACCTTAATTCATCTATACTAATTCAATATGTAGTTTTCACAACCCTTCCACCACACTCACTTTTTCATGCACATTAGGAATGAACCTATATTAGCAATATACATGCAATATATAGTAGAAGTAGAATACATTGCAACATCTTCTTGTTGCACTTAGATTTTATGGATGAAGAAAAGTTTGAAGGACATTGGTGTAAAGTTTAATGACACTATCTCAATAATGTGTGATAATACTAGTGCAATAAATATTTTAAAGAATCTAGTACAACATTCTAGAACAAAGCATATATCTATCAAGTATCACTTCTTGAGAAAAAAAAGTTCTAGATAATGAAGTCAGACTTGAGTATGTACCTACAAAAGAGCAGATTGCAGACATATTCACTAAGGCGTTGTGCAAAGACACTTTTGAGTATCTTCGACATGAGTTAGGGGTATTACCACTCCCAAATTTGGACTAATGTGCATTTTAGATGTGCATTGGTCCAGTGAACAACATGCACATTCTTTTCTTGACTGATGCTTATGTGCTTCCTCTTAGGGGGAGCGAGAGTGAGTTTCTTAGGGTGATTCTTGTCCACCTCTGTCATTATTGTCAAAGGGGGAGAGAGAGTTGGTTTTGCATAATGATAATTTTTCATGTTGTTGTTGTTGTTGTTGTTGATGGATGTTGTCATCAATGACAAAGGGGGAGATTGTTAGCATTACATTATGTGTTGTCATTGATGTCAAATCCTTTGGTTTGGATTAAGTCTGGATGGTGTTAGGCCCAATATGGAAAGGTAATGTACTGAGAGGGGAGGGGTGAATCAGTACTTCAAAACTTTTCTTCAATAATAACTTTACTGTTATGCATAAACCGAATAGTGCAGTAACATAATATAAAGCTAAAACAAATAGATAATAGTCATACATGATTCACTCCATAACACATATATTTTGGTTATGCATAAACTCTTGGTTGGAGAGAAAAACTGCAGTGGGGATGGCACCCAAAAACTTCACTACTGCAATAATAAAGAGTGCTCGGTTAGAGCTACATGTTTAGCTATTTCTGATAGCTTACCCTGTTAGGAGTAACAAGATTTGTTAGATCTACCTTGCTAAAGGATTTTACAACACTTAATCTAAATGTTGCACCTGGTTAGAGGCTTTACAATTTATAGACTTGATTAGAGTCTTTTACCCTGTTAAAGCTTTCTCTTACAACTTCAAAATATTACAACAAATCATTACAAATATCTGCAACTTTACATCTAGAATGTTATAGCAGATTCTATGTGCTCAGAATAGATTACCTTGCTTATAGCATACCTCGGTAACCCATATAGTAACTTGGTAAACCCTTTTGTTTACTCTGTTCTTTGACTGTTCTCTGAAAACATTCTCGGTAACCGCTGTGTCTCTGTAACAGTCTTCTTACACTCATGCACACACCTTTTTAATTCTTAACTCATGTTGTATAAATAGATCTCTTATGTTGGTGATCCATTCATTGCTTTGATCTTACAAATATGTTTTATCGAATGAATAACCATGCAAGATATTTCATTGGTTAGATGACCTCAAAATCATACACAATCTTTAAGTGCAATTTCCAATGTGATAACGGTTCTATGTGCCTCGATCTTGTAACACATTTTCATATGTATGTCCAGGTTCAATGAATCTAGTAACACGTTTCACTTGGTGTATATCAACTCGGTGTGTCATCTTTGCTGCTTGGTAGACATGGAATGATACTCGATAGACAACTCGGTGTAAACTACGCTCTGAGACTACTTTCTTCTGTAACTGACTAGACTGTGCATACCGATTGAATATCTCGATAGTAGTAACCGACTAGAGTATATAGAATAACTTTGAACATAAAACTAATGGCAACTTGATAAGTAGTAACAATCTCCCCTTTTGACATTAGTTGAGATGTTTGACAAAAACTACTTTCAAAGTTATAACTCAATAATCTATATACTTGCAAAATTTGACTATACTGATAGTATATACAATAGTCAATGAAATAATATATCCAGATATACTCCCCTTATCGATATACTATACAAAACTTTGATTTTACATGCTCGGTGATCAATGTTCTATGTGTTGTTCTTGATCTTTGCTTATTGTCATGTTCACTGCTCGGTTCACTGCTCTTGGATACTCTGCTTGCTCTGCTTGGTATACTCCCCTTGTATACTATACTCCTTTTGTTTGATACTTTGAATACTATATCACTCCCCCAATACTGTATCACTTCCTATCATTCCTCTAGTACTATATTACTCCCCCTTTTTGACAAACATCAAAACTTAATTACCATTCGGGGGTGGTAACTGGTCAAAAATGGATTTGTACTTGGTCCGTGCTTCGGTGAGAGCGACAGAGAGTGCATTATTTACACTGTCCATTAAAGAATTTTGTGCTTGAATATCAGCCAAGAATGATATTAAGCCATCTAGAGTGCTTCCCTCTTGTGTAGTAGATAGGGAGGTGGCTCGGTTGATCTGTTCTTGGACGGATGAAAGATGAGGAAGGAATAATGTCTGAAGTGTCATTATGTCCATCCTGATCTTATGTTCTTTATTTCTTAGGTCCAATTGTTGAGCCATGAGCTATTGTAGCTTTGTATAAAAATTCTGAATTGAATTTGGCTCTGTGGTCAACTTATTTGAGAGATTGGTGATCTCTTTCTCAATTGCCTCTGTTTTATTTTTAATGTCTTTAATGAATAAAGAAAATGTGCAGAGTTTCTGAAATAAATAAAGAATGTGCTTGAGTTGAGGAGTCAACTCAGCAATAAATTTGACAAGTTTAACTTTGCCAATAGTTATAGCTTTTTGTACCTCTTCTATCATTTTTGCAGTGAGCTCTTTGTCTTTTAGCTTGCTCAAATACTCTGATGCATTGACTCCAGATGTCTCTATCTTTGTTAGGAGTTCATCTAGTTGAGTGTGGATGGCTGCATTAGGTGATACTATAGCTTCAAGTAGCATATCTATTAAGAGTGCTTTCACCTTTTGAAGTACCTTATTTTTCTTTTGAATGGCCATTTGCTTCTCTTGTTCGGCCTTTTCTTTGCATAGTTCATTGAAATCAATGAGTGCTTGCCCCTTTAATTTTGATATGTCTACATTGGGCAACACTATTGGTTTTGACAAATCAACTTTAAAACTATGCTTTTTCATCTTCTTTTCTTTACCTTTCACCGATGGAACTAAGACAATGGCTTGTGAGGCTTGATGACCCTCGGTAGGTTGCTCGGTAGAGGCAACACTTTGATCTGTTTCTTTGGCCTCTGTAGAGTCCTTTGGTGTCTCGGTACTCGGTGTCTCAGTTGCAACAACTCAGTGCTAGAAGGTGCTTTAGATGTCTGTTCTTGAGTAGTACCTTCTCCTGTTGTAGACTTGTGACCTTCGGTGCCTTGATCCGTGTCATGAGAGGTTTTGGTTGAGACAGGTTGCTTGATTGGTGGATAAGGCTGAACTTGTTCCAAGACTGATTCACTAGATACAAGTTTTGCATATGCATTGCCTTCTATCATTTCCTATTCTAGTGCCTCTGTATCCATGACATCTTCATCTATTTGAATGGTGTTAGCAGGGTCTTGCTCGGTAACATCAGGATCTTGGTCGGTGACATCAACAATTTCAATTTCAGCTTGCTCACTAGCATCCTTGATTTTAAAGATTTCCTGCCACTTTGCTTTTGTCTCATTTTCAACTTCAATATACAGCCCATTCATCAGTTTTAAGGCTCTCTGTTTGACAAGAAACTTTGAGTTGTAGTTTGTCAAATGTTCTTTTATTTCAGCTACTGACATGTCAGGAAATAGATGAACCAGACTTCTTTCTCTGATCTGTTTCTCTGAGTCCATTGCATACTTCCACCTATTATCAATATGCAAGTAAAGTTCATTTGGAAGTGACTTAGCTAGTTCCAATGGAGCTAACCGGAATTTTAGAAGTGTGTAGATGACAGCTTCTTCAATTTGTCTCTTCTCATCATTATTTCTGGTTTCATACTTTACATATCTGAATGACCCAAATCCTCATATTCTTTCAGATTAGCACAAAAGTTTTCAACACTATGTACATTTACCTTCTTGCTCTTGACAATCTGAAATTTGCTTGCATCCTCTGATTCGATATCACTAGACTCTTTTGCCGAAATGAGTCTTCGAGTAGATTTCTTGTAGGTCTTTGTTACCTTGGGAACAGTAACACTCTTTGTTTTCTTACTCAGTGAAGCTGCAGATGCTCTAGTGTTAGGTCGCTTTGGAGGTGGAGTCGGTGAGACCTTTGATGTGTCCTGTTTCTTTCTCTTCAACACTTTTCCCTTAGGCGATTCAGTGCTTAGTGTTATTGCTACCTCTTGGGCTTTAGATTCCTCTTCGGTAATGGAAATGGTTCTTTTGACCAGTGTAGAGGAAGAGTCTTCTCTGAATTTCTCTGACAGTGCCTTTATCATCTTTGTTGCCTTTCTTGTAGCTTTGGGTACTACAATGCTCATCTTTACCTTTTCCTTCCCTTCCTCATAGGTTCCATACCTTAGCTCAGTAGCATGCCTCGGTAATGTAAGAAATGCATCAATTTGTTGTTGTGTGATGTCAAGATCAATCTCGTAACCCATAGGTGACAAGGATTGAGTTCTCGGTTCCACAGCATTCACATAACAGTAATCAGTGTCAACTTCAAAACATATGTCATTTTTGTATTTCTCCACTAGCTGGGGTGGAATTTGGTACCTGTTATGCATTTTCTCTTGAAATTTACTGAAGTAGTCATCCATAATATCATTGAAATTATCACCTAACTTCTTGATGAAGTCATTAATCTGATGGGTGACTGGTCAGTGTAGTTCCCAAACAACTTTACCGACTGATGGAAAGAATTTTTCAAAATAGAAAAACATGCATACAAGTAATGATCCAAACTTTAGTATATTAGTCGAGTTGTTCTTCTTCGGATTCCTGATGGTGTTCAGATTCTCAAATAGGTTCTTCAGCAACACCTCACATAGATCAATTTTCATTCCCTTTTTCACAATTTTGTATGCCAGGTCTACTGTTGCATAGGGTACACTGTTTTCCCTTGCTGATTGGAAGAAACAGTAACCCATTACTCTTATGGAAAATTTTAGTTCTTCATCAGTGACATTATTCAGTTTCAATCCTCTGCAATCTGATTCCACTCTGGTTAAACTGATTAATTCCTTCTGTGATATCATCTTTTGGGCTCGGGCGTGATCATAAATGGGGTAACTGGTAATCAGATGAATGATTTCCTTGGTAATCTTAAATGGTTGCTCTTCTAGCCACATGAAATCATCATGAACTCTGCTTAGAACAAACTTGACCTACTGGGGTTTGAACACACGAGGATAGGTTAGGGCTTCAGTCAATCCCTTGATCTTGATGTGCTCATACTTGTTGTTTAATTTACCATCGGTACATAGCTCATCATAGGTGTCTTTGATTTCAACATGACCAAGTTCTTCAACACAACATTTGGTGAAGAATCTCACATCCTCGACTAACAACACTTTATCCAAGATGAGTGAAAAAGCGGTTTTGTCATCCGGTTCAAAAGCAACTTTGGGAGTCAAAGAGTATTTTAATGAGGACTTCTCTACATTCTTGACAATAATGGGATCTTGGATCTTAGGTGCCATTTTAGATTTCAGATAAAAGCTAACAAAGGATCCTTGGGGTTTCATGATTTCAAACGACTAACGCTTTATACTTAGCAGATAATGGCAACTAGATACGATCGGTAAATTAGCTTAACAATGCATTGAGATTGATGTAAATACCTTGAATTTGCTTTGTAGGAGGTTTTGATCGCCTTAGATTTGCTTTGCTCTGCTCTCTCAAAAACTTGGTAAGTGAAAATGACCGTGAAAATGCTTTTAAGTACACAATATGCCTTATCGGGCTCGGTGCAGGTTAGGTCAAAAACATTAATTGCTCTCGGTTTCACTTTAACTTTCTTTCCTTTTTCCGCTTTAACCGAGTAACCAAACTTCCTTCATTCACCGACTAGACGGGTTTCCTATATTCACCGACTTGACAGTTTTCCTGTAAAGTGCTTTAAAAGACTTTGATAGAGTTTCAAACTTACTATTACATCTTAATTATGCAAATTTTGAATTAAGTACATAATAAAATAGGAACTGTTAAGATTTAGCCTTGAGAGAATGCAGTCCCTTCATACCTTTACCAATTAATTTGGAATAGGAGCACCTAACTCGGTAGGGAAGGTGCTTTCTTCATTTGACACAATTTCCTTCTTTTTCCAAATCATCTTTAATTTTTCTTTTATTTCCTCAGTGTCTTTTCTAGGTTGATCTCTGCAATCTCCAGCCAAGTGTCCAACTTTGTGACAATGAAAACATGCCATACCAGGATTTCTCCATGATCTTCGGTTGTTCATTCCAAACCTTATAAAACAGTTGGCACTTATATGTCCATATCTTCCACAACATTCACACCATATCCTTGTATTGTAATCCCATGGTACTGCAAAATACTGTTGGTAAGGATCTATGTGAGTTTGGTAACCTCTAGCATTTGCTCGGTGTGCATACCACATATAGTTCTTTTGCTTAAACCAACACTTCTCGGTACTATGTCCATATCTATTGCAGTTTTTACAAAACCCTTTGAATTTTGCCTTCTGATAATTGTTTATAGACTTTGTCCTACATTGATTAGATGTGTGACCATATTTATTGCAATTGTAACAATAACCATTGGACTTAGTGACATTCGGTTGCTTACCTTTTCTGATTTGGCACATGTTGGCAGTGTAGCCTTGATTTCCACAGTAGTTGAAAATAGGCTTCTTTCTTTTGATGTTGTTCTTGTTTCCAACTTGCTTTGATGATTCTCCTCTCTCGGTAGTATGAATTCCCTTTTCGGTAGAGTCTTTTCCTTTGTAACCGAGTCCTGCATCCTTGTTGGGTCTTCTTGTATTCAGTTGCTCATCCAACATCTTTGATGCTTCATAACTTTTCTTCAGCGTTTCTTTGGATTTATTCTTTGTTTTAAGTTCATCGGTCAACCTTGACACTTCAAGTTTCAATGCTTGATTCTCATCATCCTTCAGAATTGCTTCATGATGTGCATAACCTAGTTGATCTGACAAATTTTGTTGAATTCCAGTCATCCTTGTGATTTCATCATTCTTATCAGATACTAAAGCTTCATGTTGTTGTTTCTCTCTTTCTAGATTTCTTACTTTATCCTCGGCTGTCCTCAGTGCATCAAGATTTTCAGTCATCTGTGTGTTGAAATGTTCATGTTCTCTTTTCATTGCTTTTAGTTGATCAGCCAATGCTTTGTTCTTTTCTCTCAATACTCCAATCATTTCTTCAGTTTCTTCAGATATACTATTCTCAGATGATGTCTCAATTTGTTCCACTAACTCTTGAGAGTCCTGCAAATCATCAGATAATCTTCTTCTCACTTTCAGAGATTTTTGCATTTGCCTTTGCATGCATGTCTGCAATCACTTGATTAGCATGATCCAGTTCTTCTTGCAGATACACAATCCTCCGAGATTGTTTATAGCCTTCCATTGATAAGATCTTTCTCTTTAGGCAGTTAAACTTTTTTCCAAGATTCAAGCTCTGATACCAATTTTTAGGCCCAATATGGAAAGCTAATGTACTGAGAGGGGAGGGGTGAATCAGTACTTCAAAACTTTTCTTCAATAATAACTTTACTGTTATGCATAAACCGAATAGTGCAGTAACATAATATAAAGCTAAAACAAATAGATAAGAATCATACATGATTCACTCCATAACACATATTTTGGTTACGCATAAACTCTTGGTTAGAGAGAAAAACTACGGTGGGGATGGCACCCACAACTTCACTACTACAATAATAAAGAGTGCTTGATTAGAGCTACATGTTTAGCTATTTCTGATAGCTTACCCTGTTAGGAGTAACAAGATCTGTTAGATCTACCTTGCTAAAGGATTTTACAACACTTAATCTAAATGTTGCACCTGGTTAGAGGCTTTACAATTTATAGACTTGATTAGAGTCTTTTACCCTGTTAAAGGTTTCTCTTACAACTTCAAAATATTACATTAAATCATTACAAATATCTGCAACTTTACATCTGGAATGTTATAGCAGATTCTATGTGCTCAGAATAGATTACCTTGCTTATAGCATACCTCGGTAACCCATATAGTAACTCGGTAAACCCTTCTGTTTACTCTGTTCTTTGACTATTCTTTGAAAACCTTCTCGGTGACCTCTGTGTCTCTGTAACAGTCTTCTTACACTCATGCACACACCTTTTTAATTCTTAACTCATGTTGTATAAATAGATCTCTTATGTCGGTGATCCATTCATTGCTTTGATATTACAAATATGTTTTATTGAATGATTAACCATGCAAGATATTTCACTGGTTAGATGACCTCAAAATCACACACAATCTTTAAGTGCAATTTCCAATGTGATAACGATTCTATGTGCCTCGATCTTGTAACACGTTTTCATATGTATGTCCAAGTTCAATGAATCTGGTAACACGTTTCACTCGGTGTATATCAGCTCGGTGTGTCATCTTTGCTGCTCGGTAGACATGGAATGATACTCGGTAGACAACTCAGTGTAAACTATGCTCTGAGACTACTTCTATAACTGACTAGACTGTGCATACCGACTGAATATCTCGGTAGTAGTAACCGACTAGAGTATATAGAATAACTTTGAACATAAAACTAATGGCAACTTGATAAGTAGTAACAGATGGGGTATGATGAGTAGAAATATTTAATTAAGGTATGTTGTGCGTATTGGAGGTTTTTCGGTTTTACCGGATGAGTTTGGTACCTCGACAAATGTTACTCAATATTATCTTTGGGTCTAGATTGGTCTGAAGCTCGAGGACCAGATCTTGAAGTTGTGTAATATAGCATGCGGATATGTTTTGGGTCTATCTTTGATGATGTATGTAGCGTGTTGATATGTTCGATGAGGAAAAATGTAATATGGTCTACTTCTCATTCTTTTTCACCACCAAAATGTTTAGTCAAGACCTATTTTAGATCTTTGTCTTAGCCGACATTAAGAATTATGATTTCTGGAGATAATATATATAGGAGTATGGTTTGATGAGATTAAATACAAATTTTTGTGTTGAAGACATGAGGGATTAAAAGAATCTAGTAGTTGTGTGAGTATAGTGTTGCAGATTGCTACCATAAGCAATTTTAGTAGTGCAGACTGTGTTTTTGTGGTGGATTCCCTTTATCTTTCTTTCTTCTTCGGCAGTGATCCCACCAGCAGTGAGCACATTGACAGTGAGCCCACCTATAGTGAGCACCTTGGCAGTGAGCCATCCCTTATAAAAATAACTTTAACCAGCGTCACCTTAAGTGGTGTTTATATATTGAGAATTATTATTCTCTATGGTTTTTCCCTTCTTGGGTTTTCCACGTATTTTTTGGTGTTTCTTGTGTATGATTTGTTTCATGCATATGCTTTCATGTTTTGTTAATTTTGTTAATTATTTTGGGTCTTTGGATTAAAGTTAAAAGAAAATTTTATTGTCAACTAATTCACCCCCCCTCTTAGTTGCCCGAATATTCAACAATTGGTATCAGAACTTTGGTTCCTTGATATAGAGTTTAACCACTTGAGGTAGATCCTGATCTGATGGCACACAAGTTATCCATTCATATCTTTGATATAGCTTCTAGAAAGTGAAGATGAGAGGTTATTTGGTTTATTTGGGTTACAACCATTGGAAGGTTGTGGAGACTAAGTATGTTCTATCGATAAATGGTATTAACACTCTGAATGAGATTCAAGCTTATGAAGAAAATGAAAAAGCAAGGTATGCTATCTTCAGTGCATTATCAAAAACTGAATTGAATAAGGTTATCTCTTTGAATATTTGCTCATGAGGTTTAGGAGAAGTTGAAAGACATCTATGAAGGGAATGAGAGAGTTAACTACATTCAAAGTAAGAAAGTTTGGAAAGGACAAAGACAAGTTAGAGACCGCATTCACGGCATCTAAAGACAGTCTGGATGATGAAGAAAGCCCAGATGAGGTGGAAGCAAACTTTGTGAGAAAATTGAAGAAAGGTACTGGCAAGTACAAAAGTATTTTACCCTTTAAATATTTTAGATGTGGAAAAATTGGTCATATTTCAACTAGATGTCCAGAAAAGGGAACTAGACATAAATTTAGGGAAAACAAGGGAAAATTCAATAAGAAGGCATATGTACTGGCAAGTACAAAAGTATTTTACCCTTTAAATATTTTAGATGTGGAAAAATTGGTCATATTTCAACTAGATGTCCAGAAAAGGGAACTAGACATAAATTTAGGGAAAACAAGGGAAAATTCAATAAGAAGGCATATTATGTTATGGATGGTTTTGGAATCTCAGATGAAGAATCGAATTATGAGGATGGTGATTGTTTGTTCCTGGTAGAAAAGGATGTTCCTAAGTTTGATATATCTAAGACTATTGCTAATGCATTTCATGATAGAAGAGATAAGAAGAATGGTTGATTGATAGTGGATGTTCAAATCATATGACCAGTGATAAAAATAAATTCATAAAACTTGAAAGATATGATGGCAGTTCAGTTAGGTTTGGAGATGATCAGACAACATGAATTGTTGCTATTGGTTCAATTATTTTTTATGGAAAACATAACACTGACAATGTTTATTATGTGAAGGGTTTGCATCATAATCTATTGAGTGTTGAATAGATGTACAAAAATGGATACAATGTTGTTTTTTAGGGCAATGGATGTGAAATCTGGAAGGAGTCTGGAATGATCATTGCAGCTGGAAGAAGGACAAATGGAAATATGTACCAATTAGGAGCGACAAAACATTTCTTGATATCGCAACATGATGATAGCTGGCTATGACACTAGAGGATGTGTCTTAATTTTGACAACTTGGTATAGATTAGTTCAAGGAGTGCAGTAAGAGATTTGCTTAGATTGACTAAACTGGAGAACAACATCTATAGGGAATGTCAAGTAGGAAAACATACTAGAAGCATATTCAGAGGAAAGGAGTACTCATCCACCCGATGATTGGATTTGGTTCACACAGATCTGTGTGGTCCGACCTAGACAAGGAGCTTGCAAGGTGAGAGGTATTTCATGTTACTGATTAATGATTATTCTAGAATGACTTGGGTTGCATTTTTAAGAGATACATCTGAAGCATTACAAAATTTCAATATTTTCAAGGCAAAAGTTGAAAATGAGGTTGACAGGAAAATCAAGTGTTTAAGGTTTGACAGAGGAGGAAAATTCATCTCGGATGAGTTCAATGACTTATGTGAGAAACGTGGCATCAAAAGATAG
Source organism: Cryptomeria japonica (assembly GCF_030272615.1). Lineage (NCBI taxonomy): Eukaryota > Viridiplantae > Streptophyta > Pinopsida > Cupressales > Cupressaceae > Cryptomeria > Cryptomeria japonica. The sequence goes on from NC_081409.1 coordinate 224,946,345, forward strand.
TGATGCCCCTCAGACACCATAGTAGAATGGTGTAGTTGAAAGAATGAACTAAACTATACAAGAGACAACTAGAACTATGATAAAAGGAGTAGTTATTGGAAGTTTATTAGAAATAAGCAATTCATATAGCAACATACACACTTAATAGAATTCTATATCAGAGGAAGTATGGTAAGACATCTTATGAACTATGGTGTAGTAGAACTCCGACAATGAAATATTTCAAATTTTTTGGAAGCAAGTGTTATATCTAAAGAGATGAGGGTAATCTTGGAAAATTTGATAGCAAAGAAGATGAAGGCATATTCTTGGGTTATTCAACAAAGAGAAAAGCATATCAATGTTACAACAAAAGATTGAATAAGATTCTCGAAAGTGCAAGTGTAAAAGTTGATGAGAATACTTTAAAGGGTTCATAAATAGCAACATGATATGAATCAGATGAGTCCAAAGAAAAGGAAAATAAAGAAGAAAGGAGTAAAGAAAAGAATAATCAATATGCTCTGACATCTGCATCTAAGACTCCAAGGTATGTCCAAAAGAATCATTTAGAAGAATAGATCATCAGAGACAAGAGAAAAGGTCTTATCACAAGAAGCAAAGCAGCACAAGAATAGATCTTGTTGTATCTACTATCTAAAACTGAGCCAAAGATAGTGGAAGAAGCTTGTAAAGATCAGAACTGGATGAAGGCAATGAAAGAGGAACTAGATTAGATTGAGAAAAAACCAGACATGGGAATTAGTCAATAGACCAAAAGACAAGAATGTGATTGGAACTAAATGGGTATTCTAGAACAAGTTGGATGAAGATGAAAAGTTTATAAGAAATAAAGCAAGGTTGGTTTGCAAAGGATACACTCAGATTAAAGGAATTGATTTTGATGAAAATTATGCCCCGGTTGCAAGAATGGAGGCAATCTGGATGTTCCTGGCATTTGTAGCATTCAAGCACTTCAAAGTTTATCAGATGGATGTGAAATCGACATTCCTAAATGGAGAATTGAAAGAATAAGTTTACATTGAACGACATGAAGGATTCAAGTTGAGAGATGATTTGAACATTGTTTGCAGACAGAAAAATGCTTTGTATGGACTAAAACAAGCTCCTAGACCTCAGTAGGGAGATTAGACAAGTATCTAACTGATCAAGGATTTCAGAAGGATTCAGTGAACAATAATTTGTACTTCAAGACAAATTCAGGTAAAATTCTAATTGTGGTAGTATATAATGATGATATAATCTTTGGAGGAAATGACAACATGTGCAAAAGATTTGCCGATGAGATGCAGAAAGAATTTGAAATGTCCATGATTAGTGAGTTAAATTTCTTCCTTGGAATGCAAGTTAATCAAAATGATAAATGAATATTCATTTCTTAGTCTAAGTATGTCAAAGAACTGTTAAAGAAATTTGGGTTGGAGAATTCCAAACCATTATGTACACCTATGACTACTGGATGCAAGTTAACTAAAGATGACAAATCACCTAAGGCAAATGCAAGTCCGTATAGATCAATGATTGGAGAACTGTTATATCTGACTACTACTAGACTGGATATCATGTATGCAGTATATTTGGCAGCAAGATTTTAGTAAGGACAGAAAGAGTCGCATGTTGTGGCAGTGAAAAGGATTTTCAAATATCTTAAAGGCACAAAAGAGTTTGGTTTGTTGTATCCCAAGAGTTCATATTTTACCCTCACAAGTTACACAGATGTAAACTAGGCTAGATGTGTTGATGACAGAAAAAGTACAAGTGGAGGAGCATTCTTCCTTGGCTCCCGGTTAGTTGCTCGGTCAAGTAAGAAGCAAGACTCTGTGTCTCTATCTACTGTAGAAGCAGAATACATTGCAACATCTTCTTATTGCACTCAGATTCTATGGATGAAGCAGACTTTAAAGGACATTGGTGTAAATTTTGATGACCCTATCTCAATAATGTGTGATAATACTAGTACAATAAATATTTCAAATAATTTGGTACAACATTCCAGAACAAAGCATATATCTATCAGGTATCACTTCTTGAGAAAAAAAAGTTCTAGATAATGAAGTCAAATTTGAGTACGTACCTACAAAAGAGCAGATTGTAGACATATTCACTAAGGCATTGTGCAAATACACTTTTGAGCATCTTCAACAAAATTTAGGGGTATTAGCCCTCCCCAATTTAAATTAATATGCATTGGTCCAGTGAGTAGCCTGTACATTCTTTTTTGGATTGATGCTTATGCGATTCCTCTCAAGAGGAGCAAGAGTGAGTTTCTCAGGGGGAGTTTTGTCCACCTTTGCCATTGTTGTCACAGAGAGAGAGAGAGACAGAGAGAGAGAGAGAGAGTTTTGCATAATGATGATTTTTCATGTTGTTGTTGATGATGATGATGGATGTTGCCATCAATGATAAATGGGGAGATTGTTAGCCTTACATTATGTGTTGTTATTGATGTCAAATCCTTTGGTTTAGAATAAGTCTGAATGGGGTATGATGAGAAAAGATGTTTGATTAAGGTATGTTCTGTGTATTGGAGGTTTCCCAGTTTTACCCGGTAAGTTTGGTACCTTGGTAGATGTTACTCAGTACTATCTTTTGGTTCGGATTGGTCTGGAGCTTGAGGAGTAGATCTTGAAGTTGTGTAATATAGCATGTAGATGCATTTTAGGTTTAGCTTTGGTGATGTATGTAGCATGTTGATATGTTCTATGAGGAATGGTGTAATATGGTCTACTTCTCATTCCTTCCCACCACTAGAATGTTTAGTGGAGACCTATTTTAGATCTCTATCTTAGCTGACATTGAGAATTATGATTTCTAGAGATAGTATATGTAGGAGTATGGTTTGATGAGATTAGATACAACTTTTTATGTTGAAGACTGCAAGATTAAAAGAATACAGTAGTTGTGTGAGTATAGTGTTGCAAATTGTTACTAAAAGTACTTATGGCAGTGCAGACTGCCTTTTTATGGTGGATTCTCTTTATCTTTCTTTCTTCTTCAGCAATGAGCCTTTCAAGGTAGTGAGCACATTGACAGTAAGCCTTTCAAGGCAACAAGCCCAACTGCAATGAGCTCCTTGGTAGTGAGCCATCCTTTGTAAAAATCACCTTAACTGGTGTTTATATATTGAGAATTAATATTCTCTGTGGTTTTTTCATTCTTTGGTTTTCCACGTAAATTCTGGTGTTTCTTGTGTGTGATATGTTTCGTGCATGTGCTTTCATGTTTTGTTAATTCAATTACTTATCTTGGATCTATGGATTAAAGTTAAAAGAAAATTTTATTGTCAACCGATTCACCCCCCTCTTTGTTGCCTGGATATTCAATAATAGGCTAGGTCCAAAAGCCCACACGTTACACCAAGAGTAGGGACACACTATGTGTTACCCAACATAAACTCTTTTGGTCCCAAATAACCTTCACATACTTCCTTCAAATGGCATGCATTACAAACCTCTAGTACATCAAATCTAAACATCAGTATAGTTGGCCAACTAACACAGTGAGCGCTTTTTCAATTCTAACTTTCTATCTACTAAAGCTCAACCTTTGAAACTTTGAAATCTGATACATAATGAGCAAATTTACTTTACTTCCAAATCGTAAGCCATAACTCTCAACTATGATAGAACTTGGATCCAAACACCATGGTAGTGCAACTAATTGTACCTACTATTATGAGAAACATACCACAGATACTTCGATCAAGACACTAGAACATGTGATAGACAATCAGGAACTACTATTACCAGAGCACAATAATAATATTAAGGTACACACATGACTCTATCTTTTACATAAAAAATGATATGAAATGAAAACAATTGTAATCTTCTAGATGTCTTGACATCAATGGCAACCTTTGCTCAACAAAATCTTCTCTCACCACGTACCTATCATCTTTCACAACCTCATCAAGGATTCCAACAAATTTACTCTTAAAAGACTTATCAATAATAGAAACCTTCCAATAAGTAGAAATGACAGATAATGATCATAGAGTAGGCCTCCCAGAAAGACCATTAATTACCACATTCCTTTTGCCCTTCATGTATTATACTCCAAAATTATAAGTTTGAATCTTACTTACACATTTTTGTTGGCTATCATTCAATGTCTCTACTCAAGAAGAACTCCAAACTATTATGATCAATCTTCATAACAAATTTTACATAACCTAAGTATAGTTTAAACTTCTCCAGTGAATGCATAAATTTCAACATCTCCTTATCATAGATGGAAAATACCTTCTCTAAATTGCTTAGTTTTCTGCATTAAAATACAAGTGGATGTTTTTTTGGGTTAGAGTAGATCCAATACTTTCTCCACTTGTGTCATATTCAACAACAAAGAGTAATGAAAATTCAAGAATAGAAAGGACAAAGCATGATCTCATTACCTCCTTTAACTTGGCAACATTTTGTTGAGCATTATCAAAGAAATAACCAATTAAGAAAATTATTTCATGAACCTCCCATAGTTATAACATAATCCCAAAAATACTTTCAACTATGTCAAATTAGTGGGAGGTGGCCAATCTAGAATCACTTGGTTCTTTTGCTAATCCACTCAGACACCCTTGGAACTTATGACATTCCTAGATACATTAATATCTTCCAAAAAAATCACATTTGGACAACTTAGAAAAGAAATATTGTTGCTCCAAAATACCTAAGACTTCATCTAGATGTTCCAAATACTGCTCCCAATTTTTATTATATATCAAGATATAATTAGAAAAGAATGTCCAATACAATTTTTTTGGCTGCTTACTAAGTACCTATTTCATATGTGATTGGAAAGTGGCTAGATTTTTAGTAAGTCCAAAAGCCCTAACCAAAAACTCAAAATGTCCATAATGACATTGTAAGCTTGTCTTATCAATATCTTTGTCCCTCATGCAAATTTGATGGTATCCTAATCTCGTATTAATCTTTGAGAAGTACAAAGATCCATGAATTCATCTATGAACTCATATATCCTTGGAATAGGATATGTATTCTTGGTGGTATTGTTTTTCAAGTTCATTTAGTGAATACACATTCTCATAGTGTCATTCTTCATCTTCACACAAACTATCAAAGACGTGAATGGAATGGAGCTAGGTCTTATGAATCCTATGTCAAGAATCTCTTTGATAGCCTTCTTTATCTCCTCTTTATACCCCCTTGGATGATGATAAGGTGTAGTGATAATAGATTTTGCCCCTTATTTTAACTCAATAACATGCTAAAACCCTGTATCTGGTAGTAGTAGTGCTAGAGGCATGTCACTAAAAACTGCACAATGCTTGTCCATTTTTTTTGGATATCAACATAATGAGTACCTTTGTTGTTTGATGGAGACTTAATGGGAAGATTCAAGCAATTTTTTACCCATACCACTTGGCCTCTATAAAATATTCTCTCCATCCTATTTGATATCACCACTCATGGAGATCCATTTTAGATCCCTCTAAGGACAATCTTCTTTCCATCCATTGTAAAATTAAGTTTCACAGTTTGGTAGCTCTACAAATACCCCCTTAGAGAATACAAATGTTGTATACATAAAACCATATTAGTATCTCCCAAACCAACTACATAAAATTCATCACATTCCTTATGGTATCCAATAGATATGTCGAGTTTCTTGATTACTCTAGTGCATCGAATGGTGGATCCATTAGCTACTACAACATTGAAACCTTCAAATTCTTCTACCTTCAATCCTCTCTTTATCATCAAATATTCACTGATAAAATTTTGGGTAGCCCCACAATCAATGAGAATAGTCATCCTCTACCCTACTAGCACTCCAAAAACCTTGAAGGGAACATATTTTGGGGCTTCTAATAAAGTGGCAAGTGTACTTTCCCTTGTGACTTCATTTTCCACCTCTTAAGTAATGTGATCAACATAATATTTAAATACCTCAAGTTCCTCCTTTGAAACTAATTCTTTATCTACCACCACTTCAATGTAATGTATTTGTCCTTTACCCAATAGATGTATCTAGGATTTCATGGATCTCTGCAAGAGAAACATAACTTCTTTCTCGTAATCTTGTTCATTGTCTCTTACATTTTTCTTATTTTTTTTAGAGATAATTTACAAATTTGAGGGAGGTTATTATAAGGAGGCTTTTGATATAGTGCTAGTGGTGCATTCTTTGTTTATAGTTTATTTTTGCATCTAAATCCTCCAAACTCAAGGCTCTTTTTATGGTTTATTGCGAGCAATGTAGAATAAATTCTCTTACCAAACCCTTGAGCGAATCAAATAGACCATTTAGAAAAAGAACTATGATTATCTTTTTATCTTAATTGTTCTCTCTCACTTTAATTGTGCTAACTTTCTAAAGTGAATCTCTATATCCTTATTGTCAAATCTCTCCATCAATGTTTGGTTGAACTCCTCCAAGGCAGTGACTGAACCATGTCCTTGGATCACTATGCTATCATACATCACTGATGAGCCACGCCCTTTAGGTATAAAGTGACAAACTTAATATCACATTCCTTGAACATGAAGTTCAAGGAGAAATATATATCCAACTTCCACAACCATGCCTTGGTTGAACAATTTTATTTGATCCATCATATTTAGGTACATTTATCTTTCCCAAAAAAATTTGAATGCCCCTACAAGGTTTTTTCTAATACCTTCTCCTTCTATGCCTATTTCATGTCTTCATCTCCTAATACTCAATAAAAGGCACATCTTAATGGATGGTTGGATCTAGAATATTATATTTGGTGTGACTACAATTTGATCCACTTGTCATGAGTCTATAAGTTGTTAATCTTTTGGGAGTTATGTCTTGTCTCTTTGTAAAAATTAGCTCTATATTTCTTTAGGGCAGGGTTAATTAAATTTTTTGAATTAATTCATTCAACCCCATTTGGAGTAAATTTCCCAATAAATTATTGTCAATTCATCTCTTTCAAATTCCTCACCACCTCTTTCATATATTCCCTCAAGATAGATTGAATTTCTCTAGCCAACTCTCTATTTTTAATCCTAATGATCTCCTCTAAAATGGGCTTCCTCATTTCTATCACCTATACCCACCTGTATTTTCTTTTCCCTTCACAAGTACCTAATTTCCCTTTTACTTTTTTACATGAAACTGCATTACTACACATTGTTGATTCATCTCTATACAAAGTCCTTACCATCCCTATCATATATTCCCTTAAGGTAGACCAAAAGTCTCTATCCAACACTCGATTTTCAATCCTAATTACCTCCCTAAAATGGGTTTCCTCATTTCTATCACCTATAGCTACCTCTTTTCTCTTTTCCCTTCACAAGTACCTAATTTACCTTTCACTTTTTTTGCATGAAATTGCATCACCACACACTTACAACCTAGTATGAAAGGTTCTCTATTACCACTATAATGTCCCTTCCCATTTTCTTTGAGGAACATAATAGATTTGCAGCAAACAATAATCTTCACAAGTTTTGAAACATAAACAATGGTCTTAACCCAACACTTTTTAAATAACAGTAATAAATCATACTCAAATAACATAAATCAACTAGTTAATTGATACATGAACTTGATATTGGAATCACCATTTCCATTACGCCAAAAGCTCGAGTTGTCAACGAATGGGAGAGTGGCCACAGACAAGGATCCACGGGAGGCGAGAGGAAGCACATGTTGCGAATCCCAAAGGAGGTGTTGACCAAGTCAACAATCTCCCCCTCAGCACCGACATAATGAAGGAGGCCCCCTGGGATTCAAACCCATAACCCAACACTTTGATACCAATTGTTGGAATCACCATTGCCATTACGCCAAGGGCTCAAGTTGTCAACGAATGGTAGAGCGGCCAGAGATAAGGATCCACGAGAGGTGAGAGGAAGCACATATCGTGAATCCCAAAGGAGGTTCTGACCAAGTCAACACTTGCACATAATGAATCAAACTCCAACAACAATTGTATCGATTACAATTAAATCTCTACAACCAAAGTACTATTATGATAGTCATTAGAAAAATGACAAACAACACATACAAATATACAACAAATGATATAATCACCAAAAGAAATGAATTGTATTATAATTTGAAGCTCCAATGCACTCCCTAAGTGAGAGTGCACTTCATAATTAAAGGGTTTTTATTCTTTGGTTCCAATAATCAATGGATTTATGTCCACTGGTAAGAGTCTCCTATGGGTTTTCATCCATAAAAGATCACTTGAACACAAAGTATCCATAAGATATCATAACATAACATGGATTCTTACACTTGAAATGTTTTTCTAGTTTTATATGCTTCCCACTTGATATATCAAACTAGTCATCCTAGACCCAAAATGGTACTAAGGACCAAATTTGAATTCTATATGGTACATCACATGTTAGCCTTATAGGCCCTATATAGTAACATGTTGGAGGCTTATATTTTCTCCTTCCTTTCAACTTGGTATGTGTTAAGATGCAACCTCAACCCCCAATCTTTGATAGCTCCTTGGCATACATCAAGAATAAAATCTAATCCCCAGCCTCAAGACAAGTCCTTGCATTAGGTGATATCTATAAACCCCAACACCCATAATTTTTTGACATGAGTCAAGAGACACACTTGATCCTTGACCTTTCACAACTCTCTAAGAGGTTTCAAGAAGTAAATTAACCTCCCATACTCTATCATTTCCTTGGGTGAGCAACTTTTTACTTGGTTTTTGAAATAGGGAATAACAAATTGGGTTAGGGATACTTTAGGTACTAGTTGAACAAGGTCATAGTTCAAAGGAAATCCACATGTTTTCATTATCTTTGCTTTTAATCTATAGGACCTTTTATGAAGGCAATTGTCATTCCTAAGCAGCATGCAATAATTTATAAGGAGACTAGTTCATTGGTTATGAGATATAATTTAGATATGGTCCCTTTTCCCAAGGGAATGAAACTTGCTCAATCAAGTGAATTCCTTCTTATAAATGGGTTCTTTGATTTCCATTTTGATCTTGAGGTCTACATCTTTTGACATGATGATTACCTCTTACTTCTAATTTGTATTTTAATAACTTACCAATTACAAGGATTTTATGCTCTATTGTGATGATGAAGATTATCCTTCACGATAGATTTTCTATGGCCAACTAGGGTTTCTTACATTATTTTCTCAAGATTAATATATCTCAATCTACTTTGAGATTATTATTGCACAATCCAAGCACACATTTGAATTTATCTCACTGTTCCATGTGTCTAACTACAAGCCTTATCTAGTTCCTCTTCTTGTTGTAGTTAAATATGGGGTTCAATATTCTTCACAAATGATCAATGTTACCTTGTATCAATAATTTGATGGAAAAATCATTTATATGACTAACACCTGACCTAACATCTCATATTTCATTGGCATTGTTTTTTCATTTTAGTTAGGATATCCATGAGATGTAATATTAGGCAACTAATCAAATTCTTCATTAAATATAAGACGCTCATGGTTATGGGATTCATTATGTAATAGGTATTGATAGTAACTTCAGTGGGTAAATTATTTTAAATTAGATGTGTGTTTATGAGGATTGAAGTCAACTCTAGGCCACTACTTCTCACGTGGTTTAGGTCCTATTTGTTGGTCAAACACAAAGAAATATGCAATTGCTCTATGTGTCCCCAATATTTAGTAGTGTGGGGATATTAATTCCACCACTAAGTCCATTTAGTTGCAACATATTCTCAATATGTTTTATATCTAGTTTTGTGAGCCATCTAACATATATTGTGTCAATTAGAGTGTTATTATTTCATAATACTCAATCTACCATCAATGAACCAAGCACATGGAAGTTTATATGCACTATATTAGAGACTTTATTCATGGAAAAACTATTAATATCTACTACCACTTTGTTGTTCGATATATTATTCAGATCTTCACCAATCCCTTTACAAAATAAACTATCTCCATTTAGAAGTTTTTTTGCAAGTGCAAAAGGCTACTTCTTGGGGGTCTTTTTCTATTTATCTCTATTGGCGGTGGGCATTATTTTCTCTATTTTATTTATTTTCTCTATAGGGGAATGCATTTTGAGAGTAATGGTATGTGTAAGACATAGGTGGCTTGGGAAAGTGGCATGCCTATGACATGTGTAAAAGGTAGGGTGTATGTGAGGTGACCTTTCATGCTCACACATGTGTGAGTAGGAGGGGGGTAGGGACACTTGTCACATGATGACAAGTTTCGATCTTGATCTACGTGGATGGATTTGAGGGCTAGGCTTGAGTGGACAAGGATCAAGGTTGAGGTGGAATTAAATATTAAGAAAAATGATGATGATGGTTAATGAATTAATCAAGTAAAATTTAATTAATTGATTTATTTGGATGGTATGGGAAGTACAGTTAGAAATAATTAATAGATATTGTATTTGTCTACTTTAGATTGAGATATTGTCCCAAAATTTAATAGTATAAAGAGTAAGGAATCTTGGTTTGGGGTCAATCATTTTAAGTTTTTTTTTTTTGAAAAGATCATTTCCATTCATGTTTTGAATTGAATGACATCGTTGAATTGGTTGTAGTTGGTTTATCAAATAATAATGCTCTTTGAGGTTTGTGAACACTCATACGTTGATAGGTTAGTGGCTTTTGTGTGTCTTTGAACAATATGAAGTTATGTGTTTTTGTTTATTGAGTACTATAGATAAGTTTTGACTTCTAGAATATACACCTTTGATAAGTTGGATAAAATAGTTAGTATAAACTTTCTCTATCATTAGTTGATAGTTAATTACATGATTTAGAAATCAATAACTATTAACAATAGTTGAAAGTTGATTTAGAAAGTATTATCATTATTGTAGTGTCATAAATTGTGCACCTTTATTAGTATGTCCAATTCACACTCTCCTAGCACCTATTTTAGTATTTTCCTTTTCTCTATGCATTATAGGACCTTTATTGTAATTAATTAATATTTAATTCAATATTATGGGTCTTATTCCACTTTATTGTACATCATCACACTCTTCTTTGGGCCCTTAGTTATAGGTGTGCCCTTCAATATTTTAATCCAAATTTAATTCTTAATTTTACCCTAACTTTAACTCTCAAAGCATATTTCTCATATCTCCACATCTTAATTTGTGCCACCGAGTTGAATTCGACATTATAATCTCGTTATCTTGCATCCCTAGAAATTCAAAAAAAAGTTGATAGGACCATGGCAACCACCACCATGGTCCCAAACTTTTTTCCTCGAATTTTGGGAGGATAATTTGGTGGTCCATTCTAATTCGAATCCCGCTCTATGCAAAAATATATCAATTCTAAGTCAGCCTAAAGGTGATTTTAATTTTGAAATCCCTATATAAGGCATCCCTCTCATTTCATTTTCAACATTACACTTTATTCTGACATTATCATCAATTCAAGGGCAATTATTCTTCCTTGAGAGCAAATCTGGTTCAAGGAGTAGAAAACTACATCAAGACATCTCCAATTATGATTTCATGGTGAATTTAATGTGATTTATCATGTTATTGCATCAATGCATGGGGACATCCTAAGAGCATTGTGTCACCTATTGAAGGTATAATCATTTGCATTCAAGCATTTCAGCCTTACCCTCAAAAGACAAGCTTTCCCAATTCAATTCAGGTTCAATTTCTATTTTAATTAGGGTTAATTCCAAACCCGCAGTTTGACCTAAGGAAAATACCTATCCACAACCCTTTTTCTTTCCTTCTTGTGTGCAATTGCAAGTATCCAGTGGAGTTGAGAGGATCAAAACAACACATCAAAACCTATAGACAGAGCATCCAACCAAATTTCAGCAAAAAGTGCCTGGACCAAGGTGCCCAGCGCCATAGTCCTCTAGGATCAGGGCTCCTTGTGCCCTATCCTCTTGAATTAGCCTCAAATTTGGCAAGAAGCTCTCAAGCAGTCTCAAATTTCATCCCCGCAGTTTGCAGCTCAACCCAGTTTATAAGACCAGGGCACCCAACACCCTAGTCCTGCTAATTTGAGCTTAGATTTTAGTCATAGGTGCACAACAAAATTCCATTCTCAAATATGTACTTGTTGTCTAGGTTCTCTTAATTTATTAGTATGTTGTCTTACTATTTGTCACTTGTATTCATCTTCTTTGCATATTTTCACATCCTCTTGTATTTTGCACATCCCCTTTCATAGCAACAAAGGAATAAAAACCCTAAAAGTATTTCTTGACTCTCTTTCACAAGAGTTAGTAAAAGAGAATCACTCCTTTAGGTGCTTTCATATTCCAATGTATGAATGAAAGTGGAGTTAGGTCCTAATACTACCTGATTCCATTTTCATCCATCACATTTTCGTGAACCCAACTCTTCTTACACTTGGGTATTTCTGATTTTGAGTTTCTAATTTTTAGATCTATAAACATTCATTTAAAACAAAATACAAAAAAAATCTTGTTTTATGAATTTTTGTGTGTTTACATTAGATCATTTGATTGTAATAGTTATCATTTCTTTTCAAAAATGTCAGATTACTCTTTACAAGGCTTTCATTTCTTTGATAATCCATTTGTTTATGATGACTATCATTTTGAAGAAGTATATAGTAGAGAAGAACTTGAGGAGGCTCTTGGTGGTTTCCTTTGTCATATGTCATCAAAATCTAAACCATGGTTTTGCCATAGGATAATCAACATAATGCATAAGCCATTTAGTAGTGATGACCTACAAGAATATTGTCATGCATGACAATTTACTTTATGAACCTTTACCTTTTATCAGACCTATTTATGAAGAAGATTTCATGATGAAAGAAGTTGATGTGATTGACAATCCTCTTTAACAAGTTTTACCTCATAGAGATGAGGCCCTAATGAACCATGATAATTCCGCTCCTAAATCTTATTGTGTTCATGAGGATAATTTCATGCAAGAAAAGATTATTAACACTTCTTTTACAAATCTTCCTCTTAAAGATGAAGTTTTGAAAATTGATGTTGATATTTCTCCTAAAATATGTCTCCCATCAGAATATTCTAGAAGAAAAGGATGATATCATAAATACCTTCCTTAATGTTACTTTACCTTCCATACATGGTACCTCTCCTAGAGATGATGTGTTGATGGACAATAATTTACCCTCTCCCAGATTTGGTTCTACCAATGAGGGCACATCGGTGCAAGAAGAGGTTATAAGTACTTCTTTCAAAGATATCCCTCCTAAGGATGAATTTTTTAAGTATGGTTTTTATCTTAAAATGTACCTCCCCCATGAGGATCATTTGGTGCAATTGGATGATAGCGTAGGTACCATTCCTAGTGATACCATACCCTCTTTTCATTTCAATGGATTTCCCACCAGAGATGAAGCATTAATGAGTCATGTTTATCCTTCTCCCAAAGCTTGTCTTACCCATAAAAATACTTTGGCGCAAGAGGATGAAATAATTAACAATTTCCTTAATGCTCTCCCTTCTAAAGATGTATCCTTGGAGAACAAAGAGCTTAATCAATTCAATACTATTCATGTTTCTAGTTATGAGAAACCTAAACCCAAGGAACCTCCCAATATCCTAAAAGCTACAAAATACATATGTGAAAGAGGTGACATGGAAAGACAATTAGAACAAAAACATACTTTTGAAATACATCATGCATTTAATGCTTGTTCCAAAAAGAAATATCCCAATGTTATTTTCACTTCCATTATTTCTTTGCCTCGTCTTAAGTGAAATGTTGATAAGGGACCTAATCTTGTTGGGAAAATCCATGATATATGAGCTAATATTTCTCTTTGGGATTTGATTCAAACTTCACCTTCATACCATAAGTTGATTCAAGAAGCCTTTCATAAGGTGGTTCCTCATCCTTCTTCTAAACCAAATGATATTACATTCTCACAAGATGAATTGCCTTCTATAGAGGCTAAAAATAGAGATGATCCCCTTATGATTACCCCTCGCATTTATGAAGAAAATATAAGAGGCACCTTAATTAATATTGGGTCAACACTTAACATTTGTTGTGTTGACTTATTAGATAAGACAAATTGGGATTATTCTTCTGTTCAAATTGATCCTCTTTGTGTTTGTGGCTTTGAGAATGTTCCTAGAGAGTCACTTGGTATATTCAAATTACCTATCAAAGCAGGACTCGTGACTTCACTTACTCCTATTCATGTCATGCACAACCATCTTAATTATAACCTTCTTCTAGGTATATCGTGGATTCAAGCCATGAAAGCAGTCCCTCTTGCTCTTTATCACACAATCAAATTCATATATAATAATGAGCTTCATACAATCAAGGCTAATCCTAATCCTTATGACTTTGTTCATGATGAAATAGGATGCATTTCTCCCTTTAATAATATGATTCCTTCAATGACACAATCTCCTATCAATGATGCTTCCTTAGAAAATAATTGGGATACATTAGAATTTATGCCTTCCATCAATGGGTATAAAATCCCTCGATCTAAGAATGAAGCCTTGTGTGTTATTTATCCAAAATTCTTCTAAATCAATTCTCATCTCTCCTTCAAATACATGTCTTGATGGTGATGTAATCTCTTTAGACTTTAACACTAAGAATGAACCCTCTCCTCTAGACATTTCAACACATATATTTGATTTTATGCATTGATACAATGGACATGGTTTAAGATGTGTGTAACAAAGCTTTGATGGTCATAAGAATTTTATAGAAGGTCTAGGTTTCCAAAGTACTACTTTGTCGACATCCCTTTCCCCATTGTCTAATAAATATATGTCTTCTTACAACTTATCATCACAACACAAGAGTATTTTGTGTGAGCTTCTTAAATCCAACTTGATCACTCTCCCTCTAAAAAATCAAATAAAGAATAATGAGAAAAATCAATACAATCCTTCTTTTTGCAAGTATCATCAAATCGTTGGCTTTGCCATTAATGAATGTCATGATTTAGCAGATAAAATTCAACAACTTATTGTAATTGGTACCATTCAAATACTAGATGACAATGAGTTGCACTCTCATCTTATTCCTTCTACATAACATTAGTGGTTGTTGTGTTGCTCTTCATTATGTGACATTGATAGCTTACCCATTGGGGGATCATTATCATTCATGGTGGTGCAATTTTATGCATAATGACACTGTGGCAACAACACAATAGCCTATTTTGTATCTTCTCTTGTCTCTATGATGGTGGCCAAGAATGATTTCCAAATATCTCTCCTTATTACCATTAAACATTCCCTTTGTGAAGTAGTGTCTTCTATAAGGATCTCTTGTTGATTGCGGAGGTGCATATCCCTACTAGGGATCCCCTCCTCTTATTGGAACACGTATCCCTAATGAGGATCTTATCCTTTCCTTATATGTACATATCCTTAATTGGAACTCTTCCTTAGTGTTGAAAGTCTACAATCATTCATCAAATTCTTATATTTATTGAGTGGTATCTTTTATAATGAACCCTTTTATGTTGTGATGTGCATCCCTGCTGGGGATATTTTCATTATTTTGAAAGAGACTGTCTTTCATAAATGATCTCTCTTTGGTGTCCTTGTCTACATGATCAAGGGGCAAGAATAATGTTTCAATTCTCTCTTTTTCCAAAGATTGCCTCTTCCATGGTTGAGTTGCATCTTTCATAATTTGATGTCATTGCTTGCATAGAATTTTCCTTTATACAAGTGCATGTGTGTTCCTTATTTAGGATCTATGCTTTGTTTGTAATGGTACATCTTTTATGAACAATCTCACCTTAGTGAAAGTGTGCAATCTTAAGAATCCACTTTTTCCTAAACATTGGAGAAGGTGTGTATTCCCAGTCCTCTTCTCCTTTCAAGATGTCATCTTTATTAAGGATATCCTCTACTCTTGGAGGTAGATATATTTATGTAAAGATCTCTTCCTCCTTTGTTGACCACACATCCCTCAAAAGAACCCCTTTACACTTGTTGCAAGATATCTCTTTTACAATGATCTCTCCCTTGCTTAAAGAAATGAAGCCTATTTAGGAGTCTTTCTATCTAGCTTGGAATGCATGCATTATTTATTAGTATATATCTCCTTGGTGTTGAAGGTGGGTTTCCTTGTTTCTATCTACCTTAAGACATCAACATAGGACTATGTTGACATCTTAAGGGGGGCGGGCATATATGCAGCCTCGTAGTTGCATTTCAACTATCGATTATCAACATGGGATTATTGCATACTCATGTTTCATCCCTATTTTATCCATCATTTATGGGATTATTGCATCCTCGTGCTTAATCATCATTTCATTTATCAATATGGGATTGTTGCATCCTCTTTCTTCATCCTCATTTTATGCATCATTTATCTTATATGGGCTTACACATGCTCGAAACTAGACAAAACAAACGCTTATACGAGATGTTCCTGAAACCAAACAGTAGCATATGCAGTAGGATGAGTGGAACTAGCAAAACATAGCTAGACTATTCTAACTCTCCTCCCCAACATGGATCACCTAGCTTAACACAACTTGCTAGCCCATGGAATCCATAGCATAACATACATTTTCTCACATTGGATCATAATATTAGCGGTTGAGACATTTGATTATTGAGGTCTCTCCAACTAGTTGATTTGGAGCTTTGTGTTTTTGTACTAACGTTGCTTGCTTTTGTTTAATTTTGAAGGTTACTTGCATGGATTGATAGGATCATATGCTTGGGGGCTTGATCACCCCTCAACATTATCCTATCCCTAGTTTGTCTTTCTCTCAGATACTTTATCTCTTCATTTCTACTTTACTGAGAGTATGATTGTAAGATCATACTCCGCTAAAGTGGGGGCTAAATGTAGCATTGTAAATTGTACACCTTTATTAGTGTGTCCAATTTCACACTCTTCTAGCACCTATTTTAGTATTTTTCTTTCCTCTATGTATTACAGGACCTTTATTGTAACTAACTAATATTTAAGTCAATATTATGGGTCTTATTCCACTATTAGATCATCACCCTCTTATTTGGGCCCTTAATTCTAGGTGTGCCCTTTAATATTTTAATCCTAATTTAATTCTTAATCTTACCCTAACTTCAACCCTCTCAAATTATATTTTGCATATCTACACATCTTAATTTGTACCACCAAGTTGGATTCGACATTAGAATCCTATTATCCTGCATCCTTGGAAATTTGAAAAAAAGTTGATAGGACCATGGCGACCATTGTTAAAGTTGTGAAATACAACCTCACAGAACCCAATGAACACCTGTATGCAAATTACCTATCACAACAATGGAAGATCCATACAAAACACAAAGATTGCTTTGAAAAAATCAGAGCAAGAATATGCAATAATAATAATCAGATTGGTTAGGATTGCAAAGAGATCAATCCTTATAAACAGAGATCAAACCTAAAAGGAAAAAACCTAAAAAGCAATTAATAATTAATATTCCTAAATTTAGCTTAAGTGAAATAGAGAAAGGTGACTTAATTATTAAATCAATATGATTTAATTAAATTAAGTAAACTAATAACTTTTACTCTAATATCCCCCCTTAAGATGAAGTTTGGGAGAAGCTAAAAAAACTAAGGACTAGATGCTAGAAAGCTAAAATGGGTCCCGACAATAAGGCCTGATGAGGTACCCAAGTACAATGAAATCTCTATAAAATGGAGAAAAAAGAGAAAACCCTATAGGAACAAAACTCCTCTCCAATAAGAGATGAAATCTCAAGTGAAGGACTAAGAAGCCTCCAAACAAGAATGTTCCAAAAGATAGGAACAAAAGATGAGCTTGAAGAATCACTAAAGCGTGAAGAAGATGCAAACTTTGTCATAGAATGACTGCTAAGATGTTGAAATAAGAACCTCCTCTGAAACAAAAGATGATCAGGATCAAGAAGACATGAATCTGCATGAGTGCCCTCAATGACACTACTCAAATCTGAATCAGATGGCAAACACAGACAAAATATTTGGAATCCAAAGATACAAATGGCACGAGTACCAACAGTTTGAAGAACTGATCAAATGAAAAAATAGAAGGTCGCCTCTAGAAATAAGAATGTAAGAGTCTCCTTATGGTAAGTATTCCATCTCACCTAAATGCATGGGTAACTAGCCGCTGCATTCGCCTAGTACATAGGGACAAATACTGAATACATAGCTCACTCCAACATGAAACAAAGGAAGCATTAGCACCAACAGTAGAAACCCCCCCATAATGTTGACAAGGGAGAGGTATGACAAGTACACTGAATCTAAAGGCCATAATGTAGTGCATAAAGAAGAACCAAGAACATCTGACTGTGCAAACATGAAAGTACAAGCAATACAAAGGGTGTGCAAACAAAAGCACACACTCATGAGAAAGGTATGAAGGCAAAACAAAAGGCAAACATCAAACCCACCATGACACTTTATATCATGGGGTGAGTACAATAAGGCACAAAACTAATGTGCAAGAGCCCATAATACATGTGCAATATAGAGGCACTTTATCTCAGTGCGTTTACAAAATCATAAGTGCTTACAATGAAAGCTCGGAATGTCAAAAAAGGACACAAGACTGGAAATACATGAAGAATAGAAAAAAATGAGTCATCCCACTCAAACAAGAAGTTTCCATGATCTTATATGTCCAAGTAATTCACTAGAGTGTGAAAACACAAAAAATTGAATAAAATGTACCTGGAGTAAAATCTGGAAAAAGTGCATGGATGGTTGTGAAGAGCTCTAAAACACAGTCTCAATGCTACTGGAATCACGAAAAAATAGAGAAACTGGTGAAAAGTTATGAGCTCGGGACTGAAAACAACACCTCTAACTTCAAATGGTTGTAGAATGCATCGGTAGCAAAAACAGGTGATGAAACCCACATATCTAGAAAGTAGACGAAACCAATTTTCCGACGATATCTCGTTTGCCAAAAAATGATATCGTATGCCCAAGGTACGGCCAAAAAAAAAGAAAAAACCTCTTTTAGGGCACAAAGAGGGTCGAAGAGGGCCACATATCAGTTGTTCGTACTACTAACCTCAGCAGAATATGCCGAAAAAAACCCTCCACTGGCAAAAAATCTATGTCGGAAAATAAATCCGCGGCTGGAATAGGATTGTCGGTGGCCGGAAAATCTACAAGCAACCGGAAAGTTAAGTGGGTGGCCGGAAGGGCTAAAATTGTCGGTGGCGGGGGCCTGGGCGATAGGGCGATGGTGGCATCGCCCGATCAAAAAAGGTTGCCGAAAAGGTTTGGCGGAGGGCGGGGGGAACTATACGAACCTGCAGAGGCCATCCCTCCCATGTTTTTGTTAAAAAAAACTTTTGCCAATTGGTTTTTGTTTTTTATAATAAAAATTTTCTATTTAATATTTTTGGAAAAGAACAAAACCAGATTTTTTTTTTTAAATACCAATTTTTTTTTAAGTCCATGTAGGTAGTACGGTCATATAGGCAATTTTTTTTTTTGCCTCAGAGGTCAACGATGCCCAAATATATTGAATTATGTATCAAAATTCATGGAATTGGCCTATTGAAGCCAACAGTGAGGTCCTTTTGGGTCCAAATTGCTTCGAAAAATAGGTGCCCCCTGGATCACAAAAAAGACGAATCTTCAAACCCTCACAGATCTGGCCCCGTGAATCAAAATTTGACAAACAAAAGGTCAATCTTGACTATTTCCCACATGCTGGATTCAATGGCGAGGTTCAAAACAACCTAAATTGCGCAGAAAACCTGCTATAGGTAGAATCTCCCAATCAAAAGAACATGAAAGCCTTAGGTCTGAAGCTCTGATACCATGTTAAAGTTGTGAAATACAACCTCACATAACCCAGTGAACACTTGTATGCAAATAACCTATCACAACAATGGAAGATTCATACAAAACAAATAGATTGCTTTGAAAAAACCAGAGCAAGAATATGCAATAATAATAATCAGATTGGTTAGGATTACAAAGGGATCAATCCTTATAAAAGGAGATCAAACCTAAAAGGAAACACCCTAAAAAGCAATTAATAATTATTAATATTCCTAAGTTTAGCTTCCTAAATTTAGCTTAAGTGAAATAGACAAAAGGTGACTTAATTTTTAAATCAATATGATTTAATTAAGTAAACTAATACCTTTTAGTCTAACAACCACCACCACGGTCTCAAACTTTTTTCCCCAAATTTTGGGAGGATAATTTGGCGGTCCTTTATAATTCAAATCCCACTCTATATGAAACTATATCAATTCTAAGTTGGCATAAAGGTGATTTTAATTTTGAAATCACTATATAAGACATCCCTCTCAATTCATTTTCAACATTACACTTTATGCTATTATTATCAATTCAAGGGCAATTATTCTTCCTCGAGATCAAATTTGATTCAAGGAGCAACAACTACATCAAGGCATCTTCAATTGTGATTTAATGGTGGATTTTATGTGATTTATCATGTTATTACATCAACACATGGAGGACTTATCCTAAGAGCATTGCATCACCTATTGAAGGTATAATTATTTACATTCAAGCATTTCAGCCTTGCCCTCAAAAGGCAAGCTTTTCCAATTCAATTCAAGTTCAATTTCTATTTCAATTAGGGTTAATTCCAAACCTAGGGCTTGACCTAAGGAAAGCCCTTATCCACAACCCCCTTTCTTTCCTTCATGTGTGCAATTACGGGTATCCATTGGAGCTAGGAAGATCAAAACAACATCAAGACCTAGAGACAGAGCATCCAACCAAATTTTAGTAGAAAATGCCTAGACTAGGGCACTCAATGCCATAATCCTCTAGGATCGGGGTGTGCAATGCCCTGGTCCTCCTCAATCATCCTCATATTTGGTAGGAAGCTCTTAGGCAGTCTCATATTTCATCCCCCCAGTTTGCAACTGAACCCAATCTCTGAGACCAGGGCGCTCGACACCCTGGTCCTGCAATTTGAGATCAAATTTTGGTCACAGGTATACAACAAAATTCCATTCTCAAATTTGTACTTGTTGTCTCAGTTCTGTTAAGTTATCAGTCTATTGTCTTGCTATTTTAGTCACTTGTATTCAACTTATTTGCATAGTTTCACATCCTCCCATGTTTTGCACATTCCCTTTCATAGCAACACAAGAATAGAAACCCTAAAAGTATTACTTGACTCTCCATCACAAGAGTTAGTCAAAGAGAATAACTCCTTTAGGTGGTTTCGTATTCCAATGTATGAATGAAAGTGGAGTTAGGCCCTAATACTACCCCATTCCATTTTCATCTATCACAATTATCAATACATCTTATCATACTATGGGGCATTTTTCTTTCTATATAACCTAAATCAAAGGTCCTTATTCCTCACATCTTACTATTATTATTATTCATGTATATTATTTCACACTTGATATCACTTTACAATTAAGTTTTCTTGTTCCTTTGCAAAAAATGTTATCACTCTAAGATTGGATATATATTTAGAGCTATAAGTTTTAGCTATGAAGGTTGCCACACAAGATCTAGGGACCTAATGGAAACCACAAAAACAAGAGAGAAACAATATGACAAGAATAAACTATATTCCTATCAAGAATGCAATACAATGAATGAAAGTACATAGGAGAACACTTGGTTAAATAGACTGAGGTGAAACATAGAAAGCCATAAGATTATGACAAGTGTCTTAATCTTATGACATGATACATAAAGTGATAACTCATCACCCACCTAAGGTGGAATAGTGATAATGTGATACATCTACTCTAGGTGGACCATCCACGTAAGGTAGAAAAGTAATAAAATGATAAAACCACTAAAGGTGGGAGATCCATATAAGGTGGAAATTGATAACATGATAATGTCACATCCCTCTTTATTCTTCAATACTTTGTTATATTTTTAATGCACCGATATGTGATGTTATTTTAATATCCTTGAATAGTGGTTCAAAATGCATATGTGAATGATTTCATTTGAAAAATTATCAAGTTTTATTGAGCTATTTAATCGTGTTTATTCGTGTTGGAACTAATGATGAGATTTCAGACTAATTATAATATTTTGATCTAGTGGTTGTAGGAATTTCATCGTCCTCTGAGATGGGAGGGAAAGTATCACCGGGTGTGGGAGTTAAGCATGTGAAAGGTCAAGTTTCCATTTGAGTCTCCAAAACCTGTAAGTGTTGGCCATGTCATGTTTTGTTGATAAATCCTAGAGATAAAGAGTTGCGTACTAGGTACTTGATATGGTTGACTCTAGTTAGTTAGTTGAGTTGTTAGGGTTCCTTCTTATCCTAAACACTTGGTGTTGGCTTTATCCATCGAATAACTAAACTCAACTAAAAATGGCATCGATAATAATTTTGGATTTTAACTTTAATTTAATTAAGATATATTTGATACATAAATGACTATGAGTGCATACTGTAAGGAGTATACACACATGTATATACATATGTGACATATTAATGCAGCATAAGTATGTATATACATATACTTAAGTATAGTATGTACCCCATATAGTATGCATCACGGTCATATGAGTATCATTAATGATACTAGAGAACTTATTAATGAATTAATGCTTCAATATAATACCTGAAGGCCATGCTCAAACATGCGAGCAACTATATCATATCAATCATATAACTTATGAAGAGAGATTTAATGCTAATCATTTCCTTTTCAAGGTGGCAATAAACTTTATTTTCAGCCACATTCCACGTAGACAAAGCAATAACAAGCCAACCATGTGGATAATATAATCCAAGGCCAAGGCAATGAAAGTATATTGAATTATAGTAAATTTTAACCATGATAAAGTGGTGCCAACACTTATGAAAATCTATTGATATTCTAAGCCAATGTAAGATTTCAAATTCACTGCATTAATCAACTAATGGTTGCTGCCACTAAGCTATTATTTTGGGAATCTGTTTAGACTCACTATCATGAGTAAAGAATCCTTGGCATTCAAATTAAAATTCATAGAAATGAAAGGGAAACTTCTTAAAATGATATGAAATTACTATATCTACTTCAAGCTAGCGAGAATGGATAAAAGTTGAAGTTTATATGATATATACAGGAAAAAGAAAATCCTTGTTTAATCACTCTCTCAACATGATATAACAACCATGATATTTATCTCTACATTTTGGAAGGTAGCTAAGAAAAGAAACATACAACAAAGAAAATTGACATAGCTATGAAGAGATTGGAAGGACATTAGAGAAGTGCATAGTCCTATCGTGTAAGCAAGCAAGCATATTGCCAAGTTACACACTCTAATTTCTTCCATTTTTTTTAAATATGAAAAGTGGAACGCTATGATAGAAGTTCTCTCATAAGCACAACCAAATAGCTTCAATAAGCACTTGAAACTTTCATTACAATGTAAGTTAATGAATAGTTGTGAAAATCATAGCATACTTATTTATTTAAAAACTAAAGCAGTAGTGTTCATACCTCGTTGAGTTTTTATGAGAAATAGCAAAGGGAAATGAATAGAATTAAACCAATATGATTTTAAAACTACAACGTCGTAAATTGTCATTGGGCTAATTTTCACCTCATGTTTGTGCCCCTACTTTAGCGTGTCCTATCCTCATCACCTATCTAGGTTCTTTTTGTGCCTAGTCTCTAGTTCAGATGCCATGTACACCCACTAATGGACTCTTTAGTAGGGCACCCTTCTCCTTAGGGATTTATTGTGATCCCTTTCTGTGAAGGACCATGGCGCCTAGTGCCATGGTCCCTCTTAGTTGGCCCCAATTTGAAAAAGGGGAGGGGTCCTATATCCCTGGTGGGAATTAATATTTGTGGCTTCGCATGATTGTTGGAGGTCGACCTAATTGGTAAATGACCTAGATACCCATTTATAAAGACATTTTATCAACCTAATTTCATATCTCCGAGCATCGTATGCTGACATATCCTAGCATTCTTGTGACCATAAAGTGTTCATTGTCAAGCATTTTTTATAGATCTTCAAGGCTACATATTATCCATTCAACTATTGTGGAGAAAAATTACATATCATTCATATCTAAGCATGTGTGTGTGATTAGGGTTTTTTCATGTTCATGCCATTTCATAAAACATATATGATTACATTCAAAGAAACAAAGCATCATTATCAACAATTACATATTTGAGGCATACCTTTCTATTATTTATTTTAGTATTTGCATTTATTCATTGAACAAGGTTAATTTCTAAACCAGGGTTTGACTTAGGTAAACCCCTATTCCCAACAATTTCCCCTTTCTTTCTATGTGCAGGAAACAAGTATGGAGCTATAATTTTCAGGATCAACATAATTCACAAAGATGAACAAGTTCCCTTTTGGACGATGGAAAGTTCAAAGGATCATGGTGACTAGCACCACAGTTCCGACAATCTAGGTTGAATTTCAGGGAGCAGATCCAAACTATATTCTATTAGTCAAAACCAAATTTGTGACTCCCTGTTTACACTCAATCTCTTCAATACCCACACATGTACCCTAATTTCAACATCTTCAACAAATTCAAATCAATTCAACTCAAGGGAAAGAAGAGCCCCATCAAAAGGGCTTGGAATCAAATCAAAATTTAGGTCTACTAGGCTTAGATCTATCAAATTACTATCTTTCTCTAATGTAATGGTCCTTAAGAAAAATTAGTGGTTTTACTACATTTAATGGTAAAAACCTTAATTTTCACCCATCACATTTTGGTGAACCCAACTTCTTACACCTTATTTTTTTATTATGTTTTTAGATCTGATTGTTTATGCACTTCCAAATTCAAATTTACATTTACAAGTTTAATTTTCAATTGAATTACATAAATTTAGAGGTTAAATTCACAAAAACCCTAATTTATTTTGGTTAATTTGATTTATGGGTTGCATAATTTGTCACTTCTATTTTCAGGTCTGTTTTTATATATTTATAATGGCACTTAATAGATCTGATTTATTTATCATTTCACATATTATTACATTGATTTTCACTTATATTTATCATAATCATGTGTTAGATAACGTTTTCTTTCACTTCACATTGTTTCTTTTATTCATAGCACTTTGGCGTATTGCATTTTTAGATTTTCCAAATTGCTTCCTATTATTAAATATCAAATATTTTATCCATGATGCATGTTGTTTTATGGTGATATTTTTAGGAAAATGCATTACATATATAGATCTCATAAAAGCTCTTCTAGATCCCAATCCTAGAGATGCTAATGGGAAATCTAATACTTGTACCTCTCCTAGGGTATCTAATGAGAGTGAAGAAACAGATAATACTCCTATCAATGATCTCTCGGACAGAGAGAAAGCATTGAAGAGCAACATGGCACCATCTTCTTCTCATACACATACCCTAGCGTAAGGGGTCAAGATCAAAATATTGGTGTTTCAATCTCTCTAGATCCTCCTTATTCTCCTAAAGCCTATCTTAAACATCAAAACATTTGCAGAGAAGATGGTGTTATGTATTTTATTTATGATCTATCTCCCCACATAACAATAAGTAAAGACAAGGCCTTATATGATAACGATCTTCCTTACCAACCTACCAAAGAGGATATGCATGGTGATAGAAAGGAGAATCTACCTACACAAGATGTTCCTTTTTCATCTACTTTTCCCTTTGTTCCTTCTAAATACACTCACAATACAAATTTTAAAGAGATTCATTATAATAATCCCCCTTCTTCTCAATTAAAAATCTCTTAGAGGAGTGGCTATAACATAATATCAAAACAAGGTTTTAGAGGACAAGGACTTGGAAAATTTGAAAAAATAATTAGAGTCCTTATAAACCCTCCTACACAAATTAGTACCAAAGGCATGGACATTATCATGATTCACCTATGGATGATATCCTTGGAATTAAAAACTTTAAGGAGTATCTTGTAAGACATAGAACGTATCATCCATCTAAAGGTGCTTCTTCCTCAAACACTGATTTTTGTTCATATCATCAAACTCATGACCATCATGCTGATGATTGTCCGGATTTTCAAAAAAGTATGCAAGAACTAGTTGAGAATGGCATATTCAATCATAGATGGAAAACCATCTTCTTCTAACAACCCTTGTCCTACATCTCAAGAGACAAGATCTGCTCCCTTTGATGGCCAATAGAAAATAGCTACAAGAATCTTTTGGAGATTGAAGTATGATAAGAATATTGTTTTTACTTTCATAAAATTTACCAATAAGCATAAGGAAGGTAATTAACATGGTCTTTTTCATCGTAGTTATTCGCATTCTCTTGGAAATTGTAAAGCATTTAAAACATTTGTTCAAGACCTACATGATAGCGCTCATATAGCTCTTGCAACTGATCTCACACTCTTCCTTGGTGAAGAGGTAGTGCCTTAACACTCCATTCACCCTTCATGTTTCTCCTCACTCTATGACACAAGTAGTTAACTTAACTAGGGGATATTTTTCATAAGAGGTGATGCTTTTTCAATTACAAACATCTTGGGGCAGCAACATAATTTATTCTTGCCTCTATGTTTTGGGACAAAGAATATTATCCCATTTCTTCTCTCTATCTAAGGTTTCACTATTCCCTTTAGGGGTTGCATTTTCATAATTTGATGTCCTTTCTTTCATTGAATGGTATGTCTCTTATGATTAATCTCTCCTTGGAGGAGTTTGTGATCCTTCATTTACATCTTATATTTGAAGATTACCTCTTCTTTAGAGTTGCATTTTACATATCTTAATGTCTTTGCTTGCATTGAATATTCCTTCATGTGAGTACATAGTGCATTTTATTATGTATAATATCTCCTTAGAGGTTGTGTAATTCTTCTCATTGTCCCTACACTTGGGGGGCATTGATCTCTCCTATCCTTTCTAAGGATCCACTTTTCATTTGTTAAGTGGTGTTTTCTTATGATTTGGTGTCATTCCTTGCGTGAAGTTATTGTTTTCTCAAGTATTCTATCTTGTACAAGAGGTGTGTATCCTTGACTACAACCTCTTTTTCACTTGGCAATGTACATCTATTATAAACTTACCCCTCACATTGGATCAAAATTGTGTCATCCTTTATTGGGAATCCCTTTCACCAAGCAATTGGAGGAAGGTATGCATTCTTGTTCTCCTTCTCTTCTTTTGGTAGAAGATGATATGTTTGTTCAAAATCTCCTCTTGGAGGTAGATGCCTTTTGAGAAAATATCTCTTCTCCTCCAAGGATTCTCTTTACACTTGTTGCAAGATATCTCTTTTTCAACTATCTTATCCTTCCTTGTAAGAGTATTACCTCTTTAGCTTGGATTTGTGAACATTAAAGCTTAAAAGGATATCTCCTTGGTGTTGAAGGTGGGTATCCTTGTTTCTAGCTTCCTTAAGATGTCAACATAGGGCCCTATGTTGACATCTTAAGGGGGAGGTGGCATACCTATTGCCTTCATTGTACTATATTTTTGCAATGTCTTAAACAAGATGCTCATTGTTCGAACAAGAGAAAACAAACTCTTACATGAGATGCTTCATGCCCAAAACCAGATGCAACATTTATATGTGTCTTATACGGGGTGCGCATTCTTGAAACCAAAGCAAACAAAATCTTACATGAGATGTCCTCAAAACCAGGAATATATTTGTCTTGCACATGGTTACACGTTCTCAAAACCAAAGAAAACAAACTCTTACACGAGATGTTCTTGATACCAAACACACAAATTTGCATTTTTCACTTTATGTCTCACATAAGTTGTTGCATGCTCGAAAATAGAGAAAACAAACTCTCATACGAGATGCTTAACACCTGAAATCAAACATCACTTGCACACACACACGAGGATGACTGAAACTAGAAAAATATAGCTAGACTATTCCTACTCTCCTTCCCAACATGGATCACCTAGGAAAATACATTTAGAATGTGAATCCATGTCTCCTCTTCTTCTCTTCTTCGCATGGATAACCTAGAAAAACACATCTAGAATGTGTATCTTTGCTTTAGCCCTTCTTCTCATGAGCTCATAGGTTTGCTATTTGTAGTTCATTGATGATGCATGCTTTTTCTCTTTTTATGTGGTCACTTGTGCTCATGAGATGGCATTTTCAAGAGTGATATTAGTTGTTGAGACATTTTGGTATCGAGGTGTAAAGACGTAAATTATTCTATATTTAAATAAGACATAATATACTCTTTATTCATAAATAAACTCATAAATCAGATAATAAGTCTAATTCATTCAAAAATTTAACCCAAGCTTGTTAAATCGAAATAACAATAATAGATTTCAATGGAAGGTAAGGAAATTTTCATAAACAATTAAATGTATAAATATCTCATTACATATCCTTATACCATGTTTAGGTTTTTTATTGCCATAAGTATAATCAAAACATAAAAGAAAGAGAGAGTGTTTGTTGATCTCCAATCCGAGTCGCTTCAATTCAGTCCTTCGAATGAAGACGAGAACAAGAATCAGGTGCTTTTTCCGCCCAGCCTTGAAGCTTACGCTTCCTCATAATTCTTGGTCAATCAAGAATACTCAACCCTGCATGAATTGCTTAGCAAAAGAATTCGAAAGACAAGATGGAATCTGGTGCATGCCTAGATGATACATGCATTTTCATTTTTCTAATTCTAATAAAAAACAAGCAAGATCAATCAAGGATATGGTAGAGAGAATAAATAAAAGAACTCCATCTATTTCAATGGTTTATTCAGTTGGATTACTCAGATGAGTATAATGACATGCATAGAAAAATAGATAGTTTGGAAAAGAAAACTATTCTCTCTAGGATTCCATATTTGGCACCCGTCCCGGAAGGTAACTTTCCCCATACACAAGCCTATCTAGTTGGGTTCATATAAATCAAGATTACAATTTCATGAAGAAAAACATTCTTTTTGTCTAATAGAATTAGCAACATTCCTATCACTTTCGTTCATAAATCAAACATTCTTTCATGGAAGTATATTCACACATATTTGAAAATAATCTTTCATTGATTAACTATCACACAAATTTGATAAGCAAACATAATTTCATTTCTAAATCAAAAAGTAAATCAACTAAATTTAAAATGAAAGAAGGTGTAGCGCAAGTATGAATCTTTTCATATAAATGAGTTATATTGAGTACACATTCTTTATAAGATTAAATATTGTAACCCATAAGCACTAAATACCATTCTTTAATAGTTAACATGCATGTTCATAGTCTTTTTCATCCCATGTACCTCATAATGTATTCCCCTATATGACTATTCAAAAGAATATTAAAGCAAATTTAATGTAATCATGGAATGTTTTAATCAAATCCCTTTCTACTAACCATTGCACTATTTTACGACTTTTTCACTATCCTTTCTAAATGCATATTGACCAAAATAGAAGTAGATCCTACCTCCTTATGCTTCGTTCTAGCTTGATGTGAAGGTCTCGCTTTTCTCCTCAAATCCGCCTACTCCTCTCTTAGATGATGGTTCACAATACTCTGTCGATTCTTCTACTATTCCTCTCTTTCTATCTCTTTTCTAAAATTTCCTCTCCAATCTCTTTTGTCGATCTTCTGTCATTCTTCCTTTCTGATCTTCTTCCTATCTTCCTTTGTGTATTCTCTCGAACCTTTGCTAATACTTATATTGTTTTCCCTCTACATTAGCTGCTACATCCTTGGCTTAGACCTAGCCATGACTTCGACACCTTAGCTAAACACTAAAGGTTCCCTTAGATTAGAACTCCACTTGTTGCATATTTGTTAATTAAACTAGCTTCTACGGTTGACAGGTCTCTAACACCTATCCTCCACATCTAATCCTTTCCTAGACTTAGCAAGAGTTCAATTTAACCAACTAAGCATGATAATCAGTCACCAATCTTCATACCTCTCATATATCTGCCTTGTCAACACATCCATGGGTTTCTAGAATTTGACTGTTGTTCTCTGCAGTCGTGGAGAGCTGAGTCGACCACCTCTCACCATGGATCGTAGAGAAGTTTGAGTTAACTGTCGACTTCACAGCTAACACCGTGAGAAGAGGGAGCTAACTATCAGGTCGCCTACCGTGGGTCATGGAAGTTAACTGCAGACTTTGATACGTCGTTGACACTATGTGCTAGGACGACCTTGACTATCGAATTCTAATAGTCCATAACCAAACCAACCCGCCACCTTTGCTATATGATGCATAAAACATGTTTATTAAAAACAATAAAACACGACTTTGATATATATATGACATATATGATATATTAAAAAGACAATCTAGTAAATCAATAGGATATATATATATATATATATATATATATATATATATATCACATTTCATTTTATTGGATTTAATGTAAAAAGGATTAAAAGAAATATGATAATATAGACATGCGTATTTATAAACCTGTCATTTCGAATTGACAAAGTTATATTAATCACTTTAAAATGCGACATAAATTATAAAACAATTATCAAAATTTCATGCATACGAATTCCATATAGTTGTAAGCACGTCAATCATAAATAGAAATTATATTTGCATTATCTTATGCTAGAAACACTAAAACATCTTTAATAAGAATGTTAAGTCGATATATTTATAACTCTAAATATCCAACTAATTTTCACTTTTATAGACGAAATCAATGTAACAATTACCAATTACTCATATCATTTTATTCAAAATCATGCATTGACAAAGTCACAAATGCACAATCAAACTTTTCTATTGTGGTGTGTGAGATTCCTCTAGTCTACCGAAGTCATAAGCTAAAACAACTCTACCCGAGTCTTGTTCTCGCCTTCATTTTTTTGTTCACATGTTCCTGCATTACTTGCACTCAATAATTCATTAGTAATGATGATCCCTAATAAAGACAATACTAGCCATCTAATTGCATATTGCATGAGTAAAGTACATAAATCATTTCTTATCATTTGCATACAAACTGCATTATCATCAAAATAAACGTTCATATTCATTCCAATTTCTATTCATAATAAAAGCCTACATTATTTTCCTAATGACATATTATTGAAAATACGGTTCGTGACATCCTTCCCCTCTTGAAAGAGACATTGTCTCGATGTCTTATTATCCATCAATAAGCATATAACAATTCTATCTCATAAAATGTTAACCATACATCAAGTTCAAATATAAATAATAACAAAGCATACATGCTATCCAAGTTCACATCATAAAAATCAAAATCATTGTTTCCAAGGTATCTCGTATGATAAGCAACTACTTTTCAAAGAAAGAAAATGAGGATGATGGTCAATCCTCTCAACATCCTCCCATGTAGCACTATCCTCAGAATATTGGTCCCATTGGACCTCATACTAAGTGAAATCTCTGCTACGTAGCTTCACGCTACGCTGATCTAGGATTCAGATGGGCTCCACTAGCACCACCCCTGGATCCTATACCTATAAAGATCGCCAATCAAGAATATGAGATGCATCACCATGATAAGGTTTCAACAAAGAAACACGAAACACATTATGGATTCAATCTAGAGAAGGTGGTAAAGCTAATCTATAAGCAACCGGATTAATAACTTCCAGCACATCAAAGGGTCCCACATATCTTGGCGCCAACTTTGATGATTTTCCAAACAAGATAGAGCTCTTATGAGGTTTGACTCTCAAGAAGACTTTATCTCCTGCAACAAATCGTCTGAAAGTCCTATTTCTATTAGCATAACTCTTTTGTTTGTTAGCTGCCTCCTTCGACCTACTCTTGATCAACACCATTTGCTCATCCATTTCCTTAAGTAAATCAGGACCAATAATGATCCTAACTTCCAGTCTATCCCAACTGATAGGTGTGCGACACTTTTGCCCATAGAGTGCTTCAAAAGGCGTCATCCCTAAATACGCATGAAAAGAGTTGTTATGTGCAAATTCAACCAAAGGCAAATACTCCTCCCACTCGTACTACTGATCCATGCAATACATTCATAAAATATCTTCCACAACTTGATTAACCCTTTCTGTTTGGCCATCAGTCTAAGGATGATATGTTGAACTAAAATTCAGTCTGGTTCCCAATGCTGCATTTAATGTTGTCCAAAGTCTAGAAGTCATCCTGGTATCCCTATCTGAAAATATGGTCTCTGGTACACCATGCAACCAAAATATTTCTTTCACAAATTTCTTGGCAAGAACAAATGATCTATCCTTGAGATTCCCAGGTATGAAATGTGCAACTTTTGTTGACTTATCCACCACTACTAAGATAGTGTCATGCTTATTTTTACTCATTGGTAATCCTTGGATAAAATTCATACTAATTACTTGCCACTTATACTCTGGTATAACATGTTGAAATAAAAGTCCTAATGGATGAACATGCTCAGCTTTCACTCGCTGACATTCCAAACATTGTGCCACATACTCAATCACCTCCTTTTTGAGTTTACGTCAAAAATACAAAGATCTCAGGTGAGCTACCATATTTGTTACTCTAGGGTGTCCTGAACAAGGTGTATTGTGCACCTCATGTAATATTAACTTTCTCAACTCTCCCCCTTCAAGAATGTACATTCTTCCTTGGTACCTTAAAATACCATCAGGTTCCAACTCATATCCATCATAGCGATGATCTGAAGAATCTTCCCCCAAGGCTTGCTTGACCCTTAGGTAATGCCCATCTTCTGAAAGATTTTGCAACACTTGTTGCTTCAAATTTGTTCTTGTAGTAACCATAGTAGATATATGTTTTATTCTACTAAGAGCATCGAATACCCTATTTTCCTTCCCTTTGATATATTTAATACCAAAATCATATTCACTTAGGAATTCAAGCCACCTCCTTTGTCTTTCATTAAGGTTAGGTTGTGTAAAGATATACTTCAGTCCTAAATGATCTGTTTTTAGCTCAAAAGGATTCCCTAAAAGGTAATGCCTCCACATTTGTAATGCATGAACAATAACTAGAAGCTCTAAGTCTTGTGGTGCATAATTCAATTCATATTGCTTCAGCTTCCTTGATTCAAATGCAACCACCTTTCCCTCCTGCATTAACATTGTTCCCACACCTTCACTCGAGGCATCTGTAATCACTATAAAGTGTCCATTGAGATCTGGTATAGTCAAGACTGGTGTTGTTGTCAATTTCTACTTCAAGAGCTGAAACGACTCTTCACACTTCTCAGCCCACTCAAACCTTTTTGCCTTCTTTTGAAGTGAAGTAATAGGTGTTGCTATCCTAGAAAATCCTTCCACGCACTTCCTGTAATATCCTGCAAGTCCCATAAAACTTCGGACCTCTAAAACATTCTGAGGTGTTGGCCAATCCACTATTGCTTCTATCTTTGTAGGATCAACTGAAATTCCTTCAACAATTATAACATGACCTAAGTAATGCACCTTTTCCTGAAAGAAAGCACACTTAGAAAATTTCCCATAAAGCTTGTGATCTCTCAATCGCTGCAAGACTATCCTCAAGTTCTCCTTATGTTCTTCTTCATTCTTAAAATAGATCAAAATGTCATCAATGAAGATTAGATCAAAATCATCAAGGTATTCTCTAAAAATATTGTTCATGAGGTTCATGAATGTTGTTGGGGCATTGGTTAAACCAAAATGTACAACTGTGAATTCATAGTGTCCATACCGTGTTCGGAATGCAGTCTTAGGAATATCCTCATCCTTAATCCTTAACTGATGGTATCCTGATCGAAGATCGATCTTGTAAAATACCATTGCACCTTTTATTTGGTCAAATAATTCATCTATTCTTGATAGTCACCTTGTTCAACATCCCGTAATCTATACATAACCTTAAAGTGTCATCCTTCTTCTTTACGAAGATCACTGGTGCACCCCATGGGGATACACTAGGTCTAATAAAACCTTGTCTAAGAAATTCTTGTAATTGAGCCTTAAGCTCATACAATTCTGTTATTGTCATTCTATATGGAGCCTTGGATTGTGGCTCCGTTCCCGGTAAGAGTTCTATAGAAAAATAAAACTCTCTCTTTGGTGGAAACTTAGTAAGGTCTTCTGGAAAAACATCCAGGAACTCTCTAAGAACAGGATAATCATTAGGGATTTTCTCAACATTATCCAAATCACTTACCATGACAACAATTATGGAACATCCTTTCCTATGGGATTTCTTGAGTTGCATTGTTGAAATGTGTCTCAATTCAAGAGGCTTTTGAGACCCAAGAATTTCAACCGAATTCCCAAAATCATCTATACAACTAATGACCTTATCCTCATAGTTTACTATAGCTTTGTGCTCAATTAGCCAGTTGATACCTAAGATCACATCATATGATCCTAATGGTGCCACATAAAGGTTAACTTGAGTTTGGAAACTAGAAAGCTCTAGTTCACTGCAAAATAGACAAGAATCTACCCTCTATTATGCTTGATTCCCATATTGGACCATCCATGCATTTGAAATATAACAAGGTCTAACAGATAATATAGAAACTACTTTAGGACCAATAAATCATTCAGTAGCTCCTGTATCTATCAAAATAGAAACTGATTGCCCAAAAAGCTTACCCGTCATCTGAATAGGTGAAGCTTGAAAATAAGCTTGACGGTTATCAACCACTGCGTGAATCTAGTGTTGTGAAGCTCCTTGCTTATTTGTTCCTTTTTGTGTGGGGGTACGATGTGGATAATTTGAGGCATAATGATTCCCTCCACAGTTGTAACACCCATCCTTAGGTCATGAATGAGCACCTGACCTACTTCTGTCCAAGTTCTGTTGGGCATTGTGGTTGGTATAATTGGTGTTACTATTTAATTTCTTATTACCATCCCGATTCACTCGTCCTTTTTCTTGAGTGTTGGGTCCTCTCCTTAGATTCCTTATTTATCGGTTGTTGTTGTTTCTCTTCTGGAAATTCCTATTTCAAAAACTTGGTCTGGTATTCACATTTTTTACGAAGATTCGCCAATTGATGCAACTTCTGCTCTTGCTTGGTTGCTTTCTCAAATACTTCCTCCATAGTCAGTGGATTATGCATATCTACTTTTGCTCCAATGTAAGTTCTTAAACCCAAGATGAACTTTTGAATGCGAAATCGTTCATCCATCTGATATTGTGGAACATACTTAAGAATGTTGGTAAACTTATCCCAGTATTGGGTCACCATCATGCCACCTTATGTTAGGTTCTGAAATTCAGTCATCTTCTTATCGAAGAATAAATGAGGAAGCCACCTCTTCCTAAAGGATTGCAAAAATAACTCCCAAGTAACATTTCCAGGTTGCAACTTCCTTTCAGACTTTTCATTATCCCACCAAGTAGCAGCTTCTCCAGTAAGCTGGTAAGCAACCCATATTGCTTTGGTTTCGTTGGACATGTTGCGGAGACCAAAGTACTTCTCCATCTCTATCGCCCACACCTCCACACCATCACGAAAAGTCTTTCCATCGAACTTTGGTGGGGCTATTCTTTTCAGGTCCTTAGATAATTCTCCTTCAATCCTTGCTCGGTTATCTGGTTGTTCCTCGACCCTAGGAGCTTTGTTTAAGACTTCACCGACCCTTCGAACCTCTTGTTCGATTCCATTCATTCTTGCAGTCTGTTGGTTCAATGGATCAAGGATTTGATCGAGTCTTTCATTCCCATTACTTGACCCAACCCTTGTGGTCCTCGAACCCATTGTAATTCAAAAATTCCTGCATCAGGGAATGTTAATATTTCTTAGCGAGAAGGAACGAAATATTTGCAAGGGTTATGATATCCATAGCTTCTACTTAATCAAAACTTCCTATAAATCTACCGTTACAATATAGCCATAGAGAATAATATCCATATTTATTACAAGGAAAAATCCAATATAATACTAATATAGGACATGGTTAGATAATTTGCACATCTATAGCATCCAAGTTTTATGATATCTGACATGGTTAAATGAACTAAGGTCCATAGTACATATTTTACTATCATAGGAATCATACAAAAAGGCATTCAACTCAAATTTATTCTAAAATAGTATCTTTATTTATTGATAGATATTAGTGACATTACATAAATGTATCGCTCTTCAGGTGGAGTCAAGGGAGTATATCCTTCAGACTCACTGAAACTTAGTGGGGTATAACCTTCTGACTCATCAACACTGAGTGGGGTATATCACTCTGACTCGTTAGAGCTAATCACAACTGGCCTAATGGGAGAATATTCTAACTTAGGTTCCTCATCCTCTATAGGGATAGTTTTATCCTCAAAGGACTTAGTAGGGACTATTTCTATCTCAACATTTTCTTTTTCTTTTGATTCAACATAAACTTGTTTCTCTACAGAAGGAACATCTTCTTCCTCACTTATCCATCCTCCACTTGGATGATTATCAACAATAGGCCTGATAGGAGATATAGGATACTTCTTGATCCTTAGGTATTGAGCATACCCAACTACTGATTTGCGAGCTGTTTGTTTCGTTCGCACCATCTCTGCAAGTTTCAACAAAAAAGTTATTATTCTCAATGTTCAACTTGCGAAGTGACTCATAGGTCCTAGTGTTACACAACCTGGGCTCTAATACCAACATGTAAAAATGTAAATTATTCTATATCTAAATAAGACATAATATACTCTTTATTCATAAATAAACTCATAAATCAGATAATAAGTCTATTTCATTCAAAAATTTAACCCAAGCTTGTTAAATCAAAATAACAATAATAAATTTCAACAGAAGATAAGGAAATTTTCATAAACAATGAAATGTATAAATATCTTATTACATATCTTTATACCATGTTTAGGCTTTTTATTGCCATAAGTATAATCAAAACATAAAAGAAAGAGAGAGAGAGTCTGTTGATCGCCAATCTGAGTTGCTTCAATTCAGTCCTTCGAATGAAGACGAGAGCAAGAATCAGGCGCTTTTTCCGCCCAACCTTGAAGCTTATGCTTCCCTGGAATTCTTGGTCAATCAAAAATACCCGACCCTGCACGAATTTCTTAGTAAAAGAATTTGAAAGACAAGATGGAATCTAGTGCGTACCTAGATGATACATGCATTTTCATTTTTCTAATTCTAATAAGAAACAAGCAAGATCAATCAAGGATATGGTAGAGAGCATAAATAAAAGAACTCCATCTATTTCAATGGTTTATTCAATTGGATTACTCGACCAAGTATAATTCCATGCATAGCAAAAATAGATAGTTTGGAAAAGCAAACTAATCTCTCTAGGATTCCATATTCGGCACCCGTCCCGGAAGGTAACTTTCCCCATACACAAGTCTATCCAGCTGGGTTCATATAAATCAAGAATACAATTTCATAAAGAAAACAATCTATTTGTCTAATAGAATTAACAACATTCCTATCACTTTCGTTCATAAATAAAACATTCTTTCATGGAAGTATATTCACACATATTCGAAAACAATCTTTCATTGATTAACTATCACACAAATT
This sequence comes from Cryptomeria japonica, assembly GCF_030272615.1. NCBI lineage: Eukaryota > Viridiplantae > Streptophyta > Pinopsida > Cupressales > Cupressaceae > Cryptomeria > Cryptomeria japonica. The sequence continues at coordinate 224,983,601 of NC_081409.1, forward strand.
TGATAAGCAGACATAATTTCATTTCTAAATCAAAAGTAAATCAACTAAATTTAAAATGAAAGAAGGTGTGGCACAAGTATGAATCTTTTCATATAAATGAGTTATATTGAGTACAAATTCTTTAAAAGATTAAATATTGTAACCCATAAGCACTAAATACCATTCTTTAACAGTTAACATGCATGTTCATAGTCTTTTTCATCCCATGTACCTCATAATGTATTCCTCTATATGACTATTCAAAAGAATATTAAAGCAAATTTAATCTAATCATGGAATGTCTTAATCAAATCCCTTTCTACTAACCATTGCACTATTTTGCGACTTTTTCACTATCCTTTCTAAATGCATATTGACCAAAATAGAAGTAGATCCTACCTCCTTATGCTTTGTTCTAGCTTGAGGTGAAGGTCTCGATTTTCTCCTCAAATCTGCCTACTCCTCTCTTAGATGATGGTTCACAATACTCAGTCGATTCTTCTACTATTCCTCTCTTTCTATCTCTTTTCTAAAATTTCCTCTCCAATCTCTTTTGTCGATCTTTTGTCATTCTTCCTTTCTGATCTTCTTCCTATCTTCCTCTGTGTATTCTCTCAAACCTTTGCTGCTACTTATACTATTTTCCCTCTACATTAGCTGCTACATCCTTGGCTTAGACCTAGCCATGACTTTGACACCTTAGTTAAACACTAAAGGTTCCCTTAGGTTAGAACTCTACTTGTTGCATATTTGTTAATTAAATCGACTTCTACGGTTGACAGGTCTCTAACACCTATCCTCCACATCTACTCCTTTCCTAGACTTAGCAAGAGTTCGGTTTAACCAACTAAGCATGATAATCGGTCATCGATCTTCCTACCTCTCATCTATCTACCTTGTCGACACGTCTATGGGTTTCTGGACTTTGACTATTGTTCTCTGCAGTCATGGAGAGCTGAGTCGACCACCTCTCACCATGGATCATGGAGAAGTTTGAGTTAATTGCCGATTTCACAACTAACATCGTGGGAAGAGGGAGTTAACTGCCAAGTCTCCTACCGTGGGTTGTGGAAGTTAACTGTAGACTTTGATATGCCATGGACACTACGTGCCAGGCCGACCTTGACTATCGACTTCTAATAGTCCATAACCAAACCAACCCACCACCTTTGCTATATGATGCATAAAACATGTTTATTAAAAACAATAAAAATACAACTTTGATATATATAAGACATATATGATATATTAAAAAGATAATATCACATTTTATATATATCACATTTTACTTTATTGTATTTAATGTAAAAAGGATTAAAAGAAATATGATAATATATATACATGCGTATTTATAAACCTATCATTTCAAATTGACAAAATTATATTAATCACTTTAAAATACGATATAAATTATAAAACAATTATCAAAATTTCATGCATACGAATTCCATATAGTTGCAAGCACGTCAATCATTAATAAAAAATATATTTGCATTACCTTATGATAGAAACACTAAATCATCTTTAATAAGAAAGACAAGTTGATAGATTTCATAATTCTAAATATCCAACTAATTTTCACTTTTATAGACGAAATCAATGTAACGATTACCAATTACTCATATCTTTTTATTCAAAATCATGCATCGACGAAGTCACAAATGCACAAACAAACTTTTCTATTGTGGTGTGTGAGATTGCTCTAGTCTACCGAAGTCATAAGCTAAAACAACTCTACCTGAGTCCTGTTCTCTCCTTCATTTTTTTGTTCACATGTTCCTGCATTACTTGCACTCAATAATTCATTAGTAATGACGATCCCCAATAAAGATAATACTAGCCATCTAATTGCATATTGCATGAGTAAAGTACAAAAATCATTTCTTATCATTTGCATACAAACTGCATTATCATCGAAATAAACGTTCATATTCATTCCAATTTCTATTCATAATAACAAGCCTACATTATTTTCCTAATAACATATTATTGAAAATATGGTTCATGACACGAGGTCTCTTTGACTAGTTGACTTGAGGTTTTGTTTTTGGTTTTTAGCTTTTGTGTGTGTGTCTTTTGCATTTTATCTTTGTTTGTCTTTGTTTGCCCTTTTTTTTTTTTTATGTTCCCTTGCATATGATCGAGTGAGTTAAGATCCTAAGATTGGGGGCTTGGTTCCTTGAAATTAGTGATGTCTTATACTCCCTATGATTGTGCTCCTAATTGCTCATCTCTTTCATCTCTTTCATCCACTTTACCATGAGTATTTGCATAGGCTCACACTCCTATTAAAGTGGGGGCTAAATTTAGTGTCGTAAATTGTCACCAAGATAATTTACACCTCATTTTTGTGCCCCTACTTTAGCATGTCCTATCTGAATCACCTTATCTAGGTTTGTTTTGTACCCAATCTCTAGTTCTGCTGCCATGTACACTCATTGATGGATTCCCTGGTGGGGTACCCTTCTCCCTAGGGCTTTAGTGTGGTCCCTTTTTGAGAAGGACCATGGCGCCCAACCCCATGGTCCCTCTTACTTGGGTTCAATTTTGAAATAGGGGAGGGGTCATATCTCTCTAATGAGAATTCATCTCCGTGGCTCCGCATGACTATTGGAGGTCCACCTAATCAATAAATGACCTAGATACCCATATATAAACACATTTGATCAACCTAATTTCATATCTCCAATCATCATAAGTTGACATATCCTAGCATTCTTGCGACTGTGAAGTGTTCATTGTCAAACATTTTTTCAGAGATCTTTGAGGTTGCATATTCTTCTTTCAACTATTGAAGAGAAAAATTACATCATTCATATGTAAGAATGTGTGTGATTGGGGTTTTGTCATGTTCATGTCATTGCACACAACATGTGGAATACATTCAAAGAAGCAAAGCATCATTGTCAACAATTACAGATCTGAGATATACCTTTCCGTTATTTATTTCCGTATTTGCATTTATTCATTCAAGGTTATTTCCTATACCAGGGTTTGACTTAGGCAAACCCCTATTCCCAACAATATATGCTTTCTTTCTATGTGCAAGAAACAGGTATGGAGCTATAATTTTTAGGATTGACATAATTCACAGAGACGAACAAGTTTCCTTTTGGACGACAGAAAATTTGGAGGACCATGGCAACCACCATCATGGTCCCAACAATCTAGGCCAAATTTTGGGGAGCAGATCCAAATCATATTCCATTAGTCCAATCCAGGTTTGTGGATTTGTGCAACGATTTTAGCTCATTGTTTATGCCCAATCTCTTCAATATCAACACATTTACCCTAATTTTAACATCTTCAACAAATTCAAATCAATTCAACTCAAGGGCATTGAAGAGCCCCATCAAAAGGGTCCAGAATTAGATTAGAATCTAGGTCTATTAGGCTTAGATCTATCAAATTCCTATTTTTCCCTAATGTAATGGTTCCTAAGCAAAATTAGTGGTTTTACTACATTTAATGGTGAAAACCCTAGTTTTCACTTTTACAAAAATTAATTCTTTCTAAATGTTGCAAATGAGTACGATATGTTTTCAAAAATTCCTTTGTTAGAAGGAAGCTTATTATATATGATAAACCTCTCTATGCTGAGTGAACAATTGAAGGCCCTTGGTAGCCCGAGGGATTAAATAGAGACATACCTGGAAACCAAACATATGTTACCTAAACCTATTCATATAGAAGAAATATAAATAACTTAACAAGATTTATGAAGTGAATTCTAAAATACAAAGAGAGATTAAATACAAAGTATCATGTATGATGTAAACAAGTATTCAACTCTCTCACGTATTGTAAGTCATGGTACAATAGCATAGAGGCAAGGTAATGGCTGTGAAGTCAATGTTTTGAGACTCGTACTCGTAATCATGAGGAGGCATGTATGCAACTCATGATCACGAGTATGGAGCCAATAATACATAGACAACACATATTCAAGTTAATTAATATGAACTTAATATGCAAGGTAGAAGACTGTGAATTTTGTCACTACAAGTCTACACCTAGAAAGGTATAGAGTGGTATTCAAACTTAGAGTTAGTGAGTCTCTAGATCATGTCAGTATGCAATTAGCATACGAGACAACCTTATTGGTTAGTAAGACTAAACCCATATGTTGGTTCTAACCAATTAGGGTGGTGAACATAGACTACATGATTAATCGTGTAGTCTGTTAGTTCACATGGTCCAGATACACCACCTAGTTAGAGATCACGCTAGTTAGGAGGTTCCTATGGTGTGTGACCAACTTGTGTTGTGTAGGGTCAAAACACCAATCTCATATGACATTAGACCAATTTACTTACTTATACCCTTGCGAAGGGCATGATCTCTTTTAGTAGAAAGTTGTGCAGAAGATTAGTAGGTCTATGGTTGGGTGGAAAATCGCCTCGATGATACTTTCCCTCTTGTCAGACAGTTCATAGGATTAAGGAAAATCGAATGGATCATCAAATGTTGTAAATTCTAAACTCCTTTTGTACTTTTATGTTATGTACTCAAGAATATATTAGTTCTTTATTTGGATATATGCTCTCTACTCATCCTTGATTAATATTGTTGTTAATGCTATCTTGTAGAAATGTTAAATATCTTTATTGTATCTTTTAAAAAAAAATGTTACATATTTAGGTTATTCTTTGCTCTATCATTCCCTTATGCTATTATTGTTTAATTGTTTAGCTCAGTAGTAGTAACATATTGTACATATAACACCACCTAAAATAAGAATGCTCCTGTGTGGTCCCTAATTAAGCTTAAGTGGCGTGTGATTAGAACCTAGGATAAGGTACAACACCTTAATTGCACCAACAAGAACCAATCTAAGGGTGAAGGTACATTTAAGGTTAGGAAATAATACATTTAAAATATTTCAACCAATCTAGAGTGGGGGTATCTTGAGTAAGGAAATATTGGTTAGATTCTTCATATCATTGATCACAGATTTTGAATATCATCAATTTATAGCATAGCTTAGTCCAATTTCTTGAATGTATTTGTAATATGTGACTATCATTTTCCTTTTCTCACAAATAATTATATTTGCCTCACGAGATTGTTGATATGTTTGTATTTTTAGTATAATTGTGCTCGAATTAGTATCCTAATATTTGAAAAGTTATTAGATAGATACACAAGATTGTTGTTTCTATTTTCATACATACGCATTTGAAAGCTTTATATGCCTAAACTTTAGTTGATATCAAATTGGGTGTTGTATATGGAGCAATAGTGAAGGGTAGGTTTCTACTTTAAATCTACCCGTTGATAGTTAGACCAAAAAGATACTTTGGCCAAAGCTTATTGATCATTAGTAAGTGCTTGCTATTTGATTGTTTATTCTCTTTCTATCTGTCATATCATGATATTGTTAAATTAACATTTAGAATGTAGATATATCATGTTGTGCTAGATTTCATTAATGTTGACAATTTTGGATTTCTAGGCATCCTCATGTAGGGTTGGGTATTCTTCATTGGAAAGATTCCAAGGAAGTGTAGTGCTTCAAGGTTGGGCAGTAAAGTGCTTTAACAATGTTCTCACTCATTATATTCTCATGCAAAGATCCTAAGTCAAGAGTACCTGTTAGAATTGATTCAATTGTGTACTTTATGCACTTGACCTTACAATTTTCATGAAAAGGGATTACTTTCCTTATTTGTGCCTAGTCTTTGGGCTTATGTAGTTAAATATTTTGTTCAAAATTAATGACATGTTTCTATTCTTATATTTTGTTTAAGTCAGTTCAATTTTTAATTATTTGTGTATTTTGTGTAAATTTGTTATTTATTTTTTATTGTAGAGGTCTTTACAATCCATCTACTAATGCCTTGCTTTTAAATGAAAGGTGGTGTCTATGTCATGAATTAATTGTGGTTCCATGTGTGGGGTGATGGGCTCAATTGTAGGGTGATTGCATTATTGTTAGTGAACAGATTTGTCCTTCAAAGATAACTATACAAATAAACTCAAAATGCCCATAATGAAGAACAAAAAGTACTAACAGTTGGATAGATTATCATTGAAGTGATAATCTTCCTCTGAATTGAGAGTTACAACTCCCTCTTAGAAGATTTACAAGGAATTAAATTGTTGATATGCTTTTAACCAGAAAACAATAAAGGAAAATAACATTCATCCATAGCCATGAAAATGAATGCCAGAGACTTACAAAACATATATAAATGAAGACCATTAAATCAAAGTTTAATTTTCTGCACTTATGGATAACATTTGGACTAAAAACTAACAGAGAAAGTCATTGCTCCAATATGACTTACTTTCAAGCACACAAACTTGTAATAAATCCACATACACAATTGATTATAATAGAAAAGACATTAATAAACAACTGCAAAGGCTCAAAATGCAGCTACAACCATGAGAAGAATATCAGCAACACAAAGATTGAAGATATCATCTGCATTCTATTCATGTCTAGAAATCACCTCAAAGATTGATATTTTCAGTACAAAGCATTGCTTAGAAAAGATTTAACTCCTCCCTTACAAATAAAAATCTACTCTCCCTCACCCACAAGCTGCTGGAAGAAAAAAAAAAGAAGAAGAACCCTGCCTCTTTCAATCCTTTCACAATAAATAGTTATATGAAATCTTTATTCGGTTTTTATAACCGAATCTTGAAAAACTTTTTAACTTCTACTTTTCACTCTCCCCATTACTCTTATTTATAACATAAAATATTTATAAACATTAGAAATATGATTCTCTAAAGTTTACAAAATATTTGGACAGGTGGCACTTGAATATTTTAAACCAAAATGAAAATATTCATTATGCTGGGCAGACTAAAAATATTTGTGACAATCAAAGTCTGTCTCGGTATGGGGGCCATAACTTTTGTTTCCACTGTTGGATATTTCTTAATTTTTGATATGTTGGCCGAAACCTAGTTTTCTGCATTCTAACCGAAGCGATTTCAAAAATAATGTCTGAGTAAAAAGATATGAGCTACTATGTGCGGGTCTATATGACTGTCATAAAATCAGACCTGCAGAGCTTGAACCTTGAACTTCATCGAGCAGTTTGAACACCACTGAACTATTTGAACTAGGTTCAAACGGTTCACAGTTTGGAGAAAGAATATATGAAATATCACTTGCGATCATAAAATAGAGTTGCTGCAAAACACTTAAGTGAACGTTAGCCCGAAAATGTCTTAGATAGTACTTAGAACCTGCGGTACCTAAATGAACACTATGAACTTTGTTCAAGATGGTTCAAAGGGTTCAAGGGGTTCACAAGGTTCAAACAACTATTGAAACGTAATGCTAAGGATTTAGAAATCATTTACAGGAGGATTAGGGATTGAACCAACGAATTTTTAACAAGACAAAGACTCAACTAAAAATGTTGCAAGGCGACTCACTCTTGTTATGAGGGACGAATGACAAGATAACAATTATGTGGCATAAATGTCACTCGTGTCTTCACTTAATTTGGCTTCCTCCATTGATCAGATCAGAATGAATGACCTTTAGAATCATTATTGTTCTCACATTTTGAAGTCACAAATATCGTATCCCAAGTCTGACAAATCTAATAGGAAATCATTGGAATTCATGTCTATCACCCAATCTGCCATTTGGTCCACCAACGCATCCTCTTCCCTATAAACATGTGTTATATTAAATCCTTTGAATAGAATTAGGGTCTCCCACATTGGAGGTATAAATTTATTTAATTTTCATTTGATTATGCATCTGCTTCATATCACATTAATTGTGATGATTGAGTCTCCCTCCAAATGTATTTTTCGGAGATTGAGTTTTTTACACAACTTGAGACTGAATAAAGCCACTTGAAACTCAACTTCATTATTTGTTTTGTCTGAGAGCTTCTAAGCATCCACCATTCTAATATCACCATCATAGTTTTTATGATGCATTAGACACCTAATCGACCAAGGTTTCCTCTCGATGCCTCATCGAAGTTGATCTTCAGTTGTTCTTCTTTGGGAGGAATCCATCTTGTATCAACTCTTATAGCTACCTTCAAATCAGCGAGAGGGGCCCCATGAATGAGAGGTAAATCACATTTTATTTAAATACTAAAATAAAATGTTAAGTAATTTTCATAATATTATGAAATTAATATATAAATATTTTAATAAAGATCACACATAATTAAAAATAATATAAAATTTGAAAAAATATAAAAACCAAATTTTTTTCTTAAAAATATAAATTAAAATGTGTATGATATGAATTTTTTTAATTGTAAAAAACATTCCAAAATAAATAATTTAAAAGAACGTTTATTTATTTAAAAATGAATTAAAAACATCTATTTATTAATATATATAACATTGAAATAATAAATATATTTGAAAGAATTAATTTGGACTCTCAAGTCTACTTATAAGTAAAATAATTAATGTTGTGTAATTTTAAAATTTGACCCATTTTTATATTAAAAATTAAAATAATTTTAAAATATTATTAATGATTTAAATAAAATTAATATTCATAAAAAAAATAATTTTTTTAAATAACCTCTAAATCAAAAAGTCTACATCATTAAAAGCCTAAATAAAAGTGCTTTCCACTAAACACATATATTAAACAAATTAATCTTATCCGAAACTCTTATTATTGATGTTGTATATTCCACTGTAAATCTTAATCAAGAACTTGCTGTTTTATTTCCTTTTCTAATCTATAATCTAGGTATATAATAGGGTTCCATCCTCATAGTTATCATGCAATGCCCCGTACCATTCAAACAAATAGTAATTACAATTGTATGGACTCATCGTCACGTCAACAAATATGGCTATAAAAATTGAAACGATGGTAAATTTCTTGTAGAAGGCGGGGCCATCCTTCCTTGAGGTGGATGGCATTGGCAGTATTCATGGTTCTGGTTTTCATTGAATCCAAAGCGAGAAAATTTACGAGCTTTGAATCTTCCCCAATGTCCACCTTGGCAGACGAAAAGTACTTCATACGTGTCAGCTAAATTTTAGGTATAAAAAGAAAGGAGTAGACAAAGTACCGGGCAAGGTAATGGAGGAGATGCGTTAACCCTAGGCCGTGCCGATTGACTGGTGAAATGATAAGCACAGCAGAGGATCAACACAGGAGCGCAAATTCCATATCATGTATGTAAATTTGTTGCCTGATATTATTGAATTGATTTTTTTGGTTTTTGGGTGGTGGTTTTGCTTTTCCCCAATTTGGGAGGGGAAATCCATGTATAATAACTTTTAGGGTTTCTGATGCAAATGGGAAAGGATTCGTTTTTAAAGATGGTTGCTCGAGGATTTTGAGATCAGTTTTGTGTTTCGGTTGTGGGGGGAGGGCTTGGTGGGAAAATGGGGGATTTGAGAAATTTAGGGCTGCATGAGAGTGCTGGTTCGGATACGGAAGATTTGTTGGTGACGAGTATGAATGCTCGTCAGTTGGAGAATTGTTTGGGTGCGGCTATTGTTTGGAGAGAGGTGGACGTGAGGGGTCAAGAAGCCAGGCAGGCGACCAATGTTGGGTTTCCTTATCAATGCTATTCGTCTCCTGATAATGATGATGAGTATCCCTTGCTAATTCATACAAGACACACTTTGGATGGTTATGGGAGCTATCAGGAGCCCTTTGTGAACGGTTCTTCATTCTACCACCAGCCGGCTGTTGAGGTCAGTGGTGGAGAGGTTTTGAAATTTCAACCGGGTGTTAAAGAGTTTGGTCTGAATGTGGATTCTGATATTTTTGAGTCGTCCCTGAGCAATGATGGTAGAGAGGATGAAGTTTGTGATGGAAGAAGTCCAGAAAAGAATGGGATTCCTGTAGAATGCCCGGGTGAGGAAATTAGTGAGGACAGCAAATGTGGGAAGATAAGTGGCGAGAAATATGGGAGTCTTAAAGAATGCCCAAATGATCAGATGGCAAATGCAGCAAGTTTAGAAGATATTGAAATTCGGGGTGAATGCAAAAATGATATTGCTAGTGAAATTCACAAGGACTACCTAAATGAGAAAGCTGTTGAGGATAATGTATGTTTTGAGACAAGTTCCGGGAAATATGACAGTCCCAAAGAATGCCCAAATTATCTGGTAGTTAATGCAGGGACTGTAGAAGTTAAATTTACAGAGGAATGTGCTAAAAAAACTGATAGAGAATGTGTTCCATGCAATGGAGAAATCTTTTTGCCTGCTCAAACAGAAGTTGGACAGGATTCTGATATGATCTGTACCGATACAGGAGAAATGGATGCCATTGCTTTGGAAACAAACGTTTACAATTCAGAGCAACAGGTTCCATTGGAAATATATGTTAAACCAAAGGGCCGAAAATCATCAAGGCGGAAGAAAGCTACTGGCTCTAGAAAACGTATATCCAGGAAAATTTCTTCTCAGAAGGTAGAAAGTATTGATCCCTCTGCGGATGGAACAGTTGATCTTTTAGATTCGAACAATTCAGAAGGGCAAGATGCATTAACAACTCCACAAATCGCCGCCATTGATACACCATTACAATCCAGCAGTGTAGTGTCTTCTACGGAAGAAACATATGATGGGACAAATGAAGTAGCTAAGAATCTTTTAGCAAATTCAAAAAATATTGACAGAGATACTGGACTTTATGCAAATAACAACTTTGCAGATGGAATCATTGGTAGAATCACTAGAAGCAGAGCTCATGGGAAGGTTTGCACGAGAACACTTATTCATGATTCTTTGTTAGACAAACGCAATCCGATATTTGCTAGTAAAATGACAGGCAAGCGTAGCGTGTTAGGTAAGACTATAAGATCCACTGCATGGGGGGGACTTGAAAACTTAAGGGAAGGAGTAGGACTAAAGAAAACAGAAATAGCATCGAAATCTGAACTATCATGTTTAGATACTGAATTTGGTGTAAGAAAAATTATTGGCGATGTAATCCACATTCAACAGGTGACAAAAAGAGGGTGTGGTGTAAGATGGCAAGGACCTGAGACAAATCTGGAACATCACCAATCAGACCATGTGAAATCTCCTACAGTTGGTAGGTGCAGAAATTTTACAAAAGAGAAGAATGATGAGCCAGAAAGAGAAGGTCTGCAGGGTTCGGGTTTTGTACTAGAATTCAGAGGATCAGATGAGGACATATTAAATGCTCGGCGAGGTGAATTGTCAAACTTCAACGAAGACATTCATTCTGGAGGAGAAACTTCGACAGAGAAGGACATAGGAGAGGAGCAAAAATGTTCAGGAATAGAGATAGATAGATGTTCTACTGATCAACCAAAATGCTATTTGCGACGTGAAGTTCCAAGGTCACTTGGATATGTGGAAAAAAAAAGTACATGTCATGGAGATTTGAGTGAGTTAGGTAGAACGAATATTGAGGTTGATGCTCCCCATGGAGATGGATGGCCTGCTGATGTTATTGACAGAGATCGAAGTTCTACTGATCAATTAAAATGTTATTTGCCACATGAAGCTACAGAATCTCTGAGAAAGGTAGAAGAGCACAATGCATCTCACGAACATTTGAATGAGTCATTTGAAACAAATATTGAGGCTGTTGTTCATCAGAATTATAGAGGGAAACCAAGAGGGGGTGGTGTAAAAAGACAGAAACCAAGAAGGATTATTGGTAGTGGGCAATCGCGGCAGACTAAATGTCTTGTAGATGATGGCAGTAAAAATTGTCAAAAAAAGAGTAATGAGAAGCAGCAAAAAGGTTTTCTTCAGGATCAGTGTTTTGTGATAGAATCCAGTGCATCAGAAGATCACATATTAAATGTTCAGGAAGGTGATTTTTTATGTTCTAGTAGAGATCTTCCTTATGGTGCAGGAATTGGAAGAGAAGAAAACACCAAACAGGAGCAAGAGTCTGTAGCATTTGAGAAAGATCGACTGTCTGATGTTTTAAAACCATCAGGGAGAGTTGAAGAAAAAAACAAAGGTGATGGACATTCGAATGAGTTATGTATAACAAACATTGAAGATGAGAAAGCCCAAAATAAACAATGGGGAAAGAGAGGGATTGGCATAGAAAGGCATCAACCTGGGAAAGTTTGGGACAACACGCAATTAGAGCATGTAAAATATCCTGTATTTGGTAGCGGTCGGCATGGCTCAAAAAGAAGGAATAATAGAGAGGGGAAAGTTGTCATTTACAATAGTGACTCTATAGTAGAGAACAGAGGATCAGATGAGAATGGATCAAGTGTGCAGGAAAGTGACTTTTTATGTTTTAATGGAGATCTTCATTCTGGAGGAGGAATTGGGGGTCAGAAGATTATTGATGAGGAACATGACTGTCTGAAATCTGAAAGAGATCAATGTCCAATAGATAAGTCAAAATGGCATTTGCCTTGTGATTCTCCAAAATCATCAATAAAAGTAGAAGAAAAAAATTTGACCCAAAGACATTCTAGTGAAGAGACAATCTGCACATTTATAAATGAAGCTAAATCCCATGATAGCAGCTCAATTAAAATGGATGCATCTCAGGAAGTTTGCGAAGAGAGTACCCATCATATTTGTGATGTGCGCCAAAAAAAAAAAATTGTTAGTTGTGAACAACTAGCTGCGATCTCTGTGCAGGTTGGCAGTAGTTTAAAACAACCCGAAGAGTGTAGAACAAATACACAGGCCATTGTTGGAACTGTTCTCGAGATGGAGAAGAGTGATGCTAATATGGGATTGGAACCTGCATTTGCTCAGGGTGTTCCTGTTTCTTTGCGGAATTTACAGTACCGCAAATATATTGAGCAAGAAAATGCGTTACTTGATATTAAAGAAGGGTCACTTGAGCCAAGCACTGTGATGTTGCAGGATGAAACAAGAAGCTATCATAATGAAATAGTGACAACAAATATAGATTTGAAGGGGTGTGGATTATCAGGGATGAGAATGGAAGTTGCAGATCCTCTTACAACAGAACACAGGGATAATGATTTGCATGATACAGTTTCAGCAACATCACATGGCAACATAACAAAAACATTTGCAAAGCAGGAACCAGGTAAAAGGAAAGGAAATGTAAAAGAGAAATTTAAAAGTAAGCCAAGATTGTCCACAACAGGTTTGGGAGTTGCAGAAGTAACGCTTGGAGGTTTAAATCTAAGTCAGGATGAACAAACTGTGAGGAAAGTGACAAAAAGCAGATGTAAGAAGACAGTGATAAGGGCTAGGACCCAAGGCAGGAAATCCAATTTGAAAAATCGAAGGAGTCTTTTGTATCGTGATGGTAATGATCAGGTGGTAGTTGATGAGGGTGTGCTCCCCAGAGAAGCAGAGAGAAATTCTAATTGTGAGATACAGGAAACTTTCAACGGTGAGGGGATGCAAACATGCGTTAGAGAAGAGTCCATTGTGAGTGCAAAAATAGAAACATTAGCACCTCGTGGTAAAGGCCAAGAGAGGAAAAATCTAAAAAATTGCAGAAGAGGCAACATAAAAACAGAATCCATGTGTAGTAGTGTAATGTGTGAGAGCAAGAGAAAAGCTACCAGACAAACAAATAACAATAGTGAGAAAAAACTGTTACGTGGTAAGAGCAGACAAGTTTGTAATGGATTGCAGAGTTCGACAAAAAGTAATGGTAAACCTGGTAAAGGTTTGGATAGCTTGTTGAGTAAGAATGGTTTCAGCAATCAGGAAACATCACAGGGCAAGGCAGTCAGTGCGGACTTAAGTGGAATGAAGGGTCAATCAGATTCTTGCACTGATGCTGCCTCATCTCTGAAGCTAGCAGACACCTCAACAAATGAAGAAGACAAACATGGATTTTCAAGTTGCAATCATGATTCTGAAGATAAAAATGCCATAGAAACTTATTTCCCTGAGAGACAAGGGATAGCAGGATGCAACAATGAAGCAGCTGGAGAGGATGTTTCGAGTAATGTTAATAAGGGAGAAGCAAACAGAACTTTAAATATGATAAAATATGATGGGAGTGTAGAGAGAGGCTGTGGATCACCAAGAGTGGGATGGGTGGCATGTGATGATTGTCAGAAGTGGCGCTGCATAGCTGTGGAGCTTATTGATGCTATTCGCGAAACCAATTGTAAATGGTAACTTTCAATTTCTCTCTTGAAGTTGATAATATAATAATCCTTCTGAGATAAATGTTATGTTGGTATGTTGATAAGTGAGAAAAAATGCATGGGCCCACAAGTGTGTGTCTACATGTCTATTTGTATATCTACAGATTCCTGTGGAACTTGTTGCCTGTAGTGGCCATCCACTGCTAACAAACAAATCCAGACTATACTCAAATGAAACAGCAATATTCTTTTTGCTGTTAAGCAATGCATATTTGATTAATTAGGCTATTAGTGAGTTCATAAACAGAAACAGTTTCCTTTGAATATATTCCATCGATTCATTTCCTTGCATTACACCTCATTTACACTCAATTCTTTCCTTCATCCATCTTTAGATTACAAATGAGAGTGTGTGTCTTCGGGATATGTTGGACTTATTGCAAATTCATCAAAAGGGATTGGTGGCGATGTCTTGTGCTGATTGCCAACAATCCTTGGTGCTAACATGTTCTGAACAAAAACATTGTTAAGATCTTCCCTAGTTTCCAACATCACAATTCATTGGCATATCATGCATGGACTATACAAAGGAGAGCATTCTTGAATCCCTTTGCCAATCCCATTTCAAGATACACTGGCACAAGGGCAAGCCAACACAAGAACACCTTGATATCAAGACTGTTTTATCTTTTTTCCAACTTTAATATTGGAAAAGAGTGCCATTAGGACGGCTTTTGTCAGAACTGTATCCAGTCCTCAAGCACAAGTCCATGTCGGAATGGTGTCATCATTGCAACAAGCCAGCCCACTGGTGCAAAAGCCGTTGCAAATAAATTTGTTCACTTGCCAATCAGGCATTGATATAACAAGCATTGTGCCAAGGCTGATCCTTTGATAATTGATATTAATCCTATGATGCATTGCAATGCATAGGCCTGCACTAGTAGTGCGTGCAAGCAGACAATAAAACAACAGCCATTTTAGTTCATCTCCGCTTCATAATGATTTCCTTTCCAATGGACACCAACTCTCACCAAGGCTTAGGAAACAAGTTTGCAAGCCAAATAATGACTTCTGCATCAATACTGAGCATAACACCCAACTTCTCAAACCTAAGATACCGATTCTTAGCAAAAATCTCTGGGTCTGGGTTCTGATTCTGCCCTGGTCCTGGTTGGAGCCTGATTCCGCTTGGGTTCCTCCCGGGTCCTTCCCAGGTGGCTGGGTCCTCTGTGGGTCCTGCCACGAAGGACCCAGCCAGCTGGGAAGGACACAGGAGGAATCCACGGGGGACCCAGACGGACCTGGGACAACCAAGGCTTGTAATTTGAATTTTTATTGTGTCATGACATTTTCACATTTTGAAACTTGAATCAGTTGAAACTTGAGTATTATCTTTTTTGCAAATCATGAATATGATATTAGTTATTACTTATTACATTTATGATATATGTATTATGAATATTTATTGGCATTGGCAATTATGGATTTATGATTTATGATTCATCATTTATGTATGGAAACTCACATTGTATATTTGTATGGATTGTATCATTGTAATAATCAATAATGGTAGTGATAGTTTATATATATATATATATCTGTGTGTGTGTGTGTGTGGACGTACCCGTACCCAAGGATTTATTATTATTTTTTTGCCGAATTTGTATCCGATTCCGTATCCGTATCCGTACCCACATTGGTAACTTAGTCTCAAACAAAAGGGCAGCAGGAAATCTTGTGTGAAAATTGACATCAGATTGATGCTTTCCATGTTGAGGTCATTTAAAGTCATGTATCCAAAGTTCTAACATGACATATCTGCCTCGATGCCAATGCACGAAACCATTGATTACGATTATGAATGATTGAAATCATTCGCTTCCTAAGTGTTATTTTTGTGCAATCACCATTTACATAAAGTTGTGATTTTTCACCATAGCATTGGAAATGAAAAGTACATAAAGAAATTGAACAAAAAACACAAAAAGAAGGTGAACAACTGTAAATTGACCTCCATGATCTCAAGTTTACCTTACCTTTTAAAAACTCATTTGAGTAAACAACAGCAAATTTTTGACTTGTTTCCAAATCACCAATTCACAAGAGGACACGCTCTGGCTCAATTGTAGAGCATTGCTGTACTACTGCAAGATGACAATGTGCTTTTGCAATGACCTTCTCACTTCGTCTGTACTATATACACTTTTAAGGCCACTATCCACTCTACCTAGACTTTGCCAGATCATATGACCATTTTTAGACGAAGAATTAGATGTTTCACTATGCTTATTTATGGTTCAATCTTGTTAGATACAGTTATAAACACCTATTGGAGGAGGTGAAATTTTATAGACAATATGTGAGCTGTTGCCTTTTCCTTTTGGGCAGTGTGTTTCTTGTTTCTTGTTTCCAATTTTGAATATTAATTGGTTTGGCAAATGTCAAACATATTTGTTTGCATTTTTTTATTTTGGTCCATGCCAAGTCTATTACGTTTTCCAAATCTAGGGTGAACAATTTCACAACTGTTACACTGTTCAAGATGACCCTTTGATCCTTTTCAGCATCTAAACTTGCCAAGGTTCCTTGGAGATCTGGACATCGCAGGCCTTTATTTGGTATATTTGCTTCTTTGCATGTCACTCTCTCATCCTAAGTTAGGTGGGTCTTTTTATGGGTGGGTTCATTGATTTTCTTGGGATCCCATCTTTTGTATGCTGGTGTCAATGATTTTCGTGGTCATAGAAATATATGAATAGATTAGATGTCTATGAAGGATATCTTAGATGGATTAGTCCCGATTAAATGCTTTGTTTTCCTGCCAAATATATCGAATCATTTTTTGCTTAGGGTGACTTAGGACATCGTAGGCCTAGACTGGTTTATAGGGATGAATGGGCTGTAGTCCTAGACAGTTATCACATGCATATGTCTGCCTAGTTGTGGGTGGCCTTATGATACAGAGATTTGAATCGAGTCTCTATTCAGGAATGCTACACTTTACCATTACACCACAACCTTTGGTACTAAATTTATCAAGTAGGGCATGCTGGAAACCTTATTAACTAATTAATTATTAATAGTTGTGTCCTTGTATGAATATTCACACCCCTTATCCAACCAATATATATATATATTATGTTCAATTAGCAATTTAATCATAATATGCTTTCTATATATTGACAAATATGTAAAACACATGTATTTTCTTTGACATGCCCACTATTATATTCTAACTGTGAACTCGCTGTATTTTGAAAGTCATTTTATTATTACCTATATGGGAGCTCCATTCTAGTTCATACATATTTGCTAGTAAATCCTTTTGCATTCTTTGGTACACTTGGTGTTAAAACTTAAAAATGTATAATATTATTAATAATTCGACATTACCTTGATCTCTTTTCTATCACAGGCAGTGGATGAAATATCTTGTCTTATACATGTGCTAGTGAAACAGCTCATCTGTTGGGGGTTCTGCTTTTACAGGACTTGTCAGGATAATCCAAATAAAGAATTTGCTGATTGTTCTATACCTCAAGAAAAGTCAAATGCGGAAATCAATGCAGATTTGAATATATCAGATGTCTCTTGTGAAGAGGGAGATTGCACTGGAGCACCAGGGATATCAAAGTATTCGGCATCCATGCAAGCCCGAGGTAGAATGCAAGGTCATTGCCAACTTGTTTGTTGAATTTTTCTTTTTTTGTACGTAGTTTTTTGGACATGACTTACTGATGGTCAAGTCTTGTATCTTGCTATTTTGTAACAGATCCTCATCAAGCGTTTTGGACGCTTATCAAGCACAATAGGATTTTACATCGTAGCCGTAAAACTCAGGCAATTGATGAGGTCAGCTTGCTTGCATTTGAAGAATTTAGAATTTCCAGGCCTTTAAAAGATTAATTTCCTTTATTTCTTCTCATGTTTGGTGCATTGACAAAGGAATTCAAGGGTTCACTGTGCTCACTGATCATCTCCAAGGTACTCTCCCATTGGTTGAGCTATCTATGCATTGATGCATCTATCCATCCGTTATATATAGATAATAGGACTGATGACCAACATCATGTAAATAATGGATGGCTGGACCAGCCCCTTGATATCAAGAGACAATTAAAAGTAGAGTTGCCTTGGTTCACAACTATACTGTAGCTTAGACTTAATTTATTCTATTTTATGGTGGGGTAAACTTTGAACCCCACTTTGAGATAGGCAATAAGCAACCTGGTAACCATATTAGGGTTGGGTGCTGCTGTGATCGGACCACATTGTAGTAATTGGTTGGTCACCATATCGGGGTTGGGTATTGCTGCGTCCCAACAACACTGCAATAATTAGTTGGACCATCAAATACAACAACACACACCAACCGCCATTGGCAACATGGATGCACAACTTACAGACCGTGCCATGTCAGATACGTTCTGACAGCCATGAATGTGGCTTGGGATCGACAACAGTTGGTTATGGACTCCCTAATGCCCATGGAGGGCTCTCCCAACTGTCTTTCTTCTCAGTTCCCAAATCCTAAGCACCCAGATCTTAAGCTCCAATTTTTGATATCCACACTCAGTTAAGGCATTCACCATTGCTTCTCCTAATGCTGTTGGCTGTCTCTGTCTTCCCTTCCCTTTGCTCATTGTCTCCTTCCACTTCCCCCTTTTTAACATTCCTGGATCCTCCACTTACCTCTCTTCTCTTTCCCCATAGAATCCATTATTTTCTGTTTATTTCTCTCAACTATTATACATCTTCGTGCCACTTTCCAGAAACCACTTGTTTGTATTTAATTCTTTGTACAGTGTCCGTTGCCATCTGCAGCCATTATAACTAAAATCATCATTCTACAAACCTGTCACCCACATCCTTTTAATCATGACGTAGCTCTTTTCTCATTTGGTCAAATCACACCACCCTTTATCAGGTAATAGTTCTAGTATTATGATATTATTATTTTTATTAGAATTCTTTATTTGTTAATTCTTAACATTTCTCATTTCCCATTCCATTTCTTTACCATTTTCCTCCCCTTATATTTAAGAAGCTAAGTTGGAAAACCTTTATACTTTTCCTCATCCTGATGATAGATCACTGAGTTTGATTTGAAATTTTGATTCAAAAACATTTACATAGTTATTACCAGAAGCTCTTTCAGTTTTCGCTAATATGAACTGTGGAAATCGAATGTTTTTAATTTCTACGTTATAATAATTTAAAAAAATGGTTGGTGTGACAATTGATCACGTAGGTCCAATAACACATGACCTTACTGTTATTTTAGTACTTTCAAATTGAATAAAACTCAGAAAATCAGAATTAGTTTAAACTAGGTTAATTAATTTATTGTTTTCCAGATTTAAGCATAGTAAAGGAAATGAAATACAAAAGGACAAAGCACAGTTACCCTGGGAAAACCTCCTAGGAGGAAAAACCCAGCCAAAGAGATCCTCGGATCTGATTATAGATTATGGTAATGCAATTGTTACAACACTTATCTCAAGAACTTGTAGAAGTAGATGTTGCTGTCACAGAAAGAATGGCAGATTGCTTCAATGTCATGTGTGTGTTTGTTGCTGATAGCTTGCTCCTTCTTTTAACCCAGATTTACAGATCCTCAAGAACTTTGCACAATCTTAACTAAGCTCGCCTCCTTCTAATGATGTAATTCACGCCTCAACTTGAAGACTTTCTTCCTGAAGTTCGCATTCTCCAGACTTGTGTAGTTCGCATTCTCCAGACTTGTGTATTTCGCATGAAGTTAGTGCTGCTATATGATTGTTTGAGGTGAGAGTTGAATGCTTTATTTATATAAGGAGCGAACCCCTTTTAGCATGTCGGCTTTTGCAAAATAGAACCCTTTTAATTATTTAATTTACTAATTGCTTAATGCGAAGTTAGGATAGGTCCTATCATGAGGCGTGAATGTTTTAGTGTAGCGTGGAGGTGAGATGTGGAGGTTTAGGGCCCAGCCCTTATGCGTTGGAGGTTTAGGGCCCAACCCTAATTACAAACAACACTTACAAAACTATGATTAATTCAAAAGTTAAATTGAGGCAATAGGAAAAGTACATGCATAACATTCCTTTATTAAGGAACTGCTATATTAACAGTTATATACAATGACAGCAGGCCATGTGATGATTGACCCTGCCGTCAGTCTTGATCAAATGTTTTTGTTATCTGCTACTCCTACTAATTGTGAAATGCAGTGAAATATATTATTTAGGGTTTTCATCATACGTTCCATGATAAAAAAGTTAACAAAATGCACTGAAATTTTCATCCGCCAGTGGAATTGTAGCAAAAATGCTTTGTATTGTTGGAATAAAAAAGGTACGCTCATTGATTGCTCTAAACAAATCCACCTCAAAAAGTGTGGACTTTACCCAATTCCACAGGCGTTTCTGTACTCAAATCTGATTTGGAAATGCATCATACGTGGGTATGCAAGGATTTACTGATTATTCAGTAATGTAGGTTAGGGGCATAACATGGGCTCCTTGTTGAGATTGACATCAACTTTATGTACTTAGGTGACAGCTGCGGATGTGGCTGATGTGACCTAGTGATATTATGCACAACATAGAAACAATACCTGGGAAAATCCTATTATTAACTGTGCCTTTGCTGATTTGAACCAAGAGCATGGTTTATTCTTGAAAAATTGCAGGTAATTAAGAAATCCAAGAAGCGCCTGTGGCTTATTCAATAACCCATAAATAAATCACATGTTATTGAATAGCCTATGTTTTTCTCTGGTTTGTAAAAAATTGCCAGCCTTAATATCAAACAATTTTAAAGCACAGATAAACAAGAGAATCTGCTGATGAAGGTTTTTGAACTATTTTCAACATCAGAAAATTAGGGCACATACCAGTCATTGCTGCATTTAACTTTCAATGTTCCTTCTTGTTGGAAGACGTAATTTCTCCCGCCCAATTGTAAACATTAAATGAGAAAGACAAGACTATTTTGGGCATGTTGGCCTAATGAGGCATCATGTAAAGTCTGTGTATCAGCTGTTCAGCTGATCATGTAAGGTAAATGCATTCTGGGCAGATGTAATGATTGTAATCAATGGACTAATGAGGAGTTAAAGTGCTGTAGCACTCAAATCAATTTGGTAAGAGATTCATGTTTGATGTGTTTATATTTTGTATCTTGAATTTGTGTTGATAATATCAGAGAAACGAGAATCGCCTGGACTCGCCCAAACTCGGTGAGTCCAGGTCTGAGTCATGCCTCCTGAGTCTGCAGAGCTCGGACTCGGACTCTGACTCGGCCGAGTCCAGGAGGCAAAATCGCCAGACTCGCCAAGTCGGTGAGTCCCGTGCCTGAAACTCGGCCACAATTTGCGTTTATGCTACAATTTGCATTTATGCTTATGTGATTGATGTATACTTGTGTATGTAATCAAATGAGCCGAGTTTGATGATGTTATTGTGTCTTTAAGGTGTATTCAATAAAGGGTGCATGAAACAAGTTTTAAATCTTTAAAAATCTCTAAATTTCTTGATTTCTTCACTTTCCCGAGTCCAGCCGAGTCTGATACCGAGTCACGAGTCCGAGTCCGAGTCCGAGTTGGCCTTGCCAAGTCCGAGTCCCGTTTCTTTGGTTGATATATGATATCCATCCACCACCATCAAAGTGATATCAGAGCACGGCTTAGAGACGTTGCAGAAGTTTGAGCCGGAGCAGGTTCATGAAGAGATCACAGGTGAGTGAAGTTGTAGAAGGAAACAAGATAGCAGATTTGATGTTCAAATGCATATGCCAGAGCTATTAGAGAGGAGAAAGGAATCGTTGTTAACCATGATACTGGGTTCGCCTGTTGCAAGGCCAGATCTGGGTTCGGATCACACTGGATCCAGGTAGTGGTCCAGTTTGCTTGCAAGTCCCGGTAGGGTTCTGCAGTTCGGCCAAAAAACGATTTTTACATACCGGCAGGGGCCTAATTTAAAATCAGAGTTGAATGTTATTAATAATTGAGGGTTTTTGTTGTACTTTGCTACAATAGCAGTTATAAACTTAGGTCATTTGGATATGTAATGGTTTCATAATTTATTAATTTATTGTTGTTATATATCTGCTAGTTGCATCTGCACTCACATATAATCAAACCCCCCAATTTTTTTTTTCTATTGGTGAACCCACAAATGAATCCAATCCTGAAAACTTTTTTTAGCTGAACCCACAAACCAGATCCACGAACCCGAACCAGGATTAGTAGCAGAACTGGCAACTTAGGTTGTTAAAATAGGAAATCACCCAAGACATCAAAGGAAACTGGTAGGATTGAAGGAGAAGAACAAGGCCATTGTTTTGAAGCTCACAGAAGTTGCTGTAAGGATGATTCGTGCAGTTAAAGGAGTTGCTGCAATTTGTTAATCGACAGATCCAGTAGAAGTCACAGCTAAAAGAAGCTGGATTGCAGGTTTTAAGATGCTGCTGAAGGTGTGTTCAGCAGCTGCCATTGTTTTATGAGATTGCCAGGAGTAAGAAGGTAAATCATAATTCTCTATTTTATCATATATCTAGAAGTTTATATAGGCAGGGATAGTTTCCCAGACATCGATTGGGGAAGGAACTATTAAGAGGACAGCACTGTGAAAAGTAAGAAGTTGATCACAGTTTAATGAATGTAATCAAGGAGGAAGCTTCTGTCAAAAGAAATTACCAAAAAGAAGAAGTGAGATTGCAAAAGACAAAGGCCGCTCTAGCAAAGGCGAATCAACCAGTCATTGTTAAGGAAGTTTGAGACGCCAAGTCAAAAGGTCTAATAGAGGCTGTAAAGGGCGAATTAAAGAAGACAAAAGAGATCTATGAAAAATTTGAAGGAGAGTGAAGGTTTAAAAGAAATCCACAGACGAGAAGTTGCATGCAGATTGCTGGAAATGAACAGTAAATTACTGTTAAAAGAACAAAGTCATTGCCTTTTTTGAAGATGCTGCCACGATGAGAAGAGATAGGCTGCTAGGAAATATGGAGAAACACCACTACTTGAAAGGTAAGCTATAGAATTCCCAAAATAAATTGGGTATTTAGGCCAGTCATGTATGATTTCGGGGATTTAGAGTTTTCATGTAAGAAATTGTGATTGTGAGCTGCTCATGAAATGCATTTTGGGATTGTAAGGTGATTGTGTCATGCATTTCAGACTTATGATGAGCATACAATGCATTGAGGATTGCTTTCAAGGATTTCAGGTGCTTATACACAGAAAATTTCGTGAATTTATATGGCTCATGTATAAGAATTTTTTGTGTATTCCATGAGTGGATGCACAAACAATCTCAGATTTTGATTATACCTTGCATTACCTTGCAGAAAATTGATGAGCTCATTTGATGGATGGCAGGATTTTGGCTTAGCCATGTATTGATTCTAAAGGTCGGACTTAGGCAATGCTTGTGTATAAAACACAAGCGTGGGAATCCTCTATAGTCACACATTGAATTACCCAAGATAAGGTTGGGTTTTGAGGATGCTGGCACATTGAAACTCCCAAAGGTCGGATTTCCTGTATGCTTATGCATTCATCATAGAGCCGGACTTTACACACCTCTTGCACTAGGTCAAAGGGCGGAAACATACCCAATACTTGCGAAGATTGAAAGCTACATTGGGCAAAATAGCAAGAGAACCTTGCAATTCCACCCCAAAATGATCAAAGCACCCCTATTCTTCTTACTCTTAATTTTGCATTTTGACAACTTTGCAAGATTGACAACATTGAGAACTTTTGAGAAGATTTTGCAACTTTCGCAATTTACCCTTCACTCCTAAGTCTTGACACTTAATCATGATTTCGGACTTGAAAGAAGACCTCTTGATTTGATCTCACCTATTTGACTCAAAACTTATCCTATCCCTAACTTACATGACTAACCTTCTCACAAGCAAAAGATTAAAGCTATGAAACTATTGCCAAGCCAAGACAACTACGTAACACACTAAGCTAGGAAAGTGAAAAGAGGGGGTCCTGTTGTGACGTCTTCACACATCACCCCATTGCAAATGGGGACCCCCCCACTTTTCGCTTTTTAGAGTAGAAGTTTTGCCTAGTTTCCTAGTGTTTGCCTTTGTCGATGAGAGGGTTTTTTGAATTTTGAATAGGGATCAAGTTGCAAACGTTGATATTTTAATGATCCTAAATTTTGTCAAGTATTGACCTTTTGAGCGTTAACGTGTTTTTAAACATGCGCATCGGTGATTTTAAAGTGCCAAGGTATTCCTAGACCTTTCGGAGTTGTTTTCTCGCTCCTAGGTATTATTTAAGTCAATTTCGCACTTTATTCCAATATTTTCTTAGCGTTTTGCTCTTTTTTTTGGAAAATTAGCCTAAGTCTAGTTTAAATTTAATGTTTCTAAGTGATTTTGAGTGATTAAATGATAAAATCCTGAGGGAAATTCATATTCCAAGGGTTAAAGGGTCAAATTCCATGCTAGAGGTGCTTTTCCCTTCACATTCTAGACTACCCAACCCATTCCCCCACTCAAAATCCACACTACACATGGGTTTCCCTTGGAATCCATACTGGCTACTATTTTCCCCCACTGTTTATCTAGACTGCCATCGAATTTCCCCTGGGAGTGCTAAAATTTGGCTAAGTGTCAGGATTTATCCAGACTGCCATCGATTTTCCACCAGGAGTGCGGATTGGAATGCAGACAACGTTGAGGATGATTCCATGCCTAGGTTGATTTTCCACCAGGATATTTGTGACAACTAAGTGTGGACTTTTGTCCGGATTTTCATCTAGACAGAGGTTGATTTTCCACTAGGAATATTTTGAAGTGTTTTGAGTCTGGATTTTCATCCAGACTGAGGTCGAAATTCCACCAGGGAGGTTTTTTCCAAGTTAAGTGAGTTTGGAGTGTGGATTTTTGAATCCAGATTGCCATCGAATTTCCCCTGGGGGTGATTTTTTGCAAGTAGAGTGTATTTTTGTCTAGATTTTTGTCCAAGCTCATATCGATTTTCACCTGGAGGCTTTTGTGTGCAATTTTGATGAATTTATGCATGGATTTTTGTCCAAGCTAAGGTTGAATTTCCCTTATGGGGTAAATTTTGACACTTAAATGATTTTTAAAGGGATTTTTCAATCCCAACCCAAGTCGATTTTCCCTTGGAGGCTTAATTTGGATTTAAATTGCAATATTTAATTAATGAGCCCCATTTTTAATTGCTTTTAAATAATGATTAACGATTATTTAAAATTTTAAAAGCAAAAAATTAAATAACTTGCAATAATCATTTAATATTTTGAACCTTCCAGAAGCAAGATAGTTTTTACCAAGCAAGTATATATGCAAGTGTTTTATCCCACATTGCTTGTGTGGTGAAAGTGAAAGGTAAAAGCAAGTATATGAGAGGAGTCTCCAACATTATTTTATTATTAAATCTGCCAGGTGTCTCCATGAAAGGTGATTTTTCTCCCTTATTGGCGAATTTTGGCAAAGTGCTGAAGTGAAGTGTTGGGTTGAGGATTCTTTCCTCCATTTTTTCCAGCTTGGCTGTTCCAACCTCCATTGTTGCAGATCCGAGCTGCCATTGAAGACATTTTCAGAATTTTGGAATGGCGCCATAGCTGGGAAAATTTTTATTTTTATTTGGGAATGCTTTGTGCCGTTGTTTGGGGTGATTTTCTTCATGCTTGGTAGTTGCCATTATTTTCAGACCTTGTTGGGCACCATTGCTAGGAGTGATTTGACCTCCATTGTTGCCTGGGAACACATATTCAGAATTATTCTTCATTGCCTAGCTCATCCACACTAAGGCGATTTTGGTTAAGGGCTGTTTGGAGGAGTTTTCACTGCATTTTCAAGGGCTGCCATTGTTGTTACAGTCTGAAACTCCATAGTTGCAGGTTGTCTTAAGACTGATTTTCATTTCCAGCCACTTGCCAACTTGGAAAATTTTACTTGGGCGTCATTTCTTATGAGTTTTTTGGGCATTTGGTGGAGCTTCCATTGCTGATCTAAATCTGAAACTCCATTTTCAGATTTGTCTTCAGATTTAGATATTTTCTTACCAGCCCTTTGTTTGTGCCCAGATTTGACAAACTTCACTTTTAGAAGGTGAAATCCATCAAATACAGGTGTTTCCTATGACTGCGACAAGTTTAAATGATTGAATTATTGAAGTTGTAGGTTGTCTTCAGACATTGGGCAGCCATTCTTGGACCTTGGAAGGGTGTCTTCAGACTTTAAGAACTAAAAATCAGACTTTTCCACACCCTTTTCCAAGCATTTTCAGAATTGTGGTATACTTCCGGGCACCATTTTTTGACATTTTTCTGAGTATACCAGGTTGTCTTTAGACTGAAACTTCATTTCCAACCACATAGTTGTGCCCAGATGTGACCATTTCTGAGTTTTGAAGGTCAAAATAATTCAAATGCAAGCATGTGACATGGCTGTGACCACTTCCAGCCATTGATATTCACCATTTTCAGAGTGTCTTCAGACTTTTTGGAGCCATTTTCAGACTTTTAGAGGGTGTATTCAGACTTAAGAATCAGAAAATCTGACTTCAATACACCATTTTCTGAGTATTTTCAGACATTGGAGGGCGTATTCAGACTTTGTCCTCAGAAAATCAGACTTTTATTACAACTTTGATATCAAAAAATCAGTCACTTTCTGAGTGTTTTCAGACCTCCAAGTGATATTTCCAGACCTGGACATTCATTTTTGGGCTCCAAATACTTGATTTTCTGAGTTTACATGGGTGTCTTCAGACTTAGCAATTATGATCAGACTTATCCTAAGTCTGAAAATCGGTTTTTCTTAAGGAAAATCTTCCAGACTTTAATCCGGACCTTCATATTTTCCAGAATTGGTGTTACAATTTTCTAAGATACCTATCACATGTTGGGACAAATGTCGGGAACAAAGTCCTGATGGTGTCCGGATTTCCACTCCATGGAATGGTGATCCAGTCAACACAAGATTTTCAAGGAGAATGAGTCCGGGTAAGGGTCGGATTTCCACTGCAGGGCGGAATTACAAAGGAAGGAAGTTGTCCAGATAGGCATCAAATTTCCACCAAGTGAAGAATGGACAAGAATAATGCGGATGGTTTTGAGGAATGATTAGTCCATATGCGGATGAATTTATCACCAAGGTTGAAGTTAAGTTTATCATACTAGTGTTTGATTCAATGCTTATTTGTTTTGCAGGACTGTTACGAGGAAAGGAAGTACGATGATCAAGGCTTGAGGTGAAGGAGGATGCACGCAATGAGGATAAGGAAGATCAATACTTCAAAGATTGGATGGGGATTTTCGGATAGAGATTCCAGAAGGCGAAGGTGAGGACTAGATCAATCATGAAGAAGACTTCACTTTGATGGTGAACAAATGAAGGAAAGCAAGTTCAAGAAATGAACACAAAGGATTTTACATCAAGAAATCCAGAACTACATCAAGGAATTTGAATATCAAAGTGCGTCAAGGAAGGAAATATTTCAAGATTCCAAGATTGGGAAATTTTCCAAACATAAGGAGGGAACAGTTCATGGAATTCCTTAACATAAGGATGGAATGCAAAGTATCATAAAGGATTCCAAACATTGTGAAGATGAAGAATGTACAAGGCAAATTGGTTAAGTGTATAAGGCGAGCTGAGGTGGCATCCTAGTCACCACTTGTTCAATCAAAGGGTACCAAGTCAACATTCATTCAAGGAGGGAATAGGTGACACATGGCGCTACATCAAATATTATTTATCTTACCTACCCTCGTTTCTTATTGGCCAATGTAATGGTGGTTGTACAAACCCTAATTAGGGTTTTATCTTGTAATCTTGGCCGTTGATCTTGAATCAATCTGATCCATTCATTTCTTTTGAGGCTCTATATATGCCTCCTTGTCTCTCATTTGCAAGAGAGTTTTTGTAGAATTGTTGGTATATGCTACAGCTATTTGAATCCTAATCATTGTTCAATTGTTGGTGATTTTGCTCTTCAAGTGTTGTATTTGTATTCATGGTTCTCAATTCCTCCAAGTTAGATTAGAATTTAGATTAGAATTTATTTTCATGTATGTTAGATCGAGTGGAAGATTTGTTGAATTTATTTGCGTGGAATCCTTAGTCCATACCACTAGCCTCTTGCTGCTGGTAAGTGCGCCTTGTGTGGTCAACTGGAATTTGAGTAAGCATAACTTCAACTATTATGCGTCCGTTGATAAGCATCAACTTGGATGGTGTCTACGTTTGATGGTGATAGCCTGAAAATCTTTAAGTATACCTTAGACGATTGCACTAAGCTTGTGTCAATACCTGATTGTGAGACCTTGCCTGGTTTGATTCCACTAGATCCATTCATCATTTCCTACATTCCTAGGTTTAGAATAGATTTCCTAAATCCTATTCCTTTTGCTCATTTTTTAGTAAGAATCAAGTTTGGAGCTTCATTGCCAAATCCTAAGTTATCGGCATACTTATCCTAATCCATGATAAGATTGAGCGTTCATGTACAACGTAAGTCCCCTTGTGATTCCAGCATTATCACATCAAACCACTGAACTTATCCACAAGTCAAGACCTGACATTTCGTAACCTTGGAGTTGTCTCATTTGATCGCGAAGCATAGCATATGAGAGACTTTGTTCAAGAGAGGATAAGATACCTTGGTATTTTATTCTGTGTTAGCATGTGCATAAAAAACACATCAACAGGTCCCCATTTGCAATGGGGCGATGTGTGAAAATGTCACATCATGTCGGTGAAGGATTGCGCAAGGGAAAATAACATGAATTTTTTCAAATTGCCACTAAAGTAGATCATAGCATTTGGTATGAAAGAAGCCACTAGAGCTAATTGCAAAGTTACTCGTGACATTAAAGGGATTTGCAAGATCGCAAGTTTCATATGTGAAGTTGCAGCCAATGAGGAATTTTGGAGATCGCTGGATTTGGTAGAAGATAGAGGGGCATGGAAATAGGGAGAATTGCTGCTATCTTTGTGGAGATTGCCACTAGTAAAACCGTAGGTGAAGAAGCTAAGTTCACAGTCATTGTTTGTAGGAATCCACCACAAAAACATCAAAAATGTGAAAGGGAGAATATTGATCACAGGTGAGGTCGAAGATGACATTGCAACTCTTAAAAGAGTTGATTTTGAGAAATTAGAGCACCAAGAAGTGAAGAGATCAGGTAGATTTGGAAGAGGAGCAGAAAAGATGCAACCACAGCTATTGGAGAATTGGTCACACCAATGACATGAAATCTTGGAAGAATGGAGGCATATGAAGCTGCCGAGAGAAGGTAAATCACTTTAGCAAAATCAAGAAAAAGAAAATGAGTGTTTGAAGTCAAAGCCATTGGTATGTGAGGTGCCGTGTGAGGATATTGTGAAAATAATATTGGTTTCAATTTCATGAAAGGAATGGGATATGAAGGTAAAGGATTAGGAAAATATGGTCAAGGAATCACAGAGCATATTGAGCCAATAATGTGGGCAAAATATGAAGGTCATGGATATGTAACAGGTAAAGAAAATGATGTTACAAGTGTTATAGGTTCAAACAAATCAGCTTAAGGAACAAAGTGTGTGTAGTGTTCTACTTCTCATTGTAACAAGAAAGGACATACAAATGATGTGTTGGGATATTCATCCCTGTACTGTGTGGATTGAGAAATCTGCTGTATAGAGTGGAAAAATGACTTATGACAAGATGCATGAAAATGTATTGTGGATGGAGTTATGGACCAAATTGGTAGAAGATTATATGTATGGTCAAAAAGTTGTTCAAGTATAAAAATTCATGTTAGGAAAGATAGAAAAAAAGAGAGGTTTGGATGTTGTGTTGTAACGCATCATGCAAAATGGAAAGTTAAAATAGTGAGTGTACTTCTAGATTGAATGTTTTGAAGATTTGAAAACCAATTGTTTGAAACACTGCTGTAGGAGGCAGTTGGGGGAAGGCAAAAGAAAGGCATCATTGTTGAGAAAAAGATATGAAGATCTTAGAGATGGTTTGAAGCTATCATATAAGAAAAAGTTTGATCAAGTTTCAACATGTGGTTGAAACCAACAGAAAGAGAAGAAAAGGAGATTGTAGTCAGAAGCAAAGGAAATTTGTGGTAGAAATTAAGGGGGAGTGCTGGAAGATGTAATTTTTCCCACCCAATTGTTATAACTTATTACATCAGAAAACAAAATTAAAATAGAGTATTCTAGAAGCAATCTAGATAAAAGGAGTTTACCAAGGGCTCATGTATATGCTAGACAAGTTTTAACACCTAGGTGTGTAATGAGCTCTGCAGTATCTGCTCGCTAGATTCCCTTTAGGTGATACATGGTTCCAAAACATCATCCTAGATTTTATCTTTTAAATAGTTTTTTAATCTGATTTGCATTGTTTTTCAATTTTCCAACTTTTCATTCTAATGAGAATCACCTGATCCTCTAGAAGAGTTGTGGCAGGCCCGAACATCAACTTCATAACTTTATTTGGTGATTATATTAATCAGAAACTAATTGCTGTCTGCTACTTATCATCAAAGATTAGGACAAAAATTAGGTGGCCATCAAGATTATAACAGCTTTAGTGCTCTCGTTTTATTGTGTAGGAGCTAAATACATGCTGTTATTGAATTATCTATTTTACCATCAAGTTTGTACATTTTTATATAATGTACATTTTATGGTTTGCCATTGCAAACCACTTGAAGAACTCATCAAGATTATAGCCAGCTTTAGTGCCTTTATTTTCTTGTGTAGGACTCAAATGAAGGCTGTTATTGAATTATCTATTACACCATCAAGTTTGTACATTTGTATATCATGTAATTTGGCTTGTTTTAACAGATTATGGTTTGCCATTGCAAACCTCCTGAAGATGGGAGCTATGGTTGTGGAGATGAATGCCTGAATCGAATGCTTAATATTGAATGTGTCAAAGAGGCATGCCCATGTGGGGATCTGTGTTCAAATCAGCAGGTAAGTTTTAGTGTTACATTATTTTTGATAGCTGGTGCGATGGTAGATTGAAAATAATCATCTGCTCTTGCATATGTTTTAATGCAGTTCCAGAAAAGACTATATGCTGAAGTTAAGTTGTTGCGCTGTGGGAGGAAAGGTTTTGGGTTACAAGTACTTCAAGAAGTAACAAAGGGATTATTTATCATTGAATATGTTGGAGAGGTTAGTATCTCCATGGAAAGATACATTTGCATTGCACTACTGTTGACATTGACA
This sequence comes from Cryptomeria japonica, assembly GCF_030272615.1. Classification (NCBI taxonomy): domain Eukaryota; kingdom Viridiplantae; phylum Streptophyta; class Pinopsida; order Cupressales; family Cupressaceae; genus Cryptomeria; species Cryptomeria japonica. The sequence goes on from NC_081409.1 coordinate 225,014,800, forward strand.
GGACAAAAATTCTTAAATCTTTATAGTTAATGTTTTGGACATGTCAAGAAATGGTTATACTTAGTTACCTAAAGAACATAATTCTTTTCAGAAATTTGGCTTTATAGTTAACTGAATGAACACTAATTTTACTATTGCCTAAAGCAGGTGCTAGACATGCAGGCATATAATGCTCGCCAAAAGGAATATGCTTTGAGAGGTCAAAGGCATTTCTATTTCATGACATTAGATAGCAACGAGGTTTGTTTCCTTTTATTGTTGAATGCAATTTCAGTGTCACTGATTCATGGGCTTGTTATCTAGTTTGAAATTGTTTTACTAGGGGAACATATTATCTTGTATAAGAATGTGATTAAATTTGATAGGCATGGTCTTTTTCTGAGCTGATTACTCCCTTGGTTTTTATGTGTATGTCTGGGAGCAATCAGTGTACTACTGGACATCTCCCTGGGTCTGGCTGGACATGTCGGATGTTGGGAATTATATGTCCTAAGTCTGTCTATAAGATTTAGCTATGAGATTATCACCATTTGCATGATTGATGTATATTTGTTAACATTGTTATTACTTGTCAAACCTGTAATCTATATATATTATTTTTGAGACAATTGAAATGTCAATGTGTGTCACCATTTGAAGACCATTTATTTCGTTTAATATTTATTTTGCAGCAAAAAGTGGTACTTGAGGAGTTTGTTAGGACTGTTAAATTGATGTTTCCCTTAATCCAGTTGTAATTGGGATAGTGAAGAATGGGGTTCTTATATGAAAGGAAGAAGTTTCTTTATGCAAAGAGGGAAGCATTTAGGACAACACACAAATAGAACATGAAAGTCATGAGCCCATTTGATAATTATTCAATATTGAAAAGATTGCAGATGCTTAAAGTGCATCTATATGAAAATGTGTCAAAGATAGGGGTTTGAACTGCCTGAGTTGGACCGGAAATGCCCACTTTGTTATTGCTATGTAATGAGAGTTTGTAAGGAAGACTTGTGAGGAGAAATAAGGAAATGTATGAATGCATTTTTTAATTTTTTTTTTTATAAGTCATCAAATGCAACTCCTACCTGAGAATCAGTGCTTTGTTTAAAATTGCTTCCGCTGCCTGCTTGACCATTCAATGTGTTGGCTTGCAAAACTTCAGCTCCTCTCCTTTAGCACTATTAATAAATTGAGAGAGAAGGGAACAAGATGTATGAGGCAAAGAGATGGACAAATCAACAAGGTGATGACAGTTTTGGGTCAATGTGTGGGATTAGGGCAAATTCTATTCTTCATGCTCTATAGAACCTAGGGGTATTCCCTTGAGGCCTCAACAAGATAAGTTAGATGTAAAGCCTTGGTCTTGACCAGCCATACCTTGATGGCAGCCGTGAGTAGACCAAAAGACCTCACATACAACAGATGTAAACAAGCATGCATATGCATCCAAGTATGTAACTGGTCGCATTTCATAATATGAATCCCCTTATCTTTTCTTACACATCGTTTATCTCATCAATATAGCCTTTTAAAGATTTATTTGACACCAACTTGCTATCAGTGTTTATTATTAAAGCAGTGGAATAGGACAAACTAAAAAGATGGCAACCATTATAAACCAGAAGTTAAGCAAGCATGGCAGCCATGAGTAGACCAAAAGACCTCACATACAACAGATGTAAACATGCATGCATATGCATCCAACTATGTAACTGGTTGCATTTCATAAGATGAATCCCCTTATCTTTTCTTACACATCTTGCATCTCATCAATATAGCCTTTCAAAGATTTATTTGACACCAACTTGCTATCAGTGTTTATTATTAAAGCAGTGGAATGCAACAAACTAAAAAGATGGCAAACGTTATAAACCAGAAGTTAAGCACATAGGCATGACGACAAACTAAACTACAACAAAATAGAAAGATGTTATAATGAAAATGATTAGAATCTAAAGCAATTTGACCAGTGCCAAATCCATTGGGAAACAATCACAACATGCAAGAAAGAAAGAGAGTCATATGGGATTGTAATAGAATCATAAAACTAGGAAATGTTTATTGTTAAAGCAATGCACTACAACAAACTAAAATGATGGGAAACATTATAAAACTTTTGTCAGCACATAGGCACGACAACAAACTAAACTACAACAAAATATAAAGGTATTTTAATGAAAATGATTAGAATCTAAATCAATTTGACAGGTGAAAAATCCATTAAGAAACAATCACAACATGCAAGAAAGAAAGACAAACATATGAGACTTCAATAGAATCATAAAAAGTAGGAAATGTTGGACACTCACACATTCTTAGTAATCAATCTTGAATCAGCAGTATCCCACATGCAAATGCTGTGACAATAATCACCTCCTGAATATATCAGACCAACAAATTTGTCAAGAGAGAATCAACAACTAGGTTTAAGATTCCCTGAAATATTACAGCTTGCCATGGAGATATGATCATGCAACTACCCAGCCTTAATACACTTTCCTACAACCCATGCTAACAAAATCTTTCCGTACAACATTGCACATAGAATAGTTGAGTTTGTAGAAAATTGAGTTAGCAACCAACACTTACAACATATTACAATGAAGTATTTATGTCCTTTCTACAACTTGTTGCTGTCTGGGAAAGTAGTAGTGTGTGCAAGTGAAAGTAATGAATATGTCAGAACAAATTCACATGACAATTTTCCTTGGATCAGTTGCAAGATAACCTACGGCAGTTGGGACATTCTTTTGCACCAGAGAAGTAACAAAAGGTACTAATTTTGGATGCCTGCAAGTTTGATCTTCATTTATGGTATATAGGCTATAAGATACCGGGCTTGTGTACTGGAGGCTGAAATTGGGGCTGGGTACGAGCCTGGTCCGGGTCGGAGCCAAGTGTGGCACTGGGTTTGCTGCTGGTTCGCCCCTGGTGGCCCTATAAAAATGGATCTTTTTTAATCGACTTTCTCCCGCACGTCGTAATTTGGTTGCAATAATTTTCTAGTTGCCCTATTTCAGCGCCATTTTCGTTGCTGTGTATGCCATTTTTGTGAACTTGTAATAGGGTGGGTTGAAAGTTTAATTGCTGCGCGTCAATAGACTCAATACTTAATGCCAGATATTGTGAGCAGTTTTTATCTAGTTTTTTAATTTATTTCTTTATTACTTCTAATTTTTTTTTTCATAAATATGATCCCTCGTGTATTCTAAATATTGTAATAATTACTAACCTATGGCTATAGCACGAAATATGTAATAACTTATGGCCATATGTATTAAAATGAAATAATTATAAATATTGTACCCATGTCTTTAATAATGTGAAGTAAAATATGTCATTTATTTTTTATTAATTTTTTTTTTGCACATATATATGTGTGTGTGTGTGTGTATGTATGTGTGTGTGTGGTGCAGGAGCACCTAGGCTACCATCAAGCCTCAGGTAAATTTTGAATCTTTTGTGTTTTGAAGTATGAAGGTTATAATAAGGTCTTGCAAGACCATATATGTTGTAATAAGGTCATTGAGACCAATGGTTTGTATGTTGAGTCCTAATGGGGGCCATGTTGGCACATATTGACAAAATTGGCCTAAAGTGGGAAATATGTCTCAATAGGTCAAATATGATGTTTGATGATGTCTAAGGGTCTCTGTGGATCTATTTGGACCTATTTGTGTCATTGTTGAGTCATAGAAATCATAGGTTGGGTCTAGGATTAAAGTTAGCCAAAGTTGTCAATATTGTCAAAAATTGTTCAATGCAACTTTTTGTGTTTAAAGGTGTGATTAGGTGTTGGTTAGTAATGAAAGATCAAATGTTGGTTCTAACTGTTGGGGAAGGCATGAATACCTTTACATAAGCCTTTCCACGGCCTCAGAAAAGGTTGATGTGTATTGGGAAGAAGACAATCGATAAAAAATTCATTGCTTACTGCACTTTTCCTGAGAACTCCCACGTAACAGTCTGTTCAAAGTTTCAAACTCATTATTCACCATTAAAATGCATTGATCCACCCCTGGAGTTGATTGTACATTGAAGGAGGGTGAATCTAGTTTAATTTGTCTTCTGTGGCATTTGATTTCATTAAGAATTTGAAGGGATATCTTATCTTTTGTAAAAACTGTCCAAAACCCTACCTAGGGTTGACAGTGAACAATAAAAATGGAAAACTCTCATGTTTTTTATTATCAGACCCCCAAAATGGGTGGAATCATGTATTTTAGTGCACTCTTTCATTTTATATTGGTTGCAGGTTTCCATGATGCATTTTGCTCATGCCCATTGATGTCAAAGTGCTGATTTGACAGTGCACAGTCTGAAAACACAGAGTTTTCATGAAGATTTGAATGATATAAAAGCAACAAAGGTGTTGAATGGTGTTGTAAGTGAAGAGAGGGATGAGGAGGGGTCCCTTGGCATGATCCAAGTGTGAAATTAACAAGGAAGGCAATTAATCCATGGGAGTTATGACTGTCTTAAACCTTTGAGTTGGCTGTCACAGTTTGACAGTGTGTTGCAAAATTACTGCATTTACATATTTAGAAGTGGATTTGGTGTTGGTTTGAGTGTCAAGGGTGTAGTAGGGTGGATCCCCATCCTCATAGTTTGTATTTTAAAGGTGGTAAGAAAAGAACAGTCCATTCAAACATGACTGTCCCTGTCTACTACATGACTGTCCCAAAGCACATTTGACTGTCCTAATAAGCAATGTGTTGATTGTGAATGAAGGGTAACCATGTTGGGTAGGTTGGGTGGGTATAGAGTCAAGAGTAAGAGTGTTGTGAAGTCCTTGAGGGAATTTCCAAGAGTATATGTGGCTAGAGTAGTCTTTGTATGTTGGAATGGAGTTTGGAGTCCTAATTGGGTATGGTGTTGAGTGAGTGACTAGTAGGGAGACTTGTGGTGTTTGAATGTTGAACGGTTTAGATTTGGTTTCATACAAGTTGATGAGGGCTATTTGTGCATGTTCCAATGAGTGGTTGAGGACTAAGAAGCATGAGGGTGTTTTAATGTATTATAACCTTGTGAGTACTCACAACCTTGTGAGGGGTCTTGTGAGGTTTTAGAGGGTTATCACATTATTGTATAGGTGAGTTGGGAGAAAGATCTCCCCTATTGGTTGAGTTCCTTGGATGCTCTGCATCAGTATGTATGTATGTATGGACATATGCATGCCTGTACCCAAGGAATTTTTTTTGATGTACCCACGAATCCATACCCAAATCAAGTGCCACACCCAACACATCGTATCTACAATTTTCTCATCATCTTCACAGAGCCTTGCATTTGGATCTCTGTCTTTAAGATATTCAATGGCATTCAAGAGAGGTTTGGTAGGTTGTAGATCTCCATCACATTCAACTTAGGCTAATAGTGGCATGCTAATAGTGAAACTTTGGTAGAACAAATGCTCTTTGATAGGAAAAGGGATTTGAGTGAGAGATCAAAAAATTATTGGATTAACTTGGAGCTATAGTTGGACTCCTAATAGCAAGTAATTGAAATTTTATTGTAGGGGCAAAAACAAGATAAGGGTAATATCTTAAGTTGGAATGTTTTTACATTTTTTTGATTCCTCTTGAAAAGTTCTGCAATTTAATAGAAACATCACCTTATTTTGAGTCCATATGCAGAATTATGACCTCTACAAGTAGCAAGATACTGCATTAGTGGTAGATATGAGTGGGATTGAAATAGTCTTACTAGTTTGATGGAGGTTGAGTACGCCATTAATGGAATATGACACAATTGATGTTTTCAGCTGTGTTCTTCATAGAGGACAAAATGATAGAACTGAAGATTCATCCAATGAGCTTTATCGATTTCCTTCTGGTCTCTTCACATGGGTGATGTACTAGTTGGAAGGTTGTAGTTCATTATGTATAACTATGGGTGATGTACTAGATGGAATTGGGTGATTTCCTTTTGGTCTCTTCACATGGGTGATGTATTAGTTGGTCTCTTCACATCCTAATAGTATAACTATCCTAGATAATATGGTAATGGAAGGTTGTAGTTCATTATCATGAATTCGTAGGAGAACAAGACTATGCTTAGAATTGGAGTTAGACAACGTTCAAATGTCATAGTTACGAGACTCGAACTCGACAAGCGTGACTGGACTCGGACTCGGGACTCGTAAATATTTTTTAAATAAACCTTAAAGAGACAATAATATCATTAAATGGAAGCTAATTTGATCACTGACACAAGTATACATTGATCACATAAGTGTAAACACAAATTGTAGCTGAAGGAAATAGCACACTTGATATATAAATATTGTCAAACGTATGCAAAACTCATGGAATATGAAATCCATGACATCAAATTTGCCAAACAAATATCAAAACAATATCTACAGGTCTATAGCTCTAAGGAGCTTTCTTCCTTCCTATGAAGGTGTCTAAGGTAGGTCCTAGATGATGCAACAACCATAATAATTTTTGATCTATGAATATACAAAGATTTACAACAAGGGGTATGTATCATGTAGATTTTTATGATCACGATTCATCATTGGCCTATTACTTGCTTAGATTTATATTTTAATGAGTGTTTGGGGGCATCACCAAAACGAGGTTGAGGGTAACACTGCTCGTGGGGGTTCGAGGGTGAGAGAGTGAGAGAGAGGTAGAGAGAGGGAATAGAGTAAGAGTGATAGGGAGAGAGATAGGTCTAGACTTTAGGGGAGATAAAGAGAGTGAGATAGAGAGAACAAGAGAATGTTGATAGGAGTTTGCTGATTGTTGAATTTGACCAAGTCTGAAAATTTATAAGATCTAAAACCTAGATTTTGCATTATAACTACTAGAGATCTGAAACCACTCTCAAACATCTTGCCAATATATACATGAAATATAAAATGAATTTCAATATGTGTTTTTCCTTTCTTATACTTAAATGTTATCTTTCATTTATGTTTTGATGAAGAGATTGAGATTGACTTGAAGGCAAAGATGGGGAGTTAAATGTTATATTTCTTCTATATTCTGAGGGCGTGTCATTAACCAAAATTGCATTGAAATTTTGTGAGTTTTGTTTTGTTCTTATTTATTTTAAATTAAAATGGTCAAGTTTTAAAACACTTGGTTTTTGCCAGCCAAGTCTAGGTGATAGGACTCGCCTAGACTCAGCGAGTCTATCCCAAACTTGGTTGAGCTGCAAGCCCTTGGGACTCGTAGGGCTTGCCTTGGTTTGCGACTCGCCGAGTTTGGGCGAGTCTCGTATCGTTGGTCAGGATACTTGAATTGTTTCTTGGAGCTATCCAGAGGGGAGCGAGATTGTACAAATTGATGATTGTGGACTCGTTATTGGAGTTCTAGTTTGAAGCCTTAAAAGTTCAAATAAGTTTAGAACTTGTGAGCAGCAAAATATTGGAAATAAATCCATGTTGATGAACTTTTAATAGAATATCTGTGAAGTTATGGATCAGAGAAAGGAGTTTGTTTGAGATATCCTTTGTGCTTTCAGAGATGCATGATGTTTTTAAATTTAACTTCTTTGACCTTTCATTTTGTTTATAATGCTAGTTTTTTGTAATTTAACTTCTAAACATTATCATGCATTTAGAAGCCATTCCACAGCCACTCTTGTGCACCCAAAATCTAGCTTGATTTTTGCCATCCCTTGGAATGAACTGGAGAAAAGTCAGAGAAATATTGGATTAATGCTGCCTGTGGATATTATTTGTAGAACTAAACATGTTTCAGAATTACGATATTTGTTGTAGCCCTTTTCTGGTTGTCAATGGCCTTGGAAATGAATTGAAGTCAGAATTTGGCGCTTAAAATGTCATGTCTCCAATCCTCATCTTTTTAGTGGCAACACTTTCAGATGTGGCAATGCATACAGACATCTACAAGGCAGGTTCCTTTACTTGGTTTGAGTTAGGATCATAAATCAATCTTCAAAGCAATTTCAGTGAGTTGTTATGGATACGGACTTTCTTTTTGTCGTTTTTATCTTCAAGACTGGATTGCCTGAGAAAAGAGAGTATTGGATTAGTTAATACAATTGTAAATATCTTTAATCTGCTGGACATGTGTGTTTAACATATTGTATTGATATAATTCTTATTTGACTTGCTACAGTCAAGAAATTTCAGTCCTTTATGCATCTCGGTGGTAGAAAAGGCATATCAAATCGTACTTGATTTTCATATGAGAAAAAAAACCATATCTATGGCCATCCTTGTATCATGTAGTAGGTTAAATAATCAGTCTTCTTTCACAGAGTATCCATATTGTTTATACATTTTATGAGAGTACAGAGTTAAAAAACTATCAAGTTTGTTACATTATTCAATTGTAGGCTGTGGGTCTTCTTACATGAACAGTATTTTGCACATTGAACTTTATTTGGTTTGGTTGGATTTTCTTTTGGGTTCAATCTGGTCTATAAATAAAAAATTGCATGGTCTTATCTCTTTTGTAGGGAGTAGGTATATGTTTTGTTACATATTACTCTTTTTTGTCGATGGCCAATTTTCAATTACTTTCTGTCAGTTTGTTCAGAATAAGCTTTTATTTTGCATTTGTACTTATTTAACAATTGAAAAATTTCAGGTAATTGATGCTTGTGTGAAAGGAAACTTGGGGCGATTTATTAATCATAGTTGTGATCCTAACTGTCGGACGGAAAAGGTAAAGATGGATATTTGTTTTGTCCTAGGATGATATTGAAAGAAAGAAATATCAAGTATAGTGGGAACCATTATCTATGATTGTAAAGGTGCTTTGGGTTGTCTTTATGATCAATTCTTTAAGAGAATATTGGCTAAATAGCTGATTGGTTATATGTATTTTTTTAATTGTTCTTGAATCTTATCCAATGCTATGTGTTGACTCATAATTGCATATAATGCATTTAGTATTCACTGTAAATGGATTGAGGCTATCTATTAGAGAGATTAGTGCTATTGATTATTTTTCTTTATTTTTTTGAATACAAGGCATCAGTTTCTTTGTATAGTTTATATTGAAAAACACTATAATTTTCAAAAGTATTAGCATTATTACTGGATTTTTTTCCTTTAAAATGGAACCTAGAGTATAATTAAAAAATTGTAAATTATGAAATACATAATTTACTCAAGTGCTTGTATTCATGGTTCACAAACTTGGACTAAGAGAGTTCATGGCAAGCGCAAAATCTTCAACTCGGCAAAAACTCCACAATTTAAAAAATGCTCAAATTTGTTAAAAAACACAATTACAAAATGTTTCAAATGAGTCTATAAAATCATTTGGAAATGTTTTCTATTAGATTTGATTCTTGAATACATATGAATTTTAAAATCACATCATCATGCAAAGCCAAATAGTGGATACAATAACTAGCTGCTAATTTTGTGATTATATATTAACTTGCAATATCGATAATAATAATAAAAAATACTTATCTTAAAAAATATAGCAATTTGAACATGAATTTAAAAAAAAAACATGTAAAATTGAAATTCATTTAAATAATTTATTTAAAATATGGTTAATGGTATTGAATTAATGGATTTGGTAAAAATATGATAATCTCATTTTTAACCTTAAAATGTAAACTCTAAATTAAAAAAAAAAAACAAATTTTGTTTTTTGGAAAAATTTGATTCAAATCAGTGTAAATCATTATATTTTATTCAATCCACAAATTTAGACAAATTGAATTAATTCAATTCAACGACTGTACATTTGACATTCTAAAATAATAATAAATTTGAAATCAATTATGAAGTTAAATGCCTAAAAAAATAGGAACTAATTCGATGCAAATCCAAAATTCTAGAAATTTCTTCTTCAAATCTCCTAAAAACTCTTCCCAATTAGCTCTAGAATTCTTGCTTGTTGCTGTGTGTGCTGAGGAGGGGTGAATGAAGGGACTTAAAGGCACAAAACCACATTTTTTTCTACATTTTTTTTCCTATTTTTTTGTCTACGAAACACACATTTTTCCCCTGTGCAAACTGTGGCGAGTTTTCAGTTCTGATTCACTGAGTTTTGGTGAGAAATTTCCGATAACTCAAGTTTCCCTCCATGACTCACCATATAGACTCATTGAGTAAACCTTGAAAAAGCTTGTTCCAAAAAAAGAAACAAATGGTGAGAACTCGAAGACTTGCCGAGTATGTAAACTATGATGATAGATATGGGAAGATGCCTTTAATTTTACCAATATGAGTTTATTAGCACATGTTGTTTAAGAATTGCAGATCTGATAGTTAAAACGTGACAACAAAACAGGATATCTGTTTTATGTAAATTTTTAATTGGTGAAGCACTGTAAAATATTACATAGAATATGTGCGAAATTTCGCATTTTTCTAAATGTTATGAGCAACATCCTTTTGCAGGTTTTATTGTTTTTGTAGGAAAGTAGAAATAGATTTAGGGATTAAAGCTGTACAGGTTTGGTAGGACATGTGCTTGGTAACTTAATCTTCCTATTAAGTTCTAATATAATTCTTAAAGAATATGGTAAGATCTTTGTTGATAATCTTAAAATCTAGGATTTTTTTTTTCACATTTTTTGATTTTTGTTTATTGTAGTGGATGGTGAATGGAGAAGTTTGTATTGGGCTTTTTGCAATACGGGACATTAAGAAGGTACAATCCCCACCACCCTATTTTTCTTTCATGTCTTTTCTCATTGTTATTTTCTACGATTGTTTCACACACATATATCTACAGTTACACACACATGTTTGCATATATATAATAAATACATCTATACATAAACACACACATATGTATGTAGATGATATCTATACATGTACCCACATACCATATCTATATCACAAATTTTAGCTTTTCATGTACACTTTCATTGTAGAGGAAACTAAACATTTAAATTTAGACAAAAATGGATAAAATCGGGTATTGGAAATTTTGGAATGATGAAGATACTTGTTTAAATACATGAACAATTGGTAAGTCAGGCATTAATTGTTATAGAATCATTTCCCTAGTCCTGTGAGTGTATAGCAACAATTGAACATATAGAAGGGTAGTATGAAATAAACCTACTCAACGACTACAAAATGATTTGTAAGCATGTATACTAAATCCTAATGGTTGCTGTCACCAATCCTAGTGTAGTAACCCTTGACAAGTTCCCTTTTAATGTTCATCATAGACCCGCCATTGGGATTCCAGATCACAAATTTATGGCTCTAATCAACTCCACCATTTCCATCCTACACAACTCAGTATTATGCGTAAGGCACAAATATCCCATGTAAATATTAATGGATTACATAGCATCAAAATAATATCTTAATCCACAGGTATGCTATGAAATTTCCCTCCGTGGAGTAGATGGTAGTATGCTTAGAGCTGAAGAATGTAAGATCTCCCTATGGGAAAAAAGTAGATGCATAAATTTGATTTTTTGAATCTATGTCACTTTTTATATTTTCTTAGTTTGGTTTTTTAATACCAACTAGGAGATGTCATCACACCAACAATTTTTTGGGGTCTAGGGTCCCCTTAACCCTAGATACGTTCGCAACCAAAAAATAAAAATATAATGATGCTTTCATTTCATTGGGAAATCTCATAATAGGAAGTCTTTTTCATAGGGAAGCATTCAAATGACATTATGGTTAACATTAATTCTCCAATTATTCGTATTTAAGAGCTTGTAAACAGTAAAAGAATGGGGACTGTCGAGAGGCAGATAGTAGTTCAATACCAATTGAAATGAAACACATTGTAGACGGTTGTATTCAACTCCCAACTATATTGGATCATCAGCGGTATATTTCTTCTGAACTCTTGTGCCAAGTGTGTTTTTTAATCACTATGAGTATGCAATTAGTGGCTACTTGCAACTTCTTTGTGAACTGATTTTCCTTGAAGAGAGTGATGAGAACATTCGTATGCACTGTGCACTCACGAAGCAATATTTACTGATATCCTGAGCCGATGAATCTCCTATTCAAGTTTGTGCATACAAAAAAAAAGAACGCATTTTGATGGCAAGCGAGAAGATGATGCCTTTCTTACTCCAATATTGGTGTTTCAGGTATGGTGGCACAGTAGGGGACATCCCTTGGCTGTCATAAAAAAATGTCAAATCTTTGAAATGTTTCCAAAATGTTTTGCAGTAATAGAAAACACCACAGGGATGTTTGGTTGTCCCTGAGAGCTGGGGATGTCTGAGATGTCCTGGAGGCAGACAGACATCCTGAAAGCAAGGCAAGTTTATATAATATTTTAAAAACATTGACATTAAGAATGTTAAATACATCATGAGAGCATTATAACACCAGCAATAAATATATCATGACAGTAGTATAACAGCAATAAATGTAATCATGACAGCAGTGAAACAGCCACTGTAGTATACCAGCATTAAATATATCATGACTCAGATCCACAGCTAATAATATAACAGTTAACACTAACTAGAATAATTTGAATTTCTGATTTAATTAATGAAACTTTAACTCGAGTCTCAAACTTCAAGATTTTTGATATGGTATCATAGTTGGTTATTATTGTCAGTTGCAAAAGAGATTAAAGGTGCATTAGCCATAGTCTAGTACAGTGGTATTGTATGAGAAGTGCAGACAGGCAATTTTTGTTTTGGAATGTGGTTGGTTTGCGGGCTTCTGTAGACATCACCCAACATTGTTGTAACAGTGTCATGTTATATGGCTGCTGTTATATTGCTCTCTATTAACTCGTAGAATTGACTGTGTGTGTGTGTGTGTATTGCTGTCTCCAAAAAATGGTTCTTGGACTGCCGTGCCCAAAACATATACCCTGCTGTCCCCTTTGTCTTCTCCAAAACACCATGGAACATATTTCTGTTATTGTACCTTAAATGAGAAATAAAACAACTATGATTAAGTGTGAAAGCAATTCCACAGAAAAGGCTACTAGTACCTATAACATTTTGTTTTCTATCTTCTAAGGTTACCTCAGACCTCAGTCAAAGTGTTGAATATAATATTATGTGTTACTTATCTGAACTGGCCTTAACCATTTCATCTTGTGGGTCTTACTTTTTAAGCTTTCTGTTTTGGCGTTAAAGTTGCATTTTACTTTTATTATATAGTTCAATAATCTGCATTGAAGATAAATTAAGATTTTCGTACAGCACTTTTATAATACATATGCTTTCTTGTTTGCTTTTGTTGGGTTTGTCTTCATAAGTTATAATTTCTTCTCTTTGGGATACCATTTACTTCACCTGGTCCCAGTTTTCTTGTGAATGCTACAAATTGCTAAATCACTGCTTCAATATATTCGATAGTCAATTTGGTGAGATATTCTTCCATATCCCTGTTTTGGTTATCCTTATTATATTCTTAGTGTCATTTATTTCCTTTTTGCGTCTTTGACTTTCACATAGCTGGAAAGTATACTTTTCAATATGGGCGTTGAAGATTGATGAAATTTGAGAAGTGATGGTTCTATTTTATGGGATATTTCATTTACTTTTCAATTTGGTGAGATATTCTTTGTAATGTCCCCTAATGGGACCCTCTTATATTCTGACCTTGAATCACAATTTTAATGCATAGTGATTACAATAGAGGGACACTTTTGTCAACTAAGCTTGGTCTAGACCCTGCACAACAGAGTAGTCAACATTTCCATTATGCCTTGATAGACTATATTTTCAGCATTCTTATATATTGCAGAGTTATATGAAGGATTCAACAACCCTCTGTAATGCCCCCACTTTGGAATAGAATTTAATAATAAATAATATTAAAATACAAAAGAATCAAGGGTTACCTTGTTTCATACAGTGGACAACTTGTTTAGACTACAAGGACTGCCATAGACAAAGTTGGCATGCTATATTCAATGTTCATTACACTGTTGAATACAAGTTAAGTCATAGTTGGCAAGAAATGCCATTTTCATAATGCAAAAATAGGTATGATTCCTATTCAAGTACCCATGCTCACAAAGGTTCTATAATGGCCATGATGAATGCTTTATCAATGTTATGATATGAATATTCGAATTATATCTGTATTTTAAAAGATTTCCCTTTTCTTAACATCTGTCCCTTGCTGTCCCATCCCCGAAACTCAGTGGAGCTTAGTATATTTCTGAATTCTATTTTTATAAGGAATTTTTTGTTTTGTTTATTTTTTAGTCATTATAAGATTCTACCATAGGCGACATGCTGGGAGAAAATAAAAATGCTTTGGAAAATGTCTCCTAATGCATGGAGAGGATGCTGTCCAAAATTTGTGTACTAAGAATGCAAACCTGTCTCAAAGTTGTTGACCAGGGTCAGGAGATGATGCATCCCCCAGTTTCTATGAAGAGAGAGAGTAGATTTTTAATTAATAAGTAAGACTGGTTTTGAATTTATTTTAAAGAAGCTGGGTGAATTATTTTGAGTTCGAGGGTAGATATTTTATTTCTTTAGCTAATTGATTAGTGAACTCCATAATGATGATGACAAGGGGTTCTGAGTGAATTCATTTATATGTCTTATTACAAATACAATCATACATAAATGTGTTTTTTAATTTTTTAATTTTTGTTTTAGGTCAATTAATAAGATTTTATTTTGTTTTGGTCTTTGTTCATTAACATGCATTTGCTTTTAGTCACCTGGTTCCATTTTGTTGTTTGGATTGAATTGAGCAAATCCAGATGGTCCAGAAATCTGGTCAGATTCTGTATCTATGGTTGTAATGTTCAAAATTAATTATTATTGTATAATGCCATTTTTCTGTTAGTTTAATATTAATTTTATTCAATTGTTATTTTTTTGTGCTTTTAAAATCAGGTATGTTATTTCCTTACATGATGTCACTGATTCTTGTTTTCTGTTGGTCTACTTAATCTGATTTTCAGGGAGAGGAGCTCACATTTGATTACAACTATGTCCGAGTCTTTGGTGCTGCAGCAAAGAAGTGCGAGTGCAGTTCATCTGAGTGTAAAGGTTTTATTGGTGGTGACCAATCTACCCCAGCAATTGTTGTACCAAGTGAACCAGATGATGACTACCCAGTACCAGTGATGCTTAATGAGGAAAGTGAAAATGACAATGCTCAAAAGAATCTTGTGCGATCTCCTAAAGTACACAGTCTATCTGATAGTTTTGTACCAGAAGGACGCTCATTACAGCGTACTGAAAGAAAGGGCCAATGGACATCGGATCAACATGAAAAGCAGGTTGAAGTCTCTAGTAATCGTGATATGGATCGTTTGGTTGGTGTAACTGCTATAGGAAACATTACCAATATGAAGAAGTCTATGACTCAAACAAATTTAGGACGTTTTGAAGGAGGTATATAGAGCATTCAGGACATCAACATATATTTTAGATTTTACACTAATTATGGGTGGCTTCAACAGTTTCATTATATTTCATCTTCTGCTTGGTTTGTTTGTGTTTAGTGGAAGAAAAGCTCAATGAAATGCTGGATAGTGAGGGTGGAATTTCTAAACGCAAGGTGAGTTATGAGTTCACGTTTACTATAAATATGCCCATTAAAAATCCAGTCATCTTAGCTTATTTTCTTTAGTGTCTAATTGTTTATGTGAGGGAAATGTAGATAGGTAGTGAATATGGGTAAAACCACAGTTTGCAAACTTTGTGAGTACACTCCGAGTTTCCGAGTACGCACTATTTTTTTTGCTCCACGAGTTTTTACAAATTTAACTTGTGAGTTTTTATAGACACAAGAAAAACATGGTTAAAAATGCCTTCATGGGTAAAATGCTGGTTAAAATGCGTTTTTCACACATTTTTTTTCTATTAAATTATGCGTTTTCTTTTTTGAGATGTCAATTTTTAATTTAATACATTTTGTAGATGAATTTTGCAAAAAAATGATGTTTTTTTTTGAAATTTTTTAATTTTTTAGTACTTTCTTAGTTGTTGAATTTTTGTCAAGTATTTACCAAGTCAAAAATCTTGGGCTTCCCAAGTTTTCTCTGAGTTCGAGTCTGCATACTATGGGTAATACATAGATGGAATTAGGTATTTTATTGCCAGTGACAAGGCAAGAGTTTGATGAATCCTAACAAAACCACAAGTTTCTCCTGGAAGTCGTCGCAACATTTAACAACTGAGCTGGAATAAGAAATATTTTTATGGCCAATTTTCATAACCTGAATTGACAACATGGATAATGTTTGTATTTGTAATGTCCCCAACTCGTGATTGCCTGAATTTTTCCCTAAATTAGTAATAATACAATATAGTTTATCATTTTTTTCAATATATAACAGTAATTTATCTAGTTATTGAGTAAACTTAGGAATAGACAAATAAACACATGGATTAATAGCAAATATATTACATAGAATGATAAACATGTCTTTCTACCCATATTCAATGTGTACCTTGGTAGGAAAGCCTTGCGAGGGCGCCTGTAAACTGCTCAACCCAACTAAGCCCAAAAGCGTGCAGCGTCCTACTATGACAACTCACCTCTTGGCCCACAAGAGGCGGGAATGTCCCAGTATGACAATTCCATCCCTTGGGGTGGCCTACTTAGCTTGGGAGAACCAGTAAACTGCAATTCCCTAATGTACTTCCTCCATTCATTCCTTTGATTGATTACAAGATAAGACACACATATATAAATAATCTAAGAAAATATAATCAAAGTAACTTATTCCATATATATGTTTATAATTTGTTTTTTTTATAAATATATAAATATAATCTTATTAATATTATTTCAAGTATATATGTATGTATAACAAGCAAATATAAATCTTGTTTACATCATTATTATATATAGGTCTATTATCCTTATCTTGATTTGAATATATACATAATTAAATAAATGAAATAAATTATATTACCAATTATTTATGTATTTACTAATTACCTATTATATAAGTTATTAATGGTCCACAAAACCATTAACTCTCTTCATATAATAATTTCTATTGATAATTCAAGAATTTTTTTTTTTTTGATAGGTTCAAGAATATTAAATACTTTAAATTTATAAGAAATTTATTATCCTTCCTATTATATTTATACTTTAATATTCTTATTGTATTAGCTATAAATTTATTTATTGAAATGGTGATCGATCAGTAGTAAGACTCCTCCTTACCAATAAAATTGGTGACTGCGGTTCTCAATTTGACCGAACTGCCTTTCTCCTTCAGCATTCGATGCCTCTTTTGAGTGGTTGATATGCTGTATAAATATCGGTTCATTTGGATGGAAGATTATGTCGTTTCCCACGGATACCATCCTTGCAAAAGTGGCGACTATTGATAAATTGTCTTTTGCCTTTTAATTAATAACTGCTGCTGTTATCACACCTCATCAATGCCTAATAAAACATAATTCAACATGTCCCATGGCCCTTAATCTATTCGTTGCATTGTTAACTTGTATATAGATCGCTGTATATGTTTATGAATGGTCTTTTTAATTAATGCAAAGGCAGACAGATCGGACATGCATCAGATCTGGTCTGCCATTATTAAGTATGCTGAATATAGATGTTTCCTTAATATTTATTTACCGTGATTGATAATTACTTCTTTTCTGGGGATTTAGTGGTTAATTAATGATCTTGAAATATTAATAAGAATTTTAATATAAAGATGCTATTTAATGAAATATGTAATATAATAATCTATTTATTATTAAGAGGTTCATTCAAATCTTTAATTTTAATGAATAATAAACTTATAATTAAATAATTGATGCATGAGCATATTCAGATATAGATTACTATTATTCGATAACATGGGGACATCACAATGCTTCATAAAACTGTCATAGACACCAATTGTATATGCAGATTTCAATTTATTTTTGTCAGAACCTTATCTAATTACAGAAATTATATTGAAATATATTGCTTTTACAATATCTATGATAATTACAATAATAAAATAGGAATATATGATGGGTTCTGTATTTAGAGAATTAAAAGGTTTGTTTCTGATGATTGTTTCTTTTGCATATCAGTAACAAGTACTATTTTGTTTGACTTTCTGTGTGTTTGGTTCGCTTATCTTCATTTCGTAAAGGCTGGACTGCGAAATCAAATTAGTAGTGAACTAATCAAACCCAGAAGTGACAGATTTGTCTTAAGGGATCCACTTTTCATTTGTTTTGTTTCTGCAATGAAATCCGTTGTCTGACCTTTTTTGTGCATTTGTTACTAATATTTGAGATTGCTTGTATCCTATTTTCATTTTTCCATAAAATAATGATATTCCATAGCCTTTGCATGGATTTGTATTTAGATTTATATCAGTAACAAGTACTATTTTGTTCGACTTTCTGTGTGTTTGGTGACCTTATCTTCATTTCTTAAAGGCTGGACTGTGAAATCAAATTGAACTAATCAAATCCAAAAGTGACAGTTTTGTCCCAAGGGATCTGCTTTTCATTTGTTTTGGTTCTGCAATGAAATCCGTTGTCTGAACTTTTTTGTGCATTTGTTATTAATATTTGAGATTGCTTGTATCGTATTTTCATTTTTCCATAAAATAATGATATTCCATAGCCTTTGCATGGATTTGTATTTAGATTTTAACACAAAACTATAACTTAAATCACATATATTTTCTCATTATAGCGAGTTATGTTAATGTAATGGTTATGTTAACCAGGATGCTGCAAAACATTATTTGAAGCTTTTGCTTGTGACAGCAGCATCAGGAAATACTTCAAATGGAGAGGCTTGTCACAGGTTTTCATGTCATTTGTTGCTGTTATTTTAGATAGGCATAAACAACTGCAAATTACATCAATCACTTTGAACTTTGAAGTATGCTTTTGTCGCACTCATTCATGATCAAAGCTTCATCAACCTGGTTATTTTCTACAGCACAAGAGATCTTTCTATGGTTCTGGATGCTCTTCTCAAAACAAGGTCACGTAGTGTTTTAATTGACATAATGAATAAAAATGGTAAGGAACTATAAATACTTCTTTATTAGAGCCATCTTTATCTTTTTATTTTATCTGTTCTGGGACGTAAACTTGTTGGTGATGCAGGTTTGCAAATGCTACATAACATGCTTAAGCAAAATCGTAATGACTTTAGCAAGACTCCAATAATCCGGAAGCTGCTTAAGGTCAGTTTGTGTAGGTTGCTTATATTCAATCAGGGTACTTACACTATCTATTGCAGTTTGTTTATTGTGAAAGCATAGTGCATATGACTGGTTATTTATGGGCCCAACGATTTTATAAATTCAGTGTTATAGAACATTTTTATTTGAATTCTAAACAGTCAACGGCATCTTAAAGAAGCAATCAATCTGTCAAAAAAATCTTGTATTTGAAATGAATTTCATCAATTAAACAAATGGAAATCTTATGCCCCGAATCTTTTCGTGAAACACAGCTAAAGACCTACAAGATACAGAATGAGTGAAAGGGTAAATGTACAAGCCCTTGTCTGATTGTAAACTATGCTGATTCTGGTGGCTAGTTTGAAAAGACTTCCATCAGGTTCTTAATTGGAACCCATAAGGTGAGCTTCACCTATATTAGAAATATTTATTGATGGGGATCCAAAAGTTGTAGTGGAAGTAGGTTCTCTCTTCACCAGAATGTCATCACACAATATTATCAAGGATTACAAGAACAGTAGAAGGTGATTTATAGGGTGTGTACTGACAGGGCTTTTATGTAATTTTCCCTTTTAGAAATGGTATTCAATAATAATAATAAAAAATGATATAATTAAAATTTAATTAAGTTTAGTGAATGGTCAAAAGGCATGAAATGAAGAGTTGTGACTCCCTCAAACATGAGATATAAAAGGGAGATCATTTCATTTGAGAAGGACATACAATGATCATCATCATTGAATCAATTGTCAGTTGGGAATGAAGGAAGCAATCAATCTATTTGGAAATTAATGTTTATTCTCAAAAGGCAGCGATGAAGGGTGGTGACACATTACTTGTGAATGATGGTGGAAATGGATATAAAAGGCAAATCATTATATTGAGAGAATCATTGAATATATCATAAATTCATAAAGGAAACAAGCATTCACTCAATCGAGTGGGAATAGATCGAGTGGGAATAGAACATTATCTGACTTTGCAAGTTAATTAAATTGTGTTTTCAAGTAAACATCATCACTCATTAATGTGTCAATGTATCAAGCATTCTATCAATCAGCCAAGATAAAATCAAGCAATTTATCAATCGACAAAGATCAAATCAACGAAGTATACAAACAAGCTGTCAAATCATCATCAATCATCAATGTATCTTGGAAGCAGTAAATCAATTCAAGCATTAATCATTAATAAAAGCATTCAAGTATTATTCATATATTGACTTTAAAGTCACGTAGTTTCTACAGTTCATGAAGATATGTAATAGATTTCTGGAAGACACACTGTGCAAATTGTTTTCTTCAACGTTTTGGATCATACTACGTGATCCTTCATCAGGATGAAAGCAGAGAGCAAACATATTAGCATTAGACAAAGAAGACTAAAAAGATAGATGAAGAGGGTTCTAGAAGCTAGGAGGGAAGGAAAGAGAGAAAGGAATAAAAACTAACAAAGAAGGTGAATAAAATAACCAAGAAGGTGAATAAAATAACAAAAACTATTAAGAAGAAATAAAATTAATTAAGATTTAAATAAAACTGGGAACTTGATTAAATAAACGAGGACAATCAAAGTACTAATACAATAAGAAAGGAAACTAATATCCAAATTATCGAGTGAGAAATAAATTAAGAGACAGGATATATAAAGGAAATTATTATAGAAATACAATGTATTTATAATATACTTAACTATTATAATTGAATATTAAGACAAACAATACTATATTAATTGATTACCAAAATTAATTACTAAGTAATTAATATAATTTAATTGTAAAGAAAAATTAAGAGAAAAAATAATATATTAACAAAGCAAACAAATATGCATATAAATCTATATACAGTTACTTAGAAATGTAATAAAAGTAGCAACGATTAATATAGTAAATTAATAAAGAAAAGCACTTCATTGTTAAAAATAGATGATAAAAGAATTTTTTTTACAATAGTGTAGTTCTTTAATTGTTATTATTTTATAGCAAGAATAAGTTAAGTTACTTTGATTTATATAGTACAAATAGAATTAATTATAATATTGACTTGTCAATCCATAAAAAACCATTTATCAGCAAAGGCAATCATAAATAATCTAGCAAGTACACCAAGCAATCAATTTTGAATTTGAGGAAGTAACTTGCAAATAGGAAGGACTGAATCCCTTCCAAGCTCACAAGAATTGGAAGGACAAAAACCCTTTCATGCTCTTATCAAGTTTGAACGAAAACCCTCCAATGTGAGCTAAGAGTTGGAAGCATGGCAACCCTTTCATGCTCTTTGGCAAGCTAAGGACAAAAACCCATGGTATACTCACTGTTGAGTTAGGGACAAAAACCTCTAATTTAGTATATTTGTAAGTATTTCTGAAGAATTCATGATAAGATTGACTTTCAGTATTGTATCATGATCTTTTGTCAACTTGTGCTTTAGCTATAAGCATACTAAACCAACTTTGCAATAAGACAAAACTGTAAATATTTTAATAATAATTAATAATCATAGAATGCATTTTATTGTGATGTCTAGTATGTATTCATTGGGGTACAACTTTAAGATTCATTTGGTATCTGATTGCATCATTTCATCTCCAATGCTAGATTATTTCTACTATGTTGTACAGAGCTCTGAGTGTTTGTTTTCCCTGGGTCCTTTTTCCTTATCTCAGTTCATGTATCTTGGACGTTCTTGCAGTTTGATATAGTACACTCCACTGAGGAACAAATGCATATTTTGTCATTCCATGATACCAATTATTTAATTATATCTATTCAATGAGGACCTCTATCTTTCTATTGTAGAGGTGGTACTCTTCCTTGAATTTCTCAAAAGCCTTTGTAGGAAGGCGAATCATTGAATCATTGAGCCAAAGTGTATGCATACACAAGACAATTGGAACGTGGCATAAATAATGGCTATGAAACCGCTAGGGGAACAAAAACGATAGAAAAAAAGACAGAACAATAATAAGCTATGTGGGCAAACCAAAAATTTCCATATAAAATAAAATAACTGTAAAATTCAATATATTTAAAAATTTCCATAAGGCAAGGCAGTTTACAATCATCTTTAGTATATAGTCTAGAAGGTCCCTCGTGATGATATTGAAATTAGAAACACCATATATACATGTATATACCCTTTTGCCTAATATAATAGTAGGGTTGGTAAACTCTATCCAAATAATTGACCATTTTGACCCATAACTAACCTAAGCTTATGTGAATTAGTTGACTACATAACCTTATACATCACAATATCATGGTATAGGTATATAACATGTCATCTTGATCCCCAATCAAGTTGATGACTTACTAATTGTCATACAAAAAAGCCACTATATCTTGCTTCAACTTGATAACTAAACACAAACACCAAAGCCAACTCCTCCAAAACACAAGGTTGGCAATGCTTATCAAATCATTTTCTTTTGAGTATTCTAAACTTATGTCCAATACCAAGTGCAAGCTCATTAGTCGTTCAACTAAAATTGTGTCGAGTCTACATTCAAGCAAATGATCTCCAAAATCCAAGAGATCTTCAGCCTCACCCAAAAACTCAAATCACCACCAAAAGTCGCATTGCATGGTCACATCAAAATCCATTAATTTGTTATGATCTATGTTATCCCGCATTTTGGGGACAAGAGAGAGCCATTTTTTAGGGGATTGCTAGGGATAACTAATTAAAAAATAGAGAAAATTAAAAAAAATATAGAATTAACACATAATATTGGAGTTCATTTGATATTTTTATTTCATAGAAAGTGACAAATAAATGAAGTTTTAACAAACCTTAATAGCATTTGTTGACAAAACACATGACATACTATAGGAAAATTACATAAAAATGCCCAAAGGCTGCAAGTTTCAACTACAAAATGACGTTTGTGAAATATATATAAATCAACATATACTTAAATTTAGGAATTGTTATTATGAAATTACATATTTTTTCAAGAGGAATCCAAATCGACAGTCCAAAATTCTCCAAGAGGTCTTGCTATAATGATTCTCCTCTCCTTTGTTTGTATAGCTAAGAGTCCATGCCCTCCAAGGTGTCACAGTAGCGACAACTTGAAGCAAAACTTTGGCATCAATGTTGACTCCCCACCCTCTAAGGGATCAATGGCTCGAGAGAATCTTTGAGTAAAATTTTTTTCTACCCAAAATATTGCTGGGGTGATAGGTTCTTTTCCGTGACATAACTACTTTTCATCCTCTATACTTTTTAACCACAAATTCTAATCTTTATGCCCATGTGATTGCGATAGTGATAGCTTGAGGCATCCATTGATCAACATGCAAATTCTTCCCAAAAAAATCTCATGACAACTCCCATTGCATAAAATTACATTTCTTCGATTTCATCTACAAATCGTCCTTCAGTTGGGCAAAAACTTGTTGTAGGCATGTAAGATGCTATCTCTCATGTCATTGATAACCAAGATGTCATTAAATTAAAGGACCGCAAACTTGCCAAAAAATAGGTTTAGGACCTCATTCACTATCCTCATGAATGTGCTTTAATAAGAAATGAGAAAAAAGATAAGTATGAACATGAGTTTCGTAGGGGTAATAAGCTTGTGTAGTAACATGCAGCACTTAGGTGACACCCTCTGCTCTATGTATTTCTTTGAGGGTTCACTGTGTCCTTAGAAATACGAATCAATTTTTCAGACCCCTGTGCTCAATGCAGCATCAATGTCATGACTAGTGGTCTTTGCAATGAAGTTGTCAATTGCTGAGGCTCCCAAACACGCACAACCAAAAATGCAGACGAAAAATCACAATGCCCTTCAAACCAAAACACAACAAAATGAAAGAAAAGTCTCTTCAGGTGATGCAAAGATTGGACGACCTGTAGTTTGGTTCTGCATCACATCCATCTCTAGAATTTGATACCCTCAAAACATGTGATATAGGCAAATTGAATGTTCTTCTGAGAATTGCATGCAACTAGATCATGCTTGACTTTCCATCACATCCATATATGATTATCACAAATTATAGTCCTTGTTGGTGCCATACTAAATAGTTTTTTCTGTCTAGTTTCATCTATTCCTATTTTTATTTATCCTTTCGTGCCATGTATATTGATAGTCGTTCTTTGCGACACTATTATGTTTGCTGTCTTTCTTGGTGGCAGACAGCTTATATACCTTTGAAGACTCAACCTCTTATTTTATTTCCTTTCAGTCTTCAACCTTGAATTCACATGCTGTGTTGGCTCAAGTAGGTAAGGGTTGAGTTTCTAAAGGCACACCCCTAAAAAATACCACTACCAAAAAGGTTACAAGGATATGAAACAATACACAATAAACTGTGAAGTAATAACTATATGAATATAAACTTAACAATGAATGAATTTTCAGTCAATTATAAAAAGAACTAGAGGGAGGGTATGGAGGAAACCAATGAAGACCATCTCTGTGGGTGCAAAGACATTGAAAGTGGTGCGTACGGTGTGTTTTAAAGGCAAGATTGCCTCTAAGATAGTATATGGTAAGGAAGATTGGAAAGCACTTATCTCATTTTTCTCTATCATTTTCTGGATTGTTGTTTCAGGGAATAGAGGTTTAGTTGATTGCTACAGGTAACCAATAAATGTTTCAACAATTTTTTGTTTTACTGCTATAAGCATGTGGTGTGATGGTAGAAATGCCATTGTTGAAGTACCTGTGTTGTGTAATAAATGGCAGAAGGTGGTGTTCATATCCCTGGAACAGCATGGAAAATGTTACAAAGAACACTATGATAAAGCAATTTTAACAGAAAGAGCATCAAAGATCACACACATAATTTGAGATAATTCTAACTGTAGTGATATATGTAGTATACATCAACAAACTATTGTACAGATCGAATATGACAATATAATAGCTCCCTTCCCTGACCTTCATCATTCTACTCTACACATGGGTTGGGCGGTCAAGTGGTGTGTTGGCTAGACCACAACCTTAAATCTACCAAACATTCTAACCAAAATTAGTTAAAGAACACTACATGTGCCAAAACATGTAATTATACAAAACCATGTTCAAGTATATCTGCATAACACAAACAATTAATTACAGTTTAATTATCTACAGCTATGAGTGATTCCGAATTGACATTGTTCTACTTTAATATACTTGCTCATTGTATTTTAAGTTTCTGTCAAATCATTACTCAGAGCATATTGATGAAAGAAGATAATAATGAAATGCTCATTAATGTAAGGAGTTAAAGCAAATGAGAAGTAAGCTGAGCACTTTTAATTTGTGTCAGAAAAGAATTCACTTTTTGGTATTATAGTTAAAATCACTATGGCTAGTGTTTATACATTTTTCTTCTTCTTTAATGCCTTTTGTTTTATTCAACTCCTTTAATATCTAATATCTGGGTATTTCTGCAGGTCTTAGAATTTCTTGGGACAAAAGATGTTCTCACTATAGAAAACATCAACTCCGATCCTCTTTGTAGAGGCAGGGAAAGGTTAGATAGACTATAAGGCTCTTCTAATTTCATTTTAGTTTTCTTTCCCTTTCTTCTATTATTTTGACTGTTCTGTCTCTACTTAGTGAAGTGGTGAAACCTGGCCAAATATTATGCTATGTAAATATAGTTTATAAGTGCACGTAGCTGACATAGCAACACTGTTTCCTTTGTTCCTTGTTAACTATGCTAGAGTGTTTCAAATGAAGTACTAGCAGTCTTGGCTTAGCAGTTTAGCGGTTCTCTTATTAGTAAAATTTTTACTTTCTGGCTTCTTATGAATCCACATGACACATACAAATGTGTTTGATTACTGATGGTTGAGAGAGGTTTATTTATTCCCTTTGTTATTGATGAGAGATAAAGCTATAACAAAAGTCAAATAAGGGAAAGCTAATATGAAAACACTAAGTATGCTATAAATAGCCAATACTCATCCTTGTGCTGGGGTTCATCATATGTTATAGCTATATGAAGGAGAGAATAGACGAAACATCTAATGATCCTGTTCACAGATTAAATTCATTTCTCTTTTAGTAATGTCTTCATTGCAGGGATATTGTCATGTTTGTAGTAACTTGTGTTCTGCTTGGTTCATTGCATTTTTTAGTATCAATTGACTTTTTTTACTCAAGCATTTACTGTTTAAAGACTTAGTTTGATTGAATGAATATCAGTTCAAAGTTTCAATCTGCCTTCTGGTGCAAGAGATGGTTGTACTGACAGCCATAAACATGATTAGATTATCGATCTTGGATCTGTGTCTGGAAAAACATTTTGTTTGGCCAGAAGTGAGCCTTTGGATGAAGCATGTTACAGGCATGCTTCTCTTTTGGAAATTGCCACTACAGGCTTGGATATGCGAGGGAAAACTATCAGATGTTTAGTGTATCATCTACACACAACTAATGGATTCAAGACTGGAATATTTGTTTATTGTAGACTGAAACACTGAAAAAGTTAATTAATACAGTAGTTATAATTATAAAAAGTTATTTGAACTTTGGGGTTTTCTCAATAATTATTGAAGTCCCTACATTCCTGCAAGTTGGGCTACCTTTTTTTGGGATTAAATAATTAAGGTATGCCTCTTGCCAATCCTATCTAACATTCTTTCACAATTCACATCACCTACAATCCTTAAAATCATTTTTTTTTCATCTATGGATAACAATCAAACGCAATTTTTTTATAATATATTAATAATGAATAATAATAAGTTCAAACTTTATTTTAGTTCTTGCGCAAACTCATTTTATCTAGAACAACATTCAAGTAATATCTATCTAGTTCTCATTACAATAACAATATCCTTCATTATTACCTAAGTATACAATCCTTTGTCCCAACTTTTTACACTAGTGACACTCAAGAGTGAAATTATTACCCTGTAGGGACTCACTATAGCTTCTTTGCTTTAGAACACTGTATTATATCAAATTGTTTATACATAGACAACTTATTCACTTATCATTGTTTTAACTTTTAAGAAGTTTGGTTCACCTTTATCTCATGTCGCGTAATAACATTAAGTACTAGAGCTTCCTAGGTTCCTAAGAAGTATATCTTTTAGTTTCGGACATGATGGTCTTTTGTTTTATGTGGTTAAACTAGGTTAATATTAATGCTTTATGACCTCATCAACAAGATATGCCATATATAGTGTCACAAGCATCTTCCTGAGCGCAATTGACATATTACTTTAAGATCACTTTAACTTTATTCAAATGATTACTAAGACATCACTATCCAAATACCAAAGAAACAATTATGATCTAATTAATACCCTTGCCAGAATTACTAAATAGGCTATAAACCAATACCACTTATGAATCTAACTTTTCCCTCGAGGGATAGTTTTCAACAATCCTTTCATAATAACAATTTTTTTTGTTTTGTTATCATTAGAGTGCTTTACTATCATATCAATATTGATTTGGGAAGATGTATTTTTATCATGTTATTTTTAAATAACTTGTCTATACATTGTGCAGGTTAACTGCATCTTTTGGCATAATGTACATTTTTTTATTTATTTCTCTCTGCTTTAGTGATCTCTAAAATGCAAATTACAAACACCAAAATACCACGAAAACATGACTGATTTATGATACTAGGAGTTGTAATTACAGAGATAGGGAAGAAAACTAGAACTGAGTGATCTATCTTGAGGTTGGGGGAAGCATCCAATATTAGGAATGGTTGATTATGATGTATGCATTTTTAAATCATTAATCATTATGTGTATTATAATTCTGGTAATTTTCCTATATATAAGGACTTACAGAAGTTGATGTACCCTTTCATAGATACATTTTTTGTATGTAATTGATAGAAGTTGAAATAAGCTGAAGCATCTGCTTCTTGATTGCTCACTAGGTTATTTGATACTGCACTGGATGCTAGGTAGTAGGAACATTTATTTAGATCATTTTGGATTTTTTTCCTTGCGTCTTGTTTGCATTTGTTGAAACTGTTGAATCATGTCGCACGGCCACAACTTACTGTTAATCCCAATCTTTCACGTAAGAGGCATCTCACCATGAATTCTCATTCCTATGAGAGGTTGCATCATGAAATCTCTTTCACACAATGAAATTTTCTTTCTGCTGGTGTGGAATTTGTCTTGGGATTATCTTTAATGAAGTTATGTTTTTTGTTTACGTGTTTTTACTTATAATAATGTGGGAAATACATGCAATAATTATACATAAAAAATAAATTAATTTGTTCGATTTTGCTTCCAGAAATTGGCTTTATAACATATTCATTATCATTGTTTTTGCAGTTTAAGAGCATCCATATGTGCTTTGACAGGCCACTCTGATTGGCAGGTACATATTCGTTGTTTGAGTAAATGTAAATAAATATTTATATTCTATTTTATTCTTCATTTTTTAGCCCCCTGTATTGGTGGAAATAGTTGCACATCTTTTCTTGAAACCTTATACTTTTATAGCTACTATTCCAGCTTTAAGAAGTCTTTGGACAAGGAAAATACATGATATATGGATTTATTCAATATATTGCCAGTTGTTATATGAAAGGTATTATAATCAAAATATTATATGACTGATTGTACATTAGCAAATTCCTTTTTGAACTTGGCCCTCCTATGTGCTACCTGGAGATTATGTGCCAGAACATCTCAACCCTTCCATAAAGGGTTGTGGAAGCATGCCTGACTATTTAAAATATACCACAGTGATCTGCACCATTTAATAGATGGTCATGGCTCTCTTTGTGCCTCCACAACTTTTCAATTTTAAATTTGGTGGAAACTATCTTTATTGCGTACCATGGCATCTTGAATGAAGGTATAGGTATGCTTGATAGCCAAGATTCTAATCTCAACTGTTTATTTTTCTGTTGTACATGCTTCTTATGGTTCCCTAACAGATATTGTCCTATGTGCAAGCAAAATGGTAGCTTTTCAAGACAATGTATGGAAGGGCTATTTATGTGTATGCCGCTGAAAACCCACAAGAGAGCAATTTTGAAAGGAGATAACAATGGATCTCATTTATTATAAGTGTGGGGGGTGCTATCTTTATTGTGTACCAAAGCATCTTGAGTGAAGGTGTAGGCAAGATATACACTCAAGGTTCTAATCTCAATAGTCAATAGATTATTTCATTGTTGTATATTTTTCTATGGTTCCCTAACATATATTGCCCTATGTGCAAGCAAAAAGATAGCTTTCCAAGACAACAAATCCAAGGGGCTATTTACATTTATGTCACCAGAACCTGACTAGATGAACTTGGAATGAAGCAACAATTTATCTCAATTTTTCGTAAGTATGGTGGACATTATCTTCATGGTGTTTCAGACATTTTTAGTGAGCCTATAGGTGTGTTTCATACCCAAGGATCTAATCTCAACTGATTATTTCTCTGCTACACATGCTTCTTGTGGTTCCCTAACACATGTTTCCCTGTGTGCTAGCCAAAGGGTAGCTTTTCAAGAAAACATATACGAGGGTTCTTAAAACGTATGCCACTGAAAACCACAAGATAGCAAACTCAAAAGGAGACAGTAATGTATCTCATTTCTAAATGGTAGTTCAACAATACTTGCTAGACTCGTTAATCTTCCTAAAGAGATTATTAAATAAATTGGAAATTCAATTTAACAGGATTGCGAAATCTAAATGATTGCAAGGGTTAACCAAAGACCTTGATACAAGGACAACACTGAACTACCTGTCTCTCACCAACGCAACCACAAAATCCATTCGTATTGCACCCTTGTACTTGCAACCAATGATAAACCTCTTCCAAGTCCACCCACACATTATTAGTTCGAGTTAGTCTAAACAAAATAAATGCATTAAATTACAAATAACATAATAAAGACAATAATCATATTCGATAATATTAGCTTAAGTTTACAACTAGCACATTCACGCACGCACAAACACACACACACACACACACACATTGTCCATATAACAAAGTCCAGAACTCCACCCCTAGTCCAAATTACATCTGTGCTAGGGTCATACAAAAGTATTAAGATGGTTTTTCTAGGGGCTATGACAGTTTGATGCAATCAAGAAATATTACATACTCTTCTATGGCTTTCAGTCATATCCCTATGGTATCCTAATATTTTTGTCAAAACATTTTGTTAGATTTTTCACATGTTTCCAACTGATGTTTTTCCCATCATATAATAAAATGTTACAGATTTTAAGATATTTTGTCAAACTTGTTTTCCTCTCCTTAACACTAGCCTTAGTGACAACTTGCTTCAATAACTGCACCTTCTAAGCTTTTGCCTGGGTCTTGCCACAACTTGAAAAAATGCTTATGCAAAAAAGCAAGTGAAATATATCAGCTTGCAATTCTTAACAGTTAACAGCAACTGAATTTAAACTAATAATCTCCAAATTAGGAAAGAAAATCATGTAAACTCAGTTTCAAACTTTCAGATCAACATTAACCAAACAACTCAGAATCAATGAGCAGTTTCAACATATCATGTCAGTTGGTATTCAGTTTCATACAATTCACCAGTTTGACCTCATTTGCCTCTATGCACATTTAGGTAATGTTCAGGCATTCTTTTACAACAGAGACAAACTGAATACATATAATAATCAGTTCATTTGTTCATACTGGTGTAAATGCTGTATTAGATGTATAAGTGCTTGACATAAGATTCACAGGAGCAGAGTTGATTGACCCTAAATCCTTCCGCACAATGTCCCCGACCTGTGGTAATGTTGTCAATGACTGAATTTGGGTGCTTGCATTTAGAGGTGCAAGCACAGCTCAATGTTATGCTATGCGCTCTCAAACACCAAATGAGCACTGGCCTATATTCGATCTGCTTCTTCACTTGCGTCCAACTACAACTAATATGAACTCCATGACCCATAATGACAAGCTATGCAATTCTCCTGAAGCTGTTGCAGGATCCACTACTCCTAATGTCTCTCTGTAGACTCCCATGTTACTCTGATCCTGTATAGAAATGTGGTTCAGGCAAGGATCAGATTGATGATACAAGAATGAATAACCGAGCAAGGATTGAACAATGAAATGGTTAATAGTAATACGAGCAGGTGTTGAATTTCGTGATCAGATTAACAATAATGAGCAGGAAATAATAATGCAGTCACAAGAATCAAAGCACACAAATAGAAAGGGCACACAACACAAGTTTACCCTGGGAAAACCTCCCTCTTGGAGGTGAAAAACCCAGCAACAAGATCCAAGTTTATATTAGACAATATCAGCATACAACTTTGCTTACTGCACTTGAAGCAACATATAAATAAGAACAGTAGACTGAAGATTCCAAACTAGGGCACAAGGAATAGCTTGATAGACTTATCTGCACTATCGAGATTTGCTGTTTGCTGTCATGCAGATCATTCACAGAGCATAGGAGTGAATTTGCTGACTGTGGATATGATTCGCTGCCACTGAGACAATTCGCTGTTCCTAGGAATGAATTGCTGACACAAGAAGATAGTTCGCTGCTCTTTGAAGGCTTGTTCACATAAGGCTAGCAATGAATAATATATGTCTATTGTGTAGAATGAATCTTGTTTATATACAAGATTCATGTTTAAGTCTTCTAAGTCGGCTTTAACCAATTCTTTATTTTACATATTTTACTTTGCACTTTGGTGCCCAATTTGAGGCCTACATAACTTGCAATTTGTGCCACGTTATCTTTTGGACCCAGCCCTATTGCTTGTCCACACGTTACATTTGGGAATAGGACCCAGCCCTATAGACATCAATTGCTTAAACTACACGTTACATGTGAATAGGACCCAGCTGAGTCTCCACGTTACATCTAGAAGAAGGGGCCAGCTGAGTCTCCACGTTACATCAAGAAGAAGGGCCCAGCCCTATAAGGATTTGAATCCTTATTTATTTTCTTCACTAAGTTGCAATAAACTAACAGCAGGGGTTATGTCCCACCAGGTGTACGAATCTCAGGTTTGCATCTGAGCACCATAGGCATTTGTTTAATGCAAGAACAATGGAATTACTTCCATGCCTCTTCCTTTCGGAGTACCTGTATAAATACATGAATTGGGCAAGGTCGGCCCAGCCAGGGAAACTGGCACAAACAAACTAGAAAAGGTCGGCATAAAATTGCTGATGACAATTAATTAATAATTACCATTTATACTTAATTTTATTTAATATTTAATTAATAGTTATTGCTTATTTAATAAAATAGTTTACCATAAAGATGGGTGCTACATAGCACCGTAGTCAAGTTAGGCTGGCTGACCAGCCTTAACTTGGGCTCATTAAGTAGAGAGAGAGAAACAAGCATATTCACAAAAAAGTAAGCATATGACATGACAGGAGATCACTAGGCCAAGATGATGCCTAAATCAGATGAATCTTCTAGATTATCTGTTTGTAACACCTTATTTTGTTCATTCAGATTATGAAGATACAAAATAGACAAAGGGTTTTATAGGCAAAAAATTCTTTATTCAATAGGCAGGATACAATAGTTGAGATAGACTGCTCATAAAAATCCCATTAGATGATAGCTTAACAGTTATGTTTAGCCTCATGAGTCATTAAATGATAGTTTTTGTTCATAATTTCTTAAATACTAAAAAGTTTACTTTTGTTGACCCACCGACAGATGATCATTTATGGTGATTCATAAGTCCAGTGTTTTGGCTGGGGTGTTAAATGACTAATTTAGATGATTTATGCACATTAGCATAGGACCAAATAGATATAAGTACAAATTGTAGCTTACAATAAGATCCCAAGTACATTAAAATAGACTATAATTTATCGCTGAACCAGGCATGATGTATGATAGGTTTCCATGTATTTGTTAATTCCTTTGCTCAGAAAGTTACAGCTAAGTGAAATTTCATATGGAATTTCTGAAACAGCTTCGTGCTGTTCATGACTTTTTTTGTCAAAATAAGGATGACTTTAGCATCATTATTGTGTGTAAATAATTGTTATTTAATATTTAATATTATCCATTTTCTTCCTCATCAATCAGTATATGGAACTACTCAAGATGTGTCCCAATTGTTTTTTCCGGCTAGTACATACGTCCTGTGGATATTTTTGTTTTGCCACTTCTTTTATAGAAAATTTTATCACAGTTTTTTCCCTTTCAACTTAGCTCTATGGTTGGCTTGAACCAAATAATTGCATTGGCATATAATGACTTCACCTGAACATGCATTTAGAATCATAATTGAAGCATGGAAGAAGGGATTACTCGTTATTCACTAGCATCTGGAACATCATAATTGATGTTTGAATTCTATCCGGGACTCTAGGGTTCAGCTGTTTCACATATAAAATTGTTTCCCTGGTACTGGTGTAGTAATTGATGTTTGAATTCTATGAGAATGCATCCACTATGGATTTCTGGTCTAATAATTTTCACAATTGATTAGAAGAGATATTAAAATAATGATAGTTCTTTTGTGGTATTTAGAAGAGACATCTTACAGTTTTTCTGTTCACCAATATAAGGCATGGGATTCTGCCATATAGAATCAATATCAAGATGTAAAATTGATTGGAATGAATTTATTAGATCAACTTGTAGGATTATTTTCTATGAAATATAATTGTTAACTGGGAGAGTTTCCCCTCTAAGCTCCTGTCTCTGTGATCAAGTGCATGTTCTTGTTCCTCTTAAATAACAGCAGTCTCTTTGTCTGTCTTTTGCCTCATGAACATTAACAATCTTATATTCTATTCTATTCTTGTTTTTATATCAATTATGACAGCTAGTATGACTTTCCTTGTGTAAATTTTGTTTGTTATGGTACATTCATTTTCACATGATTCAACTTAAGAATAATGAGGTCTTTACCATTTATGTGATTTCATTACACTACCTTTATAAAAGATCTATTTCCCAATATCTAATCCAGTTTTTGAGTTGGCCCAAACTATTGCGAGTTTGAAGCTGCATGCATAATCATGGTGATGAACCAACATCCTTGCAGTTGGAGTGAAAGCAAGATGATTGATTATTTTTCATTGCATCTCTATTCTATTTACTAATTTTTGTACATGTGACTGTATGACAGAGACTCACTGGATGTTATTGCTACAAATTTTGTTAATTTTTGCAAGGATCTGCCAATAAAAACTTGAGAATGTTTGTGTGTTAACATGTTTAACATATAAGCGCTTTTTCTCAAGAAATGTGAGAAAATTATGTAAACCTGATGTTGTGTATAGGTTTGATTCTTTGTTTTGATTGGTTGCATTTAACAATGTGTTTTTATTCTTGTAATTTCTGCACTTGGTATGGTAAAAGGATATTTCTTCAGCTTCGTTCTCCTCTTCAAGAAAGGATCTATGCACTCCTTTTCTGTTAACTTCTGGCATGATTGTAATTTACTGAACATAGTAAAAGATTTTTTAATTTTCTCTATTGGGTGAGCTTAGCTGATTTCATTTGCAGTAACTCAAGTTGTCATGGACAATGGTTTCCTGAGTATTATAAATGAGAATCTTTTGTTCATAAACAGTTGTTTTCCTGTGAGATTCATTTCCTGCAGTGCCTTTTAAAAACTTCTGATTTTATTTTTTAAGACTATTTATTTTTTGTTGTATGTTTGATTGTTTACTTGTGTTTAGAATCTTTTTTTTTGTCTATGCTTTGGGGAATGGCCAAATGAAGGAAACAAATAATTGCACATTGCATATTAAATTCTAAATACTGTTTATTCATACAAAATTTTTCTTCTTACATTGGAAAATGGATTTCAAACTTTGCAGGTTCAACAAATTGCTCGGTCTTTTCGAGATAATTGGATGCCTCATCCCATAAAGATCTTAAGAAGCAATGAGAGATCGATACCTAGTGAATCTGGGATAACAGTCAGTGATCACCCCAACAACAGGAGTAAGTTCACTGCCAAGCGTCAAAAAAATTTCTTTCCAAGAGACACAGATGCAATAGATTGTACCAGTCAAATATCCCCAGAGCCAGAAAATTCTGCATGGCGTCCTGTTACTCGGTCAGACGAACATGAGGTCAGCCATGATAGTCATGACAATTTTCCAGTACAAGATAGCACCAAGAAACTGAGTGAAGAGCATATTTCGGGCCAGATGAAAGGGATGAGGCCTAGAAAGAGAAAAAGCCGTTGGGATCAACCAGTAGAGTCAAACGTACACCAAGTTTTCTCGCAAACGACCTTGGCGAGTGAGGAAGGAAAAGTAAAGCAGGGGAAGGAATCTGACTCTCTCATCTCTCCCTCTGAGAGAGCGAATACTCCTGGAGCAAGGCAGGATGCTTTGACAAAAGGATTCAGATTACCTTCTGAGGAAAAGTCTGTGACCATAGCTGATAAAAATGTTCCTTTTACAGACCCTATGTGTCAGTCTGCCCCACCTTCTCATCAAGACATGCCTATGTTAAATGGGTCTAACACACTTGTAAAAGAACAATCTTCTTTTCAATCTGCCATGCAACAAGCCACACAGTTGCCTGGACATTCACATTTTTGCTTGGGCTCCAAATCCACACCCTTGTGCCCGACAGTTATGCCTTCTGCACAACCTTTCACGATGGGTCATCCCCAAGGAAAAGTTGTGCTAGGATTTGCAGTAGGGAAGTCCCATGGGTGTATCCTGCCACATATGCCACTTTCATATGGTATACCTTTATCACTTCTGGAGCAACTGGGAAGAACACCTAATGCAAAAGTTGGTAGTGTGGTCCAGCCATTGTCACCTCCTACGTTACATTGTGAATGGAATAGCAACTCAGTAGCAGCACCTATGCTGCCAAATATTTCTTATCGACCCTTTATAGGGCAGTCTGTAGTTGGAGGGTTCCCTCATACTCTGCATCATCAAATGCGGCCATCTAACATGCCATTAGCAATGCAAGCGGCTCATTTATTACAAAGTGGGAGACGGCAACCTTTGGAAATGCATCCAAGAGAGCTTTTGGGGCAGCATATATCTGTTAATCCAGGCTATGTGCAGTCAGAGCCACCTGTACCAGGATTGTCACCAAGAGTGTCTTCCGTGAATCCTCAAAACAACAATCGGCCAGGAAGAGGAAGAAACAAGACAACACATGGCCAAATGTTGAAGCCATTAAAGAGGCAATGGAAAAATCCAAAGTCTAATTTTCGGACATTCTCAAAATTCAATGGGAACTCTGATAGAAAATATAAGGATTGTTTTCATCCAAGAAAACCATTATCATTCAAGTCTACGTGGAAAGGTAGATTTTCTTCTCATCTTCATGCCGATCAGAACCTACAACATTTGCCAAATGGAAACATTCTTGATTTAAAAAACGAGCAGCAAAAGTTAGAGAATATGAACAGTGCAAATTTCTCGAAGGGTGTAAGCAATAATTTTCCTACATTTAATTGAAACAAATACTTTTCCATTTGTTACCCGAGCAACTTGATGTTGCTATATATCTTATTCTCATTTTTATAAACATGACAGCCTTTGAATTCAAAGCTGTTTAAATGACAACCAATATTATTGGGTCTGTATAGCATCATTTGGAAAGTAGTCATTTAAAGAATGTTTGTGAATTTTCTGAGTTTGGAGTCAAATCAAAAGCTGGCGTTAGCATGATTGCTACTGCAGTATATTTCTCAAGTTTTGTAAATATTGCAGTTGATAACAAATTTATTACATTCCTCAAGAATTTATTTAATTCAAATGTTGCTGGTTTCTGAAAACAATTTCAGCAATGGTCCAGGTAAGTTATCTAGCTGTCCACCTCTATTCTCCATTCATCAAAGGTCTTTTTGTTACAGGTCTGATCGACACAATTCCTTCCGTAAATGGATTAGCTCTTAACTTTTTAAGGGTTGTCAATTTCTATGTCCACTATATTACTTATATGTATCTGCACTTATTCACTGCAGTGCAGAATCTCACGAGTCAATAGAAGAATCATCTATATTGTATGTTTTCATGCCATATTTACAGAGATAATGAAGTAAGGTTCTATTACCTATATGCCTTTCAATTTTTTTTTGAATAGGTTTTAAAGAATTGTAAATAACCTACTTATTATATTTTTAATAAGTACTAAGATTGAAATCTTTTGTGCATTTTCAGTGTCTGGTTGTCCATGCAAATCTTGAGATTGATGAAGATTCTGTGAGAGTGTTGGATAGAGCGAATTTGCAAATATATTATATTGGTTAATGGGTAGGCTTTTCTGCACTGTAAGATGCTTTTGCAATCCCCTTATCTCATTCAATTTTTGCGATCCCCTTAGTCTCTTTAAAGTTAAGTCAGTCATTATAATATTTAGATGAACTGCAAAAATTGTTTAGCTATCAAAATTTAAGGGGACATAAAATGTCAACTTTTATATATATGATGATTACAATTTTCAAGAATTACCTTGCAAGCATTCTCCTGCTTTAAGTGATGAAGATTCAGGGTATGTGTTAACGAGGAGCACTGCAAACATATAATGAAATAATCTACATATTCTATTAGATGTTTTGATGTGCTCTTGTGACCTTGATGCATAGGAAGCGTTTACTGAAAAGTCTTAACTGCAAAAGCTTTTCCCTTCCTGTCAAAACTCAGGAAGAGCAATTTGCATTGTGCTTGAAATTAAATAATTCCATATGCCATTATCTCTGTTTAGGTGTATCGAATGTACTCCTTCCAATATCAAAAAATGGTAGAAATTTTTTCTTTTTATTGTGTATATATAATTAATTGTGAAGAATATGCTCTTATTGGAAGTACTTAAAATGTTAAAGAACGTCATAAATATATTGTCATGCGATCAGTTACCCTCCAGTTATCTTAAATTTCAACTTTATACTTTATAGTGCTGCTATTGTCATATTGTTTATTTTTTCTCCACTTCCTTTATACCTATGGCTATAGATATAAACTGTTAGTTATTATTTAATAATTTATATTTTGTTGACTTACAACATGTTTATTGCTGGCAATTATCAGTTCTAGTTATCGATGTCTTATTTGAGAGTGTTGATTACAAACAGAACACTAATGTTTGCGCAGGACATTATATC
This sequence comes from Cryptomeria japonica, assembly GCF_030272615.1. NCBI lineage: Eukaryota > Viridiplantae > Streptophyta > Pinopsida > Cupressales > Cupressaceae > Cryptomeria > Cryptomeria japonica. The sequence continues at coordinate 225,052,820 of NC_081409.1, forward strand.
ATCTGTTGTTATTTACCAGGTTGAGGGACTACACATGTTAACATTCAAATCATGCATCTTAACATCCTAAATTGCATTTTAAGAGATGGCAATTCAGAGGGTGAACTAGAATTTCTTGATTTTGTGAATCACATTTTCAAAATTTGAATTCTGAAGCTTACAGTAGATCAATCTAAGTCTCTACTTTGGCTTGTCAAATATCCATAATGTTTTGGTGTTTTTCTGTGTTGAATGGTTTTTACTTTAGTCATCTGGATAGATCTTATGAAAAACCTTGTTTAGAGATCATGCAGAGTCTACCTTGGTCCTTGAAAATTACTAACTGCTGTTGTTTTCAATTGATCAATACAAATCTTCTTAGCTTTCCTTCCCAAAGATGATGTTGTGTAAATGTCTTTGAAACTTTGAAGTTGATATTTGCTTTTTGATGTACAATGCAGTCTGGCTTACTGCATTTGCTGACAGGAGTCACAAGTAGTACAAGTTTGATCTTATAAACAGACGCGTCTATTCTGGCTCTAAAACGGCAGTATGGATTGACTAACACGCGCGCGTTTTACACCATCGATTTTGCAATAAACGGCTGCGATTGACCAACACATCTCTATCACGCTGTACGAAAGGTCCGTTTTGGAGCCAGAATAGCCACGGCCCTTATAAACAAGAATTGCAATGAGCGTTCAAGTTTGTAGTAACCTCTGCATGGCTGGGAAGGGGTGGTTATCGATGAACTGGATGTTGTAGCGATTTGTGCTTTTGGAAATAATTTAAATTACAATATATTGAAAATCAATGCACATTCTTATAGAGAAGTAAGGAAATGTTTGCTTGTCAAATATAATTAGCAAAACTGAAGAATGTTATTCAGTTACAAGGGCTAAAAGAGGCTTGGCCTTTGTGACCCTCAAAAGGGAAATGAGGACCAGAAAGGAATGAGTGGGGTTTGCAACCAGGCTGAGAAAAAATAGAGCAACTTGTTAAATTTGACATCAGACAACTCTACTTTCTCCTGGCCAAATTTAGGGAAGAATTATCACTAACAAAAATCTGTTTGCTATTACAATAAAAGGAACAGAAAAAATTTCCTTTTCCTTTTGGAAAGTGATATATGAACTTCCAGTGCTTCCATTCTTTTCCAACAATGTTAACCAAGATGAGCATATGCGCCACAAAAAAACTACGAGTCTTGGAATCGTTGTTCTTTATAGGTTGCCTTGATGGTGGAGGATAAAAGAAAATGTGTTCGTATCTGTGTGGAGCTTGCTTTGGCAAATCAGCGATCTTTTGTTTTCTCTTGCTTGTAATGCCAAATAGAGTTTTGCTACTGATAATTCTCTCCCAGATTTGGTTCAGAGGATACCGTTGATAGCAAATTTAGCAAATAGAGTTAGATAGTTCTCTTCTTTTGTTCCTTGTGAAAAAAGGCCTTACAAAAATTTCGCCATAAGCTTCTTTGGTGTAATAAAAATTTAAAGAAAAAAAAAGAAAAAAAATCCTCACGTTTGGGAATAACAGTAATCAGAAAATCATAAATTGCAACCTACTAGAGACGAAATTAATAAATGTGAAACTGATTGATTAATTTATTTTGTGTATGCAAAAGCAAGAAGTCTACACTTTTAAGAGAAGTTAAGGGCATTGAAGTTTAAAATAAAATCAAGAAATCAAGTAAATAATAAAGCAATGTTGAATGTCTATTAGTTTAAAAGTCACTTAGAATGAAGATAAGCTCTTCCATATGTTTTTTCTCTACACTATTTCTTAAATGTTTCAGTTAATTAAATTCATAAAACTAAGTAATTAACATGTTAATAAATATAATTCTTTCTTCCATTTCTTAAATGTTTTAGTTACATGCAAAATTAAATATTAAAAAGTTATGTAATAAACATGTTAGATCTTCCCTACGTGCTACATTAATTAGGTCTCTAAAACATTTTATCTATTGGAGTGCAAGTCTTCCTCTCTCTCACTACTTAAAGCTCACATACGATCAATATGATTGTTCAATCTATTTTAATTTATTTTCTTTAAATTTTTTGAATATATGTGCAAAACTAAAAGCACGAGTATCAGATTATTCAAAGTATAAAATGTTAATCCATGGTGGCCACTACTTAATCATCATTTCAAAGCATGATAGCTAACTTATTACACCATTAAATCATATTTCTTATCAGTAACATCGATAGTGGGAAGCCTAGGACATAAATTGCCCTATTAATAGTAACCAAATATGTGTTTGAAATGATTTGGATGTAATCTCATGAGAAGCCATGTAGGATAAGAGAGGCATAACAATTTGTAAAGATTGTTAAATTCAACCAAAAATATTCGTGTAAGAATTGCTTCATTTGTGAGACCAATGATAACAATGTATGCTATGGCTATCCACAAAAGACATAAGTTCAATGTTCCAAAATGTTGTAATTTAATGGATGACAATCAATCTCAAGTATTGAAGCAAGTCATTAACAATCTTGATGCATTCTGTAGTTGATCCATAATAAATATGAGAGATACTAGTAAAATTTGAATATGCAAACAACTTAGGAGATGAACAAGCTTCTATATAAAACTATATAAAACATTAGAGCCTTCATTGAGGGTCACTTTTTCTTCATCATGATCTTTTTTTTAACATGGTAATAACCAATGTATAAACACGATTAAGAATAAACTCAATTTGAAATTTGGAAACTTTATGTATTTAAATTTTTAATTTATTTTTGTACTTGGAGATTAGATTTTAGTGTTTAAACTTTAGAGTGTTAAAATTTTTTCATTTCAAACAATTGAAACATGTTTAGAATGTACTATTTTTATTAGCATTTGTAAGGTTTTACTAATGTGTTGATTTGAACAAAAATGAGGTTTTGGAAGGTGGGATAAATAATAATTGATATGAACTTGTTATGGATGCTATTTGTATTGACCATCAAGTTGGTTGTTTTTTTATGCTAATTGTAGTAAACAAAACACTTAAAATTGATGTATTTCAAAAAATAAGGGTATGGGACTAGGGGTATGAGATTAGATTTTAGTATTTAAACTTTAGTGTGTTATAAAATCTCATTTCAAACAATTGAAACATATTTAGAATGTACTATTTTCATTAGCATTTGTAAGATTCTACTATTGTGTTGATTTGAACAAAGATGAGGTTTTGGAAGGTGTGAGAAAAATAATAATTGATATGAATTTGTTATGGATGGATGTATGCTATTTGTATTGATCATCATGTTGTTGGGTTTGTTATCACTTGTCTAGGGTTCATTTACAAATTTAGGATTTATAAACTTTCAACATTAACGCTAATATAGACAAAATAGAGAAATATACGTACTATGTATACTTTAACAAATATTTTAAAAAGAAGAAATAATCAAAATTAAGAGGTTTAAAATGATCATAATTAATCCTAGAGATATCCTCAAATATTTCAATAAAAACCTCTACAAAAGTCTCATTTTTTTTGGGTAAGAAAATGCAATTGTGGGTGTTGCTCTCATTGCGATTAATCACAAAGAAAAGTTTACATTTGATTGCGCCAAGCCATTGCTCATATGACCTTATAGATCTAGGAAATTAACAAAAGCTTGGATGAATGTTATCTAGATTCCCTATCCACCTAAACTGCTTTTCTATTGCTTTCATCCAAGAGGTCTACAAAAAGCTTGAGTCGAATAGTTAGTGTATACTATAGATTTACAATATAAGTATTTACAAAGAAAACCATGTATCTTTAGACAATGATTAGACTGTGATTACATAACATTACCCAAGGATGAAATACAATCAACCCAATTGCTCCTCATTGATCACTAATTCTAAAAGAACTCTTTTTTGAAAAAAGGAGGGAATGAATGAATTTAATTAAATATAACCATTATGAAAGGGTTTGCTATTTTAAAAATCACACCTAAAGGCTTATATAAAGTATTTATTATTAGTACTAAGTTCCCCATGAACACCCTTTCTATTAATTTTTATGGACCTCGTAGATTAATTTGTGGGAGGTTAAGTTTGTAACTTTCACAATAGTTCAAGTTTCGAGTCTAATTAAAATCTCTAGAACTTTGCTATTCCTGTTAATGCATGATAGCTTCAGTAAGATAAATGATTGTATGAGAGATAAATGAAGTCTCTCATTCAATCATTTATCATATCGATAACTATGATAAAAACCATCAATCAATTAATTCATCCTTGATAGCCATTGTACATTTGCATATAAACAACTTATTGATAATCATACTATGTATTTTGCTCATGTTCATCGATCTAATAAATCTTGTATTTAGATGTATATCGATTAACATAAATAATGATGACACCGATTAATATATATCGGATTGCATATAACATATTGGGTTGCATATAATATGTTGAGATGCATATCGGGTGGCAATATAAAGGTCATCGATAGTTATCGGTGTGTTAGTCTACACCGATAGTTATCGGTTGTCAAGGCTAACACACCGATAACTATCGACTGTTAGCGTTGGGCAATCACCGATAAACTTCGGTTATAATCCTACTCCACACCGATTGGCATTTACGATAAACCATGCATTTGTTAGTATAAAGAAAAAGGCACGATCAACTAATGTCTTGATCGGTCATGACCGATCAAGGCATTGCTTGACCGTGCCCCATTTGTTATATACTTATAGTGAGTGGCATTCGTGAGATAGGACATAGAAAATATTAAATGCTCCTCTCATCTGCCACAAACAAGAAGATAGTTAGATATATACAATAAGGCAATAATAAATACAACAAAATTAGATAATAGAATATAACTTGCATATTGAATGTAAATTGAACATCATTTACAATTCCCACCTACCTCTATAATTCGATGGCCCTATAATTCTAAAGGGGCTTCTCAATTAATTGTTGTTTTGGAAAGATATTATTACCTTACCTCAAGCAAGAGGAAAGACATTGTAAGCTTCAATAACAGAGTAGAGGTGGTTACAACACCTAATGGAATGCTCCCAAATTGAAGCGAGCTATATTTAGTCATCAATGAGCTATCTATATCAATCAAGGGTATTCATTCCGTGAAATTTGGTAAGGGGGCATGGAGATCACTCAAGGAAGAAAAAGATGGTGTGGTGGGCTATGAGCGTCAAAGAAGTGGGCACACATAGTGTGTCCATTTTGGGGTACACATTACATTCAAGATTGTTCTAGCTAGGGATTTGGTGTTAGTATACATGGTGCGAGTAGGCACACACTTCAATGTAAATGGGTACATGTATTTTTACATAAGTTCTTAGGAGCGTGTCATAGCTATAAGGGCTAAAACCACTGAAATATTTCAAGAGTGGTCTTTCTAAGTGCATTGATTCAAATAAGTATGGAAACAAATTGAAAATTTTATCTTTTTATGTTAAATTAAGTAATTTATTTGGTTGTGTTATTTAATTTACTATGTTAAATATTTACTTTAAAATTCATGCCAAATTGTCACATGTTGTAATTTACACAAGATTACTTATATTTGTTTTGATAATATTTTTTATTTTAAATTATCTTAACTTTAATATTTACTATATTAAATCTATTGCTAATAATTAAATAACTATTGGAGAGAAGTGACAATACATTTTGGTCATGGGGAGTTGGGGGGGGGGGGAGCATATGAAAATAAGTCAAACACAAATTGATGTTGGACTGGCCATGAAGGAGATAGTATCTTAGTTGGTAGAGCATTATAGTAGCAAATGAAAGGTCCAACTTTTCTGTCCTAACTTGTCCATATGAGTTATAGCTCAACATTTGGTATTAGAATAGGTTAGGAACTTTTAATAAAATTTTTTAGACAATATTGGAGAATTTTCAAATTAACCTTTTTTCCTATCAAACTCATGAAATTTCCTAAAATGGTTTCTTGTCTTGTTAAAAGGCTTTTGGTAAAAAAATTAAACTACTAGTAATCAGTATTAACATTCTAGATAGATGTAAGACCATATTAAAGAGTAGCAACTAGGTTCACTTTATGTGTGTAAATTGAGGTTGTCATTCATTTTTTTTTTAATCTCTGATGTTATTTAATATAGTATCATTTTGATTGGTCCTATACACTAGTATATCTATATTCTAAAAAAAATATACGTAAAATAATGCTGAGAGATATCACATAATTGTCTTGCATGTTTATTAGTTGTCAAGAAGGACATGGAGCTGAATAATCCTGTACTCTTTCACTCTCATTAAAAATGTAATAGTTTCATATACTTAGAGACAAATAGAAATGATCCTATTTTATTCAGAGTAATAAAACAATACTTATAGAGAAACTGAAACATGCATACATTTACTTGTCATCTACACGTCAAATTTATTCAAAACCAATTTTTTGTTTACGGATATTTGTATGTCATTGTAGATGCCTCTCGACATAATTATGATTCACTTTTCAACAATTAAATCTTTGTATCATCAAACCTAATTTGAACATACATATTATTTTAAAAATATAAATATAATTTTTAATTCAATATACTTTAAATAATTTATTTTTATCAATCATAAATATTATTAATTATATGCATAATGTCTTTTTATTAGGAGACATATGATATAACCCTCGAACACCTTTAAGTTATCTATTTAATAGATAAAGTTTTCTTATATTATTGAATGGTCATGTCTCCTTAGAAAATCCCATGGACATGTCTATTTAAAGGGGTAAATCATTATCACATGTTAGGGAATTGGAAAAATATTTAAGAAATAAAGTTATTATAGTATGAGTGGGATAAAGAAAGAGATTTTAAAAAATAAAATGTTTATATTAATTTAAAATGAATATATCTTATAGAAAAATATTTTTAGTTTTAAGAGGAAATAAGAATTATAAGAAATAGATAGTTCATTAATATTCAAGATTTAATAAATAAATAAATAAATGTTTTTAAGAATAGAAAATGATTTATAAAGAAAATTAAAAATAAAAATTTGAGTTTTAGTTGTAATTGAAATTTGAAGAAGAATTTTTATTTTTATTTATTATTTTTAAAGTAACAAAATAAGGGTGTTGATCTTATACAAACTCATGTTGAACACACCACTAACAACAAGTCATGAGCAAACTATTGTCAGCAAAACAAAGGTCAAAATAGGCCTTTAACAACACAGTAGTAGTACAACTAGGAACCCACCTCAAGCATGGGGAAACAATTCACCCACATCCTGGGGAAGAGTTTGGGAGGAGGAAGAACTACTTTTCTGCCTACGACTAGCAACAATCTAGGCATACTATTGTTAAGAACATTATTACAAGTGGGATCAAGAGGGAAAGTCCCCTTAGAGAGTTTGTTGGCAATAGATCAAACTCTTGACCATCAACCACTAAAAGATGGAATAGAACATGAGCAAAATGAGTGAAATTCATAGGGCCCGAGGAGGCCACACCAACAAGAGGTGGAGTAGGATCCACGGGGTTTAAGGAGGCCACACCAATAGTAGAGGTTCAACAACATTTTAGGAGTCATCATATTAGCTCATGAAGAGTTAGCATAAGAAGAAACCAAAGCCTCGATAGTTAAGTGATCACCATTAGCATCCTTCCACCAACTAGTAGCACTTTTACAATGCGAAATAGAACAATCCATAGCTAAGTGACTTGTTTATAAGCATTTAGGACATCGAAAGGGGAGGTCCTCATAGTCCAACGTCTGAGTCCATGCCTTATCAACAAAAGTAGAAGCAAAGAAAATTGGTTCTGAAGCACCACCAACCACCACCAAACCAACCATAGAAGCTGAGGCAGACCCCACGACACCACCAGGCGTAGGCAAAGTCTTAGCAATGGCAGGGGCAATAAGATCCGTAGTAACAAGAAATTGATTCAAAAATGATTTTACCATTGGAGAAGGAGTTGGAGCTATTGGAGCATGAGCGAGAGTTGTTAATAATAGTATTTGGCACAATTTTCTAAGCTCTTCTTGTTTTGTTGTCTTTGTTCTCTAAAAGCTAAAAATCAAATTTAGGTGTTTCCACCAAATTTTGACATGAAAATTAAGTCAAGAGATAAGTAATTATTAAAGTAGGGTCATTCTTTTTTAGTTGATCATAGCGTATAATGAAATGAGTATGATCATTATTTTTATACTAAGCGTGCGTAATCAAGAAAAGTAGTATGCAACTTTGCTTTTATTTCTGGCATGTTCCAAACAACAACAAATAGGGTTTAAAATAGATTATTGTTACATAACTCATTTTCTAATGGTGTCAATGTATCTACGATGGATCTAGGATCTTGTGTATAGTGTGTTGTTTCTATTGTAACCTAATTGTTAGTATTTGTATACTACCAAATTAACATAGAGTTCTTTAAAACCTATGTTTGATTGGAAGATTTTGTGGTTATTTTGATTGTTTTTTAAATGGAGGTCTTAATATCTTTTATTATACCTTGCAAATTTATTATTATTGGTGCACACCTCTACTCTATGTCTTCTACTTCTCCAACTTGTAACCTAACTTTTAAAGACCATACTACTAACCACAAACCACTTATCATGAGCTACACATTGGTAACCGATATATTGCTTATTGACTTCAAACATTATTTAAAATTTATTTCCTTTTCATATTTGATACGTAGCTTAGTGGGCTTATTGAGCTTTGCTGAAAAATGATTAGACTTTGAAATTGCAAAGTCCTATCTTTTCTCCATGTTTTTAACTTATTTGTGTCAAATATCTGAATATATTGACAAAAGAATTTATATGCTATTGGCCATAGAAGAAAGAAGAAATATATATATGATGTTGGAAGCAAAATAGACTAATAAAGTAACCAATATTTTTTTTTCTTTCTTAGATACACACTTTCTTATCGCACCTTTAGGAAGTTGGTGAATGAATGGTTCTTAATTCATATATCATGGATGCCTAAGGCTTAGTATAGAGTGGAGGAAATGATAGGGGTAGATGTTACAAGTTTCCTTGACTATTTAGGAGTTCGTGATTACTACTATATCTTGTAGTTTTACAATACTCATGTTTAATTTAAAATAACACCTTGATTTTTTACATAAGCCTATTTTAAGTTACATTGATGGCCCATAACCACAAGTCTTGAGATTTTTTTCAAATCCTAAACTTTGGAAAACATTAAATTTAAATGAGTTAGTTGGAATGAAACAATATTTTCATAGGATATGTGTTAGTCTTTTTTTGATGCCACAAAATTTAAACTTCTGTGTCAAAGCCATAAACGTGGTTTGGTGTTAAATATTGTGTTGAAACAATTGTAACTGTGAAATAATATTGCGTCATGTGTCCTATGCTCGTCATTACTTTATTTCATCTTTGGACTATTATAGGCGATTTGTTTTATGTTGAAAAGCATTTCTAGTTGAAGAAGAGTAATCCTTTGTTTTAATTGAAATCTGGATACAACCATGATGATGTGACAAATTACAAAAACAATTTAAAAATATGTCAAAAATGGCATAGAATCCATTTATGAAAATGTTGTTGGTGGTATTTTGACCAATGTGGCAAGTTTTCAAGCCAATATACATTATGAGGTTCAAGAGATATTAAATTTCCAATTTTTTGTGACCAATTTATGAAAACAATTAAATTTAAAATATTGCAACAACTAGAGTGAAATAGTTTGGCTAAGAGTTTTTGGTAAATTTTTTGATGATGTGGCTAGTTTCCAGGTCAATCCATATCTTGAATTTTGAGATACTAAAGCCTCAATTTTTTCGTTGGAAAATGATTAAATCGAAGGTTTTGTTTAGTTATAACATAATTACATTTATGAGTTTTGATCATAATGGTATTATTAACAAGTTAGAAAATTTTCATGATCAAATGTCGACCCAGTTAAAAATTATCTTAGTCATTTTTGAAAGTCCATCGGATAATTTTTTTATTAATTTCTTAACAAAATTAATATAAATTATTTAAAAAGTAATTTTTTGACAAAATTAAAAATTGAATTTCAAAGATTAGAAAATAAACTTCAACCACGCCTCTTTATAACATTAAACTTTTTTTCTAACTTCAATTATGCATTTTCATCCTAATTTCTAACCTCCTTTGCTGACATGCTCAAATCCTAACTTTCTAAACTTCACAAATACTCAAGTGCTCTCAAATTCTAATTTCCTAGCCTTCGATTTTTGAGCATTTAGAAAACAAAAGGTTGTGAAGCTTAACTATCACCTACCATCTTTCCTGCTCATGCCCAAATGGAAGACTTTGGAGCAATGTATGGTCATACACAGAGTTCATTTGTTGAAAAAACTTTTGAAACCTTCTGGAAAATGTAGCACGCAGAAACATGGAACATTGAAACGGCGTATTGATAGCCATAAAAGCATAAAAGATGATCTTTGTAAGAAATTGTAGTTGGGAGTGCTGTATGGAAGCATACGCAAGACACATGGGCTGTTATGCAGATTGCTTTAAAGGGAGGTTCTCTCATGGAATTCAATAGTTGCAACTACAGTACAGATTAGATTTGATATGATGGCATTAGAAGCTGTCAAAAGAATGCAATTGGCTGGCATAAAGCCAGACTTCACAACCTTTATCAAGTATCCTTACTGCTCACACCTAAATGCTAGTGTGTAGTTCGGACAGGTGTCTCCAGCATGTCCAAGAAAATAATAGAAAGTTATCAATTTTTCTCTAGTGACTTCCAGAAAGTACTTGATGAAGTCAAGATAATCTTAGCCATTGAGATTAGATCATGGCCGTTGATTTCTTAATGAGGGATTATAAGAGGAGATTGTGGGCAATTGGAGTACACATGTTTTAGAATGATTTGCAGTTTTAGCAAACAGTTTTGTAGTGATAGCAAGAGGGCAGTGATAGTGTTGAATTTAGCAGCAGTGGAAGTTCAACATGAGAAATTGAGGGAAGAATTTCCAAAGAAGAAAACTATTGTCAGAGTTCTGTTTGTAAGAGGCAAGCAGTTTATGTAACTCTTGATTTGCTGAAGTTTAATAAAAAATTCCTCATCTGCTAAATTGGTTTTCCCTTCGAGGTTTTTTCAGAGACATTTTGTCCAAAAACATTGCGTTTATTGTTTTGTGTATTTCTTTCTTTGTTCCTATGATTTTATTTAATAGAAGTTTAATAATCAATGACTGCAATAGATTTTTCACATGGTATCAGAGCTGATCTGAGGGTAGAAAAGGCTCAACGCAGGCATAGGAAAACCCTGTTCAACCTCTTTTGAATTATTTGGGTTTTACTCTTTTTTTTTTGAAATGGCCTCAACAGGTTTAAGAGATTAGGACAAATTGGATGGAGCCTCAAATTTTGGTGTTTGGAAAGCCGAATTTCCTTATTGCTGGAAGAGAATGGTATCGAGGAATATGTGACTAGTGTTATACCTGTTCCTACAGATGCAACACAACTCTCAACATACAAGACAAAAGATGCCAAGGTGAGGAGGCTAATCCTTGGCAGTGTTAAGGACCATATAGTTTCACATATCAGAGAGTTAGATACAATGAAGAAGATGTGGGACACCATTTTGAATCTGTACCAGAATGCTACCGCTAACCAGAAACTGATTCTTAGGGAAAAGTTGAGGAATACCCAAATGATTAAAGGAGAAGACATTACAAGTTACATCACTAGACTTAGAATTATCAAGGATGAGTTAGCAGCTGTTGGAGATAAACTAGATGATGACGAGCTAGTACGAGTAGCCCTAGATGGGTTTACTAAGCAGTGGGATATCTTTGTTCAAGTTATTAATGGAGGAGACACCTTACTAGGTTGGGATCGACTATGGAGTGATTTCACTCAGGAGGAGCTTAGACTAAGTTTTGTCAGTGGAACCAACTAGTAAAAGTTAGAAAAGTGAGGTGGAATAGGAAAACGTGACCCTAACAAGAAAAGGGAAAGCGAAGAAGGGGTCTAGTAAAGGATCGAATAAAAAAGATGAGAAGAAGAAGGACTTTTCTAAGATCAAATGCTATGGCTGTCACAAGTTTGACCACTATGTTAGTGATTGCCCACAAAGAAATAAAAATGAAAAGAAAGGCAAGAAGCAGACAACAACTTCAACAAGTGTAGATAAGCTTTCTAGTAGAATGGAGGATGAGTTTTCTCTCATAGCTTGTTTGATTAGCTCAACCTCACAGGGTGTTTGGTATATAGATAGTGGGGCATCATTTCACATGACAAGAGTTAGAAAATACTTCTCTAGTTAGAAGAAGGAGAACATCAAAATTTAGATTTCTATGGGGAACAACTCCAAACTTAATCCAGTTGGGAAAGGATCTGTTTTATTTCAGAGGGAGAATGGAAAGTCGATTCCCATTCATGATGTGTTGCATGTGCCAGGCTTGGGTATGAATCTGATTTCCATACCTGTTCTTCAGGGTAAAGAGTACAATGTATTCTTTAGAGGGGTGCATGTGTTAATCAAGCATAAGGATTGGAAATCACCCATAGTTATTGGTCGAGAGCGACCGACTTTACAAGTTGCAATTTGATACTCCTAAGGCACTTATGAGCAACAATAATCCTAGAGATCAAGGAGAGCTATGCTTTAGGAGGATGGGCCATATACATCATGGAACACTTAAATTGCTTCGTGAAACAATGATAGGTGTTCCAGAGGTGAATGTAGAAGTCTAAAATTAATTAAATTAAATATTTAATTAATTTAAGTCTTTCTACATAATTAATTAATTAAATTATGTTTATCCTTATTCCTCTTAAAATTAATTAAATCAAATTTAATTAATTTTATCGGTATAGCCCTTATAATTAATTTATCAAAATTAATTATTCCCCATTCTTCTAAAGTCACTTCAATCCCCATTATTTCTTCTAAATCTCTATCTATTATTTAACTTCAATTAACTAAGCTAACTATGTGATTCCTACAAATCACTTTTCTAATCCTATCATCTAGCCTAATTAATCACTCTCTAATCATACTGATCATTTTCCTCAATTTTATATTCCTCCACTCATTATCTCTCCTCATGTCACATCCTCCTAACTTTCCCACTCGCACTCTAATCACTCATTAAGCCACCTAATCAATCTCCTTAGTCATTTGCAAATCAACTCTTTGCCATAAATGACTTTCTCATCTCATTATGCTACCCACTTTGATCCTTTCAAGGTAATTCAAATTCTTTGAATCTCCCCATGCTTCTTCTTCCCAAGGAATTTTTAATTCCTTTTCTCATCTAGTCTTCCCACACATCTCTTATTTTGGAATTTTTAATTCCTCCTCCCTTCTCCCAAGGAATTTTATATTCCTTTCTCTCTTCCCAATGTACTTGGGAGCTCTTCCCCATATACCTTGAAGAGTGTGGAGATACGAAATTCCTTTATGGCAAATCTCTTGAATCCCACACCTTGTCCTCTCAATCCTCTCCCACTCTTTCTTTCAATCCTAGCCCTTCATTCCACTTTTTATCTAATCTTATGTTGTCCATTTGAGATCCAAAATCAACCTCCATGCCATCATAATGCCAAAAATTTGGTCTCATGTAAGCCAATCCATCTATCCCTATCATCTAATCAAAATCACTCTTGGTTTGTAGTGGGGAGCAATCCACAATCCTATTAAAGAGCCAATCCAATCAAGTGGAGAAGGGGCGCATTCTTCACTTCACCTAAGGCTCAATCCGAGGGAGTAGAAAAATGTATAAAGTGTCATTTGCATATTTATGATTTTATTTGTGTTTTTATGATTAATACATGCATGTGAGGACTCTAACCATTTTCTCATCTTCATTATGGCACGCCTGGTGGGACCCACGTCCCTAGAATCTAATTATTTTTAGCTTGTTTTAGCATTTTTACTCGCAGGTTCTTGGAACGACGTCTGAGACTGCACTTTGGCGTCTCTGGAGTGCTACTTCGGTGTCTCCGTTAAAATGAAAATTTTCTTGCTAACATTTGTGCAAGACATGAGAATTGGCATCTTCGTCAGCAAATGGGTGTCTTTGCCCTTTGTTTCAGTGTCTCTGCAACCCCAAATCAACGTCTCTATTCAAAAAAAAAATTCCCACCTAATTTTTTTTTCGAATTTTTTCATAAAAAATTGCAGATTAACGTCTGCACAGATGTCAATCTGTAGATCAACGTCTGCGTAGATATCAATCCACGGATCAATGTTTGTGTAAATGTCAATCCATGGATCAATGTGTGTGCATCAACATCTGTGCAGACGTCAATCCATGAATCAATGTCTGTGCATACTTCAACGTCTCCGTCTGGATACTTTTCTCACTTATTTTTAATATTTTAAATTTTTGCAGTCTAATCCTTTTTTTTGTGCAGGACCTCAATCAACGTTTGCGTAGACGAATCAACGTCTGCGCCTGGACTTCAGTGTCTTTGTTATAAATGTTTAATTTTGAATATTCATTAACTTTTCTGTCCTTGCAACTTTTTCGTCTGTCCAAGACCAAGAACTAAAAGTACTAATCACTTTTGTTGGACGTTTGTCAAAGAAAATCATTTTTTTTCACTAGCTTAGATTTCTTTTTCGCATTTTATCTTAGAAAACATCTTTTTGGGGATAAAAAGAACAAGTATCTACCGTGTTTTGTGCACTTGGACATTCGTAGGGTGGACTCACCGTTACGCTTAGTATCCTCTCCCCTCGCCTTCGTAGATCTTGGGTGTAAGATAAAAGCGATTAACAACACCCACTTTTTCTTTTAGTAGTTGAGGGCTATTTTTTATTAGGGATTTCATCACCCCACAAGGGTATCTTAAATTGGAACACGTCAGGATATCGACTCTCCCAACGCGATCTTGAGCGGGTTTTTTGAGCCGCTATATAAATATACCAGTCAGACGACTAAAGTGCCAAGTGAATTTAACATATGTGGATACCCCCTCTGCACCGATGAGCTCAGTTAAAGCCTTACGTGGTTTGCCTCAAGAATCCATCGTTGGATTGGTGATCCCTAAGAATTACACTAAGAACCTTGTTGTAGTAGACCAAAATCCCACATTTGATGGTGTAGGGGATGTAGACCGTACCCCGAAGTTACCTCTCATGTACCCATTGAGGATGAGATAGGAATTCCCCGTATAATAGATCTTTAGATCTTTGGGGTAAGAGAATCTGGTATGCCCGAGAAATGAGTGTACTGTAAAGGGGAGCCAATGCTACCATAATCTCTATTTGTCCGCTTGTTTGATGCATCACTTTGTGCGAGAGGCCTATAAAATGGTTTCCACTTTCCAACCTAAGTTGTATGTCTGATGCGTGTTTTCATTTTGTGCAAAACCAGTAAAATTTTGTTTGGGCTAATCTAGGCCACCAATCACTTTCATGCTTGTCATAAAGCGTTACCTTGGCCAATGTGCTTATCATTGTTTGATTTCTCGTGCCAAGAATAGATAACATCCAAAACATTCCCAAATTTGATCCAACATTTGACCAAACCCTTCAATCTTCACTTTGTCACTGCCAAACCTCTATTTCACCGCTTTCATTCGAGTCAAATCCCCAATCAGTTTTCATCCATCCAAACTATCATCAATCCCCAATTGATATCTCTATTCAATCATTAATCCAGTCTTAGGTAACCTTCCCCTTCTTCTGCCTATCATCAATTCAATCTTCCATAATCATACTCCTCCCATCCTCAAGGACTTAGCACATCAACTTAATCAAACTTCCAATCCAATCATCAATCGATCATCTATAAATCAATCAACCTCATCCTAAGGTCAATACTTTGTGAAAAGTTTGATTTAGACCTTTTTCTTTAATTAATCAATCAATTAGCTTTTGTGCTTGAAAAAGGATCTCCCCCAAGTACCTTTGCTTAATCATTTTGGGTTGATCAAAACCCTAATCGTTTTACCCTCTTTTGCTTAGGAACGTAAGGCTATCCCAAGTAGAAGAAGGCTTGATAAATTGCATCTTAATTCAAAGGTCTAAATTTTACCTAGCTTGGTTGTCACCTTTCTTTGTGGTTAACATCATCAATTCCCATCTAAGTCCTAATCTAGGGGCTAAGGTGTTATCCTAATCCAAATAAATCTTGTCCTAATCCAATCCAATCCAATCCAATCCAATCCAATCAAACCCAATCCAATCCAAACAAATCAAATCCAATCCAAGCAAATCAAATTGAATCCAATCAATCCTCAATCAAATCCAAAGTTGCTAAGTCCTAGTCCTCATTCATCAAATTCCAACTTCTTACCCCAATCTTGCCATCTTGAGGTTACACACACTCACAAAAGAAAAATATGGCTGCCCAAATCCAAAATCCAAACATCAGAGCTTGGTATGAGCATATTCTTATGGAAGTTCACAGATCATCTTATCCATCATGCTCACCGAAACCTGCTTACCAAGTTAATCCCATAACCTCTCATCCATCTACCATAGCTTCATCCATTCCATCGCAACACATTATATCCAATCCCAGTCCATCTCATATCCCTTATCCCTCCCCTACCTTTGACAAGGGAAATTCATCTTATTCCCCATGCATGTCTTTGTTTTATCCCTCATCCACATACCCCTCCCATCCAATATGTATACCTCCATCTCTCCCCCCCATCCACATCCGAATCCCCATCCTTTTACAACACCTCCATCATATCAACTCACCATCCAAATCCTTTACACCAAAGTTCTCCCTGCATTAATCCAAATCCCTCAATCCATAATTTCAATCATCCATCTAATACAAAACCTCCACATAATTCTCATCCTCCCAAATCCACATCATCCGCATCCTCCAAATCCTTTCTCCACGATTTTATCTAAGAAATAATAGCAAAGGAGACAAAATCGCCACCTCAAAACAAAGTCACCCAATCTTCCCAAGTCCTCCATCCACCTCCATCACCTCCAAATCAAGACAACCCTCAATTCCCTAATCCTCATGATGCCACCATCCCTCCATCTATCCAAGTCGAAGAATCCACCTCCTCCTCCATCACACCATCCCCACAATCCCCAACATGTCAAGAGCTTGTTCTAAAGAATGTTAGCATAGATTCCTCTCCACCTCAAGATCAAAGCATCCCTCGATCTCATGATACCTCTACATCTCAAAATCCATGTCTATCCTCTACTCCATCTCATGATCCCATCCCCTCCACTCCATATCAAGAAAAAATGATCCCTCCATCCAATGCTCTCCTTCCACCTCAAGATCCAATAATCCATTTCACTCCATCACATGATCCTATCCCAAGTCAAGATCAAAGTATTCCTTCATCTCCATGTCATGATATTGATCCATCTCACGATCCTAATATTTATCCTAATCCCACACATGATCCTAATCCTCCACATGATCCTAGTCCTCCACAAGATCCCATCACCCCTAGCCAAGCTATCCATGAAACCCATACCTATCAACTTGGCTCTTTGACCTTCATCCACTCCGGTTTCCTCCAAGAGCTTATAATCCCTTCTACCCCATCCCCCTCAGAATGGACTCACATCTTGTTTCCAAAATAATAAGTATCCCATTGGACAAAGAATTTGCCTAAAAATGAATTATCAAGGCAAAGGGTTAGGCCTCCATGAACAAGGCATATTGGAACCCCTTCAAGTCGAAGAAAATACAAGTTCATATGGCCTTGGATACAAAGATCATGCTCTAGATGCTGGTATACCTTCCATCTCTTCTGAAACTAAAATCACTCCATCTAAATCCAAACATTTCCATTGCCCATCTTCCAAACCCCTTTTGGGTCCTTATGCCCTAAAGTCCATTCCATCCTCATCCACGTCCAGTTTGGGTCCTTATGCTCCAACGTTAATCCCTTCATCCCTTCCATCCATCTTGGGTCCTTACATCCCTCCATCCACCACTCCATCACCTCAAATGATCCCTAAGCAAGATCAACAAAGACACAAATCCTTGAATTCCTTCCAACATTCTCCCTCCATCATCCCATCCATAAAATCTCTAAGTCATCCATCCTCATGCACCCACACCATTGCTATTGGAAGCAATTTGGATGCCAAATCTAAAATGCATAAAGCCAAAACTCAACAAAAATCCAAGCATCAACATGTCCCCTAAAAAAGACACGCTCAAGAAAAGAAAGATACGATCCAAAAGAAAGAAAAATCCAAAAGGCCACAAAGGCCCAAAAAGAAAAAAGAAAAAACAGTGGATTCCCAAGATACTCTTAGAAGAAATGCATCTCAAAGTAAAATCCAATTTGGCATCCAAACTTGTTAATCCAACATCTTACTCCACTCATAAGTCCTCCAATCCTCCATCTTCAAAATCTATTTTGGGTCCTTCTGTCCCAAAATCCACTATCTTAAGTCCCTCATCCCCTTCATCTATTTTGGGTCCTCACATCCCAAAATTCACATTTGATCCTCCATCTAATTTAAAATCCTCCCCTCCACAACTCCACCACCCCTCAGGGTGTGTACCGATGTTGATCTTCCCAACATCCCCATTCATTTATCCACAAGTCTTTCACAACCCTATCCATTATCCAACATCCATTTTCCATAATTCTTTTGCATAAATCATTATCCCCCTCCATCTTCCACCCATTCCATCTCCCCATCTCTTTCTATCAACATCTATGAGCATACCTCCAGTTCTCTTGGTTTAATATAACACATATCTAAGGGATACCATCAATGGAACTAGATGCTTGAGTTATCCCTCTATCTTATCACATGCCCACTATCTTCCAAATCCACTTATTCCCATCCATATCCATCCAAACTATTTCCAAAAGCCCCCCCCCCCAAGAAAAAGAAAAATAGTAAAGAGAAAAAAAAATCCATCCAATGGTGAAAACCACTTCTTGTGGCACCTTGGGTAAGCACCATGATGAAAACTTGTAAACAAGCATCATGTTTAATCCCCTTATCCTCTTGCACTCTACACTTTGGGGAAAGCTTTATCTATGACATCCTTCCATCCACATCTTCCATATTCCTCATCCACTATCTGTATCCTATCTATGTCCATCCTTTGTACTGCTTAAGTTTAAAGAAATTACACTCGTACTGCTCAACTATCATGTTTCACTGCCTCAAATCATGAAACTCATCTGCCTTTCTCTACCTCCAATGATCTGACAAGAATTGAGCATGAAACCGCTCAAGGATCAACTCCCAAGAAACTGTCGCAATATCCAAATGCAACTTTTGTTCCTCCATACGCCACCATGTAGACACAAATTCACGAAGATGCATGATCACACACCTAGTCTTGGTTTACTACTATATAGATGCATAGAAAAACACCTGCCCATATCCAGAAGCCAAGTCTATGCCTCTATGCCACTGCTAGAACCATCGAAAGTAGGGGGACGAGATCTCAAAAGATCTCTCATATGACTAGTTGCACTCGCATCCTGATCCGACACATCATCAACTCTCCTCTGAGGTGGACGTGGTTGCTCTCTTTCCTAACAACCAAAATGGTGAGACTCCTCCTGCTGATTCTAATCCCGTCTCAGTCCTAAGTGACCAAGAAGCTCCTGAAGCACATTAACCAACTGCACAATCACATCTCCACCCTGTTGATCCTATTGCTGATCCTCATGGTGTGACTCTTCTGAAACCTTGGGACAATAATTCTATTGAGTGTCCATACGACCACCACGACCACAACCTCTACCTCTAGTAGGCATCTTGTTTGACCAAGATGCAAAAGAAACTATAAGCTAAGAACTAAAGCATCTATAGCAAGAAATACAACTAACAGGGATAACCGTTTGGCTAACCCTAAGTAAATCGCTAATACACACAATGGGCTCATATGAAACCAGAGTACCCAGTGTATGAACATGGTCTTTGATACCAGATGCAATGCCTGCCAAAATACCCTAGATAAAATAAGTAATCTAACCAACAAAATAGAGTTTTTTTTTTTAAACATCTACTAATGCGATAAATTACGCTACAAGTACTCATATGCATTAATCATAACCTTACATGAATGCATAAGCAATTTAAACATAATCGTATACTTAACAACATAATACGCAAGCGGAATAACAATACAACAACTATCCATTCCTAGGGTATCTCAACATCATTACTTAACTAACAATAACAAATAAGCACATCTATAATCATGATACCATTAAAAATCATTACATTTAGTTTCTAATCAATTACCTCCTTCCTGACATGTGAATTATGAACTATCAAATGCAAATCCTACATATTCCCATTAACTCTTGGATTCATTTTAAGGTACTAGTCAAATGTTCCTAATTTCCCTTTTAAACCATCTAACATGATAATATAATCTTTCCACATAAAGTATCACCTAATGCAAATCTAGTTCATATTCTTTAATGATAATCATACATACCTACAAACTCCTCATACATATTCATTTTTGAGATAACCATTGATTAAGAATTACATTCCTTCCACTAGGAACATTCACTCTAATGCATACATGAAAATTTAGCATTCCCGTAATATTCCATAAGACAATTCCAATAGTAATGATCCTTCCATTAAGAATTCCCATTTCTAATTATGTGCAAGAATATCCAATCACCACAAAGGTTGCTACAATGATTACAACAACATAAACATTACAATACAACATGATCTCAACCCACTACAAGACCTATTACATATGATCTCAAGATACAAGATACAAAGCTTCTTTTACAATTTACATCTTTCTCGTGATACTAAAATACTTGATTAAAATCGCAAATACATAAAATAAGCTCCAAGAATCCATCCATATGAATAGAGATACGAATCCATATCCATCCACACTAGCAACCAACAAAGAATATCCCAATGGAAGAGGGCATCAAACCACCCGACCATGTGGAACCTTTAAGGAACCACTCCTCATGCTAGGAGATGACACAAGGTTCCAACTAACACTCTAGACCTAGACTGACACCTAACAACCGAAGGACAAGAACTCACAATCATAGAAAGGCAACCACATAAAGAGTACACCAAATCTTATATCACTAGACTAAATTGAAAAGAAATAAACTCCCAGAGGCATAATCAACAACCATGGCATAAGGATCATAGACACATGTAGGGAAGAGTGTCATCACATGCTACCCTCACAAAGAAGGGATACAAATACTTTCCCCTAATATACATGTGGAACTATATCAACCTTTGAGAAAATCAAGGGAGTATGGTTTACCGTCTCCACAGTCTTCCCAAGATCATCCTGAGTCTCCACTCAAGGGCTATGAGGTGGGGCACCAAAACCAAATTCATTATCTTGATTAAGTAAATCCTAATTACCCAACCCACTAATCAAATTATCATGGTTATCAATTGCAAATTAAAGGTAAACTCCCCATGTGGTTCCTTGACATGTCTAGACCCTAAGCATTCTTACAAGGAACCTTTAAGAAGCCTATTGCTCCTGACCCCGGTCCACACATGCAAGAGCGCACTCTCTCTAACCATGGGCCAATACCTTAGGGTGAGGTTACACAATAACAACACCATACTGATACAAATCTAAAGTGCAACAAGAATCATAATGCCAACATATAAATCAAGAGCCACAACCAAAATCAACGCAACAATAAACCAAAGTAAGGCATAAATCCACTATACTCAACCACATCCCTAATTCAATCCTCAACAGTGAGGCACAACCATCTCACTGGAGCTTACATAAAATCAACCTCAACTGCAAGGTATTCTTCCTCTTGCAAGAGCTTAACAACATCTATGCACAACCCTTAACAACAAGGGATAATCCTTCTTCCTGGAGCCAAAAACAACAATAAAATGACCAATATAGAACAATAAGCATCACAGAGAAACTCAAGAAATTCACAAAAAGCCTCTGGTACCAAGCCAAAATCTAGAAATTGATCACAGAAGGATGAAAACTATCAAAATGACAAAACTGAGCAGACTGGCGCATCCATGGAGCAGTTTAGTGCATTCATGGTGCAGATTAGTGCATCCAATGCATTATGTGGTGCATCTAAGCCATTCTGTGGCGCATCCATAGCAGAGTGCAAAAACTTAAGAAATGAAGTTGTGATTTCACCTAAAAATGAACATAGACTCATATAAGGACACAAAAACACCCCCACTAGGTGCGTAAACCAAAATAGAGCCAATGCAAAACACAAATGACATGAACAAAATCATACTCAAGCAATTCAACATCATTACTTGGCAACATCACACACAGTCGGTCCTTGACAAACCCAGACTTCATTCCACACAACCAAATAACAAAACAAGGGAACTATTGCATCAAAGCGAGTAAACAATCAAAATGCCAACAAAACTATCATAAAAACAAATAATTTTCATGGCACACACAAGAAATATAGAAAATAAATTCACGACACAACTCCATCTCCCAAATTCTACAAATAATACATATATAAATATCTATCTTTGTTTTCAATCCCAAAATTTATATTAAAACTAATAAATACTATTTCTCCCAAATCTTCCGCAAATAATCTTTATGCAAACACAGAGCAAACAATCTTTTCGCGAATGAAAATGCATAGAGGTTGTCACAAAACCAACCTGGAGCTAGAGGTTATGGAAAAGCGAAATTCGAAGAAGAGCAATTCCAACCAAAATCCAACAAGCTTCAACAATCCAACCAAGCTCCAAATCAAAACCAAAATCTTCAGCAACATTCAAAATTCTCCAAGAAACCAACCCCGGGAACGTACAGGGAAAGCCAATAAATAAAATTTGCATTCAAAACTATAGAAAATTTCAGACAATCAAAATATTCAAAGAAACTATATTCTATACCTACCATGCATAAATACGAGGTAAATAATATAAAATAATATTATTTACTTACCCCCACAAATTAACCAATAGAGTAATAAGGTAGGTAAGAAATATATTTATATCAATTATCCCAAATAGTAAAAAGAGAACAATAAATCAAAAAGCATTAAAATAAAATAAACCTTATGGGCAAATAAAATATAAAAGCCCAATAAAATAAATCTAAGGTAAATAAATAAATACTCCAAATAAAATATGAAATCACAACCATATAAATAAACAAATAAATAATAAATCAAAGGCCCAATAAATAAAATAACCAAGGGCAATATAAATATAAATAAATAATAAACCATTAAATCAAATCTCATAAAGCTATAATCAAATAATATAATTAAAATGTTAAATCTCAACAATAAATTAGACAAATAATAATTAAATAGCCCAACTATATAATAAATTAATATTAACATTATTAAACTATATTAATCAATTATTAATTGATTAAATAATTGATCAAATACTCACCACGCCACAAGACAACCACAACTCAAGGTACTAACACAACAACTCTCACTAAGACACATAATCTAACAAGGATGACAACTTAAGCTTAGAGTGTATAGAGGGAACTCATGCCATCTCCAACAACTTGCCATTGGAATAAAGACACGCTCAGACCTGTGAGACTAGGTGGAGTCGATGTCTAGTACCTGCAAACCTGCAACCACCAATAACCATAGAACAACATATACAATGACATATATCATAAATAATCAAACAAGTGAAAGAGAATTACAACGTCATATCATGCTCATGATGAGTGGTATGACATCATCTCTTATCACGAATATAGTCATAAGACAATCGTACACATCATAGCACCATCTCATACCAATATAATCATGAAGTGGGGTTAGCACAATCAAGATTCCATCATAATCTCATAATCAATATAACCCATCTAGGATAGCAAGTGCATAAAAACCATCAACGTAAATCCATCATCATAATAAGCAAGGATAAATGTCATCATGTATCAAATGTCCATATAAATATCTAGCATCATCCATAAGCATCTGAAATATATATAGAGATGTAAATATCAATCAAAACATCACATAAGAGTCTAATCAAGCCTATTGAGGCATAAATCAAAAGATAAGTCAAGGAGGGACACTACATAGGGTTTCTGAAATCAACCTTAAATTTTTGAAATTCAATTGGAAATTAAACTTATAAGTGTAAATTTAAATTTTAAGTTGCATAAACACTCAAATCTGAGAACATAAATCAGAAATAAGGGTGTAAGAGGTCAGGTTCACCAAAATTTGTTGGTGAAAAATTAGGGTTTCTACCATATGAAGGATGAAAACTGCTAATTTTTACTTAGGGACCATAACATTAGGGAAAGATATGAATTTGATAGATCTAAATCTAAGAGGTCTAAATGTTGATCAAATTTCAGGGCTCTTGGATGAGCTTCTTCTTTCCCTTGAGTTTCAAATTGATTTGTTGAAGATGTTGAAATTAGGGCAAACGAGTTGAAATTGAAGTAATTATGCATGAACAATGAGCTACAGTCGTTGGATTGAGCCATGAACCTGAATCTGAGGATTATAAGAATATTCAAACTTATTCCCAGAAGGAGCTCCTGATTTTTTAGGACCATAGCGATGGTCTCCCTGGTCCTCTGCACTTTTCACACTCCAATGGGGGATCAATTCGTCACTGTAAATAAAGTCAATTTTGAATATCGCAGCTTCGTACCTGTTCCTGCGCACACAAGAGAAGGAAAATAGGCTCGGAATAGGGGTTTGCTTAATTCAAACCCTAGTTTAGGAATTAACCTTGAATGAAATATTGCAAGCACTGAAATAAAAAAAGAAAGATATACCTCAGATCTGCAATGACAGATGATGATGCTTTGCTTCTTGAATGTAATCACATATGTTGTATGAAATGGCATGAACATGACAAAACCCTAATCACACACACATGCTTGCATATGAATGATGTAATTTTCTCCACAATGATTAGGTCGACCTCATATAGAGCCACCAATTTCATCTCTCGTCGGAGTGATAGGTCCTATCCTCCACTTAAAAATTGGGTCCCATTGAGGGGGACCAACGCCCTAGTCCTCCTCAACCTGGGACCAGGACGCTGGGCGCTCTGGTCCTAGGAACAAGGCACTAGTGCCTTGGTCCTCAATCAAGGACCTCAAATTAGTCCCAAGGAGAAGGACATAGCTCTAGAGGATCAATTGGTAGGTGTATATGGTATAAAAGCTGGATTTAAGGAACTGAATGGACTTGGATAGGAGATGAGGGGGAGATGCGCTAAAGTAAGGGCACAAACATGAGGTGTAAATTGGCCCAGTGACAATGTATGATGCTACTATCCTATAGTCTACATTAAAGTACTAAAATCGCATTTAAAATACTTTCCAAGCTTAATTACACAAATGCATCACAAATAAAAAGACCTATAATATGTGCTTTTATACCAACGTATAATATGTTGACAATTTCACACTCCTTGTCCAACCACACTTTTCCCTATTTAATGTGTGCATATTTTTTTTATTACTTTTTTACCTTAAATTTGTTTTTGTCATGTTTTGAACATAAAAAAATATCGTCACAAACTACACAATATAATAGCTATGAATTTACAATTAAGGCTTAGATAATATTGTAAGGTCAAAAAATTGCATACCCTCCAATCTTGACATTAGAAATTGTGCCAATTTTAATGCTTGTTTTTTGCATCTATTTTAGGATGTGTTTTAGACAATTTTTGTAGTCCAAAAGTAAAAAATTGTTATATCATCATATCTTTTATTCATTTAAGTGTTCTATTTCCTATGGGCATTAGCACTAGAGCACAAGCATCTTGTGGGTGTCCTAGCATTCCCTACCCATACATTTGGAACTCAAGATAAAAGTATTTCTAATACTTACTATTTATAATTCTATACATCTCCAAGGGTCATCCTTAGGATTCCCTATCTAATCTTAGCAATATTTCCATGCAAATTTGAATGGATCTTGGCTCGTGCGTCTTTCATGACTAGTTTTCACGCAAAGCTTCCCCTTCTTCCAATTTCAACATCTTGCAATTTGTAGCTTATATTGAAAAATCTAGAACATCTTCCCATGTTCTTGATCTTTCTACATCACTTTCTTTTTATATCTCTAACTCATAAGCATTGATATTGAATTTTATTTATTATGTCTTCTTACCATTGTGAAATTGCAAGGGTTTTGCAAGTTTCTAGAAGCCTTTTTTTTCATTCATTGCATTACTCTTGGAGGAGATCATCATTAGTTAGAGACACCTACTCACCATTTTCTAGAGCTCTATCTCCCAAAACAAGGTGATTTGGTTTTTTTCTTTCAATCTACAATTTTTTCCCTCAATTCTCCATTTGTTCATTGTCATGTCATCCTCTATGTCGTATTCTTGACATCTCAGGGATATTGTCAATCCATGTGATTTCCTTTATATTTATTTATATTCTCACCACATTCTTGATTCTACAAATATATTTAGGATCTACGATAGTTTATTTATCTATATTATCTTCTATTTTCTAGATGCAAACTCATTGTTGATATTTTGCTACTCTGTCTTCTCTTTTTATATAAATCAGTTAATATTGGTTTGGGATCTATTGCATGATTTGTGGCTATTTTTTTAAAACATCACCGTATCAATGATGTTTTTTGTAGACCCTCTAGTAGGAAAATTCATTCATTTTAACTTTGGACACTAGCACAACTACCAAACTACAATGCAAGTGTATTAATGCCCACCATCTACAATTTTGTCTAGGCACACAAACAATACCAATGACAGTTTCCAAAATTTCATGAACAACATTTGTGTTTTATAATAACTTTTATTATATTTTATTATTTGATCAAATCATTCTTTGTACCTCATAACATGATCTATTTTTACTGAAATTTCAATAATACCAACAAAACCAAAAAGTATTACCTAGTACTTTATTTTAACTAAATTAACTCTAAATATGGATTTTTTTAATATATTAATGTAAGTTTAATTAACACAATTTTGAAGTACTAAAATCCAATCTACCGTTAAATTTTATCTTACATTTTAGTAAATATGTCCACTTTCTTTCTATGTATATGTCTGAGCTAGTTTCCTTTTGTATATATCATGAAAAGGTTGGATTATATGTGATTTGTTGACATCTTTGTGCTATAAGTTTTGTGTTTTTTGACACTTCTATCTTGCAAGTTTTTCATGTTTATTGATATGTTATTTTTCAAGTCTTATCCTAGAGGCATGGACCCCTCATTTGGAAACCTTGTTGTGTGTCTAGTGATATCCCCTATCCATTTTATTTCTTGTATTTTCATTCCTATACTTTTGTGTAGCCTCCTAATTTTTGTTAAACTACTAGAGGGGGGGGATGTAAGGTAAAAAAAATCATATTTTGCAATTTCAACATTACAAACTATACCCATTTTGGCACTCATTTTTGTCATCTATTTTACTACATGTTCTAGACCATTTTTTAAGTATTCTCTATAGTCAAAAAAAATTCTATCCATTTTAGTATTTTTCAGTCATTTTTTCTATGGATGTTAGTGCTAGAGCACATATGTCTATATGGGCATGCTAGCATCCCTCAATTATGTAGTTATATATGCTCCATTTAGCAATCAAGATAGAGGTGTTTCTAATATTTCATGTTTGTAACTAGTGTTGAACCTGATTCTATATGCCTCCAACAATCATGCTTAGGATTCCCTCTTAAATCTTAGTAATCTTTGCATGTAAATTTGAATGGTCTTGAATCTCAAATCTTTCATGATTGGTTTTGATACAAATCTTCCTGTTCTAGCAACTTTTAGCATCTTTTTGCAATTTGCAGCTTCTCTTGTAAACAATATGTCTTCTCACATTCTTATGCTTTTTACATCACTTTATTATTATATCTTTACATCATAAGCATTGTTATTTAATTGTATTTATTCTATCTTCTTACCATGGTAAAATCTCAAGGGTTTTATAGGTTTCTACAAGCTTTATCTTTTCATTCATTGTATTATTCTCAAAGGAGCTTATCATTGGGTAGAGATGCCTTCTATTTACCATTTAGTAGAGCATCTCTTCCTCCAACTCTCAAAACAAAGTGATTTGGTCTTTTGATTTCAATCTAGAAGCATTTCCCTTCATTGTTGATTTATTTTGTCACTACACCTAAATTGTGTTCTTGACATCTCAAGGTTCTTGTCAATCCCTTTGATTTTCGATTGTATTCATTTTCATTCTCCTCAAATTCTTGATTCTACAAAAATATTTAGGATTAAGGATATTTTATATATCTATATCAACATCTATTTTATAGATCCAACCTCAACATTGACTATTTGCTACTCTTTGTATTAGAAGAATATCTTTTGGGATAAAGGTAAAAATAGGATATGCTTCGACGTTTTGATTTTTTGTTTGTAGATTTGAATATATATTTAAACATATATTGATTTGGCACATATCACGATTATATTGATGATATTGTTTGCAATCTCTTTTCCCCTTGTGCAAGTCCGAGCAAGAAAATTCATTCTTTGACAAATCTAAGTGTAAACAAAATCGTCAAACTAAAGCACAAATGCGTTAATGTCCACTATCTATGATTTTATTTGAGCACTTAAATAGTACTAATGATAATTGTTGAAATTTCTTAAACAAATTTGTACTCTATAGCAACTTCTTTGTACCTCGTAAACCCTCATGCCATAAAATAGTATGATCTCTTGTTTACCAATTTGTCAATAATACCAGCAAAACCAAGAAACATTACCTAACTCTTTGTGTTAACTAGATTGACTCTAAAAAATGGGATATTATTTGGATAGATTATTATTAATTTAATTAACATATTTTTCAAAGTAATTAAATATAATCTATCCTTAAAATAGATTAAAATTTCTGACAAATAGAAAAGATTTTCAAAAAGGATACTTGCTCTTTCACCATATTTCATATTATAAGGTATCCTCAAGTCTCTTAGTATCAAGAATGAAATTTTCATTGAAGTGATGATCATTTCTTAATATTATTAAGGCTTTCCTGCACTACAAGTAACACTACCCTAAAAGAGTCATTGTTTACTCTATATTTTCACAAATAAGAGTAATGCCTTCAACCACCCAACTTTGAGGTAGTCAAAGGTCTTCTATAACATTGAGACTCATAGTTTTCAAACTTAGACTAGCATTTAACTTCATCAATTGATATTTATATATTGTCAAGTAGTATCAAATGTATCTACAATAATCACTATATACATTATCACTAAAATGTTCTATTATTTAATTATATTTAAACTTTGTATAAGTGAGAAAATTATGTCCCCTCCCTTAAAAAACAATAGAACAGAAATTTTCATATATGTGTTAAGCAACCTGCATGACTATTGGAGAACCTTCCACATTAACTATTTCAACTATAACCCTAGAAAGAAAAAAGAGGAATGAAATAGAACAAAGAAGAGACGATCACTCATCCAAAATTACCACAGAGAGCCCACTGAAATATTCTCTTCCGAACAGTTGATGCCAAATCATTCCCCAAAAGCAAGGGACCCCACAACTCTCCAACAGTGTCACAACCTAGACCTGACAATCCATTCACTATCCATTATGGAGGGAAGGCAGGTTGGAATGCAACAAAATTAAAGGCAAGATCCTCCTCCACTTCCCCATCAATCAGTAGCGTTTGAATTGAATACACCCACTTTGACAGTGACAAAAGTTGCTTCTCCAACTTGTGGAGAGATCCCATTGGAGTATTGAACTCTGTACACGAAATAGGTAGATCCTCCTGTTGCAAGTTCCAATCCATTGTCAAGAACTCATCTAACCCCTCCCTCAAATCTACCTTAACCAAGGATTCCGCTGCTTGCTTGACTGTAGATTTATCCTTAGTTAGAACGAGAGAACTTGAACTTGAGAGGAAATTACAAGACTTCTGAATTTTTACTCAGCTAAGAATGTCCACTTTTGAGTAGATCATGTCAGTCTTTGACATTGATGGTTGGGAGTTACATAATTGAATTTTTTATTTTTTATTGATGAGGATCGTCTACAACATGTTCACTGTACTATTATTTCAAACAAATTTAACATCAGTCCTTATCAATGAGTAGTCAAAACTTCAATGGAACATCTAGTCATCAATGCCATGATACATCCCTATAGCTGGATAGCCTAGTACACACCTAAAATATGCTATTATTGAACATGAGAAGATAATTGTAGTATAGTATTAAGTGTGGAAATAAACTTTTTTATTTAGTTTCTATAATTTATGTTCGATTATATTTATACTTCGAATCGATCAGAGACTTTTCAGACTTTTTTAAAAATATTGTTGACCTTCCAATTTGAAAAATGTCTTTTGGAGATGGAATTGATTATGATCATGAAGCCCTCTTCCAAACAAATTATATTCACCTTACAAATAGATATTAATTAAAGGTCAAGGAAAATAGTGTATGTCTCAATTTCTTTGTTGGTATCATCTAGCAATTTCTTAGATACAATTTTAATAAGAGTACAATTGAAATATCTAACAAAACATCCCATTAAGCAATATCAAAGTTGATCAAACCACTCAGAAGGGAGATCTTGTCACCAAGTTTCTTAGAATTTTAGGAGATTTATCCTCTCAGAGTCTTGTTAACAAGGATACTTATTCAATTTCTTTTTAAGTTAATAAATTATTGTCAAGGTATGCAAAGATATTTTATTTGTTGATAAAGATGTGCAGATATTATAATTTGTTAGTTAAGTTGTGATTGGAGCAAAGGTGAAAAATTGAAATGCAATATTCTCCACCATGCAATTTACAACATAAGTAAAGAAGAGTTACAATGTATATTGTTTAAGGATTAAGTTATGAGAGAATCATATTTGCTTATTTTTTAATTGTTAGATGTTCTCTACTAGTGTTGGTAGGGTTTCAAAGGTTGTATCTAGATAACAAAGACTCTTATATTTCATTATTCAACTTTGTATATGATGTTTTGATTAGATAAAACAAGAGAGGGCCCAAACCCTTACATAACAACCTACCAGGCAAAAAAGAGGGCACTCACAAGCTGTGAGACAACCAAAAAACAAAAGAGAAAACAGAGACAAAGCTTTTGACCGAGGCTTTGAAATGAAGGTAACAGAGGTCTCGAGCTCAAAGAAAGTTTACACTAACTCGACCCAAGGAAGAGGGAGAGAATAGGACATATGTGATAAACTTATAAGGCACTGAGGTCAATGCAAGCAAAAACCACAACACAAATCTGATCACGACTTTAAATAACTTAGAGCTTAATAAACACAAGAAATGTCACCACATAAGCTAACACCCAATATAGCAAGCTACACATAACACAAGGAATTATACGTGGAAACCCAAAAGGTAAAAACCATGGTGGGAGTTAGTACCCACAAGATTCACTATCTGCGGAATAGAAATCTTTGTCCGGTTAAGGTCATACAAACATGCCCGGTTAGGAGCAGACCCTATTAGGAGTCACCCGGTTAAGGGATTTACCTCGGCTCTATTAAAAGCTTTGCTTTGTTAAGAGCAACCTCACAAGAGGATTTAGACCTACCCTGTTAGGTGATTAGGGAATTTACAATTTCAGGCATGTTGGGACCTACCTGGTTAAGGGATTTGACTGTTGCAACTGTTAGGAAAACAACAGTAAAGTGGTCTGCATGTAGCACCTCTGTTCTTAATAAGATCTGCTTCAGTTTCCTTCAACAAAACATCAATACAGAGCTTTTCAAATTACAGCAAAATCAAACTCTCAATATTCCCCTTCGATCTCATACTTCATATCATCTCATCACACTTTTTATACACATCAACTTAGTCGGCTAACAACCTTGGAACAATTTCCTAGGTTCAATGAATTTGGTCAATCTAGCAATACACGCTTTACTTATGTCGGCTATCGACATAACAACTTAAAAATAAAACATAATCATTACGGGTTTACTGATTTAAGTGACTCTACTTCTACCGGTTAACTGTTCTTCATGATTGACTGCTTTGTAGATCATAACTCGCTCATCCTGTTGAATCTCCCGTTGTGGTGTGAAACATAGCTACCTGATACACTCTCCAATACTCCTGCAAAACCGCATCACCTAACTCTTCATTGATCGCTCATACCGGTTGCTTGAATACAACTTTGTTCTTGTTTACTGGTAAACTGTCTCCTCTACCGGTTATGCTTTATCGGTTGGCCTAAAAGACTTAGATGACTATCAAAGCATAGTTGGCATCATTGACAACATAAAATGAGTCATCAATCAACCTATTACATCAAAACATCATCATCAAGCCAACAATATGACCTTTTCTTCATATTTGAATCATAGTCCAAGCAATGGACTCATCAAGAACACCTCCTGGAGGGGAAGAAAGAGAAAGCCTCCTCTCAAGAGGGCAAACAAAGGTCAATGAACGCAATTTCTAGAGTAAAGAGATCTTGAGTTGCTTCCAAATTGATGTGGCAATTTCCTTTTTTATTATAATCTTATTTTCTAGCTTGCTAAATGCAATTGAATTATATCCAATAATATCATATTAAGTTACATGTCATGTTTTCTCTCTTTCATAATTTGTGGTGCTAAGAGTTCAAAAGATGAAAAGAAGTTTTGTATTACTAACATGTTCCCAATCAAGAACTTTATCTTTATCTAAGATATAGCCAATCTATTGTACAAATTATTCACTATTTTCCATTATTGTTAGGGAGCTAAAGATTCTAATTTTTTTTTCTTTGAATTATCTGTGTTTCCTTACATATTCAATATTGATTGCACTTTCCCTTATTTTTTTCTTTACTTGTTTTGTATTTTTATTGAAAGTACACAAATTACAATCAGTTGACTCTTTATCTTTTATTATTCAACTTTGTTTGTAATGTTTCATTAATGCCAATGAATACAATTTGTAGAATGATGGGATCCATAGTTGCTTCGAAATGGATGTGGCAGTTTTGTTTTTAATGGAATCTTTTTTTTAAGCTTGTTGAATGCAATTGAATTATATTCAATATATCATATTTAGTTACATGTAATGTTTTCCTTATTTCATAATCTGTTGTGCTAGGGATTAAAAGATAAAAGAGTTTTGTAACATCGACATGTTCTCAAATCTAGTGATAACTTTATCTTTGTCAAAGAAGTTAATTAATCTATGATGCAAATTATTCATTTTTTCGATTATTGTTAGGAAGCTAGAGATTCTAGTTTGGTTTTTTTTTTCTTCTCTAAATTGTCTTAGTGTTTCCCTACATATTCAATTCTCCAATGCTTTCAATACTTCTCTATTATTTGCACTTTCTTGTTCTATGTTTTTAGTGAAAGTACACAAAAATACAACACCCCCTTTATACAAGGGAGTTGTCCCTCGCAAATGTAAAAGATAGTTGATCTACTTGAGGTGATAATCCAACATTTATTACAAAATTCCCTCTTATCAATTATGCTGACTCACATTTATCTTAAGAAAGATTGAGGGAACAAATTCAAACATTAGCACATCAAACAAATATATCTAAACTAAATTAAAAAAAGTCATTTGTGCATGTTGCAATAAATTCTGCTGATGTGTATAGTACTGATCTTATCACGTTTAACATATACAACTTCGGCATTAGTGTTCTTTTAGTAATGTGCATTTTACTACACTTATCACATGCAATTGCAAAGATATTCCCATAAGTCAACCAAGGAAGTATGACTATCAAATTACTATTGTTTCTTCCCCTTTTCCCCAAACTATATCTTTTAATCCAATTGAATCCCCTGCCTACCATACATTTCACATGCTAAAGCTTTCAATTAGATCAATGGAGGCTTGGGGAACTTGGTCTCCCACGGCATAAGATGACATTCCACAACATAATGTCATACCATTTCTTCTAAATCTTTGTTTCCGTAAAACAATGCTTGAATGATAATAGAAAGGAAGATCTACAACATTTATTTTATGTCCCTAACTGGTTGGAACGCTGCCCCTTGAGAGTAGTTAGCGTGGCAAGGCCCTTTACAGTCTTGTCTTGGCTGATGCAACAATGGAGAAAACAACAATGGAGAAAGACTTTTGTGTGAAAAGAGACCACCTCAATTCAATTACTTCCATGTATGACAATTTGGATATGTAGCTTTTTTCCACTTTGAGGCCTATCTTTTTCATTTTATCTATATGGCAAGCACGTGGAAATTGCATGAGTAGATCAAAGCACGAAGACGCTTCTAAAGGTTCCTCATCCGTGAACTAGGATGATAATGCCACAAACAAAATAATAATAATGTAAAAAATGAAAGTATAACAGAATGTCATAATATCTAACTATAATGACCTGGGGCATAACATTCATACTGCTAATGGGCTTCCTACGCTTGCTTTACCAAAATAAAAATGACCAATTTCCAAGCATCCCTCACTAAATGGTCCAGCATTCTTCTAGATCATCTTGGAAGGTTATATAGTGCTCTAATACCCCTACACCATAGTGTGGTTTGCAAAAGTTGTATGTCGTCCTACTTACACATTTTCTAGCATAGAAACACCTAATGCTAAAGACAAGATCAATCTTCTCTTTGTTTTCTAACCCGTAGAAGCCATTCAACTCCCTTACTCCAGTTCCTAAATTGAGAAAATCTGGACTGACCTCATATGCTAAATTGGAAATCCATCTCGAACACTGATATGCTTGCACCATGCCAATGTGTGCATTGCATGTGTGGTCACTTATTGATCCTTTTCTTAGTCATGTGTGAGGTAATGTACAACTTAAAGTCACAGAGATATCTTGGTCTCCTTTGATTTGCATCTTTATGCCATTTTAACCTTTCACCATTTGATGTCTTTAAAAGTCTCAACTTCTTGGTTTCCTCTCCTCCTCTCAGTTCTTCTTTATAAGGATCTCAGTTCACAACCTTTCTCATATTTTCCTCCATTCTAATGATGGATGATGGAGTATAAACCACAATGTTTATTTGAAAAGACTCACACACAGTTCTATCCAAAAGCTCTCATAATTCACATGAATCTCTATAGAGCTATGTAAAGACCTCTTATGCTCTTTCTGTTTCCACAAAAGAGGGAGGTGGGTCATGGTTTTACCATATACTTTACACTTCCTTGAAGCCATGATCTAATTACTATCGGTTCAAGCTTGCGTCTTTCCCCAACTCCCCTAAATTATATCCTACGTGAATTGAATTTCCCCACTATTGAATTATGTCTAAATATGTTTTCTCCTGTAATTCCTTGTCTTTTCCATACATCACAACCTTGCACTCTCGCCACACTAAGTTTGCTACTCACAATGTACCTGTGGAGCATATTTCGGTGCTACAAATGGAATTCTTTTCACTCATGAAGTATCGCGGGCACAAATGAAATACAATCTACCATGGAACTAGAGGCATCACCTATCCTACAAGTACAATCAATTCACATGGTGTAAAATTGTAAAGATCTCTATCCAATGCTAGTATTTTAATGAACTCAAGAAGCCAACATTTAAGTTACCCAATCCTTTTTTCAAACTGTATTTTCCTAGGCTGTGATTACCTGTGTTCGATTCATAAAAGGAACAACATATGTTCTCAGAAAAAACTTCAGAAGAGCCCAAAATTACAACTGCACCCAACATGCCCTTATAAATGTGCTACAAATCTTGGTAACACAAATGATAGCTGTCAAGAATGCTCTCAAACTAAACAAAATCTTATAATGCTCAATTTCTTCATATCAAAAGAGATTACCTTATGTACCTGTTATCTAGTTTTAATTTCCTAAATTGAACAAGCTTTCTGCAAAGTACTTTCTTGCAAAAGAGTAACCTTGTGTGTACCTCATATCTGCTTTAAATTTCTTAAATGGAACAAGCTTTCTGCAAAGGACCGCATAATGTACACCCTCTAAATGAACTCCTTTCTTGTATGAAGATAGCATATCTTAAAAGAAAATAAGTGAACAAAAAATAATCTGGTTTTATTTTGTTAACCAATATAAAAGATATTGTCATCAACAGAGATAAACACGAATGCTAAGTAACCTGTTAAAATCTGAAACCATTGGATCATAGTTCAAAAAACAATAACAGGAAAAAGCCATTGTTTCATGCTTTCTCTTTTCCATTAAGGCCTGGGATTTAAGCTATTCACACCAGTAACTGTTTTTTTCTTTGTAATAAATCAGTGCCCGTTATACCCCTTGCTAGCTTTAACATGGACAATACTACACGTGCCAGTACAAATAACCAGTATACTATTTAAGCAGTTTCTGCATAAAAGATCATATGCAAACAAGCTTCAAGAAAGAATATGAACACATGAATTTCCAAGATGATGCATCAGGTTGTAATAAGTATACCAAAAGAAAAATTGCTTATGAACTAACTACAACTTCCCTTTGGCAAAATGGTACAATGAAGTTAGACAATAAAAAGGACATGACATTATAGCTTGTGCTTGATTATTATGTAACACAAAGAAAGTTCTGTTTCCAGAACACCCTAACCATTCCTCTTAATGTACTTTATTGGAGAACGATAATACCACCTTGTGAAAAAAGACAAAAGAACAGTAACAAAGAGCAAAACCACTTGAAAAAGCGAGCAAAGGATAAACATTTGAATGTCATCCCATTCTACAGGATACCTGTAATCTCCTACCCTCTTTGGGGAATATAAAAGGATATCTCCACCATATTGGTAAAGATACGAGCTATTATGATCCCAATTTTTATTTTGATAATCGGCTAAATGCAACATAGATAACTAGATGTAAAATTGATAGAGTAACTCCAGTTTTTTTTTCTTTTTTCTTGACTAGGTTGGTTATTTCAGAATATAATTTATAGAATGGTGAACTGCATCAGGTAAAAGAAAAGCACCAACGATGCACTACTCATCACAAATATCGCAGCTATATTCTAAGGGGTTGTCTTTGACCTTGTTGCAGATCCAGTAGTTGTTAACCCAGAATAACCCGCAAAAACATTTGAATAAGACTTAGTGAGATAAGCAAAGTTTGCAACTGGAGGTAAAGTAGCCACTCTCTCCCCATCCCTTAACAATGCCTGCAGGTCCAGCCTCTGAAGAGTCAATACAGATTTTGATTCCCTCCAAACAAATGCTAAAAGGCCCTTCTGACACACAAACAGATCGCCTGGTTTTGAACCAGGATACCGAAATCCATATCCATTGGCTATACCCTCTCCCTTGTATACACAAACAATTTCTACTGGAGAATCATCCCTATCACCTTCCCATGGAAATCTTTCTGAAGATAGCTCATCCACTCTGGCTGTGAACATGGCAGAACCATTTGGATGAAGAACATAGTGGGTACCCTCCAGTATCTTGGTTGCAATCAGAATCCACCCTTCATCTGTTTTTTCATATGAGAGTAGTAGGAAAAACAAAGCCTTACCAGGTTTATCTTCAGGTGGTCGCCCTGGAGGCCATCCAAAAGTTCCACCCCAAAGTCCTGCATATTCTCTTCCTTTCTCAGGTTTCTGCTCAGGCATCTTGTACAAGGCAAAGCGATTGTCATGCATAATCGGCCATGCGCGATACATAGACAGCTTTAAACACGATGCATGGAGACAGAGCCCCACAGTGTCACCTAACTTTAAAAACTCTTGCAATTGCACACGCTTATTATCTCCACTACAAGAGGAATTTCCTCTTTCACCATCCTGTATACCTGCACCCACACCAATTATCTGCTTCATCCTCTCCTTAATAAACTTTGCAAAACTCTGTTTCTTTGTTGGTTCCCAACCAGACACAGTCCATTTAGTGCTTGAAGTGCTCGGACCCTGTAAAATGCTTTTTCCTTTGACTGAATCAAATCCTTGACTATCTTTAGCTGCCTGCAAATCCTGGGATTCTGACACATGACAGAGAATCTTCAAAGCAATCTCTGACTGTATACCTTCATATTGTGATCCAGAAAATGGTTTCTTACCATTGGGATCGCCATGTTTATGCATAAGAATCATAAGAGACCTGCGTTCTGACAAAAGCAACAAATCCTTTGAAGCATCTGCCTTGTCTAGACTACTGCCAATCCCTGCTCCAGGGAACAAAGGACCACTGACAGGAGGAGGCACTTTCAATCGCACACGATGAGCAACGAGTTCCAATAATCTTCTCCTGTCTCCAAAACCTAACCGACTAAATTGAATGGAGTCACTATCCTTACTTCTTAGTTGCATCGAATTGGTTTCCATAATTCTCTGCCCCATAAATTTTTTTGATCCTAATCTAGATGTTGTTCCATTCAGATATGGTTCACCTGATGAAGATGCTATATTTTCAGGGGGCGACCATTTTCTGTCTTGAATGAGAGGCAGATTTTCCTTCAAGACAGATTGCCGAAACGGCTTAACTTCCAGCAACAACACATTGCAATCGTCCTTTGCAGGCTTCAGAGAACCAGGATAGCAATAATCCTTATCCTTTTCTCGTCCATGCAAAAAGAAGACCAAAGAACCATCCCAGTTGCAAATAACTTCAAACACCGGTGCCCATAGCAGACCACTCTCAAACCCTTGAGAACCCAGCTCCTGAGGTATAATTCTACACCCAACTACTGAAAGAAAACCCCACATAACATACACCATGTTGCCAAGCTCCGGATTCTGGTGCACCCAAATGCCTATCAGATGTTTCACTCCTAGAAGAAACCTGCAAATGACTTTGTAAGAGGAAACAAAATTCCTCCAAGCCTGCAGGTTGTCTGGACCATTCTCAGCTACCTGCAGGCATTGTTGCCACCAGACCTTGTCCGAATTAACCATCACGTTCAACCTCTTACAACTCAGGCTCATATTGCACAAGTCTCTGGGCTGCAGTGCTTTGGATACAAGAGACAACACATCATCGGGCAACTCATGAAGCAAGCTTGCACCACACACCCCATTAATCGTATTACCATTGTCACCATTGATCTCAAACGTCTGTGTGCTCTCTTGCCCCATATCGACACAGACACTAGGGAGCACTACAAACTTACATTTGCCTCTTACAAAGCATAACCATCAAAATCCTCCCCATCCTATATCAAAATTCTGCCTTAAAATTCCCCAAAAGGGCCATTAATTATGGCCTCGTTGAACAAATTAGCCATGACCAATTTAAAGAGTGGATCGCCTAAATCTTGCATCTTGAGCAATCCCTGCAGATCCATACACATTCTACAATTAAAAGTATATTCCTCATCATTTATTGCCCTCAGCCTCCATCCATTGCATTATCTACAGTACACGCTGGCCAGCTATATCAGATTAAACAACACAAGCGCACAGAGAGATTTAAAGGAAATTAAACTTCTATCACATCTAACGAGATTCATCAATAAATTTCACATTGATATAAGCGAAAAATGAATCAAGAAGCATCATCTTACCCTAGTTTCTGCCAATTGAAACCCTAAACAGCCAACAAACAAAACCCTGATATCCGCCACTATTGAATTATTAAACAGGAAAAATCAAAGAAAGCCTACCGTGGCATGAATCGCGGAAAACCCGTTTCACTGCTACCGATCTCACATCGGAATTCCCTCGCAGACCATTTCTAAATATAAATATCAATTCAAGGTTTTTCCAAATACCCAACATTATTTCTATGTGTACGATTTGTTTTCTTGAGTTAGGGATTGGATTAATTTAGGAAACCTCCACACAAATGCCTGTGGTGCGACCCACAGACTTTGATTTTTTCGTTCTGTTTTTCTTTCTTCGCGAGGTCATTGGTAGAGGAGACAAATGCAAGTCAAGCTCGTGAATATAGAAATTGATTTGTCTCGCGTGCAATGAATGAGAATTACAAAGTGGAAATGTGGATGGTATGCACAGTACCATTCAGATTTCTTCTATTGTCTGAAGGTTAAACGGTAGGTACATTGTCACGTATATCATACAAGACTCCAACACAACTGTCTTTTCCTCTAAAATAATTATAGAAACAGAGATGGGATATGAAAGAGACAAGCTTGCGTTAATGGAAATGAAACAGAGTTTAAACCGCTGGCTTTTGAAATTTGGAATTCTAGTCTACCCCTGGGCTGACTTTTTTGCCCATGTGAAGCCTAATCATGTTATAATTATATTATATTTTGTTGCATTGAAGTCCAAGTGGTAACAAGGGGTGGAGTGTAATGGCATAAATTTGTTAATGGAAATGGATAATTTTATAGTCTTCGGTGATGTGTTTTTGGATCTACAAATGACTTATAGTACTATGGAGGTCTACAGATGACTTAGCTTATAGCAATATGAGACTACTTGGTGATGTGTTTTTGGGTCTATAGATGGCTTATAGTAATATGGGACTACCTAGTGATGTGTTTTTGGGTCTACAAATGGCTTATAGTAATATGGACTACCTCGTACTCTTTGCAAGAGGCATCTAATTGTGCTACAAACTAGGCGTACATACCTTACCCTCCGCAATATTCTAGTGACCTCTTTTTCAAGAGTACAAGCTCTCCACCACTAGGACAACTATTAAGAGTCAACATATGACCTCTACTATGCATGATTATTTTTATTTACAATAACTTTTTTTGTTTTGTTTTTTTGGAGGGATTTATATCAAACCCAAATTCGTTTAGCTACCCAATATGGGAGCACGAGGCATAGGTTGTACCTCTTCGACTAAGAGCCAAGGACAAAAGGGTATCCATTATTCCAAAGTCGCTTGATGCACAACCCTAGCCTCAATCCTTATGATGTTGAGACCTTGCATGCAACAAGACTTAATTATTGTTAAGCTCATTCAGAACCATTCAACTTCAATACCAAACCAATGGTCTATTGCAATCACAAATCTATTTAGAAATAAGCACCTCAAAAATTATATCTTTTGACATCTTTTCACATAGATTTTTCTAAAGAAATAGTTCAAAGAAATAATTAATATTTTATTATTAAAAATTAAAAAAAAATAAAAATAAAAACATTTGTTTTTATATTTTCAAAATATCTGTATCATTCTCAACGTTATTTTAGAAAACAAATAGTTAATAAAATGATTAACATGTTCTTCATATTATTTATAAAGTTATATGCCTTATGCCTTTACATCTTTGTTGTATGTTATTTTCCAATAATATTGTAATATAATGACATAGTCTTTAATTCAACCTTTTGGTTCTTTAATTGACACTTAGACTTGAATTACTCAATCCCCATGATACTTGTCCTTGATTTATCCCAATCACTATTTATGACACTTCCCTATTTAGAAATATGTCTCAAGGTGTAGACTACTCTTTAAACTAGCGTAAATTGCCTATTAAATTTCATTTTTTCCTCTTCCAAATTAATTGCTTTAGAAATCAACTATTACCCCATTAATTTACATGCAAAAAAAGTCTGAAGTTCAATGATTATGGACTTGCATTTATGAGAATCTCTGAAGTGTTATCTAGAGTTATTTAATTTTCCATATAAAAATAAATTAGACCATTTGACTAGAAGCATTTCAAAAATAACTCTACATTATTGCATCATCATCATGCGTATAGTGCATCTACAACTTTTACTTTGCTAGGATCTTAAATTACTATGATTTGGATTTTATTGTTTCTTTACCCTCCTTTTCACCATGAATCAATATCTAATATAATTTGAATTTAATTGTTTATTCACCCTCCTTTACACCATACAAACAATATGACCCAAGATTTATAATCTTACAAAAATGTGCCTATAAGAAGAAAGGGTTAAAGATTCCATGAACAAGATATGCTTGAGCCTGTCTAACTTTTAAAACATAATGGAATAAAAGTCTTGAGTTACCTTCCTTTAAACATTATTAAATCATTGAATTTTTTTATAAGAAAAAATATTACTTTTATCTTTAAGAAAAATCTTGATCAATAATTTTGATTTCCTCTTATACATTTACACTTGATAGATATATATTGATCACAAACTATTCCTCAAGTATTTTCTAACAATAAATCATTAGCAAAGCATCTTGGTGTTTATGTCAATTTACCATTATTCCATCATGATAAATATTCTCTATATGCATTGTATGAATACTTTTACTTTGGGGAATTCATTTCATTCTTTAGAAGAACCTAAAGTCGCATAGAGATCCTTAATTGCTTACCCAAAATACCATTCATTGAAGATAGATGTAATCTTGTTATTAGACAAACAATAGATATTCAAATGGACAAAAATGAAAAAAAATAAAGTCTTAAAAATGATCAAGTGTTGAAGTCCTACTAAATATCAAAGCTAGACAAACCTCTCATGAAACCCATAAGTTGAACACTTCTTGGTCTTACGAGGACATGTTAAGGATTGCCCATAATATACTAATGTAGAATATTATCTTAGGTCTCAAGGCTAGTCTCGTCAAAAAAATATATATTAAAATACAGATCCTAAAGTTAATATCCTAGATAAGCAAGAGATCAAAATCTTACAAATATTGGTTTCATTCCACCCATAGACTATTTTCCATGGATAGATGTAATAGTTTGTGTAACTAGACCTAATGGTCAAACATGAATCTCTATTACTTTTGAGACCTAAACAAAATCTTGTCTAATTCCAATTTATGCTATGAAATGTTATCTTTATAGATAGATTTTCTAGTTACGATGAAATTATTTTAATTCACAGAGATCAACATAAAAATACCCATACTACTTCATGGGTATGTATTGTTATATCAATATGTCTTTCATTCTTCAAACTATTGGAGCTACATATCAAAGGGAAATGACATTGATATTCTTGGATATCACACATGATATATTAGAGGATTATGTGGATGATATCCTTGTGAAATCTAAAAAGAAGGATGATAACATATGAACAACTTATGAAATACTATGTTATATAATGTATGGAAATTGAGAATTAGGGTTTAAGATAATAAAACCACTAAATAGCCCAATTAACACACATACATTGAAAGAGGGTTGAACCCAATAGATCTAGGCTCAATCCTAATAGGAAAGAGACTGAGATTTTGATTGGATTCAACTGGGTTAGGGTTGATTAACCTCTTTCTTAAGTTCAATTGGATTGATTGTAATATTAGGGAAAAATAATGAAATATTGAAGCAATCTAACATTTAAACAGTAAGCTACATATATCCCACTAAGCCACAATCTTGGATCTTGGCAAAAGATGTGTCGAGCATGATCCCAAAAGTTTGGCCTGATTTTTTGGGACTAGGTAGCATAGATTTTCCCTGGTTCTCTAAATTCTCCATCATCGAAAGTTGAACCTCTTCATCACTATCAACTTTGTCATATTTCCCAAGTACAACTTTGCACCTGTTTCCAGCACATGGAAAGAAAGGGAAATATATTGGGAATAGGGGTTTTGCCTTAGGTCAAACCCTGGTTTCAGAATTAACCATGAAATTGAATTGATAAATGTAATGAAAGACTGAAGTAAAGTAATTTACTTTTGAGGGAAAGACTGGATTTAAAATGTAATACTAAAAACCACAATGTTTACTTTGATGAAGTTTTGTTTGTCTCCACACAAAGCAATTAGGGTTTTATGTAGGATGTCTTCATAAAACATGGATCATGGATGCCATCTTCAATGCTTGAACTTGACTTCACTTCTACTCCAATGCTTGATGAATGACTAATTTCTTGCTCGCTT
This sequence comes from Cryptomeria japonica, assembly GCF_030272615.1. Lineage (NCBI taxonomy): Eukaryota > Viridiplantae > Streptophyta > Pinopsida > Cupressales > Cupressaceae > Cryptomeria > Cryptomeria japonica. The sequence continues at coordinate 225,096,267 of NC_081409.1, forward strand.
GAATTTTCTAGAGTGTAGGATGATCAATTGATCAGTTAGGTTTAAAATGAGAGGGCTAGACCTCCTTTTATACTTGACCAATGAAAATCAAATTAAATTTCCACTACATGCCGACATGAGATCCAAATTCCCTCTCATCCATGATAACCGTTGAGGGGGGGCAATTTGGGGCCCAATTAAGAGGCCCAGGGCATGGTATGCCCTGGTCCTAATTTGGGACTAGGGTGTGATACATCCTAATCCTGGAAATCAAGACTCCAAATTGGAGGTTGAGCTAGAAAATTGATGAAAATGTGGAGTAGGTAAGTGGTGTGAGCATAATGAACATTGAAATTAGACCTTGGAAGACAAAACACCAAAGTAAATCCTAGGTGAGGACAAAATTGTATGCGGGTACAATTTAGGATGCTACATGTTAATATCAAGTTGACTAAATCGCAAAATGTATGTATTTGGAGTAGATAGTGGCAAATTGCTAGGCTTTATCATGGTGAGGCATCAAGGTCAAGGTTAAAAAAATATTGATGGTATTGTCAATATTCCACTACCATTTAATAACCACCAACTTCATGGTTTTCAAGGCAATATTACATTGATTTGTTGCACGACTTATTGACCAAACCTCACATATTACCAAAATTTTAAAGAAAGATTTCATATTTAATTAGAACAAGAAATGCTAAAGGGATTTTGATTCAATGGGATTTTATCTCACCAACTCTCCAAGATTATTGATTATAATCCATGGAAATACAAATGTTACTATTATATGATCTAGTACTATAACTTTTGGTGGCCTCCTAGCCAAAAATGATGAGAACAATAAGGAACTGTATATTGCTATATTATTTATGTTATCCTTAATTAATAAACATGACATAAGGTCATGGGAGAAAATTTCTATTGGTTATATATGCCACATAAACTTCATGTCATTGCATGCTTCATAGTGAGACATGTGATCATAAAAGTTTACACTTTAAATATACACTTACTAAATCACATCTATTACGTTGAGCAACTAGGTCTGAGTCATGTTACTCATAGAATTTGACCTTAATCCTTTGTCACAAAATACATTAAAGGTTGCACCATTATTCATTAATTAGTAGAATCTTAATGTGGTGCTCATGAGCCTATTATTATACATCACTACCTAATGAGCAAATTTAAATTGTTTGAGTCCTCTTACATGGAAAATATTATTTTGTGGCATAAAATGTATGACTAGATTAGATTCCAATATTATTCTTATTAATCCCATAAATTATACCTTCTCATGTTATATTTTAGAATGGACTTTGTGTGCACTAATAATAATAGAATTTGAGCCATCAATTCTTGAGCTACATGCAAGTCGATATTTAGGAATCAAACTACATAATACCCCATAGTGATTTGCAATTAATTTGTGTCAAATCATGGTTTCCTACCAAAAAACAATGCAAACTATCATATTACAACAATTTTTCCTACAATTATTAAATCATTTTATTTTCTACTATATGAATAGAATTCCATGGAAGGATAATCAATGAGAAAATTCCATGAAAAACTTCAATATCTAATAGGAATAACCTCTAAAATATAATATTTTACCCTTATTAAACTGAACTCAATTCTCTTATCATAAATTATAATATAATCTTGATTTATGTATAACCTTCCTCAACAATGAATAATTTCTTGGCGTCTTTAATTATTTAGATGAAGATGTCTACTCTCTATTTTTTCAAGAAGACTCGTGCATATATGCATTTATTAAAAGGTTTGAAAATCATCTCTTAATTGCTAATGTGAAATGTAGATGTAGATATAATAGATTTTCATTACAATGTCTAAATAAAGATGAATCAACCATTGTATTCCATGAGGCCTATGGGAGCATTTGTGGTTATCATTTTATCATTAAGATTCTTATACAAAATTTATTACATATGTGATGAAATTGGAGTAAGATATATTAACATTCACATGATAATGTCAAGAAGTTTCTTTCTCAAAAATATAGTAACCTCAAACATATACCTACCTAGCAACCCCAACTTTTTATTTCAACTTCATGCTTTGTTATGTAGATTTAATTAGGTATATCAAATATCCCTTCATATATGGAAGGACATAAAATTCATCGTTATCGTGGCATATTACTTTACTAAATGGATTAAGACCACCATATTTATAAAAACACAACCTCATCTACATATATAATATCATAATGAAAAACATAGTTTCATGATTTGGGTTACCTATTGAGCCAAGGGAAATCTATGGTGAAGATATGATGGTTAGTTTGAATACAAATAAGCATAAAACATTCAAATAAGCTCAACACACACCATTATACCTGTAATGTCATAAAATTGCGACCCTAGCAATTTTCGACTACATTAGGGTCCTCATGCATGCGAACTCGAATCCTCTAGCCTGATCGGAGACTACAGACTGCTCGGCTTGTGGAAATAGCTTCTTCCTTGGCCTCTACATCACTTTGTCCACACTCTACCCTAGAGAAAGGGGTAGGAAATGGGTGTGGCGCCCTTGTCCTCCCAGGACAGGGGCATGGTACCCCTATCCCTGCCCTATTTTTGGGGCAAGACCTTCCTAGAGCATGCATCATGGGTTGTGCAGTGAGCGGGAAAACTCTCTCGATGTTGGCCCATGATGAAATTCAAATCCTTCAAACATGTATTTAAGGGGGCACTCGCTCTCTCATTTACATAGGTTGGATAGGTCGAAGTTGGAGAGATTCAAGTTGCATAAGCGATCAAGCATTCAAGCATTCTTTTCCAGCATTGAGCATTCTCAAGTCTCCCTTCAAGGCTAGGTGTTGCATTCAAGTTAAGGATTCAACCATTGAAGAGTAGATCCCTTTCAACATTCAATTCCACACAAGCATTTGTATCAACATTGCTACTACAACCTCCCTTGAAGTGATTTACAATTCAGTCTTTCATTTACATCTACTTGCAAGTACTTTCTTTCATAACTTGGTTAATTCCCAAATTGGGGTTTGACCTAAAGGCAAACCCCCAATCCCAACACATTTCCCTCTCTTCTTATGTGTAGGTTGCAGGTGCGCAACTGTACTTTCAGTTTGGGATTCATTTGCAGAGGCGGAAAAACCCTTTTCGTTTTGCAGATTTTTCGAAGGATCGTGTACTTTCCCACCACGATCTAGACAACTTTTCATCGAATTTGCAGGGCGACTTCATCTCGATATTTTACTACCAAATCCAAGTGCACAACTTCATCCCATATTCCGATCTCAAGTTATAATCGATTCTTTGTCACTTTTGCACTACATAATTTAATCAATTCCTTTCCATTTCAAACAAAGGAAGAGGGGATCATCCTAAAATTCTCAATACATTCAAAATTTAATTTATCATCTTTGTGTGGAGATTGAATCTAGTGAGTTATCTTATCCCTTATATTCCTAATGTAATGGTGAAAAGTGCTTGAAGGATAATTAATAATGAAACTCTCATCTCTCTTTGAGGGAAAGGGTTGTTTTCCTCTTGATCCATCGCTCATCATTTTCCCACCATTACATTTTGGTGAACCCGACATCTTGCATGCTTTCCTTTCAACAACATTGCATATTTTTCATTTACAAGTTTTAACTTTTTGCAAACTTAATGGTTAATTCATTAAAAACCCTAGTTTTTAAAATTAAAATCGAACTTGTGATTTGTAAAAATTGCTTGTGGTTATCTTAGATCTGAAAATTGCTTTGTTTGTAAAATTCAATTTCCTCATTGTCTTGTTCAATTTGCAATTTAAATTTACAAAATTAAGAGGTTACTTGTTAAAACCCTAATTTTCAAAAATCATCTTGAACTTGTGCAAAAAAAAAATTGGATTTCAACTTAATTTCATATTTATGATTGTTCTCAAATTTGTCTTCATTCCTACAATTCAAATTTTCAATTTCCCCCACTTTCCCAAAATTCAAATTTTAAAATTAAGTGGTTAGGTCATCAAAACCTAATTTTTAAAATTAATTGGATTTTGTGTGAATTTTAAATCAATTTCAGTTACATTTAGGTTTATAAACATTTTTCAAGGTGTCCCTATCAATTAGGTTTGACCCCTTTCAAAATTGCAATTCAATTCCTCTTTTTCTTCAAAACCCTAATAGGGTCCTATTTTCACCTTTGTGCCTTCATTTCGCCCATTTAGAGATCATAAAATTAGCCATTTTTGGGGGGTTAGCTTTAAAATCGTCATTATTTCCATCTCTAAAAAAATTGAAAAAAGTTGGTCGGACCATGTGCATTCCCGCCACGGTCCTCGACTTTTTTCCCAAAATTTCGAGAGACTGTTATGATTGTATTTAATACCCTAAATTTGGAAGATTGGCTAATTTTATCAATTTTTGATCACTTTAGAATCGAAAATACCTTCAAAATTCAACATTTCAACTTTCGAGAATTTTTTTTAAAATTAAGAGGTTAATTATAGTTTGCCCTGATTTTAAATATTCTAATTTTAAAATTAAGTGGTCTTCCCTTGGCCCTAATTTTAAAATTCCAATTTCCTTTCCTTTTTGGAAATTGTGTCATCCTCTTCCCCCAACAGAGTTCAAATTATGTAATCATTATTTTCTTGAATTTTGCATTACTCAATTTTGCAAGCTTTGTTCTACGATTCAAAATTCAAATTTTCCCTCTAGTGCATGAGTTTTACCACTATTAGTCCTACCTATCATATCCCCGTTAGACGAAGCATTATAATTAAGGCTTCCCAAGGTTTAATTACCGAGGAGATGGAGCCTAATTTGGGTGACTTCTTTAATGAGGATCATGTTAATTTTTTCCATCCTTATCATGTGCCTATTCACCCCATTGATGGATCTCATGGTGAAGAAGAAGCTTTAACTAGGGTTTCTTTAGATCAACTTTCTACATTGGACAATCAATTTGACATTTTTCAACAATGGATGTCCCAAGAATACCCAATAGTAAGGCTCTTCCATTAATTGAAGGTCTTAAGTGCATGCTTCAAAGTGATAAGAGTAGAATTGATATATTGCGGGGCATTGCACATATTGTTGATTCTAATGTCATGCATATCAAGAGTTGTGTTGAAACCCTAGGTTATTCACAACCTTCAACACAAGTCAATTCCTCTATTCCTTTGACCAATCCTATGACTAGTATTCCTACTTTCACATCTAACATCATGACTACTCCAACTCAAAATGTCATTCCTACAATCATAGGTCATGGGGGCAATCCCTCTTCTTCATTTAATCCTCCATTGATACCTATGTCTTCCATGAGTTTTCCTATTATTCCTCAACCAATCAGTGTGACACGAGGGGGCAATTCCTTCAACAACTTTATTCCTCCTTTAAGTGTCCCTTTTCCTACCTAATCATCACCAATGCCTACTTATCATAATGTCTCACCACCTTATTCTCAGTCCATGCCTTGTTTCAACAACATCACACCACTTTCTCAATCACCTATGTCTAACATCAATTCTTCCACCAAAATGACAATCAACAATCTTGCTCAAACCGTGTCTTCCTTACAACAACAAATTACTTTCATGAGTCAATCCAAGTTTAGTGTGCCCACCTTTGATGTTGCGAGCCCACTTTCTCTTAATATTGTTAAGATTGTGTCACCTAAACATGTTGAGATCCCTTAATTGGAATTCTATAATGGAAAAGGTGATCCTCTTACGCATGTCAAAACATTTCAAACCTTGTGTACTAATTTTGCTTATGATCAACGATTGCTTGCAAAATTGTTTACAAGAACGCTAAAAGATAAGGCCTTACAATGGTATTGCTCTCTGCCTTCTTATTCTATCACTTCCTTTCAACAACTAGCAAATGCTTTCATCCAACAGTTTCAAAACAACATTGGTCCTAAAATCACTTTGACTAATTTAATGTATTGTAAAAAACGTGTTAAAGAAAAAGTGACTAATTTCATTGGTAGATATAAGCATTTGTGTGCTCAAATTTCTTTTCATGTGCCTAATAATGATATTCAAAGAATTTTTATTTCTAATTTACAAAAAGATATCAAGGAAAATCTTCTTTTGTCTGAGTTTACTTCCTTTCCGCAGTTGTGCACAACACTCCATAATTGTCAACTGGTTGTGAGTCAAATGGAGCAATCCACTCCTATGGCTCCGAGTGCTAAGGGGGAGAGTGTTCAACAAGTGTTTGCAAAGTTCAAACCAACAAAAAGCTTCATCAAGTTCAATGATCCAATCAACAACAACCATGTGAATGCTACAACAGGTGTGCCTCCTGTAGACACCTAAAAATGTCTCATTGATCTTGTACTAATTATTCGTCTAAATTAGTTAAATAATTCTTTAATTCTTTAATTAAATTAATTAATCTTATTCTTCTAATTTCATATTTCCTCATCATCTTACTAGTTATTTCTATTTCAATTCTATCATCATTTAATCATTTAAACCATTGTCTAATGTTAATTAAATATTTATTATTTAATTAATCTTGATTTTAATCCTTCAATTTAAATAATCAGTATTATTTAAATAAATTCATTTTCAATTTCTATCTCTATTCAATTAATCATTAACCCTCTTCTAAATATTAATTAAATATTTATTATTTAATTCATTTAATTTAAATCATCTTTATTATTTAATTAAATTCAATTTCTAAACAATTAAATTATTTCTTTAAATTTTTTAATTAATTCTTCTAAATCCCCAAATTCTCATTTCGTTTAATTTCATTAATTCTTATAATTTCATTAATTCTTATAATTTCATTAATTCTTATAATTTCATTTAATTACACATTTCTTCCAAATTCAAATACATGTGCATGATTTCAAAAATCAAATTGAATTTCAAAGTCAAGTTCTAAATATATTTAAATATCAAATTGAATTTAAAATAAATTCAATAATTGAATTTAAAATAAATTCAATATTTGAATTAAATCTCATGTAAAGATTAAATTGAAAATCCAAGTTAAAGTTCGAGCACATGCCAAATTAATTAATTCAATCAATTAATTAATTATTCAATTATCTCTTCAATCTCTATTTATATCTTTTAGTTAGCTTTTTCTAAATAAAGCTCTCAATCAGCTTTCAATCAGTTAACTTTCTCCTCCTCTTTATTTCCTCCAATCATTCTTTTTCATCTTTCAATTAGCTTTTTTCTCAATCAGTTAACTCAATTATCTATTGAATCTATTATGTTTCACCTCCAAATCAGTAGTTCAACTATCAATCAACATGTGAGCTCACCTGAGTTCCATCTCTTGATCAATCTGTTCCACCTTTCAATCAATTCTCACTCAATTATCTATAAATTGAGCATTCAATTCCTCACAATTCTTATGAATCATGAACTTTGAATCTTTGTGTCATTTGTAGGTTGCCTGTGCGATATCTAATAGCCACCATACCACAAAGAAGAGAAGAACAATGGAAGCTACATGCGATCATGGAATAGGGAGAATCGATTGATAAATTTTACATTCATGTTTCTTGTTTTGCATAATTTCATTGAGTTTGTTTGAATTCTATTAGGATAGGGATTCGTGATTTCCCTTGTTTTTGATTAATTTGATTATGAATTTTAGCATGCGACATTGTTGGTGAACTCGACGTGAACTAACAACAATTTAACCTTCTCTATTTTCTGTGTGATTTTGCAGATCGTATGAATTATTTTCATTTTTTTGCAGGTTGTACGGATTGCACAGCAGATTCAATGATCACGCAATCGCATAGACAGGATCACAAAATCAAACATACAGGGTCACGCATTCATGCGGAACTCATCACGCAATCGTCTAGATACTGTCATGCAATCGAGGAGATCTTGTTACGCATTTGTTAGTTGGTTTATGTGTTGTTTTTTTCTAATTTTTCTCATTATTTGCACTTTGTTCAGTTTGGATTCAGTAAGAAATTTGTTAAATCTGAATATGATTTATATTTATTGCATGCTTTAATTATGACATCTTATGGAACGTAAGGTACAATTCAAGATTTCAGGTGCAAGGAGGATGAAGGAACAAAGAAGACAAGCCAGACGCTATCAGCAAATCCTAAAGGCAAAAAAGAAGATACGAGATCTAGAGGACCAACTAGCCATTGACAGATACAACAACTTAGTTCTCTCGTATAGAGTAAAATATGATTTTCTTAACATAGAGTGGATGATGAGAGATCTTGCGAGGGCATCACAATCTGTTTTGCAGGTTCCAGATCAGATTAGCCTTTTTTTAAATTTTATTTTTTTGTTTGGTTTGTCTATGTATCACGCATTCACCTAGATAGAATTACACGATCGCTTTGTCAGAATTACGCAATCATTCTGTCAGAATTACGCAATCAGTCATATAGGATCACGCAATCACCTAGGTATCATTACGCATTCGCTTTTTTATTGTTAATATTCTATTTTCTATGGAAATTCTTGGGTTACTGATTATCTACATGTAGCATGTGGCGAATTTACAGAGAGGATCAGATTATTACTGAATCATAAAAACTCATGCTATCACACTTCAGTTTTGGGCTTAAAATAAACCTGGTGAAAATGGATATGCATGTTATCACACTTCAATTTTGGGCTTAAAATAAACATGGTTAAAATTGACATGCATGTTATCACATTTCAGTTTGGTGTTTTAAAATTGACATGCACATGCGTATCTCACACCTAAATTTAGGTTTTAAAATGAACGTGAATCAACCTTATCAATAGAATAACTCACATTTCATTTTTCTTAAGGGAAAGAACTTTTATTGTGTTTGGGGTGGACCTACTGTTGCATTAACTACCTTTCCACCCGCCTTAAGGGACTTGGGAGAAAGGGAGAAGGTGATAACAACACCCAACTTTTTCATTTTAGTAGTGAGGGGTATCTTTGACCAGGGATTTCATCACCCCACAGAGGTACTTCGAATTAGGATGCGTTGGGGATATCATCTCTCCTAGTGTACTCTCGAGCGGGTTTTTTGAGCCGCTATATAAATATACTGGTCAAGCGGCTAGAGTGTTGAGTGAATTTGATGTATGTGGGGGCCTTCCCTGCATTGATAAGCTCAAATAAAGTCTTAAGTGGCTTGCTCTGAGAATTTGTTGTTTGATTGAGACCCCTCAAAATTTTACAATAAGAACCAACTTAGTAGCCCAAATCCTACATTCAGCGATTCCGAGAGTGCGGATCGTACCCCATAGATACCCCTCATGTACCTTGCATTATGAGACATAAATCCCTCGATGATAAGATCTTCATATCTTTGGGGTAAGAGAGACTGGCATGCCCGAGAAGTGTGTGTCGTGGAGTGGAGTCAGTGCTGCCAGACTCTCTATCTGTTCATCTTGTTTCGGTATTTTATTGTGGGGGCCTCATTGAATGGTGTCCACTTTCCAGCCTAAGATTGTATTCCGTGCTTTTATGTGTATCGTTGTACCAAACCAATATTGAGTCAGTATTTGGGCTATTTCAAGCCCTATCTTATGTTTTTTCTGAATTCTCAGAGTTGGTCAGAACATAGTTCGGTCAGCTATACCTGTCTTCAAACAACTATTCTTAAATTTGGAAAACAACAAACTTGTCCTACACACAGAATTATTAGAAACAAATTTCATCTCAAAACATCAGACAGTCTTGCAAACTCAAAATTTTACTTACTTGTGACCATAGGCAATCCTTGCATAGTCCTCATTTATGTCCTTAATATCGTCCTTATAAGTTGCATAAGTCTTCATTTACATCCTTATTTACGTCCTTATTATCATCCTTAGAAGTTGCATAAGTCCTCATTTATGTCCTTATTATCATCCTCATATACATCCTTAGAAGTTGCATAAGTCCTTGCATAGTCCTTATTATCGTCCTCATATACATCCTTATTATCGTCCTCATATAAGTTGCATAGTCCTCATTTACTTCCTTATTATCGTCCTCATATACATCCTTAGATTTAGTCCTTGTCTAGATTTCATATTGTTGGTAAACAGATTTGTCCTTGTGAATTATCCTTCAAACTTGACATTGTTCGCCCGAAAAGCAGTGACAACTATCCCAACAGTTGGAGAGATTGTGGTGAGGCCACAATCTTCCTCTGCATTTGAGAGGGGCAGCTCCCTCGTATGATGGGGGTATTTGCTATTTTTGAGTACTTGTAACTTGAAAGTACATAAAGGAGAAAACATACAACTAAAGAAATATGAAGAACAGAAACCCCAACAATATACATACGAATACCAATTGAGATTTCACAATAGATAACGGTTACAAAGGGGAAAAAGTTTTCGACATGCTCTAATGATGAAAGAAGGACAACAAACCTCAACACATGAAGAAATAAGTTGTACTAACACATACAATTCAAGATACCGAGAAATGATATGCTTAATCAATTGCATTGGTTACTAATGATTTGCATGATTACATAAAGGGATCACCGATTCAACATACGAGAAATCAGAAAATAACAACATAAGATTGCATTTAGAATATACAAACTAAAACACATTCTTGATTATTCTTTTGAAAATGTTCAAGTCCAAAAGCCCTTAAATGTGAAGTGCCAAACCAAAAACCATTCCAATTTTCACCCTCCATTTCCCTAGAGTTTCTCTATTTTGAAAGTTCACCCCCCTTTTACAATGCCAAAACCTTGTATTTATAAGCTTGAGAGAATAACTAACTTAATAACCAACTCATAACCACTTTAGGTAACTACTTTGGATAACTACCTAGGAGAATCACTTAAAATAACTACCTAACTTAATCACTTGGGATAACTACCTAACTAAATCACTTGGGATAACTACCTAATCCAATGCTTAGAATAACTACCCTTTACAAATAAGTTAGGATTTATCTAACTTTTACAAAAATGAAGCCCAATATCTAACTTTAAATAAGTGATGTACATAAGTTACTTTTACAAAGAGGGTAGTAAAACTTGTAACTTTTGAAAGGAGAAATCACCATCTTCGTTGAGGTGGTTTTGCCATCTTTATGTGCTCTTCTTATCAACTCTATGCGAAAATAATCTTGAAACCCTTCATAACAATGAAAAAGTTATTTGCTTGCACCACAAAGTGTCTTCACATATTGAAACATTTAGGCCGATAACCTCCAATTCTTTGTCTTTCTTCTTTGAAAACACCATAAACTGCAGGCTTGAAAGGTATCAAGAAAATACGTCCACACAACCATCGTAGGTTTAACTTGCATCATAATAATAAGATTAAAGTGTCTTCAAGATGGTCACCAAGAACATGAAGGTCGACCATGATCAAACACATTATGAGATGCATCTCCTTTGAGGTACTTTCCCAAAAGCGTGAGTGACATCTTGTGCATATCGAGCAAATCATTGTATTCTGTGGGGTGACATCTCTTTGATGCAGTATTATATTGGACATGTCACGTGCCATGGGGATTGTCCATTTTCTTTGAATACTATGATCGAGATGCATCATGAGACGACATTTCTTTGAACATTATGTCAAACACCTTCTCTTAGAATTTACATTTGCATTTATGTCTTTATGCTTTGTATGAATTTTGATAGCCTATTTTGAATTGTGGAGAGCACTGGTTAAAACAGTTGAATGTGTCTCTACACCAACAAATTACATTTGCCTGAATGTCTTCCACGACCCTTCCAATAAGTCTATCTCATGCATGTCTATGAGACCATTGCATTCCTTGAAACACCGTCTCTTTGAGCCATTCTATCAAACAATGTTCTTCCTTGGTTGTGCTTCCACATTTTGTATACGGGTGTATGGGAGCCTTTTCTTATTGACATTGAATCATGAGTTGCCAGAGTCAACTGTTGTAGTATACCGATACAATACACATTGATATAATCTAAGTGTCTGTATCGAATTGTTTAATTTCATATCACCAATTGTCAAAGAACATTGTTCGCATTTTGAAGTGTTAAAAATAACTCCCATCTTCTACATTGGCAGACTGCACATGAGGGATTATAGTGCGGGTTGTGGATTTCGTGTCTACACCTGCATTGGCTTCAAAATTTTCCATAGCGTCTTCAACACACCCATCTCGCACACAGTCTGCAATCATAAAACTCCATGCGATGACATCCCTTTGAGGCTTTTTGATAAACCATCTATGAGACTTGTCGATGCTTCCATTCTTTGTTCACACGTTGCATTTGCTTCCAGGTTCCTAAGGCCATTTCAACTTCTTGGTTTTGAGCATGTCGTGCAATTATTGCTGGTTGTGAGATGGTTTCATCTGGAGGCATCTTTCAAATAGTTCGCATGATATCCGCCACTTGCATCTTCTTGAAAGTTTATATAACCTTTTCAACACATGCATTTTGTGCAAGTCTCATTGTTACCATGTTGCAGCTCTGATCCATTCCTTGGTTTCAAGGTTTCTCACGACATTCAATTTGTAGAATGGGTAGTTATAATAACTACTTTCTCTCAACCATCAGGTAGTTATAGAAAATGCCTTGAAAACCCTCCAACGTAGACAACACTATATCCAATAGCAAATCAAAACTGTCTTAAAATTCTATCGGTGACTTTCGAAAATGCCACAAGTCATCGTTATTAACATTATGACCCAATATCTAAACAAAGAGACCGATTAATATTTCATCGACATTACAAACACTTGTTATATGATGGAAGGTGATTGATGTGATACATTTATATTTGTAAAGAGTTTTGCTTCGGTCACTTTGATAATTACTTTAAAAATCTGAACTAAGAATTATCGTTCTTTTGTTGTCACCTTAGCCATCTCTCCAAGCCATGATCTGACTTTTAATTATTCAATATGGAATTAAAACATTGGATTTGAAACCTTTCATTCTTTGTTTTGATAACATATCAGTCTCAAAACCAGAATTTGACCACCCTAAGGATTTTAACTGGAGTGAAGGATGGCCCTCCCTTGAACCATTATAACCTCAAAAATTAATTGAATCAACTACAACTGTATGATGATTCATGAAGACAATGAAAACTGTGGGAAAGATGTGCAAGTATCTTCTAACAAATTTTGAAATTTTTTTCAATGGTTAACAATATTTATCATTTTGTCACCAAAAGTTTAAATTGTCGCAAATGCAAAAATGGGCCAAACACATATACATTTGTCTTAGTTCGTCATCATTTGCATAATCATCCTAGAAAGTCATAGCATGTGTCTTAATGGGTCTCCCAGGTGATGGTTTTCTCCCCTTCAAGCAACCTAATCTAGTGCCAAATGACAGTCAACAAGAAACCATTGATAGTTTAGGTAACTTGGCCTGGCAATTAAAGAGAAACATACCTCATTATATAGGAGTCGAGTACAAGCTAAATAGAGAGTATAAAATTTCTCGTAGAATTGATAGATAAATTGTTGCATAACTTCTAAGAGAAGAGCTTGAAAAACTTGCGTTGCAAAAATCTCAAAATACTCAACAAGTCTCATGTCAAAATCCTCAATAGAGAGTCTAGTCTAGTGTTGCATATTCCATATTTAGGTCTAGAGTCTTACATTATTTTCATCTTGAATTAGATTCTAAACCATCCTCATACATAAGTCTTAAATGCCCATCACAAGGTCACAAAAGGCAAAAAGTAAGATGGACCCAAACAACGACCTGTCAGTAAATCCAACTTGGAACATGGACATATCAAGTAGTCAATAGTCAAATCCTTAGGCAATGCCCACAATACACAGGTTACAACAAAATTTAACACGCAAAGAGATTGAATCAGCTCAACAGGACCCACATGTCCTTACGATCTTACACATTTTTATACATAATGATAGGGACAAATATCTCTCATTGTTATTACAAAATGGGGCTAAATTACCTGAAGATTTTGATATCACAACAATCTTACCACTAGGAAATAATTTAGGTCCAAATAGTAATCAAATACCACATATGACACAAATGCAAGCGATGACCTCAAGTTTTCCTGAGAATGCACCAACATCATCTATACAAACAAATGTCATTTCAAACGTGAATTCTCAATCAAGTGCGTCATCCTCAACAATAAATGTTAGCGCACCAACACATGCTATACCAATAATGTCAAGTGTCTCAGCACCTATTCAAACACAAGTTCCTCATACAACAAGTGTGACTCAACCTCCGGTTTCCTATTCTATAGGATCTACATACAGTAATCAAAATACAAATCCAGGTTCCACTAATAGAATGAGTACAACCCAATCAAACATGGGTTCACATGTCACTTATTTCATAGTACCTAGAGGAACCCATAACACATAGAATTATAATTATAGTACCTTTCAACAACCTCCTAGTTATACTACCACAAATCCTTTTGTGGGAAATATACATGCGCAAAGTGTACCCTTGACTCAAACAGATATTTTGTCCCAACAAGTACATAATCTACAACAATAGATGGCAACTATGCAAACCGATAACGATAAACAGAGCTACACAATGCAAGACTTACATCCTTATCCTTTTTATCACACATTATACATGTCGCCTTTCCCACCATATTTTGAAACACCAAAATTTGATAGATACCGAGGGAAAGGTGATCCTAGAGATCACATCAGAAAGTTTTTTACGACATGTATAGAGGTTGCAACTGAAGACACTTATCTAATGAGATTATTTCCTAAAAGTCTGGGACGCTCAGCCTTGGAGTGGTTTTCACATCTACTACCAACTATCACATCATGGGGTGAATAAGCTGAACATTTAATTGCTAACTTCTCACATAACATTGAAACCCCTGTCACTTTGATGGACTTATGTGCCGCAAAATAATATGAGAATGAAACATTCGAGTCCTTCATACAAAGATGGAGAGCTCTATATAGGAGATGCAAGACTATTATTCCAGAAACAGAGCAAGATGACATGTTCACAGAAAACTTAATCCCTAAAATCAAGTACCCAATACAAATGCAATGTTTGACCACATTTAAACAAATCACTGAAAAAGCCCTAAAGTGTGAGAAAGGATCATCTCTCCTACCCCCTCTATCTGGTGGTGGTGGAGGACCCATGACCCCACCGCTAGACGCCTGTCTCTTGTCTCTCCCTCTAGTGGTCGTCGTAGTCCGCAATGGTCTCCAGAAGCTCCTAACCCGCTGATCTGGTGGCACCGCTCCATAGTACAGGTCTCACCAGTAGCCTATTCTCCTCCCCTGCCCGCAAAACATAGGTGTATCCAGCCCCTATGTCCTCTACTACTTGCCTCCCTGCCCTCAGTGTTGTCCTAGCTTCTGTATAGCACTAAATAGCTTGATCCCTCTCCCGCTTAATATCCCTCAGCTGTCTCCTAAGCCTAGTTGTCTCCCTCTCTAGTTCCTGGATCTCATCTGCCTGTCCCTAGCACATCTCCCTCAAGGATAGTAGCTCATCCTCCTCCTCTCTCCCCTCACCCTGTCTCTGTGGCTGCTCCTATGGCTTCTCCAATCCTTGTCCCCGTCCCTGTCCCTGTCTAGGATCTCGTACCTATCTAGGAACCTGTAATGACAATCTACCTCTACCCCTCACTACATGAGCTTGTCTCTCCTCTCCTCCCTCTCTCCTCTATGCCACTCTCCTCTCTACTACTACGCCCTGCCTCCTCCGTCGGCTTCTACCTCCACCATCCCCACTGTCATCTCCATCGCCTCCATCGTCTCCCTCTATCGACTCCCCTAGATCCGTTAGGCATGGAAACAAATGATCTCCCCAATATGTAGTGTACTATGCATCCATGCCTGCATCCTCTATATCTTCCCACATATCCCAAGGCAAGGGAATCATCTCTACTAGTTGTGTCATTGCCTGATCATAAGACAAGCAATGGGCCCAAATGCACCTGATCCCTCACTGTCTGTGCATACATCCCTGACCCCTGTGGCATCCATTGTATCCTGTCTAACTGCCTGCCCACCCTATCTACCAACTACCTCTCAATAACATACAATGTCCGACCAATCAGATACCTGCTCTGGAATGCATATGGTAGCTCCACTGCATCATCCTCCCACTCCTCACAGTCTTGTTATGGCCTCCATACCACACTATCTATCTCGTCAATCACTCGGCACCAATACTATAGTCTCCCAATCTGTGGCTGAGACATAATCATATCATATAAGTGAACATAGTTGCGCCCATGTCCTCTGCCTCTAAAATGTATCAGTCGTGTAACTAGCAGATGCTCATATGCCCATACCTACAACAGTGTCACCCCGCATCCCAATCCTGCTGACCCATGATACAAAAATTGATGCAACTCATAATACAAGTGTGCCAACAGACATGGTCCCCATGCAAACCTGGTGTGCTTGGTCACCAATGTCTCCAGTGTCCCCCCCCATCCCACAGCCAACCTTCGTGTCGCCCTATCCAAACAGAGGAATCCACTGATAACTCCTGCCAGCACCACTAGTAGCGCCAATCCTGTTTGTGTCATGGTGTCCCAAGCCACATGTCCAGCCCTCATCTCCAGTCCTGGATCCTGAAACACTCATCTCAGTGCATCCTTGTCTCCCTCTCGATCGTAAGGAACCAAATCCCCATCGATTGGTATCCTCAGTATCATGTACACATCCTCCAAGGTGACTGTCATCTCAACCATCGGCAAATGAAATGTGCAAGTCTCTGAGTGCCATCTCTCAACTAGTGCAGTCAGCAATCCCATGTTCGCCCAAAACTCAGGCACATACAAAATATATCGCAAGCCCATAGCCCGAACTACTTCTCTATCCTCGAATGTCAGCTCTGGTCATAAACTCTGAGTTGAAGGGAATCTCTCTTGTGACTCCAGCATCGGTAGGTCCTCCTATAGTCAAGAAAATCAACTGTGTCAATCCTAGTGGCACTCCCTACTCATCATAAAGTGTTGCTTTTTATCCTAGTGGTACTCCCTGTTCATCACAAAGTGTTGCTTTTTATCCTAGTAGCATTCCATGTTCATCACAAAGTGCTGCTTTGATCCTATCCTAGGGCCTCTACTTGAGTGTATCCTCTTAAGTAGTTTCCTAATTGGCAATGTATGTTCTATCACAGAATTGTCAATCCTAGCCCTATCTGCTATTTGAGTCTTCCCTAGAGGACCTGCTTGAGTGTATCCTCTCAACAGCTTATCCAATCGACAGCATATGTTCATCACAGAACTGTCAATTTGTCCTTGAAGACGCAAACGTGCTTACATACTGGACATACGCGCCTACTTTGCACAGACGTACTTCTGATCTACCTAGACGTACCTATCTTACATAAACGCGCCTGTAAGACACAGACGCGCTTGCATTTGACATAGACGTTGTTGAATCCATAGACGTGCCTGGCACCAACACAGATGCGCCTATCCTACCTAGATGCGCCTGGCACCAACCTAGATGCACCTTAACGTTTTCCCCCCCGCTTGTCATTTTTCTAGACCTACCTAAAGTGCATTTATTACTCTACTTGACATGCATTTATGACAACAATTAATGCAACAAAGTACAAGGAGGTTTTGTGGTACTCACCGGCTCTCCTGCATCTGCTGGCCTCTAATATCGACAAACGCAATCGAATTTGTGCACCAATGCCATCGCTTTTGACTGGTCTCTGCTCTCTCTGCACTTTGATCTCTTGGATGTGTGGATGATAATGAGGATGTTTTCCCTCGTAGTCTATCTTATAGATTACCCTATCTCTAGTCTCCCGTGTCAGTCTTCTTTATCTCGTGAATCTGTTACTCTATCTTGTCAGTCCATTATAGCCTTTCTTTCTTATCGAGAGATTGTCTCTGATCTTTTCAGACATTTTCATCCAATCTCTCGAGGGGGCATAGCATTCCCATCTTGGGGCAACTTTGTATCAGTTTATCTAATCTTCTTTGAAACAACGCGCTAAGCTGCATTGTCCCAAAGAGGGGCAAAATGTAGACACCTAAAATTGTCCTATCTAATTAAATAAATATTTTTATTTATTTAATTATTTTAAGCCTAATTCTTCTATTAATTAAATAAATCTTTATTTATTTAATTAATTCATTTATCCTCTTCTAGCCTTATTTCTCATTTAAATAAATACATTTATTTATTTAAATAATCTTTTTCCTAAATTAAATAAATATCTTATTTATTTAATTGATCCCACTTCCTCTATTAATTAAATAAATCTTTATTTATTTAATTAATTCATTAACCTTTTCCACCTATGACACATGTCATTCATCTCTTAATTCCTACACTACCTACCCTTTCATTATTTTCTTATTTCTTCTACCTACCCTCTAATCCTAGTGATCCATTTATCTTTTACACCTCTTAATCTTATCCCTCCATTTCTTATAGTGTCTTCTATATAAGGAGATGTTTCCTTCATTATCAACCCTAATCAATCTATTCAATCAACTAATCGATCTTTGAAGCCTTCTAGCATTCGAACTTTCATATGCGATCTAGCTATCAACCATATTTCTATTCTTTGTTGAGCTCTTGTGCACACATAAAATCTGAGAGCAAATATATCAAGCAAGATCAATGGAGATATGAAGAATGGAGATCCAAACCCTATTGGACATGTGATGGTATAATCTTTGTGATTTCATTTGATTTGCATTGTCTTAGGTAATCTTCATATGTTATGGTGGATCTTTGTTGTTGTTAGGCTAGGGTTTTGTGGTTGAATTCATTTAGTCTTTCAATATTGTTATTCCACTTTCACCATAAACAAGGATATTAAGCATCTATATCACATTAAAATATACATTGTATAAGATCTTGTTATTTTTTCAATTTACTTTGAGGAAGATTAAATCCTTAAATATATGGATAGGCGTGGATAGTCATTTCAATTTGTGTAGATAAGAATGTAAAATAATCATGTACATCTTGTATACACATAAAATTAGCTATGAGCGATTAAATAAATATTTTATATTTATTTAATAATTATTCTTCTATTAAATAGTTAATTTGAAAAGGTAAATCTATATAATTCATTTCATGTCTTCCTATTAATTAATTTAATTGAAATATTTTATTAATTAATTCATTTATCTTTTTCTTCTAATCAATTAATTAAATATCTAATATTTAATGGTTATTCTTCTATCCTATAGTCTCAAATATTAAATGATTTCTTAAATTATTTAATTATTTTCCAACTCACCTTCCATCTCCACTTCATATTTCCTTTGCCAACTCATCCATCATGTGGCTAAATTAATTCAACAAAATTAAAATAAATAAAACATTTATTAGCCACTTATCTCCAACTTCCAAAATAAATGAAATATTGTGTACGTACACATATTTCTTAACCTCCTTCTATATTCTCTCCAACATCCCTACATCTTAGGAAGGACTTGAGTCCACTTGTCCTCTCATGCCTAAATCTTCTCCAACCATCCCTAGATTCCCTCAGTCAGCAACCCAGTCAAGGTGAGATGAGTGACACTTATCTTTTCCTTCCCCCTTTCTCTCAACCTTCACCTTTGCTCACAACCATCCAAATTTGAAAATCTGATCATGACAGTTGATCTTAGACACATCATCTTATCCTCTCAAAAGTTTATAAAAGTAGGAGTTTGAGTTGAGAAAGAGTTAGTCTTCAAGTTAAAAATTTGAGTAAAACTTATGCATTTGTGAGTTTTTATCTTGAAGCGATTTAGCAATTTAGCATTTCTCATTTAGCATAATCATCTAGTTTTAAATCATTTGCATTGCATATCATAGTATCAGTTAGCTATCAGTTATTAGTTCATTCTTCATATGCCATCTTGGAAGCTACCAGTGCTTGTCTGAGAGCAAATCATCTGCAACCAAGAACAATGGAGTTAGGACACAATGAGACTTAAATCATGAAGGTAATAATAGTGTTTTTATTTTAATATCAATTTCATGTAATTTCATTGGTTGACTTTGGATTTCCTGTAGCATTTCCTTTGTATTTTGTGAAACTAACATGTTGCAGGTAGTATTCTAATGATGAAATTCAAGTCGACACATTTTGGCACCCACCGTGGGGCTGGAGCCTCGCATATCTTTATAATATCCTATCTAGTTCTCGCAAACATAAGTTTAACACATTTGTAATCCAGATTCACGCCTGTGTGAGTTCTGACAGTGCTTTTATTTAATAGATTAGTGCTTTTGTCTCACAGGTTAGCACTTTTGTTGGAATGCATTTGATTCTTAAATTAGCATTTGTGTCTCTGAGATTAACGCATTTGTCATTTTGGTTAGCCCTTTTGTCAGTGAATTCTCGCATTTTAGTCTGTAGAGCAGCGCTTTTGTATCGCAGGATCATGCTTTTGTCCTCTAGGTTAGCGCTTTTGAGGTGGAAGACAATGCATTTGCTAGGATAGCGCTTTTATTTGCAACTAACAAACTTTTTCTGCAGATTCGAATGTCCAAGAACTAAAAATTTCAAACTACTAACATATATATGTGCAGGATTGTTTTTAAGCAAATTTCATGCATTTCCTCACGTAGTTAATTAGGAGTTTTATTTCGAAAAGTAACAAATCATATCTTGCTCATTTAGCCTAACTAAGGGATAAATTGACAGTATGTAACTTGCATTTTGAGTGACTTCTTGAAAGTAGTTGCACATAGATTGTAGAGGGCTAAAATAAACTTGTGTTTTCCGTGCTTGATGAAGTAGTAGGTAAGTATGCTCTCACCCTCATACGGTGATCAGAAAACCAAACCTACTCTCTTTTATGTGTAACCTTTAGAGGGCTTGCCTTCTCAAGCTACCTTTAGGGTGCCAATGAGAGCGGAACAACCCAAAGTGGAAACAGGCTAATACCAAGTCTTTCTGATCCACTCTAAATAAATCATGTTTGTGATGAAAGTCACAAACAACATGTGTTGATAAGTTCATACTGACACTATGTTTCCCCATAAACCCTATGGAGCGTAAACTCTATAGGTTGGGAACCTTCTGTATTTACAGAGCTGAAAGTACCACATGTATGGCCACATGACCAGAAGCCTTTACTAAAAACCACTTGTACTAGTTGCCAAAATCCTTCTAATTATTGGAGCAGGAGGTCGGACCTCTGAAGCGGCTCACACACATATGGTTCTTATGGTTCTTAGTAGAGATATAAAGTTTACCATGGGGATTTTTCATGGAAACTGGTGCTTGGTTGCTCCAGAGAAGTGAGTGTCGAGGGTGGAGCTAGTGGGGTCAAGCATCTAAATATACGCTTTGAATAGCATAGCCTCAGGGGAAACCCCATGTGAGATTCAACAATTATTGTCTTAGCCTGCCATAGGATTCGTACGTGCTTGTGCATTTTGTTTTTCAAACATTGTGTCTTCTATGTCTATAACGTGCTCAGAATGGTCAAAAATTGAAAAAAATCATCATCTTAAAATGAGCAAAAATCTAACAACTTGCTGGAAAATTTGAAAAATCCTTGAAACATAGTCAGAACAGTGCTTTCAAGCAACAAAGTAGCGCATTTGTCCCATAAGTTAGCACAAATATTTTCTCACAACTGAGACTTGAAGCATATCAAACCAAAATTTCAAAGTCAGTATCAAAACACTTTTTGAGTAGAATTGTCTTTAAACTATCGCACACTTCAAACTAGTTTGATAACTGGGTTACCAATCCAACAGGTTATTTCCAAAAGGTTTCCATAAGCATAAAACATTCAACAAGCTAGTGATTCAAACATCTTAAGTGCAAAAATCAACATCATTATTAGTTTCTCATCATGATATATCAAATCCTCTATCACGAAACTTGATCAATCCACCTTGTGTTCATTATCTTGGATATATCTTTCCTATTTTGAACCTAGGTTATATCAAAATCAGAATTGCACTCACATTGGAATCAAGCAAACTTGTAAACTGTCATATGCTTATATGACTTTTAAATATCGCCTTAAGAAACAAAAGCCCAGTTTTTAAGCTACTCAAAAAAGGATAAGATTATTGTATATCAATCGCAAGATCTTATTAAAACATGGGACATTCCTACACCATTTTCATCACTATTTGTGTGGCTGCGGGACAGAATTTGATGGAGAAATTTTACAAGGATGTTCTTTTCAACAAAGAGATGCTTTATCACAAAGAACCAACAATAGTGGTAAAATCAACAAAGCGTACCTTCCTAAACCAATAATCACCTATTGAGTTGTTCTTTTTTTTAGAAGGTAAAAACTTCATAAATGTTTTGAAGCAATCACATGCCAGTTTGGACTAGAGCTCAATACGAACAATTTAGAAAACAAGAAAAACAAATGGAAGAAGAAGATAATCAATGTTCCAAACTTTTGGTTATATGGCTATTGATGAAGAAGTGGTCAATAACACCATTAGAGACCTTGAGCAAGATTTCAAATTTGATAGACTAATGGAAAAATTATTAGCAAAGCAAAAAGAAAAATATCTTTTGATGTTGGCAAAATCAGGAGCTAAATTGCCACAAGACTTTAACATAGAAGGCTTGAAACAAGATGCAGAGACGAGTAACACTCAAAACACAGATGATCCTAATAACGAAGATATAAACAAAGAAATCCATGAAGAAACAAGAAAAGAACATGATGACACAAGAAGAGAGCGTAGTGATAGAAGAACTTATGAAGAGACAAGGAGAAACCGTATGGATCATCCTTTGTTAAATCTCACTCAGCAAATGTAAACTCTACAACAGCAAATACAAGATATGCAGAATGGAATGAGTTCCAAGAAGTATTCATTGGAAGAAATCTGTCTGTATCCTTTTGATAAAATTTTAAATATGATACCATTTCCACAGCATTGCGAGATCCCTAAATATGATAAATATGATGAGAAATCTGATCCTCAAGATCAGATTAGGGAATTTAGCACTATGAGTATGGAATTTGCACACGATGAAACTTACTTGATGTGTCTATTCCCTAGGAGTTTAAATGGACAATCGATGGAATGGTTCTCAAGATTACCATATGGAATCAAATCTTTTGAAGAACTCGTGAATAGGTTTATTTCACAATACTCCTACAATGTAAGAAATGAGATAACAATGTTGGATTTATGCAATGTTAAGCAAAAGAATGTTGAATCTTTCATGATCTTCTTACAACAATGGAAATGAGTGTTTAATAGGTATCCAAGAGATGTACCTGATCAAGAAAAAATGGACATATTCATTGATAATCTTATCAGTGAAATGAGTTATCATCTAAAAATGCAATGTCCTCCTTCTTTCACCAAGATGATTGAGAATGGTCTAAAAATAGAAGACGCAATGGTAAAGAAAGGAGAGATAAAGCTTTACAATAATTCCTACAATAACAATCACAACAACCACAACAACAACAATAACAATGACAAACCCAAATTCTGGTCAAAGAATAGGAATGTCATCAATGAAGGAAATGACGATAATAATGCTACAAAACAACAACCAATCTTTAATCTATCAAGTCAAATCCCAAACAATAACAATCAAGAAAACAATAAATCCAAGTATTTCTTCTCCAATCCTCGCAAGAAATTCGTAAACATTGGAGAACCCTTGGAATGAGCTTTGAAAACTCTTGTTGCGAATAAACTAATTATTTTACCAGAAGCAAGAAGTTATGAACCACAAGTCAAACCTAATTGGTGGAACGATAATCATTTTGGAAATTACCATCAAAATAAAGGACACCAAACTAATGATTGTCAAAGATTGAAACACCTTATCCAAGATTTAATAAATAATGGAACTATCACAGTGGATAGTCATAAGACAAATGAATCACATCTAGCCTTTAAAACTTCGCTTCCAAACTATGAAAAAGGTGAAAAATCTAAATTAAAAGATGACAAAGGCAAATCCAAAGTGAACTACACTTATAAATATGATGATGTGGTAAATGTCATCAACATTAAAGATAACATACCTTCTGAACCAATCAACGTCATTACGAGAAGCAAAGCGAAGGTCACATTTTCGAGTATAACAAATGAATCAACATCCACTTCACGATAATATAACTTAGTAGAACAATTGCAAAGAATACCTGCTCAAATATCAATTTTATAGGTCCTCAAATTTTCACCTATGCAGAAGGAAATTTTGGAAAAAGCTCTAACAGAAACAACAGTTTCAAAAGACCTGGATATAGTTCAGTTCCAAAACATGGTGGGACACCTTATAGCCCCTCATTTCTTATCATTTTCTAAAAATGATGATGTATCCTTGCAACATCCTCACAATGATCCCTTACATGTTGAAGCCACCATTCACAAAACTCGTGTCAAACGTGTACTCATAGATGGTGGAGGTGGCTTAAACATTTGTGCATTAAGTTTAATAAAGGCTTTGGGATATTCAGAAAATGTAGTAGATCCAAAGAAGAAAATAACCATTAAGGCTTACGATGAAGAAGAGTGTTCTTCTAAAGTAACTGTGGTGTTACCAATCAGAATAGGACCTGTGGAAAGGAATACATTATGCCAGGTTTTAGATTTGAATCTCTCTTATAACATTCTTATAGGAAGACCATGGATTCACAACATGTAAGCAGTTCCTTCTACATATCACCAATGTGTAAAGTTTCCTCATGAGGGACAAGAGGTCACTATAATTGCAGACTCCAACCAATATTGCAATAATCTGAAGCCAACACAAGATACAAGAGTTTCGCATAACAAAGAATCAATATATTGTATCAAAGAAATTCAAGAAAAGTTATGGGAAACCTTCGAGAAAAAGCTCAAATTAAATGATGAAGGAATGGGAAAATATTCTTTGCATAACTTGCCACTTTCACCTAAATCATATGGAAATCCTACAAACGTTCAACCATGGATCTCAAAAAAATAAAAAGAGATGTTTAATGGAGCATTTGTTAGAGCTAGAACACTTGCAAAAGAAACTAAAGACAAGGACATTCTTGGTTGGTTGTACAAAGATGAAAATGAAACTATAGCAATAGCTGCAGAAGTCAATATTCCCATAGAGCAATATGCCAATGGTTATAAGATTATGCAAAAAATGGGATATGAAGGAAGAGGACCAATTGGTTAGCAACAAGAAGGTATTTTGGAACCTATTTGTCCTCACTCGCAATCTAAAGAAGATAAATCGGGACTTGGATATCCAAAATCAAATCAAAAGCAACATAATTATCAAAAGCCAAAGTGGAGAAAGAAAGCAGTCCCTAAAGAAGAACCATGGCAAGAAAAGCTACACCAAGCAGTAGAAATAGTAGACAATAAGCAAAAATAAGAAGAATATGAGAAACAACAAGAAGAAATTGCAATCAAAAGAGAAGAAGAATCTTGTAAACAAGTTCAACAAGTACAAGAAAGTTCTAAATCTTAGCAAAATATTCCAGAAGCAGTGAAAGAAGAGGTGGCCGAAATCAGAGAACTATTTGCACCATACAATATTCCTGTATGATATAGTGGTGTAATCCTAGACAATGGCTCAGAGACATATTCAAATGACTATGAATGGGGTCCAGATCTATCATCTAGTGTATCAAGTGAAGAAAAGAATGAAGAGCAAGCAACTATCACAAATGAAGACTTGTCTTTTACAAAACAAAGGATAGGGTTAGAAAGAAGACAAGAAGAAATCAAAATCTAGAGAAAAGAGGATGAAAAAGAACAAGTAACACCACAATAAACACAAACATTTATTGATCAAGCATCAAGAAATATAAAATTTCTATCAAATGATGAGAAAGACGTACCAAGGTATGGAAGAACTAATAGATAGTCAAGCAGGATTGACTATTAGTCCAGAAGAAGCTGAGTTCGAGAGAAGACAAAAGATAGCAAAAGTATCCTCTATACAAGTATGTCAACTTTAAAATACAAATGAATCTATTGAAAATAATCAAGAAGGAACTTGCAGTGTTAAATATGTGTGTGTTGATATAATCCATTCGTTTGAGGGACAAACGTCAGATGAAGAGTCACTTGAGTGTGAACCACAAAATACCAATACTAATTTTGTTAGAACTGATTGGAGAGCACTTGGGAGAGACTATCCTCAAGAGAGTTCTATCTATGACATTACCTACTCTACGCTAAATTATGACTATTATGTCATGAACCTCGAAGCACCTAACAATGATGATGACTATTACTTACCCCTTCTTCATCCATAACTAATTGATTGGGATAACCTAAAAAACCCTGAATTGGATGTCTTTTCCAATGACCATGACTTAGTTGTGTATCCTAATGTTGTCAAACCCATAACACCTAAGATATCTTCCATCACAAAATCAAGTAATGTTTCTTGCAGTCAGGAGAATGCCAAACTTTCCAGTCATAAAATTGAAATAAAACAAGGAAAAAGACCTAGTGTTGAAAACCATTTCATGGCAACACTAGATCAATCAAGAGGAAAAATAAAGGACATATTTGATGGTGAAAACCTCTTTGAGGTTCCAGAAGATGAAAAATTTGACATCCCCCCTGCATATTTTTAGGAGAGATCTTCTATTCTAATAGAGCCAACAGAAGCAATAAACATTAGCACACCAAAGGATCCCAAGATACATCATCTTGTTGCATCATTATCAAATGAAGAGAGGAAAGAATACATAGAATTCTTCAGACAAAGATAGATAAATTTTGCTTGGTCCTATGCAGACATTCTGAGACTTGATCCAAATCTTATCATGCATCATCTCAATGTGGATCTAAAAGAAAAACCAGTTAAACAAAAGCTAAGGAAGATGCATCCACACATCGCTCTCCTTATAAAAGCTGAGCTAAAGAAACTATTGGATGTGGGTTT
The DNA here is from genome assembly GCF_030272615.1 of Cryptomeria japonica. Lineage (NCBI taxonomy): Eukaryota > Viridiplantae > Streptophyta > Pinopsida > Cupressales > Cupressaceae > Cryptomeria > Cryptomeria japonica. Next base: position 225,122,975 of record NC_081409.1, read on the forward strand.
CATAAGACCTGTTGCCTATCCAAAATGGATTTCAAGCATTGTGCCAGTGTCAAAGCCAAATAAAAGCATAAGAGTCTACACCAATTTCAGAGATTTGAACAAGGCATGTCCCAAAGATGATTTCCCACTACGCAACATTGATATAATTGTGAACTTATCAGTAAGACATGAGATGTTTTCATTAATGGATGGATTCTCAGGATACAATCAAATAAGAATTGCCCCTAAAGATCAAGAAAAGACAGCATTCACCTGTGCATGGGATACTTATTGCTAGAATGTTATGCCATTTGGCTTTAAGAATGTAGGAGCAACTTATCAAAGAGTCATGACAACAATTTTTCATGATATGATGCATACATTTATGGAAGATTATGTAGATGATATACTTGCAAAATCTCATAAAATAAAATAACATTTGAACATCTTGGGCAAGATCTTTGATAGGCTTGAAAGATATCAGTTAAGATTAAATCCAAAGAAATGTGAATTTGGAGTAACCTCTGGAAAAATTATTGGGTACATTATATCAATTCATGGAATTGAAGTAGATCCAGAAAAGGTCAAAGCTATCATGGAAATGGAGTCACCTAGGAACATAAGTCAATTGCGTTCTCTACAAGGGAGATTGCAATCAATCAAAAGATTTATCTCTCAATTAGCAGATAGATGTCATATATTCACTCATCTTTTATATAAGAATGTTCCATTCAAATGGGATTAGAAGTGTGAAGAGGATTTTATGCAAATCAAAGAATATCTCATGAATCCTCTAGTACTTGTATCACCAATCAAAGGGAAACCATTGTTACTTTATATCTCGGCGACAAATGTATCATTAGGAGCTCGTTTGGCACAACATGATGAAAAAGGTAAAGAAAGAGTAGTCCATTACATCAGTAGAACACTTGTTGGCTATGAATTAAACTACACATCAATAGAGAAGACATGCTTAGCAGTTGTATTTGCAACTCAGAAACTGCGACATTATATGTTGACTCATTTTGTGAAACTAATAGCAAAAATAGATCCACTAAAGTCTTTGTTGAACAAGTCGACTTTGATAGGCAGAATGGAAAAATGGGTTATGGTACTAAGTGAGTTTGATATAAAATATGTTGACCAAAAAGATATCAAAGGATAGGTCATTGTTGATCAATTAGCTGAAGCACCTTTACAAGATGACATACCATTGCACATTGAATTTCCTGATGCAGACATTTTGACAATAAGTACAAAATTTGGGAATTGTACTTTGATGGTTCCTATACACAATATGGATCAGGTGCGGGAATTTTGTTCATCACACCTCAGGGGCACACAATTCCAAAATCATATAGACTACGGTTTCCATGTACAAACAATACTACAGAATGTGAAGCATTGACTATTTGGGCTCAAAATGGCTATTGAATGGAATATCAAGGAATTACGTGTCTATGGTGATTCACAACTTATCATCAACCAAATAAATGATGATTATCAAACTAAAGATGACAATCTCATTCCCTACAAATAGTTGATAGAAGAGTTTAAAGAACACTTTGAAGAAGTATCATTCACTCAGATCCCAAGAAATGACAATAAAGCAACAGATGCAATGGCTACAATAGCATCTCTCTTGTAGAATCAGGAGAATCAACAATGTTACAAATTCCTTGTGGAATATATCTTAACCCCTACCATTCAATCCCAGCATACCTACATGATTTATCATATATCCGGAATCGATCAATCCTTATACGGCCAGACTTATCAATACTTAAAAGAGAATATTCTTCCTCTTGACCTATCCTGCATTCAGAGAAGAAATTTTATCCATCAATCATCCCGCTATACTATTATTGATGATACCTTATATAAGCGAGGTCTAGATAGCACTTTATTGAGATGTCTCGAACAAGAGGAGTCTAAAAAATTTCTTAACGAAGTTCACACAGGTATTTGTGGCACACACTTAAGTGGATTAACACTGGCTAAGAAACTTCTTTGTATGGGTTACTATTGGCTTACTATGGAGAGAGATTCATTCACATATGCTAAGAAATACAAACAATGTTAGATCCATGGAAATCTCATCCACGTACCAACACAAGAATTGCATCCTATGGCAGGATCATGGTCATTTTCTCAATGGGGCCTTGATTTGGTAGGTAAGAAAAATCCTTCATCCTCTAATGGACATAAGTTCATTCTAACTACTACTGAATATTTCACTAAATGGATTGAAGCAATACCTTTGACAAAGGTGACAGGAAAACAAATATCATCATTCATCTTGAATTATATAATCTGTCGCTATGGAGTTCCTATGACCATTATAACTGATAATGGATGACCATTTAAGAATCAAGATGTGAAGGAACTATGTGAGTGATTCCATATCCAACATAGGTTTTCTACACCATATTATCCATAAGGAAATGGTCAAGTTGAGGCTTCAAACAAGACTATCTTGAAAATATTGAAGAAAACAGTCAATGAAGCTGGAAAAGACAGGCACATTCAGCTAAATCCTGCTCTTTGGGCATACCGAACCAGCGTCTGCATACCAACAGAGGCAACTCCATATTCCTTAGTCTATGGATCAGAAGCCATATTACCAGTAGAAGTAGATATACCTTCTCTACGAGTTTCCTTGAAAGGTCTTATACCTAAAGAAGAACAACGAGTCTCTAGACTTCAAGAACTTGAGTTGATTCAAGAACGTCATCAAAATGCAACAGATCATTTGAAAGCATATCAACAGAGAATGGAAAGAAGTTATCATCACAGAGTCAAGCCACATATTTTTCAGATTGGAGATATAAGTCTAAGGGAGAATCCAAGAAATCAGCAAGACCGAGAAAGGAAGGGTAAATTTGAACCAAATTGGTTAGGTCCTTTTGTCATAGTAGTAGCATATGGGTCAGGAGCATACAAATTATCTACTCCTAAAGGTGATTGGCTTGATGAACCTATCAATTCCATCCATCTCAAGAAATTTTATGCATGAGATATAAAGTCCTGAAAAAATCAATAAAAAGCATATAAAGTCCTGAAGAAATCAGTAAAAATAAGAAAAGCAGAAAATTCCTAAAAAGCATAAAACAACGAAAACAGAAAAAGAAAAAAAATTCAAAATATGAAAAAAATGCAATAAATTTAGATAGTGAAAACCTGGTAAACAGGCGCTATCTAAAAAAGTGAATCATTTCATCTATGAGATTGCTTTGCGCACCTATCCACTCCATCCTAACCACATCTACCACTTCCATATGTCCTAGCTCATCCATTTCATCTTTTGTATTCATTGCTTTAAACCATTAGCAAGAAAAATGCAGCTTACCAACAGTTATCAATCTTTGACGTACTTGTCGTAGTCACTATCTTCAATTTTACCAAAATCAATCTATTTGCATTTGTATCTTGCCATGGTTTGGATCATTCTTCATACATCCATAATAAAGTTTTGTTTCCGTTGGGGGAAAAATCCTAAATCCTTTTGCTAAGGTGATCTTTTGAATCTTTGAAAATCCAAAACATTCAAAAAACTTAGAAAAACCAAAAACACCTAGGGTTTTGAAACAGATAACGAGTAGCAAAGCCACAAATATTAAGGCATTTTGTAGCAACTGAATTGTGAAACTCAAAAAACAAACAATCAACCAGCAAGTAATAAAAGATTATTAATGATCATTCATCAAGATGATTATATTAGTTAATGACCATGACAACATGTGAATGACATACAAGATTCAGTGTTTATATCTTGATTTTATTGCTAATCATGTACTCTATGTGACTCAAGGATGTCTGTGTCTAGAGAATCTATGATGGGGCATGATTATTTTCTTTGATTTTTTATATGTGGTTTATCTCTTATTAAGGTATGTATTCGTCTAAGGATATGATCAGAAAAAGATCAAGGAAGACGTTCTGAGTCATGCATGAAAGGGGATAATCCTTGTCTGTTCTGCAAGAAATACTCAGGTCAACTTGATTCATTATATCAAGTTGCTTGTATAAACTTGCTATATCAAAATACATGTAAGAAATACTCAGTTTAGCTTGGATCATTATGTCAAGTTGCTTGTATTTTCTTACAATATTTTAAAGCTCAATGATGAAATCAAGCACTGTTACAAGACAACATATGAAGAATGGAAGTATCATTTTAGTTAGATCATTTTTAGATTATCTCATTATTCATCTACATTATAAGCATTTCATTTCATTCACAGATCAACGGTCATAAATAAAGATTGAGTATACTTGGACAAACAAAAAAAATTGCATTTGATCATTGTAGGTGCATTTATCTTTAGAATCATTTCAATCATCATTCATTTCATTTAGTTGCATTTCAACCATTGCATTAGTTTGCATTCCATTAAGTGCATTTCATTGATTATGTGTATTATATCATTATTATTTGCATTAGGATCATTATCATTGTAGTTATTTTTATCCATTAAGATCATTTAGTTTCATCTTTGCACTTAGATTCATAATCATTATAAGCGTTACATATAAGAATCAAAAACATTTCATATCGATCATTTGTATTTCGAAATCATTAAAAGCATTCTCATATAGATCATTGCATTTGTAGCATTTAAGTAAAGCACATCATTTTAGTTAGTGATCATTTTCATTTGCATCCAGGGTCATCAAAAAAAAAATCAAAAGCATTTTTTTTCATTGCATCATCGTATAGAACATCATCATCATGAAAATAAAAGAAAATAAAAGATCATCATAATAGTGTCCATGTAATCAATGCATATAGATCATCATCATATAGAGTAACATGCATAATAAAAGATCATCATATAGAGTCCATGTCTGCATATAGATCATCATAAAACAATAAAAATTCCAAGTATACAATGATATGGGATCAAAAATACAAGTGCCTCATCAATATAAATCAATTCAAGGCTATCATGTGCCACTACCACCTGACTCTATCTGCCTCTATGGTAGTGGGTGAGATGATCCTCCAGATGCCTGTCTCACATGATCACCACTCCTCTGAGGAGGTCCCATGACTCCACCGCTGCTAGTATCCATCCTCACAGTGGTGTGATAGCTACTTGCCCTCTAGCTCTCTGCGACTAAATCCTCATATAATAGTCGCCAATGTATTGTCTCCTTCCCAGCCCAAAATAGTGCTATGATGATATCAGCTGAGAGAGTGCCAAATCCAACTTGTTGAATGTGATCAAGAAGACCTTGAGTATCCTGTTGTCTCCTAACAACCAAGTATCTCTCTGTCATGAGTGTCTGCACCTATGCTCTAAGTTGATCTATCTGTGCTCTAAGACTCTCCAAAGTATCCTGCTCTGGCACATCCTACTGAGGAACATGATCCTGAATCCCCTCATCTCCACCTCCTGGAATCTCAGCCCGAGTAGCTCTCAGAACCCGTCATCTAATGAGAGGAACATGGTCCTCATAATCTTCCTCCTCTCCACCATGAGCTACAATAACCCTAGGGTCTGGCTAAATCTAACCAAAATCAATGCCTCTCCTACAACCCCCATCCACTCCAATGCTCCTACCTCCTCCTGTAGAGGGTAATCCTCTCATTGATCTCATACCTGCCCTGCCAGTGTCCCTCCCAATCTGTCCTGCATCTCTCCCACCCATGGGAAGTGGTCTCTGAATCCTGCCAACTGATCCAAAAGGTCCTCCGCGAACTCTCAGTCAACCTCCTCTCCATTTGGGTCTCCTACTGCCTCCACCTCCATCTCCTCCCTCATCTCCCTTACATCTGACCTCCTGAGCAGCTCTAAGCTCTCATATCCATCTTCGTCTCCTAATGATGAGATCATTTGAATCATCCTCCTCATCTCTTGAGCTGGGAGGAGGGTATGTTGGATCAGTAATCTGAGGAAAAGGGTGTGCAAGCATGTATTGAGCATAATCAGCGGTCACCCTAGGATCTAGAATGTGTAATCTCAAATCATAATCCATCCTAGGAGTAGCCAGAAACTCTGTGCATGCTATCTCAAAAGACAAAGAAGGTCCCCAATATCGCCTATCCTTGTACCCTCGTGCATATATAGTGACACACCAGTAGGCATGTACTAAATGATACCAAACTACCTAAAAATACAACTAATCAACTGCCACTCAATAATGTATGGAGTACAACCAATGAGATATATACTTTGCAAAATATATGGTAATGTTCGTGCATCATCCATCCATGGCTCACAATCTATATAAGGTCTCCAAATGACACTATCTAGTGAATCCAGAACCCAACGCCAATACTCCATCTTACCCAGCTTATGTTGAGTAAGGATACCTGCATATAAATAGACATATGGCTGCCTCTTACCATGAACTCTATGATGGATAGGCCGAGTAATAGCAATGTGCTCCCAGCACCAGATCTGTAAAAGTGTGCATCTTGTAGACAGACTAGCACTATCATCGAAAACAACTTGATGAAGATCATGATATAAATGAGCAAGCATGCAAACACCCCACACATATCGAGTCTGATGTTGCATCATGCTCTGAAGAATCTCACCAACCAACAGCAAAACCTTGAGATCTCCTGTTTAGACAGATGAATCCGCCAATCAGACCTGCAAGAATCACTAGGAGAATCTCGTAGTACATGATCATATCCTCCCATCGGATATCTCCTCTGGAAATTCTTTCATCACCAAATACGGCTCTGCAAGCCTCTATCCCTCCACAATTCTAAAAATCATACTGGACTAACTCACCAATCATGGAGATGTGAAGAATCCTATAGACATCCTTGAGTGTCACACTAATCTCACCAGTGGGCAGGTGGAAAGTGTTATGCTCGGTATGCCATCTCTTTGCTAAGGTAGTCAACAATCCCCTATTATGGGTAATATCAGGTATATATAATTGTTAGAGTAATCTTTTATTAACTAATAATTATTTATTTAATTATTAGTCTAATATACTCTATGCTTAAGCTAAACTTACGAATCTTATAATTATTTAGGGTTTTCTCCTTTAGGGTTTCGAGTATCCTTTTATAAGGATTCTCTCTTTGTATTTTCATAACAACTGTAATTATTGAATTGCATTCTTGTTGCACAATCAATATGACTCCTCTTTTCTGGATCTCTAAATTCTGGCCTCCACAACTTTTTTGCTTCTCTCCTTCTGTGACAGGTTTGCATGCAGGTGATCTTTGGGAGTTGTAGAGTTTATTTTTCCTCAACTCCAATATGGTATCAAAGCTCCAGATCTACATGCCCCTGTTCTCTTCATGAGATTTTTTGGGCCTTGTTCTTCAAATCTGTGTATTTGGGGGTTTGTGCAATTGTTTTTTTTTTCCATTTCTGGGGGTAGCTATTTTTTTGGTACATTTTGGTGCCAAAAGGACCTCATGGTTGGATTCAGGAGGTCGATTCCATGAATTTTGATATATAATTCGACCTATTTCGGTGACAAGGGCATCTAGGCCATGATTTTTTCATTGGCACATTTTACGAGGCACAAAAATCCATACGGCTGTACCTAAAAATGCGTCAGAAAATTTTCGTAAAAAAAATTAAAAAATAAAAAATTACCCTTTTTATGCCCTAAAAGAGGGGTTTTTTTTCTTTTGGTCGTAACTTGGTCATACAGAGGCACTTTTTCAAAAACCTTATATCGTCAGAAATCTTTTTGCAAGCTCTATCCAGATCTGGAGGTTTGAATTTTTTCTTTTTCTTTTTTGATGGTTTTTTTTGCTGTCAAAGTCGGACGTTCTTTTTTGTACTCCAGGAGACATAACTTGAGCATCCAAACTCCATTTTTTGAAAACTTTATATTTTTTTGTGTTCTTTCCATTCATATGAGTTTTCTTTCCAAATTTTGCTCCAGGTATATTTTATTCAGTTTTTTGTTTTTCAACACTCTAGTGAATATCTTGGATGTTTCAGGTCCTGGGATCTCTTTCTTTGAGTAGGATGTCTCATCTTTGGTTGTTTTTTATGTTTCTAGTATTTTGTCTCTTCTTATCATTGTAGCATTTTATTTATGCAAACACACTGAGATAAAGTGTCATCATGCATTGTATAATTGGGATCTTGCACATCTTGTGCCTTATTGTACATGCACTACTTATAAAGTGACATGGGGGGGTTGATGTTTTCCTTTGTTTTCCACCTACCTTTGTCACGTGAGTGTTCCTTCCACGATATTAGCCTCATGATGTGTGTCAAGTGAGTGTTCCTTCCATGACACTATGTACTTTCTTTGCACCTTCAATGTTCCTGGTTCTTCGTCATGCAGTTCTTGTTGGTTGTTCTTTTCAGTGTACATGTCCCTCTCCCTTTTCAACATTATAGGGAGGTTTGTCATGTTGGTTCTAATGCTTCCTTAGTTCGATTGATCATCTCTTCAGGCTTTGGTGTTTCATGCCATCTATATCTTCAAGTTTAGTTGTTTGCCTTTGTTTGCCATTTGATTCGAGTAGTGTCATTTGAAGGCACTCATGCAGATTACAGTCTTCTCTACCTGGTCATGTTCTATTTCAGTGGAGGTTCTTCAGATCAGCAGTTACTCTTCGACAGTGTTTGTAGTTATATCATGCTTCAATGGTGTTCTTCATGCTCTTTTTTCTTGTTCCTATCTTCTGGAACACTCTTGTTTGGAGGCTTCTTAGTCCTTCACTTGAGCTTTCATCTCTTCTTGGAGAGGAGTTTTGTTCCCATAGGATTTTCTCCTTTTTCTCCACTTTACAGAGATTTTTATTGTACTTGGGTACCTCATCGGGCCTAGTTGTCGGGACCCATTGTTGCTTTCCTACATTTTTTACATGTTTTTTTAGTCCTTAGGTATTTTTTAGCTACTCCCTAAGTTCATCTTAAGGGGGGTGTTAGAGTAATCTTTTGTTAACTAATAATTATTTATTTAATTATTAGTCGATTATACTCTATGCTTAAGCTAAAATTAGGAATCTTATAATTCTTTAGGGTTTTCTCCTTTAGGGTTTCGAGTATCCTTTTATAAGGATTCTCTCTTTGTATTTTCATAACAACTGCAATTATTGAATTGCATTCTTGTTGCACAATCAATATGACTCCTCTTTTTTGGATCTTTGAATTTTGGCCTCCATAGCTTTTTTGCTTCTCTCCTTCCATGACAGGTTTGCATGCAGGTGATCTTTGGAAGGTGTAGAGTTAATTTTTCATCAACTCCAATAATAAAAAAAATGGCATAATCCGCAGGCATCTATATGTCTAACCTCAGCCTGTGTAAGCTCTGGCACTAACTGGCACATGGCCAGGAATTTCTCCCGACACTGAAGAACATCGAGTTTCTCCTATTTAATAAGAGAATTTGATCTCTATCAATCATCTATCTATCAAATCAAAGCGATTGCTAATTTATCACATCAACAATTGATAAATATTTTCAATGAAGCAAATCAAGCTATCAAATCAACCTAAAACTATCAATCCTGGTCTTCTATCAATCAATGAGTTCAATCAAACTCTGCTATACTCTTCATCAGAAATTGAATCAGTCTCTTAGAGCTAATCTATCAATCTACCAATCAAATCAATCAACGTTTATCCTATCAATTAACATTATCAAACTTATATCAATCAAGATATCAATTAAATACCTATCAATCACATTTGAGCAACAAAATGCCTAAATCAAATCATCTTGATGAATTTTAACATAAACAAAATCAAAGAAATTCATCTAAAGCAAAAGCACTAACCTTTTAACAAAAGCGCTATTCTATTAAACACATGCACTAAATCAATCAAAAGCACTACCCTTTTCAACAAAAGCGCTAACCGACAAGTCAAAAGCATTAAATCAATCAAAAGCGCTAACCTTTTTCACATTTGTGTGAACACATAAAACAAAAGTATGAATTCTATGAAAGCGCTAGCATACCAAACAAAAGAGATAACCAAACAAACAAATGCGCTAACTTAACAAAAGCAGAAATCTACAAAGCAAAAGCACAAACCAACCAAGCAAAAGTGCTAACAAGCAAAGTCAAAAATCGGAAAATTCAAAACAAAACCTAAAATGTGTCAAAAAACAAGGAATTGGTACGACAAGTTGAAAGCAAGCTTGGAATAAAGTACATATCGGATAACCATAGTCAGGAGGTCACTCATATCGCCGAACGCACTCAAATTGATGGTTCTTGAACGTAATCACCATTTTGCCACCTCACCAAGACAATTCTTTTCACTCCACAAGCTAACAAGGATGCAAATGAGAATAAAATTAACCTAGGTTAATTTATAATTACAATTTGCAAGGGTAATTAATAGTTTTGAATGGGGCAATTTTATTTATTTTTCACATATGAATTTAATTGAAGGATCTTTTCAATTATCGTGAAATCAATCGCTTATCCAAATTTCTCAACAATTTCACGATCAATCTCCCGAGGGGGGCACACAATCAGGATTTTTATCTCCATCAAGCACACTATCAAGATTTAATTTAATCTTTGAAACAATGTTGTCTCAACATCATTTCAAAGAGGGACAAAATGTTTACACATAAAATTGGCTATAAGCGATTAAATACATATTTTATATTTATTTAATAATTATTCTTCTATTAAATAGTTAATTTGAAAAGGTTAATTTATTTAATTCATTTCATGTCTTTCTATTAATTAATTTAATTAAAATATTTTATTAATTAATTCATTTATCCTTTTCTTCTAATCAATTAATTAAATATCTAATATTTAATTATTCTTCAAATCAATTAATTAAATATCTAATATTTAATTATTCCTCTAGTCAATTAAATATCTAATATTTAATGGTTATTCTTCTATCCTATAGTCTCAAATATGAAATGATTTCTTAAATTATTTAATTCTTTTCCAACTCACCTTCCATCTCCACTTCATCTTTCCTTTGCCAACTCATCCATCATGTGGCTAAATTAATTCAACAAAATTAAAATAAATAAAACATTTATTAGCCACTTATCTCCAACTTCCAAAATAAATGAAATATTGTGTACGTACACATATTTCTTAACCTTCTTCTATATTCTCTCCAACATCCCTACATCTTAGGAAGGACTTGAGTCCACTTGTCCTCTCATGCCTAAATCTTCTCCAACCATCCCTAGATTCTCTCATTCAGCAACCCAGTCAATGTGAGATGAGTGACACTTGTCTTCTCCTTCCCCCTTTCTCTCAGGCTTCACCTTTGCTCACAGCCATCCAAATTTGCAAATCTGATCATGACCGTTGATCTTAGACACATCGTCTTGTCCTCTCGAAAGTCTATAAAAGTAGGAGTTTGAGTTGAGAAAGAGTTAGTCTTCAAGTTAAAAATTTGAGTAAAACTTATGCATCCATGAGGTTTTATCTTGAAGCAATTTTGCAATTCAGCATTTCTCATTTAGGACAATCATCTAGTTTTAAATCATTTGCATTGCATATCATAGTATCAGTTAACTATCAATTATCAGTCCATTCTTCATATGCTTTTCTGAGAGCAAATCATCTGCAACCAAGAACAGTGGAGTTAGGACACAATGAGACTTAAATCATGAAGGTAATAATAGTGTTTTTATTTTAATATCAACTTCATGTAGTTTCATTGGTTGAGTTTGGATTTCATGTAGCATTTCCTTTGTATTTTGTGAAACTAATATATTGCAGGTAGTATTTTGATGATGAAATTCAAGTCGACACGCATCTATATGTTGGTCCTAATCTGTGAATAAAAAGTATAAGGATGAAATTACATGTAAAGGGGAACAAAAACATTGCCCCCAATATTGAGTGAAGTGTTAGGGAAAGTCTCATACTAAATATAAATAATATGTGATAAAATAAATTGTATATGAGAATAACACAATTGAACATATGTTGTAATTACTTAAGAATATTAAGCCACATCAATGGGGTAAACTTTTAAAAGCCTCCAAGAAGAACATAATTTATAGAACAATAATAATAATAAACTTACCTCTGGCCCGTGAATGGGCTTAGTTGGGTGGATCCGATCTACGACAATAGGCAAAAGGAAGAATGATGTAAACTAGAGGAAGAATGGATAAAAATAAATTTTGATGGAGCCTCAAAAGGCAATCTAGGGCCATCAGGGATTGGTTTTGTTGCTCAGGATTGGCGAGGAGATATTCTGGCACTTGGGGATCAAAGAATTGAGAATGGAACAAATAACTCTGCGGAAGGGATGGCGACATTAATGGCAATCCGCTTTGCCAAATCCTTGGGTTATCCAAAATTCATATCGAAGGTGACTCTCTGATAATTGTTAATGTGATTATTGTTGGTGAATGTCATGCATGACACTTGAGTAAGATAGACTTTGTAATAAGGGATGAGTTGGAAGATGTTCAGTGCTTCCGGGTTGGTCATATTTGTAGGTCAGAAAATGACGTGGCTAACACTGTCAAAATGGGCGGTTCGGTTTAGTGAAATCGATGAAGATAGTGTGGAAGATTTTTGAACCATGGTTTTCAAGGATTTCTGAATTGGCACTCTTATTCATTATGATGTATTTATGAAATGGTAGGGGCTTGTGTTTGAGTGATGAGACAACACATGCAGGATGATCAATAAATCGGCAGCTAGTGGATGTTGTGGCATTCATTTACGTTCCTTCTCTTGGCAACTATTTGAAGTGGTAGGCGAGGATGGAGGTGAATTTCCCTCTTTATACTGACAAGCCGCAAGCTGCTTTTTTCGACCTTGTCTCATCACTCAGAATGAAGCGTTTATTCAAGTTTAAGGATGATGAATTTACCCACATTATGGAGTCACTATTTGGAGAGGTGTTTCTAGAAGAAAAACACAAGTTTCGTTCGAATATGGATGTGGTGACTATGGTTGTGGCGTGGGGGCTTGAATTGGATGACTCCACAAAAAATGTGGAATGGGTTGTATGGACAATATTGGACGATGAGTGGTTGGTAGGTCCAAACTTGATTTTGGAATGGGCTATTCCAAGGGTAGGCTTCAATGTTAGCGAGTGTTTTAAAGACCAAAGGATGGCGGACCTCCATGAATTGGTTCCCTTCATGCGTTGGCCAACTGGTTTCAATAGAGATGAGCGGAGGGTGGAGGCAGTGCTTGTGTGGGAGTCTCTAAAGAACTTTATGCGACAGAGAATGGTTGCAGGTGGTAAAGTGATGGTTCCGATAGCAAATGTGAGTGGTATAAACACGAATGGTGGTCATGGTCGAGCTTGACGTCAGGGAAGGCGTTCTTGGGGCCAGTAATTATTTGTGTTGTTTGGGTGGTGGTAGGAAATTGAATCTGCTTCGGCTCTCTACTGACAAATATTGAAAACTTTTTCTTTTTTTGGTGCAAATTTTGTAAAATTTTGCTACGACAAAGCTTAGTTGCTTTTTCAGTGTATAGGGAAAGGTTTTTTTGTATATTTGTAATAATGATACTATGATTATGGGGTAGGGTCTGTAATATGGGTTGGTGGTCTAGGGTTTTTTCAGTTGTATGTGGGAAGGCTCAAAGACAGGGATGTTTGGTTATTACTTTGAATATGGTATAGTCGTGGACATAGTTTAGCAATGTAATATAGAATTGGTGATGGGTATGACAGTCATGGTATTGGATTTTGGCCCTGCAAAGGGATTGCGGTGGATTTTTTATGGCTATGGGGATTTGGCTAATATCTGTCTTTCGGGCTCTAGTTCTTTTTCTTCACAAAGTCAATGATGGGTGTAACTGAAATGATGTAATACTTTACTTTCTTTGATAATTAATAAAATTGTACTTTATAGATCAAAAAATAATAATAAACTTACCTGTGACTCATATATACACTACTTATGCTTCAGATATTGCCTAGTCCTAATTAGATACCTGAATATATTATATTCCTCTTGTAATCTTCAATTATCCTCTTATATTACATACTTCAATATATTTTGAATAATCCTCTTCTAAATTTGGTGGAAATTATACTACGCAATCTTAATTGGATCCAACAACTTTTACCTTTTAATGTCATGCATGTCATGAATATGGACACCTTTGGAGGAATTGCCTGAAATTGGTCTGTAAGTCCAAAGAGTCCCCTCTTGTTGAGTAAGCACTCAATCTTTAAAAAAAAAGAGGCAAGGCTCTTATTTGAAATAAGGTGCCCAACTCAAATGGTTTCATTCTTGCAACTCTTAGTAAAAGTTGAAGATTGTGAATAAACATAATAAAGAATTTTCCAAAATGATCTCCAATAATATTTTTGATGTCCTTAAAAATTTTGAGGATTTATATTCCATGTAACATGATGCCAACATGGTTGGATAGAATTTAGCCTTCTCTAATTTTGACATGCCTAGTATTCCTATCCCAAATGCAATTTTGGAGATGTTGATGGGGTTTCAAGAAATAGATGGTTCTATTGAGAAAGAGATTAAGCATCAAGGGGCCTCAAAGGTACCAATAGAAGGAACAACATCTATCCCTGGGATAGTTTCCAAATGGAGGTAATTAAAGACAACTCTGTGCTCACTCATATGCATCTCTTGGACAAAAAAAATATGGAAAAAAGATGGCTCCTCCTTTGTAAGGAAAAAAAATCAAGAAAGGAGGTACTAAGAATGTTGCCAAATGGTGCAGGGGCACCAAGCTCCTATTATGCAAATGTGGTCAAATGAAGTCATTAGTAGTTTTAGGTGTTTGAGTATTTTGTTTAGACAAATAAGCTCATAATAGACCATTATTTATGTAATGTAGGTCATTTAGGTGTTATATTGCAAATATTGCACAAATTACAAAAATGTTGTAAAAGTTGTCATTACAAAATTGTAAAAAATTGCAAAAGTACAAACTAGGAAGGTGAAAGGTAATTTTTGTTTGGGGAAGTTCAAAAGTTGGGTTTGGATGGTTTTGGAGGTTGGATAATTTATATATTGGCTTTGTGAACATTGGAAAAAGGTTGGCCATGAATTATGTGAGTTGAAACCTTGATATAACATGCTTTCCCTGCATTTTTTACTGGTAATTTGTTGTTGAAGGCTCGTGTACTTGTCTATACTATATTGTTATGATTTAAAATCACTTTAAATTGTTAAAGGAATTAATTAACTTTGTTTTGGTTTTTATTTGGAGTGTTTTCATAAAGTTTGGAGCATTTTATTGCAAATTTAGTGAAGGCGGGTCTGTGTGGACAGATTTAAGGGTTTTGTGAATATAAATTATGAAATTGGACCATCCCACCTATTTTATCCCATTTAACTGAGTGGAATGTTCCCATTACATTAGGAAAGAAGTATTTGAATGCCTTTGTGAGCAGGGAAGGTCACTTGAGGGTCTGGGTTGATGCCCTAGTTGAGAATTTAATGTATTTTTTAGTTTAAAATGGTAGTTTAGGGAGAGTGTTTGATGAAATAGTGTGACCAAGGCTTAGAGGATGGACTTTTGAGAATGTGCCAATATATTTAGGTGTGTTTTAAGTGGTGCAGGTTGAGAGAAGGTCTGGAGTAGTGGGTTTCCAATAAACCCTCCTAGGAAGAGACTAAAGTGAGGGTTTTCTTAATTGGTGACTTAATGGAGGTTCCTCACCTTGAAACCTAGTGATTTGGGACATTTGAGACCTGTGTAGAAGGTCTAAGCTAATTTTTTTAGTTGGTGAAGTGATTGGAGATAGGTTTCTTTGTAAAAGTGGGCTAATTAAGCCCTAGTGTAGAGAGAAAACCCCAATTTTGAGTGACATGTTCCAAAGGACCCTATGCTCGTTTTGAGATATTATTTAGAAATCCAAAAAGGGTATCTAAATCTGGTTTCATTTTGTGAAGACAGTGCCTGAGAAAAGAGAAATTTTCACCAGTCCTAAAAGGGAGGGCTAATTAGCCTTAGTCTCAAAATGGGACAGTCAATTTTAGATCCACGCTTTCCAAAACAATCCTACCTAACTTTAACATATGTTTTAGAGGGCCTTAATGGGACATCCTTTTCCAAAAGGTAAGCCCATTTTACCTATTTTGGAGTAATACTACAAGATGGATGTGTGATTGAGCAAAGTTGGTAAATTTGAGCTATGACGACAAAATTCTTGTTTGAATCTGATTAGATTGTGTTGGTTTTGATCATATCCTTCCCTCTACTTCATCACCAAAGAAGGTAGGAAGAAGGATCGGGATAAAGTGAAATTGATGAGGGAATTGTTGATGGAATTAGGGGTCATTAAGATATTCAATACTCACTTTTCTAATCCCCAAAATGGTTGTGTTTATAATGGAATGCTTGGTGTTTGAGTATAATCCCTTAATAAAAAGCTACTCAAGATCCTATTCATGATTGTAGGCTTGATATGCTTTTCATTTAGGAAACATATTAAATCTACAGCAAGTATCTCTTCTAAGATGTGGAGAGGAGCTCAATGTATTTGTATCAGTGTTATGGGTTATGTTGGGTGAATGGATTGCATGTAGAATCCTCGTAGAATTTTTCCCTCTTCATAGTTAGTAAATAGAAGCTCTATTTTTTGCTCGTCTACTTCTTTGAATTTGGAGAGACTTTGTTTCTCACTTACGTTTATGCTCATACATATTTTCCAAGTAAGGTTTTTCTTTGGTCCCCTATCAAATTTATTTATTTTATTTTTCCTTCTCTACCTTGGATCCTAGTATGGGATTTTAATTTTATAGTTATATTGAATGAAAATATGAGGGGTGTATTCATATTGGCCCTTCATTAGCTTCAATGAGGGATAACATATATTTTCTCAAATTAGTGGATGTGGGCGGAGAAATAATTATTTCACCTAAAAAAATCCAAGGTGTGGAGAGGGCTATATCTCTGAAAGAATTGATAGATTTTTGGTTTTTGAGCTTTGAATCTATCAAAACTGTACTTCTTATTCTAAAATATTGGGGTGGAGAGGATCTAATCACTAGCTTATCAAGTTATTTTATTTAGTTATTTATACCTTGAAAAACACCCCCTTTCAATTTCTAGCTTAGGTTGTTGTGGTACCTTGATTTTTATAGGATTTTGGTAGTTTGGTGGAAGGAAGGGAGACTTGCTACGTGTAGAAGTATCTTTGGTGTATGCTTTAACATTCCATTTGATTCACTTACTAGACTATCTTGTGTGGTGTAATTACTAGCATAGATTTCAAATAGAATATTTGTTTTCAAGAGTATCTAATATGGTCGAGTTATTGTTTGATCCAAACAATGTCAAAGTTATTAGCTTTGGTGTATGCTTTAAAATTTCATTTGATTCACTTACTAGACCATATCGTGTGTTGTAATTACTAGCATAGATTTCAAATAGATTATGTGGTTTCAAGAGTATCTAAGATGGTAGAGTTATTTTTTTATTATAGAATCATATTGCATTACAATTAGCATCATGTATATCAGTTACATTCAATATAATCAATTCTCTAGGAGTGATTGGTAACATTTTTACCGCATCACATCTATCATAGAAATAAAGGACATCACATAAATGATTGCCTAAGGTTGAAGAATTTGGTTCAAGATTTGATAGATAATGGTGACATAACGATTGACGGTCACAAAACCAACAATGATCATGAGGCCTTCAAGAATCCACTTCCAAATTATGACAAAGGCGCATCATCATCCTTAAACAACAAGGGGGCCCATATCAATCATGTAGACAACAATGTTATCAATCACATATCGCCATCCGACAATCAGATTAACTTCATTAAGATCAAAAACAAACAAGAACATGCCCCGGTCAATGTGAATACACGAGCCTAATCTAGATATATCTTAAAAGGGAGTGCCTCCAAAATGACAACATCTCCAAACACTCAATACAACTTGGTAGACCAATTGAAGAAGACACCAGCCCGCATATCTATATTAGAGCTTCTCAAGATCTCACCCGCACACAAGGATATTTTGGAAAACGCTCTTGTTGACAATACAGTTCCAAATAATCTGGATATTGATCAATTCCAAGCCATGGTGGGACATTTAACCGTGCCTCACAATCTATCATTTTTAGAGCATGATGATGTCTCTCTAAATCATCTACATAATACTCCACTCCAAAAAAAGTCCTAGTCTCTAAACATCAAGTGAAAAGAGTACTAATAGATGGAGGATCCAATCTAAATATTTGCACTCTAAAACTTATATGTGCATTGGGTTTCTTAGAAACAACCATTGATCCTAATAAAAAGATAACAATCAAAGCATATGATGATGAAGAAAGATCATCAAAATGGCTCGTGGTATTACCCATTCAAGTAGGGCCAATTTAGAGAGATACTCTATGTCAAGTCTTGGACATAGACTTGTCTTATAACATACTTTTGGGTCAACCTTGCATCCATGAAATGCAAGCGCTGCCATCCACATATCATCAATGCCTGAAATTCTTATATGATGAGCAAAAAATCTCCATAACAATAGACACTAATCCTTTCCAATATTGCAATAATCTCAAAAAGTTCAAAATGTTCTTGTACCCCATAACAGGGAAGCTCTCACTTCCACATCATCAAACAACAAGGATCAACTTGTTAGCACATATTTTTACAAAATATTTTATGCTACATAGAGGCCTTTTTCTTTTATCATATGGGCATTTATTAGTGGTTTGCATGTGTAGGAACCTTATTAGCACAAGTAAATTTCTCTAAGGGTCAGCCATTTCAGGAATGTCAAGGTATCACTTGGGCACACTGAGGGCATGCACTAAGTATAGACTCCACAAGGAATCCATTATGAAGCATTTGTCAACAGAGGAGTCATCATGGTGTGAACAAGGATTATCTTCTAGTATGTTTCAGACCCTGTGGGAAAAGTTGGGATCATCAATTTACAAGATGGATGGCTCATTTGTGCTAAATTGCAAAATTTCACTTATCGGCATAAGTAGTTCTGATGAAACCACATTGGCAAGCCAAAGGAGGATTATTGGCATCACTTATACCGATGAAACAAAGCGCAGACTCATTGGAGCGCTTAAAAAATACTCAACACGGTGTGCACTCTTGGAAAGGTCTTTCCATTGAGATAGCTTGTTCCGAAGAGGGTAGGCGGTTGTTTTCTATCGGCTTGTATCGGCTTATCGGCAAAGTGTAGAAATTGCTATACTGATAACCTATGAAACCATCAGTATAACTTATAATGGTATGGCAAAGCTTATCATATAGTATCGGGAGATCGGAAGTAAGGAGAAATTTTTATCCCGATACCCAATGACTAAAGGAAACCAAAGGCGAGCCCATCAGAAAAAAGAACCATATCGGAGTAATGCAGAAATAGCTAGACCGATCCCCAATGACATGGAGAATCGTAAGGCGGACCTATCGGTATTACATATACCGATAAAACAAACTCAGACGCATAAAACACAAAAGGGCATCGGGACTTCGGGAGGAATAGAAAAAGGCTATTCTGAACCCCGATGAAGATAAAAGCACTTGTGGGGGCGTCAGCGTGAGTTATACCGATAAAGAAAGCATCTAATGAGGATTCATCGGGACATCGGAAGAAGAAATTTTATGTTATGTCGAAACTCGATAGGACCGTTTAGGAAAATGGTAAGTGCAAGGAGTTCCTCGGGATAAGTTATACCGATAATGCGGTGGTCTTAGTCAGAATGTGGGTTGGAATATTGAGATCATCGGGGAATCGAAGGGACATGAAATAAACTATGTTGACACTCGATGAGTTAAATAAAAGGAAACCAAAGGTGAATGCATCGGGAAGAGTTGTGCCGATGGAGTGTTGAAACAAAAGGAAAAGCTGAGACTGAAGTGATGCCCATCGAGATGAAATGAACCATCGGGATAAAGAAAAAATTGATATCCCAAGACTTGATAAGTGGGTCGAGATAGTCTATGCCGATTAAAAAGCAAAAAGCGGTAAAGTCATAACAACTGGCGCCAAACATTTGAATCGTCGAGAGGAGTCTCATCGATTAGTTGTTGGACGTCTTGATGAAGAAGAACTGACAAAATGGTTTCCATTAAATGTATCAATTGAGTAGATCCATTGCTACATGAAGCAAATCCATCAAGATTTGCAATAATCAATTGCAAGATTGGACTCCTTGGGACATATAACTAGTATTGCAAAGCAACTTTTCTCATGAAGCTATTGCAGAAAGATATCAAGTGCTTATTGAGAAAATTTCTGAGTTACTGAGCATAGAGTGAAGGAATTTGCAGAGATCGAGGGGTCAAGCTCAAAAGGGAAGCGAAAGGTTGCCGAAATATCCAGTACCACGGCAAAGAAATCAAAGGGTGAGGTCAGTGAGGTCCGAAGAAAGCTAAATTGGGACATGATAGACCAAATGGGATCTCCAGGAGCTAGGTCACATAGAGCTAAGGTAAATTTGCCTATTTGTGACCAATTGGAGGATAGATATAGAGATATTGGAGATGTATTCACCACAGTGCGAGGGCATGAGTTATTCCTTTTCCATTACTTCCGCAGGGATGAGCCCATGCCAATTTCAAACCCATGGAAAATTGGTCTAGGTAAACTTGTAGTACCTAATTTGTTTGTGAATATTGATTCGTTGAAGCTTTTAGTAAGACATTATGATGCAAACAAGCAATGCATTATGTTGTCTGATGGGACTGCTCTAGTGCACTTTGCAAAGGCTACAATTCAGGAAGTTTTTGCAATAGATTTGGAGGCAGATGTGCCTTTGTCTTTTGTAGATTTGGAAGAGGAGTACAGGAAGATGGACACTACATACCAAGGCTGGAACCTTGCTGTCCACAAAGCAGAGAAGGGGAGACTAACAGAGGAAGATGGTCCTCCTTATGACATGACTATTTTCAAGAAGTATCTGCAATATACATATATGGCATGTGGTCAGGTGGGAGGAGTTGAAGCTCCTGATGTGGCAAACATAAGACCGCTGGTTCTAGCAGCAGAAGTTTAGAGGCATGAGCCTAGGATTTTTTACTTTGCTTCATACCTGGTAGACAGATTGCATGAAGGTTTCTTGAACCTGAAGGATAATCTAGACAAATATTTCAAGCACAATCCATTGTTGATGCATATTGTTTTATTTTATGGGAAACTTAGAGGGTTATGGCCGGAAGAATTGAATGGAAATACAATTGGGAAGGATGGAAAGGAGCAACCAGTGCAATTATGGGTTTCCCTTTGGGATTACAGATTGTGAATTCTCATTACCTCAAATTTGAGGAATTATTTGTCAAACCAATTTTCTTGCTTTTTGGTGAGCCTCGACAAGGATCATTTTCTGAGGAGGTCAAGAAGTTTCTTAGGCCTCACGAGCACCAAAATCCAAAGGTCAATCACAACTGGGGTGATTGGTCCTCGTGCCAAAATTTCACTTTTATTCGATGCTATGGATTTGAGGATTATCCATATGTGCTACCAAAGCCTGCACCAGACAGGATTACCTTCTTGGAAATTGTAAGGCAATTAAGTGTGTCTAATGCCAAGTATTTCGAAGGAGCACACAAGCAAGTTTTCCTCCTTGGCACACTTCACTTTCAAGATTTTAAAATTGTATCAACCAGGGCATATGAGGCCATTGACAGGAAGTTGGTGGATGAATACTTGTTTCAGCACGCATCTAGAACACGCTATGATCCTGAAGGTTACATCCATTCAAGAAGGAAAAGACAGGAGTTGGGAGACTACTTCCATCAGGAAGATGAATTTGAAGTAGTCTCCAAGCTCCGTGCACCTGAGAAGGAGAAGGACTCAAAAGTAGAGAATAGACTCATTGTTGCCCTGAATGCAGAAACAGATGAAAGAATGGCAGAGCATGTTTCTTTTGTATCTGATGATCAATTCATTAAGTCTAAGGAATTCAAATCATTCTTGTACCACTCCAAGGGTAATAAATTAAGGGAAGCAGTGCCAAATGTTACCCCTGAGAATGAAGCAGAAATGATGAAGAGGTTGAAGAAAGACATTGACATAGAGGTTGAGACTTTGACCCCGCAAAAGGGCATGCAATTGCTAGTAGAGGCAAGAATAATTGTGTTTCCAAGATGGGAGCGGAGTGCTTTGTTTATTTTTTATTCTTTGTTACATTCAGATAATAAGGATATGAAATTGAACATCCAATGAGTGTAGGATATTTTTATTGGATCAAGATATGATCCTAAGGAGGAAGAAATGTTATTGTGGGCCTTATATCCTCCTAATAAAAGGCCAAAAATCATTGATGTAGATAAATCTTTTGGTCACATGCTGACCTTGAAAGTTGGAGAAGTAGATCACATGGTCACAGCTGACATGGGTATTAATATTTCCAAATTCAATAAGGCCCAAATGAAACATGAGATAGCAGAGAAGAATAAGTATAAGGCTTTATATGAAGAGACCCTTGAAAGGAGTGGGCACTCGGTTCCCCAAATTATAGATTCAAGAGGCCAGTGGAAGAAAAAAATTGAAAAGCTATCTTATTGAAAAAGGAGATGAGAAGCATTAGGGTTGATACCGCTTATGTGTTTCTACGTAAGAGATATGATAATATGGAGAAAGCATTGGACAAATTTTGGGGTGAATATCAGAGGAACATGGACAATATGGTTTCTCACACCAGAAATCGAGATAGACTCGACATGTTGTTACAGGATGCATCAACCAAAGCAAAAGTAAAGAAGAAGGTGTAGGGTCTGCTTGTTACACATGAGGAAATTACAAAGGAATTGAAGTCTGAATTTGATGAATGCCAACAGATTTTTTAGCATGGGGTTCCCAGTCTAGTAGATGATGCAGGTGCGATCAAAGACAAAACCGTATGGATCTCTAAGTGCAAGTCTATGCTTAGTGCAGCCCAAGCCATCGCCAAAGCAAATGTCCTTGACATGAACGACACGGCTAATCAGTTGGATAATTTTTATGTGATCGAGAATGCAGCCAAGGATACGATCATCAACACTACAACATACAAGGATCTGGGCTACCTACGGCATATTCAAAAATATGGACGACGGCTAGATCAAAAGTCTTAGTATTGTGTTTTAGTTTGTGTAATGTAATTGATATCTTAGTTAGGCTTTTTAATTACTGTTCAATTAGTTGTTAAGATAATGAAAGGGTGTGTCCTTTTATTCGTGTCTTTCAGCGTATGTATTTGTATTGAGTCGTTTGTATCAAACAGGACAGTTTTTGGGAAAATCATCATACTGCTGTAGGGACTGAAAGTCATATGTATTAGGAAATTTTATAGGAAGAAATGTCATTTTGTGCAAGCAAATTGTAATGAAGTGTCTCTAAGTGTAGCTTTTGTGTACTGTCATTTCTCATAGATTAATATACAGGATTCATTGTTTCTACTTCAAATGCATTGTCTACTTTCTATGTTGATGAAACATTCTTTGTCCTCTTGATAAATCTGTTTAAGGATTTGTTGTAATGTGAATCACATGTTATTACATTAAATGTGAGATTGTGTTCTTATTGTTTATGTGACACATACTGAAACATTATAGTGATTATTAATATTGCCTCCTGAGTTGATAAAGTTGTTTGTCCACAAAGTATCATATATATTCTGCGATAGAGGCACTGGTCTGTTATTCATTCTCTGAGATTCTGATTTGATATGCATAAGGTCCTTGAGAGAAAAGAATTCTTTTGAAACCTTTTAAACTATTCTATTGCATATTTCTTGAATGTCCTGAAATCGTTTTATTTCTAGAATACAACAATCTTTATACACAATTATCTTTACATTTAGTTTTCAATTTCAAAAGCATTCAAATAAAAGCACTCAGCAGTAGTAGGAAATTATTGCCATTCTTGCAAAGAGTTGTCTTACTAAAGTTTAAATCCACTTTAAATAACTCTTTTTGTGCTTGAGAGGGAGAGGTATAGCCACCTGAGTTTAGTGGAACATTAAGTGCAGAGGGATTTGATCTTTGACCATCCCTGTTCGTTGGCCAAGGCTAGTTGGATCAGTTAAGAGCTTGGAAAATCCTTAAGTTTTCCAATCTATGGTTTTGGGCACCAACACAACTCAAATCTCTATCCATAGATTTTGAGAAAAGTATGAAGTTGAAAGACAAAGGCATGGGAGAATACTCTTTTGAATCCCTATGTCTATCAAAATTGTCAACTTCACCAAGGTCTCATGGACAACCATCAACTTCAAGACAACAATCTTCACAACCTATCAAAAAGTTTGATGGTATGTTCATTCAAGCAGGAACACTAGCAGATGAAATAGAAGATGAAGATTTTTTAAATTGGCTCTACAAAGATGAAGAAGAAACCAGAGCAGCAGTCATTAACATCACAATTCCCACATAATGGTATGGCAATGGATTTAGGATCATGCAACAGATGGGATACCAAGGAAAGGGTCATATTGGCAAGTGTCAAGAAGGCATCACAAAACCAATTCAACCCCATTCACAACTTGCCAAGGATAAATCTAGACTTGGGTATGAGCATCATATTCAACCTGTACAAAAATGAGATCATCATCAAAACCCCCGATGGAGAAGAAATGTAACACGTAAAGAGGAATCAGGGCAAGAAGTGATACATCAAGCAGCTGAAAAGATAAACAAAGAACAAAAAGATGAAGAATATGAGAAACAACAAGAGGAACTCACTATTCAAAGAGAGGAAGCTTCCTATAAATAGATACATCACGTGCAAGCAAGAACATAACTTGATCAAGCTAGTACAAAATTAGTAATAGAAGGAATAGTTAGAAAACAAAAGGAAGAGGAATATGAACAACAACAACAAGAACTTTCCATTTAAAGGGAGGAGTTTTTTTATGAACAAATTCAGAGAGTACAAGCAAGCGCAGAACCTGAATCAAAACAAGCGACAAAACTTGTATCAATTATCAACAAACTCTTCTCGTCATACAATATTCCTATCAGATACAATGGTGTAGCCTTAGAAAGTGATTCTAAGATAGAATCAAATGAATATGAATGGGGTACTTTCTCTTATGTCACTGAATATATTGAGGTAGATATAATCCACACATATACACCCATACCATATGATGGACAAGGTTCAGGGGCTAGACCAATTGAAGTTGGATCACAACATATCAATGATTCTAGTTAGGACGATCAAGTTCTGAGCGAAATAGATTCTAAAGAGGGTATCATCATAGACTTTGGCCTCACTAATGCCAATTTTGACAATGTATCCATCATGACCCTCACTAATGTAGACCTTAACCCACCAGACAATCCCTTACCATTAATCCATCCTGAACTCATAGACTGGGAACAACCTGAACAACTCAACATACACTAATACATTTGGCCTAAAATTTCGACGAAGGTTTCCGACGGAGAAGGCATATTGTGACCAAATTTGATTTTTTTTGCAAAAATGCCTACATTTGTCGGAATTCCGACGATAATTCAACATTTTGTTTTGACAGAGAAAGAATTGGCAGTGAAATTTGTTTTTTTTTTTTAAAGTGCCCGCGGTCGTCGGAATTATGAAATTTGTGTTTTTTTTAAAAAGTGCTTGCGTTCGTCGAAATTCCGATGACCACGGGCATTACTTAAAAAAAAAAGTCATTTGATAAACATTAATCCTGCCTCTTCGTCCCGTCGACCTCCACCATATTCACAAAAAAATTGGGCATTACAAGGAGGGAAACATTTCTGGATTGCGGTGCTGCCAAGATCCAGTTGAAGAAAAAAGGTAGGCTAATCAACCAATTCATTCATAGGATGTTTTCTTGAAGAAAAAATTGTTATGTTTGTGACAATGTGTCGAATTTGCTTTATGTAGTGATGAAATTGTTTGAATTTTACATAGGAGGTTGCATTTGTGTTGGTTGATGATCAAATTTTATCTTTATTATAATGAATTTTTCTACTCATAATTTTTTTTTCCCTAGCTCATATTCAGTCTGGTAGAAAAAGAGATAAATAAGATTGATTTGGATGGTTGATCAAATGAAATGATCAATTATCCTCTTTATAAGCATAACCTCTTAGGGCAAACCCTAATTAAGGAGCGAGATGACCTAAACCTGCGTGATCAAATAGGGAAGAACACAGATTGTGTCACTCTTGTATCTGACATCCGTTGGAAGTGGCCTGAACGTAAGCTCTAGTTGAGGAGCTTACCTTGGGTATGGATGCTAGTATATATGGATGTGATAGAAACTTCCTGCTGCAGGACCGTCAGACCACTATGTAGTGATTGACTGCCATTTTTTGTCGGTATTTTGGAAGGGAGGATAAGCGTACCGTGATAGGAAGGTGGTATAAAATAGAAGCTGAGAGGTATAAGGTTATGAGGTGTGGGTTAGGATAAGATAGGGAGGTAAGTGATGAAGGATGTAATGATGAAAGAGTAAGTTAGGATATGTTAGGGGTTTGGAAGGTAGGAAAGTGAATGGGGGGAGATAAAAGGATGTGAATGATGGAATGGGGTTAGGTAGGTGAAGTAAAAGTAAATGTGTATGATGTTAAGGTTTAGGATAGGATGTAGGAAAGTGAAGGAGGTTAAGAGAGGGGATATGAAAGGTAGATGGAAGGTAATAATGATAGGAAGTGAGGTAAAGGTTATGAGGTGTGGGTTAGAAAATAAGGTGTAGGAAATGGAAGGAAGGGTCATCCATGTCCTAGTGCTTCAAGACGAGCAAATTCACATGAGGGACAAGCAGAGCCATTTCATGTCATATTGTACCTCCTTAAAACTTCCACCAACACCAAACTCAATACCAAACTCTTTCCCAATCTCGTTGATGGACTAACTCAACTCACTGTCAAATTGCGACAATCAATGCAAGGTTTAGGACGGCAGTAATTAGGATCTTCTAATTATGGTGGGGCCTAGCCAACATAGGGTTATATGAGGCAGGGGTAAGTTCAACGGTGATGTGTACTAGATTGTCATCAAAGTTTCATGTTAGTGTTACTTTGTATCAACATTAACCACTTATTGTCATTTCATTATAATCAGTTTGTTATTCCTTATAAGAATTTGCAGTATTACCATAATTTGCATAACATGAATCTGATTGCATTATGTATTCTTGAGATTATGTGCAGATATATATATTTATATGTTATGTTTGGCAGTAACGTTATGTTATTTTAATGTTGTTTGAATAAGTAGATAAAATTTACCTTCTTAACTTAATATGATATTAATTGTCATTGACTTGATTTAGAACATCTTAATTTATATTAAATGATGCACAAATCTGAATTTAAATATGTATATCATACTGCCTGATATATATGTAAAGCTCTGATGCTAATAGTAAACAAGATGAGAGGGGGGGGGGGGGTGAATCATACAAACTTAATCTTCAATATATTCAACAGATTCAACCTCGGTAGCTTATACTTCAGAATACATAACGAAAACTGTAAAACATTCAAACTCATGAACAGATAACATCACAACACATATAACACCAGATTTAACGTGGAAACCCAAATAGGGAGAAAACATTGTGGGATTTTGGACCCACTAAGAAATATACCCTTCTAGAGTATGCTCAGTTAAAAGCAAATCCTATTAAAGATTACAAACACATTGCTAGATGTGACCCGGCTAAGGGATTTCCCTCAGACTTGTTAGAGTCTTGCACTTTGTTAGAAGTGACCTTGTCAACGGATTTCAAACACTCATTTAGAATGTTACCTTGCTAGAGGGTTTACAAATAAGACTGTTAGGTCCACTCGGTTAAGAGATTTCCTATCACTTACAAAATAAACAACAGTAATAAAATATATCTGCAACTTCACATATGAAATGCTAAAGCAGATTCTTATTTTCTCAAAACAATCTTGTCATAAGACTTATCTAATCCCTTGATGGGCTTGTTGGGCTTCTCAATGTGTTCCTCAATCAGATCTTCAAGCTTCTGAGCTCGGTAAACATTCCTGTAGCATCACTGTGCATACATTTGCCCGCATGTAGTGTTTATCAACAATTCCTTATTTATAAACAATTTCTGACCGCTCAATCTCCTTGATCACATTTCCCATGATCAATCTTAGCCATTAGATCATCAAACTTGACTAGGTTCAATGTATCCTTCAATCTAAAAATGTTTTACCTCGCCTTGGAACTTGCATTCCTTCCTAGGAACTTGTGCTAGGTTATTGTAGTTCAATCTATGTTGTAGATCTTCCTCTTGTATTTTCATTGTCGTAGATTCTTAACAAACTTCTTGTGCGATAAACCAATCATTTATTCATCTCTAGCTCATCAGCATCCTTCATTAAATAATGTTTTTATCCATCCAATGTGATCTATTATAACTTGGTTGTTACTCGGTTAATACTGAACTTCACTAGGTAGACATTTTGCCTTTGTTAATAGATATCAATAACCTTAGGGTTTACCGACTAGGTACCTTAGGGTTTACCAACTAGGTTCCTTGCTCGGGGACATAATACAGTATTAAACTTATAATCAACAACATGTGTAGGATATCAAAACAATCAAAACAACATGATCTCATCATTGTCTAACTCGATAATAGTTGCCCATTGAATAACTTATATCTCCCCTCTATTATCACATTCTTTTTGTGTCACTTACCGACCTCCTAATACTCATCAACAAATACTTCTCAAGATATGGAAACATCATACCGAATCAGAAAATCAATTTCTTGACATCAATGACAAAATAATATTATTAAGACAGTAATCATCCTTCTTTAGTTATATCAACAATCTCCAACAACCTTCTCAATATCCTTATTGAAATGCCAACAATCTCCTTTCTATTGTAATGTCAACAATCTCCTTTCTATTGTAATGCCAACAATATACTCTAATGCTAACTCAGGAAATTCATGCTTATACGTAGTTGACACTGAACTTATCCCTGTCTTTATCCCTGCTGGTAGACTATCATTATTCATCTTGTATATGCTCTCTAAACTCGGGCATTAAGGTTTTTCTATGCATTATCATGTGACTATTTTTTCTTGTTCTTAAGGTTGCCTATTGCTCTAAACATGATTAGGCTTTTTCACTATGTTGACTACCACCTTTAATGGACTTCCATCATGAAGACTTATTACTATTGCCCTCTTTGACTGTCACAAGATGACTAAAATGTTTGCATGGATCTAGGACTAGTAAGATCCTTATATAGTTACTAGGAGTCATGTCAGAGACACATAAAAGCATGATACCCAAGTTAGTAGGATCCTCTAATAGTTAGTCATAGATCACATTCTAACAACAAATAGAAGGTCATATCTTGGTAACCTAACTAGTCCATGAGTAGTAGCTCAAAATGTTATCAAAGCTAGGTTAGGTTAGGAGCCCCAAGAACCTATAATGTGTCTTATAATGGGTGTTGAAAATAATCTACACTCAAGCCAACAATGGAATGGTAAGAAAGGGAGCAGTGGCTCAATGGTAGAGAAATTTATTAACAAATAGAATGCCTTAAGTTAGATTCCTAGCTATTTTATGAGTATTAGCTTAACATTTTCATGCATAAATAACATCTAATCCCACTACCATAGATCCAACTTCCACCATTTCTCCTTCCATGACCTCTAGTCACCTTCATGTACCAAAGCCACTAGTGCCACACCTTTAGTACTTACATCTTTCACTTATCATCCACCATATGGCCTATTTATCAAATTTATTTCTTCTACATGTAAAAGCCATATGCACAAGATGGAATGACAATTGGTAGATTTAAAAGCCATATTCCACAACCTTTGCTAAAATCCTTTCTGCCAGTGCCAAAATGTGAGGTTTGTAACAGGATGCGACATCCATCAAAGCATAAAAGAGATGAGATTTATAACAAGATGGCAGATCAAACAATGTAGGAAAGCATCGATTAAAAATAAATACAAGATTACAGTTTATAGAGTTAACTTCATTTTGTCTTTTTGTGGCATTGAATTTCATAGTGTTTTAAAGAAGATATCATAGTTTTTCCAAAAAATGTCAAAACCCTGCCTAGTGTTTACCGAGAGGAGTAAATAATGTATAGTTTGGTCTCCCATGCATATAAATTCACCCAAATGTGTGGGAAGGCCTTTTTTTATGCTATGTATCATATTATGTTGTGTGCAGGGCTCCAAATTAGATTTGGTACGTGTTTGGGCATGAGGACTGTCTGATATCTCTATGTATCAGACAGTAAAAGGCAGTAAGAGTGAAGAATTTGGTGGGAAGACCAAGCGATTGGTATTTTGAAGTGGTTGATGATAGAGAAAGGGGTGAGGCGACCCTATGCAACCTTTGGAAGGGTTTGTGGATCAAAACCAAATGAAATAGATTAAATTTCTATGACTATCCTAAGGGTATTGATTGTCACAGTCATAGTTTTACTAGTGATATTGTTTTTGTTTTGACAGAGTTGTGTTTGTAAACCCAAGTGTGGACATGTAATGGAGTCATGAGATGTCTTAAGACTACATCAATACTTAACAACATCATAGTGTGTAGGCACCTAAAATATGAAAGGACTACATATTGGAAGGCGAGTGTTATGATGCCATGAAAGGTCTGATATCCCTATGTATCAGACTGAGAAAACCAGTGAAAGACGAAAAAAATGCATTGAGAAGGCAAAAGGTTGAATTGCTTAATGTTTGTTGTTGAAGTGATTTATGGGGACCCTGCCAAGTCAAATACCTTGTTGTAGTTTCAAAGGGTGGAAAAAGAATAAGCATTTTATTTACTGTCCTAATAGACCATCCTTCATAATAATTATTACCAATGATGTGTGTGTTGCAAACAAAGTTCTAGAGGAAGGCTCTTTCTATTGTAATAATAAGTGAGTACTCATAGACCTTGTGTAGGGTCCTCCAAGCCTAGAGTAAGGAGTTAGAAGCCTAGATACATTGATTTGGCCTTGTGGCCATCAATGAGTGTTGACCCAATAGGAGAAGTCTTGAGACTGATAATTTTGAAAGTGTGGCATTGTTGAGAGCCAACACTTATGTGTGAACCCCATCTACACATATTATGATTAGTTGCCATGATACTTGACCCTATCCTCATGGTGTTGGCTCAATTCATATTAGTGTGTTTTGTTGAAGAAACATGATGTGAGAAGTTTGATGCAGAGGCAAGGGTAGAACTCAGTATTTCATATTAGGATAGCAACCACATTGATTAGGCAAGTCAGATAAGGTCTCTCTAGTGTTTAGGATAGACAAGGGCAACATTAGTCATGTAAGTATGCATGAGCATGGGAATGGATAGTTGCTTTCCTTTTAGACTAATTTGGACATTATTGAGAGGATCCTATAAGGAATGACTATCACCATACTCTCGATGACTTCACAACATTGATAATGAATTCACATTAGACACTCATGGATTACCCCAATTAGACATTAGTCAACTTAAGATATGATACAAGGATTTCATACCACAAAGCCATTAGATATGTTTTGAGATGAAAAAGAAGAGTTAAATGGTTTTGGTTCAATGATGATAATTTCTATGTTCAAGTAATTTAATTTGGTATATTATATTGAAACGTGTTTTCATAACTAACATTTCAACTTCTATATAACTAGTTCTATAGCCCGATTTTCTTGTCTGTGAAGAAAGACCATGTCAGACAATATCAGTAAACAACAAAGTAAGGAGACAATTGCTAGATTGTGGTCTAACTTGAAAAGAAAAGGTGATGGAAAATGTTATTGTCCCTGCAAAATTTATAAGGGGTTAAAGAATAGAAGACTTCTAATCAAAAAAACTAAGAAACATTGTAGGCTGCATGGTCACATTGAAGGTGGACATGATTATCATCCATTGGTAAGTTTTTCATTATATCATTTTAACAATTTATATACATAATAAATCACTTGATGATGAGATCATGATCATGGTTTATTTATTTTTATCAATTTTATATAGGTCGAGCACCCTGAAGCACATGATATGGATCAACACAACCTAGAGAATATGGTTTTCGAAGTGGACAAACATGGAGGTGTGAATATCAAAGCTGAAGATAATGATCCCATGGAAGATGACGATCATGAGCCACAAAACACAATTGAAGATGATGGTACAAATATATTGATCCATGACGCATTTAGTACTCGCGCAACTAATCATGATGATGAAGATGACCTTGATGTTGTTCATGATGTCCCTCTACTTGAGAAGGCATCTAAGGCCCTTTACGAAGGCTCGTAGACAACTCTTCTCTCCATTGTATTGTTGTTGGTGAACTTGGAGGTTATGAATGGTTTATCCAACATAACAATCTCGCATATGTTAAGGTATGTCATATATGTCATAATAAGTGGTGAATCATGTTGTACCATTAATATTCTTTATATTAACAAATTTTATTTTTTTGTTGTAGATTGATAGGTGAGTTTTTGTTACCACCATCAAATATTCTACCTCGCTCAAACCGAGAATTATCTGCTATTATGAAAGATATTGGAATGGAGTATCAAGCAATAGATGCTTGTCCCAATGATCATATTATATATCACAAACAACATGAATTTGAACTGAATGCCCTGAATGTCATATCAGTAGATATCGAACAGATCAAATAACAAAAAGGGTTCCTCGCAAGGTTCTTCACTATATTCCCATTATTCCATGTATGCAACGATTATTCAAGTGCACTAGCTTGGCACAATTTATGGATTACCATGCATGCAATAGAAGTTGAGATGACATTATTCAAATGCCTGCGGATGGTTCAACATTTATGGACATAGAGGAAAAGTGGCCACACTTTAAAGAAGAACTTCGTAATCTCAGGCTTTCATTGGCAGCGGACGTTGTCAATCCATTTGGAAAGATGAGATCTGTTTACTCAGTGTGGCCTGTTTTTGTTATCAACAATAACATTCTTCCATGCATGTCAATAAAAAGGGAGCACATAATGTTGGCAATGATTGTTCCAGATATTTTATCATTTAAATATAGTCGTCTACATTTAATTATAAATATTACAATAAAATGGTCATAATAATTATGTAATGTTTTTGTTCATTCGATTAGGTAAGTACCAAGTTAAAGATATGAATGTATATATCAAGCCAAATATCGATGAGTTGTTGGAGTTATGGAATGGTGTCACTATGTATGACGTCTCTAGACCAATATGACAAAGACAATTTCAATTCCATGTGATGCTTCTATGGACAATACACAATGCCCCAAGGCTAACACATTTTTGTGGTATGTTATAGTGTTTAAGTTGTGCATGAACATTATAATTCAAAAAAAATTCATATTTAATCCAATTATACATTATCTTGTAGGTATTCAAACAAAGGGAAAATTTGCATGTCCAATTTGTGGTCCAAAGATGAAATCTCGTCATTCAAAAAGCTTAGGAAAGCAGGTGTTTTATGAGTATAGGCACCTTCTCCACAAAAATCATAAGTATCAAAATACTGAAAAACATTTTTTCAATGGGAAAGAAGAGAATACATCAAAACCACGAAGAATGACACCTCACTTGTGGAAGTTGGAATATAATAGAATTAATCGTCAAGGTAATGTCATTCCATCTAATGGTTTATGTCATAAAACATCTTTTTTATTTTGTTTTGTTTACTGATGATGTGATTGATGATTGTGAAGGTCGCGAAGGCATAAATGACCACCTTCCTAAGGGACTAAAAATTTATCCCAAACAATTTAGTAGGTTGCCCTACTATGAGCAGTTACAAATTATGCATTTATTTGATACTATGCATATTGGAAAGAATATAACAGAGACATTATGGAAAATATTGGATGGAAGGCGTGACAAAGAAAAAATTATCAAATTATGTAGTGACATTCAGGATTCCAATCATGCAATGATAAATGTCATTCAATCAAATAGCCATGGAGACCGGATTAATATAAGTGAGCTTCTTTGGTTATTAACGGACCAGCAAAGCAATGCTATAAAAGAAGTCATACGAAAAATTTGATTTCCCACAAGATTTGCTGCGAACATAAACAATCTCATATCAAAGAAAAGTGAATCTGGGCCAGGGATGAAAATGCATGATTGGCATACCTTCATTAAGGTAATTCATGTTCTTGTGTTTTTACTATGTATTTAAGTAATACGCGTACGTGTACTTTTCATTGTATTATGTTAGAAAAAAATGAAAAGATAATTTTATAATTGTTGCAATATGTTCTACCTCTATCTCTCCCAGACGACTTCGAGAATAATGTCAAGCAAGTCATACATGATCTTGGAAAATACATGAGGTAAGTAGTGATATTTGTTCAATTCGTTGTATAGATATTATATTTGTGATTTGTTTTACTTGTTATGTAATATATTTTTTTGCGTCTTGAATATCTTGTAGGTGGTTGTCACGTAAAGAAATCCATAAAGAAGATATAAAATATTGGAAGAGAAAAATTCCTCATATAATGTGTGAAATGCAAAAGTGTCTACCTCCAGCTTTTTTCAATGCACAAGAACACTACCTCATACACCAAGTTGAGGAGATTGAATTGTGTGGACCTGTACACACTAGTTCAATGTAGATGGTTGAGAGGCACTTGAAATTTTTGAAGGCTTTGGTTCAACAAAGAGCACATCCTGAGGGTTCTATGGTGGAGGGATATATGGTATACCAGATTATGGTGCACATTTCTGAATATCTTCCTAAGTTTGTAGCAAAGATCCACGTGGATCGCATTTGGGATCCCAACCCCATTAACAAATTAGAAGGGGAGCACTTGATGATGAAAGGTAGATTGAGGAAAGTGAGAGGTAATTATAAGATGTTATTGTAGTTAATTAATTCTTAATCTTCAAAATAAATCGGTTGTAAGACGTCTATTTATTTTTTGTACAATTGGTCGAGAGTGGGATGCACTACATTTATATATTGCAAACAACCTTGATTGGATGATGGTATGGATTGAACGTTGTCAACATTCTGGACACACATTAACATGGGAAGGTGTGGCTTCATTGGTTAAAGAAGCTCATCGTAATGGAAATTCCAATGTTAACACAAAGGGAAATTGATTTAGCATACGGTTTAAGAGATAAACAAGTATGTATAAATTTATTAATCACTCATGTGTTTATCAACTCATAATGCAATAAATTTTACCTGTTTGACATATCGCAGGTCAAACACCACAACGCTATGTCCTGCAATGGTCATAAATTTTGCATAAAAAAGTTGGATGACACGAAGAAAACTTGTGATTTTGGCATCACTGCAGTCTTTGAGGTGACAAATATTTCATCGAGAAATGACATACATCCTCAATAGTCTCAAAATAGATACTATGGCATTTTGGATGATATACTTGAGTGTGACTTTAATTCCTTCAAATTAGTTTTGTTCGTTGTCAAATGGTATAGGCTACGATTGAATAAAAATTCCTGATAGAACTGTTATTGAACATGATAATGATTTTACAATGGTTAATACAAGGTCATTTGAACCAGTTGGGGATGAGCCCTATGTTCTTCCAAGCCAATGTGAGCAAGTATTTTACTCAGAGGTTCCACATAAACCAAGTTGGTCATTTGTTGTTAGACATGATCCAAGAAGAAGGCCGATAAAGTGTAATGTGATGGAAGAAGAAGATACTGAAGAAGTAGATGATGATCACGATCGACAGTTTCTCGATGATGATGAAGAAGAAGAAGAAGAAGAAGATGATGGTGATGGTGATGGTGATGGTGATGGTGATGGTGATGGTGATGGTGATGGTGATGGTGATGGTGATGGTGATGGTGATGGTGATGGTGATGGTGCTGGTGGTGATGGTGATGGTGATTGTGATGATGGTGATGGTGATGATGATGGCAAAGATGATGATGATGATCATCATCATCATCATGATCATGATGTTGATGATG
Organism: Cryptomeria japonica; assembly: GCF_030272615.1. NCBI lineage: Eukaryota > Viridiplantae > Streptophyta > Pinopsida > Cupressales > Cupressaceae > Cryptomeria > Cryptomeria japonica. Next base: position 225,158,687 of record NC_081409.1, read on the forward strand.
ATGAATGAAATGTACGAGGTATGTGATTAGTATATTATCTATTTAATATTGATTTCTTGATAGAATTTGTTTTACATAATTAATTCATTATGTTTTGAATTCTAATGCCATTACATAATTAATTCATGATGTACCTTTTAATATGGAGATGGAGATAGGGAGAGTGACTATTTATGTGACATTTTTTAAGCTTTGTATTTATTTATGGAATATGGATTGTTTATTAGCTATGTGATGGATGTTGATTTAAAATACATATGTGATGGATTACATGTTTATGATGATACATGTGACATTTTTTGAACTTTGTGTTTATTTATAGAATGTGGATTGTTTATTATCTATGTGATGGATGGTGATTTATGATACATATGTGATGGATTACATGTTTATGATGACACACATGTGATGCTAATTATGATGCCCAATTACATATATGATGATACATCATGTGATGCTTATGACACGTATGTATTTATTGTTTATCAACTTACAAATGTAGTAATTCTTATGATGCTCAATTGATGGTGTTGATTTCATGTATAGTCCATGTGTGATGTTGTCACCCTTGGTGGGAACAAGTCGTTGACTACAGACATCGTCAACCATTTAGTTGAGGATCCTACATAGTCTACATAAAGTAAAGGTAAAGAATTAAAAAATTTACAATGATTTTGATGACAACATCTTTTTATTATTTAATAATCTTTTTGTCTACAAAGTTCATGTTGTGTACTATGTAATTTTTAGCTAACATAAGATAATTGAATTACATGTGCAGGAACCTGAACCCCTTTGACGAGGATCCTGCACAATCTCATGGATGGATAGGTATAACTAGTCAATACACCCTATAGAAACAGTTTATTTTTAAAAAATTATTTGGAAAACAAACTTCCTCAGTTTTTCAAACCTCGACATTAGCAGCAAATCTAATACAGTTATCAACACTTGAGGGCCCAATTGGACTTATTCAAATTTTAATCCCAAAATCAACTTTAGGGCCGACTTCTTCATCAACATCACCCTCATTTGCAAAATTTCTCTCTCATTACCAATTAACTCTCTCATTTGATGGAGTGCAAGTACCATTTGATGGAGTGCAAGTACCCCCAAATAGGTATTTGTCAGATCTGTCTTCATCGAGTGAGGGAAATGCATGAATAGAAAATGAAAGTGAGACATGTAGTAGGTCTACAATAGGGAGATCAACAAGAGGTAAAAAGATTAGAAGAAAATTCAATAAACACATGAAATTTTTCCTTGCTCAAGGGGGGTCATGTTTTTATGATGATGAGACCAAATGCGACATTGAGTTGCCATTGAGGTACAAACATCTACATAAACAATGGGTTCCCAAGGAACTTCCTCCAATAAACACCGATTTTTGTGTTAACGATAGGATATATCGCATAGCACCTTCATTGTTACATGGTTTCGCCTTATTTTTCATGGACGGCATAAAAGTCTGTTACAACAAAGTTGTTGAATTGATGGAGTTTGTCGGACCTTGTTACAATTACAATAATTGGATGCAGATTGTTCAATATAAAAAAAGTATGCGTAGGTATGCACTATCAACAAATTATATACAACAGAAAGATAATGATCAAAGTAAACGAGTGGCTGTATACATTGATGGTCGACCAAAAGTAACAGGGAATATTGTAGGTTTTATAAATAGTACGTGACCTGGGTCAACTAATAAACAACCCAATTACATATTTGAGGCGCACAAGGGAAATCATGTATTCGTATGTGCAATAAAATCAATAAGTGCAGGCGAAGAGCTTCTAATCAATTACAGTTTGAATTGTATAGATACAAACAAAGTTAATATCATGGGGGTGGTATGTACTATATACCATTTAAATTAACCAACCTCCAATTAATGAATCCAATATACCATTTTATTATGAAGTTTTTTTGCTAAGTCTATTGGTTTAATTTCGCTAATGTTTTTTATATTTTTCTCTGTTACAAGGCGACATGGATCCATCACATATCATAGATAGGGATGTAGGTCGCAACACTTCTACCAAGCAGGTAAACCTCATTGTAATTGTACAAATCAGATAGAAGAAAATTGTTACATTATTATGTTCTTTATTTTAGTGATTTAGTCTAATTTTGTAATTATTAATGATATTCTTGACACAGACGGATGCTCAGGGAAAGGGAAAGGGAGCTTTAGTACCTGAGCACCTCTCTAGGGATGTGGACTCAATAGGATTAAGCAATGATGACCCTAAAAAATTCCACACACCCTATGGAATTCATAAAAAAAACCTCTTAGAAAAATTACTAAAGAGATTGTTGTTTTGGCAGTCGTGCATCCTATGACTGATAAGATACGAGAGAGGGTGCAAGTATTGATTCAGACAACAGAAAACTTGCAAGTATGCAATAATGAGAGCTTTAATTATAACAAAAGTTCAATAATGGTTTATATTTTATTCTCTTTTCTGTTATTAACTAAAATATGCACGTGTCATTTTTACAGCAATTTATGCACCCTCATGAAAGTTGTTGTCATGATCAGGGTGTTGCAGGTACTTCAGGTGAAGACAATTTTCTTGGATTATTGCTTGCTTGGCTTATCACTTTGAGTACCCAAAACACATCATACTTGATATTGTCAATCTTCAAAATAAAGGTTCATCCTTGTTTACAATTCTTGCACTTTTCATATATTTAATGTTTGATATATTTAATGTATTATTCTTTAGGTGGTGTCAATGTTCATGTGCAAATGTCATCGCCGCCTCATTAGAGGTTAGCCCCACTTGTATTCCTGACTACAATTTCGACAACACGTAGCATGCAGACATCCTCTACTACACTTCATATTGGCCCGCCCACTATTGGTAGATCCCTCTTTTTCTCTATCTTTTGTTATGTGTTTATTTCCCTTCAAGCGTTCTTTCTTGGGGGCATTTCATAGTGGATTCATTTTCTACAGGAGGAGATGTACATGAGGATGCGCCAGAGGTGACTACTATTGATAACATACCATCATTTCCTGGATCTTCTCATATTGCTAGTACGGGAACGTTGCAGGCAACATTGGTGGTGAGCAACAAAGAAATGATTCCCTTAAAGATACAAAAGGTTCCAAGTACTTTAAAATTATTATTATATATAGTCTAATTGTAATTTACTTTATGATCACTCATTTTGGACTAATGATCCCATGATTTTTTTGCAGGAAATAATATTTTCTATAAAAATCTTAGTGACATTGCATTGCAGATATTTGGGCCCACCATACGTAAAAGGTGGTACTGATGAATACTAAGAGGGGGGGTGAATTAGTATACCAAAAAATATTGTACTTAAACACTTTAATAGTCTAGCAACAAACTGGTAAAACAATTTAGCAAACAAACCGGTTAACACACATGCAAACCAAATAGCAAATAATGCATTCACCCACAGAAGCACAATCACCATAATACAAGAGATTTTGACGTGGAAACCTAAATGGGAAAAATCACAGTGAGATGAAACTCACAAGTAACTATCTGCAGAATAGTAACCAGACCGGTTAAGGTCATACAATGTTCTTTACCATAACAGATCCTGTTAAGAATCTCAATCTCTATTAGGAGATAAGTCTGATTAAAGACTACCTTGTGAGAGGATTTCAAATCTACAAATGTGAACCACCTTGTGAGAGGATTTACAAAGGCTTTTCTGGGCCTACCCGGTTAAGGGTTTCTAACTTGTCAAAGATGTGAGTAATCAACAAGTGAATGACCTAGCAAATGGCATAGTCTGCTTGATTAGATCTATTGTAGCTCATAGCTAATGCATTTTAGCAGTACTTCAGTCTTCAGTAACTCCTTACTCTATTACAACTCACAGACTTGATCTTCTTAGTTAAGATCGCACATTCAAGAGATTTTCCAACCACTACAAAACCTTATAGCTATACTCGCATACTCTCTCTCTCTCTTCCAAAACCCTAGACATGATGTCCTTAAAAGGAATTTGATTTCATGTCGGTCCAATAGGATTCCATTACAAGTTCCTAGGTTCATTGTATCTAGACACATTTGATAACATGACACAAGATCACCATCAAAGTGTCGATGGATGGTAACTCATCACAAAAATATATCGATTGGTAACTCATCACAGATTATTACCGGTTTGTCCAATCTTTCCGATTACCGGTTGGTGACTCAGAGTAATATCGGTTCAAACAGATTTCTGATTGACAAAAATTGAAGACTGGGAAAAAGATAACTGCCGCTTCTAGCTCCTTTGCTCCGCTCCGCTTGAGATCCTTAAACCGCTTGATCTCTCTATGTCACTTGGGTCTTTATATCGCTTGAGATCGGTAAACACTTTCTGCATAACAACAGTAGTCTAAAGACTACAACATGATACCGGTTTGGAACAATTACCGGTTGAGCATAATTCATACATTCTCAAAGTGATCTCATAGCAAGTGTGTGTCCATCAATGACAATCACAACATAATCATCAAAATGCCAACAATCTCCCCCTTGGGCATTGATGGCAATACTTAAGAAAAATTTTGACATCTAAGTGTTTTACAACAAAATTATGCCATAAGTTAAATTACTCCCCCTAAGCATATACATTGTCCCTTTTGCAGAAAATACAATGTATACTACTTCCTTACTCGGATAAACATGAAAGTATGCAAAGCATGCATCAAAATTTTAAATACAAAATACTACTCCCCCTTTGCCAACAATGACAAAGTACAGTTGAAAAACCCCTATTCCATTAGCATTAAAAATTGATTTAAAAAGTTTATGACAATAAAGAGTGAAATTTGTCAAAAACTGATTTAAAATCCTACATAAATGCCTTCATGGATAAAGACCATGATTCAAGCAATGAGGTAGCAACCTCATTCTCCGTTTGCATCTGATAAACCTGCTCCTCCATGGCATCCATGGTACTCGTCTCTTGAGTAACCATTAGGGTATCTATATTGAGGTAGCAATTCTGGAGAATTTGCGATCTTGGTAGTAGGACTAGTTGAAGTTCCTGCAAATTACGTGTCTGGTTGCTTATCTCTACCTCTATTCTTGCAGACTGAAGTTGAAACCGGTGAGCAGTTTGTCCATATGTGGAGAAGGAATCATATGGCATCTTGAAGGTGCTAAAAAATGACTGCATATCATATTGCAGTTTGTCCTTCTGAGTGAGCACATCATCACAGAATAAATGAGGCTGACAAATCTTGCTGAGTAGTAGATTGCCCTCATCCATTGCATCTTTGATGTCCTTTTGTGTATTCTAAAGTTCTGATCGAAGCTCATTCAACTTCTTCACTAAGGCAATGTTCAGAGCCTTTTCTTGCTCCTTTTTGGCATTTGTTTCTGCAACTTCTTCTAGGCTTTGGACCTGGTCTTCCACAACTATACATAGAAGCTTTAATTGGGCAAGTGAGGAATTGGTACTGGGGAGGTTTGTACAGGGTATCAAATTGGTGAGTGTTTCCACCGTAGTTTGGATAACACCTTCCTCTTTTTTTCTTCTTAAAGCATCCAATCACTCTTGAGTAAGCTTAATGCTCAGCAATAGCTCCTATTCATTTACAGACTGGAGGTCAATAGGACTGGTAATGTCAATCGATTTGGCTTGACTACCGGTTTCCTTTGGAGTCTCCATCTGAGTGCTCTGTACCACTTCTTCTTTCTCTTTGGCTCTTTTCTTGTCTTCTTCTGCCTTCTTTTTCTCCTCTTCTTTCTGCTTCTCTTCATCTTCATCCTTTTTCTTCTCCTCTTCCTTTCTCTTCTCCTCTTCCTTTTTCTTCTCCTCTTCCTTTCTCTTCTCCTCTTCCTTTTCCACTTCCTTCTTCTTCTCCTCTTCCTTTCTCTTCTCCTCTTCCTTTTCTGCTTCCTTCTTCTTCTTCCCATCCTCTTGTTTCTTATTCTCCTCTTCTTTTCTCTTTTCTTCCTCTTTCTTTTTCTTCTCATCCTCTTTCTTCCTTTCCCGTTCTGCCTGTTTTGTCTTTTCTTTCTCCTATTTCTTCTTCTCTTCCTCTGCCTATTTTCTCTTGTCTTCCTTTTGTTTTTTCTTTTCTTCCTCTACATGTTTTCTCGTCTTCTTCTTGTTTCTCCTGACCTTCTATTTCTAATGGTGCATCCAGAGTAACATTGTCACCGTTTAAGGCATCAACATCAATCGGTTCCATTTGAGTGGTGACCGGTTCTCCTTCACTGTTGTATACTTCATCCGGTTGAGTGATTTTCAGTTCTTGCTCTGCTTTCCTGTTGGCTTCAGCCACTTCATGCAGTCTTAAAGATGATTGAGCAAGGGAGTGGGTATCTTTGACTACTGCCGGAACTTTTCCTTCCAATAACAGGAGTCTTCTTCTTCTCATGAAGAAGAGGCCCTTATATTTCTCCACCACTTCATACAGTTCTATTTTAGGCACATCAGGAAAGTATTGTGCAAATACTTCCTCTCTTATTTCTTGTTCCTTTTCTATGGCAATGCGCCACTTGTTGTCTAAAGAATTATACAAAGAATCAGGCATCTCAGATTTAATTTATGATGGCCACCGATCATTAATACATAAATAATTGATAACTTCCTGTTCAACTTCTTTCTTTTCATCATCATTAAAATCATCAAAGCACTCTTTCAAATCACCAAGTACTTTTCTTCTAATATTCTTAATTGTTCTTTGACAATGTGTCAAAGGTTTGTAAGAGGAAATATCAATATTTACCGGTGCATATGTTGTCAGTTCACTCTTTGTCTTTTTCCTTGTTTGCCTAGTCTTCTTAGGTTGTTCTTTAGAGACAGTGTCCTCTGAGTTTGGTGTATTGCTTTTTGTCTTTCGCTTCCTCTCAAAGACTTTGGCAGGTGCCGCTTCCAGTTTTTTTTTTGCTAGTGACTGCTTGGTCACTTTGGGACTTGCTGTGGTAACCGGTGTCGATGCTGAAGGCACTACCTTTCCCTTCTTTATTGAGGGTTCTTGACCTGGTGTAACCCTTTCCAAATAGGTGTCGGCTCTCTTTTCCTTTGGATCAAGGGGCAAGGCGATTAGGGTAGAGGCATACCCATCTAACATGTCATTCATTACCTCATATCCCATTGGTTCCATTTCTTCCTATCTAGGATCAATTGCCTCCATTATGCACTCATCAAATTTGATGGTGAAGCAGATGTCTTCCTCATACTTTTTGACTATATCACCAAATATTCTAACTATTTGGTTCATTTTGCATTTGAACTCATCAAAATATTTGTTCAACACTTCCGGATAACTAGTTCCTACTGCTTGTAGGCTTTCCTTGATTTTCTTTGTCACCAGTTAGTCAGTAGACCACTAAATATCACCTACTCCTGGAAAGTAGCCTTGGAAGTAGAAGAACAACCCAATCAATAGTTGTCCAAACTTAAATTTCAGGGCATTGTCCTGTTTGATCGACTTGAGGTTCAACAGAAGTTGTCTTTGCATACCAGTGCACAGATCAAACGATGCATCTTCCTTGATCATCCTGTAGGCAGCATTTACCACTGCACCAGAGACAGAGTTGATTTTGCTGGCATGGAACATCCGGTATCCTATCACCATACATGCATATTTGACAAGATTGTCCTTGATTGAATTGACAGTCATTCCCTGTGAATTGCTCATAGAATCGATGAGCTTAGTCATTTCTGTCTTGCTAATCTTTCTTAGGGCTGGCACTTCACCGACGTTGCAGAAACCGGTGATGACATGAATCGCTTCTGGTGTGATATCATGTGTCCGTTCTAAGTACATCTTATCACCGTGTACTCTGCTCAGAATAATTTGAATGTGATCATCCAAAAATTCTTCAAGAAAATAGGCTACATTGTGAAGTTTCTTCTTTTCCAGAATGCTGAATTTTGGTTTAATCTTCTTATCCTTTCTACAGAATAGACTCAACTAGGAATGGATCATCAGAGATCCTAGGTCTTCAATCTTGCAGTCAATGAAATCTAAAATGCCTTCTTCCACTATGACATCGGTGGGTATTTGAGATAGGGCATTGTATTTTGCCTTCCGTTGAATGAAGTCTACAGAATCAACGGGTGCAGTAGAGCTAGCATGTGATGCTGAAGCCATGATAAATAGAGAATTTTGAAAATACCTTCGTACATCAAAATTTAGGGCTTCGCAATTTGAACTTCGCTACACACTCCTTCGGTTGCTCAAATACCGCTTTGCGTTCTACACTTCTCCAACAGATGTTTGCTTCAGATTCTTCTTCAGGATTTTGATAAATTCTTTGAATTGCAATGTAAATCGCTTTTCTTTGCTCTGCACTTGAAAACTTCTTTGCTCAAAAAAATGATAGTGAGAAATGTTTTGAAAATTCCTTTTAAACAAATTCTCCTTCTACCATAATAAATGCTCCACTATTAGGGTGTAAACCCTAATGTTTCCTTATACCGTTTCTGGTCTTCTGCCAATCTGATAGGTATCTCATACCGGTTAAGGTCTTTTACCGGTGTCAACCGAGGGTTTGAGATATTTCACCGTTTGCTCCCCCTAAGCTTTCCTGATGCTTAGTTTGTCGGTTCAGCGACTTCCACACTGGGTGCAGAAACTGGTTCTTCTTGAATCACTTCTTCTGGCTTCTTCTTCTAGGTTTTCTTCATGTCTGCTTGAACAATTTCAACATCAATTTTTCCTTCCATAGTGACTGGTATATCATCCAATTTTTCCTTCCATTCTTCCTTCTGCATGTTGCAGCAATGTGACCATGACCATGACAAATCACACAGATTGCTCTACATATGGTTGCTGCTTGATAGCCACCGCTCCCTGACTGATGACTATAGATATTAAACCGATTTGGGTTCCATTCCTGGAGGGTTCAAGAAAAACTCCTTGATTCCTTTGAGGATACCTTCTAGTATTATTCATGATAGACCCGCATTCAAATTCTCTATGCCCAAACTTGTTGCATTTATAACAATTACCATTGAATCTATTGGATCTAGGCTTATTGTTTAGAAAATAAGGAAAATTATTGTAAGCCTTACTTCTACATACATTAGCAGTGTGTCCTTCCTTGAGACAGTTAAAGCAAACAGGTTTGAACTTTTGCTTACCTTTATCCTTTGATGTTGGTTGTTTCTTTGATGCTCCACTTTTTGTTCCAGAGGTCTCACCTTCCTCATATTTAGAGAAACCAAGTCCATTGGCATTCTTTACCGGTTTAGCTGATTCAAGCTTCTACTCTAGCTTGATAGAGCTCTTATTGAATTTGGCAAGTATTTCCTTTGACTCAGTGAGTTCTTTAGAAATGGCAGCTGTAAAGCGGAAAATCGAACCCTAGGTGTTCTCCCCCACTCCAAGAAGAAAGGGGGTCACTAGGATTGACGGTTTTCACTTAGGAGGGACTTTACATTCAAAAGAGGGGTTGAAACCCACAAGATCCAATCCCACACAATGCAAGACTGGATTCTAAATGAGTTTCGAGGGTTGAGACATCAAGGATACCCTCTTTTGTAAAGATTGTAGATAGAAAGATTGAACTAGGAATGCATGCAAAGTAAGAAAGATTCACTTATAAACAGAGATAGGGATACGGGATGAAGCTGCGGACCTGGAATTAGCAGTAAAATGTCGAGATGATGCTGTTCTGCAAATTCGAGCAAAATTTGACGGGACGATGGCACCCGGCATGCACACGGTCCTCCAAAAAATCCGCGAAACGAAGGGGGATCTGTTCGTCTCTGCACAAGGGTTCCAGATCTTCAATTACAGCCGCATACTTGCAACCTACACACAGAAAAGAGAGGACGATTGGGGGGTTAGGGATTAGGGGTTTGCCTTTAGGTCAAACCCCGGTTTTGGAATTAACCAAGAAATGAGAATGCTGTAAATGTAAATGTTTGTAATGTAAACAAGTACTGATACCTTGTTGTAAGAATGTTTGTATTCTTACATGCGAAGGTGTAATGAATGTTGTATTTTGTATGTTTTAAGTGATCTCCTCTTCAATGGTTGAATCCTTGTCTTGAATGCAACACTTAGCCTTGAATGGAGACTTAGAATGCTCAATTGCTTGAAGGAATTCTTGAATGCTTGAATGTCTGAATGTTTGAATATTTGAATATTGCTTCCGCCTCTTGCTTGCATATGTCTTCTTTTTCTTACCTTTTTCTACCTCCTCAAATGGGAGGGGAAATGTAGTTTATATACTTGTCAATTAGGGCTGATAGACTGATTTTTTCAACCTTAGGCCGACCTAGAAACAATATTTTCCAATTTGCAAACTTAAAGACCCGATGCCCAAGAGAGACCGGGCCCAAAATAGGGCCAGGGACCAGGGCGCTGGGCGCCATGGTCCCACCTCTCGGGACAGCAGGGTGCAAGGAGGATCAGGCCAGGGTGCTGAAAAATGCAGTTTTTGGTGTCGTAAACAGGTTTCGGGGTCTCCATTCAGGTTCAACATTGCACCACCATTGTGAAGACCCAAATGCAGTCGAAATTGCAAGTGTCACAATTTTAGGATGCTACATTTAGCCCCCACTTTAGCGGGAGTATAAGTGTACGCCCATACTTCCGGTAAAGTACAAGGAAACAACATTGAAAATCTTTCACCACGTCAAGAAGGCAAGATATACCAAGCCCCCAGTGGACTAAGGATCTTATGAATTCGATTGACAAAGTAAAAGGGAAGATCATGAGGGAGAACCATGACTGTCAGTAGTAAGGTTCCCTCACTATGAGTCATGCAAGAAAGATATCAAAATTTTCAAGGCAAAGCTAAATTTGTCAAGAAATTTTCAAGTATCTTGAAGAGATATGAACGGGGTGTATGCCCCCCTACGTTAAAGCGATCGCACACGCCTCATCGGGGGTGATTGCTTTAAGGTAGTGATACATATAGAAAATGAGAAGGGAAAGGAGCACGTTATCACAAGGATTTAGCCCCCAAGTGTGAGATAAGCCCAAGGATAATAGACACAAAACACAAAGCACAAGGTGACTTCACTTTCCTTGGGGTCAGTATGTTGTATGATAATTCATGTATATCATATGTATGTATGCATAATTGTTCTTCATTCCCCAATCAAGGAAGGTCACCTAGAAGAAGGGAACACATGTGTCGTTTGAGTCAACATGAGAGAGACCAAGACAGATCTCAATGCTTTGCATCGTCCTCAAGTAGACAACACTAGGGACAACAAATAGAAGAATGAGAATAACACATAGAAGAAGTAACAAAAGATCAAGAGAGGAGGAGAGAGTCCGCTATGCTAATGAAACTAGTCTAGCACGTCATCTACCCCCCGATCTTGCTGATCAATATTTCGGGAAGGCAGGAAACATGCTAGAGGAGGAACATCCAACACAGTAGATGGAGCTATCACAAGATCCAAACAAGGGCTATGTTCATGTTCCAAGCCACGTTGTTCTTGTCTAGGAGCTAGGATAAGTGCTTTAGAAAGTTCGTTAGATAAATGGTTATCAACATCAACATATTCATATTCACTATCAAAATGAAAAGAAGTAACATTTTCATCATGAATAAGATTTTCATCTATATCATCATCAAGATTTATAAAAATAGGATCTTTAACTCACACAGGATCAAGACCATTATGTATCTTATGTTTAGGAGATTTTGGCTCAATTTCTGGCTGAGGAGAAAATGGAATAATACTAGCTGAAGGTTTTTTTGGGGATTGCAAAGTTTGAGAAGCAGCTGCCTGAGCTCTAAGACGATGCTTTCGTCGGCATTCACGTGCAGAACGATTTCGTCTAGTCTTAGTAGGAAGTTGAGAAGATTGAGGAGGAGGAATATTCTCATCCTTATCACTTGGGTGTTTGGGTTGTGATCTCTTAGGTTGGATAATAGGAGAAGAAGAAGGTCTCTTCTCTCTATAAAAAGAAGGAGGAGGAACTGCTCCATATAAAGGAAGAATATTTGGTTTAGGAAGGAGACCAAGTCCATCATGACGAGGAGGTATAGGTCTACTTTTAGAAAGTTTATTAGGCATAGACATAGTCACATCCATAGGGATGGGTTGGGAATCTTCTTGAGGAAAGACATTAGTTTTATCTTTCAAAGGAAGAACTTCCTTCTCAAGAATGATAGGAATATCAAGTTTAGGTGTTCTAGGTTCACTTAGAGATAGGATCATATCTTTTTTCCACTTTTGATAAGATTTGAAAAGATGATCACTTCGCGGTGGAAGAGATTGGAATTGTTTAGGCCAGAAATAATCAATAGGAACGCTAGAAGTTCTTTCAGCTGGTTTAAAGAGACTATGATTGACAGTAACAACTTCACCATTATGGGGAAATTTCAAACACTTGTGAATAGGAGAGGCAATAGCTTTCATGGAAGATAGCCAAGGATAGCCTAGCTTCACACAAAATTGTTCGGACGATGGAATAATAGCAAAGCTCACATCAAGGGATTTGTTATGGACCTCAATAGGTAATGTAATAGAACCAATTGCAGGAGAAGAAAATGCATCAAATAGTTTCACAACCACATTTGTTTCGTCATAGATCACTTGATTCAATTGCAAAGTAAAAAGAAATTCTTCAGTAATGATATTAACCATGCAAGAAGGATCAATAAGCACTCCACGGCAAGGTCTATTCTTGAATTTTGCAACTATATATAAAGGATCATCAGGTGCCCTGATAGTTTCACTAGAATCAAATGTGATGGAAGGTTCTTTAGGGATTTTCTGTTGCTCTACAAAGTTAATCACATTCAGAGTCATAGACACAAGATCATCAGGTGAGACAGAGGAATCATTAGTGTCAATTGCATTAGAGGTATGAGAAGGTAATGGATCAGTAAAAATCTTAAGATTTTGGTTAGGAGGAGCTACAAATGTATTGCCTTTATCATTCACACCAGAAACAGAGATAGTATTATTATCAATCAAATCTTGAATTTTACCCTTTAAAGCAAAACATTTTTCAATATCATGCCTAGGTTGATGATGAAACTGACAAAAAGATTTGTTATCAAAATAGGGTGAATTAATCTTTGTAGGGTCTATTTGCCTTATAGGAGGGAGAGTAAGCACATTTTGTTCCAATAACTTACTCATAATACTATGCAATGATTCATTCAAAGGAGTAAACTTTCTTTCTTTCTTGAGAAACTTAGAAATAGGAGGCACACCTGATGTTGCATTCACATTGTTGTTGATGATGTTTTCATTGAATTTAATGGACTCTCTATTCGGTTTAAACTTCCCAAATGGTTGTTGACTACTATCACCCTTATCACTCGGAGCCATAGGATTTGCTTGTTCCATTTGACTCACAGTCAGTTGATAATTGTGAAGAGTTGCACACAACTGTTGGAAAGAAGTAAACTCAGAAAATAGAAGTTTTTCTCTAATATCTTTTTGTAAATTAGAAATAAAGATTCTTTGAATATCATTGTCAGGTACTGGAAAAGAAATTTGGGCATACAAATGCTTATATCTACCAATGAAATCAGTCACTTTTTCTTTAACACCTTGTTTACAATGCATTAAATCAATCAAAGTAACTTTAGGACTTATATTGTTTTGAAATTGTTGAATAAAAGCATTTGCAAGTTGTTGGAAAGAACTAATAGAATAGGAAGGCAACGAGCAATACCATTGTAGAGCCTTGTCTCTTAATGTTCTAGTAAACAGTTTTGCAAGCAATCTTTGGTCATGAGCAAAATCAGTACATATTGTTTGAAAAGTCTTAACATGTGTTAGAGGATCACCTTTACCATTGTAAAGCTCCAATTGTGGGAGTTCAACATGCTTAGGGGGAATAGCTCGAACAATGTCAAGAGAAAGTGGGCTCGCAACATCAAATGTGGGCACACTAAACTTAGATTGATTCATAGAGGCAATTTGTTGTTGTAAAGAAGAGACAGTTTGTGCAAGATTGTTAATGGTTGCTTCAGTCGAAGAATTCATATTAGATGTGTTAGATTGAGATGGAGGTATTATGTTATTGAAAGAAGGTATTGATTGAGAGTAAGGTGGCGGAACACTATGATAGTTAGTCATAGGAGATGATTGGAAAGGAGGAACACTACAAGGAGGAATGGAATGATTAAATGAATTGCCCCCTTGTGCTAGGTTCATTTGTGGAGATGTAATAGGAACACTCATTGAAAGAACGAATGAAGAAGTTGGATTAAATGAAGGAAGAGGGTTAATTGAAGAAGAAGGATTGCCCCCATGACTGGTGATCATAGGTGTAATGTCTTGTATTGAAGTAGTCATTATGTTTGATGTGAAAGTAGGTATACTAGCAATAGAAGTTGTCAAAGGGATAGAATGATTAACTTGAGTAGGAGGTTGTGTATAACCCAAAGTTTCAGCACAACTCTTCATAGGCATCACATTCGAATCCACAATGTGTACAATACTATGCAAAATATCAATTCCATTCTTATCATTTTGAACCATACGTTTTAGACCCTTAATTAAGGGAAGAGCTTGACTATTGGGGTATTCTTGAGACATCCATTGTCGAAAATCATCAAATTGATTATCCAATTTCGAAAGTTGTTCTTCAGAAACCTCATGGAGAGCTTCTTCATCATTAAGAGGATTAGAGGAATTACCCGTGTCCTCGTTAAAAAGGCCATTCAAATTAGGTTCCATCTCCTCAGTAATTAAACCTTGGAAAGACTTAATTCTAAGGCTTCGTCTAACGGGAATAGTGTAAGTAGGGCTTATTGTTGTAAAACTCATACACTAAAGGGAGAAGATTTTTAATTTAGAGGTAGCAAATTTCAATAAAATCAACCAATCTCCTAGATTTAAGCTGTTAAATACAATTAGGACAATCTCCCGAAATTTCAAAAAAAATGTCCGGGACCGTGGCGAACAGAGTGCACGCGGTCCTCGCAACTTTTTTCGAAATTTTCAGGGATGAAAGTTATGATGATTTTAAAGCTAACCTGAAAAAATTAAGTGATTTTACGATCTGTAGATAGGCCAAATTAAAGTTGCAATCTCAAAATTGGACCCTACCAAGATTGTTGAAAAATGCAAAATTTGAATTTTGAAAAAGAGAGGGAAACTGAAATTTTGAATTTTATGATTTTATAGGGAATACTGAAAGCAATGCAGGTTTTGAAATTTAAAAATTGACTCAATTTCATGCAAAATTCAATTTTGAAAGTGGAAATCAAGGTTGTTGCAATTAAACATTTAATTTCAAAAGTCACAAATTGCAAAAATTTGAATAAAGCACTGAAATTTCGAATGAATGCCAACACACTTTTCAGATTTAGGATAGTAAGAAGCACAATTTTGACATGAATTTTAATTTCAACAACTTTTGAATGATTAGAAGCCTTAATCCAAGCAATCACTAGACCAACTTTGACTTTAATTTTGAAGGTGTTAGAATTGATGAAATCAGCCAAAATTCTGGATTTTAGCAGAAAAATACAGTAAGATCTAGCTCCCGAAATTTCAAAAAAAAATGTCGGGGACAATGGCGCTCGGGGTGCACATGGTCCTCGCAACTTTTTTCCAAATTTTCAGGGATGAGAGATATTATGATTTTGTTGCAGAATCCAAAGTTACAGCCGATTTGGAGGTGTTTTAATCAGTGAAATCATCGGTCAAAGGCTGAATCAAGAGGGTTTTAAAAATTAGGGTTTTGACACTTAACCACTTAATTTTAAAAATTAAAGCACAGATATGATTTGACAATTTGCAGTAGAAGGGTAGATCTGAAACAAGCATTAACAATTAAACATTTCACAAGCTCAATTACTTAAACAAAAAAATTTAGGGTTTTAATGCAATTAACCTCTAAAATTTGCAAAAGATCAAACATGAAAATGTAATTAAGGAAGCAAATTTTTCAGATCTAACCATGAATAATCAGAATTAGGATGTTCACGTCGGGTTCACCAAAATGTAAAGTGGAAAATCAAACCCTAGGTGTTCTCCCCCACTCCAAGAAGAAAGGGGATCACTAGGATTGACGGTTTTCACTTAGGAGGGACTTTACATTCAAAAGAGGGGTTGAAACCCACAAGATCCAATCCCACACAATGCAAGACTGGATTCTAAATGAGTTTCGAGGGTTGAGACATCAAGGATACCCTCTTTTGTAAAGATTGTAGATAGAAAGATTGAACTAGGAATGCATGCAAAGTAAGAAAGATTCACTTATAAACAGAGATAGGGATACGGGATGAAGCTGCGGACCTGGAATTAGCAGTAAAATGTCGAGATGATGTTGTTCTGCAAATTCGAGCAAAATTTGGCGGGACGATGGCGCCCGGTGTGCACACGGTCCTCCGAAAAATCTGCGAAACGAAGGGGGATCTGTTTGTCTCTGCACAAGGGTTCCAGATCTTCAATTACAGCCGCGTACCTGCAACCTACACACAGAAAAGAGAGGACGATTGGGGGGTTAGGGATTAGGGGTTTGCCTTTAGGTCAAACCCCGGTGTATATGGTGAAAATGGATAACAATAATAACAATATTGAAAGGCTAAATGAATTCAACCACAAAACCCTAGCCTAACAATGAACAAAGATCCACCATAACATATGAAGATAACCTAAGACAATGCAAAATAACTCAAAAATCACAAAGATTATACCATCACATGTCCAATAGGGTTTTGATCTCCATTCTTCCTATCTCCATTGATCTTGTTTGATATATTTGCTCTCAGATTTTTGTATGCACAAGAGCTCAATAAAGAACGGAATGTGGTTGCAAGTAGGATCTTAGTGTAGCCAAGTTGCATGAAAGATCATTAGCATGAGTGATTAGTCATTCATTAGGGTATTAGGATATGTCATTAGTGATTAGGGTTTGATAATGAAGAAGGTATCTCCTTAAATAGAAGACACAATATGAAATGGAGGGTTAAGATTGAGAGGTGTAAAAAGAGAGGTCGGCTAGGATTAGAGGGTAGGTATAAGAAATACCAAAATAATGAAAGGGGTAGGTAGTGTAGGAAATAAGAGATGAATGACATGTGTCATGGGTAGAAAAAGATAATGGATTAATTAAATAAATAAAGATTTATTTAATTAATAGAAGAAGTAGGACAATTAAATAAACAAAATATTTATTTAATTTAGGAAAGGGATAATTTAAATAAATAAATGTATTTATTTAAATGAGAAATAAGGCTAGAAGAGGATAAATGAATTAATTAAATAAATAAAAATTTATTTAATTAATAGAAGAATTAGGCTTAGATAATTAAATAAATAAAATATTTATTTAATTAGACATGACAATTTTGGGTGTCTACATTTTGCCCCTCTTTTAGACAATGCGGCTTGTCGCGTTGTTTCAAAGAAGATAAGATGAACTGATACAGAGTTGCCCCAGAATGGGAATTATATGCCCCCTCGAGAGATTGGATGAAAATGTCTGAAAAGATTGCAGACAATCTCTCGATAAGAAAGAGAGGCTAGAATGGACTGACCGGATAAAGTGACAAAGTCACGGGATAAAGAAGACTGACTCGGGAAATGAAGGCTAGGGGTAGTCTATAAGATAGACCACGGGGGAAAATACATCCTCATTGTCATCTACACCTCCAAGAGATTAGAGTGCAGAGAGATAAAAGAGCAGCAGCAGTCAGCAGCGATGGCTTTCATTCACAGATTCGACCGTGTTCGCCGATTCCAGAGACCAGCAGATGCAGGAGAGCCAGTGAGTACCACAAAACCTCCTCGTACTTTGATGCATTTATTATTGTCATTAACTCATACTAGGTAATGTAATAAATGCGCATTTATGTCAAGAAAATGTGTTTGCATTTGAAAAGTATGAATTTGCATCTTCTAGGTCAAATCGACAGTTCTGTGATGAACATACGCTATCGATTGGATAAGCTGCTGAGGGGATACACTCAAACAGGTCCTCTAGGGAAGACTAGGATAGATCAAGGCACTTTGTGATGAATAGTGAGTACCAAGATAAAGTACTTTGTGATGAACAGGGAGTACTAAAATATGAGCAGCACTTTGTGATGAACATGGAGTGCAAATGTGAGTAACACTTTGTGATGAACAGGGAGTGTCACACACGTATTACTTTGTGATGAACAGTGAGTACCACTAGGATAAATAGCAACACTTTGTGATGAACAGTGAGTGTCACTAGGATAGATAACCATCTGCATTTAGGTAGCGAGTAGCATTTTGTGATAAACAGTGAATGCCACGATAACTGACATGATTCGATTGTTTGACTGCAGGAGTATCTGCCTATGCTAGAGTCACGGGAGAGGTTCCCGTCCACACAGAGATTGGGACCAGAGTTGTCGATTCAGGACATGATTTCTATTGAGGAGATGGGTCTCACACATGTGCTATATGTGCCCGAGTTTCGGGCAAACATGGGGTTGCTGACTGCACTGGCTGAGAGATGGCACTCTGAGACGTGCACGTTTCACCTGCCGATGGGTGAGATGACAGTCACCTTGGAGGATGTATATAGGATTCTACGGATACTGATCTATGGGGAGTTAGTACCCTATGATCGAGACGGAGATAGGGATGCACTGAGATGAGTGTTCTAGGATCTAGGACTAGGGATGAGGGTGGGACATGTGGCAATGGGATACCATGACATGGACAGGATTAGCACTACCAACAGTGTTGGCAGGAGTGATCAGTGAGTTCCTCTGTATCAGTTTTGTACCATTTTATATGATGATGTAGACACCTACGGGTGATTGTAGCCATATGATTTTGACATCATTGTATCATGACACTTTATATATATATGAGATGATGCATCTTTGCGGTAGCTATATGCATGTGTACCTATGTGATGAGATGTTCTTATGTGACACATGTTTTATGATATGGATGCTTATATGATGCAATGCAATATATCTTTGTTCTTTTATGTTTTATATGAGATGCATGATGCAAATGTGAATGTATGTAATGCAAATGAATATGATAATGCAAATGTAAATTGTGCTAACAAATGTTGTGTGCAAGATGTGATGCAATTGTGATATCTATATGTATGTATGAAATGCTTATATGTGGTGATGTAGGTGTAACTATATGAAATGCAAATGTTTTTGGTGTGTCATTATACTCAGTCATGTGATAGCGGGCTACGCGGACTCGAGAAGGACAATGGAAGTCAATCAAGAAAGGGGGATGAAAGACAGAAGATATGAACGTGAAAGAGCTTCTTGTGCGTTATCATCATTGAGCTTTATTATGGCAGAATAGGTTATGACAATCGAGGCATTTGTTCGGCCCAGAAAGTCATTGTACCTGTTTGCATGGAGATAAGACAGTCACAAACAAGGAATGCCCCAGTTCACACTAGACTCACAGTGTCCTCATATCCTTGGACAAGTCATAGCATTACTAAAAAGACAATCCACAGACAGCAAATACAAATAGGTGACGATACCCCATCCTCGCCTTTCTAGTCAAAGACGTCCTGGAGATAGAATCTCTAGTCAAAGACATCCCGGAAAAGCTAAAAGACATGTCACCAAAAAAGATGAAATCAAAAGAAAACCAAGACTCGACACCAACATCCACTGTAGTCCTCAATTTTAGTGTCTCTTGTCACTTGTTTAAGTCATGTTCGATTGTGGTCACAATGTTCTTTCACAAAAAGGATAGATGGCACTGAACCATATGTTGTCTGAGTCTGTTGAAAGATTTGATTTGTTGAAGGCCATTGTTGCTGCTGTGTCTCATCTGAAACTGACTGAGTCCATGAAACTGATACCTTATTGCGGAGAAGATGGAACTTTATTGTGGACTGGCGATGCAGATGTTGCTTTATTGCGGATTGTGCGCGGACAGACTGAAGAAAGCTGGAAGAAACTGTACTCCTTGAACACGTGACGCTCTTAGTTCCACACCCATCACTAGACGTAGGAATTGGCTGTAGTCACAGATAGGATCGGATTTATTATGGATGGAAAGGGAGTGAAAAGGGAGGGTTATGGATGGCTAACCAATCTTAGGTAGATCAATAACAAGCCATGATGGGAATGGGTAAGTTTATTGTGAGCGAATAAGTTGTGAGTGTGTGCAAAGTGAAAGGATGAAAGTGAATCCCGAAGGAGGGAGGAGCAAAGTCCCTACGCATGGCGCTGGTGACCCAGTTTTCACCATGGTACTTTCCCAGGGCGCCACCGAAGTGGTTTTCACCGTTGGACGAAATTATTTCTCTTTACTTTTTTGGATTTTTTCAATTTTTTTGTTGTCACAAGGCGCCTGTTTGCCAGGTTTTCACCAAGTAACGATTTTTTTGTTTTATAATTTTTTTTGTATTTTTGAAAAAATTTTATTTTTTTTGTATTTTTGAATTAGGATGTTCCGAAGAGCTTATGTGTAGAACCTGCGAAGGTGCATGCTGTTGATAGGATCCTCCAAGGGTTCACCTTCTGTAGTTGAGAGCTGATATGCCCCAGATCCATATGCTGCTGTGATGATGTAAGGACCAAGCCAGTTGGGTTCAAATTTGCCCTTCTTATCTTTGTCTTGTTGATTCTTGGGGTTCTGTTTGAGTACTAAGTCACCTACCTCAAATGTGCGAGGCTTAACTTTGTGATTGTAGTTGCATTGTTTCTTGACTGAATGATGTGTAGCTTGAGTGTCTGTCTTCCTTGATGAAGGAATTGAGATAGAATTACTAGTGTGTGGACTACACAGGTCCATATGCGTGTCACCTAAAGAAGTTTGGGCATCACTGATAGCAAAGTCCTTTGAGGAAGCTCCATTAAAGGTCCGTGATGTATCACCAAAAGGGGATGGATGTGTGGAACAAGTGGAAGAGTTATGAAGGCTTATGATTGTGAAAAGAAGTGAAAGTAGGATAGCATGATGGAGACTTAGGATCAACAAGTATGCTTTTTGACTTAAAATTTTAGAACTTTTGCCCCCAGTTATTTTGATATTAGGGGAGATCAACTCTTTCTCTTTTTGCTTCATAGGATTTTTATCCTTGACTTTGATTTTTGCAGAGTCCAATAGCTTTTGATTTTGATTTGGAATAAAGGATTTTTCTTTATTTTTGACTTTCAGATTTTTCTTTTCAAGGCTTGATTTTTGATCCCCAATGAGTAAGGGCTTTTGTAATTCTTGTTGATCCAAATCTGGAAGTGGAGTGGAAATGGAATGAGTGGATGAAATAGTAAGGCTATGTGAGTTATCAAGAGGGCTGGTGATATGCTCAATAGATTCTTTGCTGGAACAACTCTTAGGACTATTGATATCAAGAGTTGCTTGCACCGCTATAGGAGATTTGCATTCGGACTTAGTAGCCACAACACTAGGTGGTTCACACCCAATTCCTTGGCATTGCAAATTGTTTGTAGGTTGCTCCTGTTGACTGAATGGCTTAGGAGACTGTGGGAGTTGATCAACATGAAAGATATACTCACCACATCCCATGTCTTTAATCTTGAACTTTTCTTTGAGCTCTGTTTGCTTTGATGTAGAAACTTTTAAGGATTCAGGATCCACATATGCCGATGAAGGAATAGCTTCGCAATTGACTGGGATTGTTATTTCTGATCTAGGTTGTAGATTGTTGCAATATATGAATGGATTTGGATCCACTTTGACAGTCACTTCAGCTCCATTGTGTGGGAACTTGATACATCGATGATATGTAGATGGTACTGCACTCATCTCATGAATCCATGGACGTCCCAAGAGTATGTTGTATGTGAGATCTAGATCAAGGACTTGACAAACCACATCCTTTGTAACTGGCCCAATTCTTAGAGGTAAGGTGATTGTACCCTTGGATGAACGCTCTTCATCATCATATGCTTTGATAGTAATTTTGTTTGTAGAATTCACAGCTTTGTCGGAATATCCCAATTGTTTAATAGTGCTTAATGTACAAATATTAAGACCTGCTCCTCCATCTATCAGGACTCGTTTTATTCGGTGTTTATGTATGAAGGCTTCAACATGTAGGGGTGCATTATGAGGCTGACTTATGGAGGCGTCATCGGCTTCTGTGAATGTGAGGGAGTGTGGAATGGATAGGTATCCCACCATGGCTTGAAACTGGTCCACGTTCAGATCAGTGGGGACAGCAGTGTCTCTCAAGATTTTGTCGAGGATGGCTTTATGTGCAGGAGATATACGTAAGAGCTCAAGAATGGAGATGAGCGCGGGTGTCTTCCCTAGTTGTTCTACAAGATCGTACTCAGGCTTGGTAGATAAAGGATTGGTATTCTTAGTGGAGCATCCTGACAATGTGATCTTACCTCGACGGGTTGTAACATGACATTCAGAGGTAGATGCGGACGAAGATCCCACACCTTTTAGGACAATTTTGGGTCTTTGAGGAGGATTCTCAGGATTTTTATTTTTGATAGTAATGGTAGAGATATGATTGTCCATTGAGATGTGATTGATGGTAGAATCATAATTGTAAGGTGCTCTGGTGTAATTGGCTTGATCATCTGTGACTTTGCCTTTTCCTTTGTCATGTTTTGGGAATGGTTCCTTAAACACCTCATGCTCTTGGTTAGATGAATGTCCCTCAATCTCTATATCTCCTCTGTCAATGAGATCTTGTACAATGTTTTTCAATCGATGGCAATTACTTGTCTTATGACCCTTGCTCTTATGAAATTCGCAAAATTCATCATCATTCCACCAATTCAGTTTGACCTTTGGTTCATATGGAGGAAAATCTGGGACCGTGATCACTTTGTTTGCTACAAGCTTTTTGAATACTGATTCAAGTGGTTCTCCCAATGGAGTATATTTCCTTCGTGGTTTAGCAGCCGTTTGATTGTTCACTTGATTGTTGGTAGAACTTGATCCAGAAAAGACGAACTTTGGTCTCACTGTGTTGGCATCAACAACGTCGTCATTAACTATATTCTTGTTCTTGTTCCAAAATTTTGGTTTGTCCTTTCCTTTGAAGTCCTCTTTGTTTTCTTTGAATAGTTTGATAACTCCTTGTTCAATTAAGACTCTTTCTGTTGCTAGGCCCTTTTCAATGACATCCTTGAATGTAGACAAACAAGCTTTTCTGAGATCATAGCCAATAGCCTTGTTAACATTTTGTGTGAACATCTCCACCATTTGTTTCTGCGGGATTTCACAAGAGCATCTGCTAGCTAGGTTTCTCCATCTTTGTAAAAATGACGCAAAAGATTCTCCTTCCTTTTGTTTAGTATTGCACAAGGTAGTAACTGAGACATCTGTTTCGATGTTGTAAGAGAAATGTTGAATGAATGCTTCTGCCAAGTCGCCCCATGACTTAATACCGGGAGGTAATTGAGAAAACCATTCCATAGCTTGGTCTCCTAAGCTCTGTGGGAACAACCTCATTAAGTATGTTTCTTCTGCGGCTACCTCAATGCAAGCTGTGAAGAATTGTCTTATATGTGCCTTGGGGTCTCCTCTCCCTCTATATTTGTCAAATTTCGGCGTTGCAAAGTGCTGAGGAAACGGAGGCATTGGAATGCTCTTATCAAAGGGATAAGGGCATATATCTCTCATAGTATATGTGGGTTTTGATGTGCCCATGTCTTCCACTTTCTTTTGTAGATCTCTAATTTGTTGCTCCAAATTATTTTTGGGAGGAGATGGATTTCTTGTAGCATGTCCCATGTTTGAAACACCCATTTGAGGAGGAACTTGTTGCATATATGGATGATACTGATCGTAGACATGTCCATATGGAGGTCTATATTGTTGCGACATATATGGAGCACTTGGCATAATTTCTTGTTGGGGAACCCCATATCTGTTTTGTGTATATAAACCATATTCAATGGGCCTTTCATTTTCCATTGTGTTGCCCCCAATTTTGACATGGGGTCTCCTTGTGTCAAAATTTTGAGGATGTCCTTGTGTATCCACTTGTCTTAATTGACCCATATCTTGAGCATGTGTTTGAGCATAAGGCCTCCATGATGGTCTTTGGGTGTAAGTATCATATATTTGAGCTTGTGTATGTGGGATTGCTGGTTTTTGAAGCAAAACTGATGGTGACTCCGGCATCATATTATTGGGTCCTCCACTATTTGGTCTCCTTTGATCCATGTTATGTTGAGTTTGTTGTGAAGGTCTATTTTCCATAAGTTGAGATAAGTCAAAATCCTGCGGTATTTTGGCTCCACTTTGTGCCATCATGTTTAGAAAGTATTGACGATCTCTCCTCATTATCTCTTCAACCAATCTATTGAATTGAGGATCCATTATAGATTCTTGTATGTCTGCTGATAGTATTGAAGAATTGTCCACATTATCATTGTGTGTAGCGTTGTGTATAGCGTTTGCGCTTTCCACATTTGGATTGTGTCTATAAACATTCATGTCTGGTAATGTAGTGTGCTCAGGATTGTAGAATACATCATTGTCATACTCATAAGAACTCATGTTTACGGACCCTTGAGCTTCTTTAGCTTTTCTCCTAGATTTTTGAAGACGGGTTTCAACCATGAACTAGGTGTTAGACCAATATGTGGGAGACTAGACGAAAAATGACAAGAGTATGGAAGACCAAGAGTTGTATGGAGTGTAAATGAATCCGAAGTTTACTTGCAATGTCCAAAGTGTAAGACCAAATATGTAAGTAGTAGAGTAGGTGTGACTTCCAAAGAGAGGATAGTTTCTCTTGATGAGGTAAGCTGACCTTGACTCTAAGTAAGACCAAATGAGACCCAAAGGTAAGAAACCTTGATGAGGGACCACTTAGCAAAGTGTAGTAGTATGTAGTGTGTTGACAAAGTATGATGAGGACAAGCAAGTGACCTTTTGACTCAAGTTTAGACAAGTATGAATGTAAAATGAGGTATGAAGCAATGATGGACTGTGTAAGACCTTAGAACAGGTTGAATGCTAGATGAAACCTGAAGAGACAACCTAGGAAGCTCAAGTATGCCGAAACTGATTTTCTTTGTTTGCTTGACTGTTAAACTTTTCAAATCCTGACACAGACGCCTCTGTATACTTCACAGACGCGGTTTTAAGACACAGACGCTATTCTGTTTGACGCAGACGTGATTCTGAGATTTTCCTGTTGATGTTTGCTGGGACTGTAACAGTTTTTTGCAATTGTGGACACAGACGCGCCTGTATACTTCACAGACGTGTCTCTGTTCGACACAGACGCTGATAAAAACACAGACGCTATTCTGCCCTTCACAGACGTGTTTATCCGACACAGACGCGGTTTTAACAGACACAGACGCATTTCTGTAACCTTAGTGCAATCTTTCCTATCTGTGAATTTGTTTTGCTGTAACCAAATCTGATTTTTCGACTGTTTTTCGTGACAAGAGGACACAGTGTTGATGACTCAATGTTTGCTAATGTTTAGACTCCAAAAAGTGTGTTGTTTGATGTAAAAAGTTTTTGCATACACTTGAAGACACAAAAGACACAATGTTTTGCTGTTTTGTTTTTGAGTGTTTGAATGTTTATCATAAGTCAAGCACAATTCTTATGGCTGGCCAAGACAATAGTTGTTGATCCCACATGGGGTTTTACCCCCGAGGCTACGCTATTCAGAGCGGATACTTAGATGCTTGACCTCACTGGCTCCACCCTCGGCACTCACTTCTCGGGTCAGCCAAGCATCAGTCCCCATGAAAACTCCCCATGGCGAACTTTGTATCTCTACTAAGAACCGTATGTGTGTGGGCCGCTACCAGAGGTCCGACCTCCTACCCCAACAACTAGAAGGATTTGGGCTTCTAAAACAAAAAGGTGCTAGTAAGGGCATCTGCTTGTGTGGCCATACATGCGGCACTTTCAGCTCTGTAAATACAGAAGGCTCCCAGCCGGTAGGGGTTACGCCCTACAAATGATCAAATAAATTTGATCAAACGGGTTTATGGGGAGACATAGTGTCGGTATGAACTAATCAGCATACGTTATTCATAGTTTTCACCATGAATACATTTGATTATAGTGGTTTGGATGAGGTGGGTTTTCCTCGCTACCACTTGGGTCGTTCTCTTCTCACTAGTAGTCCTAATGACCACACGGGAAGACAGGCCCTCTAAAGAGTAAACAAAAAGAGCCTATTGCTCAAGACACAAAAGACAATGATTCAATTTTAGTGCACCAATTGAAGTGTTTGCTAAGCTATGAAAACAAGGCACACAATAAAATTACAAAACCCTAGCTAAGGCCCTGCAACAAAATTGTTAGTAGTTTGGGTTGTTTCAAATGATAACCCCTTCCTGCAAGCACACAAGTTAGGTAAATTTTAGAAAACCCAAAAAGACTTTGTGAAAAGGGGCCTTCAACAAAAACGTATTTGCCTCCAAAGCAAGCTGCACAAAACAGGTTAGCTAGATCTGCAAAGGTTAGCCGAAAATAAACCAGATCTGAAACCCTAAGTACAAAATCCGAAAACCCGAATCAAAGACTCTTGAAAAATTTGCAAAACAGAAAGCACAGACGCCTTTATACCAGACACAGACGCGTCTGAACTACACAGACGCGGTTTTGTAGTTCACAGACGCGGTCCAAGGTCACAGACGCGCCTCCCGAACATAGACGAGATAAGATCAGTCACAGACGCGATTAAAACTCTCAGACGCGATTCCAGAAACCTGCAGAAAATAAAAATTGGCAAAAACACAGGCGCGATTAACGATATCACAGACGCCTCTGAAACACAAAAACGCGATCCGAACGCTCGCAGACGCGGAAAAAACCTAAAATGTCGTCGAAATCGTCCGATCTGCAACTTCAAAAATGCAAAATCTGCAACAAAATGTTAAATGCAAAGGGACAAGAGTCCCACCGGGCGTGCCAAAATGTATATGGTGAAAATGGATAACAATAATAACAATATTGAAAGGCTAAATGAATTCAACCACAAAACCCTAGCCTAACAATGAACAAAGATCCACCATAACATATGAAGATAACCTAAGACAATGCAAAATAACTCAAAAATCACAAAGATTATACCATCACATGTCCAATAGGGTTTTGATCTCCATTCTTCCTATCTCCATTGATCTTGTTTGATATATTTGCTCTCAGATTTTTGTATGCACAAGAGCTCAATAAAGAACGGAATGTGGTTGCAAGTAGGATCTTAGTGTAGCCAAGTTGCATGAAAGATCATTAGCATGAGTGATTAGTCATTCATTAGGGTATTAGGATATGTCATTAGTGATTAGGGTTTGATAATGAAGAAGGTATCTCCTTAAATAGAAGACACAATATGAAATGGAGGGTTAAGATTGAGAGGTGTAAAAAGAGAGGTCGGCTAGGATTAGAGGGTAGGTATAAGAAATACCAAAATAATGAAAGGGGTAGGTAGTGTAGGAAATAAGAGATGAATGACATGTGTCATGGGTAGAAAAAGATAATGGATTAATTAAATAAATAAAGATTTATTTAATTAATAGAAGAAGTAGGACAATTAAATAAACAAAATATTTATTTAATTTAGGAAAGGGATAATTTAAATAAATAAATGTATTTATTTAAATGAGAAATAAGGCTAGAAGAGGATAAATGAATTAATTAAATAAATAAAAATTTATTTAATTAATAGAAGAATTAGGCTTAGATAATTAAATAAATAAAATATTTATTTAATTAGACATGACAATTTTGGGTGTCTACACCCGGTTTTGAAATTAACCAAGAAATGAGAATGTTGTAAATGTAAATGTTTGTAATGTAAACAAGTATTGATACCTTGTTGTAAGAATGTTTGTATTCTTACATGCGAAGGTGTAATGAATGTTGTATTTTGTATGTTGTAAGTGATCTCCTCTTCAATGGTTGAATCCTTGTCTTGAATGCAACACTTAGCCTTGAATGGAGACTTAGAATGCTCAATTGCTTGAAGGAATGCTTGAATGCTTGAATGTTTGAATGTTTGAATATTTGAATATTGCTTCCGCCTCTTGCTTGCATATGTCTTCTTTTTCTTACCTTTTTCTACCTCCTCAAATGGGAGGGGAAATGTAGTTTATATACTTGTCAATTAGGGCTGATAGACTGATTTTTCCGACCTTAGGCCGACCTAGAAACAATATTTTCCAATTTGCAAACTTAAAGACCCGATGCCCAAGAGAGACTGGGCCCAAAATAGGGCCAGGGACCAGGGCGCTGGGCACCATGGTCCCACCTCCCGGGACAGCAAGGTGCAAGGAGGATCAGGCCAGGGTGCTGAAAAATGCAGTTTTTGGTGTCGTAAATAGGTTTCGGGGTCTCCATTCAGGTTCAACGTTGCACCGCCATCGTGAAGACCCAAATGCAATCGAAATTGTAAGTGTCACAATTTTAGGACGCTACAGCAGCATTGGATTCCTTCAAAGTTGCATTCTCAGAGATAGTCGTGTTTAGTTCACCTTGCACTTCTTCTTTTTCCATTTTGCTTCCATGAAGATGAGCGTTAAGTGCACTGATCTCTTGCTTCAGCTTGGAGATCTCATGATCTTTGTCTTTTACCAAATCTTCAGCTTTCCTCCAGTTCTCAAGATCTTGACACATCCTAATAGTTAGGCCTTCAAGTTCCCTTCTTAGGTTGGCATTGGACTCATTCAGTTTTTCAACTTCTTGAAGTAGGGCTTCCATGTCCGCTTCATCAGAAGAACTGTTTTCAGTTAGCTCCATCAATTTTTTAGCATGCTCTCTTCTTTTTGCCTGAGAGGCCTTATATTTGACCATAAGTTCATCATAGGCTTGCTCAGACTGAGTGAGCTGATGAGTAAGTTCCCTCACAGTGTATTCCCCCATATCTCTTTCCAAGTGGTTGGACTTATAGAAAGGTTGGCTCTGATACCAATTGATGAATACAAAGAGGGGGGGGGGGGGGGGTGAATTAGTATACCAAAAAATATTGTACTTAAACACTTTAATAGTCTAGCAGTAAACCGATAAAACAGTTTAGCAAACAAATTGGTTAACACACATGCAAACCAAATAGCAAATAATGCATTCACCCACAGAAGCACAATCACCATAACACAAGAGATTTTGACATGGAAACCCAAATAGGAAAAACCACTGTGAGATGAAACTCACAAGTAACTATCTGCAGAATAGTAACTAGACTGGTTAAGGTCATATAATGTTCTTTACCAGAACAGATCCTGTTAGGAATCTCAATCTCTGTAAGGAGATAAGTCCGATTAAAGACTACCTTATGAGAGGATTTCAGATCCACAGATGTGAACTACCTTGTTAGAGGATTTACAAAGGATTTTCTGGGCCTACCCAGTTAAGGGTTTCTAACTTGTCAAAGATGTGAGTAATCAACAAGTGAATGATCTAGCAAATGGCACAATCTGCTTGATTAGATCCATTGTAGCTCATAGCTAATGCATTTCAGCATTACTTTAGTCTTCAGTAACACCTTACTCTATTACAACTCACAGACTTGATCTTCTTAGTTAAGATCGCACATTCAAGAGATTTTCCAACCACTACAAAACCTTACAGCTATACTCGCATACTCTCTCTCTCTTCCAAAACCCTAGACATGATGTCCTTAAAAGGAATCTGATTTCATGTTAGTCCAATACGATTCCATTACAAGTTCCTAGGTTCATTGTATCTAGACACATTTGATAACATGACACAAGATCACCGTCAAAGTGTCAATGGATGGTAACTCATCACAAAAATATATCGGTTGGTAACACATCACAGAGTATTACCAGTTTGTCCAATCTTTCCGGTTACCGATTGGTGACTCAAAGTAATACCAGTTCAAACATATTTGCGATTGACAAAAATTGAAGACTGGGAAAAAGATAACTACCACTTCTGGCTCCTTTGCTCCGCTCTGCTTGAGATCCTTAAACCACTTGATCTCTCTATGTCACTTGGGTCTTTATACCGCTTGAGATCAGTAAACACTTTCTACATAACAACAGTAGTCTAAAGACTACAACATGATACCAGTTTGGAACAATTACCGGTTGAGCATAATTCATACATTCTCAAAGTGATCTCATAGCAAGTGTGTGTCCATCAATGACAATCACAACATAATCATCAAAATGCCAACAAGTACATCATACATGAACTAAGACTAATCCATTATTTTAATTTCATATCATTGCTAGAATAGTTTTCCTTTGATCCATTTCTTGAACTGTAAGAAAAGTAGCTTCAATTTACTTCTGAATCTAACAGGTTTGTTTTTTCTTTAAAAGGTGGAATGACCAAGAAAAAAGGTTAAAAGATTAATTGACAAACCAAATGGTTGAGTGGTTTGGAAGTGACACCTTTGACAAAACCAAGCTCCTTGAAAAAGATGGCACATATCTAAAGTATGTGAGGGACCAATACAAGACCCATTTAGAGAGGAACCTAAAGTACGAGCGTCCCCCCATGATTCCAGAGAGGGAGTGGAAGGACCTGATTTTGGATGCCAAGGAGAGAATTGAAAGGAAAAAAGGAAATACACCACCAGATGCCAGAACAAGGTATGAGATACTATTAAGAATGTAATTATGTACTAATTAATTACTCTTAATATTTATATAATCTAACATATTTCAAACTTTTATAGACTTAGCGACACATCAAAGGCAACCAAGGCAAGACAAGAAAAGCATGGGCAACAGAAACTCAGCTCTGGTGGTTATATGAAACTTGTTGTACGAATAGTAAGTATCTCATGTAAATGAAATATTGCATCAAAATATTAATAAATTGCAAACGATTTTTTTTTATCTAACAATGCAAGAAAAATTCATGATACCAAGCAAAAATGCAGGGCTCTGAATTCAATAGAGTGCCCACAGAAGATGACAAGAGAATTGCCTACCAGCAAGGCTATACAGCCGTGGCTGATCGGCTACGAGAATTGAGTGGGCATACACAATATTAAAGTGCATCGGTCACATAGGTAAATATGCTAAATGGAAATTGTTTCAAATTGAATACTTTACCAATAATCTAATTGATGTTGAGTTCCAACATAAAGTGACTATATTTGTTTTAAATAAGCAAGCAATGATAGCAATGTGCGTGACATTGGAATGCAGCCTGCTAATCATGAAACACTACCTGCACATGAAAGTCCGGATGTGCATCCCAGTAGTGGAGGTATTAATTTGCTATTCAAATTTATTTATGTAGTTAATAATACAATTAAACATCTTAATTTGTAATTAGAGTAGTAATTAATGTAACCTTTTTTGTTAATATTTTAGAGCATGTAGTCGGTGGTGACCAAGTGGAGCATGATCTGGGTACACAACATCAAAAACATGATGTTCCCCACTCAGGTAAAGAGGACCACCGTTATTCCTTTAAACAAATATAATTGCAATTGGTGTTCAGCATTAGTGTAACCTTTAGTATTTCAACTCTAAATGATCTAGAGGGTGTTTAGCATGTTGAGGTTGAGGCTAGACAAAATGATGTGGCCCCATCAGGTAAAGAGCGCAACAGTTATGTTCTCTAAATTAATGAAATACTTGTAACAATAATAAAAAATGTTTTGAATTTAACCCATTTCTTTTTTATTGTAGAGGACCCCCCTTCGCTTCAGTGTCCTCATCCTCAGTATAAGACTAGGTATACATTGAGATCACGAGCAGAGGGCGGAACAACTGCAGAGGGGGAAATGATGAAGAAACCGATGTTCCACTTAGTCTTTTAATAGCTTCAAAGAAAAAACAAAAAAAGAAATGATTGTAATCTACCTTATTTGATAATGACTGATTTTTATGTGTTAGTGAATGTAATTATGTGTTAATTAATGGTTATGGATGATATGTGTTAATTAATATTGATGAATGTTGTGTGTTAATTAATGTTAATCAATGTTATGTGTTAATGAACGTTATGTGATATTAATGAATGAATGTTATATTTTATTAATGGTAGAAAGAATGAATAAATGAATGTTATAAGATGTTAACGGGGAATTTAGAGTGATGTTAGGGGGGGAGGGGCCAAATGAGCTTCCACCTTCACGTGGTTGGCCCTGTTAAGTAGAGAATATTAAACTATTCTTGAAACCAAGCGAAGCTCAACAAGATAACACACTTTTCAATATTTCATTATGTTTCACAGTTAATCTTATTGAATAATGTATATTGAATCTTAATTGCAGTGTCCAACAAAGCTAACATGAACAACAACACCACAAGTTGCTGGGTATAATGAACTCCCATATTGTCTTGTATGTACACTAACAATATGAGTTGCTTCTAGTGTTGATATCCATGGCGGGACTGAAAAAGTTATGAATATGCCTCATCCTTGTAAGTTCTTTTATTACTTGTCATTTTCTTTAGCATTTTGTTACTTCATGAATGATATGTTTTTAGATGTCTATTCCATGAATACCTCTCTATTGTATGCTTCATGATCACACTTCTGATTCAACTCTTTATATGTCCTAAAATTTTATGAGCCTAATAGCTTCTACTCTTGTTGATAGTTTGGTGGCTCTGAACAATGGCTCCTTCAAAGAAGCGTGATCCTTGTAATTTTGGCCTTCCATGATGTGAAAAAGAGGTTATGTTATGAATAATGGTCCAAATGATTTAGTTATATCTTATTATGTTGAGTATGAGTAAATTTCGGCTTCCTTGGCTATGGTCACTATTTTGTACTAACTATTATCATTTAGTGTGATTTGAGCATGGACTTCAAGTAATCATGAGGGTGGAAACAATATTCAAGTGTTAGGGGGTACGCGGCCTTGACCAAGGGATGAAAGTATCGGGAAAGTACAAGTGATTCATGTGTAGATCAATGTATCATTCACCTATTAATTCCTAGCAACATTCTCAAATAAACAAGCAAAGAGGTATGTTGAGTGCATATATACAATTTATGTTGCCATGATATAAGTAAGATATCAAACATGTAACTTAGATTGATTTTCAATTTCATTCATAAATATTAGATCTTCCTTGTGGATTTTTGAATGCATAATGACTCGTTGATTTCAATATCTTTATTGCAAGTACTCTTTTCAACATGAAACTCCACTCATTGAGGTCTCTTACTAAATGCAAGCCAGTTATCTTATCAATGATGATATGTTTTGCATGCATTTTATGGGGAAATCTTATTAATAGCTATGGTTGGGTTGTTAATTGTTTTGTGAAAATATATACAAGTAGATTGGGACATTAGAGTTATAAACACCATAAATTATGTTTGAGATCATTGTCCTAATTGTAACAGTCAACCACCATTGGCCCAAGGCCACACCAACACCATTGTGACACCAAGGTTTGTGCATACTGGTGTAAGGGCTACTCTTAGGACATTTCATTACCATTACCTATACACACCTAGTGGGGTTTCCAAACACAACTTGTTTGAGTAGACAGTATCACTAGTAAACTTGTGATTGTCACAATTGGTACCCTTAGGACAGTCATTAATAGTTGGTCTATGGCACTTTTTTATGGCTTCTAAATGCTTCTATGGGGTGTGCAGGGGTCCCACACATCTCTTCCAACATTTCATCCAAGTCACTTAACTCTCACCTATCTTATATTCCACTTTCTCTATGTTGCTATCCCAGATGTCCGATACATGTCGTTAACATTGTTTTGATAACTCCAAATTCATATCTAAGCTCATCCTAAGGTAACATGTTCATAGTCAATCAATAAGCTTTCTCTATGTGATTTCAAGTAAGATATTGATCTATATAGTTAATTTTGTGATTGATTTGAGGGATACATCCATTGTCAAACCTTAAGAAAATTTTGTTCCATGTCCTAGATTTATTTTGTTTTAATTCTCGGTGAGTAATTTTCAATAGTAATAAAGTGGTATATATCCTTATATTTCAATGACAAAAGATTAGTTATTTGAATAAATACATATAAACATAAAAGATATTTTTCAAATCTTATCTATTACAATTAAATATATATAACGATACTATATTATACATATCCCCATTTATATAATAAACAATAAAGACTTCTTTACAATATTATATATTCATTATAGCTGATAATGCTTACCAAAAAAAAAAAAAAGATAAGAGTTTATATGTTGAACCATTCTTAAATAGATATGGTTGCAAATTGCTTTGATATATTATGTATAACAGATTGCTATAATCGAATTTTTGTGCTATACTCTTGGATCCAATACTCGTGATTTTTTATTTTAGATAGCATGCCTCGCTATATTACTTTGGATTGTAGGTGCAGCTTCATTGTGGTTTATGCTAAAAGAATTCAAATAATTGTACATAGTTTATGGGTAACTTCACTGAAGAAACTCATGTCTCATCTCAATTATGTTCAATTACATTGTCAATTTGAAGATTTGGTCAATTTTGAGGTAGGAACTCAAATTCCTCCTTTCTTTTTCAATTGAATTGATTTTAGTTTGTTGCAAATGAATTGTTGAGTGAATTAAAGTATTCTTCCAATTTAAATCTCTCCATTTGGATGATTATATGATTTGTATGAACCAAATTTGGAAATTACGAGTATATATGAGGTTATGTTGTTCAATTCTATTTGGGATGTTGAAATGACAAATCGAGGGAGTATTGTATTGTTGAGTTGAATAGAATCAAAAGGCTAATCTTGCATTTTCATTTTATGCACTTTGAAATTTTAGGGTTTATGAGGTCCATCAATTAAGGGTATTTGTCTTGGTCCCATAGACTATTTAGTCTCGTGGACGTCATTAAAATCTTTCATTCATTCATTCATTCAGCAATCGTAATTGGCCTCATGACTAGTTTTTGGTCCAAACTTGGGAATTATTGAAAAGTGGTATTTGATGATTTTGAGATGATATTCTATTATGGAATCATGATAACATATATGTGAATTTTGATAAGGGATCAATTGGGATCCGTTCTCTTGGTGTTGTGCCCAATTGAGTATGTCTTGCTTATGTATGAAAATGGCATTTTTCAATTGAGACAATTTGATGTATTTGAGATGTCTTTCATTTAGATATGGCATGAGCTTAGTCCTAGAGTGAGACTAGGGAGTGGCTCCCACTTGTGTCCCTTGTTTGAAAGTGGTACGCTCGGCATTCTATTTGGGGAGTTTTGTAATCAAGTGATAACATAACAATAGACTTGGGTTAAAACAAATAACAATAAAATTGGTTCCTTGAGCACGCCTTGAGGGCTATCACAACACCAAGGGTGTTTTGGGAAGGCATGCTCTCACATGGAGCATTGGGACTTGTGCGAAGAGGCATGCCCACTCACACAAGGATTATGTGATCATTGTTCTCGTTCACATGAGAGAATGCTTGGTTCCATATGGTTTGTCCCCATGTAGCACATACGATGAAAGGCATTCCTGCACATGGAGCGTTGGGACTTGTGCAAAGATACATACCCTCTCATCTAGCATAGGGATTGTGTGATTGTCATTCTCATCCATATGAGAGAATGTTTGGTTCCATATGGTGCGTCCCCATGAGCACATACAATGAAAGGCAAGCCCGCACATGGAGTGTTGGGACTTGTGCGAAGAGACATTCCCACTCATGTAGCACAAGGATTGTGTGATCGTTGTTCTTGTATGTATGAGAGAATGCTTGGTTCCATATGGTGCATCCCCGTGAGCACATACGATGAAAGGCATGTCCGCACATAGAGCATTGGGACTTGTCAGAAGAGACATGCCTTCTCTTGTAGCACAAGGATTGCACGATCATCCTTCTCATCCATATGAGAGAATGCTTGGTTCCATATGGTGCATCCCCATGAGCACATACGATGACACTTCCTCCACTGCACTCTAGAATCTAATACCTTGTGTAGTTTTAAAGTAGTGACCCTATGTGGATTCATGACTTGGTATCATCCTTCTCTATTGATGTTGCATTGTATTGTTCCATTACTTGTGTCATGTATGCATCGTGTATGGCATGTGTGAGCCTATCATCCCCCTTGTATACTTTGATTGACTATTTGGAACTATCTCCACAAGCATGATGGGGTGGACCTAAGGGTTCCATGTGGTCAGGTGGCATTGCAAACCACTATTGGGGACTGATGGACTCAATTCGTGATCACCTCGGAGAGAACTTCCACCTCCCTCAACAGATGTTCTTTCTCTTTCATCTATTCTTGCAAGTTGCAATTCAAATGTATATTGAAATAAGCATTGTAATCATTGATGATATGTATATTAAACACTCCAAGTGGAGATTGATGTAATTGAACATAATTGATATGGTTTATGCTAACTTCACTTAAGTATATCATGGGCCCATAACTCATAGGTCCCAAGATCAATTTCATAACTAGAAAACAAGATATCTAAATGAGTTGAAAATTTTTAGGAGTAAACATGTGGGCATGTTGAACTATATAGGGGAAGAGATGACCTTTAAAAAAAAAATTATACCAAAATTTAAATTCAAAGACCCTAGTTACTTAAACAAAAGAAAGGTTGGAACTATTTTATGTATATCATGGGCCCATAACTCATAGGTCCTAAGATCAATTTCATAACTAGAAAACAAGATATCTAAAAGAGTTGAAAATTTTTAGGAGTAAACATGTGGGCATGTTGAACTATACAGGGGGAGAGATGACCTTTAAAAAAAAAATTATACCAAAATTTAAATTCAAATACCCTAGTTACTTAAACAAAAGAAAGGTTGGAACTATTTTATATCAAGTGTTTTGTGGGTGGTCATAATGCATTTATGTTTTCTTTTAAGATGCTAGTAAAATTATTTTTAGTACTATCTTTACCTATTGTGCTTTGCTATTGGACTCGATCAACCCAATAACCTTGTACATGTGATTTATTTTATTAAAGAGGATATTCATGTAGTCCGGAATGCATGATTATCATCTTTGAATATATGTTGAATATATAATAACGAGTGACTACTTAGTATGAGATATATACATGTCATTCGATAGGTATATGTCATGTATTGACATAGGATGACACTTTATATGAGATTATCAATTTGAGATATACTTATAAGAAATATGTGTATGTATAGTAGATAAATTCATTTCATGTATATATATAGTAAATAAGTTTTGGTAGCTCCCAAGACCAACTAACTTAGATAAGATAGATAAAGTCATTTCATCTCCCTGATTGGCTTTAAAGGCTCTTGTATTTGGGTTAGCTAATTCCCTATCAACACCATTTTTAATAGGTTTACTAGTACTCAGTGGTTCATACAGTCCTCTTAGGAGGTTGACCATCTCAACCATGGTACGCCAAATCATATTAGCTTGAAACCAGTGTGCCTCATATTAGCTTCAAACCTATGCCCCCTATTGGTAGCTGATGGGGATATAATATCATTTGTTGTGCATATCAATGAGGTGTGCTTTGTGTCTATATAATAATTATTTATTTATTTTTAAATAATTTTTCATCGGAATTACGACGGAGACTAAACTTTCCACCGACAATGGAATCGTCAGACCAACAACGTTCTCGTCGGTACAAAGTTTCCGGAATCCGTCAAAATTCTAACTCAAACTACACAAACATCCGACAAGGATGTTGTATTTCCGACGACACTTCCTTGTCAGACGGTCATCGATGCATATTAATGGACCGACGACAAAACCGTTGGACAAATAGCATTCCTGTCGGTGCAAAGTTTTAGATTTTTGTCGACATTCCGACACAATCTAAACAAACATCCGACAGGGATGTTGTATGTCTAACGACTTTTTTGACCGGAAGAGCGATCATGCCCACCATCGGTAGAGTCCATGGGTTCATCGTACTTCCAACAGTCAGAGGCATCGTCGAAGAATCCGACGATGAGTTTTTGATAGCTACTTTTGTCGGCAGTCCGACGAAAAATAGTCACAATTCTGACAATCGACCGTCGGAAATTAGCCCCAAATGTACTAGTGATACCTATCTTCGTAGATGATGACACTATTGTCCAATACCTTTATTCTATGAACCCCAAAAACACGTTCCACCAGTACATCTCATAATGAAGTTCTCAATCATGAGAATGCCAAGTCTCTTAGACGCAAAAATAAAATAAAAAATTGATGTAATGGTGAAAACCATTTAATGACAGTATTAGATCATAAAAAAGTTAAAATAAGGGATGTATCCAATGGTGAAAACCTCTTCAAGGGGCCTAAGGATGAGATACTTTACACTCTTCCTGAACATTATCAGGAGAGATCACCAATTTTGATTGAACCAACTCAATCAATCAATGTCGGTACTGAAGCAACAACAAAGACCATACACCTGGCAGAGTCATTAACAGAACAAGAAAGGTCAGACTTCATCAAATTCTTCAAAGAAAAGCAAATCGATTTTGCTTGGTCCCATGCAGATATGCCAAGGATAGATCCAGATTTGATCATGCACCACTTATCAATAGCTCCGGGAGCTAAGCCTATCAAGCAGAAACTGAGAAAAATGAACCCACATGTCGCTATATTGGTTAAAGCAAAACTGAATAAGTTCCTTGATGTAGGGTTTATCTGACTCATAGATTATGTGGAATGGATCTCTAACATTGTACATGTATCTAAACCAGATAAAAGCATCAGGATTTGTATAGGCTTCAAGGATATCAACAAGGCTTGTCTGAAGGATGACTTTCCTATACCCAGCATCAACACAATTGTAGATCTAACAACATGACATGCTATGTTATCACTCAAGGATGGTTTCTGAGCCTACAATCAAATCAAAATAGCACTGGACCAAGATAAAACAATATTTACCTGTCCATGGGGTACTTATTGCTGGAATGTTATGCCTTTTGGCTTGAAGAATGCAGGAGCAACCTATCAAAGACCAATGACTGCAATATTTCATAACATGATGCACACATTCATGGAGGACTATGTAGATTCCCTATTGGCTAAATAATTCACAAGAGAAGGACATCTGGAGATTTTGGATAAAATCTTTCACAGGTTGGAGCAATTCAATGTACAATTGAATCCTAAAAAGTGTGTCTTCGATGTAACATTCGACAAACTCTTGGGATACATAGTCTCAGAAAAAGGAATTGAGGTGGACCCCGCAAAGGTACAAGAAATCATGGAGATGCCACCTCCTAGAAATATCAGCCAATTAAGATATCTACAAGGATGACTACAATTCATAAGAAGATTAATTTATCAACTAGCTGACAAGTGTCTTCCATTCACTCATCTACTCCACAAGAATGTCCCTTTCAGATGGGAAAATTGATGTGCAAAATCATTCCACCAACTCAAACAATATCTGATGAATCCACCTATATTGGTACCACCAATAGCCAACAAACCTCTTATTCTTTACATATCAGCTATAGAGGTATCACTAGGAGCATTTTTAGCACAAGAAGATTCAATAGGCAAGGAAAGAGCAATATACTACATTAGCATGACATTGAATGGATACGAGCTCAACTACACATTCATTGAAAAAGCTTATTTGGTAGTAGTGTTCGCTTCTCAAAATTTTCGCCACTACCTGCTAGCTCACACAATCAAGTTGGTAGCAAAGATCGGTCCATTAAAATATCTACTTAGGAAAGCCGCTCTCACAAAAAGGTTAGATAAATGGGTCATGATTCTAAGTGAGTTTAACATTCACTACATAGATAGGAAGGATATCAAAGTTCAAGCTATCGTTGATCAACTAGCAAAGGCACCATTACAAGACAGACATCCAGTCTATGTGGAATTTACAAATACAAATATTCTCACAGTATCAGCAAAACCATGGATCTTGTACTTTGACAGATCATACACACAACATGGATCGGGTGTCTGCATCCTATTTATCACTCCAGAAGGACACATTATTCCTAAATCTTACAGATTAATGTTTCCTTGCACAAATAACATTGTTGAGTATGAATCTCTAGTCACAGGCATCAAGATGTTCATAGAGTGGAAGATCGTAGAGTTGAAAGTCTTAAGAAACTCCCAATTCGTCATTAATCAGGTTAATGATGACTATCAAACAAAGGATGAAAATATGATGCCCTACAAGCACATGGTGGATGAATTCAAGAAATACTTTATGGGCATCAAATTTGAACAAATTTCAAGGGTAAACAACAAAGTTGTGGATTCTATGGCAACCACTACCTCACTCCTGCAAATACTAGACAAACAGACTCATTATGAGTTCCTAGTGGAACAACTATTTATTCCTGCCTATGACAATTCTGAATCCCAAGTCATATGCCACATAGTCGGTGCCAACTCACCCCTTTATGTAAAGATCTACACATACCTAAAAGATAATATCCTTCCACTAGACCTGTCATGAAACCATAAACATAACTTTATTCATCAGGCAACCCGCTATACCCTAACCGCTGACACATTTTACCACTAACACACTTTATTGTCGAGGTCTTGATGGTACTCTTCTTTGGTGTCTTGATCGTAATGAATCTGAAACTGCCTTACATGAACTTCATGAAGGTATTTGTGGCACACATTCAAGTGGTCCTACTCTCGCCAATAAAATTCTAAGGATGGGCTATTATTGGTCGGTCATGGAAAAAGAATCATATCAATTTGCCAAAAAATGTCCAAAATGCCAAATTCATGGTAATCTTATACATGCACCACCACAGGAGCTGCAACCATTCACCACATCATGACCATTCCGTCAATGGGGACTTGACCTAGTGGGCAAGATTCATCCTTCCTCCTCAAATGGACATAAGTTTATCATCACGGCCACTGAGTATTTTACAAAGTGGATAGAGGTCGTCCCATTGACTACTGTTATTGGTAAGCAAATATCCTCTTTTATCCTGAATTATATCATTTGTTGGTATGGCATCCATAGTTCCATTATCACAAACAATGGAAGACCTTTCAAGAATCAAGATGTGGAAGAGTTGTGTGAACTATTTTGTATCCAACATCATTTCTCGACACCATATTATCCACAAGGGAATGGCCAAGTAGAGGCCTCAAACAAAACCATCTTGAAAATCCTCAAAAAGACAGTGAACAAGGCTGGTCATGATTGGCATGTTCAACTCAGCCCAACATTATGGGCCTACAGAACTAGCATCTGCACACCTATAGGAGAAACACCATACTTACTTGTGTATGGATCATATTCTATTCTACCTATTGAGGTTGAAATTCCATCACTCAGAGTATCACTAAAGGGACTCATTCTAGATGAGGAATATCGGGTAAACAGACTGCAAGAGTTAGAGCTGCTAGATGTGTGCCAACAATGTGCTTTCAATCACCTAAAATCATATCAGCAACGCATGTTCCAGAGCTACAATCACAAGGTAAAGCCAAGAGAATTTCAAATCGGTGACTTGGTACTAAAGGAAAATCCTCGCAATCAGCAAGATCGGGAAAAAAAGGGCAAGTTTGAACCAAATTGGCTAGGTCCTTTTGTCATCATATCCGCTTATGGATCAGGGGCTTATCAGTTATCTTCTTCAGAAGGGGACCTATTTGACAAACCTATCAATAGTGTGCATCTCAAAAAGTTATATACCTAAGTTATTCAATGCACGAATAAGGAAAAAATTAAAAAAATCAAGAAAAAATAAATAAAAATAAAAAACAAATCAAAAAGTGCAATAAAAACAAGTAGTGAAAACTTGGCAATGGGCGCTATTTGTGATAAATCGGCCCTTCCATCTATATGTACCCATATCATATCTGTTTGCATCCATTCACACTAAGCCTATGGCCATCACAAAGCTTTTGTAAACACATAACAAAATATTGGACACACTTAGCACAATCACTGTCATTGATTATCTGAACAGTTATCCACATAAATCTCTCACCATGGCTTGGTGATCAATGTATATATCCACATTGAAAAGGGTGTCCATAGTTGGGGGGAAAATCCTGATCTCAATGGGGGCACGTCGCTTTAATTTTTCATCACACAGATAAAATTAAAATAATAAAGAATCAAGACGTACCACGACGACAAATGTCAAAACTAACCGTCAAACTTAAAATAAAAAATCACTATCAGAATCAACACAAAACAAAACATGATGGATGATCTCTTTTGAATCATGATTTGTTTACTCTTAGCATGAAGTTTGACTATTTGTATCTTGATTTATTGAATTATGAGATCTCCTGAGCAACACAAGGATGCACTAAGCTAGAGAAGCAAAGGAGGAGTCTGATATTTTATTTGATTTTCTATCTGTGAGGCGATCATTCATATGATGCAAATTTATCTCGAGACATGATTGGAAACATATCATTGAAGATATTTCACATTTTTTCACATAAAAATGGTTAACTCGTTTGTTTTACGCAAACAACACTCAGGTCATCTTGGTTCAATTATACCTCGACGCTTGCATCATTTTGCAATATCAAAAATCATGTAAGTTATACTCAGGTCATCATGGTTCAATTATACTATTGATGTTTGTATTAACTTCCAACATTTTAAAATCTCAATGATGACCAAAAAGGGCGCAAACAATTGACTAAAAGGAATGACAACGAGACACAATTAAACTGATCATTAGTTCATTTAGTTGCATTTATCATCGCTATCATCATTATTATCGTCACATCCTATGTATATCATGTACCTATCACATAAATGCATTTATCATATAAAAACACAAATCATCATCATATTGACATTTTTTTATCAGGTAAGCATATATCACCTTCAAAACATAAATATAGATAACCATAATCATATAAATAAATTCCATTGCATCCATACATCAAAACATGCATATAAACACTATCAAGAAAAATATTTACATCCATGCATATGCTCAGTGCATCCACAACCACCATCACAACATCATCATAAAAACATCATAAAGCATCATAAGATAGAACTCATCACATCAATCATCATCATAGAACATCACAATGTGGATCAAGGGAAAATCGTTGTCATATCTCATATAATCTCAAAACAAGGTCAAAATACACAACTGAATTTCATGTTTGTCTATAAGTACATCAAAGATGATCTATATCACAAAATGGGACAATCAAGTATGACTATCTCTAGAGGCAGGAGGTCTCGCGACAAATATCCCTGCTCCTAGGTCCCCACTAGGAGGATCACGATGTACTGATCCCGTCACACCTCTACTCTTTGTCTTGGTATGACTGCGTCCAGATCGGGTGGATGCAACTGTAGCATAGCTAGGTGCTCTACGCTCTCAAGGGACCAAATCCTCATATAGACGTTAGTAATACTTGGCCTCCTTGGTCAAGTACTATATCTCCCTGAGAGTATCTTGGAGTGGGGTACCTGCAGCTACTCTATCTAATCTATTAGCAAG
The DNA here is from genome assembly GCF_030272615.1 of Cryptomeria japonica. Classification (NCBI taxonomy): domain Eukaryota; kingdom Viridiplantae; phylum Streptophyta; class Pinopsida; order Cupressales; family Cupressaceae; genus Cryptomeria; species Cryptomeria japonica. Next base: position 225,201,833 of record NC_081409.1, read on the forward strand.
GGCCTCCGCTTGTCTAGGTCGCTCTATCGCAATATCTCTCTTAGTCTGTAGCCGAGTAATCTGTCGTTGTTGTGCCAAAACATGTGCCTGCAATTGTTGCATAGAGATCTGTAGAGCCCCAATCTGTGCATCATGTGGATGAGAAGGCACCCTAATCTAGATGGGCACCTGAGAGGAAGTCCCTGCTATAACTATCCCTATCCGAGGAGCCAATGGATGGAGAGCATCTAATCTCCTCCTTTGTGTAGCCTGCCTACCTCCCACCGCACCTCCCACCACACCTCCAACTACACCTGGCATGAGGCCACCACCTTTACCAACACCTCTACCACCACCACCCCCATCGTCCCCCTCATCATCCTTTCTATGCCTCTGTCCTCCCCAACCCTGTAGACTCTCATCCTCCTCATCATCAAAAGTTGGCATTGGCTCTGTTGGATCGGATAAACGGGAAACGACGTGAGCAATCCAATACGCTGAGTACTCCTTACTCATACCTGCGTCTACCACTCTGGCTCCATAATCCCAGATCTGGCTAGATAGACTCATATACTCGGCCACCACTGCAGCACTATCAATGGTAGGCCCACACTCGGGTACATCCTACTGACGATGAGCATATAAATAGGCTCCCTATGGTATCCCCTATTGTCGCCCATACTATTTGTAGACTCGACTTTTCAAAATCTCTCGATGATAAAGGGCGTTCGCTCGATCAAATACCTGGACATATATACATAGGGCATCTCTAGCCCATCCTTCGCCCATACCTCATAATCCATATACAACCTCCAGATGACCATGTCTATATCATCCAGAACTTACCGCCAGTACTCTAGTTTGCCCAGCTTTTGCTAGACAGCTACACCTGTATATCCATATACATAAGGATGACCAATTGGTTTGTCTCTATCTGCAAGCAGTCGTGTCACTGCTATATGCTCCCATGCCCACACCTATAGCAATGTAACCCCTACCGATAAACTCGTGTATCCCTGATACATGACCTAGTGTAGCTCCCTGTATAGGTGGGCCAACATACATGACCCCCACACAAACCTCCTACCATGTGTTACCATATCCTCTAGCACCAAACCCCATCCAACGGCCAGTCCCTTCGACCTACGATCGAGACATAAGAAACCACCAATAAAACCTACCAGTATATATGGTAGAGGAGCATAATTGTTTGTTATCTCCTGCCAAGGGATCTCGTAACAACAGATTTGTTTATCCTGAAAACACTTGATGCAGAGCCTCTGTACCACCCTCCTCGATCTTCTTATAGGGTAGCAAGTCTCCTACAACCAGAATCTACAGGATCCTATAGCAATCCTCAGGCGTCACCATCATCTCCCCTATCGCTAGATGGAAGGTGTTGGTGTCGCTATGCCACCTCTCTACCAAAGTTGTCAACAAACCCTGGTTAATGGTATCGGGGCATGTCCAAAAGAGATGATAATCCACATCTCTCAATAATACCTCTCTCTGCCTGTGTAAGTTGAGGGATCAGTCCCCATGGCTTTGTGAATCTCTCTCGAGATAGTAGAACACCTAGTTTAGTCTGCAAATCAAAATCATATCAGGAATCATATTAGCATCATATCGACAGAATTAGAAAAATGTTAGTGAATCATATCCATATCAGAGAGCATCATATCAACAAGAATCCATATCAAAGATAATCATATCCATATCAGAGAGCATCATATCAACAAGAATCCATATCAAAGAGAATCATATCAATAACATAGCAGGAAACTCAAAAAAATCAGAGAGTATCATATCGAGATTAAGCAACACCCTATTGGTAATCCATATCAGTATCCCATATCAGAACAACATATCGACGAAACATATCAGAACAACATATGGACAAAACATATCAGAACAACATATCGACGAAACATATCAGAACAATATATCAATGACACATATCAGAGACCAACATATCAGTGATTCATATCATGACTCATATCAGCATATCAAAACAATGACCCATATCTGTAATCTATATCGTGACTCATATCAATACACCATATTAGAGCAACATATCAGAATTTTTCACACCAAAGACCCATATTAGGCACAACCACTCAATTGGACCCATATCAACATCAAAACAATTTGCACAACACCCATTGCATCATATCTAAATTCATTCACAATAAAAAATCATCTCAAAAAACAAACATTTTACATTTTTCAGCCTTACACGCTAAAACATACCATAAATGTGCTAATTTGTCCTATATGCGCTAATCTTTCCAATCAATGTGCTAAAATACACGATCTATGCGCTAAACGGACACTATGCGCTAAATCGGACATCTAATGCGCTACATTAGGCGACCTAGGTGCTAAAAGGTCCTACGCACTAAAGTCTCAATTGAATGCGCTACTATGTTTTGCGTATGCACTATAACTCATCTATGCACTAACCTATCATTCCTATGCGCTAAATCCTAACCCTAGGTTGTACATGAGCTATTTTGCATTGCGTAAGCGCTAAATCCCTAGTTCTATGCGCAAAAACATAAAATCTGACCGTAAAAAATGAAAAATCATACAAAAAGACAAGGATTTTCAACACTTCTCGGTGGTCCATACGTGGCGGGTCTCCAATATCGCCTGACGCATTTGAAATGGTGAGAATGGTAGGGAATCAACATCATCGTCAGAGCTCCAAATGCATAAATCACAAGAAGCCAAGTGTAAAATGAATTTTCTTTTTCACTTTTTACCTTTTTAAGATTGTAAAAGGGAGGGTTAATAAGTGGGCATGTAATATTTTCCACTTTTTCGTTTATTAACCTTATCAACATCATTTTTTAGGAGATGAATCAAATTGTGCATAGCCGAAATTCAATATCGTCAACATTATCATATCCAAAACAAAAATTAAAAAAGTCAACACAATTTGAAAATTTTCGCTTTTTTTTTTTCAAAAAATCAAAAACCCTCAATTCATCTCCTGAGGGGGCATCATCATCATATCAATATCAATATTCATATCTGGTGCAACAAAATTAGAAATTTTGGCGACATATCAAGCGATTTTTCTTTGAATCAACATGTGCACACACGTCACTTCAAAGAGGGGCAAAATGTAGACTATAAACCTGACCACCTAATTAAATAAATATTTAATTTAATATTTATTTAATCCATCAAAACCACATTCCTTTATTAATTAAATTATATTTCATTAATTCATCTATTTGGTTAAATAAGTTATTCAATTTATTTAATTAAACCATCTAGCCACTTTCTAGCTTTTAATTAAATAAATCACTTTATTTAATTAAAACCCCTTCCCCCTTTAATTAAATTTTCATTAAAATTAAAATCTCCTTCCAATTTAAATAAATCAAAATTATTTAAATATCCCCCAAATTGCAAGTTGGCACCCACCTTTTTGGAATATCATTTTATTTCAAAAATAAATCAAAAAATACTTCCCACTTGCATTCTCCTAAAAAATTCACTTCCATGCCTAAACCCTCTTCTAGGCTCTTCTAGATTCTTCTAATCCTCCTAATTAGCCTAAACCAACTCTTGAACATTTGCACATTCCTAAACAAGGATCACTTCTCAAAACTGACTCTAAGTCTTTGAAATGCATTGAAGGCTTTATGTCCTCAACAAGTTAACCTTCAAAGTCTTCCTAACCATTAATGGTTAATCCAACCTCCACCCATGGTTAAAGACTTTCTCTCTAACTTAACCCTCATTTAAACCAAGGGTCTCATCAAGCACTCATGTCTTTGACCCTAGTTATCATATTAACCCTTGCACAAGAGTTTACCCTTTAGGTAAAATCTTTATCCATTAGTTAATCCTAATTAACCCTAACCACACACTCCTAGGGTGACCCCCATGCCTTCTCAGGCATTTAATGCCTCTTACATCTCCTCTCAAGCCACCTCTTGTTGACAATTATCACCATTTCATTGGTAAAAATTGTAAACATGGATTGAGTAATTTCAATCCTAGCCCTTGTTAAGATTTTCAATCTTAACCATCCATTTCCCTATTTTCTCTATAAATAGGACTCAATTTCTTCATTAACCATATTCACGTTTTTATGCATCTACACTATAGCCTAATTATATCAAGCATTTTTAGCCTCCCTTTGATCATAACATTTTAATCATTTAGGAGTATTTTAATATAGCATTTTAATCATAAATCATGTTAACATAGCTAATTAGTTTCATTATCATATCATCATCTTCATCATATCTTAGTAAGGATTATTAGATCTAGAATGCATTGCATATAGATCATTATCATTCACTATCACTCATTCTTGGAGTTGTCATTCCTAAGTCATTTGCTCAATGATCTGAGAGCAAAACATTGGCTTAAGGGATCCTATGAGATAGAGAACAATGAAACACATCTTGGGAAGTTAACTTGTTTATATTAGTTTAAGTTTAGTTAATCTTCATACTCAAAATTTTCATTGGTATGTTATCCTTTTTTTTATCTCAATTTTAGTATTTTGATCGCCATAAATCTCGCATACATATATAACCAGAGAAGGCAGAGAATTTGGTCTTAGTAGATGGTATGGTTCACTAATATTATATAATTTCATAACCATTCTATGAAATGGTTCATCCAATTTGAAAGAAGCAGAAACCATTTCCATATTCTTCTGATAAGAGAAACAATGTGCACGTTTCTTGGATGATTTTCTTGCAAAACATTTCACTTTTTTTGTTATACCAACTCTCTCCTAAAAATGCAAATTAAAGGTCAACTTTGTATGTTAGTTATAGAAGTAATTTCAAAATTCATCATGGGCATGAACCATTGGTTCCAACATGTCTGATTAGGCATTTTTACCCTTGCCATGCTCCTATTTTGCCTCCCTACTCAGTCGAATGCTCAAGGTCATACTATAGCGACATTGTCCCTTAAGCGCCATAAGTGCAAAAAATTGTCAAACTTTGATATGTTGTTTCTCAAAATCTGTGGCACTTGTGAATGACCTATTTGAACCTATAGGGTTGTGTGAGGATCATCTACAATAGTCTATCTCATATTTTCAAGATTTAGAGTTGTTTTCCTAGGGCAACGATTTTTCAGTTGACGCAAAAATTGTTAGATGCATTCAATGAAAAATTGCAACGAGGTCAAATTCTCGTTGTGTTCATCTTGGGTGTGAACTGTTGGTTCCAACACATTCGGTTAGGAATTTTTACCCTAGCCACACTCCTATTTTTCCTCCCAACTCGGTCAAATGTTCAAGGTCATATTGTAGCAACGTCATCCCTTAAGTGTCCTAAGTGCGAAAAATTGTCAAACTTTGACAGACTATTTCTCGAAATCCATGGAACTTGTGAATGATTTTTTTGAACCTATAAGGTCACATGAGGACCCTCTACAATATACTCTCTTGGAATTTCAAGATCAGAAGCAGTTTTCCTAGAGCAGCGATTTTTTCAGTTCATGCAAAAATCATCAAATGCATTCAATGAAAAGTTGTAATGGAGCCAAATTCTTGTTCTGTTCATCATGGGTGCGAACCGTTGCTTCCAACACATCCAATTAGCCATTTTTACCCTATCCATACTCCTATTTTTTCTCCCATGTTAGTCGAATGCTCAAGACCAGATCATAGCGGTGTCATCCTTTGAGCATCCTAAGTGCGAAAAATTATCAAACTTTGATAGGTTGTATCTTGGAATTAGTGGCACTTGTAAATGATCCATCTAAACCTATAGGGTCATGTGAGGATCATCTACAACAACCTATCTTGTATTTTCAAGATTCAGAGTGGCTATCCTAAGGCAACGATTTTTCAATTGATGCAAAAATCATCAAATGCATTCAATGAAAAGTGCCAACGAAGCCAAATTATTGTTATGTTCATCATGGGAGCGAATTGTTAGTTCTAACTCATCCAGTTAGGCATTTTTACCCTAGCCATGCTTTTGTTTTTCCTCCCAAGTCGGTTGAACACTCGGTGCCATATTGTAGCGACGTCTTCCCTTGAGCGCCCTAAGTGCAAAAAATTGTCAAACTTTAACAAGTTGTTTCTTGGAACTTGTGGTACTTGTGAATGATCAGTTTGAACCTATGGGTCATGTGAGGGCTATCTACAATAGGATATCTCATATTTTCAATATTTGGAGTAGTTTTCCTAGGATAGCGATTTTTCAATTGATGCAAAAACCTTCAAATGCATTCAATGAAAAATTGCAACGGGGCCAAATTCTTGTTGTGTTTGTCATGGGTGCAAACTGTTGGTTCCAATGCGTCCAGTTAGATATTTTTACCCTATCCATGCTCCTATTTTACCTCCCAATTCAGTTTAACGTTTAGGGCCATACTCTAGCGATGTCGTCCCTTGAGCGCCCTAACTGCGAAAAATTGTCAAACTTTGAATGGTTGTTTCTCAGAATCTGTGGCACTTGCAAATGATCCATTTAAACCTAACAGCTCATGTGAGGGCCCTCTATAATAGCCTCTCTCATATTTTCAAGTTTTGAAGTGGTTTTCCTAGGGCAATTTTTTTTCAATTGATACAAAAATCGTCAAATGCATTCAATGAAAAGTTGCAACAGAGCCAAATTCTCGTTATGTTTGTCGTGGGTGCGAACCATTGGTTCCAACACATCCAGTTAGGTTTTTTACCCTATCCATGCTCCTATGTTTCCTCCCAAGTTGGTCGAATGCTTAGGACCAGATTGTAGCGATGTCATCCCTTGAGCACCCTAAGTTCAAAAAATTGTCAAACTTTGACAGTTGTATCTCAGAATCTATGGCACTTGTGAATGATCTATTTGAACCTACAGGGTCACGTGAGGGTCGTTTATAATAGCTTATCTCATATTTCAATATTCTGAGCGGTTTTCCTAGGGCAATGATTTTTTAGTTGAAGCAAAAATCGTAAGATGCATTCAATGAAAAGTTGCAATGGGGTCAAATTATCATTTTGTTTGTCGTGGGCATGAACCGTCAATTCCAACATGTCTAGTAAAACGTTTTATCCTAGTAGGCATGCTCCTGTTTTGCCTCCCTACTTGGTCGAACACTGAGGATCATACCCTACCGGCACGCTAGTGAAACTTGGACAACCCTAATGAATGTAGGAAAACCAAGTAACAAAATAATAATGAGGATGAAAAGGATAAATATAGACTAACAAGCCTATATTAAGCGGTAATAAACCTAGGAGAACCCTAATGAATTTAGGGAACCATTAATGATCATAATCATCATTATTTGCATATATTTTAGAAACATAATTACCATTACACTTACATGTGACATCCATGAAGATACATAAGTGGGTCATACACATAAGATTTGTTAGTTTGTGCATCTTTTTCATCATAATCATCATGATTTGCATACATTGTGACACAATCGCCATTACAACTACATGTTATTTTGATTACCCATGTACTCACATACAAATACATTGTATATCATCAATACAACTACACCAATGTACTCATGTATAAATACATTGAATATCATCAATACAACTACACCAATGTACTCATGTATGAAGTGGATGGTGGTGGATTGAGGTAGGATGAAGTGGAAGATGGTGGATTGAGGAAGGATGGAGTGGATGGTGGGTTGAGATAGGATGAAGTGGATGGTGGTTTGAGATAGGATGAAGTGAATGGTGGTGGATATAGGTAGGATGAAGTGGCTAGTGGGTTGAGATGGGATGAAGTGGATGGTGTTGGATTGAGGTAGGATAGGGTTGATGGTGGGTTGAGATAGGATGAAGTGGATGGTGTTAGATAAAGGATTAGGATTGTGGATTATGTAATGAATTTGGGGATAATGAGATGGTGGGTTTGGATTATGAATGTAAGTGGTAGTGTTGTTATGAAAAGATAGAGGTTGGGAAAGGCTCATGGGAAAAGATGGAGGTATAGATGTTGCATATGAGGGATATGTGGGTGGAAGACATAATAGATTTCCCTTGTCAAAGGTGTGATAATGATTATGAGTGGATATGCATGGAGGAATGGTAGGGTAGCTAGGATGAACATTTAGATTTTGGTATCTAACACTTGGTACAAGCTTGCTAAGGATGAGAGCATCAAGGTTTTCAATTTCATACTCGTCTTGATCAACAAGACTCTCATCATCATCAAAATGGGATGAAATAGAAGAAAATGAAGGATGAACAAACTCATCATAATATAAGTGTGACATGATGATTAGTTGATGAGTTAGAGAGATGAAAGATGAAAATATATGACAGAGTAAAGCTCAAAATAGGATGAATGAAAAGCTTAGACTAGGATGGGGGACTGATTTTGAGGAATTTGAAAAGAGGATGAATTTTGGTGTTCATTTTTGGATGTTTGACATTTGGTTTGATTGATGTTTGGATTGATGGATTAGGAAGAAGGTAATGATGATGTGATTTTGATGGGAATGATGATGGAAGAAAAATGATGATTATAATGGTGAAAATTTGGATGATAATGGTGAATATGCTAGGACTAGGATAATGATCACGAAGATGCAAATTTGGGACTTTGATGGACAATAAGTTTGGACTTAAAATGGTTGATTTTTGACTTGTTCTTTGGTAAAATATAGTTTTGTGACACAAACACATCAAACACAAAAGCAATTGTCTTACTCAACTGAAGCGTGAGGGCCTAAATCTGCCCAAGTGTTGCAATTACTTGGTCAAAACATGAAGACAAATCAGACAACACATCTTGAGACTTGGAATATGGATACCACTTGTTGAATCCCCACTTGGATTTCTCCATCTACTGAAACAAGGTGGACAAAAAGAGATTTGAGTGACACTAGCTCCCCCACCATGACACGCACTTCTCGAGCACACCGAAATCTCATACTCTGAAGATCCAAAAGTATTGTGAACTGAGGGACATCTATCTCAACAATGAATAGTAACAATCAGGGCAACTTCGGAGGTCCGACCTCCTACACCAACAAGTATCAAAGGTTTTGGGCTACTAAAAACATAGGTTCATAGTGGGGGAACTTTCAAGGTAAATTTGGTGGCTATTCATGCAGCAACTAGCTCATTTAAGAGATATCCCAGCTTGTAGAACATAGGATTTTATGCATCTTCCACACAAGCACTAGGGGATTTTGACTTTCATCAAGACCACAAAGGTATTTGCATGTAGATATTGAGGGAAATTGTTGGTATAACGCAACTACACCAGTTGATTATGGCTTTTACCAAAATCATGAATATTTATATAGCGAACCAAAAGAAAGTACTGCTTGGGTCATTCCCTATCACGACCTTATTGGCTACTCGGGAGGCAGACCCTCTAAAACTAAAAAAATAAAATGGAGCATCGCTAACACTTTTCTCTTGCACCCAGGATCATGAAAGTTAGGGGAGAGGATAGTGTATGTTAGTAGTAAGTCCACTCTACATGCATAAGCATGCCAAACACGAAATACAAAGGCTCATTTCTTTATGAAATTGAAGTGCTTTCTAACTAAGAGAAAGCACATGATACATTTTAACACAAAAAGTATTTGCCAATGCAACCCTCTTTGGCGGCCCTACAACAAACAAATTAGAGTTTTGAGCTTTGGGGTCTTCAACGAGTGATGTAGTTGCACACACGTTAGCAAAACCCAATCAAACAACAAACATTAGCAGGTTAGTAATAGACTGAGAAAAATTAAATTTAAGAAAATGACAAAAAAAAACAAAAAAAAAACACAAACCATTCCTGCCACCTCACAAACCAATCCTGCTATTTCTATAAATTGAAAATGAAATGAAACAAACTTCTATTGAGGTGGAAATCCACCTGTATTCTCATGTTTTTGCCTGCAAGTGTCAAAAATCTACAATATAACACACTAAAATAACAAAAAAAATGTGAGATGGACCCATGAAGTGGGTCCCACTGAGCGTGCCAAAAATGCGTGAGTGAAAATATGTGCAAATAAAATGATTGAAGTACTAAATTAACAATCTAAGAAAAACACAAATCAATCAAACACTCAAGATAAGGATGCTTAAGAAGGGAAATTAATGAAGCATAATTGACAAAAACAATAAAAATGCAAACTCATTTTTTTCCTTTGATTTGATGGTCCTTCAATTTGATGTGTGCTCGATCTATGCTTCCAAGGGTGCTTGAATGTGCTCCCTGATGGTCAAATATGCAAAAAACTAAGCTAAACTAGATGCAAAGTGTATGGATGTGAGTAATTAAATTGTCATTACGATGGTATAAAAGCATGAAAGTGGATGCAAAAATGGATGTAAGATAAGGAATCAAAAGTTAATTATAACAATGTGAGAAATGAAAGTGGATGAATTGAGAATAAAAATGAGGGGATTAAATAGGCCAAGTTGGTAGAAGAAGAGTTGTGGAAATGAGACACTTGTCCTTGAGAAGGGAAAATGTCATGGATGGAAATGACAAGTGTCCTTGAGAAAGGAAAATATCATGGAAAAGAATGACAAGTGTCCTTGAGGACACATGCCTATTTGAGAGAGAGACACCCAAATAAGAAGATTCATTTCCAAATATTAGGATATTTTCAAATATTAGGATATTTCCAAATATTAGGATAATTAGGAATACACACATGTGGGGTGGAAAAGAGTTTGGAAGGAATAAAAGTATTCATTTCCAAATATTAGGATATTTAGGAATACACACATATGGGGTGGGAAAGAGGTTGGAAGGAATAAAAGGATTCATTTCCAAATATTAGGATATTTAGGAATACACATATATGGGGTGGAAAAGAGGTTGGAAGGAATAAAAGGATTCATTTCCAAATATTAGGATATTTAAGAATAAACATATGGGCTGGAAATGAGGTTGGAAAGGTTAACTAAAACCCAAGGTTAGTTAATGGGTTGACTTAGAGAAAGAGTTAGATGAGGGTTAAAGTTAGGAGACATGTGAGGAAATAGAATTAATTTAATTAATTAATTCCACAAGGGATATTAAGAGGAAAGGACAAAAATGAATTAAATAGTCAAACTATGCATTTGATTTATGTAATAGAAAAAGGGATCAAATTTTATTAATTGGTTGATTTATGATTGTCAATTAATTAATTAAAGGAGGACTATAGCATAATTAACAAAATTAATTAGCTAGAAGGAGGGAACGCTAATTAATTAAATAATGTGTAATTATTTAATTTAAGAGCATTTAGGATAGCTAAATTTAATTAATTAAACTAATCAAATTTAGGTGTCTACATAATGTAAACATAAACATAAAAAATTTATGATCATTATTTGAAATTAAATCCATGATAATAAATGATAAAAAATTAAGAGATAAGATAAAAATGATAAAAAATGAAGAGAAAATAAAGACCTACTACTCAAGTGTGCCTTAAGGGTCATTTCTTTGCTTAAGAGTATATAGTATTGCTTCGTGATTAACACTACTAATTGTCCATACTTCTTTTGTATTTGGTCTTGCATGATGCTTCAACAACTTGACATTTGTGGCTATAACAAGGTGCAAATATATGAGAATAGTTTTCTGTCTCTTGCAGTCTTCAAATGCAGGTGTGCCATTCTTTCTAATCACGTATGTTTGCAATAAAGTTCTTGCAACAACAATTGAACTTGTAGGATACATGAACCCATCATCATTTGTCATCAGTTGTGTTAGCTTATGCTTTCCGTCTACACATCATGCCAACTAGTAGTCTGACCTCTCTTCATTCCCTTGTGATGCAACAATTGCAAAAACATGTCCTAGATGTAGAAGATCTAAAAGACGGTCATACTCAATTGAACTTTTCATGTCATTATTTGACATGGATATTGTTTGAGATATAAGAGTTAGCTATTGTGGAACTCATGTATCCACCCACTCACTTGACTCACATTAATCCCAGACACACTAATAAATAGACCTCTAACAAAAACAAGTAAAATCTTGTGTCCAAATGGTCCATGTACTTGCATCTGAGCTGCGAAATGAATGTATCTGAAGAAGTTGAGAAAATACAACTTCAGAGATCCCAAGAGCACCTACAAGCAAAATACCTATCACAAGAGAATATTGAACACAAAAATACAATAATGGCTCTGAAGAAAAAGATTATCATTCAGAGAGGGGAAAAAAAAAATAATACAATCCTTATAAAAGGAGAATATGAAACCCTAAAGATGTGCAAACCTAAAGAAACCCTAAAGGGATAAGTGTATTTAATAATTAGAATAATTATTTAATACCTACCATATTATTAAATGTCTATGTTTAGCTTAAGCGTAGAGTATAATAGACTAATAATTAAATAAATAATTATTAGCTAATACAAGATAACTCTAAAACCCCCCCTTAAGATGAACTTAGGCAGTAGCTAAAAAAAAACTAAACATGTATGAAAGCAAAAATGCAAGTACATGAAGAAGGCAAATTTGGGTCTCAACAACAAGGCCAGATGAGGTACCCAATCACAACAAAATCTCTATGAACCAAAGAAATAGAGAAAACCACATGGGAAAAAATTATAGTCCAAAAAGAGATCGGAAAAGCATGCTATTAAAAAAACATGAAGGAAGGAAGACCTCAATGAGACCCCCCAAGGACAACTTCCTTCACCCCAAGCATAGAGCGCAACTTAAGATGGCGCGGAGATGCAAAAGGTTTAGTGAAGATGTCAACAACCTGCTCTTATGAAGGAATGTACTCCAAGTTGAGAAAGCCATCCTGAATCAACTGTCTAATGAAGTGCATGTGAAGATCAATATATTTAGTCCTTTGGTGCTCTACTGGATTGCGGGAAATGTGAACGGCACTCTAATTGTCACACCAAAGAATAGTGGGACTATCAGGAGGGAACCCAAACTCAACCATCAATCATCAAAGCCATAAAATCTCCTGACTAGCTAACACCGTTGCTCAGTACTCAGCCTTTGTATATGATAATGCAATAGCAGATTGCTTCTTGCAAGACCATGTGATAGGACCAGAACCAAGGCCAAACAAAAATCTAGAAGTAGACTTCTGATCATGAGCATCACTAGCCCAATCTGAGTCAGTGAAGCCAACAATATGAGGGGATCCTGAAGTATAGTGAATGCCAAACTGTGTAGTGCCCTGAATGTACCTCAAAATACATTTGTTAGCTTGCCAATGGCTCTCATGAGGATCATGGGAGAACCTATAGACAATACCAACCACAAAGGAAAGATCCGGATGAGTATGTGTCAGGTACAACAAACTACCAACCAACTAACTGTATAAGGTAGGATCCACGAAAGGTGTAGAACAAGTGGCAGACAAAAAAACACCTGACTAAAATGGTGTGGGTGCAAGCTTGCAAGCAAGCATGTCAAATATGTGAAGCATATCAAGAGCATACTTATGTTGAAGTATGGAAATCCCATCGGAAGACTGAATAACCTATAGGCCCAAAAAATAGTGCAGAAGGCTAAGGTCTGTCATCTCAAACTACTCCATCAAGTCTCTCTGAATATCTTGAATTAAGGAGGACAAGATACCGGTAATGATAAGATCATTAACATAGAGCACACAAATAACTATATCATCCCCCTGAAGTTGAATATATAGTGTAGGATCAAAATGATAACATGTGAAGAGTGTGGAGAGAAAGAAAGTGTCCATCTTCTCATATTAGGCCCGAGGACCCTATTTGAGACCATATAATGAACGTCGAAGTCTGCAAACCAAAGAGAAATCCTACACGAATCCCTAAGGTTGGTCCATATAGATCTCCTCATGAATGTCTCCATGCAAGAATGCACTCTTCGCATCCATCTAAAAAACTATCCATCCCTGTGAAGCTACAAGTGTAAGTACAAAGCGAATAGAATTCATCTTGGCGACAGGAGCAAAGCTCTCGGAGTAATCAATACCTTCCACCTGAGAAAACTCATTCGCAATAAGACAAGCCTTATACTTATTAATAGAACCATCTACAACATACTTGGTATGGTACACCCACTTGCACCAAACCAAATTTATTCCTTTCGGAAGAGTACAAAGATCCCAAGTATGATTCTTCATCAAAGAAGAATACTCCTCATCCATGGCCCTATCCCACTCTGGGTGACATGTCACCTCTGAAAATTTATAAGGATCATCCGAAATGGCATGACTCAGAAGACTAGAACCAAATGTTTGTGCACGAGTACGAGGAGTGTCTGAAGGATCACCTGCCATAGAACTAGCAACATCAACTGTAAACCAGGCCCACTTGGGCAAAGGCTGAGCTGCGGGTGGTGGTGGTGGTGGGGATGGTGGACCATCATTTGTATCATCCTTAAAGAATAAGGAATCCTCAAAAGATGAAGAGGGAGGAGGAGGAAGTGAGGGAGAAGCTGGTGATGGAGAATCCATCTGAGGAAGGCGCTCATCAAACTAGACATCCCACCTAAACAAGACCTCTCTAGATTCAGGATAAAAAAACTTGTACACCTTAACATCCTCACAGTAGCCAACAAATATGAGTGGTCGACTCTTCCTCTCCATGGCTTTCCTTTGAGCATATGGAATAAATGCCCAAGCCTCACTACCAAAAACTCAGAATGATGAAACATCAGGTTTGACCTGGGACCAAGCCTCCTCAGGAGTCATCTGGTGCAATGCCTTATGAGGCATTCGATTTTGAATATAAGTGGCACAATTAACAACCTCAACCCAAAAAGCAGGCTGCATAGAATGTGACTAAAGCATACAATTGGCCATCTCTTGTAGTGTTATGTTCTTTCTCTCAACAACTCCATTCTGCTGAGGAGTGTGAGAAACTGATAACTCATGTTGCAAACCATGCTCAGTGTAGAAATCTGTAAAAGCCTAATTCACATATTCTCTCCCATTATTTGTGTGTATCCTTCTGATAGAAAGACCAGACTGCTTCTTTACGACTCAAAATGAATCAAAGATATTAGACTTGTACTTAAGAAAGTACACCCATGTACGTCTGGAGAAGTCATAAATGAATGTGAGCATATACTTGGACCCTAAAAAATATGGAGTTGGAAATGACATAAGATCACTGGGTATAAATCCAAGGGTACCTTAGCACGTGTGGCTCTGCCTATAGGAAAAGGATCTCGATGATGCTTGCCAAGTGCACAACCTCGACATACACCATAAGTACATGATATCTGAGGGAGTCCCATCACAAGTGCCTATGTGTTCATCTGTTATAAGTATCTATAATTGACATGGCCAAAATGTTCATGCCAAAGTCTACTCACTGAATCTGCATGTGCTACAAGAGAAACACCTAAACCATCTAGACTCTCAAAGCCATCAAACCAGTATAACCGAGAATCATGATCAACACTGCCAATAGCCACAACCAAATCAGGATCGTGGAGCTCTCTAATAACCAAATCATGTGGTGAAAACTCAATTGTTTTACTAGAGCCAGAATGACAAATCTGATAAATAGAGAGGAGGTTCGTCGAAATGTCAGGAACCAAAAGAACATCCTGAAAACAACCACTTGTCAGTGGAACAAAACTTGAACCTGAAACTAAAAGTTTTGCTGAGTAACCAAGTGCAATCTATAAAGTATCATTGTGAACAAGTGAGGTAACAAGTTATTGTGAGTGTGTCATGCGGTGAGAAGCCCATGAATCAATAATCCAAGTGGATGCAGAAGTAATAGCTCGTGCAGAAAGAGCGTGCCCTTTCCTTATAGAAGAGGAAGATGGAGGTCGAGAAGAAGAAATATGATGTTGTTGCATGGCTTCTTCCAAAGCCTCTAATCGTTTCCAACACCGGGAAGCTGGATGTCCTTTCTTGTCACAAAAACTGCAAAGTTCATCTAATTTCTTCTTAGTCTTGGAGGAAGACTCACTAGACTTAGAAGATTTCTCTTGTTTGGGATAGAACTTTGGTTTATAATCAGAATTAGGTGGTGGCTTGGAGGAACTCTCACTACCAATTGAATCCTTCTTAGGCTTTGGTTTCTGCTTCTTGTTCTCTTTAGATGTCCGAGCAACCAATGCTTTGTTCTTTGATATCGTGAGAGTGTCCAGCTGAGATAGGTGAGCCTGCTCAAGAGTCACGCGATCACATAACACATCAAAAGTAGGCATGGTGAAGTGTGTACCCAAGGCATCCATAGTAGAATAAATTGTGGAAGCAAATATTTGATAGGGACCTCAAAGTTTAGAGAGAATCATGTAGATACACTCTGTGTCTGTCTTATTTATACCACAACTATGGAGGATAAATCTATTGGTTTTAAACTTCTTCAAAAAGTCCTCAATGTGAGGAAAGGACTTAGGTAACAAGGAAGAGAGCTATGTCTTAATCTGTAATGCTCTGAACTCATTGATAGTACCAAAGAGAGTATCAAATTTGGACCACGTAGCCCGAGGAGTGAGCAAACCATCAAGGTGAAAAAGCAAGTTGTATGAAACATGTAAGGAGATGACACCCATAGCCTCATCCATCTTATTCCTATGTTGAATAATCTCAAAAGGATGTTGCAACTGAGGCTGATCCACATCCAAATAGGACCACAACCCTCGTGATCTGAGAATCCTCGTTATACGAGCTTTCCAAAGGTGATAGTTCTAGGATGTAAGAAGCTCAACTGAAGAATCTGTCATGTGTACCTAGACCTGCTCTTGATTTTTTTAATTAAGTGATCTTTCAGACTAGACAGAGGATGCAGAAGGGGTTTTTTTTCAAATTTTAGGTGTTATGATTTTCTGAAGTAAATTATAGGAAGTAGTAAAATAACACCCCCCACAAGATGAAAAACCAAACCCCAGTACAATATGAGAGCTAGAAAGAAAGGAAAGAGAAAAAATAAGATTCAGATAAATATATTGTGTACCTGGTAATATTTTTAGAATAATTAATCCCAAATCTTAATAGATCTCTCCAAGACCTTTCCGACGCCTATTCGTTTGTCGAAAACAGAGTCTGTTTGCCCAAGTTATGGCTCCCGGAGTGCAAAAAAGAGCTCTGACTTTGATGGTAAAAAAACAATTACAAAATGAAAAAATCATAAAATCTCACCTCCATATCTGAATAGAGCTCAAAAAAATATTTCCGGCGATATAATATTTTTCAAAAATCGACTCTGTTTGCCCAAGTTATGGCAAAAAAAACAATAGCCTATCAAAAAACCCTTTAAAGAAAAAAAGGCCCCCCTATTGGTGGTAGGGAGGTGCAGTTTGGGCTGAGCGGTAGTGGTTGGAAATGATCAGGTTGAGCAGCGGCGGTAGCCAAGCAAAGCAGCAACTAGTGGCGGTCGGGGGGGTCCTGGGCGACGGCTTCGAGAGGCAAGCGGTAGTTGTTAGCGGTAGCCGACGATGAAGCCACCACAATCTGATGGTCGGGAGTTACCATGAGGGATGGCCTCGATGATTAACAGACCATCGGCGGTCAACGGTGAGGGTTCCAGCCTAGGCAAGCCATTAAACTGCCCAAAAATTTATTTTTATTTTTTTTCAAAAAATGTGCCCTTGAAGGGCCAAAATAAAATTAAAATTCTCATAGCCAAAGTTGTCCAAATTGGACAAATTATATATGAAAATGGGGGTTTTTGGGTGTTCTGAGCTCAACAGTGAGGATTGTTTGAGCTCAAAATGAACATAAATAAAGAAGCACCCCATATCCAAAGTAAAACTCTAAAAAAAGCAGAAAACCTTACCTCCAAAAAAAATCTTCTAAAAAATCAAGAACAAGTAGCAGTAGATGTAGGCTCTGATACCATGAAGAAGTTGAGAAAATACAACTTCAAAGATCCCAAGACCACCTGCAAGCAAAATACATGTCACGAAAGAAGATTGGAGACAAAAACACAATAATGACTTTGAAGAAAAAGATTATCATTGAGAGAGGGAATAAAAAAGAAAAATACATTACAATCCTTGTAGTCACATAAATCTTTCCATCTTAATTAAATGAATATTTGTTATTTATTTGATTAATAATCCTACTGGCCAATAGTTAATTAAATTAGCATTTAATTAATTCATCTTCAAACATTCTCCTATTAATTAAATAAATTATTCAATTTATTTTAACTAATTCATTAAACTAAATTCACAATCAATTAAATGAATAAATCCTATTTATTTCATTTAATCCCCTTTCTTCTTTTAAATAGATTAAATAAAACATTTATTTAAATCATTAAATTCCCCCCACTTGCATTCTCCTAAAAATGCAACTTGCACCTATTTGTTGAAATAAGTGAATTTTATTTTAATAAAAATCATATTTTCCCTCACTCACCAAACCCACTTGCAATCCTAATCCCCTTCTAGATTCTTCTAACCCCTTTCTAATTAGCCTAATCTATCCCCTAATTATTGTCACATTCCTAGGCAACTTGGAGTCACTTCTCAGAGACTTCAAAGTCTTTGAAAAGCATTAAATGCTTTATGTGTTCAACAAGCTAACCTCTAAAGTCTTCTAAACCACTAATGGCTCTTACATGACCCTTTATGGTTAAATCCACTTGCACCCATGGTTAGGGACTTTGACCCCTAAACTCAACCCTCATGTGACCCATGTGTCTCCCCAAGTATTTATTGCTTTGACCATGGTTATCCTCACTAACTCTTGCACAAGAGTTTATCCATTGGATAAAAGCATTATTCCTTGAATAATAAATTTATCCATTCAACTCAACCTTAACCTTAACCTTACCTCCCAAGTTAACCCTCAAGTCATGTCAAGTATTTAATGCTTATTCCCTCTCCCCTCAACCCATTTCATGTTGACACTTGTCATCCTGGGATTGGGTTGAAATTCCTCACATGGATCATAAATCATTCAATCCTGACCCTTGTTGAGATTACTCAATCTCAACCATTCATTACTCCATTTTTCCTATAAATAAAGCCCATTTCTTCATAATCCAGATCCTGAAAAACTTGTATGCATTTACATTATAGTCATTTTTAGAGAATTTAGTATAAATCATCAATATACTATTATTTTGGATTAAAATAAATCATTTTCATTCCATATCATCTAATATTAGCTTTTTGTTTACACTTGCATTGCATAAGTAAATCACTTTTCATCTTGAACCTCCATAAGACATCCATAGTGCAAAAAGCTACTGAGAGCTACACTTATTTGGAATTTGGAGAGGAGAGGAACAAGGAAGGAGAAGCTACCAACATGGTAGAGAGCCTATGAAGATGTTTAGTTACATTTTGTAGATTCATTAAGCTTTTTATTTGTTTTGTAGTGTCTTTCTTGATATGCTTGCTTAGGATAGTGTTTTCCATGTGATTTCTAACACTAACAAATTGGTTTCTTGTTGTTTGTGTTTGGTTATCATAACTAATACTTCCATTTTGCAGAGCATCATTTGGTGAACCCGACGTGAATCCAACACCAAAGTTTTTAAAACTACTAACAATTTTCTTGATTTTAATTGCCACACAGGTTGCGCTTTGGCGCTTTTGAACACGCTTTAGCGCTTACGAAAGTTTGTGCTTTAGCGCTTTTGTTCACCAGAATAGCGCTATTGTTTGTATTCTAGCGCTTTTGCACTTAGAGTAGCATCGTTGTCAGAATTTTAGCGCTTTTGACCTCCCTGTTTGACAGAATTTATTTCTGTCAGACAGAATATTTTAGCGCATTTGTAATAAGTTTAGCGCGTCTATAATTAGTTTAGCGCATCTATCAACTATTTAATGCTTTCGTGTTAAATAGCACTTATGTGTTTACACAAAGTGGCGCTATTATAACAGAGAGTTGTAAAATTTATACTTTGTAACCGAAAATGATAAGTTAGGCTTGTGGAAGCCCACCTAGACTGCATATCATTTTTTAACCTGTTTGATTGTTTGTGCAGGGTGAAGGACTTTAGAGTAGAAAGTAGTTAAGTTTATTTCTTTAACTTTTTTTTTCAAAGTTGGATAAAATAAATTCATCTTCTTTTTAGCTTAAAAATTGAACTTCACACTTTATTTTTGGGTTCTTAAAAAGAAACACAACTTTTATTTGGCCTTAAAAACGAACTTCATTTGTCCAAATTAAAAAGAACAACAAACTCAAATCCCACAAATTTGCTTTCATTGCAAATTTAGGATTCACTTATATTTGGTGCTTAAAACAAGACAAACAAATCTCATTTCTTGCATCAAACTTAAGGAAATTCACAATCAACACTTCAATTTTTGTGCAAGTAAAAAGAACAATCAACTTGTCAAAGTTTTTTGTTTTTTTTAAAGCGATTTACTTCAAGCAAACATCCTTTTCATTCAGTTGACCAGGATTTTATTTTCCTAGTTTACTCAACATTTTGCCTTTGAAGTTAAAAAAAACACCATGATTGTTGGAGCAACATCTCCAAATAGTTAGATCATATTGCAATGATGAGCTAAAAAGAACAAGTGTCTTTTGTGTTTGGCACGCTTGTGCAAAAGTTTGTCGAGTGGTCCTACTTCTAACACACACTATCCTCTCCCTTGGCTTTCGTGGTCCTGGGTGTAAGAGAAAAGTGTTAGTAACACTCAAAGTTTATATTTTTAAGAGAGGTCTGCCAAGAGACGCATCACTCTTGGGAATGACCTTGCGCGGTAAATCCTTCGAGCCGCTATAGAAATCATGTGTGAGCAAAAGTTGTAGCCTTGGGTATAGTTGTTCCTATAGTGTAACTTGCCGTAAGGACAAATGGGCCCCACCACAAGTTACAAGGCTCTTAAGTGAGTCACTGTAGAATGAACTTATGTCCAAAGACATCGAAAATTACTAAGCACCTTTATGTAGTAGCCCACATGTTCTATTGATTGAGGATATTTGTGAGAAGTTCAGTGGAAGAGCATAGAAGGTTTTGCTCCCAAGATACTCACCATACATATTTCCTTAAGTAGAAACATAGCTTTTTGAAAGGCTACTTGTAGCTTGATAAAAGTGGTGACTCCCCCATCATAGGGACCATCTATTTGTTATGCTCATGCAAGACTTGGTATATCACATCTTTACCTGCCACAGTGGGATTCATAAGATATGTAGTACCAAAGTTGAAGAAATATCAAGATGTGGGTTGAAATTATCGCAACTAGCCATTTGACTTTAGGGATAAAGTGTGTTTGAGTGTCTTCATTTTGTGTCAAGATCAGTGATAAATTGAGCCGACTTTAGGATTTTTGTAAAAATATACTCAAAAACATTTGGAAAAGGGGTCAAAAAGTCCAAAGATTGGGTTGATTTAGACCCACACTTATTTGTGCCTTTTGAGGCAACATTCTTGTGTTTGTGTGCTTGCTTTGTTTTCTTGTCAAAGAACAATCAAAATCAATTCCAAAACAAGTATTCATCCAACACAAACATTTTCAAATACCAACAAAGATAAAAAACAAAGTGCAACAACAAAGTATCAAACTATATGACCATTCTTCACATTTTGAGAAAGAAAAATCTTCATCAACATATCAATTTGAAGAAAAGACCATTGAGCTCAAAGGTTTTCATCAAAAGCAGGAAATTCATCTATCTTAATAGACAAAGCTTTATCTTACATAGAACCTTCTTACGCCACATGAGTCTATATCTTCAAGGAAAATCCAATGAGTTTGATCAAGAGTCTTTAAACCACAGAGCTTTTACTCAATATAGAGCTTTGAGTTATCATAAAAAACAAGGGAGGCAAAATCAATCCTGCCTTCTTTCCAGACATTTGCATCACATATAACTCAACTAAGGAAGAACCACCAACCCCTGAAAGAGAAGAGGAAGAGTTTGTTCCTTTTGTAACACAGAGTTTATATTGAAGTTAACATTTCATCCATTCTCACATTCACCCATCATCAATCCATTCCAACTCTCGAAACATAAAGAGATCTTGTCCTAAGTTCTTCTTAGATATTGCTTAAATCAAACACAACACATCACTTTTTAGAGTGTCTCTACATCTAGGATAAACTCATCCTAAGAGGCATTTATACGCAAGTTAAAAATAGTCTATGAGTGAATCCTCTCATTACTAGGTAGTTGGGTTTGTAACACATCTCAAGCCTCTTTAAACCTTATCATATCAAACATTGTCAACCAAACACAACAAGCAATTCAAGGAAAAACTTTGGTAACATCTACCTTTAGTGCGAGAGATCCATATGAAAAACACTTCACCAAACATTAATCTTTCATTCCATCACCAACTCATCATCATTTTCACCAAACTTCAACAAAAACTTGTAAACAAAATGGCTCAAACTAGATCAAGGTTTAGACAACTGGAAATTGAAGAGGAAGAGGAGGAAAATCTCAATGAATTCCAAGAAGCCCTTGGAGGAAACCCAAATGATGAAAATCTCAGTTCTCCTACTCCTGCAGCAATAGAAAGGGCACAACACAACCCTCTCTTTAATCGACTTTTTGATGAAATACTCAGGAGCAACGTTGATGCTCACTTTTTAAGACTTGCCCAAGAGGGAGCCAAACTACCCTCTGATTTTGATATTGCACAAATAAGGCAAGCATTGGAACACCAGAGTCATAATGAGGATAGAAGAGGTCGAGATCCCATCAGATACAACCTTCATTAAGAAAATCCCCCACCTCCTCCTCCAAATGACATAGACATGTTGCGGCAACAAGTCAAGAATCTCGCCCAACAACTCCACAGTGGTGTGAAAAAAAACCAGTTTTCACTTAATGATATTTGTCCCTATCCCTTTGATAGGAATATACATATGCCACCTTTTCCACGAGGGTTTGAAACACCTAAGTTTGAAAAAGTACCGAGTAAAAGGAGATCCTCGCGATCACGTAAGAGAATTTCATTCAACTTGCCTAGAAGTGGCATATGAGGACACATACCTAATGTCACTCTTTCCTCAAAGTTTGGGAGGAACAACCACATCATGGTTTTCCCAACTAGTAAGTGACATTAGGACATTCAAAGAACTGGTCCATAAATTCCTTGCACATTACTCACATAACATTGAATGCGATATCACCATGGCCGATCTGTGTAACACTAAGCAAAAACCAGGAGAGCTATTTTCATTTTTCCTGCAATGATGGCGTCAAATGTCTAGCAGACATTCTCTTCAGTTACCTGAACAAGAACTAGTGGAAATATTTATTTCCAACTTGAACGAAGAAATGGAATTCCACCTAGACATGAAAGGCACAGAGTCCTTTAATGACATGATTACCAAGGGTTTAAAATGTGAACGGGCCCTCATAAAAAAGGGGCTTATCATAATATACAATAAACCAAAAGATGCCCCTCGCCCGCGCTTCAACAGTGATAAACCTAGCTTCTGGAATAAAAACAAAAACATCGTCAATGACGGGGTTGTAGATGCAAGGACTATCAAGAGTGCACAACGTGTGGTCCGATTTGTGGGGCAAAACCCCCCTCCTAAGAACAACATGGTTGCTCCCCCGCCAAATCAAGGACGCAATGTACTGCAAGAGGAACCAAGACAACGCCAGCAAAATTATAAACCAAAACATACATACACTCCCTTAGGGGAACCTATTGAAATAGTGTTACGTTAGTTGGTCTCTTCAAATCTGGTGACCTTACCAAAGACATCTAATTATGAACCTCAAGTCAAACCTCCATGATGGAGGGATAATGAACATTGTGAATTCCATCAAGGAAAAGGGCATAAAACAAGTAACTGTCATAGATTGAAAGATCTTGTTCAAGATCTTATTGACCGAGGTGAGATTGAAATTGAAGGACACGACCCAAAAACCACAAACAACGATCATCTTATGTTTAAGAATCCACTTCCATCACAAGATCAAAGGGGTCCTTCCACATCATGACGAAACACAGATACCAATGATTATACGCGAGCCGCTTATAATTACACTGTGAATCACCTATGTGATGTCGATGAACAAATTGCAACCATTACCATTAAAAAAAAAGCTCTATTTGCAATGTTGTTATGCGTTGTAGCAAGATCACCATTAAAGCAGCTCCACAAGGCACCCCTTCCATCCCAAAGCTATATAACCTTATGGAACAATTAGATAAAATGCCCGCACTTACATTTATCTTAGAGCTTTTGCGCTTATTCCCATCCCATAAAACAATCTTGGATCAAGCTCTCCAAGAGGCATCAATCCCTTCCAATCTAAACACAGATTAATTTCAAGCTATGGTTGGTAGTCTGAGGTCATCACGATGTCTCACTTTCTCGGAAAGTGACAATACATCCTTCCAGCAACCTCATAACGCCTCACTCCATATTGAAGGATTTATCAACCAACACAGAATCAAGCGAGTCTTGATTGATAATGGAGCAGGCCTAAATATATGTACATTACAATTAGTCACAACATTGGGATATGAAATTGAATTAGTAGATCCCCGCAAAAAGATAACCATAAAAGCTTATGATGATGCAGAGCGTTCATCCAAAGGAGCAGTTGTGTTACCAATCCGAGTGGGCCCAATGGTGAAGCACATCATAGGTCAAGTTCTGGACCTTCCTCTGCCATATAATTTGTTGTTAGGAAGACCTTGGATACATGCCATGCAAGCCATTCCATCCACCTACCACTAGTGTATCAAGTTTCCTTATAATGGTGTGGAAATTACAATCCTAGGTGATGCAAATCCCTTTGCATATTGTAACAATATCAACCATCAACTAGAGATTACCATTCCCAACAATAGAGAAGCTATCCCATCCACATCATATGTAAGTCCAACCCCTCTTTCCAGTTCAAACACCACTATACCCAAGCAAGAGAAGCTAAAGATGAAAATGGCGGAGGAAGGTCCTGGGGAGTACAATCTCAGCCAACTCTTTTGTGTTGGGAAACTACCCACTTCTCCTAGAACTCATGGTAAACCTCAAAGGTTACTTCAAACGCCACTGGTCAAGCCAGCATGCACTTTGATGCCTTTTATCCTTGGAAAGAGTCAAGAAGAAGAGACTAGAGATGAGGACTTAGCAGAATGGATTTATAAAGATCCTATCACCACGAACATCCCACAAGCTAAGCTTCCCATAGATCAATACGAAAAAGGCCTTCTCATTATGCAAAGAATGGGTTATGATGGTCAAAGTGCATTGGGACCTTGCAAGCAAGGACGACATGAGTCGCTGCAGCCGGAATTAAAGCCTAAAGATAACACTGGATTAGGCTTTCAAAAGGAGATTCTTCTTAAACTCAGATTCAAAGGAAAACTCAACAAACCTCTATATCAGCCTAAAACTCTAAAGAGGTCTCCTTTGATTATATCAACAGCACCAAGCATCATACCAGCTGCCCCACCGAGGCTAAAGATCCCAGCAATATCATCCACAACACCAATCATCCCACCAATTAAACCAACAACCCTATCACCAGCAACAATAACATCAATAACACCATTAGCAATATCAGAACCCACAACAGTATCGACAACACTGGCAATTCCATCAGAAGCAGCAGATTCAACAACGTTGATGCTACCTATATCAGATTCACTAATCCCAATAATCCTTCCTGCAACACCAACCATTTCATCTCCTAACGTACATCAACCGATCACACCTGCGGTATTTAACTCAAAGGATATCCAAGTTTGGTATAGTAATCGGATACTGGAAAGCGACTCAAAGACCGACTCACATGAGTGGGAATTTGATTCAGTACATCTCAATACTTCAGATGAGGAAGACGCATCACCCCCTCCACCTCACAAAGAAATCTTTGTTTATGGAGAAGTGCAGATTAAAACCTCTTGGGTTCCTAAACTGGAAACATCTTCCACAGACCCTACGTCACATCCTACGCCCAATTCTGACAGGGAAAGTACCATCAACGACCTTCACCACAAAATCTTAACCCTCACTAACACCTCTTATGAACTTAACCTGATCGATGAGGTAATGCCTATTAAACATCCTAAACTCATCAAATGGAACCAATCTAATCCCCCATGCCTCGACCATTTCCAAAATGATGAGGTGATCATTGACTTTTTGGAACTACGGGATAACATACCAAGTGGGGATCATAAAGCTAGATTCACCATTGAACTTAATAGTGCAGCATACTTTGGGGCGGATGCCAAACCTTTCAGCTGCAAAAATATAACAATAAAACATGGATCTTCCTATGAAAACCACACTGTGGCACTGTTTGATCCCACAAAAGTAAAAAGAAAGAGCGTATCCAAAGGTGAAAACCTCTTTGAGGCGCTCGAGGATGAAAGGTTTGACATTCTCCCCTCCAGTACACAGCAGGAAAGATCAACGATTCTCATTGAAGAAACAAAAGAATTCAACGTGGGGACTCCTGAAACTCCTCACCACATACATCTGGCATCTCTTTTAACTCCAGAGGAACAACCTAAGTTTGTCGAATTCTTCCAGAAGTGTTAGATCAATTTTGCATGGTCATATGCAGACATGTCTAGTCTTGATCCTAATTTAATCATGCATCACCTCACCGTAGCAGAATGAGCCAAACTTGTCAAATAGAAGCTTCGCAAGATGCACCCCTAGATTGTGGTACTAGTTAAAGCAGAACTTAAGAAACTCTTGGATGTTGGTTTTATTAGACCAATTGATTATGCAGATTGGATATCCAACACTGTGCCTCTCGGCAAACCCAATGGAGGCATATGTATCTGTACTAACTTCAGAGATCTAAACAAGGCATGTCCTAAAGATGACTTCCCCCTACCAAACATCAACATAATCGTAGACCTACCAATAAGACATGTCATGCTTTCTCTCATGGATGGCTTTTCAGGGTACAACTAGATAAAGATCGCACCAAAGGATCAACATAAGACGACCTTCACATGTCCATGGAGAACATACTGTTGGAATGTAATGCCTTTTGGTCTAAAGAATGCAAGGGCAACCTATCAAAGAGCAAAGACCACCATCTTTCATGATCTGATGCATACCATAATGGAAAATTGTGTTGATGACTTACTGGAAAAATCACTAACTAGAGAAGGTCATCTAGAAATATTAGATATAATCTTTGATAGACTGGAACAATATCATGTTCGACTCAACCCAAAGAAATGTGTCTTTGGAGTAACCTTAGGGAAGCTTCTAGGATACATTGTCTCAAGCAAAGGCATTGAGGTCGACCCGACAAAGGTCAAAGCAATCATGGACATGCCACCTCCAAAGAACATCAGTCAGCTAAGGACATTACAAGGGCGGCCACAATCCATCTAAAGATTCATTGCACAACTAGCGGATAAGTGTCACTCCTTTACGCACTTATTACATAAAAACATCTGCTTTCAATGGGATACCAGATGCCAGCAAGCATTCCAGATGCTTAAAAACTATCTCATGAATACACCATTGTTGATCCCACCAGATCTGAGTAAGCCTCTATTGCTCTATATTTCCACAACAAATACATCATTGGGAGTGTTATTGGCTCAACATAATGCAGAAGGGAAAGAGTGTGCTATTTACTACATCTCTCGCACATTGGTTGGCTATGAACTCAATTACACACCTATTGAGCAAGCTTGCCTAACAGTAATCTTGGTAGCCACTAAACTGAGGCACTATTTGTTAACATATAAAGTACAACTCATTGCAAAGATTGATCCACTAAAGTACTTGTAGACGTATAAAAATGACCATATTCCTAAATGAATATTTTATGTTCATTTCTCTATTTAATTAAATCCAATTTAATTAAATTATCCACATTCCTCTATTTAATTAAGTAAATTACTCAATTAAATTCACTATACCATTTAATAGGATAAATTCATTTTATTCAATTAAAGCCCCTATTCACTTTTTAATTAAATTCAAATTTTATTAAAATGGTTATCCTAAATTAAATAAATCTAATTTATTTAATTGCAACCAAATTGAATTAAATTCAATTAAAACCTATTTTCCCTCACCCACTTGCAAAATCCTACACCTCCCACTTGCATCCTAACCCTCTTTCTAACCTCTTCTAGATTCTTTTAATCCTAATTAATTAACCCAAGCCCATCCATTATCCCTTTCCCCTAAATTTGAGGAGGTCACTTCTCAAATTTGGAGCAAAGTCTTCAAAATGCATTAAAGCCTTTATCTGAATGCCCCCAAATTTGGAAGGACTCTTACAAAGTTATCCCCAAAGTCTTCATAACCATTAATGGTTAACTCAAACCCTCTTATATGGTTAAAGAATTTCCATAAACTCAACCTCCATCTAACCCAAGGGTCTCATCAAGCATTTATTGCTTTGACCATGGTTATCCTTAAACCTTTGCACAAGAGTTTATCCTTTGGGTAAAAGCTTTATCCAATGGATAACCTTAACCTGACCTTAACCCTTAAACCCTAGGGTAACCATGAGGTCTTCTCAAGCATTTAATGCTTCTTACACCTCCTCTCAACCAACCTTATGTTGACAATTGTCACCATTTCATTGGTGCCAATTGCAAGCATGGATTCCCAACTTTCAAACTTGGCCCTCGATTATCTCTTTCAATCTTGGTCATCCATCGCTTTGTTTTTGCTATAAATTGAGCTCTCATTCCTCCATTTTTCATATATCCAAGTCTTTAGCATCTCACTTATACTCAAATCCATTCAAGCTTTCATATTTTATATGCTCATCATTTAGCTTCTCTTTTAAATCAGGAATTAATCTAAATATGCTAATTTAGAGTATGTTCCTTATCATATAGCTTAAATCATGAACTACTATAGCATGCTAGGATAGTTTTGTTTACTAACCTTGTCATCTCATAGCTAGTTTATTGCATTTGTAGCATCATGCATAGCTTAGGATGAATCCCATATTAAAATCAACAAAAGCATCCCTCATTCTTGCATTTGCCATCCCTAAACCATTTTTCTCAGTGATCTGAGCACAAAAACATTGGTTCGAGGGACCGTGCAAGATAGAGAACCATGGAACCATCCTTGGGAAGCTGAGCCATGCTTCATGACTCCGTAGCTTGCACTAAGAAGTCCTGTGGGTGTGTGAGCAAGGCTCCATAGAGCTCAGTTTTTCACATATTGAGTTCTATCAGCCCACTTTTCCCGCATACATTTCTGGCACCCACCGTGGGGCATTACCCCATACATCAAATCAGTTTTGAAATATAACCACTTTTTTCAGGTTTGCGGAAAACGAGAATCAGTGCGTGGGAATCATTCCCTAGCGCATCTGGTCAACAGCCTAGCGCATCTAGTTCACTATTCAACGCGTTGGGTCCATCATCTAGCACGTAAAGTCTATGTATTAGCGCATCAGAATACTAAACTTTTCCTATAGGTCTCGACGTGGGAGAAAAACATAACAGCGCTTCTGGAACACAGAGTAGCGCATCCCGAAAATAGTGTAGCGTGTCACCACTTTATTTTAGCGCATCACAAATATTTTGTAGCATGTACAGTTTGTTCTGTAGCACATCGAAAATAGACAGAAATCAAAATTTTAAAATCTGTAACCAGGAGTTAAAAAAAAGTAGACTTTTTTAAGTCCACCAGCCATCTAACATTTTCCACTTGTTTTCTTCCAGGATTCTAACAAATCTGTTGCAGATGGGAGCTTAAATTTTAAAAATATTAAGATAGTTAGGATTTTCACTAACTTAGTTACGTTAGTTTAAAATTTTGAACTTCTTCTATTCTTAAAAATTGAACTCACTTGTTTCCTTTGGGCTATAAAAAGAACCACAAGTCTGAACATTTCTTGCTTTCATAGGAGAAAGCCTATTTTTGGGCTTTAAAAAGAACTAGACAAAACCTTCCTTTTTTGCAAAAGTAGCTATAAAAAGAACCTCACCATCCTTTGGTGTATAAAAAGATTCATCTTCAATTTTTTTTGCAAAGGAAAGAACCTCACCTAAAAATTTTGTTGCAATCAAAGAGGGAAGTTATTCCCCTTTTGTTTACCGATTTTTCTTTTGTTGACCAAATCGAACCTTTTGCTTCGTTGACTCGATTATTTCCTTAGATTAAATAATCACTGATTTGGGGAAATAAAATTAACACCATGCTTTTTTTGGAGCAACATCTCCCAATAGAGGTTAGCAAATCATTTATCTTGAAAGGCTAAAAAGAAAAATTGTTTATCTTGTCTCAAAAGTGGAAGGAATATGTTGTCCCCTTAACTGGGTGATCAAAAATCCAGACCACTCTTAAAAGCTTTCTTTACTTCAAGCAAATAAAATCTTTTAGCAGACCCGCCTTCCCGAGGAGTTGGAATCAACTCTTAAAGCTATTTATGGCCGGTGTAAAGGGAACGACCTAAGTGGGAAACGACTTTGACACCAAGTGTTCCAACCCACTATAATCAAAAGTGGAGAGTGACGAAAGTCTTTTTCAATAGTTGCGCACAACGATTAGCCTTCCCCCAGTATCCTCGAGATATGTAAAGCCTTTGTTCTAAAGGTTGGGAAGCCTCCTGAGGGAGTTTATCACTGACGGTCGAACAGGAAGCCTGATTACAAACCATAGAAATAGAGACCTTGAACCGAGTCAGTAACCAGACATTTATAACATCATAGTGCAAGAGTGGGGAAGAATCCACCTCCAAGATCACTCACCATATATCTCCCAAGATAACTACTCAATTGTGAAGCAATTCACTTTGAATTAATTTCTGGCAAAAGGCAAAAAAATGGGTGCCTCTAGGGGGTGACACGACTGTTTGAGCTGACGGAGTATCAAGACTAGTGGGCTATGATGTTATTTATGACCTTTGAATAAATAATCTTTCTGAAGTGAATTATTCATATCCAAACCTGTTAAAACATTGAGGATTTGAACACATCCTCAAAGAACATACATTTTTTGTTAGATTAGGCAAAATGGTTGTCTTCTTTATGTTGTGCTTGCATTTACTACTTCGGAAAATCATCCATCAAGACTGAAAAACTCACAATCAAATCCAAAAATTACAAAGAAACCAACCAAAGAAAAAATCAGGGCATTTTAGCGCGTACGAACAACTCTTTAGCACGTGGGGTACTTCTGTTAGTGCATCCAAGCATCAAGTTAACGCGTCTGATCAAAACAGTAGCGTTTTATCCAAATTCAAAAACAGTGTTAAACAAATAGTGCATCAGGAAAACAGCCTAGCACGTTGAAGCATCAACTTAGCGCGTGGAAGTCAAACTTTAGCGCGTAGGGTTCAAAAGTTAGTGCGTCACTGACCCATACTAGCGCATAGCTTTTCAAAACAGACAGAAAACAAAATTTTAATAGTCAAAACTTTAGCACGTGGTTGGGGGAAGCCTAGCGTGTGTGGTTGTTCTTTTAGCGCATAAAGTAAATTTAGCAGTGCATCTTGTCTCTGTTTTAGTGCGTGACCAAAAACAAAAGGATAGGGGGAAAAACAGTGAGGAATTTTAAAAAATTTGAAAACATCTTCAGGAGCCTCTTTTCATCAACATCATTTTTCATCAAAGCAGAGTAGCGAAAACAAAGCTTTAAAAGCTATTTCTTGAGCAAAGTTTGTGTCAAAACAAATGTTGTAAAAATCCGAAACTGATCGCGCGATAAAACATATCTATCCTATCAAAATCCGGAAACCGCATCACAAGTATCAAAAGAATCCTTTACCATCTCACGGATTTCATCTCAAAAACACTTGTTTAAAAACCTCAGGTTGTCAAATCAAGTTTCCATATTGGGAGACTTTATCCATATCATTTGATACACTTTGTCGTGAAGGGGCATCTAAACCTTCACTTTGATAGAGTAAAACTTGAATTTTCAAAACAAGATCAACTAAATCCAAAACAAATCGAAGGAAACCATTGATCACTTATGCATGACTAATCCCCATATTCTGAGAAGAAAGAATCTTTATCGTAACATCACATTGAAGAAACAACAACCTAGTTTTTCCAAATTCATCAAGAGAAACAAGTTTTTATACATCAATCGTCAACTCTTCAAATCTCATTGAGTATTCCTTTTGTTGGCATATGGACACTCCAATGAGACATTGTGTGTGATTGAAGGTTTTGTCATTGATGGCAACGTTGCAATCCTATGGCACTGGCAAAGCATTACTCAAGCAACCTTGCAATCCTATGGCACTGGCAAAGCATTACTCAGGCAACCTTGCAATCCTATGGCACTGGCAAAGCATTACTCAGGCAACCTTGCAATCCTATGGCATCGGCAAAGCATTACTCAGGCAACCTTACAATCCTATGGCACCGGCAAAGCATTACTCAAGCAACCTTGCAATCCTATGGCACCGGCAAAGCATTACTCAGGCAACCTTGCAATCCTATGGCACCGGCAAGACATTATACCGGTAAAGCATTACTCAAACAAAACAATGCACTGACATCAACAAAATCAATCTACATCGGCACTAGCACAGAAGGAAATATGTATACCAGCACAGAGGCCGACATGATTTTTGATATGTAATATTTTGTTTATCATTGTAAGCCGACTTGGCAAATTGTAAAATGACTCTTGTATATAAAAGAGATCATTGTAGACATTTGTAGGATATGGATAGGAAGCATAAATAAATTATAAGGCAGGCCTAATGTGCGAATTGTAGATCAAGGGTATATGTAAAGAACAGAGCAAGAACCGGTACTGAATCTGGCATTGAAGATGCTATTGTAAAGCAGTACAGATTATTGGATTTGCATAATCCTCATTGTAAGTCAGTGTGACTTCTTATTGAGCAGTGAGCTCTAGGCAGTTGGTCTTCCTGCATGTGCAAGCCCCTATTGTAAGTAATATTCTCTTATTGGCCAGTAAGTGAATATTGTGGGTCACAAATCCCATTGAGGTTTTTCCCACACTGGGTTTCCTCGTTAAACATCTTGTGTTATTGTGTTCTTTTCATGTGGATGTTTTTTATTTTGTTATTTGCATTAATTCTTGCATACCGGTATACTGTTACTTTATATTCTGCATATTTAGTTTTAAGAAAATTACATTACCAGTCAGATACTGATTCACCCCCCCCCCCCTCTCAGTATCTGTGGGAACCCTAACAATTGGTATCAGAGCTTAGTCCTCTATTTTCAGAAGCCTAACAGCTTGAGGAAGATCTTGACACCGGTAAAGATGGAAAATCTGATGAAGCAACTTGAAGGAGCTCTTACTGACTATGATGCAGAGAAGTTGAAAAATATCAAATTAGAAGATGATTTAAAAATAGCTCAGGACATTATTTAGGCACTTCAAGAAAATCTTACTGTTACAAGAAACAAGAGAAGAGAGCTTTGTGAAAAATTGCAAAATGAAAATGATGAAAGGAATCACTAAATGATATGATAAACAAATTGAAACAAGAGATCATGACAACAAAAAATGAAATGCAGGATATGACTATGAGATTCTGCAAACACATTGAGGACAGAAAGAAGAATGAAGAAGAATTGACCAGAAGACTAAGTGATGTAGCAAATGAGAACACAAGACTTAGCTATGAAAATGACATGTTGAAGACAGATCTGATGCATACTCAGAATGACTCGAATGAACTAATGAGACAAAAAGAGATCTTGGAAAGGAAATTGGAAACTGCAAATCAACACAAAGAAAAATTCAAGAAAAGCTTAGAAGAACTTGGTACCTTATTGAAGAATCAAAAACCCAAAGGTGACACTTATGGAATTGGATTTGAAGTTGGAGAAAGCTCTGGTATTGCAAATACCCAGAATCACAGCAAACCGGTAAGACCTTCTAATGCTTACAAATTCAATGGAAAATGCTTTAACTGTAATAAATATGGTCATAGGGCAAATGAATGTAGATCTAGGAATTATCAGAACATCAATCCTCCCACCGGTCAATGCACCAAATGCAACAAAATTGGTCATAACTCTGAAAATTGCAGAATGAATGTAAGATGTTATGTTTGTGGAAGATTTGGTCATTTATCAAATAAATGCAGAACACAAACTGGCATAGGTTATGGGAAAGCTATTCAGAAAAATAATGTAACTTGTTATGCATGTAACAAGATTGGTCATATTGTTAAATTTTGTAGAAGTAAAGGTACACCAGTAGATAACAAAAGTACTAGCTTGAAAGGTAAAGAAAAGGTTGAAGAGGTTAAGCAAGAATTTTCAAAGCAATGGATTAGAAAAGGTGATCTAAATATTGGGGTTACTTTTCCACCGGTAAAACCAACAAATGCTTCACCGGCAGGACAATATGATGCTCTACTGGCAGGACAGAGCAATGCTCCACCGGTAGGATGTTCTTCATCAAATTGAAGAAAATTATCTTGAGGGTTTGGCAATTTAATGACACGTGCTATTATTCCCTCGGTTAGAGAAAAGAAGTTGAAAATCCTTCATTACCGGCAAATAAAGTTGAGTTAATACATTGCCGGCAAATAATTAATGTGGTAGGTAGCAAAAAAGACTTTATAAATTAAGGTTTTTGGCTCCATTTCATTTCACCGTGAATTCAAACTTTCAGAGAGCGCGAAGATTTCTGAGCTAAGGCATTCCGAGCAAAGAGGCAAAGCACTTCAGCAATCAATCCATCCAAAGGCAGAAAAAGGTATTTATCATCATGGCATCCTCCTCTGCACCTGAATTCATAGCAAACCCTACAGTAGTCGAGGTTATAAAATGACCTAGGCCCGTGTTTCAGCTAGTTCCTGAGGTAGCTAAGAAAGATGACAACACAGGTGCTTTTTCAAAAATTCCAAAGGGTGTTGTTTATGCAGAAGACCATAGAATGTATATTCATTGCAACATAGAGGAATTAGGTGATGAAGAAATAAAAAACATGTATAAATCTGTTATATGTGACAATGCCGAAAATGTGAAACCTGAACATAAAATTGTTGAAACCCTAGGATTCACTGAAATCCTCTGCATTCCTAAATTTCCCAAGGAAGTGGTTAGGATAGTTCTAAGCAGGGTACATGGCTCATTCTTTTGGCTTGACTCAGTGCATAAAATTACAAAGGTAGCTGTGAAAGCAGTGACAGGATTACCCTCCACCGGTACCAAACCCGACAAAACCAAGAAGGTCTCCAATGACTTGGTAATGAAATTAACTAGTGCAACATCCGACAAAAGATCATTGAGGGTTAATGATGTGACTGATACAAATGTGAGATTCATTAGCATGATTCTAGGTTACAAAGCAACTCATGCTAATAGGCTTAACTCTGTTTCCAGTTTATGCATAAAGAGTGCTTATGACATGATTAAGGACAATGTGAAAATTGATATCTATGAATGGTTAAAAGATGAGTTAATTGACAATTTGGCAAAAATCAAGAAGGATAAAAAAGGAACCTTTAGATTTGGAAACTTACTTGTATGCTTAATGCTACATATAACCAAATAGGCTCCCGGTATAGGCTACAAGGATTTTGGATTTGACATACCGGTAGGAAGACAATTGTCTGACTTATTCAACAACATGGGTGAAAACAGAGAAAAGAATATCAATGAGTATTTTCAAGCACTAAAAGTCAGAATGAATAAAAGAATCAGACTATCACAGGGAATTGTCGACAAATACAAGGATGATATATGTTTTGTAATCAAAAAGGATGAGATCTAGATGGAAGCAGTCATCCCAAGAACAATCTGGATTACAAAGATGGGGTATGAAACAGATGACCACATAGTGGAAACTTATGCCAAAGCACTTCTGGAAGCCCCCAATGAACCAAAGGAAGAAGTATTTGGTAGTGCTGAGACCATCGAAAGTCAAATTCAATCTAAAAAGAGAGTAAAGAAAGTTGAGGCATTTGTGAGGAAAGGAACCAGGCAAGCAAAAGCCATAAAAGATGATGTATTACAGAAAACCGGCATAACAAAAGAAGAGTTGGCAGCCTAACAGCCTGAAACTCATCTATCACTGGTAGATACCTCCTCAAAAGGAGATATGCCAGCAGCTTTCAAAAGAGTTGTTAGGAAAAGAGACCCCTCACCGGTATCCACTCCTTCACCTAGAAGGACAAGACAGAAGCAACAAGATGTGAGGTCTCCAGTCAAGAAAGCCACACCTAAGAAAAAGTTGACCCCCAAAAAGAAGAAGAAGACAAACACTGACTTGCCCCTTTTGACATATTACTGAATGAGATCATAGAGGAAGGTAAATTGAAAAATATAGGGAAAATCTATGACACTCTATCAGATGATGAGAAAAGACAAGTCGAAGAGAGTGTTATATTACACATGGACATGTATAAAAAGTTTTTGATGCAAGTCCTAAATGAAATTCCTGATGAATTATATAAAAGACTTGAGGCCAGAAGCCAAGGAATAGTTGAGTTGGATAAGAAAATTAAAATAGAAAAATTACTTGCAGTATACCCGGTCAACTCACCTAAGGAAATTGATGATTTGATAGCTCAGGCCAACCGGACAGTTTTTTCCACTGCACGCCGATAAATATCACTAATGGCAGGTAGAGTTACTGAAGTTTCAAAGGAAACAGAAGATGGTTGGGATACATTCTTGGTTGAAAAAGAAAAACAAGAAGAATATAGGAATCCCAAGCCCATTCTGGTATATCAAAAGGACAAAGGGAAAGGTAAAGTTGGTGGACCACCAAGTATCAAGATTAGAGACAACTTACCCCCACCTCCTTTAAATACTCCACCGGTAAAAACAAAAACTGCAGAAGATCAACCGGCAGCTGAGAGCATGGACACAGAGGATAATAATCCTAATCTTGAAGTCCTTTATACTGTAAATGTTGATACTCAAAAAATCAACATAGTGGTAGATAAGGATACCACAGATAAATCTGATAACAAAGAGCAACCGACAACAGGAAACAGAGCAACCGGCAGCAGACTCGGAGAAAAAGATGGAATCTAGAACACAAACAGAGCAACCAACAAAGCTAAAGGCTCCAGAACAGATGCCACTTGTAAGAAATGATGCAGGAAAAACTCTGCTTAAAGAGATGGAGACACAAACAGACCTACCAGAGGTCAATACCAGCATGGTCACTTCCACCGACACTCAGTTTATTGGGTCACCATCAAATGTAACAAAGGTATTGCTCGAATCTATCAAGAAAATAACCGATTATAGCTCACAAGCCTATAAAGTAATAGATGCTTCAATTCCAGTTTTGAAATCAATAGCTCCCAATTGTAATATAACCAACAAAGATTCTTTAGGCCAGTTGGATACACTTTGTAAATATATTTCTGGAAATTTTGAGAAAACAAAGGTAGAAACTGTAAAGGAAAGTGTAGAAAAAGAGAAACAGAAATTCTTTGAGGAAGGAATAAAGAAGTGTAACAGGGAATTTGACACACTTCTACCGGAACTGTGCAATTTATTGTAAGAGTACAAAACTCTGGATAAAGACACCTGTAAGATAAATCTTTTGACCATGGATGTAGACAAAAAGATGAGCAAGGTACAGGAAGAGATCAATAAACTTGCTGATAATTTTGTTAACTCACCCGATACATTGTTAGTTTTTGAGGAAAAGATAACAAATTTTGAGGAAGAATTGCTCAAACTAGAAAGAGACAAAGAAAAAATAATAAACAAGGCAAAATTCTTGAGATCTAAACTAAGTCCAAGATTGGACTATTTAGCATCTCTGCGAAAGGAAATCTCAGAGGCACTAACACAGGGTAGCAAAACATTGGCAGAGCACTTGCAGCATCTCATCGGTACAGTATACAGAACTGAGATAGCAATAAAGGAGAGCAAGAAGTTTATGGATGGCATAAACTTAAATTTGGGAGATATTCTTCAGATAATAACCACCCAACTACAAGGTTGAGGTTATGAATTTGTACAACTACAAAATCCACTAACCTTTGTCATTGATGCCAAAGGGGGAGTAGTAGATGAGAAAATTCAAAACACAGGGATCACATGTTCAGGGGGAGCTCTCACATTTTTGGTAACATTTTTGGTCTACACATTTTTGGATATCTTTTTGAAATTTCTCATGAGTGTTGCCATCAATGCCAAAGGGGGAGATTGTTGGCATATGGACACTCCAATGAAACATTGTGTGTGATTGAAGGTTTTGTCATTAATGGCAACCTTGCAATCCTATGGCACCGACAAAGTATTACTCAAGCAACCTTGCAATCCTATGGCACCGGCAAAGCATTACTTAGGCAACCTTGCAATCCTATGGCACCGACAAAGCATTACTCAAGCAACCTTGCAATCCTATGGCACTGACAAAGCATTACTTAGGCAACCTTGCAATCCTATGGCACTGGCAAGACATTATACCGGCAAAGCATTACTCAAACAAAACAATGCACTGGCATCAACAAAATCAATCTACACCGACACCGGCACAGAAGATGTACACCGACACAAAAGGAAATATGTATACCGGCACAGAGGCCGACAGGATTTTTGATATGTAATATTTTGTTTATCATTGTAAGCCAACTTGGCAAATTGTAAAATGACTCTTGTTTATAAAAGAGATCATTGTAGGCATTTGTAGGATATGGATAGGAAGCATAAATAAATTATAAGGCAGACCTAATGTGTGAATTGTAGGTCAAGGGTATATGTAAAGAACAGAGCAAGAACTGGTATTGAATCTGGCATTGAAGATGCTATTGTAAAGCAGTACAGATTATTGGATTTGCATAATCCTCATTTTAATTCAATGTGACTTCTTATTGAGCAGTGAGCTCTAGGCAGTTGGCCTTCCTGCATGTGCAGGCCCCTATTGTAAGTAATATTCTCTTATTGGCCAATAAGTGAATATTGTGGGTCACAAATCCCACCGAGGTTTTTCCCACACTGGGTTTCCTCGTTAAACATCTTGTGTTATGGTGTTCTTTTCATGTGGATGTTTTTTATTATATTATTTGCATTAATTATTCCATACCGGTATACTGTTACTTTATATTCTGCATATTCAGTTTTAAGAAAATTACATTACCGGTGAAATACTGATTCACCCCCCCCCCCTCTCAGTATCTGTGGGAACCCTACCACCTTCATCACGCCAAATGTTATATCCAAAACAAATCCAATGAATTTGACAAAGAGCCTTTAAAGACTAGAGCATATTGTCAAAAATCCACTTTTAATCAAATCATAAAGCGTGGAGGAAGGATCAATCTGGCATTCTTGCCCGACGAGTGTATCACTTATAACATACCCCGACCTGAACCACCAACCCCCGAGCAACATATTGAAGAGGATTTTGTTCCCTTCGTCACTCAAAGTTTCTACTAAAATGCATGTTACTCGCTCTCAACAAAACCAACAAAGCGAGGCACAAGCAGAGTCTAGTATGAATTGACGGTTGTCAAATCCTTTTGAAGGTCCACACCTAGAGGATACTGAAATTTCTGAAGAGCTTCTTCAGGAATGTCAGGAAAGCGCTTCATTCCAAAAGCTTGTAGAAAGGCTCATGGAAAATGACAAAGAAAAATATTTGCTCATGCTCACAAGTAAAGGAGTAAAACTCCCTGAAAACCTTGATGCAGATGTGTTTAGAACGCGACCTCAACATTACAAATATCAAGAACGACAACGGGAAAGGGAAGCACACGACCCTGAATAGGATATCCCTGATCAAAACATACCAGAACAACATACTCCAAGACAAAACATCCCGGATCAAAACATACCGAAGCAACATACACCAAGATAATATATCCTCGAGCAAAACATACTGTTCCATACACCGTTTCAACCCAGGATCAATATAAGGGAAGAACCTTTCCCTCAGCAAAACAATGCATCTTTGGTTGCCCTTACTCAACAATTGCAAATGTTACAAAGACTAATGCAAGACATGCAACAAGGGACAATAGTGAGATACTCATTAAATGAAATTTGTCCTTATCCTTTTGACAAAAGATTACACATGATCCCTTTTCCTCCAAACTCAGACGTGCCTAAATTTGACAAGTATGATGGAAAAAGTGATCCCCGTGATCATGTCAGAGAATTCTGTACCATGAGTCTTGAATTTGCTCATGATGACACCTATCTGATGAGGTTATTCCCAAGAAGCTTGGGAGGGAAAACAATGGAATGGTTATCCAAAATTACACTGCCTGTCAGATCGTTTGATGAATTGGTTAACAAGTTCATAACACAATACTCCTATAACATTCAACATGTTATAACCATGCTAGACGTCTGCAACACCAAACAAAAGAACAACAAAACATTCATGATATTCCTTCAATGCTGACGACGTATGGTATCACGATATCCTCGAGATATTCCTGAAAAGGAGAAAATGGAAATCTTCATCAACAACTTGAATGGTGAGATGAGTTATAGGCTCAAACTCCAATGCATACCATCTTTCACCAAATTGATTGAAAATGACATTCAAGTAGAGGAAGCATGTGTCAAAAAGGGAACGCTCAAATTCTTCAAAGAAGGAACAAATTCATCAAACTACAATAACCAAAACAACAGCAACTTGGACAAATCTCGATTCTGGACTCGAAACAAAAATGAAGGCAACAATGAATCGCATAATCCAAAATCTAAGCAACCAGTGCTTGCATTATCCGAAAATCCTCAGGCTATGAAAAATCCTAAAGGTGTTAATCCAAACGCTAACACATATGCACCAAACACCAATCAAGGCCAACCCAATGCAAACAACACCAACGATACTCAAAACAAAACCATGAATCAAGGACCTAATAACAATTCGCGCGACAACACTAATAATTTCCAAAAGCATGTCTTCACACCACTGGGGCAATAACTAGAATCAGCATTCAGAGAGCTTCTGGCAAACAAGATTCTCTCTTTGCTTGCAATCAGCAACTATGAACCCCAAATCAAACCACCTTGGTGGAATGATTCACACTATTGTGATTTTCATCGTAACAAGGGTCATCAGACAAATGATTGCATGAGATTGAAAAACATTGTTCAAGACATGATTGATCGAGGTGACTTAATGGTAGATGGTCTCAAAACAAATGGTGACCACGGAGCCTTTAAAAATCCTCTTCCAAATTACAACAAAGATGGAGCTTCAACCTCGAACGACACACGTGGAGCTCATATCAACCACATCTACAATAACACCATCAATCACATATCAGCTGAAGATCATCAGATAAACATCATCACCATCCGAGATCAGCATGATCATGAATCTATCAATGTAACAACCCGAACTCATAAATATGTCTTGAAAGGACATACCGCACCTACGACCACTACACCAAGGATCCAATATGATTTAGTCAGCCAAGTACGCAAAACTTTGGCTCAGATATCTATATTAGAATTGCTGAAACTGTCACCCAAACACAAAAACATATT
Organism: Cryptomeria japonica; assembly: GCF_030272615.1. Lineage (NCBI taxonomy): Eukaryota > Viridiplantae > Streptophyta > Pinopsida > Cupressales > Cupressaceae > Cryptomeria > Cryptomeria japonica. Next base: position 225,242,942 of record NC_081409.1, read on the forward strand.
GGAACAAGTGCTCTTGGAAACAAATGTACCTCAAGATCTGGATGCAGACAGATTTCAAGCCATGGTCGCCCATATGACAGGGCCTCATAATCTCACCTTCTCAGAGCATGGTAATACTTCCTTGAGTCATCCGCATAACACTCCTCTCCATATTGAAGTCATCGTTTATAAACACCGAGTAAAAAGAGTCTTAATAGATGGAGGAGTTGGACTTAATATATGTACTTTAAAGCTTATCCGTGCATTAGGCTTTTCAGAGGAGTCTATTGATCCCCGTAAAAAGATTACCATAAAGGCCTATGATGATGAGGAAAGGTCATCTAAAGGAACCGTGATGTTACCCATTCAAGTTGGACCAGTGCAAAAAAATACCATGTGTCAAGTCTTAGATATAGACCTCACCTACAATATTTTGTTAGGTCGACCCTGGATACATGAAATGCAAGCAGTGCCTTCTACGTATCACCAGTGTGTCAAATTTCCTCATAATGGACAATAGGTCTCTATATCTACTGATCACAATCCATTTCTACATTGTAATGTAATGGGGGCAGCCCAGGACAGTTTGGTTCCTCATAATAGGGAAAAGCAGAGATCCTCAACATCAGATCTACAAAAGGGAAGGCCCGAATCATTATCTGGAGATTTCAAGCAGAAAATGCAAATCAAAGAACAAGGTATGGGAGAATACTCTTTGGAACCCATGTGTTTGGCCAAGTTGCCGACATCACCCAGATCTCATGGATTGCCCACTCCATCGACACATCAAGTAACTCAGCCCATCACCAAATTTGATGGTACCTTCATCCAATTAGGCACCCTAGCACATGAATAAGAAGAAAAAGACATTCTTAGCTGGTTATACAAAGATGAGGAAGAAGATAATAGAGCAGCTGCTCTGGATATAGTTCTACCAACACACCTATATGGAAAGGGCTACTTAATCATGCAACAAATGGGATATGACAGTAGAGGACCTATTGGAAAACGCAAAGAAGGAGTCACTGAACCCATAGATCTTCCTTCACAACCCAGTAAAGACAAAACAGGATTGGGTTGTAAACTCACTTTCCTATTAAGAAAGACAACATGCATAACTCCAAAACCTTAATGGAAAGCAAAGAAGAAGTACAAAGAAGAATCCTGGCAGGAAGCACTATTTGAGTCAGCAGAAACAATCCGCAAGGCACGTGAACGTCAAGAGCAGAAGCTACATTAGGAAAAGCTTCTAAGCCACAAGAAGGTCATATTTGCAACAGTAGCTCATATTCAAACACCAATATCTCAAGAACTAATAATATCATCTCCTGATACCATTATTCCTCCCCCAAAAGGCACAGTCTATGAACAAATACAGAAAGTAGAAGCAGGCTCTGACACCGAATCAACAAAAACTATCAAATTGGTATCCATCATCAAAGATCTGTTCTCACCCTACAACATACCTGTTTACAGCACTGATAAAATCTGGGATGATGCCTCAGAGACTGATTCCAATGAATATGAATGGGGTACCTGCTCAAATGCTATTGCAGATATCACTAATAATACTGGTACCATATCCCTTTCTCAAGAAAAACATAACACAAAAGATTGACCTCTTGAATTTGGACCGCAGAATATCTATGACACCAAGGAAAGTGAGCAGAAACATTATGAACAAGTCTATACAGAAGATGATACCATCGAAGACCTTGACGAAATCCTTGGCTTCTTTACCAAAACCAATCACGATGAAACCTCTGTCTTGACACTTACAGTAGCAGAACTTGATCCACCGAATGATTCCTTACCGCTTGTCTTTCCCAACCTCATTGACTGGGATGAACCTGAAATACATGATATACCCATTTCCCAGACAATGAATCTATCATCCATTACCTATGTACCATTAACCCGAAAATAGGCTCTACCAGCGAACAAAGTAACGATGTCTACAAACCAGGGAGTGCCAAGTCTCTCAATCACAAAAATGAACCAAATAAAAGATCTGATGTTGAAAACCAGTCAATGGCAGCTCTAGATCACAAAAAAGTAAAAATAAAGGGCACATCTAAGGGTGAAAACCTTTTTAAGGCACCTAAAGATGGGAGACTTGACACTCTTCCATAACACTTTCATGAGCGATCACCCATATTGGTTGAGCCCACTCAATCAATCAACATTGGTACCACATATGCAGTCAAAACCATACACCTTGTAGAATCTCTGATAGAGGAGGAAAGATCGGCATTTATCATCTTTTTTAAAGAAAAGCAAATTAACTTTGCTTGGTCATATGCCAATATGCCCGAAGTTGATTCAACACTTAATCATGCATCACTTATCCATCTCTTCAGGAGTGAAGCCAGTCAAACAAAAGCTACGAAAGAGGAATCAATAGGTGGCACTCATGGTCAAGGCTGAACTAAAGAAACTATTAGATGTCAGATTCATCCGACCCATCGACTATGCAAAATGGATCTCCAACATAGTGCCAGTATCAAAACCAGACGGCAGTATCAAAATCTGCACTGATTTCAGAGATGTCAACAAAGCCTGTCCAAAAGATGACTTTCCTTTACCCAACATCGACATAATTGTAGACCTCGTAGTGGGCCATGCAATGCTCTCGTTAATGGATGGTTTCTCAGGCTATAATCAGATCAAAATAGCCCCAGAAGATCAAGACAAAAAAACATTCACTTGTCCTTGGGGAACGTATTGTTGGAATGTTATGCCTTTTGGCTTAAAGAATGCATGGGCTACTTATCAAAGAGCAATGACAACAATATTTCATGACATGATGCACACATTCATGGAAGACTATGTGGACAATCTGCTAGCTAAATCATTCACCAGAGCATAACATCTCAACATCCTAACAAAAATCTTTGATCGATTGGAGAAATTTCAAGTTCGGCTCAACCCTAAGAAATGTGTCTTCGGGGTTACATCAAGAAAGTTACTGGGCTACATTGTTACAGCTAAAGGTATTGAAGTGGATCCAGCAAAGGTACAAGCCATTATGGAAATGCCACCACCAAAGAATATCAGTTAGCTCAGATCTCTACAAGGACGACTTCAATCAAACAGGCGATTCATCGCTCAACTAGCTGATAAAAGTCTACCATTCAATCATTTGCTCTATAAGAATGTACCTTTCAGATGGGAGACTAAGTGTGCAGAATATTTTTATCAAATCAAACAATATCTGATGAACCCACCAGTTCTAGTACCACCAGTCGCAAGAAAGCCCCTTATTCTATACATTTCAACAACAGAAATATCACTAGGGGCACTATTAGCACAAGAAGATCAACAAGGAAAAGAACGAGTCATCTACTACATCAGCTGGACATTGAATGGCTAGGAACTCAACTACGCATTCATTGAAAAGGCTTGTCTAACAATAATCTTCGCCTCTCAAAAGTTTCGACATTATATGCTAGCACACACAATTAAGCTAGTAGCAAAAATTGATCCTCTCAAATATCTACTCAACAAGGCAGCTCTTACTGGCCGATTGGCTAAATGGGTCATGATTCTCGGTGAATTTGACATCCAATACACAGAACGAAGAGCCATCAAAAGACAAGCAATTGCAGATCAACTAGCCGAAGCACCGCTACCAGGAAAACAAACTATGGAGATTGAATTTTTGGATAGGGATGTTCTTGCTATTTCTACCACACAATGGACTCTATACTTTGATGGATCCTACACTCAACATGGTTCAGGTGTTGGCATTCTATTCATCACTCCTGAAGGACACACTATACCAAGATCATATAGGCTTATGTTCCCATGCACAAATAATGCGGCTAAATATGAGGCATTGGTTATAAGCATCAAAATGGCCGTAGAATGGAAAATCACAGAGTTAATGGTCTATGGAGATTCACAACTAGTCGTCAATCAAATCAACAACGACTATCAGACAAAGGATGACAAGCTACTACCCTACAAATGAATGGTGGATGACTTCAAATAGTATTTTGTACACATCACCTTCGAGCAGATACCAAGGTTGAACAACAAAGCAGCCAATGCCATGGCTACTATCACTTCATTACTACAAATTCCAAAGCAACAGAGTCGTTATGAGTTCCTGGTAGAGAAATTGTTCTCCCCAGCCCATTACCACTCTAAATCCCATGTTGTCTATGTCTTAACCGGTTCAGATTCACCTTTATATGGACTGATATATGATTATTTAAAGAATAACATCCTACCCATTGACTTATCTTGGAACCAAAAATGTAATTTTATCCGACAAGCCGCCCGTTATACCCTTACTGCTGATACTTTGTACTGTCGAGGTCTAGATGGTACTCTTCTTCGTTGCCTTGATCGTAATGATTCTAATTTCGCTTTACACAAGCTTCACGAAGGTATTTGTGGAACACATTCAAGGGGGACTATTCTTGCCAAAAAGCTTCTAAGGATGGGATACTACTGGCCTACAATGGAGAAAGATTCTTACCACTTCACCAAGAAGTGTCCTAAATGCTAGATCCATGGCAATCCGATACATGCCCCAGCATAGGAACTGCAGCCATTTACAACATCCTGGCCCTTTTGTCAGTGGGGACTAGACCTGGTTGGAAAAATTCATCCTTCATCTTCAAATGGACACAAATTCATTATAACTGCAATAGAATACTTTACCAAGTGGATAGAAGCAGTCCCAATAACCAAAGTAACTGGAAAGCAAATTGCGTCTTTTATCCTAAACTATCTGATCTGCAGATATGGTATTCCAAGTTCCATCATCACCGATAATGGATGACCATTCAAAAACCAAGATGTCCGAGAACTATGTGAACAATTCAAAATACAACATCGGTTCTCTACACCATACTACCCCTAGGGAAATGGTCAAGCAGAAGTATCCAACAAAACAGTACTAAAATTCTCAAGAAAATAGTAAATGATGCAGGCAAAGACTGACATATACAACTCAATCCAGCACTTTGGGCATATAGAACTAGCATCCATACACCTACAGGAGCAAAACCTTTCTCATTGGTCTATGGATCCGAAGCTATTTTACCGCTAGAGGTAGAAATTTCATCTCTCAGAGTCTCTCTAAAAGGCTTAATCCCAAATGAAGAGTATCGGGTCAACCGACTACAAGAACTGGAACTATTAGATGAAAGACGTTAGCATGCTTATACTCATCTCAAAGCATATCAGCAACGCATGTGTAGAATCTACAATCACAAGGTCATCCCTCGCAACTTCAAGATTGGTGACCTAGTCCTCAAAGAAAATCCAAGAAATCAACAAGATCGAGAAAAGAAAGGGAAGTTTGAACCTAGCTGGTTGGGTCCCTATGTCATCATATTAGTCTATGGATCAGGTGCCTATCAGCTCCCAACCTCAGAAGGATATGTGCTCGAAGAACCAACTAACAACATTCATCTAAAGAAATACTACACTTGAGTAGTCTAATGCACGGAAAAGGCACAAACAAGCAAAAAAATCAAAAAATCAAGAAAAAACAAATAAAAAGGTACAATAAAAGCAATTGGTGAAAACCTGGTAACAGGCGCTATTGTGAAAGAACAGCTCCTCCATCTACATCTATAAACTTGCAGTAAAGTACTATCAGCCAACGCCCAACACTTAGCAAACATCCATTCAGGACATACTTAGCATAGTCACTATCCTGGTCTATCCATATATCCTCTTACCACATTCCACCATGGCTTGGAAATCACTGTACATATTCACATCAAGAGGCACACTCAGCTAGGGGCAATAAATCGTCAAAACTTGCAACACATTCAAAACATCAAAACTATTTACAAAACTTGGAAACATCACATCCAACAACCAAAAATTTCACTCCATCGCAGAGCAAAACATTGGATCACTCAAACAAGAATCACAGACATACCAAAGATGGATGATTTTCTGAAGTACTAAATGTTGCATTATCGCATAAAGTCTTGACTATTTTTGCATTTTGAACTTTTTAAACTATTGGATTCTCTACATTTTCTCACTAAAATGCTTCTAAGCTAGAGATCATGGGGAAACTCCAATATTTTCTTAGTCTTCTATTTGGGAGGCAATCATTTGTACTGTGTAAATACTTGTCTCTAGACATGATACATCGAGTATCACTAAAGACATGATGCCACTTTACGCATACAAATGGTTTAATCTTGTCTGTTTATACGCAATCCGCACTTTGGTCGTCCTGGTTCAATTATACCTTGACGCTTGTGCTATCTTGCAAAATCAAACATCATGTAAATTTTTCTCAGGTCATTATGGTTCAATTATACCATTATGCTTGTATAAATTTTCAACATATCCCAAACAAATCAATGCTCAATGATGATACTTATCTTGAAAGCAAATAACATATGGTTATATCAGGATGACAAATGCAGAATGAGGATGCTCCAAAAACATAGTTGCATATCATTTATATCATTTTAAAGTAGTTGCATTATCATTTTGACATAGTTGCACTATCATTTTAAAGTAGTTGCATTATCATTTTAACAATAGTTGCACATCATTTTAATAATAATTGCATATCATTTTCAAAAAGTAGTTGCATATCATTTTGCATTATCAAATCATGCATCTCATTTTCAAGATACATCTCACAGCATATCAAAGCATACATCATACATTTGCATCATGCATCATATCATCTATCTAAGCATTGCATCATCATAAATAACAAAAGAACACATAGAACATGCATCCATATAACACATCACATGATCAAAGAAAATGGTGTCATCTATATATATCTCAAAAATGATCCAAATGTACAAAATCTATTATGTATGTGCCCAGTACAAGCAAAACAATGATCTAAAAATACAATAGAGACATCGTCTCTCAGGTATGACTATCTCCTAAGGGGGATGGTCTCGCAGCTGATGTCCCAGCTCCTGGATCTCTAGGAGGATCCTATCTCGAAGGCCCCGTAACGCCTCTACTCTCTGACTGTGTCCCAATCTCTCGAGATCGACTCGATCTCACTTGCATGAAGCTCTGTACTTTGCGCTCCCTGGGCATGGCATCCTTGTAATGGCGTTTATAATACTCTGCCTCCCTCACTCTCAAGGACAACTCCCTCATGATATCCCTCATCGGGCCCCTTGTTGTCGCTCTCTAAATACTAGCTGCCAGCTCCTCTGCCCGACCACGCCGCTATATCTCCGTGTCTCACTCTAGCGTCAGCTGAGTGATCAGATGCTGCTGCGCCAATACCTGTACCTGTAGTTGCTGAACTGTCAACTGTAGGGTCCTGATCTGCGCATCCTCCACATGCATCGGGACTCGAACCCATAGGGGCACCTATGAAGGGGTACCCCCTATCCCTCTGCCTGTCCTTGGTGCTGGTGGAGGTAACTCATCAGTCCTCCTCCTCTGTGTCGGCCGCCTCCACTCATCTGTCCCTCCCACTGCTGCCATCACCTCTCCCACTCTCCCCTCCTCCCCTGCTCCAATAGCCAGCCCTCCTCTCCCCCTATCCATCACAGCTCGTCGAACTGCTCTCTCCACTCGATCTCCCTCATCCCTACCCCTGTCTCCTCTCCTCCCCCGATATCCTCTCCCCCATCATCCGCCTCCGCCTCCATCATCCCCATCATCGCCATCTCCCCCAACATCCTCCTCATCATCATCAAAGGTCGACCACATCTCCTCAGGATCTGATATTCTGGCAACAACACGCATTGCAAACAAACCCGCGAACTCATGGGTCATCCCTGCGTCAAGTACCTTGGGAGCATAGTCCCATATCTGAGCCGCTAAGCTCAAGAACTCCTTTATGGCTACCCCGCTGTCAATAGTGGGACCCCAATCAGATACATCCTATCTACGCCACGCATACAAGCAGGTCCCTTGTGGTATACCTTACTGCCGCCCATACTGCCTCAACACCCTGCCCACCTGGAATCTCTCTATCACAAAGGGCGTCCACCCTATCAGTGGCTCATAAACACAAACGACATCTCCAGCCCATCCTCTGCCCAAACCTCACAATCTATATACGGTCGCCAGACGACCATATCTATGTCATCCAGGACCCTCCTCCAATGCTCCAGTTTGCCCAGCTTATGCTGGACAACTAGACCCCTATAACCATAAGCATATGCCCGCCCAGCAGGCCTGTCTTCGTCTACCAGTGGTCTCGTTGCTGGAATGTGCTCCTAGCACCATACCTGTAAAAGTGTCACGCCAGCCGACAAACTGCTGTAACCCAGATACACAACCTCATGCAGGTCCCTGTATAGGTGGGCCAACATGGTTGATCCCCAAGCAAACTTGTGGCCCTTGGTGACCATCTCCTCTAGAACCAATCCCCAACCCACAGAGAATCCCTTTAACCTACGATCAGGACAAAGGAATCCATCGATAAACCCTTCTAGTACTTATGGGAGGGGGGCATAATCTAAATCCAGGAACTCCTACCATGGGATCTCATACCCACATACCGTCTCATCATGAAAAATGCGCCGCAGCGCCTCAGTACCACCCTCCTTTGTCTGCTCATTGGGCAATAAAGCACCTGCTACTGGAATCCGTAAGATCTTATAACAGTCCTCTGGAGTGACTGTCATCTCACCGGTAGCAAAGTGAAAGGTGTTCGTATCACTATGCCACCTCTCAGCAAGCGCTGTTAGTAGATCCTAGTTCACAGTGAACCGCGGCATGTCTAGCAAGGATGATAGGCCACATCTCTCTATCACATCTAGGTTAGTCTATGCCAATCGTGGTATCAGTGCCCAAGGTCTGGGAAACCACTCCCACGACTGCAACACTCCCAATCGCTCCTGTCAAAACGCACAACGAGTCCAATATTAGTTTCTGCATCCAAATAAAGATATCAAAATCAAAATCATATCAAAAACATGAAACAATTTGCTCATCTAATCAAGTTCCACATCATATCATATCAACTTGTAATACAACTCAAGTTTTCAAAAACCATATCAAAACTTGTAAAACAACTCAAGTCTCCACATCTCATAAACTTGTAAAACAAATCAAGTTTCCCACTCATATCAGCTTGTAAAACAACTCAAGTTTCCAACCCATATCAGCTTGTAACACAAATCAGGTTCCACACATTGAACTTGAAACAGTGCAAAAACAAATCATGCTTCAATCAAAACAACACATTCATATCTACATCAATAACTTGAAACAAATCGCAACTTAAATTAAGTTATCTCAACACTCATATTGGACACATTTTCAAAAACATGATCAAAAGACCAAGCAAGTGACAAAAATCCATCCCCCGGGCAAACCTGACCTTTTCCTATGTAATTTTTCACATTCAAAAATTACTAACTCTTGCAAAAACCCGCTCCATGCACTACAAAAACTTGGTTGTGCGCTAAAATGCACCCATGCGCTACGTTGTTTTATCCACGCGCTATTATGTCTACCCTATGCACTAGACTAGCTCTATGCGCTATTCCTTTTCCTCCATGCGCCACCCTACTTACCCTATGCGCTAAAACTAACTTATGCGCTAACCTATCCCATGCTAGCGCTACCTATTTGACCCTATGTGCTAAGCCTAACCTACGCGTTGAATCCCCCTACCCATGCAACCCCCTTTGGCCCCGATGCGCTAGGTCTAACCTATGTGCTACCCTTTTGGCCTAACGTGCTACCCTACGTTCATCATGCGCTACTCTTGGACCATGCGCTAGCCTAAATTTTTATGCGCTACCCTATTAAATTTTGGACGCTACCCTAAAATTTATACCCTATGCACTACCTAATTTATCGCATTCGCTAAACTACGACTTCTACATGCTAAACCGTTAAAACCGAATTTCAAAAATAAAAAATGAACAAAAAACGATCAAATAAAAAATCAAAAAAGGGTCAAAAGTGTTGACTTACCGGTAGTCTGTATGCGGCAGGTCTTCGATACCTCTGAACACACTCGAAACGATGCCTAAAATAAAGAATGGGCATTTTGTCTTCTCTCCAAAAGTCTCTTTCTCCAAAGTCAACAAACACAAATGAAACAAATCAAAGCATTTTTCCCCTTTTATAGGAGAAAAATGAAATTAGGGTTAGGGCAATGAACACATAATTTGCTCGCGGTCTCCCTCCTACCCTAAAACACGCCAATTATCAGGAAATGAATCAATTTTAACGTTTCACCTAGCCAAACTCTTGTGCCGCAAACGCAAATCATCAAATCAAATCAAATTTTTCAAAATATTGATTCATCTCCCGAGGGGGCATTATCACCATCATTCATCAAATTTGGGGCACAACATCAAAATCATAAAAAACATAAACAACATCGATCATAAAATCGCAACGACACATCATTTTCTTTGAAATAACATGTGCACACACGTCACTTCAAAGAGGGGCAAAATGTAGACGTATAAAAATGACCATATTCCTAAATGAATATTTTATGTTCATTTCTCTATTTAATTAAATCCAATTTAATTAAATTATCCGCATTCGTCTATTTAATTAAGTAAATTACTCAATTAAATTCACTATACCATTTAATAGGATAAATTCATTTTATTCAATTAAAGCCCCTATCCACTTTTTAATTAAATTCAAATTTTATTAAAATGGTTATCCTAAATTAAAAAAATCTAATTTATTTAATTGCAACTAAATTGAATTAAATTCAATTAAAACCTATTTTCCCTCACCCACTTGCAAAATCCTACACCTCCCACTTGCATCCTAACCCTCTTTCTAACCTCTTCTAGATTCTTTTAATCCTAATTAATTAACCCAAACCCATCCATTATCCCTTTCCCCTAAATTTGAGGAGGTCACTTCTCAAATTTGGAGCAAAGTCTTCAAAATGCATTAAAGCCTTTATCTACCCCCAAATTTGGAAGGACTCTTACAAAGTTATCTCCAAAGTCTTCATAACCATTAATGGTTAACTCAAGCCCTCTTACATGGTTAAAGAATTTCCATAAACTCAACCTCCATCTAACCCAAGGGTCTCATCAAGCATTTATTGCTTTGACCATGGTTATCCTCAAACCTTTGCACAAGAGTTTATCCTTTGGGTAAAAGCTTTATCCAATGGATAACCTTAACCTAACCTTAACCCTTAAACCCTAGGGTAACCATGAGGTCTTCTCAAGCATTTAATGCTTCTTACACCTCCTCTCAACCAACCTTATGTTGACAATTGTCACCATTTCATTGGTGCCAATTGCAAACATGGATTCCCAACTTTCAAACTTGGCCCTTGATTATCTCTTTCAATCCTAGCCATCCATTGCCCTATTTTTGCTATAAATAGAGCTCTCATTCCTCCATTTTTCATATATCCAAGTCTTTAGCATATCACTTATACTCAAATCCATTCAAGCTTTCATATTTTATATGCTCATCATTTAGCTTCTCTTTTAAATATGAATTAATCTAAATATGCTAATTTAGAGTATGTTCCTTATCGTATAGCTTAAATCATGAACTAATATAGCATGCTAGGATAGTTTTGTTTACTAACCTTATCATCTTATAGCTAGTTTATTGCATTTGTAGCATCATGCATAACTTAGGATGCATCCCATATTAAAATCAACAGAAACATCCCTCGTTCTTGCATTTGCCATCCCTAAACCATTTTGCTCAGTGATATGAGAGCAAAACAATTGGTTCGAGACACCGTGCAAGATAGAGAACCATGGAACCATCCTTGGGAAGCTGAGCCATGCTTCATGACTCCGTAGCTTGCACCAAGAAGTCCTATGGGTGTGTGAGCAAGGCTCCATAGAGCTCAGTTTTTCACATATTGAGTTCTATCGGCCCGCTTTTCGCGCATACAATACTTACTCAGCAAAGCAACATTGACTGGCCGCTTGGCCAAATGGGTAATGATTCTAAGTGAATTTGACATCGAGTATGTGGACCGTAAGGCTATCAAAGGCCAAGTTATTGCAAATCAGTTGGCCGATGCACCCCTCATAGGCGATCATCCTCTCGTTTCCAATTTTCCAGATGAAGAGATATTCATGATCATAGAAGCACAACCATGGAAACTATACTTTGATGGTTCATACACTAGGCATGGCTCGGGTGCAGGCATTCTATTTATCACACCTCAAGGTGATAGCATCCTGAAGTCTTATAGGCTCACATTTCCATGCACAAATAACATAACAGAATATGAGGCCTTGATCACATGACTCAGACTAGCCATACAATGGAAATTAAAAGAGCTACAAATATATGGCGACTCCCAACTGGTCATCCGACAAGTCACAGATGAATATTAGACCAAGGATGATAAACTCATGTCATACAAACAAATGGTGGACAGTTTAAAGGCATCATTTACTACTATCACCTTTGAGTAGATACCCAGATCAGAATCGAGTTGCTGACACTATGGCTACCATTGCATCTCTCCTAAATCTTCCACATAATTCTACACGCTATGAGTTCTTGGTAGAACAGCTTTGGATTCTTGCTTATGATATCCCTGAATCCGAGATGACATGTCACCTTGTCAGTTCCAAATCCCCATGGTACAATGAGTTCTACACCTACCTCCGCGATCACACACTTCCTCCTAACCAATCGAATAACCAACGTAAAACTTTCATTTGCCAAACCGCTCAATATACCATTATTGCTAAAACCCTGTACCGATGCAGTCTTGATAATACTCTCCTTCGATGTCTGGAATAGGATGAGATAACAAAGGCCTTGAAAGAGGTACGTGAAGGAATTTGTGGAACTCACGCAAGCGATCCTTCACTAGCAAAGAAGATCATACGCGCTGGATACTATTGGTCGTCCATGGAAAAATACTCCTACTATTTTGTCAAAAAATGCAAGAAATGCCAAGTTCATGGAGACCTTATACATGCACCAACACAAGAATCGCAACCAATCACAACACCATGGTCCTTTTGTCAATGGGGACTTGACCTTGTGGGTAAAATCCATCCATCTTCATCCAATGACCATGAATTCATTATTACCGCTACTGAATCTTTCACAAAGTGGATCGAAGTTGTTCCACTTACCCAAGTCACCGGCAAGCAGATTGCCTCATTCATCCTTAATTACATCATCTACCGGTATGGTGTACCCATGTCCATCATCACAGATAACGGATTTCCTTTCAAAAATCAGGATGTTCGTGAGCTTTGTGAGAACTTTCACATCCAACACCGTGTTTCCACTCCCTATTACCCATAAGGAAATGGTCAGGCCAAGGCATCAAACAAAAACATATTAATAATTCTCAAGAAGACAGTCAATAATGTCGGTCGTGATTGGCACGTTCAATTAAATCCAACACTATGGGTGTATCGAACTAGCATTCGAACCCCTACAGGGGCAACTCCCTACTCACTGGTCTATGGCGCAGAGGCTATTTTACCTATTGAGGTTGAGATACCATCTCTAAGGGTTTCCTTGCATAATCACATAGATGATGAAGCATACAGAGTATCACGTCTTCAAGATTTAGAGCTACTTGATGAGAAACGACAAGCTGCGTACAACCACCTCAAAGCCTATCAACAACGCATGAGTAGAAGCTATAATCACTAGGTTAGACCTCGTGCATTTGAGATAGGTGATCTTTTTCTCAGAGAGAATCCTCGTAACCAACCAAGTAGAGAACATCAGGGAAAGTTTGAATCAAACTTGTTGGGTCCATATGTTATCACTATTGTATTTGGGTCTGGGGCATATCAGTTGTCTACTTCAGAAGGAGAACCGCTAGCAGATCCAATCAACAACATGCACCTGAAACAGTTTTATACATAATCTATATAGAGTATCAGGCTCCCATACATATTAGAAAAATACCAAAAATATTCAGATAAATGTCCTGAAAAAATACAAAAAAATCAAAATAGTAAAGAAAAATCATGCATCCAAATGGTGAACAACCACTCTGGTGGCACCTTGGGTAAGTGCGATGGTGAAAACCTGGCAAATAGGCGCCACTCATTAAGGCTATGGCTCCATTGTCTTTCAGACTTGTTGCAATCACATTCATTGCATCCAAACATCCATCAGTCAAAACTATGGCTTGTTATTAATTTGCAGTCAAGGATAATACTTCATGCGTCTTGCATCCCGCTTTTTCATAGTCATGTCTAAACTGGGGGCAATGCCCTTAACCTATTGATGGAAGTGGATTTTGCATTACTTGTGATTCATTGGGTTCTTCCTTTAAAATTGTCTCTCAAAAATACTAAAAACACTTAAAAACTGTCTCACAAAATACCAAAAACATTCAAAAACACTCATAAAATCCCAAAACATCGAAAAACATCAAAAATCAATTAAAAAACATGGCAACACTTTGTATATACACATCCACGCATATACCAAAAAAACATTGTGAAATACTCAAATGATGACCACTTATCATACCAACAAAACGCTCAACACCGACACACAACTGTCTTAACACAGATGCATCCTTCCTTACCAAAACAAAGACATGATAACATTTTTCTCTGACAAGAAAATTCTGCTTAAAGCTATCAAGTACTTGGTCGGTTTGTTAGTTGTTTATTAATTTATATTAGGTTCCTATGCTACTCCGGGATATCCACAAGTGATTAGAGTAGTCGGGATGGTTCCTAAGCATCGTTTTTGTTTGTGTATCTTCTGCAAATTATTCCAATGAAGTTCTGGGGCATGTACTAATGGTGTCTACGTAGGAAGTTCACTAAGCTACGTGATCTTATGCAAAATACAGTCACGAATCACTATGGCTTGCTGACTACAGCATATACCTCGACCATATGAGCATGAACGATTATGGAGGGTCCATATTCTTTATTCTTTATTTGTACTGCTTGTTTGCAGGTACAATGCTCCATCCTTGGTTCCTACTGCCTCGTCCAAGATTGATACTACCATGCTCAATGATGAAAATAAAGCACTATAGATCGTCATTCCATCTCATCTATTTATATTGCATTTTGTTGCATATCACCCATCCATTTGATCATTCATTATTCATATTCATGGTTTTGTATGCAAGTGTGAACAAGTTTTTAAAAATGAGACATTATTTGGTCTTGGATACAATCATGACAGAGTTCTCTGATACATCATCAGTGCATCATGCAAAGTCTAAACAACCTTGCATTCATCTATCATGAACACATCATCATCTCATTTCATTTAGTTACATTTAAATAACTTAATTCTTAGATATTCATTAGAGTGCATTTAATATCATTTAGTTGCATTTGAATACATATAGTTCATTATCATTTACTTGCATTAGTATCATTTCATCATTGTAAAATCGTGACATTTAGATTCATTTGTAAAAATTTCTCATCATTGCATTTACTACCATTTATTAGCCATTATTGTACATCCATTTAACATTATCAATCACCATCATTTACATCTGATTTCCATGCATTTGTTTAGATTTCCTTAGTTGCATACACTTATTTATCTATCCATTAGTTAAAAGTGCATTTATCTATCCATCTAGTATGAGAATATACTCATTCATTTCATCTTACAACGATTTCATTTAGGATTCATTATAATGCATTCATTATCCTTTTTAATTGCATTAAGGTGCAGTTATTCATTACCCATGAGTTGCATTATCATCACATTATCATTTCACTTAATCATATCTTATAACATTTAGAATTATCACAAGCAAAAACATTTGTCTCGACATTTGTTAATACATTTTACATACATTCATTTAGATATCATCACGGACGTTTGTACTTTGCATTTTTCTATCCATATTGCATTCATTTTAACCATCTAAATCCATTTACATAAATCATTCGTTCAAAATAATCAACCATCACTACATATCATCATCTCATCGACATAAAATACAAGTACTATCTATATCATCATTAGCACCATTTCATTATGCATACATAATCATCATGGAATTACATGCATAAAGTATTTCACTAACAAATTATGCACATATAAACCCGCATCCACATATTAGCATCACATTCATAAAACATGCATAGAGACATCATATGAATCAAACATAACATGCATATAGGAATCATTTCATCAACACCTACATATAGCAAGTACAAGTATCCATCTAAGCATAAATCATAGATCATCATTCTGCATAAATCCATACATATCATCAACATGCATATCATCACAAAATATGGGATCTCCTCATATATCATATCATATCACAAAAACATACATGTATCAGAGTACAATGAAGTCAAAAATATCAGCTACCAAGAGCCATCCAAGACAATCCAAAATGACAATGTAATAAAATACATAAATGCTCTCTCAAATGCCACTCTGACCAGATGTTGCACCACCATCACCACCAGCACCACCATCACCACCTGCTCCCCCACTACCCCCTGCACCGCCTGCACTATCTCGTCGTGGAGGACCCATCACACCACCACTGCTCTACATCCTCTAAGACCGCTCTGATCTCGTCCAAAATGCCACTCTGACAATGTAATAAAATACATAAATGCTCTCTCAAATGCCACTCTGACCAGATGCTACACCACCAGCACCACCATCACCACCTGCTCCCCCACTACCCCCTGCACCACCTGCACTATCTCGTCGTGGAGGACCCATCACACCACCACTGCTCTGCATCCTCTAAGACCGCTTTGATCTCGTTCAATGCATCTGTGAATAGCTTAGTACTCGCTGACTGGCTGGCACCACCAACTCATATAAACCCCACCAATACTCTATCTCAGCCTGTGCTCATCGAATCTCCCTCATCACCTCCCTAGTAGGACCCTGTGCTCCTATCCCAACCTGTACTCTCTCCTGCAGCTCTGTCAATCTCTCCACCACATCATCTCTCTCCCGCAGCACTACAGTCAACTCTGACTCTCGTGCAAACAGCTAAACATCTCTAGCTGCAACCTCCGCTTCCATATCCTCTAACCGAGTCTGCAAAACTAATATCATATGATCCCGCAGATCTCCTCCACCTGTAGCTCCCTCTCCTCCAGTAGCTCCCTCACCTCTAGTGGCTCCCTCTCCTGTATCCATAGGTGCCTCTCCCTCCCCCATATCCCTGCCACCTGATCTCACTCCTCCTTGCATCAAAGGCCCCTGTGATAGTCGCAATGACTATCCGCCTCTCCCTCTCCGCTGTAACCGTCCACCTCCACCTCCAAAACCACCACCCCCACCTCCTCCTCCTCTATCCCCTCCTCCTCCATCACCTCTCCCTCGTCCTCCTACTACCACTCTGCGACCTCCTCTCCTCCTTCATCTTTGTCTCCTCTCCTCCTCAAAGGATGGAATTGGCTCTGTTAGATCTGATATGCGTGGAATAGGATGTGTCGCAATATACTGCATGTACTCATCAGTAACACCTGTATCTACCACCCCCGACCTCATTTGCCATGGTCTCGCTTGTAAAGTCCGAAACTCTGCTAAAGTCTGATCATAGGTTAATATTGGCCCCTACAGGAACCTCTCTTGTACCACCCGTGCATACTCTCCAGACCCACTCGACAACCCCCGCCTCTGTCCAAATTATCTCAGCACTCTACCAGGTACTTGTCTCTCCACATTGTAGGTTGTCCTACCAATCAAGTATCGTGTCATAAATATGTACGGAAAGGCCTTTGCATCATCCTCCCAGGGCTCGCACTCAATATACGACCTCCAGATCACTGTATCCAAATCATCAAGCACCCACCGTCACCACTCTAACTTCCCCAGGGGGGCTAACTCATCATACCGCCATACATATATACATAGGGTTGATCCACTGCCCTAAATCTTAGTTTCATCGATCAGGTCACAGGTAGGTGCTCCCACGCCTAGATATGTAGCAGAGTGATCCCCACTCTAAGTGAGCTAACCTCTTGGTATACTACCTCATGCAGCTCCCAATATAAGTGCGACATAACACACAGTCCCCATGCAAAGGGGGTCCCCTCAGTCATCATCTGCTCTATCACCTAGCCCCAACCCACAACCAATCCATGAGATCGTCGATCTGGGCATAACAGGCCCCCAACAATACCTGATACAACAGCAGGTAGTGGCTCATATAAGGCAGCTATATTCTCCCATGCTATCAAGCCATCATGAATAAACACATCCTCATCAAAAGATCTTTGCATTGTTGTTGTCCCCCAAGCTTGATCATATGCCACCAGTTCTCCTTGAATGGGAATGTGAAGGATGCGCCACACATCCTCAAGTGTCACAGTCATCTCCCCTTGTGCTAGGTGAAACATACACGTCTCACCGTGCCACCGCTATGCCAATGTTGTCATCAAATCATGATTCATCTAAATCATGGGCATATACATCACATTGTACAGGTCTGTCGCTGCAATACAATCAACCTTGACCTCTGTCAATCGATCTCGCAACACCTGTGTGGCTAGATGCCTCTCTTGCATTTGTAAGACACGAAGCTGCTCCCACACATGCACATCAACCATCATCATCAGTTGTTTTGTTTTAAACTTTCTTAAGTTTCAACCTAGACTATCAACAGATACTTTGATTAAGTATCTTTGGGTCTCAATAGATAAGCAATTATGACACACGTAGACTACAACAAACATTTATCCTAATGACCTAAGTCTCTATGGGCTGCTATAGTTCAAAACAACTCACCTCTCCATCCATCCATCATTGGCATCAGAAGATTCTCTTTCTAAACACTGGGGCATCTATTTTCCTAACAATAGCGCTATTATGCAAATAATAGCATTACTATGATGACAATCGCGCTAAACTAACTACACATTAGTGTTAAACACACAATAGCACTAGAAAAACTATGCAAAAGCACCATATCACAACCATAGCGCTACAAGCAAGGCTCAATAGCACTAAACACACAAAAGCGCTAAAACAACTATGCACATGCGCTAAAACCACTATGCAAAAGCGCTAAAACCACTATGCAAAAGCGCTAGATAAATTGACAACAACGCCAAAACACAGTTTTAGCGCTATTGTTTTGACTCAACTTGGACAAGGTAAAAAAACCCATCAAAAATGCATGAAAACCAAAATTTCAAATTCACATACCATTGGTCCGTAGTCATCTGGCCACTGGAATCAACAAACTCACTCTAGTCGATGATCTGCTATCGGTACTAGCATCCTCACTGCTGCTTGCTCTTTCAAAAAGGTCACTCTCAGAGCTCTAAAATCACTATGGAGATGAATGCAAATGACCCTGTTTTTACCCCTTCACCCCCCATATATACCCTCCGCCGTAAACCTAATTTTACCCCGCTCACTGTCATGGTCCCCGTGAACTTCCAGAGCCTCCCATTTCTCCATTTTATCTCAGATTTCTTCTATTTTTTCACCAGTATTGCTAAATTCTTCTCTTTTATCTCCCTGCCAAATTTCATTATTTTTCGAGAGATCGCCCAATTTTTTGAAATTTTTTGCTCATCTCTCGAAGGGGCATACCACCCATTAAATTAACATTTTATGGGGCATATTTCTTCACACTTATTTTTCTTTCTTTGAAACGACACGATAAACCGCACCATCTCAAAGAGGGGCAAATGTAGTCACATAAATCTGTCAATCTTAATTAAATGAATATTTACTATTTATTTGATTAATAAATCTACTAGCCAATAGTTAATTAAATTAACATTTAATTAATTCATCTTCAAACATTCTCCTATTAATTAAATAAACTATTCAATTTATTTTAATTAATTCATTAAACTAAATTCACAATCAATAAATGAATAAATCCTATTTATTTCATTTAATCCCCTTTCTTCTTTTAAATAAATTAAATAAAATATTTATTTAAATCATTAAATCCCCCCACTTGCATTCTCCTAAAAATGCAACTTGTACCTATTTGTTGTAATAAATGAATTTTATTTTAATAAAAATCCTATTTTCCCTCACCCACCAAACCCACTTGCAATCCTAATCCCCTTCTACATTCTTCTAACCCCTTTCTAATTAGCCTAATCTATCCCCTAATTATTGTCACATTCCTAAGCAACTTGGAGCCACTTCTCAAAGACTTCAAAGTCTTTGAAAAATATTAAATGCTTTATGTGTTCAACAAGCTAACCTCTAAAGTCTTCTAAACCACTAATGGCTCTTACACGACCATTTATGATTAAATCCACTTGTACCCATGGTTAGGGACTTTGACCCTTAAACTCAACCCTTATGTGACCCATGTTTCTCCTCAAGCATTTATTGCTTTGACCATGGTTATCCTCACTAACTCTTGCACAAGAGTTTATCCATTGGATAAAAGCATTATTCTTTGAATAATAAATTTATCCATTCAACTCAACCTTAACCTTACCTCCCAGGTTAACCTTCAGGTCATGTCAAGCATTTAATGCTTGTTCCCTCTCCCCTCAACCCATCTCATGTTGACACTTGTCATCTTGAGATTGGGTTGAAAGTCCTCACATGGATCATAAATCATTCAATCCCGACCCTTGTTGAGATTACTCAATCTCAACCATCCATTACTCTATTTTTCCTATAAATAGAGCCCATTTCTTCATAATCGAGATCCTGAAAACTTGTATGCATTTACATTATAATCATTTTTAGAGAGAACATTTAGCATAAATCATCATTAGATTGTTATTTTGGATTAAAATAAATAATTTTCATTCCATGTCGTCTAATATTAGCTTTTTGTTTACGCTTGCATTGCATAAGTAAATCATTTTTCATCTTGAACCTCCATAAGGCATCCATAGTGCAAAAAGTTGTTGAGAGTTACACTTATTTGGAACTTGGAAAGGAGAGGAACAAGGAAAGAGAAGCTACCAGCATGGCAGAGAGCATATGGAGATGTTTAGTTACATTTTGTAGATTCATTAAACTTTTTATTTGTTTTGTAGTGTCTTTCTTGATATGCTTGCTTAGGATAGTGTTTTCCATGTGATTTCTAACACTAACAAATTGGTTACTTGTTGTTTGTGTTTGGTTGTCATAATTAATCCTTCCATTTTGTAGAGCATCAATCCTTATAAAAGGAGAATATGAAACCCTAAAGATGTGCAACCCTAAACAAACCCTAAAGGGATAAAGTGTATTTAATAATTATTAAATACCTACCATATTATTAAATGTCCATGTTTAACTTAAGCATAGAGTATAATAGACTAATAATTAAATAAATAATTATTAGCTAATACAAGATAACTCTAACAATATCTTTGAAGAATCTTCAATAGTTTGAACTTTCAATCTATCTCTCATTGTGCCCTCCTCAACCAACCAAAATAATTTGCACACTACCGAATCAAGTGTCCCTCCCTATGATATTGTTGAACTACACCAATCAATAATAAAATGTGCATCAAATAATTTAGCACCTAAAATCCTCAATTTCTCCTTAACTAGAGCTCCCTTCAAACATGCACCTGCTCCATCATGCTCCCCCTTCCCATTCCCATCTTTAAAATACTTCAAATTTGAGGTACACCCCTCTCTACATGCATTCTACTCAACTAATAAAACATATGAGCATTCTTGAATTGACCCGTGTAGTTATTTGACCATATGAGATGTCGGTCTATTGTAATACCTTTCTCCTACAATAGCTCAAAAAAATTCTCGAAACAATGTTACACATACTCGAAGGAGTGAGATCTATCATCACCAATATAAAAATGATACTCCCCGATTATCTTCCTATCCTCTTTTGTACTATTGGGGGCATGTCTATATGTTATGTGAACAAAAATAGCAATCTGAATTGAATTGTAATACTAAGCATGTACCTCATTTTATGGTTGCAATGTATAGTTTTCTACAAAATTGACCATTGATATAATAGTACCAACCAAGAAAGAGTTCTATACATCTTGAACTATTGATCCAACCACTGAGACCTATCGGTATGCCTTGCATACTTGTAGAAAAGATTTCCCTTAAAATCCAAGATAAAATCAACAACATTGACTTCTCTAGAGATGAACTCACATCTAGAATCTTCACCTCCACTCCTCAAAGTATATTTGGCTATCTCATTACTCTTTTTCTCAACAATATTCTTTCCAAATTCGTGTTTGTTGCCCTCATGAAAACACGAAACAAACTTTGACAAGCCACCACATTGTGAGCACTTCTCATTTAAACAATTGTTTCTATAGAAAAAACATTCATCACCTCTAGGATATAAAAATAGATCTAGCAAGTCTCTTGATGATCTTGGAAATTACATTGCATCGCACTCCTGCAACATTCCATTAGTATGCAGCCCATTAAGGGGCATAGTTGGGTTCAAACTAACAATGCATGTCTGTCTAGTGAGGAGTGGGAGAGACCTTTGGAGGGGTGGTGGAAATTTAAGTTTGATGGTGCCTCTAAGGGCAATCCTGGACCATCTAGGGTAGGGGTTATTATTCGGGATTGGAAGGGTGAGGTGATAGCTTTAGGTGCTCAAAAGCTTGATGAAGGCATAAATAATGTAGTAGAAGTGTCAGCAACATTGTTAGCAGTTAGAATTGCTAAGATGTTGGGTGTCAGGAAACTACATCTAGAGGGGGATTCCTTGATTATCATTCAAGATATTATGAAGGGTAGTATAGAGGTGTGGCACTTGTAGAATTAGATTAATAGTATAATTGAAGAATTGAGATATTTTGATGATTACCAAGTTATTCATGTAAGGCGAACAAGAAACGTGGAAGTGGACATTCTTTCTAAATGGGCGTTGTCCTTTAATGCGAATGGTGATTTAAAAATTGAAGACTTTCGATAGGATTTGTTCGAAAAGGAGTAGGGACTCTGTATTTAATGATGTTGCACGTATGATAATTACGGAGAGCAGAGTTGAGGCGGTTAAATGCGTCGAGCATTTAAAACATGGAGACACATTTATTTTGGTTGTCAAGGGGATAGAACATGATATTAAGTGAATGTCCCATCATTCATTGAAGCTTGAGTATGAAGAAAGCAAGCCTTGGACAAAGGGTTTTAGCAGGGTAGATTTGATCAGTGTTGAGTGCGGTGGTGGAGCGGTGCAAGGTGCAAAAATGGAAGCTAATTTCACTTTGAGGAGTAGGAAACAACTCTACCCTTTTTATGGGGACTTAACAATCAAAAGGCTTAGCAGAATGTTCAAGTTTCAAGATGAATTGTTGCCACAATGTGTGGCTATCATTGTTGGAGATGCATTCAGCCTAGTTAAGCATAGATATAAAACTTGAATGGACATTTACTCACTGATAATGGCGTGGGGATTGGAAGTGGGGGAGAACATAGTAACGGCGAGGCGAGTCATGCAGATGATAATTCATGAGGATTTCTTAATAGGGATGGAAACATTTCTAGAGTGGGTTGTGTCGGGTGTGGGGTTTGATGTGCTAGAAGGCTTGGTGGAGGATGAGCGTGGTCGACATACAGGTGATTCCTTTTCTAAGGTGGTCAAGAGGTTTGTGCAAGGTGCACCAAAAGCTAGAGGCAAGGCGTGGATGAGATGCATTAAAATGGGTGGTGGAAATAAAAAAATTGGATGTTGTAATTGAGATTGCCAAAGCTGAAGCGGAGGGTTCTGCAAGGAGAGTGTTACGTCCGAGGAAGTGCAAGAAAACAAAAGAGAGAAATTCCGAGGAGGATTCTGGCCTGAAATGTAGACGAAGATAGTGAGTTGATGAAACTATAGTTAATTGGGTGCTTTTTGTTTATAGTGGGTTGTCATTTTTTTGTGAATTTCCTAGATTGGCAGAGTAGAGATGGATTCGGGTAGTTGCTTTTTAATAGCATAGCTGTCGTTTCTATATGGAAGCTTTTTGTAGTGATTCTTTTTTGAGTTGGGGGTCTTCTGTTTTAGATAATCTGTGAACTTTGAAGGAAGAATATATGATGTTGTTGTAAGACTTTTAATGATTTTTGATAAAATATAAATTACTACCGAGCAAAAAAAAACATTTCATTATTATGCAAAGTAGAACAAATATAGCATAAAAGTTCATGGTACATTGAAAAATTCACATGGTATTTGCAATGAGTATTACGAAACTTAAGAGGTACACGATAAAATGGCTTCAAATATGCAAAGGCCCTTTGCGATATTTGCAAAGTTGGATGTGTTTCACAAAAAAAATTGCACAACATTGTTTGGCTTGATTTCAAGAAATGTTTAGGATGCAGTGTGCGGTCTCGATTGCCAGTTCTTAACTTTAACACATCCTTTACATTGGGTGATACTCTATAATTGGAATGCCAAAATTGTTGAATTTATTCCTTCACATTGTCGGTCAACTTCTTATCAACACGTGGAAGCCCCCCACCAAAAGCCCATGCATCATTTTGAAGAGGATTGTTGAGTCTTTCTCTTCTTGCAAGTGCTCTATCCAAAGTTTTATGATTTATGTTTAAATAAACACAATTTTGTCTCATAAAGAGAGCCTTTCTCAAATGATGGCTTACTAAGAAGTTTGTAATCACTCTTCGAGTGACTATCTTATCTTTTTCCCTGCTATCCTTTCGAATAAAATTGAGAGCATTTAAAAGGATTTTGACAACAATATAATTTTTCTCCATCTTCTTGTTCATGCGAATCTTCAATTTGGCTAGCAAGGGTCTCATCTTTTGCATCTTTAGCAATTGAACAAAAAGTTGGCCTTGCACGGTCAATGCTTATTGCTAAAATATTAGTTGAAAAGTTTTTGTAGCCCACGATCGAGTGGTTTGTATTGACCTCTCACCTTCAAGATTGTCAATAATGTTCTCATCAATTTCAAGTAACCATTTTGGGGTTGTTGAAGGTCTTGAATTTGGAATTTGTCTTTCTTCCATGAGAGGGTCTTCATTTCTCATGTAATTTGGTGTTACATAATGTTCACTTGGTTGAACAATTCCACCTTCAATGTGAAAATTTTCCCAAATTTTCACCTCCAATGCCAATTCCCAAATTTTCACCTTCAATGTCAATTCCCACATTTTCACTTTCAATTCCCACAATTTCGTTTCTAAATTCAATATCATGTTGAAAATTTTCAATATCTATTGCAACATTGTCATTCCCAATTTGAATATCATGTTCAACATTTCCAATATCAATATCTACATTTTCATTTTCTTTTTCAATAACTTGCTCAACATTTTCAAATTCAATTTCCTCTTCACTTGAAGTAGCATTTGCAAAGGCTGTAGTGCCCCTCCCTAATTTTTCTTTCTTTTTTTGTGCATCGATAGACTATATTCTTATAACTTAGACTAAATTGTGATGCTTTTGATAGATGTTTATGGATTTACTTATGATTTGAATGCTTCATTATGGGTATTAGACATATTATATTTGGGCTTGACATCATGATTTCATGTGGATAATGACATTATGGGTTATTATTTGGACTATTATGATGATAGATTTATTGGATGATCTGAATGTACTCATTTTATATGTGTGGTTTATATTTGGCTACGGTGACTTGATGATATCTTATGATATACTAACTCTATTTCATGATTAGATTGGATGAGTTGATGCTATGATTGTTGTGACTGTTTACTGTTGTATTCGTGATAGAGATGATGTCATATCACTCATTGCAAGTATGATATGATGTTGCAATTCTCTTCACTTGTATGCCTATTTTATGATACATGTTATGGTATATGTTGTTATACTTGTAGTGGTGGTTGCAGGACTGTAGGTACTAGACATCGACTCCACCTGGTTTCACAAGTCTGAGCATGGTTTATCCCAATGGCAAGTTGATTGGAGATAGCACGAGTTTCCCTCACGTACTCTGGGTTTAAGTTGATTACCTTGTTAGTTAGAGTCTTGTTTAGAGTTGTCTTGTGACGCATACAATTGGTAGGACCCTTGTCGTGTGATCTTGTGAGTGGTTATTGAATAATAATTGACCTTATTGTATAGCTTATTAAGTAATTAGATTAAGGTATTAATATTATTGATGATTTATTATTTATTTTATATTTATTTATTTAATTTAATTTAATTAGTTTAACAATTTATTGTTTAAATGATCCTTAATAATTTATTTATTGTTTAAATATGATTTATTATTTATTTGGTTCTATTTAATTAATTATTGTAGAGTTTATTTATATTGGTTTTAATTTTATTTATTTTACCTTTTAGGTCTTGGTTTATATATACATATACATCTCTCTCTCTCTCTCTCTCTCTCTCTCTCTCTCTCTCTCTCTCTCTCTCTCTCTCTCTCTCTCTCTCTCTCTCCTAAACAAGGTATTGGATATCGGATGATATATGATATCTGGTATCTTTTATTATTAATATATTTTAATATATAAATTAATATATTATATATTAATATATCTGTCCAAGGGGTTGAGCTTAGTTGGTTAAAGCATTGAGTTCTCAATGTGACGACCCAAGTTCAACTCCCATGAGGGACATCTTTGTGGAATTCTAAGTTGTGACTCTTGGTCTTCCATTGGTTGTATTTGTCACATTGTTTAAAGTGGATTTCTAAGTTGTGACCCTTAGTCTTCCAATTGTTGTTTCTAGTTTGGTGCTCGAAAGGAGCTAGTATTTGTAATAAGTTTGCTCGAAAGGAGCTGGTATTTGTAATAAGTTTGTAACGTGGATGCTCGACATTTGAATATTGTAATGTTGTTATATGATACTTAATACAAAAAAAAATATTAATATATTATAATATATTATATATTAATATATTAATACTATACAATATATAATAATATACTATACGTCCAAGGGGTTGAGCTTAGTTGGTTAAAGCATTGAGTTCTCAATGTGGAGACCCAAGTTCAACTCCCATGAGGGACACCTTTGTGTAGAATTCTAAGTTGTGACTCTTGGTCTTCCATTGGTTGTATTTGTCACATTGTTTAAAGTGAATTTCTAAGTTGTGACCCTTGGTCTCCCAATTGTTGTTTCTAGTTTGGTGCTCAAAAGGAGCTAGTATTTGTAATAAGTTTGCTCGAAAGGAGCTGTTAATTGTAATAAGTTTGTAACGTGGATGCTCGAATGAGCAAAAAATGAGCTTTGTGATTCTATGATACTTAATACAGAATAGAAAATATACTATAGATTATTAATTATGTTTATAGTAAAAAAATAATAAAAATCGGATATCAAATTTATATCCGATATCCGATATCTCTAACAAAATTCAGAATCCTTGGTATTTGACTCGGGATTGCATTGGGATTTGGCTAGGACATGGCAAACTTGGAAAATTAACAGAAAAAATGTGTTTTTGAGTGTTCTTTGCTTTTCTTGACTTCACTCTGGTGGCTGACGACTTTTTTTTAGTGGAAATTGATTAAACAAAAAGAGATTTTTAAGGACATTCTTAGCT
Organism: Cryptomeria japonica; assembly: GCF_030272615.1. NCBI lineage: Eukaryota > Viridiplantae > Streptophyta > Pinopsida > Cupressales > Cupressaceae > Cryptomeria > Cryptomeria japonica. The sequence continues at coordinate 225,270,205 of NC_081409.1, forward strand.
TTCCAACAATATAAGGTTTGCCTTATTTTGACTTCAACAAATAATTATTATTCATTTTCTAATTGAATTCTGACTAAAGTCTTAATTGATATGCTAATTGAAAAATCTATAACTTTCAAACAGTATCACATTTTTTGAATCCGAAATATGCATCACGTTGTATTCTTTGCCTACTATAGGGTAGAATAAAATAAAATTGAATTTCATAAAGTTTTAAGGTGGTTGGACATACGAGTTTTTATATTTCTGAAAAGTTGTAGTAAAAAATTTATAATTAATTATTTATTTAAAAAAAATTTACAATAAAATATGTGTCGCATCCAGACATGAGTCTACTACTTAAATTTAAAATCTTATAAAAAAATATTATGATTTGATTGTGGTTAGGGTGGTCAAACATACACCTACTTATCTTTTTCCTAAAATTTTAGTACTATTGCTTTGAAATTTTAGTCAAATAGATTTTTTAAATTTTTTTTCAAAAAAAACTAGTAGCTTAGAAACTACATTCAATTTGCTATAGATTCTATTCTTACATATTTTAAAAATAATGTTCATAACTTATTCAAATTTTTATGTCAAGTTGCCTAACTTTGTTTTTCTGAAATTTCATTGCCACTTAAGGGCTTGTTTTAGCCCACCATGATCCTACACATACCCATTCTAGAGTTCCAAAAAAATTTGATTTGCCAACTTCAATGGTTCCATTATTCCAGAGTTCCAAAATATTTCAATTTTTCAACTTCAATGGTTCCATTGTTCTAGAGTTTCAAAGTTTTCGATTTGCCGATTTCAATGGTTCCATTGTTCCAGAGTTCTAAAAATTTTCGATTTGCCGACTTCAATGGTTCCATTGGTTCAGAGTTCCAAATTTTTTTGATTTGCCAACTTCAATGGTTCCATTTTTCTAGAGTTCCAAAAAAATCGATTTGTCGACTTCAATGGTTCCATTGTTCCAGAGTTCCAAAAATTTCCAATTTACCGACTTCAACGGTTCCATTGTTCTAGAGTTCTAAAAATTCTTGATTAGCCAACTTCAGTGGTTCCATTGTTTCAGAGTTACAAAAATTTCTTATTTGCCAACTTCAATGGTTTCAGTGTTCCAAAGCTCCAAAAATTTCCAATTTGGCAACTTCAATGGTTCCAGTGTTCCAGAGTTCCAAAAATTTTCGATTTGTTGACTTCAATGGTTCCAAGGTCAAAAAATGTGTCTAAAAAAATTTGCAAATTACATAAATCCGAAGGCAACCCACTTGATTTTTTGGCTTCAAATGCCTCCATTTTAATTTGGTGGTTGTACGAGCTCATATGGTATGCTATTTTAATATTTTCTCAGTGGAGCGATGTGGCTGACAGGGCCAGTTTACAAAGGAAGTACTTTAATTTTGTGAGCTACTAAAAAATGGATAATAAACCCATGTTTTATTTCAATTATCATAACTGCTCACAAATTTTGATGGCCCCATGATGCCTTGTTAATTTGTAGTGAAATCACTCTAAAATCACCATAGGAGAAATTAAAATTTCTTAATTTCTCTATAATTTGTGTGCAATTGTTTAAAACATTTTGAAATGTTTTAAAACATTTTTAGAGCAACAATTTCATGTGAAAGTGAAAGGGCTATTTTTTTAAAAGTATTTTAAAAGAAATAAGCATTACAAAAACTGAAAAGGCTCACTAGAGAGTCTTTAAATATGTAATTAACAGATTATGGAAAGGACTTTTCTCTGAAACCCCATTGTACTTTGATGCAAGAGTGAGAATTTCCCAGGATAAAGGTTTTACTTTTCATTTCTGGAAGAGGGTTGAGCAATGTATTATCTTTTACAAGCATAATCTTTTGTAACAATGAAAGAGAGACTGCGTGTTCTATTTTTACATCAATGAAAGAAAGGAGATGTTTATGAAACTATGTGTTCATCTATATTTCCTTTGATTGTCATTTTCTTATGTCTTTGCAATATTTTCCTTGATGTTTTCTCTATTACGATAAACTATGAATATGTCCATGAAAATGAACTATGAGTCATAAATGTAACCATATTATTTGAAAAGAATCATTGTTTACTCTCTCATTTGTTATCACTTGCTGGGACTGATTGGGTGGACTATGTGTCGTCCATCTTTGTTCCCTTTCATTCTCATTTCCAGACACATTTGCATCATGGCTATGTGTAGGTGTTAGTTTGCCTTTATTTCTTTCTGGTTAAAACATACCCTCTAAAAACCCAAATTACATCATACAAAGGGAGTTGTACCTTTCCAAAATTCAGAGGAAAATCAGTAGTTTCACAGTGATTTCTCCAACTATTAGTGGCAGTTTGTCTTTATACTTGGGCTGAACTGAGTCAAATTGTTAATCTTTGGAAAAGACAAATCTGCTAACTAATAGTATAAAAGGAAGCCTACCTAGCTCATTTGGGGGAACTAGATGAGATCTCTCAATTTGGAAATCAATTACACTCTAGCAACTTCAAGTCTAAGTGAGCGAGCAATCAAGCATTCGTCAAGAATTGAAGGAGAAGTCAAGTCAATTTCAAGCATTCGTGATTAACATTCCATGAAAACATTCTATGTGATATCCTAAATCCTTGTGCGAGGATTCAAGAAAGCTTCATCAAGGTATCAAGTTCAATTTCAAGCATTTTCAAATTAGATCTAGCCTTTCCCTCAAAAGGAAAGCATTTTGCTTCAATTTCATTTCAATTCCAAGGTTGATTACTGAATTAGGGTTTGACCTAAGGCAAACCCCCATCAACAAACATATTTCTATCATTTTGTGTGCAGGAAATTATCTCAGGAGTTGCGAGTGAGGAATTCGACAAAGTAGATGACAACAATCAGTTTTAGCTTTTGAAGGCATGAAAAGTGGAGGACCAGGATGATCGACTCCCCTTGGTCTTGGGAATTTGTGACAATCTTCTAACAGTAGATTTTGTGTCTTATCTTGATCCAAAAAACATCAAGTTTGTTTACCTTCGATATTTGGAGGACCAAGATGGTCCACACTCCTGGTCTCGACAATTTCGATCAAACTTTCTATCACAGGTTCTAATCTATTTTCCATTCTTAGATCTAAGTTTACAGCTCTACATGATACCTATAACATTTTGTTACTATTGTTTTATGTCAATTTCTCATTGTTTATCCTAGATGTAGCATCACAATTTAATTATATTTCAACTCAACACCCAAAAGGGAAAACCAAATCTAATCAGCATCCAACCCTCTTCTCTAAAGAATTGAGGCCGAGTCTATTGGGTTAACTTCCCTTTTGAATGTAAGGGTATGTGATTTAATAGGTGTTTTCCTAGTTTAAATAGCTAAGCTTGTGTAACCCTATTTCCATTTTCCCACCCTCGACACACAATTTTTTTTTTATTATTACATCTTTTGAGTATCAAACTTGCATATTTAAAATTGTTTGCTTTTTTCTTTTTTTTGGTCGGTAATTTTTGTTATGTATTGATTTCAAAGAAAAACGCTACAATAATCCGAGCCATACAGATTTCAACATTGGCCCAAAAACTAACAGTCCTAGCCTACTATGTAGGGCGTTCAAACTAAAAAGGATATAAAACCAGTATTGTGCAATTCTGCACTAGATATTACAGTCATCCATAAATATTGTTTTTTTAAAAGACCAGGAAATAGCAGAAAAACAAAAAGGATTTTTAGCACCGTATCCACTCAATCAGTGTCGCTCTGGTTTGTCTGCTTCTCCTCCTCATCTGCAATGTCTGCTAGAGCTTTCCCTTTGGCTGCTTTGGTCTTCATCTTTGGAATACAATCCAAATTTCCAATGTTTGGGTCTCCCTCTAGACTTGCTAAAAACTGGACCGCTTGCCCTTCCTCAAACCGGTCTCGCAGTTCTCTCCCCACCTCCATGCGTGCCACCACCTTGAGGGCTTTCGGAACCTCATTTGTTCTTATTAACTTGACGCAGAGCTTCATGGCTTCCTAGCCTATGCGAACTCGCTCTCTGCATTGCTCCTTTATGCGATTCTCCGACCCTCGAACAAAAGGTAATATCTCCTCCTTGACATCTCCTTCCCAAATGCGGATTCCAGTACGAGGGATCACCCACTCTAAAATGGAGTCAAGGTTGATCAAATAGTCCCCTTCAATTAGCTTTGTCAGTGTGAGCTTAATTTTTTCCACCTCAGGTTCAAATTCGCAAGCCCAACCCATAATCAAGGAATAGATCTCCATATTTGTCCTGTACCTAAAGTGGATGTGCACCAACTCCTCCCCCAGCATTAGACATGCTGCACTCCACAGTTTCTCTTCCTTGTATTTGAAGAGTCCTTGCATTCGTTTGTCCGACATCGTTCCCAGAAAAGGAACCAGTTTCTTCTCTGTTCTTAGGGTAAAATTCACCTCCATTGAACCTGCTCAAAAACTGTTAGCTTCACACACTATACTGCAAAAGACACAAAATTCCTCATTAATCTGATTCTTTGATGATACATTGCTCATTAACTAAAATAGTAATTCCTTCGTCGTCGTTTGCAATGGGTCATAAATGCATAATCAATGATATAAATGGAAAAGGATTTCACAACAAATTTACTGTCCTCCGCCATTGTCTCGATCAAATACTTTGTGTTCTGCAACTGCCTCATTAATTGCAGTGCCTTTGAAAAAGCGTACTTGTCCTTTCGAGGTGTCTTGCGTGCTTATTGATTTTTCATTCTTCTCGGATTGCATTAATTCCACTTCCACAAACTGTCATCTCCCTTCCACCACTTGGCCATTTGGCCTGTCATGTCACATCCAATGTTTGAGAGGAGGTCTGGCACTACATTGGTGCCTCGTCTGACCTGAGATACTCGAAATTCCTCAAAGGATTTGAGTTTTTCTCAGATGATCTCCACCCAATGGGATAATTTCCATGAAGGGGTGTTACCCTTCGCTATTGTGTTAATAATCACTTGGGAATCACCTTCCAGGTGCAACTTTGGGATTTTCATATATGGCCAATTCAGTGGCCATTAGTGTTGCCCATGCCTCTGCTTCGTTGTTTGTTCCATCTTATAATCGTCTTGCACCCTTGAAAAGAATGACCCCTTTATCATTTCTTGCGACTACTCCCACTCTTGAGGTTCCCGGATTTCCTCTAGACGCTCCATCAAAGTTTATTTTTATCCACTCCTTAGTTGGCGGTTCCCATTTAGCCTCTTCTTTTCCTAAAGGGGGGTTAACCCTCATAGACCCATTAACGGGGTAAATTGTTTGCTTATTATTCATTGTATTCATGCACAATTAAATATTTTTATTGATTGAATAAACTTATTGTAATTGGAAGTCATTCTATGTCACGACTCGAATTAGACCTTAGTTAGATTTATTTATTATGTCAGATACCTTTTGATTAACTTTTAATAATGATAGATGATATTGTGTGGTTTAGTGACAATGATGATGGTTGGTTATTTTATGATGATAATGTTTTAATGATACTTTGTTGTTATGATTAATAATACTTAATAATGATGTTTTATTGATATGATGTCGTTATTTAATGATGATAAATAATAATGTTATGATGTTAATATTTTGCTAGATTTTTATGTAATGGGATTTGACGAATTTTTGTCAAGTATAAGTTGCAAGGTAACCGTCGAAGGCGGACATATGATCGAGGAGGGGTTTTTCTAGCTCCCCAGTAGCAACCTAAGTATTGGAACCTTGTGCAAAGTACCCAATTCGATAAGCAATTAGTAAATTAAATTAGGGAGTCTAAAATATATTGATAAAATAAAAAATAATAATAAGGATAAATTATTAAATATACAAGTATTTAATATTAAAATCAAGCTAGAAATAATTATAAAATAATTATTCAAAAGAGAGTAAATAAATTAATTAGTTGAGTAATTAAAAATAAAATTACTTGATAATTAAATTATAAAATATAAAAGATATTTAAGATATAATATCTTATAAATACTAAAATTAGAGGACTAATTAAAATAAATAATGAGATTAATTCAAGAAATTAATTAAAATATTAATTAATAAATTTAAATAAATGATCAAGGCATGCAAAAATATAATGTTGGAGTAAACTTATGTACTAAAAATATAGACGATATGTGAGAGCCTAATAATTAATTATTTTCTTAAAAACTAAATCTTTAACAAATTGTAATTTAATAAAATCAATTAACTATTTTGTGAGTTCTAATTTTAATAATTAGTTTTATTTTAAGAGTTTAATCATGCAAACAATTAAATTTTATTTTTAGAGAATTCAATGTTTATAAATATAGGAATAAACTTGTTATTTGATCATACCAATTCTTTTTGAGCTTCTTGATTCGTGTGATTGCTGTGAAGTCGACAAGGTAGATTGAAGAGATTGTTTAAAATTTGGGAAACGCTTGCAATTCTTCTTTCTTACAGCCAGGTTCATTTATTTTACATATTTTATTGAGTCTTTATTTGATCTTTTTCTTTTAAAGTTGGGTATTGTGGATTTAATGCTAGTTTGTTTGATGTGTCAGTTGTGTTGTCAACACCTTCTTCTCGATTTATCATAAAAAGTAGAAACTGAGTTTTTAGGAAATTTACTGGGTTTTTGTGTTTCCAATATTTTTAGTTACTGTGAAAATTTCAGAGAAATTGGGATTTGGGTTTTTAAGAAAATATTGAAACATTACGATCGTATTTGGAAAGTCTTGATAGTGGTAAATTCTAACTTAAATAGAGATTCTTAATTTAGAATTATTGAAAATATTAAAATTTAATTTTGATTTGAGGAAATTATATTATAAAGGGAAAATTTATAAAAATCTATAAATAAAACATATAATAATATTATTCTGACATTAATCCGCTGAGGGTTAATTATTTTTCTGTTTATGAGGGATGATTATGGAACGAGAGTGCTTGTTTATGGGCTAACCAGGGAAGGGTGATTTTCTTCACCTCCCCAATAGGGTAATGATGGCCATCATATTTATTTATTTATTTTTCTCCCTGCCATAACACATGTAGTTAGTTCAACCAGGATGGGTTGTTAGTTCTACATGATTGCACAGGATTCCTTTACTACCAGTTGGTACCGGCTTGCTAGGATACTCCGTCGTGAGGGACGGGAGCTTATCAAGAGCATCGGGAAGCTTATGCTTCATTTGGTTGGGCAGATAAAATGCCTGGGTCATATGTCCGTCATCCGGTTTGCGAGAGGAGGTTATCCAGGTCAAACGGAGGCGACACATTCGGAGACAAAGAAAGTCAGAGATTCCAGATAAAATTTTATGTAATAATTAAAGATGTATATTTTATTTCATTGTAAAGACCAGAATGGTCGCATGTAGAGGTTATGAAAAAGGACCTATAAAGGTCACATGATGTAAAGCGACAAGAAGTCGCCATGCAATGTAACTGACAAATAAAAAAGAAGAAGAAAAAGGGCTACTAACATACTAACCCACTAACATGCATGATTTACTTTCTTAGATTAGTTTTCATTTACGCATGCACACATATTTAATTATCTGGTAGATTATTTAATTATGAGTTTTTGCATGTTAATTTAATTCGTAATAATTTCATGCATATGATTTACGCTACTCATGCGCACACGTAACTTGACATCGTAACTAATTATGGTTTGCATTTTATTGGACCTCATACGAAATTTTAGATTGTTATTGTTCGCATGCACATTTAATTCCTACATGTTATTTATGAGTTGCATGGTTGTTCAGTTACTTATCTATTACTTGCATGTTAATAATTATTGCTTTTGCATGTGTAATAATGGTTAATTTAATAATTAATTAAAACAGTGAGTTTAAGTTTGGTTTAACTAGGGTTAGTGTTGGATTTTGCCAAGATCAAGAAGTCATTGAAATGTACATGAAAGAGACATAATATGGGACAAGAATAAACTGTATTCTCATTAATAGAAAATGATCAACAATCAACTGGATTATCTTATTAGTTCAATAGTTGTTGTTGTTGTTGTTCCATACAATGTAGATGAGCCTGCTTATATAGGCAAGGCTAGGGATATGTATGAGCACACAAACATGACATGTGGCTCAATAAGAAACAAGGGTAGGTAGGAAATAGGTGTGGGTAGGTAGGAGAAATAATATAATATTCCACATGAGGTGGATCACCCACCGAAGGTGGAATTATCACTCCACAATAAGTGGATATGATAGTGTAATAACAAGATCAACACCATAAGAGGTGGAATTTCTCCTACACACACTATCCCAATGTGGCACAAACACCCAAGTGTCTCATATCCAAACTACTATGAAATGCATTATCCTAAGTAAACTTAAGTAAGTGTAATAATATCCATGATGAATAATTATTTACACCAACACCCCCCCTTAAGTGCAACTTAGGGGAATGCACTTAAGTCTACAATGCAACTAAGCAATGCAAGATGGGTCCCGGCTACGAGGCCATGTTAGGTACCCATGCACAAATGCAAATGCATGCAAACCAATGCAATGAAATCTCTCACAAAGTGGGGAAAGAGAGAAAAACCCAATGGGAAAAAACCCTCCCCCAAAAGAGAGATGAAAGCTATACAAGAGAACTCTCAAAGAAGTATGTGAGGAACAAAACCCCATGTGAGGAAATAGTCCCCCCCATATGAGAGAAGAAGAGAAGTCAAACTGTGATCATCCCTCAATGAAGAATCTGCACCAATGATAGAAGCTCGATGTATGAAGAAACTACTCCACGAACGTCGAACAACATTCCTCCCCTTAGGAAGAAACAAAACCAAAGGTGTATCCATAAAGTCTCCCCAATCATGAAGGGAAGATGTATGAAGAAAACTCATGATGAAAGGAATCTCTGAAAACTGCTCAAGTGTCCCCATGTCGATGCTAAAAGATACCCCTTCCAAAGATGGTAAACTGTGCCATACTGCTGAAAAAGGAACTCCAACATCTAGTGGAGATGGATGTAGAACAATATCCAAAGACTCATGTGTCTCCTCAAAGAATAAAGAGACCTCCTCCAACTGCTGTACATAAGTATCCACAATCATGTCAACCTCGAAAGAATGATCATGTAGAGAATGAACAAGAGGGTCAGAGTGTGCCCTCGCAACAATCGAAGAAGGATCATCTTCATCAAAGAGAAGATGTATGTCATCAATGATGTCTCCCAAATCTGCAATGTAGGATTCCACAAACAAACCTGCAATGTCTGTCATGTAATCATCCCATGAATCTGAAGCTGGAAGACAATGTATATCCTGCTGCACTGAATCACATGTAGGCAAAACTGTCGCACTATCTGCATCATCAGGTGCAATAGGTGATGTGATATCAATATGAGAAGATGAAATACAAGACTCAAGAACGGGGTTACATGTGAGAATCCCCAAATTCAAGTGTCCAAAGTTCTCCTCAAAATCTGAATCATCACAATAAGTGTGATCAACATGTGTAGAATCAACAAATGTGAAATCATCATCATCAACAAAATCTGAAAAGGAGTATAACCGAGATGCATGATCAACCACCCCAGTTGCAATGATAGCTCTAGTCTCCATGTCTCTAATAAAAACCGAGTCAGGTGTGAACTCCACAACTCTCTTAGTTGTGCCATGTGTGATTTGATAGATAGAAAGGAGATTGTTTGTCAAGTGGGGTACACACAACACATCATTGAAGGAGTTATCCCCAATGTCAATAGATCCTTTCCCAATCACATCCATGTATGTATGATTTCCCATCAAAATCTGTGGCATGGTGCAAGGCTCAAATGTAGAGAACATAGATTGTGAAGATGCCATATGATGAGAAGCCCCTGAATCTAGAAGCCATCTCTCTGAAGTATGATTTGTTGTAGCACATAGAGCTTGTCCTTTTCTTGTTCCAAAAGAGTGAGTCTTTCCACTTGTAGAAGCCATGAATGCTTGCCCTTTTCCTTTTGAATGTGAGGAAGTGGAAGTTGATGAATCATCCTTCTTGTAGACTTTAGGCAAATCAATGTTATGCTTTTTGATGATATGTGTGAGCTCATCAATCTTCTTAGTATGGCAACGATGTTCCTCATGACCAATCTTTTTACAATAAGCACAAGTAGGTCTCTCTCTCTTTGGTGAATTATCTTTCTTGGAAGAAGATGAATCTCCTTGTTGTGGAGAAGATGATGCTTTATCCTTAGGCTTTGATTGCCATTTCTTCTTGTTTGAGTTGTCCTTTCCTTGATTTCCTTTGTTCCCTTGATTTGCCACCAATGCTTGAGACTTAGAAGAAGCCTTAAGAATGCCCATGCTTATCAACTTAGTTTGTTCCATCATCAACATTTCATTGAAAGCATCAAATGTAGGCATTTTGTAGCTTGAACCCATTGTCATCCTATGAGTTTGGAAACTAGAAACAAATGCTGCATATTCTTGTGGAAGCTTCCCTATCAAGTTGAATATCAATTGAGTATCCTTCTTATCAATGCCACAATCTTTGAGTTGTGCCCTCAACTCATTTGCCTTAGTGACATAATCTTGTATAGTATCAAAGTTCTTGGGATCTAACATGGTGAGATCACTATCAATTTGATATCCCCTAATCTCATCAACTTGACCATACAAGTCTTGAAACTTTTGCCAAGCATCCTTGATTAGAGTACATTTCTCAATATGAAAAATGAGATCCTTTGACACATACTTTCTTAAGGTACCAATTGCCATGATATTTTTAGTGAGCCAATCTAAGTGACCAACTGGATCAGCCTTAGGATCAGCTGGAGCAACAATAGTTCCATCAATGTAATGAGTGAGTCCTTTTTCCATAAGTTTACTCCATGCATCAATTTTCCAAGTAGCATAGTTATGTGGAGTTAAGAGAGGAAACTTAGAAGAACTCATAGCAGCAAAAAGGAAAGAACACAAGAGCACAAAAGCACAAGAGACACCCCCCAAATTCAATCAATCAAAGTACCCCCCCAAAAGTGATGATTTTGGCACTTTATACTTAGTGCAATTACAATGAGCCACTTGCAAAACAAGGCAAAGTGGGCTTATGATGCAAATTTTACAACTTCTCAAATGAGATACAAGAGACTTCAATCAATAGTGCAATGAATCTAACTGAGATTCAAGCAAATATACAAGTACCAAGAGAGCCAAAAAAGGCCAAGATCTGAAAGTACAATTTCTACTTACAATGACATCAATCTGATAGCATCATGTGAAAGTAGACGAAAAAATACGCACTTTCAAAAAAAACGGCACCTAAAAAGGAGGTCAGATGACCCCAAACGAAGCCTCTGAAGTTGCAAAAACAGGGATTACTCAGGGACAGTCACCAAAAACTGCATTTTCTGAAAAATCCGTGCATCAAAATTAAAAAATTCTTTCACCACTGCGGAGAGCACGAAATTCTAGCCCATTTCAAAAAAAATTGCACCCAAAAAGGAGCAAAAATGAGCAAGTTATGGCCATTTGAAGTTGAACTGCAAAATCAAAAATGCAAATGAGAGGGGGTCCAAAAATTTCCAAACCCTGCTGATGTGGCGCTGACGTCAGCAAATCACGGGGTTAAATTTGACGGCCGTATGACCGTCGCCAAAACTTCGCTGCTTGGCTGACTGTGCGTCCGTACCGTACGGACAGATTACGTGGCGTGCTGACTGTGTATTCCGTACTGTACGGAATGATGACTGTGCAAGCTGACTCGGCTCCTGATGCGGCAGTCCGTACTGATGACGTGGCGTACGGAAGCCTGCGTGTCTGTACGGGTGAGTTGACTGTCTGTACGGTTGGTCCACGTGGCGGTGTGTTGGCACCTGCACGGACGGGCTCTGCGTGGCGTGGAGCGCCGGCGGCGGAGGATGTGAGGTGGCGGAGAACCTGCAGGCGGCGCCGGAGCTTGGGCGCCAAGGGAGGACGCGGGGGTTCTTGGAGACGGCGCAGCGGCGGACGGGGGCTTCGGCGCTCGGACAGACAGCGGAGCACGGGCAGGAGAGGACGCGGCGGTAGCGGAAGTCGGCGCTGCTGCCGGAGCCAGAGGGAGTTTGAGGAAGCGGGGAGCGGCGCCGACAGACGGCGCGGGGTACTCTGCGGGAGGACATCACGGGCGGCCCTGTCAGTGGCAGGTACGTGCTCTGCGGAATACCTGCAACACCAGGTACGTACGGAGCACGGGGGGGGGGGTCTGCGGACCCCCCAAACAAATATTTTTTTTTTTGATTTTTTTTTTTTTTCAATTTTTTGATTTTTTTTTTGATTTTCGATTTTTGAAAAATAATTTTCAGAAATTTTTTTTTTTTTTGAAAAAAATATATAAAATATTCGAAAAATCCGTACGATAAGTAAAATTGGGGAAAAATTTTTTTCTCACCAAAATAGGCCAACTTTATAACCAAAATTCATGGAAACGGCCTTCCGGACGCAATGGAGAGGTCGGATCTGGTCTAGGACGCCTCCAAATGACGATGCTCCTCAGATCTGCCTCTTGACGTCACAATAATGCCTCTTCAAGACGAATCAATGAAGCTCCAATAGCTCTGATACCATGTTGGATTTTGCCAAGATCAAGAAGTCATTGAAATGTACATGAAAGAGACATAATATGGGACAAGAATAAACTGTATTCTCATTAATAGAAAATGATCAACAATCAACTGGATTATCTTATTAGTTCAATAGTTGTTGTTGTTGTTGTTCCATACAATGTAGATGAGCCTGCTTATATAGGCAAGGCTAGGGATATGTATGAGCACACAAACATGACATGTGGCTCAATAAGAAACAAGGGTAGGTAGGAAATAGGTGTGGGTAGGTAGGAGAAATAATATAATATTCCACATGAGGTGGATCACCCACCGAAGGTGGAATTATCACTCCACAATAAGTGGATATGATAGTGTAATAACAAGATCAACACCATAAGAGGTGGAATTTCTCCTACACACACTATCCCAATGTGGCACAAACACCCAAGTGTCTCATATCCAAACTACTATGAAATGCATTATCCTAAGTAAACTTAAGTAAGTGTAATAATATCCATGATGAATAATTATTTACACCAACAGTTAGGACAAGCGGGTCCTTACATTCTATTATTTTATTAATTTTTTTATTGTTGTTTCATATTAGAGTTAAATATTCTTGTATCTTAAATTTGGTTTTGGTATCTTCTACTCATCTCTTTTAGTTTAAAGGTCCACAACAAATTAACGGGTTTAATAAAAACTAGAATAAATATAGAAAAAATAACTTATATACAAATTATTTTAAATATCCCAAAGTACGTAGGTTATAAAATTGCTTCCTTTTTTATAAGATTTTTAATTTAGGGTATATTAGTTTATGGTTGAATAAATGGATGGTTAGGAATAATGAAATGTTATTCATACTTCTAAGAGATAAAAAAAAATTGTAATTAGGTTCACCCCGCAACGTGACGGTTTCGTCACGAGCCTGGTTATCAGGCGGTCTTGAGTTTGAGACCATTTCTTTACAGGTACTCAGGCGTTGTTTGTGCGATGGGACCAACACGTTTGATGTTAATACCAAAAACAACATGGATGTCCATGGTGGATAACAACGATTGAGGAGTTTGGTGGTCTCGACAACTGACAGATGCTGACAGTTGATGAGGTGTTAATGCCTCATGCCTTGTGGAAGGAAGTCACAACACCCAGTAGGATGGTCTTCATAGTGCAGAGAATCATGGTGGTCAAGAGGAGTGGCAGGGTGGTGGAGTAATAAGGCGGGAGCAAGAGAAGTAGAGAGATAAGGTGGTAGGATGGAGATATAAAAAGTGAAGTGATGGGTGGAGAGATAAGGAGCAAGAGGTCTAAGGAGCAATGTGGAGAGATATGTGCTACAAAGGGATAAGGCATGGAGACAATGGAAGTTAGGAGTATGGAGCGATAAGGTGCAAAGGAGGTGGCGAGCAAAGAGACAAATCTAGGAGGCATTAATGCCTCAACAAAAATCATGGGGAGGGGGTCCCCCAATGTGACTGGTTCATAGCTCCAGTCAAAAGCATTTATTGATAAAAAAAAAAAAATTGTAATTAATTTTTATTATTTTTTCTACTTTTGTGTTCTCCAAAATAAAAAAGCCTAAAAAGTGAGGGGCTAAAAAACATGAGAGATGATAGAGGAACTCATAGTTGGGCAAAATCTTTCCATGTGATCCCAAGGAATGCAAAAGTTTTGGTTACATGGAATTTCTTGTCCGGGATTTAAGAAATCTACATAAGTGGGTATAGGTTTGCTAACACTTTCTACCAAAGTGTGTTCTTTGATGTTCAAGTTGAGGGCCCAAAAAATGAAAAGTGTAGTTTTATGTTTGATGTCTATTTTGCGATAGTTTAAAGTTATATGAGATGTAATATTTTCATAATTCATATCAATAAAAATAATGTTCTTAGATACAATTGTGAGTGCTTTTTACATTAGAAAACTAAGATTATTAGAGTTGTATTCTAGGAGATTCCTTCCAGGACATGCTTTCCTAATCTATAACTTTCCACCTTTTTTTCTGATTGATTGAAAATATATAATTGTAAATGACCATTTAAGAATGACACATGTATAAAAAAAATCATTTATAAAAAGACTCTTAAACACAATTTAAGGGTGAGTTGTATCTTTAATTTTTATAGAATTTTCATGGTGGATTTTCTAAAGCTAGAGTTCTTTATGCCAATCCATGCCATTTATGATGTTAAATCCCTAACAAGTATGCACTATGTACTTTTTGCAAAAAAAAATCGAGCTTTAGTCCTGATGCTACCTACCCTAGTTTCAAGTTATAATAAACTCAATTCTTTGTGTCACATTTCCAAAGTTTGAAGCATCCTTCTCAATTTTCCAGTCAAAATGTATTTGAGATAATTATTTGAGGTTTATGTAATTGTAGGCGAACATTGTTTGTCAAATATTTTTTCATAATGTGCTCTATGTTATATATGTATTTTGTGGTGGAAATGCAACCAATTTCTCATAACCATGATATGTAAAAGTTATGTCAATTGTTTAAGAGTTGAACAAGTACTTTTATTTTGGTGCCTTCACTACGAATCCTATAAAATGAACTTGCTACCAAGGTGGAGAAATCTAGGAAGCAAATGAAAAAAGGAAGAATAGATTTAATATGATTTGTTGAGTTGAGAAGGTGAAATTTATTTCAAAGAACATTGTTAAAATGGGTTACTTTTTTGAAATAACAAAAGTTTGTAACAACATGAACTTAAGATAATTATATAATCACAAATAATTTTTACTATCAATGAACCATTTTGTAACCATCAGAATATCTCCACTGTAGAATAGTCAAAATTTATCATAGATACATAAGAAAGAAACAACATGGTCACTTTTAAGTATCAAATATTGTCCAAAATTTTAGTTTATATTTTAAATCTATAGTTTTGTGAAGAATGCCATTTGATGATAACCCTTCAATGCATATTGAGATAGATAGTGTATACTTGAATAGGTCACCCTTTTATTGCGCTAACTTCATCATTAGCTATATGTTAGTTAATTTGGTTTTTATCTTTATTATTTATTATTGTAATTATGTCAAACAAAAGCTTCGACGAGAGCAAATATGGAGATCCCTAGATTGTGTATCTTGTAAAATCCACTACAAGAACTAAAATTTACACATGTTTCACCTAAATTACTAGAGGCCAGGAAATAGTGTAAAAACATACAACTCATTCATAGCCCCTTATTATTATTGAAATAGTGTAAAAACAACAACTCGTTTATAACCATTTAGTCATTTGTTCTATTTGGCACAATATCTTCAATACCTAAAAAATCATATAGAAACTTTGACAACCCATAAATTTTATTTTTTTATTTTAAATGTAAACAGATTGATATTCTATACCTTATTTTTGTAATGGATTGGATAAATGTGGAGATGTTATTGTAGCTTAACTTTCCAAATAGATGATAACCACTGGAAACAAAACCTTCTACATAGTCAAGGATTTATATAACAACTTGATCAAATAATTTCAAAGATAAATGATCCCAAATAAAGTTGAGGGAATAATAATATGTTTAGAATTGGTTCTCACACATGTGAGTGTTAGTATGTTAGGACTCCACATTACCATTTATTAATTCACGTGTAAATATATAGTATGTGAAGAGAAAAATGTAAGTGATTACTAATAACATAATTAGTTATTTATGTTATTAGTTTTGGGATAGTTAGTGGATGGTTACAAAAGTGATTAGAGGAGAAATTTTATAAATTTGTAACTCATATATATTGTAATTATATTAAATATAATTGGTTGACTAATGTATTGGAGCCTTTGGCTCTTCTTCATATCTCATTTTCATTATGGTATCACACAAGGTTTCTTGAGCCTCTTTTTTCACCCTTCATTTGATTGTTCTTGCTTCAAAGCGTTTGACACAACAACCATGTAAAGTACAAGTGCTACATACAAATTCATATTCTACTCATCATACTTTTATACAAGTCTCTTCTCTTTCTATCTTGTATGCTTTATTGTTATTTTCTACTCAATCTTATTTATTATTTTTTGTATCCATAACGAATTACAGGGACAAAGAGAGATTTATATTTATAGTTTTTACCAATGCTACAACACTCATGTTCAAATCCTTGAAGGATGCCCGCATTGAAATGAAAGGTGAACAAAGCATCACATATTATTCTCTCGTAATAAAAAAAAAAAATCATTTTTTTGAGGGATAGTTTGCATAGGAGAGAAGTAATTTTTTTGGGGTATATTAATGGTAGCTGTATGCAATAAATAATCTACACTAATTTAGTTTGCGAATTTTTTCAATGTAAATGCTTATCATGAAAGTTTTAAAGAATATTTGCCTAAATCATCATATGAATGTGACTGAATAAAAGTGTCGTTGTTATTATCCAATAAATTTTGTAGCGGTCAATAGGTTGAGTCTTCTAATTATTTTGTGAGTATGTACATGTAATAACATCGTAGTTTGTCGAAGGTTTCAATGTAGATCCTTGTTATGAAAGTTTCAAAGAATATGTTCCAAAATCACCATGTGAATGTGACTAAACAATAATGTCATTGGTGTTATCAAAGAAACTTTTATAACAATCAATAGGTTGTGTCTACTATTTGTTTTGTGAGTATGTATGTTTAATAATATCATTGTTGTGTTAATAATGCCACTATTCATCATGGACATTGAAGTCATTTTTCTTTTTTACATAGATAATGTTGTCGACAAAGATCATTGCAACAATGGGCATTCAAACTAGTTTGCGACTATAATTGACATTAAGAGAAAATATTAGATGCATCAAAGCAATCCCTATGTGACAATTGCTTGTGTTGAGCATCTATGAATTTTTTTTTACGTCTAAAGTTTGTAAGTTCATTCCAAAGAGCATGACATGCATGCCCACTCTCATGGAGAACATTTTTTTATAGGAAATTTGAGCCTCCTTAAGGTTGTTTTAAAAATATACGGTGTAGATTTATTCAAATATTTTGGAGTGTATCTAATAAGCTTAGTGGCATACACATTACATTGTATTTTTATTGATGCCATTGTTTGCAATAGTCACTAATGTTTATTCTAGTCAAGAAAATATTAGAGGATTGTATTTGGGTGTTATTTATTTTTGTGAGTAGCCCATGCAAATTGAGTTTGGTCATCTGTCTATTATGGTTACCAATATACTTGTCAATAACCTTGTGAAGCTTTCATTACTTCATCTTAAATGTAATAAGAATTAGAGAGGGGATATGCTCATGACATATATTAGTACACAATCAATTATTTAGGGATTTTGCCATTTTAGAGGAAAATAGGTATGCAAACTTTATAAACTTGTTTGTAAGTGGAGAAATAAGGATATATTTGGGGTAACAAGGGTGTAGTTGTATGTTGGGTGGAAAATGTTTCAAAAATGGGTGCAATTAATATATATATATATATATATATATATATATATATATATATATATATATATATATATATATATATATATATATATATATATATATATATATATATTTTATTGGTGGAAATTGTCATCCAAGGATTTTTTGATTGAGGGAGGACAAATATGAAATAGTTGAATCTCAACAATTCAAGAGACGGAAGTGACAGTCAACAAAGCCAACTATCGATGTAGTGCTAGAATAAAGTTCCTAATCACATTTTTAGAGGTGAATTTGGCTAGAGGGAGCCATTCTCATAATAATAAAAACAAGATAAATTACAATGCCATTCCAATGAAGGGCCTTAATCCAAAACCGTCACATGATAATGCATTTCTTTAAAACTTTGATTACAAAAAACACCATTACCACATCCAAGTAGTTTAACTTTCTAATATGATACTATATCTACAGTAGATTTTGCATACAACACATACTATTGTATATTTAAATACTAGCATATTTGGTCCTAGGACATCACCAACACATGACCTCACAACATCCTATTCAAAGGAAAAAAAACATTCAAGTATCTTCATGTCTATAGTGCATTAATTGTAACCTCAACCTCATTATAATGCAAACTTCCAGTCTCAATTGCAAAAGACCAATCCATCTCTTGTGAAGGAGCAACACCAAAGATTGCATTTAAAAATTTAGTTCCCCATTTTGCCTCATGTTTGCAATTAACCTCCTTTTCCCCAACTATTACAATAATAAAAGGAGCCCATAAACCATTGAATGCCAAGTGAATCACTAGCCATCTTGCATTACCAGGGAGAGAGCCCACACCACGGTTGCATTATCCAATATATTCTTTAACTCATAAAACCATCTCAATTAGATTAAAGGTTCAATCACTACCTTGATAACTTCCTTCGATTCCCCTAAGTCTAAAAAAACTATAACGAACATTGAAAAAATGTTTTATTGACCCTATATCAATAAATCGTGGTTAAAATGTCTCTAAATACTAGGTGAACAACATGCAATATAATCACCAAGTTAATTTTAAAAATATTTTTCTATCTACAATCCAACACCACACCCATGAAAGTTACTTGTCTCTTCCTATTGAGTCCATATTTCATAGTCTATTGCAAACACAAAAAACAACATATATTCCCACCTTTATATGAAGTTCCTCATCACATATTAGCACTAAGGGGTATTATGTTGGGATTTGATCCTCACATGCAAGTGTTAGTAAGTTACAAGAGAAATCTTACATATTTTTAACTTGTGAACATATAGTAATAATGTTTGAGATAATATATGGAGCCTTTGACTCTATTTATCCTAACTCATGTTCTTGTAATTATTTTCAAGACGACTTATTAATTAATGTGTTGAAGCCTTTGGTTGTAGTTTTTATATCTCATTTTCATTACAATGAAACTTAAATAATCAATTGAAAATAGGATAAGTGGTTGTAATTGATACAACATCTTCGTCACATGGCATGCACATTGATTCATATTAGATAATACAATTTTTTTTTTTTTTAGCCAAGTTTAAAATTGATAAAACTAACATAAATCAAAATTCATTCACTATAAATATAGATAAGACTTTGGTATCACAATCAATGCTCAAGATAAATATATACAAAACTTTGGTATCACTTTTTCAATGATAAATGTTATTAGTTCAATTGTCTTTGCTTCATTTTTTTCACAAATTTTTAAAAGAAAAGTTTGCCTTTCCTCAAATGCATATACATATATTAAATATTTAAAAATTATAAATTATTCTTATGTCTTGACAAGATTTCATCATCAATAAGATTAAAATTTGTAGCATGAGTTTAATCAATCTGTTGATTTGATGTAATAAAATTTCAATAACAATTTAACCTATACATTACCATTCACAAATAAATAACATTTTTAAAATTATTACATAAATCAAGGCTAAAATCTTTGTACGAGTGTCGAGGATCTCTAGATGAATGTGATAGAATAGATCCTCTTACACATGACTAATTAGCCAAAAACACCTATGGTTTAAATGTATGCTTACTCAATTTTTTGTGATGTGCAACGGACATCTATGTATTCTATTCTGACATAGAAATAATTTAATTTGTTTAATTTTTCAATTTTTTGTGCATTACCCGTCTATGAAAGGCAAGGCCAAGTACCTAGTGTTTTAGGACAGCAAAAGTAGGTTATGAAAGCAAGCCCTTAACAGTGTCTTGTTTGAGGCATTAGGGTTTTGACTCATTGTATTGAGGGCGGGTGTGGGGAGATCGACGAGGAAGAGGAGCGGGAGGAGCTAGACGCAGAGAAGAGGCATGGTGCACGTCAGTTTTTATCGCAACTGTAAGTGCAATGCAGTTTAGTTTGGCGAAAGCGCGGGTTTTTACAGTCACAAATAGATATGCTTCCTAGGACTAATTTGTTGTGCACTGCATTACAGATGGAAAGACCTTCAAGAAGCCGAGAAGGCCATATGAGAAGGAGCGGCTGGATGCGGAGCTGAAGCTGGTGGGAGAGTATGGGCTGAGAAACAAGAGGGAGCTGTGGCGGGTGCAGTACGCGCTTAGCCGCATCCGTAATGCTGCTAGAATGCTTCTTACTCTGGATGAGAAGAACTCTCGTCGACTATTCGAAGGGGAGGCGCTACTAAGGAGGATGAACACATACGGCCTTCTGGACGAGAGCCAGAACAAGCTCGATTATGTCCTCGCATTGACCGTTGAGAACTTCTTGGAGCGCCGTCTCCAGACCCTTGTCTTCAAGTCCGGCATGGCTAAGTCCATCCACCACGCTCGTGTCCTTATCAGGCAACGCCACATCAGGTATTGGAGTGCATTTTCTCTTTGATTGTTTAACTTGCTCTTGTTTAACTTGTTTAACTAAGCTAGAATTATGTAACTATTTGACAAAATTCATCCGTGGCTTTTCACTTGGCTCCAACTGTATTGGTGTGGCGAAGATATCCCTAACTATATGAGCGTTGCCTACCTAATCCTAACCCTAACAATATTGGTGTTGCGGAGTGTTGTAGATATCTATTAGAGCAGGGTACCATCCAATGGTCTAGGCAATGATTCATAGCAAGACACTACACAAGTTTGTTAAGGTTTTCTTGGGTGTTGCAGAGGGTTGTAGATATTTCTCAGTGCCGGGTCTCATTCTTCATTCCTCAAATTTGTTAATTTTTTTTTTGGGAACCAATGTTTCTCTGCATATTTTAATTGATCACGAATTATGACGTTTTTGCAACCAATAATTTTTGGCAATAAACGCTAGAATGAGATGTTAAAAGGGAGGGGAGGCAAATATGTAGCCAAGGTTAAGCAGCGGTTTCGTATTATCAGCCTGACACCTTCACCATAATTTAAACATTCAAATCCTTATAGCTGCTCAACTATTCAAGGATAAGATTCCAAATTATTTACTGTGCTTATCAAAAAAAATATATGGTACACTCAAACCTTAAAAAATAAAGTATTAAGCAGCTGACAGTACCATAATGTAGGTGTAAATCTATTTGAGCCTTTATCAGGTTCTTCCATTGGGTAGTCATACATGCAAACTGTTCAAATTCGGCCATAATTTGTGAAACTTACCAATGATAGACAGTGTTTGAGAGAGATTTTTGTGGTGCGCACCGGCTCATTTCTATCTAAACTAAACTTTGGAGTATGGGTGGCCCTTTTTATACAGTTGTTTATTCTGGAATGATTAGACGTGGTCAGTTTATGGGTTGTGACATGCATCTTTTCTCTAGTGTTCCCAATATCTTCATCTCCCGCATGCTTTCCAGAGAAGTCGGTAATGGAGTGCCAAAAACTGCCATGACATCTTTAAGGGATTTGCAAATGGTATCAGAGAAACCTGTTTTCTGTGTGGAAAAGTCACGGGATAGGGTAATACTAGGAGAAATGATGTCTAAAAATTGTGAAAGCCGTGAAGAAGATTTGTGACCGGTGTGTGATGGAGATGGATTTTGTTCCAAAGATTTCGAGAATGGGACATTTCACAACCTCTAAAAATGAGGCTATTGTTGTAGAATTACCAAATTTGTATTACGTCACTCATTGCAAATGTGAAAATAAGAAATGTGAAGAATCAAGGCATTTATTAGGGTTTTGGAAGGGCAGAATGTTTTCTGTAGTGATATCTCTGAATGTCTTTCTAACAAATGAAATTTGACTCATTAATTATATTGTTATAATTTAATCTTTTTGGCTTTAAAAAATTTCCAAACTCAGTCAAAATTAACTGGAATTCTGAGCTTCTGAGTTTTTTTCTACTTCTGAAAATCCAAACTTACTGAACATGGTAACCATACGATTAGTAATGTTAGAGGTGGATTGGACCCTATCTATTAAAATTTTATTTTTACAGCTGAATAAAAGACAATTTATTTAATTTTAATTTTGAATATTTTTTTGAACTAATACCCCATTGTTACATATGCAAGCCAAGTTGTGCACTCTCTCAGTGCCAAAACATTTCCATGGCAAAAGTATAAATTTGGGCATCCTAGTAAGTACGGTATCTTATTATAAGTCTAAGCCCCAATAACTCAAGCTTAAAAGAGAATCAAAATCTTTTAAGTTTATAGTTACAAGAAACAAATACAATATGGGATCTTTTCTCAGCTGAGTTGCTTGTTCGTGTATGGGTATGTGGTTAGGGTGGTTTTTTTTTGAGGTTTGGTGTGACTGGGTATAGCTGTACAATATTTATATGTATACACTGTCAAATTGGAAGGTACGGCATAAATAGAACTGCATGATGGCTGGTTGAGAGAATCGTATTGTTATTAATATATTATCATCCACCTACCCTTGTTAATATTAACATTTCCATTGTTATTATTGGTCAGATGTATTTATCATTGTTAGATAACAATATATTGTGGGGATGGCTTTTGTTAGTATTAACATATTAGTGGCCATTTCCATCATTATTATAGTTCGAGGGTGTACTTAGAATTTTTAGATAACAATATTTTGTGGCAATGGCTTTTGTTAATATTAGTATTGTTTTATTAGATTTTGCAGAGAAGGAGCTCTAAAAATGAGCAAGGAAGATGGCTTATTCATAGATTAAATATATTAATTTTCTTTATCGCCTTTAAAATCTGTGGAAATCAACAATAGTATTAGTCCCTGTTTTGTAAGAAATGATGAATGTTTTGGAGTATATTTTCGCGTGATTGAAGAAATAGGATGACTATAGTTCGAACAAACTTTAAAGGCCTTGGTAGATTATAAAGGTTTTGTGGAACATTGAGTATAAAAAGGGGGTTTACAAAAATTATTGATTGAGGAGTTACTTGATGGCATCTATTGGTTTAGTTTCCTCCTTTTTAATGTTTTGAGGTGTTTATTTTTTTGTTTTGCTCTGGGTACTGGAAATGGTTTGGCATGTCCTGGATTTGATGAGGGTCCAGCCATACTATTCTGGGTACCATGTGGGTCTGTTTAGGATGTAGCTACAGGGTACTGAGGATGACAGAGCCAAACTTTGGATATTTTAATACCACTCCTGCTTCTTTTCTCATTTGTATGGTGATGTGGGACATAGCCATAGGGCAGGTGAGATGGCAGAGCCAAATCCTGGATGTCTCAATGTCATTCCCACTCCTGCTCCTGTCCAGTATGGCAATGAGTCAAATTCTATGAGGGCCTGGAAGCATAGTTTCTCAACCACTCATCAGAACCAGCAATTTTAATTCATAATGTGGAAGGATTAGCAATCTATTGTTCATTTTCTATTGAGATTATTGGGACATTCATGTCTGTCTCAAAAAATTGCTTTCTGTAGAAAGGCTACTTTGTACTATTGAAAATTACCAATGAACTGAAATTGCTCTTAAGTATCCACTATGGGTCTAGTGGCCTATTGTCAAATTGTTCAGGAGTCAAACTCACATTCAGCATAGTATCTACCTATGATGGGTATCTGCCTTCTCTATGGCTACAGTCAACCTAGGGCTTATGCCTGGGCATAATTGTGTAAGGGCAACTGAATTTCTTTGAGATTGAAGAACTAGGGTGTATGAGATTTCTTAGCAGTTTTTCTTTATCATTTTACTTTGTACCCCATTTGGAAAAATGTCCAACTTGATAAGTTAAACCCTCATGCACAGTGCAGAGTATACATAGATGAGACTGGACTGCTACTTCTTGCAGGGCTGGGATGATTCCTTATGTGATCCCCATTTTAACATAGTGGCTTTGCTTTTGGCAAACAGTATGCATCCTCCACTTGATTTTTTTTAAAGACAAGCTTTTGAGTTTGGTGTTCTAATGATCAGAAAGAAAATCAAACCCTTAAAGTTTAGGGCTTGCAGGGTATGCAGAGGTGAAACTAAATTTCTTTCAGCCTTTTACTGTTTGCAGTATTGGGGTGGTTCCTGGCATGATTAGGTGTAAACCATGTGTCATGGTTCCTTATGTGGTTATCTATAATCCCATGTCATGGTTCCTCATTTGATTAGGTATAATCCTCATGTCACATTTGTTACTCTTCGGCCGTTGAAAATTATTGTGTATTTACTGCTTGAGAATTTATGAGCTTCCACATGTTGAATTTGGGCATTATAATAAGTCCAATTATTTTGGGAGTTTGGCAGTGTTGGACTAATCGCCAACTTCCCCCCTCGGATTTGGGACATGGACAAAACACCTCTTGTGGATCCATTTATCTGTGGCGTTAATAGGTGGACCTTTTGGCACAACGGCAAATGTGTTCCAACAATTGGTATTAGAGCCGGGTTGCGGGTTTGAATCCTCTCGGGTGATGTTGAGGGGGGGATTGTTGGACTAATTGTTAGCGTCCCCCTTCGGATTCAGGACATGGACTATAACCACCTTGTGGATCTGTTTATCTCTGGTGTTTGTATTGGGCGTTAAAAGATCGATCTTTTGGCTCAATGGCAAACGTGTTCCTATAGGCAGGTCTGTCGATGTGATCTGTGATAAGCCTAGCTATTTCAATGCACAATTCCTTATTTGTTGACTATGGAATCTTGCAATTGAAACAAAAAACCTAAATCTGCAAATTGATGTTGCTGAAGCTCTGTGGCCACTATCCAAGTGTTATTTACATTATTGAACTGTGCACATGCTTACAGCCATCCATATGATGCCTTTCTGTTATATTTCATGTTCCTTTAATTGCTGTTACCAGCGTGGGGACTCTTGTTTATCTCACAAGACCAATGGTACAACAAAGAGTTTGCTGACACCTGTAGAATGAACTTACAGCATGCATTCTTGTGGATCACTTGGTTATTCAACATGCTTGACTGCTGCTATCAGCTATTACAATGACCTTAACATCAAGAGCTCCTGAATATCACTCTTGGCAATGTCTCTAAACTAGTAATCTAAACACCTAAACGCCTTTATTTGATTGCCATAGTGTGCATTTATGCAAAAGGGATGAAGAAATGCGATGTATTGTACAGATTCAGAGGTTTCTAAATGCTTCCCACATGAAGATTCAGAAGAACCAACTCATGTTCTTTTTACCGCTTTATTTTGTTAATTTGTCCTTTATGAAATGGGACAATGATGATTGCCTTGTACACAGCCAAAATTGTCACCTAGTAATTGTCTTGAAACGTTGTACCCTATGATATCTGATTCATTTCTGAGCCCTAGTGCATGTTTCTTCTCTTCTGCAACCCTTTTGATGATAGTTTGTCAGCTCTTTAAGCATCTTGTGTAGAGTTCATTCCAGAGTGGCTGTTTTCTATCTTGCGTGTTCAGGTCTGCCTTAATGTCAATGCCTTTCCTTAAAGTTCTTTGTTGTGAACCAAGAATCATTGTATAATTTTATTTACAATTTTCTGCTGGGAATCTCTGATAAGTTCTAGCTGCTAAAATGCTCTTTCATAAATGTTTGCCCTTTTAACCTCAGAAAAGAACTTTCAGTTTTCTAAGCTTTTAATTGCTTTGGAGAATAGTAGTGCTACCCTACATAGCATTACTGGGTTAAGGTGCTTTGCAATGACAAGTATGCTTTTTAAGAATGCTATATTCTACTATGAATCACGTGAGTATTTTGCTATGTTATTGGGTTTGCCAGTTTTGGTCTCCGCACCCGAACCGGGTTTGTCCAAGTTTGGGGTTGCCTGTGGGTTTGCCTTGGGGTCTGTCTGTGGTTTTCCCTAGGCATTCCAATTGCCCTTTGCTGTATTTCTTTTGCCGTTTTGTATTGTTCCATCATCCAATTCAATTATGAACTATCAATTGGCATTTGGCATTGATCAATGATGAAATATCACACTATCAAAAGTATTTAGTTTTATAATTTTGTATTTTATTTAATTTTCTGTATATAATATGTATGTATGTATGTATATAGACATACATATATATACATATACATACACATACATACATACATACATATATATATATATATATATTTATATATACACATACATATACATATGTATATATATATATGTGTGTTTACATAGACAAATACACACACAAAAAACAAAACCCAAAGGGCAAGTTTTTTTTGCCTGAACCCATGAATCGGATTCGTGTGCCCAAATCCAAATTGGTAACTTACGTATTTTGTCATTTTTTTTTTTACTCTTAGTTGATTTGTTTGGGGCTAAGTAACATACTACTTGATGATCATTCTTTTGGGAATTCTTTGGGGAGCAGCAAGTACTCAACATATCATCCCTTTCTAATTGTTCTTACTGATTGCAATCCTAGGGAGGCTTTGGTTGACGACATTAAGACTTTGGGAGACAACACTCTAAACTATAGAAGTTAAGAAGTGTTATAAGTGGAGTATATAACTTAAACAGCAAATTATATTTGCTCATTTGTTTTGTACATGACATGCTCTTTCTGGATACATGTATGATTTCTTATATTTTAGCTATACGTCTCTGGTATTAATGTGTTTAGATGCTGACATCAAATCCCTTGAACTATGTTCTATTTAATCTCCTCTATTAGTATATGTTACCAAATGCATATACTACATTATAAGATTGATAGTTATGTTAGAATGGTTACAAAATTATTGTATTTTTAATGATGGTTGATATGTTGCTTTCTTGGAAGTGCAATGATAAGTCTTTTATAGGGATTTTGTGGGCATGTGTGTTGATGTGGTGTGGGTTGTAGAAGTGCAGTTTGATATGTCACATTATGATTTAAAGATCCAACATGACATGTTAATCACATAGAATGTGTGGGTGTTATATGCTAACTTCTTTGGTCGAACCATTATGTGTGCGAAATGTGGAGCCATTCAAGATGCTATTGGATTTTTGTTGGGAAGTATTGAGGCTAAAACCTTTTTTTTGATTCAGTTGTGTGTGTTGTTGTTATACAACAAAGTAAGGAGCTATGCATCATCTCCAACATTGCAAGGGTGAGAATTTTGCTTAGTGTGGATCATTTTCTTTTTATTGAGTAGGGATGACCTACATTTTGTTGGCTGCCAATCGTGGAAATTGGAGTTGTTGTACCATAAGGCCTAGTTGGAGATTTGACCTCTTGCGATTACTCAAAACAATTGATATGTGTGCCATGATGAGTACGTATCATGGTAGTTTTTATTATTTGATTCTTTAGATTTAGACAATATATACCCATGGAATCATAAAACAAGCTTTGAAATATACTTGGATGTATTAGCATATCACAAACATTTCAAAGAGTAAAGGCCCAAAAATCTACTTGGATTTAAAAATAGACCATCCAAATCCACAAGTCCCAAATCCTAATATCCAAAAAATCTTAAATTTTTTTGAAATCTACTTTTAGACTCCAAACTTTGATAATCCACAAATCCAAGCAATACTTGATTCATATACCAAGGCCAAATGGTATATGATGTTTGTCTAAGGTGATGGATTCAGGAGATGGATGGTTAAGGTTGGTGATGAGGTTGTGAAAGGGTTGGTGATTAGGGTGATGGGTTGATGAAAGGATTGGTGGGGGGTTGATGGGTTGGATGAAAGGATTGGAGGCTACAAGTCCCTTGGAGGGACAATGAGAGGGATGTGTTTTGATGTTGGGAGATGTTATCACAGTGCTAAGGGAGTAATATCTGTAATATCCTTATTGTACCCATCAAGAAATTCATATGTGGTGTCTCAAAACCTTAGTTTGCATAAACAGTAATGTGTTTTGAGGATTCCTTATTCATGAAGACCTAGTTGTGTGCCTTGATATTTCATGATTTTGCAGATTCAATTTGTGATGGAATATTTGCTACTTTGGAACCAAGATGCGAATTGATCATTAGATAATTGGGAGTTATTGTAATTTTCAAATTGCTCATTTGTGAGGAAGCTAAGATGAAGAAAGGTAGTTGGGCCCAATAGATAATATGTTATTTTGTGGACACGGTTAATAGTGGGTTCATAGAATTTGTTCCTAGTCAAGATTAATGGAATAAATATGGGTGCTTTGACCTCGAGTTGGTTGTGAACAAGTTTGATCATGCGTTGAATGGGGATCTTGATGTTTTTCATGCAATGTGGGTGCATTTCCCTTAAGCTTGACATGTCCATGATCAATTAGCTTTTAGATGTAATTTCTCAATTTCAAGCGGCGACAAGTGGGGTTTTTTGGATTTAATGAGGCTTTATGAATTTTGGATCTTATAGACAGCACAAATGGGGTATATTGCCTTCGTTTTTTTCATGCGTTGATTTGTGTGAATGACAATACTGGGGGGAGTTTGGATGTCTTTAACATGCTCATGCTTGCAAGGGGTGTGACACAACTCTTCAAATTCATATTTTTGATTTTCTTGTTAGTAGTGCTTAGATAACATCTTTCATAGCTATGTCAGGTTGATTGGATTGAATTGCTAAGATTTTATCCTAGTCTTTGAAGGTTTGCTTGATGGAGGATTTATGCAAGGAGACGGGGTTGCCAATTGTTGTTCAAGTTTAACATGGGTTTGGCTTTTGGTTTTGGCATGAATGATATCTTCTTGGTGTAGGTTGGCAGGAGTCATTTGGGTTAGGAGGTTCTTTGGGTCAATAGATTAGGGCCAATGGGGTTTGTTGGGTTAGGCTCAATATAATTAGAGATGGATGGAAGATTTGATAGTTTAGGATTTATAGGGATGAATGGATGGTTTAATGGGTGGAAGACTGTAGGGGTTGAGGGATTTGATGGTTTAAGATATTTATGGTTTGAGGGTGGATGGTTTAATGGATGATGGACCATAGGGATTGATGGATGGGTAGATGGACTAGTATTAAAAGAGGGTGAGGGATGTTCTGATGGATTAGGTTTTACACGAGTAGATGGTGGGCCAGGTGGTTTAGGATTAATTTGGATGGGTAGATGATCTAATGTTGTAGGTCTTGGATTGATGGATGGTTAGCGGGATTAGTTTTTAAGGCAATAGATAGATTTGATGGATGAGGATTAGCCATGTATGATTCTTGATTGGGAAGGTTTCTCCTACTTAGGTGTTCAAGATCATAGTTCGGGGGGGAAGCGTGACCCTTGTGTTAATTTTAGTACTTTCAGATTAGATGAAACTCAGAAAATCAGAATTTGTTTCTAACTAGGTTAATTAGATTTATTGGTTTTCAGATTTAAGCATAGTAAGAAATGAATGCAAAAGAGACAAGACAAAGTTACCCTGGGAAAACCTCCTAGGAGGAAAAACCCAGCCAGAAAAGATCCTCAGATCTGATTATGGTTTTAGATTCAATTTACAATTACACACTTATCTGGAGTATAGAAATTGCAGTCACAAGGAAGATGATATAGAAGACTACACAGCTAGTTTGTTGACAGTGATCATGATTTACATTCCTTCTAACTTGTCTTGCTGTGCATGCACCTTTCAACTAGTTCACAGTCCTTTGCTTGAGCCTTCAATGGAGATCCCTGTCTTTGATGATAACTTGTGATCACCAATTAGATCTGCTGCACATACATGGAGTTCACTGTGATCACCAATTAGATCTGCACATATATGGAGTTCACTGTGATTACCAATTAGATCTGCACAACATGGAGTTCGCTGTGATCACCAATTAGGTCAGCACATACATGGAGTTCGCTGTGATCTGCTGCCTATGAATGAAGTTCGCTGTGATCTGCTGCTTGCAAAGGAGTCGGTACCCAAGAAGGATATATTTCGCATTTACTTGAAACTGCATTGTTGATATTGTGAGAGGTATATGTCTTATTTATAGGAGAGCAACCACTCCTAATCAAGTTGGCTTATGATGAATTAATAACCTTTAATTTATTTGCATCACTTTAATTGAAACCCTTTATTAGATAGGGTCGGCCCTATTCATGTAAGCATGTTATCTTGCACGTAGCGTGGTATTGAGGAGTAGCGTGGTGTTAAGGAGTGCGTGATGTATAGGGCCCAGCCTTCAGAGTGGCGTGTGGGATGAGAAGGGCCCAACCCTAAGAGTAGCGTGTGAGAGGAGAAGGGCCCAGCCCTTGGCGGATTCCAATGTTGCCTTAAGGCAATTGGAATCCGCGTTCTACCTAGTTACAATCAACACCTTGCGTGTATAGTTTACCTAATCATGGTATCCTTGTCTTGTCATAGGAGATAATCTAAAAGGGTGTCATCAAAGCTAAATGGGTCGTTGGATTAGTTGAAAAAGGGGGTCATGATTTCTTGATTTTATTAAGACACAAAAACTCTGGTTGCCTCAATAGGAATGTTTAGTTTTGTAGGCTGACATAAATTCTTTGACCTAATCGTAAATAATATAACCTATTGATTTCAAGGCACTAACTACTTTTGATCCTCAAGGTTGCACAGGGATGTGAGAGGAGAGCATATGTGGCCTACTATTCTATTTTCAGAAGTACACCTTAATTGCTTGGGTCTAATTGTTTACTGACACACTACAAGGACCAAACGTTTGATGAATATGCTATCTTAGGCTTGTACAAGGCATTTTAAGGATGTGCTCGATATACTTGAGGGTATCTTGGGCCAAATTTTGTTTAGTGAGGTGCTTGTCTAATGGTTTGGTATGAATGGGTAACCCACTTTCCTTCACTTGCAAGTTGTTTCTTGCAAGCTTAGTTCTTAGTGACAAATGTACCCCTAAGGGAGAGTCTTTCTATTCACTCCCTAATTTCTATACCTTTTCAAAACACAGGAGTTTGGGTCACCACTTTGGGATGAAATCAAAGCCAGGCTCGCTAAAAAGAAGGTTATGCAAAAGGATTAACCATTTTTGGTCTACAAGATTGTGTTGTAGCGCAAGGAAAGAGATGCATCTATTTGTAGTAAATAAAATAAATGTATATAAGATATTTAGACCAGTTTAATCGACATATTAATTGCCAAAATATTGAAACAAATCTTGGGGTTTGATAGATAGATGTAATTAAGATATTTAGACTATTTTAATCAACATATTTATTGACATCTATTACTATGCCATTATGTGGCATTTGTTTATTTTATTATCATTCTCTATGTAGTGGCATGGTGGCATAGTTGCCTTCAAAATATTGCAATAATAGAATTTGTTTTGTCAAAATGACAAGTGTAAAGAATTTGTTTTGCCTTGTAATGTTGTGTTGCTAGAATGCGAAGTGTATTAGATATGTGGTGAGACAAACTATGTGCGATGAGGTATTGGCAAATAACTGCCTTTGTAGACAAGTGTAAAGAATTTGTTTTGCCTTGTAATGTTGTGTTGCTAGAATGTGAATTGTATTAGATATGTGGTGAGACAAACTATGTTGGATGAGGTATTGGCAAGTAACTGCCTTTGTAGAGTAGTAATAAATGTATCTGTTGTCTAATCAGTAGATGAAACATGAAATAGCAATTCAAAGGTATGTCAGATAACAGTCTGAAATCAACAGATTCTTGCAACCTGAATGTATCATTATTTTATTGGGTTGGGGAAGATTATAGTTGTTAGGTCTGGCCCTGGCCTCAAGTTTGATGTGCATGAGGCATTACTGTGACTAGCATAGTTGAAGTTTGGATCATTCCTTAAAATAAATATCTGTTAAATATTGATGAGCAAATGATTTGTTAGTTATGTGCTATTGCAGATTGATTAGGTCAGATAACAGTTTGGTATCAACAGATTCTTGCAACCTGAATATATCATGATTTTATTCGGTTGGGGATTATAGTTGTTAGGGCTGGCTTTGATCTCAAGTTTGATTTGTATTAGGCACTACTGTGACTAGCATAGTTGAAGTTTAGATCGTTTCTTAAAACAAAAATCTGTTAAATATTGACGAGCAAATGATTTGTTAGTTACGAGCCATTTTAGATTGATTAGTTGGTTTTGAGTTAAATAACTAAATCCCTAGTAGCATAGTTGAAGTTAAGGTTTCCAAATGAGATTTGTAATAATTTCAACTTTTCATTGATATAATGTCTTATGATAATTAAGTTATATGTTTATAGTGTTATTATACTGATTATAATATTTACTTTTTTATATTTTATGAAACATTAAAAATTATTCTTATTTTTGAATATATTATATTAATATTAATTTAAAAAATTAATACAAATACATGTACTTTAAAACATTATAAAAAATAAAAATATGTAAACCTTGTTTTGATAAAAGGACATTTAATTTTCTTTGTAACTAATATTGTGTGGATGAGATTTCAAGTTCTTTTTACTTTCCTATGATGCTGACTGAAGTGGCCCACACTATTTACGGTTGGGGCCAGCAGTAGTGACAGTTGTTTCCTATGACGTGCACATCAGGCTGATTTAATACTGGGCCATCTTTCTGTGCTGCTGGTAGGCTAACAGTTCGCTTTGATGGACGCCCATATCTATTCCAGAGCTCCCATTTGGGCACAGCCTCAAAGTACACGGGTGAATGTGAACTTATTGCGTTCAAGACTTGCTTGTTTAGTGCATGCTTCTACATTTGTATACATGTCTATCAGGGCAGTGTTAATTACATCTCTGAGGAAATTTCTCTTATCCTTATACTTTGATGCATGCCTGTGTTCCATGGGGATTTTTCCTTGGCCCTCAATCTCCCATCCCTGTCTCGATGTCGTTTCGAGTATTGATGGAACAGCAAGGGATTTCCGCAAAAATCTTCAAATCTTTGAGATGTTTCTGAAATTTGTTGCAGTGATATGAAATGTTGTGAGGATATTTGGCCTTCCCTGAGATGGCTGGGATGTTTGAGATTTCCGTTGGTTGTCTTGGGGACAGAATGTTTAAAAAAATCATTCATGACATTAAAAAATGACTTCTAAATATACCATGACAGCATTATAACACCAGCAATAAATATTTGATGACAGCTGTAAACTGCAATAAAATTAATCATTACAGCAGTGACAATAGTGACAGTAGCATAACAGCAATAAAATTCATCGTGACAGCAGTGACAGTATCATAACAGTAATAACTTATAACAGTGATAATGACAGCAGCATAACAGCAATAATGATATAAGTTTGATAGCAGTGGACACTAACAGCAATCAATTTTCAAAATTTTGGATATGGTATTGGAGACAGTTATTATTGTCATCTGCAAAAGAGAATTAAGGTAAATTGGCCATGGTCTGGTACAATGTGGAATTGTGTGAGAATTTGTGGAATGTGGTTGGCATGCATGTTATGTGACTTTTTCTCCAAGATAAGAGAATTTTGAAATAACCCTTTAGATTTAAAAGGGACAGAAAAAAAGGATATTATGATCCTTTGGCTAAGACTAATAAAGAATATTTATAAGTCATCTAAAAGAGGAGGAATGATCTATTTAAATAATTATTAAATGGAAGCTTTTGTGGAAGGGTGTGATGGTTTGGAAACCACCCCTTAAAAGGTTATAAAAAACATGTGTCACTTGGAAAAGGCATGGAGATCACTCAAGGGAGAATAGGATTATATAAAGCATTAATGTGAATGAAAGCAATATGAAACCTCTGACGTGTAATGTGTAGATTTACTTTAGTTAGCTTGGCTTGAATGTATACTGTTCTGTAGAAAAGAACTGAGAAAATTTGCATATCAATTGAAGAAAAGGACTGTTAATTGTGTTAATGTTTTAGCAACACAGAAATCTGAAACAAGATACACAGAGTTTATCCTGGGAAAATCCTCCACTTGAGGGTGAAAAACCCAGCCCGCAAAAGTAATACCTTTATTGAAATCTCAAAAACAAGTACATGTCTCTCACACTTAGAAGACAATCATTTTATCAATGATTGATAATGCTCAAGTAGAAGTCAACTATCAGAATACTGCTTACAAATAATGTAGAAGGAGATGCAATAGAATGAATCTGCACACCCAAATGTTCACAGCTGAACATAAATGATCAACTCAGAAAATCAGATACAAAGTCCCAGTAGACTATTCAAAGAATATTGATCATAATATTAAAATGACCCATGGCACACGAATAAATAATATGCTTCAAACCTGATAACTCCTCAAGAAGGCGGCGGAAGATAAATAAAAAAGAACAGTGTCAGTTACACACCGACACACACAATGAGCTGGCGAACTTAAATAAAGGAACCTGTTGTGATGTTTTCACACATCGCCCCATTGCAAATGGAGACCCCCTTCTTTTTAGGCCCTTCCGGTCTTTTGGCTTTGTTTTTTTTGTTTTTTTCGCAGCAGTCTTGTCAGTCTCTCTGCTTTGCAAGTGTTTGGGGGTCATATTGATTAAATCTGCTTTTTGTTTGAGCGAATTTGGTGAAGTTTAGGGCTTGTTTCATCAATTTTAGGGTTTCTGTCTTCAGTCTTAGATTTAGGGGGTTTCTTTTAGGGTTTTGGAAAAACTGAACTTAGAATTGGAATCGGGACCCTTCAAGGAACCTCCCAGTAAAATTTGAGCGAATTTTGAGCACTTACTATTTTTAGTAAGTTTCACTGGACCCTTCAAGGAACCTCCTAGTAAAATTTGAGCGAATTTTGAGCACTTACTATTTTTAGTAAGTTTCACTGGACCCTTCAAGGAACCTCCTAGTAAAATTTGAGCGAATTTTGAGCACTTACTATTTTTAGCAAGTTTCATTGCCTCCCGGATTGGTCTAATTTTGCCAAAAATCAAACTTACTATTTTTTAGTAATTTCGACCCTTCAAGGAACCTCCCAGTAAAATTTGAGTGAATTCTGAGCATTTACTATTTTTAGTAAGTTTCACTGCCTCCCCGGATTGGTCTAATTTTGCCAAAAATCAAACTTACTATTTTTTAGTAATTTCTATTTTTAGCAAGTTTCTATTTTTAGTAAGTGCTTTCTTGACCTATTTTGTCCAAACCCTAACATTTTGAAACACTTATTATTTGGGAAAATCTATTTTTGGCAGGGTCTTCACAGGAAAACACTGAAAACTGAACATCCTTGAAGACGCTGAAGACTGAATGCTCCTAAAGATCATTTCTAAATTCGGAAGAGTCAGAAGGCAGACAAGTTGGATCAAAAAAAGCGGTTAAGTTTGGAACTCCTATTCCAAAAGAGGAAAGCATGCAAAATCATCCAAGTCTGGAAATTCACATCAATCCACCAATGTCATCATGATCCGGAAATGGCCTGAAATTTGACTAAGTCTGAAAATTTGAAAGATCTAAAATCCAGAATTTGCATTATAATTCCTAGGGATCTGAAACCACTCTCAAACATCTTGACAATATATATGAAATATAACTTAAAGTATCCACTTATACTTAAATGTTATATTTCATATATATATTCTAATAAAGGAAGATTCCTCTATGGTCAAAATTCCTTCCTCCTAGCAAAAATCTGCCAAAGTAAAGTTCAACGTGGAAAATGGAAAATATTGTGAATTCCATGACAAGGTCAAAAATCCACCCAAGAAGGTCATAGGGCGGCAAAATGAGGTGACCTTGGAATTTATTGAAATGCATTGAATCCTTGGCAAGCACATAATTCCGCCCCACTCCTTAGGAGGGCGCCAAATAGAGGGAGTCGGGGAAGAATGGAAAAGGTTCAAAATTCCTCCTTCAATGAAGAATTGCGCCTATGAGTAATGGAGGGCACCAAATAGAGGGAGTTGGGAAGGTGAAGAAATTTGATGAATTCCTCCTCTGAGTCAAAATTCCATCCATGCTAGAAGCAAGATTCCAAGAATCAAATTCTTCCAAGGCTTGGAAATGATGAATTCCACCATGAAGAGTGAATTCGACACCTAAGTTGGAAAATTGAAAATTTGTATAAGGCATGAAAATCCAAAGGTCAAGGAGGAAAGAAAAGCAGAAATCCCCTCGGATTTTTTTTTGAAATTTCCATTTGTAGACACCAAATCTTAGTAGAGTCCGATTTTTTTTGCAGATTTGGACTCGTGAGAGAATTCTCTCTCTTGGACCCAGGTCCTAAATTTGAGGAAAGTTCCTAAAAAATAGGAATTGTGGAAAATTGATGGAAAAGCTCCCTGCGGAGGTGATGAATTGAAAGAGCACAAAAAATTCCTTCCTCAAAGAACAAATTTCTAGAAATTCTTCTCCTGATTCCAAAATGTGCCCAAGGTTGGAAGCAAAATGTAAAAATCAAGGTTCGGGAAGAAAGGTTCAAAATTCAAAAAAAAATCCTTCCTCAGGGAAGAATTGCACCCAAGAAGAAGAAATTCCAGGAAAGGTGAAAATTTGGTTAAGTGTCGGAAATTCCTTCCTTGAGGACAGAATTCCAAGAAAGGTGAAAAATTGACTAAGTGTTTGAAATTTCTTCCTTCAAGACATAGTTCTTGGAAATCATGAAAATTGGCCAAGGCATGAAGAATTTCCTTCCTTAGGGGTAAGGAACAAATTTCTTTCCAAAGGAGAATTCCTTCACAACATGAATTCCACGTCGGGATGAATTGAAGGTGGAAAAAACAATTTCTAAGGCAAGGAAGAAATCAAGGATGAATTGAACAAGAAATCCCCCCCCCCCCCCAACCCCCGAGGAAAAAATTGAAAAATCCATTCTCGGGCATCAAGAATCATTTGAAATTGAAAATGATGGTAGACTTGGAGAAACTTCAAGAAAATTCTTCATGGATCAAATTCTTCTCTCCTGAATTTTTTTCTCTCCAAGGGTTTCTCGCCAAGTGGCAGTTGAGTTAATGAAGCATCTCTTTGCATGCAGCTGTCACATTTATGGCATTATGGCAGATTCTTTTTGCATGCAGCCACCACATCATCCGAAATTGAAAATGATGGTAGACTTGGAGAAACTTAAAGAAAATTCTTCATGGATCAAATTCTTCTCTCCTGAATTTTTTTCTCTCCAAGGGTTTCTCGCCAAGTGGCAGTCGAGTTAATGAAGCATCTCTTTGCATGCAGCCGTCACATTTATGGCATTATGGCAGATTCTTTTTGCATGCAACCGCCATGTTCAGGAGATGATGGTGCATTTATGGCATCATGGGTGATTTTCATGAGGGTACATTCATTGCATAGTGGGCACTTTTTGAATGTAATGGTTAATTAATGCTTTATGGGTGCCATTTTTGGAAGGATTGTAATTAATTGTATATGGGCTTTATGGGGTATTTATTGCTGATTCCCACCTTGTTGCATCTTGAGTGGGGAATCTTCTAGGGTGAAACCCTAATTAGGGTTTTGCATGTAATCATGGCCTGAGACCTATATAAAGGGGTGACCCCCCTCATTTGTAAAGAAGGGAGACTTGTATGAAATTGTTGGGATAAGTTTTGAGATAATAATAGTGAAACATTGTTCTCTGATGGTGTCCACTTAAATTATTTTTTCAAAGCTTGCATGGTTTCACCTTCCTCACTTAGATTAGAAATAGTAAAGTGCTTTGATTTCAATGGAGAATGTAATGGTGTGTGATGAATTTCCATGGTTCATACTTTTTGCATCTTGTTGATTGTAAGTTGCAGTGTAAAGTTAGTCTGAGGCCCCCCTTAATTTGTGCTAAGTTCGATTGTGGATAGTCATTTGGATTGCGTCGTTTTTGGGAATTCAAATCTGTGTTCTCGATTTGAAAATCCTCTAGCATCCCCAGAAGATTGCATCGGTTCTTGCGGAGTTGTAGTTGATCTTGGCGAAGCAGAGCTTGGTTTATTTGGAATTTGTCCACCAAAGCACTATTCATTGTTATCACTGTCCTTAGGAGTAGATTTGGATCCTTCTAAACCCTTTCCCTTTTACTTTCAGTTCATTATAGTCCGTTTGAAGCAGCAACATCGCAAAATTGCCATCTCTGATGATGGAGTTCCAGCCACAACAAAGAAGTGAAAGAATGATGCAAGCGTAAGGCCCCTTGGATTACCAACAATCACATTAGCCAACTGAGTCACGTCCGTAGCATAAAAGAACCTTGGAGTCGACTGTTTGAACTTCTTGCAATCTTAGCATGCAATCACACTCTTGATAGAGAGAGTGAAGTGACCGTTAGGCAACTTTATTCTGTGTTCGACGTAGTCATAAAAAACACGTCAACAGAACCGAATTCCAGAAAATACAAGTCGGTGGCAGTTATAAAGAATACAAACCAAGGAGGAATGGAACCATCTCCAGTTGTAGAAGAAGGAACTCGAATAGGAGGGAGCAAGACAACATGATATCTACTGAAGTTATAATCTTTAACACTCTTAACAAAGGAGATATCATTCACAGATATAGAAGTCATGGAGTCTCTCAACATGACAAACAAAATATGAAAACAACAAAAATAATCTTGGATTCTCTCAACACGATAGGCATCTTGGATTCACTCAACATGATAGGCATCCTGGATTCACTCAACATGATGTTCATCGTGACTACTCCCATGGATGAAATTACACAAGCTCTCATCATGGAGTCACTCAACCTGATGTTGTTATGGAGTCTGCAACCAAAGAGATGTCAACAAAAATCTCATCATAGATTTTCTTAAATAAAAATTGTTATCTCAGCATAACAACACCATAGCTACTACTAGAGGGTGAAACAGAAAATAAAGTCATGGAGTCACACACATGACTTCCACCATGGCTACCCTCAGAGGGTGGATCCACCATAGCTACTCCCAGAGGGTGGAACAAGGGATTTCACCTCGAACTTCTCTCTCAGAGAAGAACTCGTTAACAAGGGATTTCACCTCAAACTTCTCTCGAAGAGAAGAACTCATTAACAAGGGATTTCACCTCGAACTTCTCCCTCACAGAGAAGAACTCATTAACAAGGGATTTCACCTCGAACTTCTCCCTCACAGAGAAGAACTCATGAACAAGGGCTTTCACCTCAAATTTCTCTATCACAGAGGAAAATGCATTAACCAAATTTTCATGATGACATGGCTCCCTCTGAAGCTGAAATGCCAGGTTCTCTCTGAAGCTGAAATTTCAAGCTCCTTCTGAAGCGGAAATGCCAAGCTCCCTCTAAAGCTGAAATGTTAGGCTTCCACAAGCTCCTTCAAAAACACAAGATCTACCTTCAAGCAGTTAGGCTGTATAGAAGGAACCTGGCTCTGATACCATG
The DNA here is from genome assembly GCF_030272615.1 of Cryptomeria japonica. Taxonomy (NCBI): domain Eukaryota; kingdom Viridiplantae; phylum Streptophyta; class Pinopsida; order Cupressales; family Cupressaceae; genus Cryptomeria; species Cryptomeria japonica. Next base: position 225,309,535 of record NC_081409.1, read on the forward strand.
TTAATGTTTTAGCAACACAGAAATCTGAAACAAGATATAGAGAGTTTATCTTGGGAAAACCCTCCACTTGAGGGTGAAAAACTCAGCCCGCAGAAGTAATACCTTTATTGAAATCTCAAAAATAAGTACATGTCTCTCACACTTAGAAGACAATTATTTTATCAATGATTGATAATGCTCAAATAGAAGTCAGCTACCAGAATACTGCTTACAAATAATGTAGAAGGAGATGCAATAGAATGAATCTGCACACCCAAATGTTCACATCTGAACATAAATGATCAACTCAGAAAATCAGATACAAAGTCCCAGTAGAAGACCATTTAAAGAATATCAATCATAATATTAAAATGACCCATGGCACACGAATAAATAATATGCTTCAAACCCGATAACTCCTCAAGAAGAAGGCGGAAGATAAATAATAAAGAACAGTGTCAGTTACACACCGACACACACAATGAGCTGGCAAACTTAAATAAAGGAACTGAATTCCAGAAAATACAAGTTGGTGGCAGTTATAAAGAATACAAACCAAGAAGAAGGAATGGAACCATCTCCAGCTGTAGAAGAAGGAACTCGAATAGGAGGAGTACGACAGCATGATATCTACTGAAGTTATAATCTTTAACAAATTGGATTTTGAGGGGATCCGTAGATTTCCATGGCTATGTTGTACCAATCATGTCCACATGCTTGTTGCTTATTGGTAGTGCATTGCAAGGCTTTAGCATCTAATTTAAGCAGTGTGCTTATGCACTTGATTGTTTATCTTGGTGGACCTTTGCACCCACCATCCAATTAACCTTTAGATACTGTGTTTTCTAAACTGTTAGACTAATCTTTAGGTGCAATATTTTCTGAACTGTTAGATTAACCTTAAGAAACAATTTTACAAATTTGTGTTGGATGAGACTGCATTAGATATTGTATGAGCTCGGAAGTGCCATTAAGACCAACAGTTGCAGTGGTACCATGTCCAGTCAAAACATTTCAGCCAATAGAATTGTAGAAAAGTATTCTTTCAGATATTTTTGGTCAAAAATTGTGCATGTCTACATTAGCCAGATTAAATATAAACCTTAGTTATGAAAATTTTTAGTGTTCAATAAAATATATATTATAATACTATCTGAAAATAAATAAAAATATATTTTAAATATATACATACATACATACGTACATACATACACACACACACACACACACACACATATATATATATATATAGTAATTTGAATGAACAAGTAAATCTGAGATTATAAATCAGATTGAATCATCAATTCAATATCACAAATAAGATTATGTTTCTGTTTTATCACTAATTGGACTCATGTTAAGATAGTTTTGTTCTCTAATCAATTTAGTTTTAGTCCATAAGTATGTTGAGATGGATTAATTATGGTAATTTGAATGAACAAGTAAATCTGAGACTATATATATATATATATTTGAATGAACAAGTAAATCTGAGACTATATATATATATATTTGAATGAACAAGTAAATCAGACTATATATATATATATTTGAATGAACAAGTAAATCAGATATATATATATATATATATATATATATATATATATATATATATATGTTCATTCAATTATACATATATATAGTAATTTGAATGAACAAGTAAATCTGACATTATAAATCAGATTGAATCATCAATTCAATATCAGAAAGAAGATTATGTTTCTGTTTTATCACTAATTGGATTCATGTTAAGATAGTTTTGTTCCCTAATCAATTTAGTTTTAGTCCATAAGTATGTTGAGATGGATTAATTATTGTTAAAACAGGCTGAAACTTAGTAGGGGACATTACAAATTTAGTGCAACAACATTGAATGTGCCTTGATTCATGTGGACTTTGACATGATGGTGAAAAGTGTGTTGGCATGTGAGATGGAAGGTTGTGGCCAGGTAGGAGTCCTAAATGCATCATGAGTTCTTGGAATTGTTTTCAGAACATCCTTGAAGAGTTATTGGGTAACAGCCATGTTATGATGCTTAAAATGTTTCCAAATGTAACTGTACCAATATTTATAATATCAATTTATCAAGGTTCACTGTTTCACTTTTCATGAAATGTTGATGTTAAAACCTTGACGCAGTTGCATCCAGAATCATTTTGAGTTGTTGGATGTTTGTGGAGGCCTCTGAATCAATTTTGCAACCATGTCAGTCAGCACCCATACACAACTATGAAGAGAAGACAACTGTTTGCTGTCTTCTGGTGATTAATCCATCTTGCTTTTCATCAACATTTGTATGGGTAAGCAAACAGTTGTCTTCTCTTCATTGTTGTGTATGAGTGCTGACTGACATGGTTGCAAAATTGATTCAGAAGTGTGAATTTGAAAAACATTATCGTGATACCAATTAAGTGGATCCCAAGTAGATTCTGAGGGACAATTCTTTGGCCTCTAGAAATTTAGATGTATTATAAGCAGAAGCAAGAATGTAAAGAGAGATGTGCAAGAAAGATACAGAAGTCAAATACCAAACTGTATTAGACCTTGCATTTTGTACATGGTATACTTGCAAGAGATGTGACTGCTTATCTTCTAGTCATGCATATACTATCAATATGTCTAGATTAAGTTTGTGGGTTCCAGTGGATGGGGAGGCCTTCCAGTATTTGGTGACTATTTCTTCTTCTTTCAAGAAATAGTAAGCACTTGCGTGCTCTACCAGGTTCCTGTGTCTCTTTCAGATGCCTTCCTTGGATATGCTGTTTGGTCCTATTTCAAAATGCTAGCTGCATTCTCGAAATCTGTTTTTAATCAGATCTTCTCTCTAGTGGATGTTATAGGTGTTTATATCACATTGTGAGACATACCGTTATGTGGAACGGTTACAAAACAGTCAAGGCTCAAGTAACAGTTGACAATTTGCTTTCCTCTAGGTGTGATGGTCTTCTACATAGAGTTTGTGCTGACATGTGTATTGAGTGGCAAAGATCATGGAAGTGTGGTCTGAGATGGGGTGACAGTGTGGTGTGTTAACCACAAAATGTCGTGTTTTCCACCAACTTATGTTGGTTCGATCATGCTATGTGCCAATCACCTGGTGTGGAGCTGTGGGGTTGGAGCAGGTTTGGTGATAATGCAGTTACTGTGTGTGCTGGTGCAATACAGAATGATGAGGAGCTTCGTATCATGTCCGGCATTGCAGGGGTGAGTGTGTGGGCAAGATTTGGCTTAGCATGGATCTCTTAGTGGCCCTCATATCTTGATTAGTCTGTACAGATGCATCATAGAGGAGGAATTATGCACATGCTATTTAAGTTAACAAATGCAGATCAGATCTGATTATTCACTTTATTAAATGTACTGGATGAGTGATCATCCACTTAGTCTTCCCCTCTTTCCTAGATTAACAACTTTGTTTCACCAATAAAATATCAATTAGTATCGCAATAGATATATAGTGTGGACTTCTGAATCATTTTTACAAGTTGTATCAGTTGCATTTTGCCAGCATTGGATGTAGGTTTTGGTATTTCCTTAGAGCTTCTGTATGTTTTTCCATTGAAATTTGAGTTGAAAGGAGCGGGATGCATAATGATAATTGTCTAATTTGTATTAGAGATTATTGTGGTAAGCTAACATTTGTAATGTTGCATGTGCTTTCTATCAATAAATCTCTGAGATTTATGCCTGTGTTGTAGTTTCTCTGAGGAGAATAATTGGAAGATTTTCTGTTAATTGAATGCTTGTTTGTTGCAGGGTTGGTAGGCAGGTGGTGAATATAGCATCTTTCATGGTGAGAATGGATGCTCAAAAGCATATTGATTTCTCACTTACAAGTCCACTTGGTGGTGGACGCCCTGGCCGTGTGAAAAGAAAGAACATGAAGGCAGCATCAAAGAAGGCTGCTGGTGGAGATGGGGAAGATGAGGATGAGGAATGATTAATATAGTGGTACTCTTGACCAAGAAAAACTTTGCTAGATCTTTTTTTCATCTCATGAGATGTTTGTTCATTAGAGCATTTTTGTTGCTGTGAGATGATGAAATAAGTGGACTTCAATTTTAAATCTTACACATTTATTATTAGAACAGAGCTTATTTTGTTGCTGCAAAGATGGCAGTGAAATTTGGTGTAGGTTAGATGGACTTCAATTTTGAAATCACATTATTAAAAACAGTGATTTTGACTATTAATAACTTCAATTGTTAAATTTTTTTGTTCAGAAGATTTTAAGTTTTTTTGCTGTATAACCTGTAACAAATTCATGTTTCAGTTAGTCTGTATGCTTATACATGGATAAGATGTTCTAAATATTTGTTTTTACTCAATTATATGAAATTGATTTCTTCTGATCTTATTTGTTATGCAAAATTTTCTTCATGTATTTTGTATTTAGCAGTTAGTACTTGTTAGATTTATTTCTAGCAGTATTTTTAAATGTTACTGATGCTTAGGCTTTAACTCTTTTTCTTTTAAATGATAAAATGTCTTCTTGGTTTTCATGGCAAGGATATTTACAAAACCGGTTGTAAGATGAAATTTCAACCCATAATCTTTTTATGCTATGTCCAGTCGTGTATTTGTTGCACAACCTAAATTTTTCAATTTCAGTGACAAGTTAGTAAAAAATGAGTGTCGGGTTAAGAGTATTGGGGTTATACGATATCTGCTTATTTTAATGAGAGAATCCCTACAAGAGATTTTTTCTGGAAACAACTGAAAACACACAGTTGTTTCCAAAACAATCTCTTGCATACATGACTGTGGAAATTAATGCCAACGACAGAATACTTGTTGGAGGCCATCTTCCAAACAACATGCATCTTTGATTGGCACTCTTTTTTGGTTGTTTATGTTTTCAAGTGTTTTGGTATTACTCAGTTTGGAGTTTCTTGGTAAGACTAGCTGATTTGGTTTTATATTCAGTTTATTTTCGAAGTGCCTGTACAGCTCTAGTAACGGGTAACCATCACGTTTTTATGAAGAATCAACTCAATTAAAAGCCTTACAGGATCTTGGCATTTCATTATTATTGGCTGTCATAAGATATAGTCTGTCATACCTAATTGCTTTTTAAGCTGTTCTGTAGCTTAAACATTCTATTCGTGTAAAAACTTATTGCCTCTTAAATGAGGTCAAAAATTTAATAATAGAACAGCTGTGATGTTTGTATTGTTCGACATTACCCCGTGGGTACGGTATAAATTGTATGTAGAGAATGATATATTCAGAATATAATTTTAAAATTAAATAATAAAATTTTAATTGTCAACAAAATACATTTAGACGTTTCAACTAGTATTAAAATCATGTGCCAGAAATTAAGAAAGGATTAAATTCTACTAGCTTTCTTGAAGTTGAGATATAAAATCAGGTAAAAGACTAATTATTGTATCCATCCCTGGAACAGAAGAGTGGAATCCTTGAAGGACTGAGTATAGAGCTCATTGAAATTTGAAATCAAGAAGTTGAATGAATTTAAATTTTGAGTCATAAATGGATACGAGCATGAAATTGAAGGATTACTAATCTTGTTCTTGTTAACACGTAGCATTTGGATTATTAATGTTGCTTGCAGGGATTTCTGTCAACCAAAAATGACCAGTACAGTAGGGGGAGTTTTCAATGTCTTATTTGACTCTAAACTATTTAAAAGAGACGACAGTGTCATAAATTTGATCTTACATATTAAAATTAATCAAGATTGACTGTGGGCTTTAGTTTTGTTTGATATGTAACTTTTCAATAGTTCTTACTCTGATTCTTTGTTTCTGTGCACCACAGCTTCCTTAGTATATATGTGGGTCTCTTATTCATAGCTACATGATCTTGTTCTCGTTCTTACATTGACAGTACTGATAATTTCTCTCAGAGATCTCAATCTAACTTCAATCGTCTGTCTGCATACTTTCAATCAAAATCTATTGTGTATTCATGGCCACAATCGAGTAGGCTTTCTACCTCTGTACAGATCTTTTTGACGTCAATGGTGTCTTCTCAAAGCATTTATTTCTGATGTCGGGCAACTTATGAAGGTATTTATGTATGTTCTCTACAATATACTCTGGACAATGATTGCGTTTACAATGTTCACTTTAGTTTTTGGCATTTTTTTTCACACATTCGGGACAATGAAACCCAATTTTATAAACTTCTGATTAGACATGAATGTTTAGATTTCATCTTTGTCCCAAAATAATTGTTTCATAACTTGAGCTCAAGATAATTGTATAAATATTAAAATTATAACTAGATTTGGTTCTAAACTAGTCCAACTCAAGTCACTAAAAATTTCAAAAGAAGAGTGACCTCGAGAAAGGGAGAAATATTGCATGAGAATGCCAATATCATGCTCTAAGCAGGTAAGATTAAAGGTAAAATTCCCACACTTAAATGTAAGTACATATTTTGAATTTAAATTATATATCGTGTTTAGGGTGACCACCCAAATCAATTCGTCAAGAAAATAAATGCAACACATAACACAATGCTATCTTGGGAAAACCTCCCTCTTGGAGGTGAAAAACCCAGCAAGAAGTCTTAGATCCAATTAGGTTAAGTATAACAACAAATTACAAAATAGCCCCTCTAGGACATACAAGTAGCTTATCTAGGTTAAATATAACAACAAATTACAACATAGCCCCTCTAGGACATACACGTAGCTTATCTGATTCACAACTCAGATTAGACTTGATCAACTTGCCCAAAATTCAGATTTAAGACCATATGGTGATATTTGCATGCCCTAGGATGAATGTCTTCAGGTTTGGAGCAGATTCAACAACCTTGAATCAGGGTCGACACCCTAGGAGTAGGCTTGGTAGACTTAAGAGTAGATTCGACAAGCCTGAGAATAAGTTCTCCCAATTAGAAGATGATTTATTGAATAGTTCGTTGCCTTAGATGATTAATTCACTGTTTAGGAAGTTCGCAGAACAGAAGTAGGAGTATTCACTTCGTTATTGTATTTTTGATCCTTAAATGATCTTACTTATATATGAGTTCAAGCCCACTACAAACCTTGGTTGGCTCTATTCATTTTGGCGCCAAGTCACAATAATTTGAATACTTTATTTACAAGTTACATCGAATAGGTCTTGACCTATTTACAATTTACAAGTTATGTATTTATCAATTCGCCCTATTTAGGGCCTGTCCTTAATCGAATATTACAATTGAGATTTCTAAATGTCAAGGCCGACAAGCCACTTGACATTTTGTGCACTAGGTCGGCCCTAGAAGGGATCCAACCTAGCTACACAACAACACTCCCTCTTAGCTAGGGAGGATTCCTTCTGAATGACCAAGTCACATAGTGACTACCACCATGGCTACTCCCATGGGTGAAAGACATAAGTGCTTATTGTCACCTCAACATGATGTTCACCACTCCCAGATAGTGAACAAGCACATCATGGAATTTCTTCCATGAAATCCACCATTCTTACTTGCAGAGGGTGAATCCACCATGCCTACTCGTAGAGGGTGGAAGAGGTTTTTCACATCAACCTTCTCCCTGAGAAGGATTCAATGTCACCTTGCATTGCTTGTAGAGGGTGACTCCACCTTGCATTGCTCACAGAGGGTGAAAGATGCAACTTAGTGCATCATTGGGACTGAGACTCCCTCTCAGCCAAAGCTATGTTCTCAACAACTCCAAGTCTCTCTCTGAAGTACTCAAACTTCACTCGAGCAAGAGGCTTGGTGAGAACATCTGCAATCTGTTCATCAGTGCTGACATATTTCAGCTGAATGGTTTGTTCATGAACTGGCTGAGGGCACTTACTGCATAACAAATATCCGGTCTAGTGTTAACTAGATACATCAAGGATCCAATCAACTCCCTGTACTCCGATGGATTTGCAAAATCAGAGTTAATTGCAGATAAACTCAATTTCTTCAAGTTAGTTTTCATAGGATTAGACATAGGTTTGCAATCCATCATTCCAAATCTTTTCAATATATCAATAATATATTTTCCTTGACTAAGGATAATTTCATTAGATCTTTGCCATACTTCTAAACCTAGAAAGTAATGCATTAGGCCTAGATCCTTCATTTCAAATTCAGTGGCTAATTCTTTCTTACATTTAATGATAAGACTATCTTCACCACTTGGAAATAAATCATCCACATATAAAACCAGAATTAACATTTCACCATCAAATACTTTAAAGTAAAGGTTAGAATCAACATCATTCTTACAAAATTCTAAACTAACCAAATCCAAATACTTATCAATTCTTTCATACGAAGCTCGAGGGGCCTGCTTGAGGCTGTAAAGAACTTTCTTCAATCTACATGTGAGATTCTCTATCATGAATCTCATATCCTTCTAGTTGTTTAATATAGACTTCTTCCTCAATGACACCATTAAGAAAAACAGTCTTTACATCCATCTGATGTAATTTCCAGCCCTTAGCTGTAGCAATAGCTATAATGGTTCTAACAAAAGTATATCTAGCAACAAGAGCAAATGTTTCTTCATAATCTATGCCTTCCTTTTGAGAAAAACCACGAGCTACAAATCTAGCTTTATATTTCTCAATACTTCCATCAGCAGTATGTTTAATTTTAAACAACCATTTAGAGGATACAACAGACTTACCTTTAGGTCTAGGCACAATATCCCAGACATCATTATTGATGATGGGTTGATATTCTTCGTTCATGGATAACTTCCACGCTTGCTGGTTCATAGCTTCTTCTACATTTGATGGTTCAATCTTAATAATATTGCACATCATTGTAACATAGTTGGAGAACTTCTAAGGTCTCCTACTTTCTCTAAATGTTCCTTGGGGAGCTGCAAACTTTTCAGCTTCTTGAATTGTGTTCCTAACCCAAAGAGGTCTCTTCTTGCTAACTGCAATATCTCTGGGTCCATTAGTTGGATCCAGAGGCTCAAAAGGATAAAAGTGAAAGTAGAGCTAAAGAAAAGTTAGCACTTGTTCATTCTAATTAAGTTTAGGCTAGTGAAAGGTATGAAGGTGACTAAGTTTAGGCATACCTTTGACCATCTTCTCAAGTGAGGGAAGTGCTTGGAAGTGTAGATGGCCAAGCCTTCTGTGCCATAGTTCGCTGGACTCAGTAGCCTCATGAATGAGGACTTGAACTGGACAAGCTGAAAGCTTATATAAACTATCATATCTATTACCAATGATACGAGTAGATTTAAAACTAGCTTTCTTATACCATGCAAGTACTCTAGCCTCAAAAAATGCTACTTGATAACCCTTATCTTCTAATGTAGAAATGGAGATAAGATTCATTTTAATTCTAGGTACAAATAAGATATCACTGAGATGTATAGAGAAGCCATAATCTAAATTTAAAGAAGTATTACCGAAACCTCTTACCTCTTATCGAGCATCATCACCAATTACCACATGAAGGTTAGACTCTTTCTCTATCAAATATGAGAGGTGTTCCTGGTATCCCATGATGTGCCTAGATGCACCACTATCTATTAACCAAGAGTTGCTGTCAGTTGGCACATTGCTTGATAAGGCAGAAATGAAGAGGAAGTCTTCATGATCCTTTGGTTCTGCAACTTCATTCAAGTTCGCTTCTCCTTGCTTAGGCTGATTTTGACATTCCTTCGCATAGTGACCAAACTTGTCACATCTGAAGCAACAAATACGTGAGAGATCTCTTGGCTTCTTCCTTGAATCATGACTTGTAGAAGGTCTGAAATCTCTATTCCTTTTGAAGTTGCCTTTCTTCTAATTCCCACCTTTCTTCTTGACTGATTGGGCTGTGTTATTTAACATATTATGATTCTTTGACCTTTATTCAATTAAACTCCACGCCCTTACGAAGTCACAATTATGCACTAACAATTTGGAAAAACACAGTTGTTCTTTTCCCTTTGAATTTTAAAACAGGTACATCTCCCTTATATCATATTAAATAAATTACTCAATATAACTTTGTGCCCACTTTTAACCAGAAAGCAGTTAAGGCGATACATTCATCCATAAACATTCAATGAACATAGCATATGTAAATATTTCAGTTGATCATGGAAAACACAATTTCACAGATTTCTGACCACATAAATAAGGAATTTGCAAATCAGTATTGCTAGATAATGCCCTTTCTCAGGTAAATCATTCACATAAACATATATGATTCAATAATAATTTAACCCACAAAGAGGCAAATACTCAAGATTGAACGCATAGATTCAAATCTTTCAGTAAATATCTGCTTTCTTCATTCATTCAAAGATAAATATTAATAACACATGATTATTCTTTCGAAAGAAACATACAACAAAACAATATTAAACCCAAAAACCTTCTGGATTTCTCCAAAAATTCCGAACCCTTCTTCAGTTCCAAACATCCCTTAAATAACATCCATTGTTTTTTTTACCCATCCGGTGTAATTTTTTGTGGTAAATCGATACCAACAGAAACAATTTGAAAACATAACTTCAAAAGAAAAATAACAGAAAAGTCTCTTGAGCAAGATCAAAGAGGACACGTCCTCAGAAACGAAAACAAATCCTAACTAGGCGTTGGAGATCCTTGAGTTACACCATCCTCAGCATCCACATTTAGCGCCGCCTTTCATTCCTTGTATGCCGCGACGAACTCTTGTAAAGATGGAACATTGGGAACTTTAACGGATGCCATCTTCTGTTTCTACACCTCTACCTCTAGCCGGATCTTTTTGATTATATCCTCGTAGTTAGGTAATTGATCTGCATAAATGTATAATACAACCTCAACCCTGACAACCTTTGTGAAATCAGTTGTCGTGGGTGCTGCATTCTTCTTAACCTCATTCATGGCATCACAGAAAAGTTTTAGAACCGCATTCATGCTCTTTTCGACTTGACCATCGCCCCAGACATAAGTGGTATGAATATGTCTCAATTCAGTCGCTAAATTCTGACATATCCCCTATAATTCTTTCTCCCACGATGAATTCTACGCATCCTGTCTTGAGTGTTGCATTCCTCCAATCAATATTGTGCTTGCTAGTGAACAAGAGTGATTCATCCACTGTTTTGAGTGGTTTTTCAGTAAGGAACTTAGCAACCCCACACTTTTGAATTTCATAAATCTGTAAAGAGGCAGACGTCCATTTACTTTCTTCACTTTCCCACGTTTTAACCTATGACTGAATGTCCGTTATTAATAGTGAGGTTTCATCAAACACTTTTCTGGATTCTCGAATGAATTTGCATCCATCATTAATGACTCCATTCACCCAATCATAAAAAATGGCTGCGATTGCCTTTCCCCTTTGGATCTGATTCAATAACTTTTGACTGGTAGGTGATGTGGGATCAAAAGATTGGGAAGCTTGAGTTAACGGCTTAGGAGAAGATACACCACTGATCACATCAATGTAATCCGCCAGCACTCTGATTGTTTGTTTTAGCTCCTCCTTATCCTTCCCGTCCTTTTGCGATCAAGTTAGCATGCGTTTTGCAAAAACTTCAAAATGATGGTTATCTGTATCCCTGTTAGCGACTCCAAGCTCTACTTTCTCTACGTGGTAAGTATCGATAGAAAGCTTAGATGCTTCTCCATCAACCTTTGGCTTCGCAACCTCCGCCATCCATTTACCTATTTTATCATCAAACTCTAACCTTGTCATTGCTTTTGCCCTTTTTGGCTGAGGTGTTTTCGTTACATACTTACAACATTGCTGATTGGCAAATCGATGGGAACAATATTTTTCCTTTTGTTTACAATAGACACTAGCCATTGGGGAGAACTAACAACATAATCTTTTAGGATTAAAGACTTCTCCTGAGCCTGTTCCTTAAAACCAAGAGAAGTCTCAAGGTTTTCAGCAAAATCCAGATCAATGTCATCTTCAAGGTGATCCATCTTTGACAAATTTCTTACTTTTGGCAACTTATCCTTCACACCTTCCTCGCTTGGGTCTAGATCAATAAAGTGTTCTGCAACTTGTGGTTTGCTTCCACCGGTTTTGGCCCTTGATCTAGTCACATGAATAGAAACAAGTGCTCTGATAGCCTCTTTAGCTGTAGAGGTGGATTTCTTATGGTGAGAAGATTTCTTGGTTTTTGTTTCTATTCCTACAAGACAAATATTTTCAGAAATGTAGCATCAGGAGCCCTAAAAACAACTTGCTTAATCATTTGTGATTATGAACTCTGAGCATCCAATCGTCTCATTCTAGAAAGCCAATGTATGGTTCTTTGAATCACAGTTATCGCCCTGACATCAATGTCATCCCTTTCATACTCAAACCAACTTATCTCATCTAAAGGTTTTGATTTGATTCTATCAAATTTAGGATCAAGGATGTCTTCGTCATGATCTATAACCCCTTCAACATTCACCTCCAACTTCCAATCAATAATCTGTTGGATCCTCAATCTGCTATAGTCTCTTAACCGGACTTCAAGCTCATCTTTACAGTCCTCCCAAAAATCTTCCAAATGGGCAGAAGGAGCATAACGCTTTCTTAATTTGTAGGTTTGAACAACAAAGAGTTTATTATCAAAACTATTCCTAGCTTGATAGAAACCGAAATTGAAATTCTTTAAATCAACTCCAGCACTGGCTGCATCTGCAAATGACTTTCAAGAAACTAGGGGAAAGAGGGCTTCACGATCACTCAAATCTGCATACTTTTTAATCACATGAGCCAATTGCCTATAGAGCTCTGCTAGCACAAAACAATCAAAAGCATATCGAGGCAATTTCATGGGTTCCTCTTCAAAACTACCCACCCGAAGGTAAGTGAAGTGGGGATATTGAATATAGTAGCTCCCGTATACTCTGATTAATTGTTGAACCTCTTCATAAATCCTTCTTTCCAGATTCCCTGTCAATTCTGCAAACATTCTTCCAGTAAAAACGTCATGAACCCGCCTATAGTTTCCCAAAGCCTTCTCACTCTGAAAATAGGGGTAGAATTCAAAAACTCGAATTCCTTCTTACATTGGGGCTCGAGGTACTCCTTGCCATTCTTTTGTGCATGCTAGACAATATATAAGATATGAAGACATGTAGAAATCTTTATCCCCAAACCGTGCTTGTTTCAATTGATCTTGGAGCTCTTCTGCAATAACTTCTCCCCAATCTATGTAACAAGTTTCGTCTAAGACTACTTGAATGAAATGATACATCCATTCTGCGAACACGTACGAATCAGCCGCTCCTTTAACCTTATGCAACAGAACTATCAAATCCCTAATGTAGGGTTTCACATGATCTCTATTCAAGGATTTCGGTAAATGAGAACCCCCTCTCTGAGGTTTAATCAACCAACTTCTAGCAATAACATTTCTATACTTGTCCGCCTTTTCATGAAATCTTGTAATAGAGAGAGAAGGGGTAAATTCAGAGTATGCGTCCCTCTCAGGAATTCCAAAAACTGAGACAATTATTTCCCAGTTCACTGTTAACAAGACTTGACCACCATCTTTCCTTATACACTGATGTCTAATATTAAACCTGTTAATGCATTCTCTCACCAATTCTAGACAAGCGACTGCTAAAGGGAAGGCTACCGCTTCCACCAAACCACTATTTGCTATCTCAGTCATGAACAGTCTAACATTTGACTTTTTAACCTCTCTAAGAGGTCGCCCATGTCAAAGTCTCTTAGGGTAGTGTCACTGAATTCAGGATGCACACATTCTAAACTAGTAGCATTACCGAATAAATGAAATGCAGACTTCACTTTCACTAACTCAACCATTAAAATACGATTCCCCAAGCAGGAAAACAAAACCAGAAGTAAAGCCAACAGGAAAATGGAAAAATTGAACTCACCTTATGTCAACAAATTCTTGAAATCCCTATGCTTGCAGAAAAAGTTTACCTCTCGCCACCTCCAGCGCCTTACCAAAAACTGACTGAGCTGTTGATAAAATCATCACTTGTAATGGTGCTGTATATCAAATTTAAATTTATGAGAAACAAATCTGCCTCACACATGCCAAAGATTTTGATATGACAAGCATTAAATGCAATCTCTTAACTTCCGTCACCTCACTCATTCAGCTCATGCAAGTGTTTTGACGTGTGTCATGAACTTAACTTTCCATGATTACAAACATCCAATCATGTGCCTCGGGAAAAACGACGCCAGCTGTTATCTTTGGAAGAAGAGTCCTGGGCATTCAAAATGAATCATAACATCTCCTTATTGAACCCCGTGAACCCATTGGACACAAAGGTTCAAGTTAGTTCACGCATGTTCGAGCATGTTTATGTATTTATCAAGAAAGACTCCCGACTATATCAAAAAGAAAGGAGACGTGACCGACTCGAACGAAAACAAAAAGTACAAGGCAGCTCATGCTAGTTCAACTAGATTCACATAAGTTCAATAAGGTACACATTTTACAAACTGGCCTAAAATAAACCTTGATCATGACATAAATTAGGACACAAATATTTAAAGATGATGACAAAACCTAGGATATAGGCAAACCCTTGCCAACAGGCTGCAAGCATGTGATGATCTCCTCCATGAGAGCTTCTAATTGCTCCCTTGGCAGCCAGTCGAGATTCTTCTTGGATGCAATCTCCCCTCAATTGTTCAAACTTGGGAAGTTCGATCCTAGCACTAATTCCTTGAATGAATGGTTCCCAAGCTGAAGGAAGACCATTTAGGGCAGTCAAGGTAAGATCATTGTCCTCAACTTCTTTCTCAACTGCTGAGAGTTGATCCTTTAGATCAGTCATCCTCATGAAGTAGGAGGTGATGGATTCCCCTTTCTCCAATCGGATGTGAGTGAGTTGATTCCTTAAGGCAAGAATGCTGCTAGTGTTGTTGACTTCGTACATCTTCTTCAAGGTGATGAACATCTCTCTAGCATTCTTTTTCTTGGAGATGGATGACACAATATGATTCTTGACAGAGTCAATTATCACTCTTTGTGCCTGGAAGTCATTTTTCCAGGCTTCCTTTTCTTCTTCACTATTAGGCTCAGTAGCATCCTTACTGACATATTCAACAAGGTCATTCAAGGCCATCATTACTATGACCTTCCATGATGTGAAGTTGGCAGCACCTTCCAACCTATCTTTAGCTCTAAGGTAGGATGTCATGCTGATCAGAATAGTAAGATAGGTTGAGAGTGAATATGCTTGTTAAATCTGATTACAAGTATTACGAACCAAGCTCTGATACCATGTTAATTTTAATAATCAGATTGAAAGAAAATAACAAAGAAAATAAATGCAACACATAACACAAAGCTATCCTGGGAAAACCTCCCTCTTGGAGGTGAAAAACCCAGCAAGAAATCTCAGATCCAATTAGGTAAAATATAACAACAATTTACAACATAGCCCCTCTAGGGCATACAAGTAACTTATCTAATTCACAACTCAGATTAGACTTGATCAACTTGTCCAGAATTTAGATTTCAGACCATATGGTGATATTTGCATGTCTTAGGATGAATGTCTTCAGGTCTGGAGTAGATTCAACAACCATGAATCAGGTTCGACACCCTAGGAGTAGGCTTGGTAGGCTTAAGAGCAGATTCAGCAGGCTTAAGAATAAGTTTGCCCAGTTAGAAGATGATTTACTGAATAGTTCGCTACCTTAGATGATTAATTCGTTGTTTAGGAAGTTTGCTCAACAGAAGTAGGAGTATTCGCTTGGTTGATTGTATTTTTGATCCTCAAATGATCTTACTTATATATGAGTTCAAGCCCACTACAAACCTTGGTCGACCTTATTCATTTTGGTGCCAAGTCACAATAATTTGAATACTTTATCTACAAGTTATATCGAATAGGTCTTGACCTATTTACAATTTACAAGTTATATATTAATCAATTCGCCCTATTTAGGGCCTGCCCTTAATCAGATATTACAACTGAGATTTCTAAATGTCAAGGCCGACATGCCACTTGACATTTTGTGCACTAGGTTGGCCCTAGAAGGGATCCGACCTAGCTACACAACAACATCATCAACAAACTTATTGTTATGGAACTGTATGATTCATTGCATACTCGTGAATTTAATGCAAAAAGTGCAAGATATCAAAAATAAGAACATTTTAAGAATTTGAATTATATTATGAGAATTCAATATATTTGGTTTCCAACCCTTACAAATGTCATATATGTAGGTTACGTTGATAGGGAAGTTTTTTTCTTTTTCTTCTTTTAATAAACCGAGGCATTGAATAAAAGAATATGAAGAGTCACATGAATTAGTTTTGAGATTTTCATTGTACATTGAACTAAAAAATGACTTGCATATGAACATTATTCTCTCTTTTGAAAGTTCTTCTCATCCTTGTTAGCTTCCTTCTTGAGCCTATTGTAAATACAAATTTAATTTATGCAATACGGATTGAACCAAATTGTAATTAGTGCCATCATAATAGACAAATCAAATATCTTGCAATGAAATGTCAAGAAAATTTTGCAACTTTTTTATATTCATTCCTTTTCTTCTTGAAATATTTGCATGATGCCTTAATTTTCAAAGTTAGCTAATTGATGCAACATCAAAGCAATACTCTTTCGATGACTTGCCTTTTATCTTTTCTTCAAATTGCTTTTTCAAATCATCCATATAGTTCACAACCTTTTTTTATTGTAAAATTGACATGGGATTCCTTGCATAAATTCTTACATATTATCAATAGCCTTTTGTGTGAGGCATGAACTTTTTAATTAATCGTTTTCTCATTTCAATGTTTTTTGAATGCCTCCTTCCACTTTTTATGTCAATAATTATTTTGAATCCAAGTGAATAACTCATCCATCCATGCCCTCATTGCACTAACAATATTATCTAGTTCATCCACTAATCGCACTAAATATTGAATATATTTGGTCTAGTAACTTTCTCTTTCAATTCCTCTGTTATTTGCTTCATTTTTATCCATCTGTATTAGAAGGTTTGTTGGCACCCCATCTATTGTGTCCCATTTTGCTTTGTTATGCTTAATAAGCTCGCATTTGACCATATTTACTCATAGTTGATAATCAATCTAAGGTATCCAATATGGGTGGTCACTTGCCAAATTTCTCAGCACAGTTGGATAGAGCATGCAAAATTAGGCCCAATTGCTTTTGAAATTTTTGTAACAGAGTTATGCCTTTACAGGTTTTATCCTTTCAACTGACCCAAATGTAATTTAAATGCCTTTTCCTTCGAGGGGTAGTCTAGTTAGGTTTTACTGTAAATGCCATTTCAGTTATCAATCCTCATAAAAGAAAGAAAAATAAAAAAATTAGCTGTATAATTTTTGAGGGAACTTGATTTCCTATTGAACCTCCCCTTTCATGCATAAATGTCAGTTCAGTTGAAAATCCCCACAACTATACCTCATATAATCCAATTTAACTTCCTATGGATGTTCGAGTCCCATATGAACTTTCCCTGTAAATATAATTGACTAGTTTAATTACTTTTCTCTGCAAGCCCTCATGCATTAAGCCAATTTAGTTACTTGCAGAGGTCTGGCCTCCATTTGAACTAGGTCCATTAACTTCAACTTTCGCCTGATTCAAATAGAAAGTTTTGCACCCGTACCTTTGATGACATCACCATTATGCCATCCCCATTGTATGCTTTTCTTGGCCATTTGAACTGAACCATTTTCAAAGTTGTTAAATTGGTTCAGATGGATTTGCTTGGGAGGTTCTGGTCCAGTGCTCCTTCCTGCATCAGTACATTGATAACGTCATGATGGCGTCATCACATCTTGTTGACTTCATCATGGCATCACCTCATCCGAAGCACCCAATCCGTTGATGACATCATCCTTGCTGACATCATTGTTAAAATTTTTCATTTGAACTAGACATTGAAGCATGGTGAATTTGGCTGGTTGATTGCATTTTCTCGTTGGACCGGTTGGGTGACCTTTTCCCTCAAAGGTGTAGTTTAGGAAAAAATTCTCGCAAATGATACAATTGATCTCCAAAAGCTTACAGAAACTCCAGATTGACTAGAAACGTGCCATTGATGTATTTTAAATGCTCGTAACTACCAAATTCAACTCGATAATGGCCGAACATCCTTATAAATGTTGAATGACACATATACACGAGAAAAACGGTATTTATCTATGACAGTTATTATTTGCAACCTCGCGGTCAAACATGCGTTTCCCCATGCCATTTTGTAGTGGTTTTTGTGGGCATTTCTCTTGTTTTTTCAGTTAATCTCAGGTATCATCAATGCTCAGGTTTGGTAGGGGTCAGATGAATGTTCTTTCACACCTCCTGGTACTTAGATTAAATTTGCATAAATCCAAAGGGAAGTTAATGCTCATCTATGCCTCAATTATTATTTGCAGAGCTAATTGCACCTATCCATCCACCAACCCATCCCTCTTTTCTTAAGCGCCATTAAGATCAGAAGTGATGTCTACAGGCAGGTGTGGGAATTTATACGCCACGAGTGTAGTAGAGAAATGACTTGGCATGTTTCACAATACAAAATGATTACATTTGTAGATGAAGTTTATTTTTTAAAAGAGGAAGGAGGATGATTAATATGTAGGAAATGGGGTCTAGTCTAGTAAATCTTCATGGCATATCATAAGCAATTACTCTCCTAATAGGAGACCTGAACACTAAATGGAGTTTATGACTCCTTTTGATAGTAATGGATTTGAGATTGTGCAATGTGTGTGAATGCATTAGGTAAATTGATAATTTTAAGTATAAATAATAAAGTAGAAACCAATAAATCAACACACAAGGTCAAACTTTGAAATGATATGAAGAGAGGAACCTATAACTTCAATTTAGAGCTAAAAGTGCTAGACTATGGAGAAAGGTGTGCTAATCTTGAGGGGGTTCAAATTGACAAAAAGGTTTAGAAATGCACTCAAAAGGTCTTGTAAGTCTATTTCTCATAATCTTGGCCAACAAGTGTCAGACAATGGAGCAATTCAACAAGTCTAGGGATTTTCGCTTGTCTTAAGTGTGAGACATCCGTCGCTAGTTTATGACTCCTTTTGATAGTAATGGATTTGAGATTGTGCAATGTGTGTGAATGCATTAGGTAAATTGATAATTTTAAGTATAAATAATAAAGTACAAACCAATAAATCAACACACAAGGTCAAACTTTGAAATGATATGAAGAGAGGAACCTATAACTGCAATTTAGAGCTAAAAGTGCTAGACTATGGAGAAAGGTGTGCTAATATTGAGGGGGTTCAAATTGACAAAAAGGTTTAGAAATGCACTTGAAAGGTCTTGTAAGTCTATTTCTCATAATCTTGGCCAACAAGTGTCAGACAATGGAGCAATTCAACAAGTCTAGGGATTTTCGCCTGTCTTAAGTGTGAGACATCCATCGCTATTTGCTTTGCATAATTCTATAACTCTTAGTTATATTGTATAGGGGCTTGCCTAAATCAAACCTCATCTTGGTGTTCTCACTACCCACAACAACAATGATGATGTAAAAAGAGAGCTTAAATTTGGTAGGGTAGAGGTTAAATCATAATTGAAATGCTGAATTGGCAAGATTATATGTTAGGATTGATAATGGTGGTGTTACAGTGCTCTTTAGACAAGTCCTTTGGGTGTTGATGTAATAACATGATAAATCATAACATAATCACTTATGAAATCATACTTGAAGATAGGTTGCTATAGCTTGCTACTCCTTGTACTCACATTTTGCTGTTGATTGAAAGAATTAGGACTCTTGAATTGTGATCATATCATGAATTAGCCAAGTAGGTTTGTGAATGATAAAATATTGCTTTATATAGGGTTCTCAAGGTGTTTACAAATTTAGGTTGACTTCCAACATTCAAATGAAAATTTTGGGATCGGATCACAGGTGATAGTAACTCACACTCGCACATGTTTGAATTTGGGCCCCTTTTGGAGGGACTATGGTGCTAGACACCCTTGTCCACTCGAAAAGAGACTAGAAAGAGCAATGGAAAAGTATTAGGACCCAAGACATAGGATTTGGTCTCAATCTTAGCATATGACAACAATATGATAAGGTGTGGTCCAAAAATAGGCTTGAAATGACCAAGGAGAAGGTACACTAAAGTAGGTGCAAAATAGAGTGAAATTGTAGAGGGTTATAATTTACTACACTACATTTAGCCCTTAGTTTAGAGAGAGTATGAACTTACGCTCATAATTACGATAAAGTAGAGATAAAGAACAGTTGAGAGCAAGACAAACTAGGGATAGGATGACACTAAGTTGAGAGAAGTAAGCCCCCATGCTTAGGATCCTATTGACCCACAAAAAATATTTAAATATACACATATACAAAGCAAACAATGTTAGTACTAAAGAAAACAAATGATTTCAAGTCAACTAGGTGCATAGACTTTGATGTAAAGGTTGTGTCAAGCACTAGTATCATTGTTAGAATGTTATTGCAAGAGCACAGGTGGATTTATAGAAAGAGAGAAGAGCATACACCTGTTGATGAGATAATAGTCCATGGTTTTTCAACTGGCAATTTGTGTTTTGGTAGGGGTCCATAGAAATGACATGAATTTCACTGGCCAATAAGTTGTGTTATGTTGTGTGATCCATGATTGCACTAGCAAGCCATTCTATATTAGGTAATGTGTAGTACCCCTACTCGTTTGAACTCATTAGACTCATATTTTATTGTTTGTTTTCAATGGATACATTACCATGATGTGTTATTCAGATTTTTATGACATTATTTCATGCTTTATTTGGATATGAGATGCATAATTTATTGCTGTATTTCAGTACTTGTGATTTATGGCATTTTATGGATTATTGCTATGTACTGACACTTTACTTTATCTATGCAATGTGAAATTATATGTTGTGTGTTTGCGAGTGTATTGGATGCAAGGGGATGATTTTCCTTCACTCATTTCGGTGAGACAGGGAACGTCGTGATTCTCCTTCATCGGTGTGTATACCGTGTTTTCTATATTGTATATATGCATGTGTGGTTCCGTGATGCAAGATATTGCAGGTACAAGTACCGGGTAGGTACGGGGTATTGTCTCCACCTGGCTTCACAGGTCTGAGTGTGCCTTATATTTTTCGATGGAAGTGGAGGAGATAGTAGTTGACCCTATTTTTACTTAGTTACACTCGTGTGAGTGTCATCAGTTGGTCGTCCAATCAGTTAGTTTGGCCTTCGTATTTTGTTGTTTGATCTTTTTATGAGTGTTTACTTGAGGTTTGTTCTGTTGTGTGTGTTTTAGTGGATTTAATTAATTAATTAAGTTTATGGAATTGTCTCATAGTTGAATTGTTTATGCATTGAGATTATAAATTTAGTTAATTAAAAGAAATTATTAAATTAAGTTGCAAGTTGCATGATATTAGAAATATATTTTTATTTAAATTTTTGTGGAAAAATAAATTAGATTAATTGTATTTATTATTTCCTAGAATTTTAAATAAATAAAAGAATAAAAGAATAAATAAATAAAAGAATAAAATAATAAATAAATAAATGAATAAAAGAATTAATTAGAATTAAAGTATTGCTTTAATTCTTTATTTAGAAAATTAATTAATTTGCATGAGAAAAGAAAAGAAACAATAATGATTTTTAATTATTGCATGTTGGCTTATCTTTTGTTACAAAATTAGAAAATAAAATAAAATTGTTTTTATTCTTAATTTAGGTTTTTGAGAAAAAGTTATTCAACTTAGAATTTTAGTTTAAAAAGAGGAATAGGTCATTATTTTAGGATACACAGGAAACAGGTCAGGAAATTAGGAGAAGAAATTTATTGGAAAGATTAGGGCTCTTCTACAAAATTCTTCCAGGAAAGCTATACCAGGTTGGGTAGCTTCTTTTGATTTTGTTTTAAGAAAATATTTCTATTCTTCTATCTCTCTAAATGATGTGTGTATTAAGGTGTTTGTCAAATTTGGAATCATGTCTGATTATTTCTTGGTTTTGGTTAGAATCCATTCCTGAAGATAATTTCTAGTTTATGGAAAATTTGTCAAGATTTTTATTGTGTATGGAAATTTCAAGATTTGGGAGGAATGGGGTTACCAGAGAAATCACTCCCTCTTGTTTGATTTTGTTCCAGTATTTGGCTATGGTAGTCTTTTAATTATATCTGTGTGAAATGGTTTATTTACTTTAGAAATAAATTTAATTGTTAATTAAATTTATTGGGATATTTAGGTCTTGAAAATTTAATTTATTTAATTTAAAAAATAAAATAAATAAATAAATAAATAAATAAATATATATATATATATATATATATATATAAAATTTAATTTATTTAATTTAAAAAATAAAATAAATAAATAAATAAATAAATAAATAAATAAATAAATAATATATATATATATATATATATATATATATATATATATATATATATATATATATATATATATATATATATATATATATATATATATAATTCTGTGAGAAAGAATTTCCTTGATATTGGAAATTTATTTATTTTATGGTTGTATTGGGCAAAGAAATTAATTTAAAAAAAAAAAAGAAAAAAAAAAGGGTAGTGAGCTACCTACGGTAGCATCTGCTATTGGTGATAGCCGTTGCTACCTACGGTAGCAGTGCTACTAGACGGTAGTACCTGCTACCGTGCACAATGGTGGCAATAATTTTTTTTTTTTCCCTTTGTTCCCTGTGCGTACTGCAACATGACAATTTCGGGTTTCGTGCCCGGGGTTGGATAATTTGAGTAATTTATTAGTTTATCATATATATATATATATATATATATATGTTTATATATAAGTTGTTTTTTTTATGGGTGTTATATTATTTTAGTATGATTTTAATACTGAGAAAATTAATTTATGAGTTGATATATATATAATCAATTTATAGTATGGGTGTTATCATAATAGTATAATTTTTAGATTTTATGTGTATGTTGGGAAATACATTAGGAGATTAATTTTTATGTGATTTTATTTGACTTATTGGACAAATGACAAAATTGATTTATTTAATATAGTTGTAATTCTTATTGTCTGAAAAATCTTTAATTGCAAGTTATTTATGTTATCGGCTGTTTTAAGAAAAGATTGCCTGTATTAGGATCTTGTGTGAATGATGTTTTCGGTCAAGCTTAATTTCATTGCAATTCCGGTTGAGTTGTCATTGTGTCCTATGTTGTTATATCTCCTTGGTCAGGTGTTGTTGTATAACCTTATTGATGCGAGCCATTGTGTGTTTGTCCAAATGGTCAATCTTGGGTTAGTGATTGTGTATCCTTCACCTGTGCTTTGTCAGGATTAGTTATGGCTGTTTGTTTCGCCATAGAGTTCTTGTAGGGAGACCTTTCCTGTTAGTGTCCTATGAGAGAGAGTGGCTTTCAAGCGGGGGCTGTGCCCGAAGTGGATGACAGGATAACCCGTCGAAAGTCAGTTAAAAAGTGATAACCTAATAATTGATTAGGGGGTGGGTAGAATAAATATTAATTAAGATAATGTACCTCGTGCATAGGTGTAGTGCTTGTACAGGGCTCATAATGTTACGAGAAGGCCTGAAATGACAAACTTACCACCTTGTCTTCACGAAAGTATTGGTAGGGTCCGCATGAGACTGAACCGGAGGCTCAGGAGAGGTTACCAGGATAACCCAGGATGGGGGCCAGGACCTATGCAGGCTGTACCATGGTATCCATCTTAAGCTATGCGATGACACTCTCTCCTTAGAGTCACTAGTATTTTGTGAGTTGAGTCACATGGATGTTTGCGGAGTCTTGTATTTCTTTCATACTTGTCTACTTTGCTTGCTTGAGGGTTTTCTACTATCTCCTAGCACGGTGGGGTGGTTCTATTTAGGGATCACATGGTCAGGTGGTAGTGCCACTTCCCATCGGATGTTCTGGATTGTATCTTCAGGCGAGGAAAGGCTTCACTGGTGTTTCTTGGTTCGTGATTCATGTACCAGCTCATGTCGTGATCCTTGTTCAGTTGAGACCTTGTGGTCATTGTATCAAACTTTTATGTAACCTTGATATTGTAACTTTGTAATCTGTGGCATTATTGGAAGCCATGTATTTATGGATATTGTAATAGTATGTCAGTGGAATGTATGTTAATTCAGTTGCTTTGATCTTATGTATAAGTGTTTTATGGAAATTGGATACATTGGAATACTTTCATTTCTTCATTATGGAATTTAGATGCATGTGTAGTTTTGAACTTAAGCATTTACTTTATCTAATTAAATGGATAATTGGATTAACCATGGTGTTAATATAATCTATGAATTAATCTTCATTGGTAACCCTTAGGAAATCATGTGTTAGTCTTTCGCTGTGTTATTAAATGTGCAATGGTTATAGTTAGTGCACTTAGTCTTTAATTTTTTTTTTATTTCACCCTTTAGTTGCCTAGTTGTGTTGTTTTCCTTTAGGGTTCCTGGCAGGGTATTACAGATTGCTTGGGAAATTGCAAATGATAACAATGACGATCATGCTAATAAGTTATGTTATGTTAGATGACCAGTGCTCAAGGAGTGTAAATGATAACAATGATCAAACTAACATGCATCACTATAATAGTTGACCAATGCTTCTAGGAGTGTAAACCATGTTTGCTAGAGGGATAAATTCAACTAGTTGCTAGAGATAGATTGATAAGCACACCTTAGGGGGTGTTACGCAACATAATACCATTGCTTTATGGTTACATCAATGAATAGCTATAAGCAACAAGGAGGCCTCATATGCCCCCCATTAAGATGTCAACATGTATTTATATTGTTATCTTAAGGAAGATAGAGATCCATATAAAGGATAAATACCTTCAATACCAAGGAGGTATCCTTTTTAAAAATGTGTACATTCCAAGCTAGGAAGAAGATCTTTATAAAGGATGCAAATCTATCAAGGAAGAGATTATTGTAAAGGAATATCTTGCAACAAATGCAAAGAGATCGATATCAAGGATGCATAACTATCAAAGAGGTAAAGGAAGGGGAGGACCCTTGTTTAAGGATACCCATTTTCACAAAGGAAAGGGATCTTCAAACAAGGATGCACACAAAAGGAGAGGAGATCCTCCAGCAAAGATCCAAACCTCAAAACAAGTTATCCCAGCTCCCTAGTGTGTAGGCGAGGACAACCACACTAGATATTATTATGTTGCTTACTATAGAAAAGGAATGGTTAAAGTTGAGATTGAACCACCATGAATAACTATGAGCTCCCCATGTAGAGAAACGAGGAGAAACATAATACAAAATAGGCATTATTTAGAAGGAGAGGACAAAGGTGCAACTCATTGTCTCTTGTAATTTGAATGATACTAGTTATGATAAGTTGTTGAATTTTCACTCCAAGGCTTGACATTCATTAGTGGAATGACCATGCATTTGATGATACACACACAAAGAAATATTTGTTTGATTAAGTTAATGATTTTTTTATATCATTTTGGAAGAGGGAGAGTAGGCAAGTTGTCTTTAATAAGCATTTAAAAAATACTCTCTTGGTTAGATGAAAGGCTAGGATCATGAAGCAATTATTTCTCTTTGTTGGAGGAAGATGTAAATGTATTAATAATGGAGGAGGGGATGTAGACAAAGGAAGAGGTTATAAACCTAAACCTTTTTTTAGAAAAGTGTGACACATGTTTCACATGAGCCTCAATACTTCGTTTGTACATCCTTAATGATTGTTATTGTATCCATGTTTAGAATGGATTTTAAAACCAACTCCATAATGTTTTTCCAAATCAAATCTAGGATCCTTAGTGGGCATTGAAATGTTAGGATGGCAGGTTTCAATCTTAGATTAAATTTGGTTTAAGTCTAAAGAGTTCCAATAAGCATCAAGACATGCGTTGTAAGAAGTGGTTGAAATGGATTTAGGAGTAGCTTGGACAAATGAAACACATGAATCATCAAAACTTCAATTTCAAATTTTGGGAACTTTATATTCTCCACTAAAGGAGGTGTAAAGTCTATTGGACCCCAATTTTCCTCAAAGAAAGCATCATTAATAGTATACTCTATTGTAGACATAATCATAGTGTTAAAGAAATATATAAATCTTACTTCTTTTTTGACACCATCATACAAATTTTAATTAGCATCTACTATGTACATCTTGCAACCATGTACAAATTTTATTGTGAAGTGAATAGTAGAAAGGACTGTTTGCATAGCATGGGGTCATAATCTACCTAGAAGAAAATAGAATGTTGGAGTATCAGACATGGCATGGATAGGCGTGGGTAAAGTCACATGTTCTTTTGTAATGGGTAATGTGATTGTACATAACGATTGTCTACCAACATTATCAGAGTGACAAACAGAGAGTTAGGTTGAATGAGAGAGACCATATCCATATTGAATTGATGCAATACGTTTATGCTACAAACATTAAGATTTGATCCATTATCAATTAAGGTACGCCTTAGCCTAGTTTTATTAATAATCTTGAGGGGATAATACTAATTTTGAATTTTCAAAGGAAATAACTCATGTTGTGATAACACAATATTCGTCTTTATGGTGTGCATATAATAAAACAAGGTTGCTACATCATTCAGTCTACCAAAGGATGGGAAAAATACCTTCTGTAAGGTTCTTGAAGAATCCTATGGTATGTTGGTGACTTTTGAATCAAATCCCAAAGGGAGAACTTAGTTGGAGTAGCACAAAGTTGCTCAACAAAATCACACTCTTTACCAACATGATTAAAAGGTTGAGTAGGAAGTACATTTGAATCTTTATTGTTTTGAGTGTTATGTGTGTGAAAAACTACATGATAGTGAGGTTGTTGATTAAACCTACCATTTTGAGTGAGCTATTTGGCAAAATTTAGAATGTAATTAGAAGGTCTAGGTGAGTCTTTAATACCTTTTAGAACAAGCATTTTTGAATTGGGAAATAAAGAGAGGAACGAGTTGAGAATTTGTGGTTGGAGATTTGGGATTCCTCTAATGACAAGAACATGTTTGACTTGAGGTTGACCAATGCAAATAATATTCACTAGACCTTGATTGGGCTGTTTATTCAATGAAGCTTCTATTTCAAAGAGAGCACTTTGAAAACATTGATAGTGATATCCTCATCTTAAACCAAAATATCCTCATGAGTTGGACAAATTTTGGGAGAGGGACAAGCATTATTCTTCAATACTCTATCTCTATAAAATATGCCATTAAAATGAATAGAAGGTAAAGTGTCATTAAGGGAAGTTTTAATGGTATTATCCTCTTTCACTAAAATATCCTCTTAGGTAGGCCAATTTTGGGAGAGGTAACAATTCGTCAATACTTAGTCTCTATAAGGGAGAGCATTAAGATAGGTTTGTGGTAATCTTTCTAATTTTGATACCTTTGATACTTGGGAGATTATTAGACCTCAATGACTTCAAGTCTATAAATCAAATCACCAATAAATTGACACCATTCTAGGGACATTTGAAATTAAGATTCAACCTTAAGATAGGTTAATTAGTAATTATGATGCAACTAGGAAGATCTTGGTACTTGGCTAGCATAATCAAGATTTGTGTATCTTGATTGTTTTCTCCTTTTAAGGAGTGGTGACTTTTTCAGGGAAGATCCAAAAGTTAATTGTTGACTATTTTCATGTCAACTATTAGCCCTGAAAAGATCCAAAAGAAGACATCTCACTAGCTAAAAAATCCCCACGGAAAACCTCCTTTTTGAGCCCTAAAACCCTTAACTCTAAGTGTTAAGGATTTTAAGCTTTTTAAATCTTTTTGGGGTCTAATTTTCTAATCGGACATTGACTAGTGTAAAGTGGAAAATTGGATCCTAGTGACTCCCCACCTAGGAGAGAGAAAGGAAGCCACTAGGATGATTTTCACTTGGAAGGACTTTACATTCAAAAGCGGGGCTTGAATCCACTAGATCCAAATCCAAGGGAAACAAGGATGTGAATTCCAAGTGGATTACAGGGGTTGAAGTGTGATTTACCCTCTTTTGTAAACAAGAAAGTTGACTTGTTGACTATGTAGAAAAGAGAGATAAAATGAGTGAAATGAGGAGCTACCGGTTCGGTATCACGCTCTAACTTTGGATCTGAGATATTTAGACATACGGATCTGCCCTACGAATTTGAGGAAAATTTGTCGAGACTGTGCTGAAAGTGTCCACTATCCTCCGAAAAATGCGTGAAACGAAAAGGGTTCTTTCGCCTCTGTAAATGAAGTCTAGATTTGCAAATACAACTGCACACTTGTAACCTACACAAAAAAGAAGGGAAGAGGGGTTGTGGATAGGGGTTTGTCTCAGTCAAACCCTAGTTGAGGAACCAACCCTAAAATAAAATAATTGCAAATGCTTGAATGTAAACAATGGAAATGTATACCTTGTAGATCTGCATTTTGTTGATGATGGTTGCTTTGCTTCTTGAATGTAATCACAAATGCTGCATGAAATGGCATGTAACGTGACAAAACCCTAACACACACATATGCTTGCAAATGAATGTTGTGAGTGTTTCTCCAATGGATGAATGAAGAAGACACATGAAGAAGAAGACTTGATGGATGATTGAAGACTTGAATGCTTGAACTTCTCCTATCATGTATTTCATGTATATTTCCCTCCTCATACAAATGAGAAGACCAACTCCCTTTTATACATGCCTCAGAGAGTTAATTCATCTCACCAAAGGCCGACATCGGGGAGATTTGGAATCTTGAAATGCAGATAGGACCGAAGGGACCTATCTTGGGGCCACCCTAAGAGGGTGGGACAGGGGCGCCATGCCCCTGTCCTACCCTATCCCGGGGTCTGGACAGGGTCCTAAGGCCATCTCAGGGCTTAACCAAGAGAGGTTCAAGGGGAAAATGCAGAGAGAAGTCCCGGTTGGGAAGGAAGATGCTGTCACCAAGGTGAGGACCTCAAATGTGGTTAAAATTGCTAGAGTTGCAATTTTATGACACTATAACTAGCTTTGGCGGTCAAATCACTAATGGATAACCGACTAGAGGGTTGAGGTCTGTGGCAGGACTAGTTTCTCTCTTTTCTTCTATTGGCTGACAGGGTGCTCAAGATTTTTCAGCAAAGCTTCCATGATCGACAAGGCCAGATTTTGTTCTTGCTGAAGGGCTTCCTCTTGGCGAACTCCCAATCCATTTTGACAGAGCTTCTAAGGGTCAGCAAAGCAAGAAATCCATCTTGCCAAAGGGCCATGTCTTGGAGAAAAAGCCACAGTCTATGGTGGGGTCCCTTCTGCAAGCAATGATAGGTCTAGTGCGTCCAACTCGATTTGTGGCACGATTGCGATCGTCAGATTTTCATAAAGGGAAGATCAAACAATGGTGTTTTAAACTTCATTTGGGCCCCTTAGAGGGTTTTGTGGCATGATCTCATGCATCCATCTGCGCGTGACATAGATCATCCTATGACCAAAATTCAAACTCGCAGACAATTATAAATTCAAATTTCTGTTAGGTCAACAACCATTTTTTGACATATTCAACCCCAAATCAGACCAGATTTAGTTCACCCATTCTTAGACCTCTGCCGTAACTCTAGACTTGATGTGTAGACTAATTTTAGATTCTATCTAGGGCTATTCAATATGGATTGAAGAATTTTTCTCTGCAGTACCACCATGATGCATATCAACACAAAGCTTTCTCCTTCTGCAAGGATTTTGTTTCTTTGCAGTGGCAGGGATATTTTTAGACTGTAACTCATGCAATCAGATTAATTTGTTGATCTGATTTGCCCTCTGATATTTTGTAACCTAACCCTAGTAGGGTTAGGGTTTCTAATTGTAATCCAATTAGAGTTATGCCTAAACTACAAAGGTGATTTTGTAACCATTCTCAGGTATCTTCTCTTTCTATTGCAGAATACATGTTTCTTTATAATTGTAAATTTTCTTTTGCTTCGCATTAACAAATTATCCTATCTTGACTTATTTTAGTCTAGACAAATTGTGTGATTTACTTACCTTCTTGTCTCAAGTGATACATCTTAATTTTTTTTCCTTAGCATAGGTGATTGTGTTGATCCCTTTGTAGATGTCATCCGTGAACTAAATCAGTTCCTCTTGCCATCTTGCAAGAATTCCAACTTTCACTCGTTCTTAGGGCACTAATTTGGATAGAATCTTGTGCATCCCTTGGGTGGTTCTTATTGATGTTATGTGCAGTCATAGGTAGGGAAGATTAAATTCAATCTAGGTGCAAACCTCATTTCTCCTTTCAAGTATTCCTTCTTCCCCTTTCCCCCTCAAAGCTAATAGATTAGGCTTTATATGTGTTGGGTTAGACCAACACCTGCATCAGATTGATAAGGAAGCCGACCTTCTCTAGAGACTCAGCCTCAATTATGCAAGGTACCACACTTGGAGGCCGTTTCAATGTGCCACAAGGTTGATGGATCAGGGTTGTTCATCAAGGGTGCAAACTTTTGTGACAACATTAACTTTAGAAGATAAAAGAATGGAAAAGGTTAGAGAATGAAAAGTTAGAAAATGCTTCATATGATTGTCTTGATATAAGGAGATGACACAAATAGTGGAAGGCTAAGAGTCCATGTATGTCATCTTTGCAAATTCTCAAAGTATAAAAAATGTAGGCATTGATGCATCAAAAGAGTGATCAATGATATACATAAGATGATTAAATTGATAATAGGATCAAAACTAGTAGGAGAACCTTTATGTGTGATTATGGTAGGTTTAGAATGGATGGAGATAAATGTTGATATATACATCCCCAAATTTATATACAAAAAATATAGATATAAGATTACCTAAGCCAAGTCCACATATGAGCAATCTAAAGGGGAATATACATAACATTCTCCTAATTCATCTCCAAGAACTAAATATAAGGTAGAAAACATGTTGCATAATGCTTATATGACTACTTAGTAAAACTTGAGTGTAGGGAAAGTGAATTACATCAAAATGCACATCTTATTAACCACCTTAGAGAGAGACAATGTGAAATAGAAGCATAATTTATATTAGGGAAATTCTAACTTTCTCACCAATCCTTAGAAATGGATCAAAATCATAAGGTTGTTCAACCACAAAATGTTTCTCAACAATAAAATTTGGATCAAAATGTGTAGGCCATTCTAAATCAACAAGTAAAAAATGTGGAATAAGATCAAGAGAATCCTCACCAACAAAACATAGGAAAAAATGTGGTGATTAATCTCATAAGATAATCTTAGAGATTTTCCCCAGTGAGACAATTTTTAGGATTGGAAAGATATAGATAGTTGGAATTTTATGACATTCGAGGTTACCCTAATCCCATTCCATGTGAGATTAAAGGAAAAGTGCCAAAAATTTAAGCTAACAATGTTGCCACTGATGATGACCACTTGGGATACTTCATTGATGTTATATATGAGTATAAAATTGAGAATGAATATTTCAAGGTGTAATTATTTGCGTAGCCACTAGAAAAGAGTGCCAAAGAATAGTATAGAAGCCTTCCAAACAACAATATAGACTCATGAGATGTTTTTATAAGAATTCAAACTAGAGTATAGACAAAGATTAGACCCAAAGTTTTCAATTCACATATAATCACACATACCAACAACAAATATCACACCATTAAAATAAATGTCAAAATAATACCATCTTCATTAACTTAATTTAAATACACCTTTATAGGTTTAGAGACATACAAAGATATAACTCCTTAAACTATTATATAAAAAAGAGCATATCTCTTAACTAGTTCCACTTAGATATATAAAAACCCATTTTATATGTCCAATATTCTTTACCAAGATTTTCCATAAACCTACTAAGAAATCACACTGCTCAAGAAATATTAGGTCTTGTACAAATCACGACACACATAAGTATTCTTATAGCATTGACATATGGAATTTTATAAATATCTTCACATTCATCATTAGTTTTAAAACCTTGATCAAGGTATAGCTTAGTGCATAATATAAAGAAAATACTAATTAGTTTAAAATCATACATGGAAAAATATTGAAAATTAGTGTCAACATATTTCTTTTTATTTAACCATAATTTTTTATTACCTGGATATCCTTATTAGTTTTCATACCCAAGACAAATTTTGTAGCCTCTAAAGCTTTCATATAAAAGTTACCAAATAATTGACCCTTAATTGAACCCTAATTATTCCCTTATCATTCTCAATGAACAACATATCATCAACATATTAGATAATGATCAGAAGCAAATCATCAATCAATTTAAAATAAGCACAATGATCTTCTTCATTTCTAATAAAGTTACGATTTAGTGTAAAAGCATCAAATTTTTGATACCAAATTCTTGGTGACTGCTCCAAACCATACATAGATCTCTTTTACCAACATATAGGATGATGATTAAAAGTCAACAATCAATTAATTTAAAATATACTCAATGATCTTCTTCACTTTATTAAAGTATATTTAATTCAAAAGCATCAATGTTTTTATACCAAATTTTTCGTGAATGCTTCAAATCATACATATATATCTTTAACTTGCAAACCAAGTGTTTCTTTCCATTCACCATAAAATGATTAGGTTTCATAAATATTTTCTCATCAATATCTACATGTAAAAAACAATTTTAACATCCATTTCATCTACCTCTAAATTGAAAGCAACAACAATAGATAAATGAAATCTAAAAGAGGTTAGTTTAACCATGGAAGAAAAATTTCACCAAAGTCTAGTCCCTCAACCTAGGATTAAGTTTTTTCCACTAATCAAGCCTTGTATCGCCCCAACTTAACATATGCTTCATATTTATTTTTAAATACCCATTTGCATCTAATATATGTCCTTCCTTTACATATCTCAAATAGATTCCACGTGTCACATTTTCCCAAGGCCTTTATTTCATCTTTCATGGCCTCTAACCAAGAATCATGCTCATTTGAAGACAAAGCCTCCTTCACAGATCTAGTTTGTTAGTACACGATAAAGAAAAGATACAAAAAAAATCAAATGGACAATATCCATACCTAGCAATAAATTTTTGTTGTCTAGTGGATCTTGTTAGAAGTGTAACAAGAGGCTCTTTTGGTTTCTCATTATAGCTTGAATATGAACCTTCTTTTTCTACAACATGTCCATCTTGTTGTTCTTGTAGTTTTTCTAAATTTACATCTTTCTATTTATCAAACTTAAAATTAAAGTGTACTATTTTTTTAGGCTTCACATGAGGTTTTTAATCATTTTTGAAGACCTTAAGCTTCCTAAAAACATCATCATTAGAATATACTATTTTCATTGCTACAAGATCCTAAAGTTTATATACCTTAATTTTCTCACCATAACCTATAAAAACACACTTAGTAGCCCTAAAATCAAACCTAAAACATTTTGACTTAGGAACATGAGTATATGCCTCACTCTCAAAAAATCTAAAATGT
Source organism: Cryptomeria japonica (assembly GCF_030272615.1). NCBI lineage: Eukaryota > Viridiplantae > Streptophyta > Pinopsida > Cupressales > Cupressaceae > Cryptomeria > Cryptomeria japonica. The sequence continues at coordinate 225,342,804 of NC_081409.1, forward strand.
GAAACTAATGGTTGTTCACTCGTCCATACCTCATATAGAGTTTTTTCAACAAGAGCAGGAGTGGTTGATATGTTAATTAGGTAACAAGAACTATGAACTACTTCAACCCAAAGTTGTTGTTCAAGTTCAGAAGTACTCAACATACTTCTAGCTCTATCCATTAAAGTTCTATTCATCCTCTTTGCTACTCCATGTTATTGTGGGGTATATAGATTTTTTTTTGTTTATACATGCTTATTGTATTCATTCTAAGTACCTAGAGAAAATGTCACCACCATTATCCGTTCTTAAAACCTTTAATTTTTTATTTTTATTTGTTTCTCAACAAGTGATTTAAATTATTTAAATGTAGAAGATAGAACTTATATTTATCCTTAAAAAATTAAACACATGCATATTTAAACTAATCATCAATAAAGGAAACAAAGTAGCGAGACTTTCCAATTAAAGGCACATCTAGAACATATAAATCACTATGAATAGCCTCCATTTTTTTCACCTCTAGTACTTCTAGATATTAAAGAAACTCTATGTTGTTTTCCATAAAAACAACTCATATAAATCAAAATTAGTAGAGTAACTATACAAACTGTCAACCATTTTTTATTTATTTATGTGGGTTGTGAGACCTTTCTCACCAATGTGAGGCATCCTACATGGTGTCACAACTTACAAGATCTAAAGTTATTAGTTACATAAATGGAGTTGAAAAATTTAAATGCATCGAGCCTAAATATGGTACCACACTCAACACCTCTAGCTAACAACAAATTCCCTCTTCTTAACTTGCAAGTAGTTCTCTCAAAAGTAACATGCACCCCTGAATCATTCATTTTTAGATACAAGAATTAAATTTCTAGCTAAATTAGGGGTTTCACTCTTCCATCACCAAAAAATAATTTTACCTCCTCTCTACCCACAATCTTCCACGTGTTATTACCCATGAGAAAAAAAATCTCATCATCATAAGTTGAATATGCTGTAAGCCACTCTTTATGAGGATTCATGTGGTAGGATGCACTTGAATCTATCAGCCAAGAGTCATAAAAATTCATGTTAGAAAAAAGAAAATGTATTAGTAGCTTCATCATCAAAGGATTTATTTGTAGAGGAATCGTCTTTAATTTTTTCATTTTTTATATTCCTTTTTGAGATGCCCCTATTTTTCATAGTTCAAACACCTCTATCTACTTTTACTAGGTGTTTTTGACGTTCATTTTTACTTAGAATGATCCTTAGACAAGTGTCTTTATTACCCCTATTCTTGTCCTTACCCCTCTTCTTAGATTTTCCTCACACAAGTAGTTCATCATTAGACCTCTCCAACGTCCTTATCTTTATTTCCTTTGAGACCAAGGTGGTAATGAGAGCATCCAACTTTGATTATTATGTAAAAGAACCACTAGAACTACAAGTAAAACATTATCCTAAGACTCGGGTGATGAACATAAAAATAAAATACATTTATCCTCATTTATCTTTGCATCAACCAACTATAATTTATTCAAAATTGGATTAAACAAACTCAAGTATTTTTGCAATTGAGTTCCATCCTTCATCTTAATAGAATATAACTTACTTTTTAGAAATAATTTTTTAATGAAACTCTTAATTTGATATCTCCCAAGTATTTTTTTTATAATTTACATGTATTAATCTCATTAAAATATTTAATAAAAAAGAATCAAATAAATACAATGAATAGTGTCACATACTTCGTTAGATCTACTTCTATCCATTCTTCATTGATCATATTTTCTAGTTTATTCTCACTCTTCATTGCAATAAGTTGATCTCTTTCTCTCAAGAGATCCTCAATATTTAGCTTCTAAAGTGCATACCCTATATCTTTAAACTTTTCAATCTTTGACCAAGATGAACTAGCCCCGATCCTCACCTTGAACTTGAAACTACAAGCAAACACAACAAACTCCCACTTTAGCAAAACAACCACTCAAAAAAAGGTGTCTCTCTCTCTAATCAAAATAATCGCGACTTTGATTCAAAATGTAGAAACATGATGCAACTTACAAATGAAAGTATGTTGCAAACTCAAAGAATCCAAGTACAAAATAGTGATAAATCATAAAAGTGAAAATGGAAAATAACCAAATAAGAGATGCAAACCATTACACAAGATACACATGGAGAAACCATTGAGGGAAAAAATACACATTCAAAGAGATCCAAAGCTTGTATTGATCCTTCAATAGAGTTATGCCAATACAAATTCTCTATCTAACTTTAGTGGCACTTTGTTAGTTCTTCAACCTGCAAAACAACTTGTTTTCCTCCTACTCCAAGCTACAACATATAGTTAAAAGTAATATACGAAACCATAAATGGTTTCCAATACCATGGACTAAAACCCTGACCCAAGTATTCTACATGCAAAAGATACCTCATGGCATGTGACACACAATTACAAGAATCTTTCTAGAAGCTCCAAGACTTTTTACTTGAGCTTGGTCATCCAACTTCACAAGGGGACACAAATAGTCCAAAATAACAACTCTTCATGTCTAAAAAGGGCTACCCACTTCTTACACACAGTCCATATTAATTTACTACTCTTACACTCATAAATGATTTTTACACAGCTAAGGCTCTCTTCCATGATTGCAACTTTAATATTATCAATCTCAAAATATTTAATCTAAAATTATTTATACTTAAATAATTACATATACTTCAATTATTTCAGATTAAACATTAAAATAAGATATTTTTCTTTATGCTTATATTAATAATAGTGATGGTTAAAAATTAAACTAGATATTATAATAATTTTTTTATAAAATAAAATTATTTTACTTAAAAAAATATTACAAACTATTAAAAAAATTGCCAACAAAACGCACTTTAAAACCAAGACACTTAAAATAAAAAGAGCTCAAAAATGAAAACCAACTATTACAAATAAGTCAGAAAGACTATAACTTGAATTGATCAACACATAAAAGCATTAAAAATTTGACCTCTATTCTCCTTTAATCTTCACCTTATAATGGTTGATTTAAAAAGAAAACATGAAAGTCCCTAATAAAAATCATATATTTTTATTTCTCTAAGTTTATTAATTTACTTTTTCCACAAAGTTGTGTTACCCTTTTTTTTTGGACTCAATCTCCTTAAAGAACTCTCATAATCTCTTGACATGAAGGACGCTGCTTATTGTCAGTTAATTTCTAATGCAGACAGGATATTCATCAAGTGTATAAAGCCAACATTAGTAAATACATACATCTGCATGCAATGCTATATTTGAGTAGAGACAGTCCTCTCTCTTGGTATTGTGAAATATCTGTCCTTGTTAACAATTAATGCCATGCCAGGAATACAAAGCATATATTCCATCCTTAATGCTGCCATCACATCAACAAAGCAAAATTTTATGCATAAATACTGTTTCCATATGTTCTATATTTGACAAACTGTTGGCACTGCTTCTGTCAGTCATTCAAAAATATATTGGAAAGAATCCCTAAAACCATGCAACAGAAATTCCCATAAATCTCAGCATGAAATCTCTCTTTTATGGCTCTTTGACAGTTTATTGATGGCAGTTATAAATGGATATGCAAAACGTTGCATGTTGAAGATATACAAATTTATGAATATTTGGTATTGTGTCAGAAGAAAATTGCATTCCAAAATTTGCCTGGTTGATTGCCTGAAACTTGAATGATAATTTCCTTCAGTTTCTTCAAAGAAATTTCCAAGCCATCCTCGGGTGGTTTTCACTAATATAACTGTGCTCTCACACTGTGCAGGGTATTGGTAGTGCCCAAGAAACGCCATGGATGCTGTAAATAGATTTTGTTTAGAGATTGCTTTAGTTCTTATCATAGTCATGAGCAACAGGAGCTTTTTCTGCTGTGGTGCTTCAGTAAATGCAGAGAATGGCATGAAGAAACCAGTAGTGCCTGCTCTTATAATATTTGGTGATTCCACTGTGGATCCTGGTAACAATAACAACATTCTCACTGTTATAAAGAGCAATTTTCCTCCTTATGGAAGAGATTTCTATGATAAAAAACCCACAGGCAGGTTTTCCAATGGCAAGATTGTTACAGACTATATAGGTACTTGAGAGCATTTGCTATTTGTTATTCTACTTCTTTTAACTAAGATTTTTTCTATTATTATTTTCTAGTAGTCGCAACTATTATCTGTGTTTTCCAATGACTTGACCATCCAATCCATCGTCCGTGTTTTCCAAGATTTGACCATCCGATCTATCATCCATGTTTGCAACAACTTGACCGTCTGACCCATCATCTATGTTTTCCAACAATTTGACTGTCTGATCCACCATCATGTTTTCCAACAACTTTACTGTCTGATCCATAGTCCCTTGTTTTCCAATGACTTGACCATCTGATCTATCTCCTGTGCTTTCCAATAGCTTGACCATCTGATCCATCATCCGTGTTTTCCAACAACTTGACGGTCTGATCCATCATCAGCTTTTTCAAGAACTTGACTGTCCGATCTGTTGTCCATGTTTTCCAACAACTTGACCAACTGATCTACCCTAAAGACTAACTTGTTTCTATCTTTTTATTTTCAGCATCTGATTTGAACATAAAAGACCTACTACCAGCTTATTTGGATCCTACAACGAGAAACCAAGATCTAATTACTGGAGTGAGTTTTGCTTCGGCAGGGACTGGATATGACAATCTCACAGCAACAATACTGGTAATATACCTTTCTCTATATACATTAAGTTGTTACATTTGTATGCATGCATTCCAATATTATAACTTGGTACCTTAAGATTTCAGTCTGTAATACCTCTTTGGCAACAAGTGGAGTACTTCAAAGTCTATCAAAAGAAATTGAGAGGTTTGGTAGGTGAAGAAAACGCCACCCATATTTTATCAGAGGCAATATATGGTATTAGCATGGGGAGCAATGATTGGGTCAACAATTACTTTGTTAATCCAATTCGAATGGAGCAGTACACAGTTCAGCAATATCAGAATTTTCTCATCGAAATAGCTTCTAATTTTATCCAGGTATCCATTTATCCATAGTCCATAATTAAACAATATGTTTACTAGATCAGGAAAGTACAGTTTGAATTTGAATGAGTAAATCTTTTATTCATGATCAACTGTCTGTTTATAGTTGTGTATGTTATGAATTCACTTAAATAATCAATTGGAAATCACACCTGATATTGATTCCTCCATTGAAACCATGGATATGATTTTTATGATAAATTCCTTTTGCAGGAAATCTATAGTTTGGGAGCAAGAAGAATTGCTTGCATAGGTATACCTCCTCTGGGATGCTTGCCTTCAGAGAGAACATTAAGGGGGGGATTGTACCAACATGGATGCATTGATGAATTCAATGAGGCTTCTCAAGGATTCAATCAGAAGCTAATATCATTGGTGGAAAATATGAAAAAAGAGTTGGTCGGAGTAAAGATTGCCTATGGTGACATTTACAGCATTCTACTTGATATCATACAGCATCCTCACATATATGGTAATAATTATCATCTACTATATGAAATATGGCCATAGTCCACATCATGACACTGGTTTTTAATTTCATAGGTTTGCAATGGTGGTTTGCAGGTTTTGATGAAGTAGGAGATGGGTGTTGTGGGACTGGACTAATAGAAGTGGCTATTTTGTGCAACATAAGGACCCCATTTACCTGCATTAATGCTTCCGAATATGTATTTTGGGATAGTTTTCATCCTACACAAAATGTGAACAAGATCATTGCTCATGATTTACTTCGTCGAAAGTTAGGTGATCTCTTATAAGTAATCAAATTCTTTCTATGTTTTATTGTTTTGTCTTCATAATTTTCAGATCACCATAAGCAAAATTTATGTTCTAAATGGTGATTTTCAAATAAATAGCTGTTGTTTTTCTTATTTTGCTTCCATGTGGACTACTCACCACCTTGCTTGTTTGATAGAGTGGAGACTTCTCCTTCTCTAGTTGTGAGTTATGTAATGATAACCGTGGATATTTTACAATGAGATTATAAGAAAGATTATTTCTCATTGCATATCAATGGGTTCATATCTTGCATCTGGCAAGAGTTTACCACTATCCATTCAAATTTCTTATTGCCTTAATGCACGTAGGATATGATTACACAAAAGTAGCATGCAATGCATAAACTATTCCACATTCGAAATTGGTTATTATTATGAAATGATTGATTGTAATGGCGTTCTTTTCTGGAGGATAATGATGGAGGGTTTAAATCACACATACTAAATTTTAACTTTTAGATTTAGAAGTGTTCAACACTTAAAATTGATTGATATTCTCTAGACTTAATATGTTGCTTAGTGTGTGGTTTAAAACTAACTGACAACAAACGCTGCAACCATTGTTGGTTTTAGCATTGAAGTTGATTGTATTAAACCTGTGAGAATAGCTCGGTTAGCCAGCCAACTGATTGAGGATAAAAGTAAAAGTAGGGGTATGGAATTTGTGGTTGCAAATGATGGATTATATGAATTTGAAAAATGGTAATGTTATGTTTTCAAAACAATGAGAGTGATGAGTTATGAATGAATGATTGACTGATTTTAATGTTGTCTACAAAAGACTAAACAGTCTAAGGGATCGAGCAAACATCTATAATTTATCTTCAGATTTTCAGATCTCTTACTATTAATTTTGACTAGAAAGCTGCCCCTCTAGTTAGTCCTATCATCCTCAAATAACTGATGCATGTTGTCAACATACTGAAGCTTTAATTTTTTCATTATTGCAAAACAATTACTTTATTATACTAAAAAATTAAAGCCTTGCAACCCCTACATATAAGAAATAAAATAAATACATTTTTCTGAATTTTAAGTTCAATAATTTTGTTTATTAACTTAATATTTACTTGATTAATATTTAGTTAAAATCAATATTTATATTAATTGAATTAAAAGTTAGCATGTACCATATGATGTTATTGTTATTAATATACCATTAATATTAATTTATCAATAAAGATTCAACATTTATTACTTTATAATTTGAATAATATAGACATTAATGCCATTAATACCATTATGTTATTATACTTTTAGTTAGTGATATTAACTTCAAATAATAAATTTTAAATTAAGTTATAATTAACATCATAATATAAAGTTATATTGAGGCTTTAATTTTTTAATAGAGTTAAGTTAAATTATTGAAGTATTGAGTTATTAATAATGAAATAGTTATTATGTTAATTAACTTTAGTATTTAATAACTTGAATAAATTTAAATTTATTAATAACTTTAATGATTTTTCTAATAACTTTAATAAATTTCATAGTAAATCTTTTATAAAATCTTTAATAAATTTCATATAAATCTATTACAAGATCTTTAATAAATTTCATATTAAATTTATTTAACTAGCATACCTAGATTTTTTTAAATATAAGAAAGATATGCCGAGAGTTATCAAATTATGAAAATATTTAATATTAATAAATAACAATAAAGAGTTTGTTAATAATAGATCATGTTTGTACATGGATGTTTGTCTTTTTGGTTTAATAATTGCATATCTAACAATATAGGCATTTCATTTCTTATATTGACGTGAAAATAGTTTATAAAGAAAAATTGGAAGCCAATATATACTCATTAGAAGTTATGAGATATAATATGTTATATTGAAACACCGAGAAACCATGGAAGTGAATTTGAACAAAGATATATTACATAAAATTTTTAATTTTATTTTCTTCGGCCTCTTGCTTTGCAAGTTGTCTACCGATTTTTATTTTTTTGTAACAATCATATGTGAATGCTGGCATTATTCTGATACCTTCCAAAGAATTTACTAAGGCACTACCACAAATGCCAATCATACTCTTTCTATTGGTCTTATATCAATTGTGGCTTTTGATAGTCAATCCTTGAGATTCATGTATAGTCAATGCCCATGCAAATCTTAATGGTAATCGAAATGTTCTACCCCTTTGTATTGGTGTTATTGGAATTATATTTGGATGATGATCTTCAAATGGTATTTTTGAATAATTTTCAAATTCAACCATAACATATGATAGTGGTTTAGGTGGAGAACTACGTGGTTTATAGATAATTTTTCGAACATATCCTAGAGCTCCATTTACAAGTCTTGCTTATATCCAAAGATTTGAAGTCAACATCACATTTGAAATTCTTGTTGATCAATATATCTAGATCAAGTTAATCATTTAGAAAATATTTTGTTTGATGGACACTTCCTACCTTTGTTGCAAGACTACATGCAACGGGATGTTTCAATGTATATAACATTTTTTTCTTGATTATGAACATTTGCATTTGTGGAGTGTTGGCAACAAGACAAAAAACTGAGAGGGGGGTGAATCATTTTTCTCTAAAATTTAACCACAATTTCAGATCTGATAATTAACAATGAAAGCATAAATCAACACCACATCAATAACACATAACACCAAGATTTTTGACGTGGAAAACTAGGTCAAGGGAAAAACCATGATGGGAACCTACCCACAATATGATGATACCCTTTTAGAAGTATATAAAATATTACAATGGGGAACGCACCTGCATTCAGACACACTGCCTAGAGCTCATTGCTAAAAAACAAGAACAACAAGGGCTACAACCCTAGGGAAGACTCATTGTCTTACAAACATATTCGGATTACATCCGGAAGATCATGAATTGATAGAATAGCATTTCCTCATACCTAGTTATAGTTCTGGTTAAGCACATACCACATATACTGCTCCTTCGCACTTCTTCACACTTCTTCACAATTCTTCACACTTTTTCACTACTTCCGAAAGATCAAAGCATTATTCACACACATAGATACCTCTCTCACATGAGTATTATATTTATTTATACATATTATCAATCTATCTTTCAAGGTCGGCTCAACACAACAAATTACAAAGATATAACCATACACACTACAACATTACATGTAGACCAAAACAATATTGGCTAAGACATAGTATGGACCTAAAACAACACCTTGAACATGAAACACCTCGAAGAATTTTTCCTTGAACATTTTCAACATGCTACAATCATCATGTCATCCAAGAACATGAAGAACACCATCGGATTAAGAAAAAACATCAATAACGAGCACAACGATCAATGTAGACCACCAAAACGAATATGACATGATCTAGAAACATTCACAAGCACCATGAATTACCACAAAAATAACCACACCAATACCACTTACTAGAATCTCCATCATTATTATACCGAACTTCAAGAACACTAAGTGAACTAATCGTCAAACTGAAAGATTCACTTGCAGACCTTCAAATCACAAACCATCTAAATTGAGGACACACCAAAACATCCCAAACACTCTGCCAAATCCACAAATAAAGATATTGCAACTCAGAGAAATGCGGAGCAAAATCCAGAACACTGATCAACACGGAACAACTGAGAAACCAACCTCAATACCGGATCTCATAACTCGATCAAATCTCCATGCGAACCACTGAAACTATAGTTGAATCAACTAGAGATACTTACCTAAAAACCCTTTAATCTGCAACAACTCATCTACAACACACTGGCTAAACCAACTTACTTAATCTGACTGCAACACTGGAATAGAAAGAGGAATATGTTGACATCAATGACAACACATCACTCAGTCAATCCAAACACATATTTGCACATTATCCCAATAATCTCTACATAGATCCAACATGGAGAGAAATGGGCAATATTTTCAAACTCAACATTACTTGTAGCATCTAAGTTAATAGGGTTTCTTGTCATAAGTAACCTCCACTCATCAATTTGTGGGTTTGCATCTCTTAGATTTGTCAAAAGTTGACAAAACATTTGTTGTTGGTTGTTTTCTCCAACTTGTTTGAATATTTTATCTAATATAACCACAATTTTGAATTTATGCCATAATAACTTTGCTTGTTTATTGCTGTCATATGCCGGTCTATCATTGACTAGAATAAATTGACCCAAATATCCAACCAAAATCATAGATATACCTAAAAGATGATCAACAATTTTTAAAAAAAAATTATGTAATAAAATTATAGAATTTTCATAGATATGAATTATAATAATATAATATAAAATAGTTGCCTTGACTAGTTATAATGAAAGATCCACCTGCAAAGCTTATGTGTGCATTTTATGGGAAATCTTGTCAGAGCTGAGAATCTATGTTTTCCAACATGTTTTGACCAATGAAGCTCATTTCATCAATCAAAATGTATTTGATATGTGTTATATCTTCTTGACGACTTGTAAGTCTCGTTCCTTCTAGATGAGAAAAGTCTCGTATTGGGAATCTCAATTTTGAATGAACTGTAGAGGCTCCTACATTGAATGTTGCAATTCCTATTGGTGCAAGTAATATAAGGGGAGAATGACCTAGCATTTCCTCATTTTCAAGGGCTTGACTAATGGCACCAATTACATATGACTTTTCTATTCCTGTTGTTCCCAATATTATCATGAATAATGGCTCCATTTTGATTTCTATAGTAGTGCACATGCCATAATTATGTTGATTGCCTTTTTTTGTTTATCACTGAGGGTTGTGTAGTTGATTCTTTGCAGTATATCATCATGTATGAGACATCCATGATCTCTCCTACTGATTATGAAATTGATTGATTGAGTTGTGTACTCTTCAACTTGATATTCATGAGACCAATTCGTATGTCTTTCAATGTCTTTTCTTCCTGACATATCTATTTTATAAACTTGTATATTTTGGCCTTGATGCAACGTAGATAAAATCTCGCATTCATGCTCTATGGTATTTCTTTGAATAGGTTCATTGTCTTCAATTTTAAAATCATTTGTATTTTCAATATTTTCTACAACCATTGTTCATTGCATGTGCCAAGGATTATAGTTGAATGACTCCCACTTTGCTATTATAGAGTTATTGCCATGACCAATATCTCTTTCTATGTCACGAAATGGTTTGTACAATAATAACTCTAAAAAATAGAATTCAATCCATTTATTTGAGTCATGTGGAAGGATGGATACAAACCTAAGGATAACTTTGACGATAGATACACTTTGCCTTGGCTCCCATTTGTTGTCTCTTTTTTGTTTAGGATTATAAATCCATGATCTAGTTGCATCAATCAATGAGATATGTTCCATAGAAGGAGGCCTTGTTTTATATCCATCAATGAGAGATATTGTTTGTTCTTCATTGTTCTCTTTAATATGTACAATTACAGGTTTGAACACCTCATGCGAAACATTTAGATTAACAAATCTTCTACTGCTTTCTACTAATGGAAGTTCTAACAACATGTGACATGTTTCTTGAGCTCCAATGTCTCTTTCTATGAATGTCTTGGTTATAAGCCTTCTATATGCTCGTGCAACTAAATTTTTAGGGTTTTCCATGTTTGAAAGACACATTAACATTTGGCTATATGTTTTTGAGGTTTTTTTTGTTTTTTGTTTTAAATAGCTTTTGCGACATACTTTGCAACAAATTTGATTACAACACGCTTGCAAATAATAAATTGCCAATCTATGTTTTCTCTTTATAATTGCAATATGTGGTGATTGTGTGAATTCACTCTTTCATCATTTCTTGTTGGTTCAATTCTTTTGTCTCCTGTCACTATGTCTTCATATAATTTGGATCCTTGTAGATTCAATGGTCAAGGAGCTTTATACCTAGAATGAATATGAACTCGTATATTTTATTAATTGGCATAATTTTAATATGTTTAAACACGTGATTTCATTTTTGACTAACTAAATAGTTCTACAAACCATCCTGCCTCCTTTTTTTCTTAGGCATGCAACATCGCTACACACTCTGTCATTCTACATAGTTTAATATCTCTTCATAGTCACCCTCAATATCTATCTTTGCAAGTTGTGCTACATTTTATAAACATGGATGTTGATGACAATTTTGAAATGCCTACAATTGAAAATGCAAATGAATGTATTAGTCATATCATTAAGTATAAGTAGTTTATGTGATATATTAGTGTAATGGTGTAATTTGGAACTAGGGTTTCACCAAGTAGGATATGACCACCAATTAGCCACATTAACCAATACATTAAAATGAGGATGAACCCTCAATAGATCCAACCTCAATTCTATTAAGAAGAGGGTTGAATGCTGATTGATGTCCTATCTCCCCTTTTATTTGAGTTGAAGTTGTGTTTGAACTAGGTTTTGAAATGCAAGTAGTAAATCTATAACAACAATGAGAAATTGAAATGAAATGATGAAAACAAAGTGTTATAGAAATCAATTAGAGCTGTAAGCTAAGATTTTATCAAGAGAAGAGGATTAGAGCTCGTACCCAAAATTTCAGGAAAAATTGTTAGGACCAGGGCTATGGGAACCTTGGTCCTCATCCGATGCCCTGGTCATGAGGTGTCTCTAGAACTTCTACAAAAGGCAGTTCACCTTGTCTCGATCTCCTTTGTCCTTTCCCACCTGCATGGCTCCCAAATCTATCACCTACACACCAAAAGAAGGGAAATTGTGTTGTGGACAAGGGTTTGCCTTATGTCAGACCCTAGGTTTGGAATTAACCCTAATTGAAAGAGAAATTAAAATTGAATTGAAATGGAAAATATTTCCTTTTGAGAGAAGGGGATTGAAATGTTTGAATGTAGATGATTATACCTTCAATAGGTGATGCAATTCTCTTAGGATATGTCCTTCACGTGTTGATGCAATAACATGATAAATCACATAAAATCCATCATGAAATCATAATTGAAACATAAGTTGAAGATGTACTGATGTAGTTTGCTGCTCCTTGAATCAGATCTGCTCTTGAATTGATGATAGTGCTCGCATATGATGTGATTTTTTATATGTGAGTCTATATGGAAATTGATTTGAGAGAGATGCCTTATATAAAGATTTCATAATTAAAATCACCTTAAGACTGACTTAAAATTGATATAATTTCACACAAAGCAAGATTTAAACATTATAATACATCCAAAACATGATCTTGAAATTTGAGGAGAAAAAGTTGGGACCATGGTGCTGTGTCAAGGTTTGACCGACTTTTTCCAAATTTTTAGGGATGCAAGGTATTATGTTTAAAAAGTCAATCCAGCTTGGTGCGACAATCCAAGGTGTTTAGATATGAAAAATCGAGCCTTGAATGTCAAAATAGGATGTTATCAGGGTTTAATTAATTAAAGAAGATAAGATAAAAAGGGGCACACTTAGGGTTAAGGGCCTAGTTTATAATGTGTGAATGATAAGAGAGGAATCTAGATTTAATTCAATTAATAATTAAATGCTTAAAGGAATTTTGAAAATGTAAAAGGCAACACATTAAGGTGGGTGCTAACCTAGGCATGAAATTGGACAACCCAAATTAAAGGTGTACAATTTACCACGCTACGTTTAGCCCCCACTTTAGCGGAGTATGATCTTATGGTCATACTCTTGGTAAAGCAAAAATGAAGTGATAGAGAATCTGAGAGAAAGATAAACTAGGGATAGGATAATCTTGAGGGATGATCAGGCCCCCAAGTATAGGATCCTATCAATTATGCAAGTAACCTTCAAGTATAATCAAGAGCAAACAACGTTAGTACTAAAACACAAAGCTCCAAGTCAACTATTTGAAGAGACCTTGATAATAAAAATGTCTCAACCGATAATATCATTCCTAGGCATGTTATTGCAAGAGCACAAGTGGATTTATAGAAAGAAAATGACATACACCAATTGAAAGCACAAGAAACCATGATCCAACACTAGAAAATCTGTGTTATGCTATGGGTTCATGGGAGAGAAATAAGTGAAATGAATTCAAGGGGATATCAAGCTGCATCAAGCTAGGTGATCCATGTTGGCAAGGAGAGTCAAAATAGTCTAGCCATGTTTTGCTAGTTACACTCACCCTGCTGCATATGTTGATGTCTAGTTTCGGGCATGAAGCATCTCGTGTAAGACAAATGATGTATAAAATGAGGATGAAGCATGAGGATGCAACAATCCCATATTGATATATGAAATGAGGATTAAGCATGAGGATGTAATAATACCATGTTGATAAATAAAATAAGGATTAAGCATGAGGATGCAATAATCCCATAAATGATGGACAAAATAGGGATGAAACATGAGTATGCAACAACCCCATATTGATAATCGAGTAAAAAATGAAACTAGGAGGCCACATATATACCCCCCTTATGTTGATGTCTTAAGGAAGATAGGAACAAGGATACCCACCTTCAACACCAAGGAGATATCTGTTAATCAACAATTCGTGCATTCCATGCTAGAAAGAAAGCTTCCTGAATAGGCTTCATTTATTCACACAAGGAAAAGACAATTGTAAAAGAGATATCTTGCAACAAATGTAAAGGGATCATTTTTAGGGATGTATGATTTACAAAGGATGAAGAGATCTTTGTATAAAGATATCTACAAGTCCAAGAGTAGAGGAGATCCTTAAAAAAGATGACGTATTGGAAGGATAAGAGGACTAAGAATACACATCTTCTCCAAAGTGGATTCTTAGGATTGCACACTTTCACTAAGGAGAGATTTTTTATAAAAGATGCACCATTTCAAACAAGAAATACACACACACTCATAAGAAATGACATCAAATTATGAAAGATGCAACTCAACAAAGGAAAAAGGCAATCTTTAGAAAAAGAGAGAGAAAAAGAGTTGAAACGTTATTCTTGCCCCCCCAAGCATGGAGACAAGGACACCAAAGAGAGATAATTTATAAAAGAATCACTCTTCTAAAAGAAGCAAAAGATCCTCATTAAGGATGCATATCAAAATATAGAAGGGTTCATTATAAAATATACCACTCAATGGGTGGATTCACAATACTAGTTCCCACTTTTTGACCAACTTTGACACTTATATGAATATTTTGACAAAAACCTTCACTTTCCGACACCTATAACTTTTAAACTGTTAAGAATTTGAAGATGATATAAACTAGTGATTTTTAACATCTTGTTTGTAGATTCTAAATATATTTTTTTCAAATTTGTTTGAATAAAATTTTATTGATTTTTCCATCTCCCTCAAAAAGTAGTTTTTTACAGCAAACAACATTTTTTAAGAGTGATGTGTATCCCGAAATGCATAATTTTTTTTATATAAATGATAAAAACTTAATTCTTTTGAATTTGGGTTTGTAATATCAATAGCCAGGGCATGCAGTTGGTTTGATAGTGATATGTTGAATATTTTTCATTTTATTAAGTTTTGAAGTTTGACTAATTATAATTTAGATATAGGCGTACGTTTGAACACATAAGTTGTTCTATATATATCAAAATTAAATTTTATTTTTTTTGTTAGAAAGAAAATATCAATACCTAGTGCATAGATATTTTTTAGATTTTTTTTGAATTAGTTTACTATTTTTCCCAATGCATTGAACAAATAAGTTCATAATCGGTGAAAAACCTACATTCATAAGAAATAAAATAAAAATATATTAATGAAATTAAATATATTAAAAGTTATACTATTTGGAAATCTTATAATAAGGACTAAATACTTGAAAAAAAAAAACTTTTAAATGAATTAATTTGACCCTCCAAAAGCTAATGTAAAATTGGTTTTTTATCAACATTTGATAGATGCAAAGGAGACTCTATTGCAAGTGTGATTTAGAAGTAGAGAGGTTCTATCCAAGAAATTTTAATCTAAGAGCCTTTGATTTAACTCTCTTAAATTAATTACTTAAAATGGGACCTCTTAAAGCTTAAATCATTATATTTTTTTAAAAATGTATGATTTCAGCAAAAATCAGGACGTATCAAAAAGTGGGAACCAGCTTTGTGAGTTCACCCCAATAAAGAGAAGAATTTGATGAATGATAATAGACTTTCAACACTAAGGAAGAGGTCCTATTAAGGATATGCACTTATAAGGCAAGGATAAGATCTTCATTAGAAATACTTGTTCCAATAAGAGGATAGAGATCCCCAACAAGGATATACTCCTCCACAATCGATAAGAGATCCTCAATAAAGGAACTACTTCACAAAGGGAAAGTGAGTCCTTAGAAAGAAAGGATGATTGAAAGGCTATTATTTCTCCCCAAGCATGGAGACAAGAAAAAATTCTATTATGTTGCTACCAAAGTATTATTTCACTCAAAATTGTACCATAATGAATGAAAATGAGCCCCCAATAAGTAAGCTACCAATGTCACATAATGAGGAGCAACACAATAGGAACTTAAATGTTATGTAAAAGGAAAAATATGAAAGTCCAACTCATTGCCATATAGTATTTGAATGGTACAAATTACAATAAGTTGTTGAATTTTATCCAATAAATCATGACATTCATTAGTGGAGTGGCCATGGATTTGATGATACTTGCAAAAAGAAGGATTGTGTTGATTTTTCTTATGATTCTTTAAAGGGAGAGTAAACAAGCTCTCTTTAAGAAGCTCATACAAGATCCTCTCCTATCATGATGAGAAGTTGTAAGAAGACATAGACGTATTAGGAAATGGGGAAGGGGATGTCGACAAAGGAGGACTTTGGAAACCTAGACCTTCTATAGATTTCTCATGACAATCAAAACTTTGGTGAACACATCCTAAACCATGCCCATTATATTCATGCGTAGAATTAAATATATGTGTTGAAATTCTTAGAGGATAGGGTTCATTCTTAGTGTTAAAGTCTAAAGAGCCCTCATCATCATCAAGACATGTGTTGGAAGGAGAGATGAGATTTGACTTAGAAGAAGTTTGGATAAATTACACACAAGGCTCCTTCAAGGCTTCCTTCTTATATTGAGGGATTTTATACCCTTTGAAGGAAGGTATAAATATAATGTACTCCAATTATTTTCTAAGGAAGCATCATTGATAGTAGATTGTGTTGTTGAAGGAATCATATTATTAAAGGGATAAATGCATCCTACTTCATCATGAACAAAATCATAAGGATTAGGATTGGCCTTGATTGTGTGAAGTTCATTATTATATATTAATTTGATTGTGTGATGAAGGGTAGAAGGGACTTCTTTCATAGAATGAATCCACGGTCTACCTAGAAGAAGGTTATAATTGAGATGGCTGGGCATGACATGAATAGGAGTAGGTAAAGTCATAGGTCCTACTTTGATAGGTAATATGAATATACCAAGTGAATTTATAGGAACATTATCAAAGCCATGAACACAAAGAGGGTTGGGTTGAATAGAAGAATGATCCCAATTCGGCTTTTCTAATAAGTCAACACAACAAATGTTAAGTACTAACCCATTACCAATTAAGGTACCTCTCATGTTTTGTTCATAAATGTGAGGGGTAATAATAAGGGGATCATCTCTATTTTTAACCTTTATAAAAAGAAATTCATCTTGTGAGAATGCAATATCATTTGGTTTAAAGATGGATGAGGAACCACTTTATGAAAAACTTCTTGGATCAACCTATGGTGTGAAGGGGAAGTTTGAATCAAGTCACAAAGGGAGATCTTTTCTAAGATACCATGGAGTTTCTTGACAAGATCCTTATCATTGTGTTTCTTAGGGAGAGAGGGGGAAGAAAGAGAAGTAAGAAGAACATTGGGATCTTTCTTTTTGACACAAGAATTAAATGTTTGATATATTTCTGAACCATATTTTTGTTCTAGTTGTCTTTCCATAGTATCTCTTTCACATATGTATTTTACAACTTTTAGGATATTGGGAGGTTCCTTAGGTTTAGGCTTCTCATAACTAGAAACATGAATGGTATTGACTTGATTAGGCTCTTTGTTCTCCAAGGATACATCTTTAGAAGGGAGAGCATTAAGGAAATCACTAATGATTTCATCCTCTTGTGCCAATGTATCGTTATGGGTAAGACAAGCTTTAGGAGGAGGAAAAACATGACTCATGAATGCTTCATCTCTAGTGGGAAATCCAATGAAATTAAAAGAGGGAATGGTATCAAAAGGAAAGGAAGGTACAATATCATCCCCTTGCACCAAATGATTCTTACGGGGGAGGTACATTTTAGGGTAAACAACATTCTTCGAAGATTTATCATTAAGAGGGAGATCTTTGAAAGAAGTGCTCATAACCTCTTCTTGAACCAATGTGCCCTCATTGGTAGGACCAGATTTGTGAGAGGGTAAATCAATGTCCATCAATGCTTCTTCTCTAGGAGAGGTACCATGTATGGAAGGTAAGGTGACATTAAGGAAGGTGTTTATGATATCATCCTATAGCTCTAAGACACTCTTGTGGGAGAGGCTATTTTTAGGAGAAAGATCAACATCAATTTTCGAAACTTCATTCTTAAGAGGAAGAGTTGTAAAAGAAATGTTAATAATATTTTCTTTATCCTCATCAACAAGAGAATATTTAGGAGAGGAATTATCATGGTTCATTAGGGGCCTCTTCTCTATAAGTTAAAGCTTGATAAAGATGATTGTCAACCACATTAACTTATTTTATCACAAAAGCTTCTTCATAATTAGGATTGATAGAAGGTAAAGGTTCATAAAGTGAATTGCTTGTGTATTGTTGGAGATTTAGAGGGAAGGATGAAGTCATCAAGAGTTTCATTCATTACCTCAAGGTCATCACTACTAAATGGCTTACACATTATGTTGATTAACCTTTGGCAAAAGGATAGTTTAGAAGACTTAGGATAAAAGAATCCATCAAGAGCCTCCTCAAGTTCTTCTCTACTATATACTTGTTTGAAAGGATAGTCATTATAAGCAAATGTATTATCAAAGGAACAATAGTCTTGCAAAGTGTAATTTGACATTTTGAAAAGAAATACTAACTATTGCAATTAAATAAGCTAAAGCATGCAAACACACAAAATGCATAAAACAAGATTTTTTTGTATTTTTATAATTTTATTTTAAATAAAACTATGAAATGAATGTATCTAAATCTAAAAACACACTTGAAAAATTATGTAACCCACAAGTTAATTTTAGAATTATAAATTAGGGTTTTGTGAATTCAACCTCTAAATTTATGTAATTCAATTGGACATTCAATCTATAAGTGCAAATTTGAATTTTAAAATGTATAAACAATTAGATCCAAGACAACAAATTAGAATTAAGCATGAAAGATGTTAGGTTCACCAAAATGTAATGGTGTAATTTGGAACTAGGGTTTCGCTAAGTAGGATAAGACCATCAATTAGCCAAATCAACCAATACATTAAAAGGAAGATGAACCATCTATAGATCCAACCTCAATTTTATTAAGAAGAGGGTTGAATGCTGATTGAGGTCCTATGTCCCCTTTTGTTTGAGTTGAAGTTGGGTTTGAACTAGGTTTTGAATTGCAAGTAGTAAATATATAACAACGATGAGAAATTGAAATGAAATGATGACAATAGAGTGTTGCAAATCAAATAGATCTTTAAGCTAAGATCTGAGCAAGAGAAGAGGATTAGAGTCCGTACCTAGAAGTCCGAGAAAAATTGTCGAGACTAGGGCAATGGGCACCCTGGTCCTTGATGTAGAGAAGAGGTTTAGAAATCCATTTCAAGTGAAAAAAATCACTATTGTCCTTACAAGTTTCAAGTCCCTAGCTTTGGTGGTTTCACACTCAAACCCTCATTTCACCTAGTAGCCCTCTTGAAGGGTTCAATAGGGTGTAATTTCCAAATCCGACTCCATCCCTACAACATAAGACTAGTTTTAAGTACCCTTTTGGGATTTTAAAAACATATAAAAAACTAAGATATGGTTACCTCAGAGCAAAGGGCTCAAATCTTGACTGCTACGTAGTGGATTAGGCCTAATTAGAGCAACAAATGGGTTTTTTCAGGCATAACTTTTCATGCAGATGAGATTTAAAAAATATAATAACATATTTGAGTACCCATTTTGTCCTTATAAAACATATATTAAAATGGGTAGGGGGTGTTTTGGAACAAAAAATCCAAAAAATGACTGGTAATTCTTCTACAAGGCCTAATTAGGCTTATTCCACTAGGTTGAAATAGGGTTTTGACACTCTAGGCCTCAAAGTCTCATAAAAATGACTCAGAAATGTCTGAAATGGTCTGCCCAAAAATTTCTAACTATTACAAATCCTTTTCCAAGAGCTTTTCTACTAAACCTAACTCCTATGCACTTCTTATTCCCAAAACAATTTTCGGTAAATTAGCCATAACTTCTTTAAAAATTAATGAAATTGGATGCCACCATCACCAATAGTTAGGTAATTCAATTATATAAAGAAAAAAACTAGTTTCATACCATAAGGAGGTCATACACATCCATACAAGTCTCTATAACAACGAAAAACCAATAGAAAGTGCAAGAAAAACAATGTGTTTTATTGATTTTCTCACCAATACACCATGTCCAACGACCACCAACCTTGACCTTGACCATTAAAAGACATATTTAAACATTTAACACCATAACTACCCAACTAAAACTACCTGTCAAATCCTATGACTATTCAACTTCCCACCGTTTGCATTTTTGCAACTTTTCACATAACACTTACAAGATTTTGCAATATTTATATGTTTGAAACCAAATAACTCTAGTTACATTCTAAATGGTCTATTATGACATTATTGGACCAAATAAGACTCAAACACCCTAAAACTTAACATAAGACCTCATTTACAAAATGGACTATCATGGTGCTCGTGCACCATACACCCAGACTGAAAAAAGTACTCGTCCCTTGAGGACTGTATTATCGTAGATTATGGTTATCAATTTACCTTCTTGTTCTCCAAATTCTCTTTCATTTGGTAGTAATTTCCATTGGATTAGGTATTGAATCTTTCCATTTTTCTTTGTATTGATAGACTCCTTGCCACCTAGAAATTGCTCCATCTTCACAAACTGACCTGATGGATGCCCTCTGACCTTTCCCTCATTTGAAACTGATGGTGAATTTGCCTGAAGACTTGCTAACACACCTCTGCCATATTTATCTTGGACTGTCCTCTTCTTTACTCTTGATGCATGCTTAAACTCACCCATTTGTCCTTTCCATTCACCTTTTGTCTTCATCACTTTCACTGAATCCTTTGCCCCAATAATATTTGTATCATCAGGTTTATAGTTTGTCTTGGAAAAAATTGACTGCCCACTAACCTCTTTTGAAATAAGGAACAAAGCGTTGTTCATATCATGATCAAATCATGCCTTTCTACCCAATTTTGCAATTCATCCATAACCTCCTCTTTATCAGGTTTTGACACCATCTCACCTTCTTCTTTTCCCAACATTGAATCACTCCTTGCACTTATTGTCTTGACATCTCCAAGCCTTGAATTGGCTGCAAACTCTTCATATTTTACTTCCCCAAGCTTTACAAATTATTTGTTATTACCTAACATTATTACCTTTTTTACCTTGGTCTGCTCGTTAACCTCTTCCTGCAATGGTGTCAGTGTAAAAGTGGTTCCATTTTTCTCAATCTAATAAGTATTGTCCCTAACATCATATATGGCATGCCTATTAAACTGCCATGATCTTCCAAGTAATAAATGACACATATTCATGGGAAACACATCACAAAGTATCCTATCGTTGTATCCACCAATGTTAAACTCAACCCAAGCTTTCTCATTAACCAAAATAGATTGATCATCATTTAGCCAAGATGCTTTATAAGGTGTTTCATGAGGTATCTTTTTGAAATTTAGTTAATTAACCATCTCTATAGATACCATTTTATTAGTACTCCCTAAATCTATTACTACTTTACATACCTTTCCTTTGTACTTGCAAGTGGTCTTGAAGAGTGTTCTCCTTTGTGTTGATTCTTTCTCCTTGGATGCTTTACGTAGTGTTCTTCTCACCATCAAGGATTCCCCAATTTCTGGAGCAACAAGCTGGCTAGAAGAATTAACACTTTCACATTCATCCTCTTACACCGATTTAACTCTCTTATCACTACCACTTGAAGTAGAAGTTGGTTTATCAGAGCACTTCCATGATATATGGCCAAAATGATTACAATGATAACATCTACTTGCAAATGAAGTTGAACTCCTACCTTGTCCACCAAACCTTCCTCTAGAACCTCTAAAGCCACCTCTTTGATCAACAACTTGGTCTTTTCTTTTGCTTGCCTCTTCTTGATCTTCAAAGGACTATTTTGATCCTCTTCCTCTACTAATGCTGCCTCTACCTCTTCCTTGTCTTTCTTGTCTTCTTTTTAACTTCTCTTCTACCCTAGCAGTCAACTGAAAACATTCTTCAACCATCGTAGGACTAGCAAGACTCATTTCATTCTGAATTTGGAATCTCAAGCCACACATATACCTTGATATATTTTCATTTTCATCTTCAACATGAACAACCCTAATACTCAACTTGTGAATTCTTTGGTGTAGGCCATGGCATCCTTATCCTTCTTCTTTAAGCTTTGCAACTTCTTAAAAATTTGTATTGCATGGTCACCTGACAAGAATTGGATCTTGATCTTTGACACTATCCTATCCCATGAAATAATTTTTGGTTTCCCCTTCTTCATTATTTCCTCTTGAACATAATTCCACCATGTAAGAGCAAGGCCTTTCAACTTAGTCCTAGCAAACTTTACCTTTTGTTCTTCTGCAACCTCCTTATACTCAAAGTAATTGTCCAGTGCATCTATCCAATCCAATACTTCTTTAGCATCCAAATTTCCATTATACATTGGAAAATATAGTTTCACATCATAAGCATCTCCCTTAACAACTTTTAGCATCCTAATCATTCTCATCTCTTCAGTATCCACCTCTTGCGCATGGGATCCTCCTTGAGGGTCTTCATTCTCACCCTCTTCCTCTTCCTCTCAATCACTATCCTCCTTAGTGACCTTTCCTCTTCTTTTATTTGTCTCTAATGCTGAAAATATGGCTAAAAGTTATTCTTGTGATTCCTTTAACAACTTTATTTCTCTATCAATAACTGCATTACCTTTTGGAGGCATCTTGTCTTTTCAACTTCCAACTTTTCTTTCTTCAAACCACAACCTTCTTCTTCCTTCCCAATAAGAACCTATGCTCTGATAACAATTTATGTAGAGCAGGGGTTTATAAATCTATTTTAAGTTAAAAAACCCTTCAAGTTTCAAGTCCCTAACTTTGGTGGTTTCACACTCAAACCCTCATTTCTCCTAGTAGCCCTCCTGAAGGGTTCAATAGGACGTAATTTCCAAAAAAACCTAAAAAACTACAACCTAAGAATATTTTTGAGTACCCTTTTAGGATTTTAACAACATATAAAAATATGAGATAGGGCTACTTTAAAACAAAGGGCTCAAATCTTGACTGCTACGTAGTGGATTAGGCCTAATTAGGGCAGCAAATGGGGTTTTTTGGGCATAAATTTTCATGAAAATGAGATATTCAAAATATAAGAGCATATTTGAGTACCCATTTTGTCCTTATATAAAATATATTAAAATGGGTAGGGAGTGTTTAGGAACAAAAAAAGCCAAAAATTGACTGGTAATTCTGCTACAAGGCCTAATTAAGCTTATTCCACTAGGTTGAAACATGGTTTTGTTACTCCAGTCCTCAAAATATCATACAAATAACTTATAAATGTATAAAATTGTTTTCCCAATTTTTTTTTACTATTACAAATCCTTTTCAAGAGCTTTTCTACCAAAGCTAACTCCTATGCTCTTCCTATGCCCAAAATCATGAGGTTTTCAAACTGGTTTCGGTAAATTGAACATAACTTCTTTAGAACCTAATGAAAATGGATGAAACCACCACTAGTAGTTAGGTAATTCAATTATATAAATAAAAAAAATATTTTCATACCATAAGGAGGTCGTACACGTCCATACAAGTCTTTGTAACAGTGAAAAACCAATAGAAAGTGTAGGAAAAGCAATGTGTTTTATTGATTTTTTCACCAATACACCATGTCCAATGGCCACCAACATTGACCTTGAATAATAAAAGGATTATTTAAACATTTATCACCATAACTAACCAACTACAACTACGTTTCAAATGCTATGACTGTTCAACTTCCCACCTTTTGCATTTTTGCAACTTTTCACATAACACTTTTACAAGATTTTGCAATATTTGTAAGTTTGAAACCAAATGACTCTAGTTACATTCTAAATGGTCTATTATGACCTTATTGGAATAAATAAGACTTAAACAACCCAAAAATTAACATAAGACCTTATTTACAAAATGGACTATCATGGTGCCCCTGCACCAGTCCTCCTCCAACGCCTTGGTCACTCTGCAGTGCCCTGGTCCTGAGGTGTCTCCAGAACTTATGCAAAAGTCAGTTCACTTTGTATCTGTCTCCTTTTTCCTTTCCCACCTACATAACTCCCAAATTTTCCACCTTCACACCAAAAGAAGGGAAATTTGGTTGTGGATAAGGGTTTGCCTTAGGTCAAACCTCGGGTTTGGAATTAATCCTAATTGAAAGAGAAATTGAACTTGAATTGAAATGGAAAATCTTGCCTTTTGAGGGAAAGGGATTAAAATGCTTGAATGTAGATGATTATACCTTCAATAGGTAATGCAATGCTCTTAGGATAATTCCTTCATGTGTTGATTCAATAACATGATAAATCTCACAAAATCCATCATGAAATCATAATTGAAACATAAGTTGAAGATGTCTTGATGCAATTTGCTTCTCCTTGAATTAGATCTACTCTTGAATTGATGATAGTGCTCACATATGATGTTATTGTTATATGTGTGTCTATATGAAAAATGAATTGAGAGAGATTCCTTATATAGGGATTTCATAATTAAATCACCATAAGGCCAACTTAGAATTGATATAATTTCATATGAAACAAGATTTAAACATTATAATATTGCCAAAGCATGATCCCAAAATTTGGGACCATGGTGCCACACCATGGTCCAACCAACTTTTTTCCAAATTTTTAGGGATGCAAGGTATCATGATTACAAAATTAATCCTATCTCAGTGTGACAATCCAAGGTGTTTAGATATGAAAAATCGGGCCTTGAATGTCGAAATAGGACCTTATCAGGGTTTAGTTAATTAATTGATTAAAAAAGATAAGATAAAAAGGGGCACACTTAGGGTTAAGGGCCCAATTTTATAATGTGTGAAATGATAAGAGAGGACTCTAGATTTAATTAAATTAATAATTAAATGCTTAAAGGAATTTTTAAAATGCAAAATGCAACACAATAAGGCGGGTGCTAACCTAAGCGTAAAATTGAACTCTAATTAAGGGTGTACAATGCTACAATTAGATGTACATATGAAAATATTTATTTACATGTTTGCATATTTTATTGATGTAGATCTTGTTTAAGATTCTATGCACGAAAAATGGAATAAAAATAACTCTCAACACTTTTCTTTAACTCCTCATTTGACCAATCAATGTTGTCCATATTTGGTGCTCCATGCATCTAAAGGAACCCACACATATGTGGTGACCTCCTATGTTTCCATTCATATAACTAGTCCAATAATATTTAACATGAAATTCATTTTTTTAATATTGAATGTCTTAAGTGCATGCAAAGTATAACAATATGAGGATAGTGTATAACATTTTTTTGCCAAATTTGAGCTTCTCATGGAATACTTGATGTTCCCGACAATAATGCATCCAAATCAGGCCAATACATGTCTGCAACACTCAATGCAAAGAATATTGTAGGAGAGCCAATTTGGTGAAGCATGTCTATCAATTTTGCATGAAATTAAGCCCAATATGACCTTGAACCCCTTAGCTTGTTTCCAAATTTCATTAGCATATTAGCTAGATTAGATTGTGGCATGTTTTCCATATTCTAACATAACTCATTAATGGTGACTGACATATCTTGAAAACTTTTCACAAATATAGTAGATGAATTCTGTGCACGGTGTCTCATTATTATATTCATCATAAAATATATT
The DNA here is from genome assembly GCF_030272615.1 of Cryptomeria japonica. NCBI lineage: Eukaryota > Viridiplantae > Streptophyta > Pinopsida > Cupressales > Cupressaceae > Cryptomeria > Cryptomeria japonica. Next base: position 225,368,644 of record NC_081409.1, read on the forward strand.
TGAATCTTGAATGTTACCAAAATGATGATACTTATACCTCAATAGATGCTTCAAAAATTCATGTAAATGTACTGGCCTCATTCTAGGTTCTAACCGGTCACATCATCCATCGGGAAAATATAGCGTCGTAAATTATACACCCTTGCTAGGGTGGTACAATTCTATGCTTAGTTTAGCACTCGCCTTAGTGTGTTTGCATCTTTTATTGTAATTTCCCTTTAAGAATTTAATTAATTAATTTAATTAAATCTAAAGTCATATTTCATCACTCCCCACATCATAAAATTGGGCCCTTTACCCTAAGTGTGCCCCTTTTTATTTTATTCCTCCAATAAATCATTAAATCATAAACCCTAATTATGTCTTATTTTGACCTTTAAGGCTCGATTTCGCATATCAAAACATCTCGAAATCAGCTGTAACTTTGGGATTCACTCTAATATCATCATATCTAACAACCCTAAAAATTTGGTGAAAAGTTGGTCGGATCGTGTGCAAGTGCAACACAGTCCTCGACATTTTTCCTGAAATTTTGGGAGCATAATTCTATTATATTATAATGCTTAACCCTAATAAATTGGTGGGAGATTCAAATCCTAAGTTGGCCTAAAGATGAAATTAAGATCTAGGGTTTCATACGTAAGAGCTCTCTTTCTTGATTCGAAGGGATCTAAGATCTAATCTGAAGGAAGAGTTTTTGGTGAAGACTTTTAGTGATCACAAGGATCATTCTATGTAGTGAAAGAGAAGCCTATGTGGAGTCTTCAACAACATCTATCAAGCATTCACCAAGTATTCATCAAGTATTCATAATCAATTAGGAGCCTTCAAGACATTGAAGAATAATAGGAGATCATTGACTGACGATTGGCTTGTATTTCTCCCTTGGGGTTGGGTATGATTTCATGTCTTTGTATGAGCTTAATTACATCAATTTTTAGATTTACATTTATGTTTTAGATCAGTTAGCATCATTGATTTAGAGCATTTAATTTTTCAATTACAAGCATTTGGGGTTTACTCTTTAAAGCATAGGGTTACTCTAGATTGTTTGCATTCATCATTTTAGGGTCTTGCACACACACAAGATTCCTGCACACACTATTTTTCTATACAAATTGGCTATTTGTTGAGGTGGAAATCATGAAAACAGGGGTTTGACTAAGGAAAAACCCCATATAGCCACCCAAAACCCTATTTTCAATTGCAGGTGTAGGTATATGTACTCGAAAGTTTCTCAAGAGCACTGAAAGGCACAAGGACTATTCTAAAGCCTCAGATCTGTCTGAAAATCATCAGGGATAAGGGCATGGAACCTTGGTCCCCCCACTCTCAGGTGATTTTCAGTAGGGTGGAAGCTCAGAACATCATATTTGCAGGCCTTCAATTGCAGCTTTCTGTCAGACAAAAAAGGACCAGGGCGTGGCACCCCTATTTAGATTAGTTTGGCTTATTTTTCAACATGAGGTACACATTAAAATTCCTCCCCCTTCTCTTCTTTCAGTATCTTAGTTTTAGTCCTGCAAGTTTCTACAATTTCAGTTCATATATGCTTCATTGTTCATCTCCTAGTCTAGTTGATCAATCACACCCTATTTTTCACATCTTCTCTTCATATACAACAAGAAGAATAGAAACCATGATATATAATCCTTGGCTCTCTCTTTCTCATAAGAAGTAGCCAAATTGAGCTATCTCCCTAGGCTCTTTCGTACTCCCAATGTGTTGGCAAAAGTGGGATTAGGTCCTAGTCACCTGGTCTTGCTTTTTCTCCTCCATAGTTTGGTGAACCTAACGTAAAGTGGAAAATTGGATCCTAGTGGTTCCCCAATTAGGAGAGAGAAAGGAAATCACTAGGATGATTTTCTCTTGGGAGATACTTTACATTCAAAAGAGGGGTTGAATCCATTAGATCCAAATCCAAGGGAAATAAGGATGCGAATGGCAAGTGGATTGCAAGGGGCTGGAATGTAATTCACCCTCTTTTGTAAATAGATATGTTGACTTGTTGACTATGCAGAAAAGGAAGACAAAATGGATGAAATATAGAGCTACCAATTTGGGATCGCGCCGTAACTTAAGATCTGAGATATTTAGACTAATACAGATCTGCCCTGCAAATTTGGAGAAAAGTTGTCAAGACCATGTTGAAGTTGCACATGGTCCTCCAAAAAATCTGCAAACTGAAAAGGGTTTTTTCATCTCTAAAAATGAAGCCTAAACCTGAAATTATAGCCGCGCACTTGCAACCTACACACATAAAAAAAGGGAAGAAGGGTTGTGGATAGGGGTTTGCCTTAGTCAAACCCCAATTGAGGAATCAAACTTGAAAGAAAGTAATTACAAATAATTAAATGTGAATAATGAAAGTGTATACCTTGTAGATCTGCAATTTGTTGATGATGGTTGCTTTTCTTCTTGAATGCAATCACAAGTATTGCATGAAATGGCATGTAACATGACAAAACCCTAACACACATACATGCTTGCAAATGAATGTTGTAATGTTTCTCCAATGAATGAGCGAAGAAGACACATGAAGAAGAAGAAGACTTGATGAATGCTTGAAGGCTTGAACACTTGAACGTGTGGGAAATTTGGAGGAATTGATTATGTGTTGCATTGATGTTTTGTCATTGATGTCAACACTAGCTGTTTTGGCTGTTTACCGGTATTTGGTTGGTCCTGGTAGGATGTTTGGTTTCTGGTTGGTTAGATCATGTTGATCCGGTATAATCCGGTATGCTTTGGCTTATGGAACTGGCTTAGATCTGCTATTCATGCTACTCAGATATATGTTCAGTTAATTGGTATTGATTTGGTGATCAGATGCTATCTTATATGCTGGTAAGCCTGGTTTATTGATCTGGTGAGGGTTTCATCGACAGAGCTTTGTTGAATATATTTTGATATTATGCATAAGTGGTGTTGGTGCGGCTTCTAGTAGGTATTCATGATGCTGATGGTTATCATGTTTGTGTTCCATTTGATCAGTGGTGTTGCATTTAGCACCAGACCTATTCTGTCCTATCTAGATTTTGGACCGACTTAATGTAACACATTGTTGGGACTTCTCGATGTGTTTGCGGGATGACTTATGGGTTGGATGATATTTGTTTCGCCTCAAGCCGACATGTTTTATAATTATGTAATAGGTTTTATGTCTGGGTGGATGACCTAATTGTTTAAGGTCGAGGGTTTATATATATATGATGTAAGATCTCTTTGTAGATCATGATATTATGGTATGCAAGCGATAATGTAATAATCATTCATGCAGAGGATTTGGTCAATCATAGGTGATCGAGTTGGGTTTATGCAAGAGGTTTAAGACCTCTGGTATTGAGCTTAACCAGAACTATACTCGGGCATAAGAGATGCTATTATTGTAGTTCATTCTTCCTTCTGGATTGTAGTCTGGATTTCTATGTAGTCAGTGAGACTCCTTTTGTAATGAGTAGTGTGCTCTAGGCTGTTGGTCTTCCTGCAAGTGCAGGCCCCTCAATTTGTAATCATATACTTACTGCAGAAGTATTATCTAACTGTGGGTAGGCTTCCCACTATGGTTTTTCCCTTTACCAGATTTTTCACTTACAAATCTTGGTGTCATGTGGATGGTAACTATTCTATAATTGTTGCTTGTGCTTAATTGGTATATCTTCTATTTCGGTAATTGGTTTATGTATTCCGATATTGATCTTAAGTGTTTCGGTAATAAAGTTTTAATTGCTTAAGGTTTTGGTAATCTGGTGACAATTGACTCACCCCCCCTCTCATTTCTCCTCCGGTTATTTGAATTGTCTAACAGAACACTTGATGATGATAATGGAGACCTTCTGCTTGTTTACCCAGTTTTTTCTTATCTTCACTTATGCAAATGAGAGGACTAGATCCCCTTTTATACTTGCATAGGAGAATTAATTTTTATCTCACTTAAGGCCAACATAGGGGAAATTGAATCCCGAAGAGAAAATTAGGTTCAAGGGTCAAATGGACCCATTTTAGGACCACCCAAAGAGGGAGGACAGGGGCACCATGCCCCTATCCAAGGGGGACAAGGGTGCCATGCCCCTGTCCTACCTTATTTTAGCGCCTGGGTAGGGTCACAAGGTGACACAAGGGGTGGAACAAGAGGAGATTTGGAAGAATAATATAGAGAGGGGTCCCAATTGAGTAGGGAGATGCAGTCACTAGGGCGAGGACCTAAAACATGGTCAAAATTGCATGGGTCACAATTTTATGATGCTACATTTTAAAATTGGGCCCTTTACCCTAAGTGTGCCCCTTTTTATTTTATTCCTCCAATAAATCATTAAATCATAAACCCTAATTATTTCTTATTTCGACCTTTAAGGCTCGATTTTGCATGTCAAAACATCTCAAAATCAGCTATAACTTTCATATTCACTCTAATATCACATATCTAATGGCCCTAAAAATTTGGTGAAAAGGTAGTCGGACTATGTGAAAGTGCAACATGGTCCCTGACATTTTTCTCAAAATTTTGGGAGCATAATTCTATGATATTATAATGCTTAACCCCAAGAAATTGGCGGGAAATCCAAATCGTAGGTCGGCCTAAAGAAGAAATTAAGATCTAGGGTTTCATACATAAGAGCTCTCTTTCTTCATTTGAAGGGATCTAATATGTAATATGAAGGAAGAGTTTTTCACGAAGCCTTCTAGCAATCACAAGAAGCCTTCTATGTAGTGAAAGAGAAGCCTATGTGGATTCTTCAACAACATCTATCAAGCATTCATCAAGTATTCATCATCAATTAGGAGCCTTGAAGACATTGAAGAATAATAGGAGATCACCGACTGACGATTGGCTTGTATCCCTCCCTTGGGGTTGGGTATGATTTCATGTTGTTTTCATGTCTTTGTATGAGCTTCATTACATCAATTTGTAGATTTACATTTATGCTTTAGATTAATTAGCATCATTGATTTAGAGCATTTACTTTGTCAATTACACACATTTAGGGTTTACTCTTTAAAGCATAGGGTTACTCTAGATTGTTTGTATTCATCATTTTAGGTTCTTGCACACACACAAGATTCCTACACACACTATTTTTCTATACAAATCGACTATTTGTTGAGGTGGAAATCATGAAAACAGGGGTTTGACTAAGGTAAAACCCCATATAGCCACCCAAAACCCTATTTTCAGTTGCAAGTGCAGGTACATGTCCTCAAAAGTCTCTCAAGACCACTGAAAGGCACAAGGACTGTTCCAAAGCCTCAGATTTGTCCCAAAATCATCAAGGACAGGGGCGTGGCGCCCTGGTTCCCCCACTTTCAGTTGATTTTTAGTAGGGTGGAAGCTCAGAACATCAGATTTGCAATCCTTCAGTTTGGCTCATTTTTCAACACCAGGCACCCCTGTCCAAGTCAGTTTGGCTCATTTTTCAACACCAGGCACACATTCAAATTCCTCCCCCTTCTTTTCTTTCAGTATCTCAGTTTCAGTCCTACAAGTTTCTGCAATTTCAGTTCATATATGCTTCATTGTTCATCTCCTAGTCTAGTTGATCAATCACACCCTATTTTTCACATCTTCTCTTCATATACAACAAGAAGAATAGAAACCCTAAGAGATAATCCTTGGGTCTCTCTTTCTCACAAGAAGTAGCCAAAGTGAGCTATATCCCTAGGCTCTTTCATATTCCCAATGTGTTGGCAAAAGTGGGATTAGGTCCTAGTCACCCAATCTCGCTTTTTCCCCTCCATAGAAACAATGTTGGGAATTCCAAATAGAGTAATCCAGATGTGACATACTCATTGATATGAGATGCACTGATTCTTGGTGAGTCAATCAATGTTGTTGGATTTGCATCAAAATTATTAACCCATGCATGGATCAATTCCATCTGTCTATGAATAGTAGGAGGTTTGGAAGCCATTGATGTTGTGTGCTCAATTATATTACCTTAATCTATCTCCATCATTAGACCTAAAAATATTATTTCATTTGCATCGGGATCAAAGTCCACGTGCACTATATTCAATTTCTTGAAAATATTATTATCAAAATTTCTTGATAGATTGTTTAGAGCATTTTTATCAATTCTAACATCATAGTAAAATTTATCATGCTCTACTTTGTACTTAAACACTTTTTACACATGATCCCTATTTACTATAAAGTTATAATTGGTGTCACACTGATCCCTTCTTCAAACAATAATGATTGACAAATGATCTATTGTATGTGGACAAATTTGTGAAACATGTTCAACATTTTTTGGGAAACTTATCATGTGTCCTTTGTATATATATTGACCACCAATTTCATGTGTAACTTGTAGTATTTGGCTGACACTTGTAATCAACATTTATTCTACTTGAGTTAGTTTTGTAAGCTCCTCTAGTTGTGGTCTGAGATCCATATTATTTGAATAAAGTCTATGAATACATCTCTCTTGTCAACATCTAGTGTGTGCATACAAGACCTTGAGAAGTGTGAGATACTTGGATTACTATATAACATTCTTGACAAGTATAACAAATGTCTGGAAATCTAAAGCTATCTAATTTATGTTGAAATTGTAGTTGAAATATTTTGAGATTAGCTTCAAGCATTCCATTTTGGTTTTGTATGTTTTTGACATTTCTTTGTATAGTTGAGTTGATCCCCATTGGAGTTGCATGCTCAGACATTTCTAGTACATGTTTTGTTGATCTTAAACATTCATTTTGGAGATCCGATTCATTTTTTGTATTAGATGGTTGATTGCATGTCCCACTTGATTGTAGATCAAGTTGATGTCTTTCTTCTATTTTAAAATGAGAAATCTCTTTAGATCTTCGTTGATGAATATTTCTAATCATATTTTGTTCATCTTTATTTTGATTTTCTCATTCTTGTATTGTTACTTTTTCCCTTCTTCTAATATTTCTTTGTCTTTCAGCTTTGCTATGTCTTATTCTTTATTCTTCCCTTTCAACCTTTTTCATCTATTCCCATTGTCCTCTTTGATATTCTCTTTGATATTCTATGATATTCTCTATGTGTAGTGTCCTAAAATTGCACCCCTTTGTAATTTTGACCACATTTGGGGCCCTCACCTTAGTGTTCGCATTCCTATGCCTAATTAAGGCCGTATTATTCCTTTACCATGCAAATTTGGCCTCATTTCCACTTTATCCCTTGCATAATCCCTTAGTCTGGCCCTGAAAAAGGATAGGACTAGAGCGTGGTGCTATGGTCCTCATTGGGACTAGGGTGCCACACTTTGGTCCCCCTTAATTGGGCTGCTCTTTGATCTCCTCTTGTGCCTTAAAAAATGAGCAAGAAATTCTCCTCGTATTGGCCTATGCCAAAAATTAATACATTTTTCGACGGGTAAGTATATAAGGAGGCTTTCCCCTCTCATTTGCAAGACACAAATATACAAGACATCATAAGAGAAGGGTGAAATTATGGTCATCAAGAATTCAAGCATTCAAGCATTCATCAATCATCTCTAGAGGTCTTCAAGGCTGTATTTCTTCTTTTATCAATTGTGGATCATTATAACATCATTTATTTACAAGCATGTGTGTGTGATTAGGGCTTTGTCATGTTCATGCCATTTCATACAACACACGTGATTACATTCAAGAAGTTGAGCATCATTATCAATCATTGCAGATCTGAGGTATATCCTTCCATTATTTATTTTAGTATTTACAATATTTCAATCAAGGTTAATTCCTAAATTGGGGTTTGACTTAGGCAAGCCCCTATTAACAACCTATTTCCCTTTCTTTCTATGTGCATGAAACAAGTATGAAGCTATACTCTTTAGAATAGGCATTATTTGCAGAGACGAATCAACCCTCTTTGGTGTGTGAAAAAGTAGGAGGACCAGGGCGACGAGCACACCGGTCCTGATATTTTTGGAGTTTTTTTCAGGGGTTAGATCCAAATATAGATATACTACCTAGGTGCATGCAAAAATTGGACGACTGTAGCTCACTGTTTTTGCATTTTTACCTTCATTTTCAACTCTTTTCTCCAATTTCAGCATTTCAACTCACAAAAGAGGGTCAATTTATTTACACAACCCTTAAAACCAATCATTATTTAGTCCTTATCACTACTGATTTGTGGCTGAATTTATTGGATTCCACCCTCTTTTGAACGCAATGGTAAATTAGTGGTTTTTATCCCTCTAATGGTGGAAACTCTAATTTTTCACCATTACATTTTGGTGGACCCGACTCCTTACATCGTTATTTCTTATTTATGTTCTCAGATTGAAGTGTTTATGCAATTTAAAATTCAAATTTTCACTTGCAAGTTTAATTTCCAATTAAATTTAAAAATTTAGAGGTTAATTTTAAAACCCTAATTTTTTAAATTTAAAATTGAGCTTGTGGGTTGTCTAAATTTTGGACTAATTGTTTTAGATCTGAATGTGAATATAATTCAAATTCAAAATTGCACTCTTTGATTCAAATTTCAAATTAATTTTAAAAATTAAGAGGATATTTTCACAAAACCCGAATTTTTAAATTTAAATTCATTAGTGGATTGTATTAGTTCTATTTCTGGGAAAAGATTCGAACACTCACGTATTGCTTAGATCTAAGTTCGTGGCTTTTCCCAATGAATGTAGCTCACTGTTTATGTGTAATTACTTCAATTTCAACACATTTACCCTAATTTTAGCATTTTCACAATTATTGCTTAATTAATAAAACAATCATTTTTATAAATTATTTGAATCTTTTAGTTTCAAAATTCAAATTCATAGATCTCATTTTAATCAAATTATATAAATTTAGAGGTTTAAATTATAAGAACCCTGATTTATTTTGGTTAATTTGATTTGTGGATTGATTCAATTTTTAAAATCAATTATGGCACTCAATAAATCTGATTTATTTTCTATTTCACATATGATTACCTTGCTTTTCACTAATATTTACCAAAATCATGTGTTGGATAATGACTTCTTTCATTTCACATTGCTTCTTTTGATTCAAATCACTTTAGCATATTGTGTTTTTAGGGTTCAAAAAATCCTTCTTTTCAATCCATTTGATTTCAAAACTTTTATATATAGTACATGTTTTATGGTGACGTTTCTAGGAAAATGCATTTCATATATAGATCACCTCAAAGCATTTTTAGATCCTAATCCTAGAGATGTTAATAGAAAACCCAATACTTGTACCTCTCCTAGGGTATCTAATGTGAATGAAGAAAGATATAATTCTCGTATCAATTATATCTCTAATGGAGAGCAAGCATTGAATAGAAACATGGCCCCATCTTCTTCTCATACACATACCTTAGCGCAAGGGGGGAAAAATCAAGATATCGGTGTTTCCATCTCTCTAGATCCTCCTTATTCTCCTAGATCCTATCTTAGTCATCAAAATATTTGTAGAAAAGATTATGTTATGCATTTTAATCATGATCTTTCTGCCCACATAAAATTAAGAAAAGATGAGGCCTTAGATGATAAGGATCTTCCTTCCCAATATACCAAAGAGGATATGCATGATGAAAGAAAGGAAAGTTCTCCTTCACAAGATATTCCTTCTTCATCTACTAATCTCTTCATTCCTTCTAAACATCCTTACACTACAAACTTCAAAGAAATTTATTATAATGTTCCTCTGCCTTATCAATAAGAGGATTATTATAGGAGTGACTAAAATAATATCAAATTAAGGTTTTAAAGGATGTGGACTTGGAAAATTTGAACAAGGAATTCGAGTCCCTATAAAACCTCCTACACAAATTACCACAGAAGGCCTAGGAAATGATAATAAATCTCCTATGGATGACCTCCTTAGGAATCAATACTTTAAAGATCATCTTGCAAGACAACAAGCCATTCATTCCTGTTAAAGTGTCTTTTCTTCAAAAACTCCTTTTTGTTCATTTCATCAAACTCATGATCATAATGTTAATGATTGTTTTAATTTTCAAAATGCAATGAAAAAACTTATCGATAGTAGGAAAGTTAATAATATTGATGACAATTCTTCTTCTAATAATAACCCTTGTCCTCAATCTCAAAAGAATAAGCCTACACCTATTGATGATCAAGAAAAATTAGCTACTAGAATCTTTTGGAAATTGAAGTATGACAAGAATGTTATTTTTTTTGTGAAATTTAGCATGAAGCATAAATAAGGGAATGGATATTGTATTTTTCATCATGGTGGTTCTCATTCTCTTGGAAAGTGTAAAGCATTTAAGGAATTTGTTCAAGAACAATAGAATCGTGCTCATATATGTCTTTCAACAGATATTGCTCTCTTTCTTGGTGAAAATGTTGTGCCTTAGCACTCCTCTCCCCTCATGTTTCTCCTCACCCTATGACATAAGTAGGTAACTTAACTGGGGGCTATTTGTCAATAGAGGTAGTGCTTTTTCAATTTCAAATGTCTTGGGGTAGCAACATGATCTTCTTTTATCTCCATCCTATCTCTTATCTTTAAAGTTTTACCATTTCCTTTCAAGATTGTATTCTTCATCACTTGATGTCCATTCTTGCATGGAGTTATCCTTCATGCAAGTACCTATGTGTCCCTTGTTAGGACTTATTATTTGTTTTAAGAGACACATCTCTTATGGATAATCTCTCCAAAGGAAATGTGTGATTATTCCCCCTAATCTATCCTTGTCCTCTTTCTTGAGGGGCAACGATGAATTTTCCCTCTCTTTTTCTATCTAAAACATCACTATTCCCTTTAGGGGTTTCATTTTTTATGTGTTTATATCCTTTCTTGCATGGAAAGGTATGTCTCTTATGATTAATCTCTCCTTAGGAGAGTATGTGATTTTTCTTTCTTTTCTCTCTCTTTGAGGATTACCTCTTCTTTAGACTTTCATTTTACATATACTCATGTCAGTTCTTGCATTGGATATTCATTCATGTAAGAACATTGTGCATTTTATTAAGTTCAATCTCTCTTTGGAAGTTGTGTAATTCTTTTCATTTTCCTTACGCTTGGGTGGCAATGATTTCTCTATCTCCTTTAAAAGGATCCACTTTTCATTTGTTGAGTGGTGTTTGTTTCATGATTTGGTATCATTTATTTATGAGAATTTATTGTTTACTCAAATATTTTCTCTTATGCAAGAGGTTTATGTCCTTTTTTACAACCTCTTTTTCACTTGGTGATGTACACCTATCATAAAATTACCCCCTCACATTGGTTCAAAAGTGTCATCCTTCATCAAGAATATATTTCACCTAGCAATAGGGGGGAAGGTATGAATTATTGTTCCCCTTCCTCTCTTTTGGTAGAAGATGTTATATTTGTTCAAGAAAATACTCTTGGAGGTAGATGTGTTTTGAGAAAATATCTCTTCTCCTCCAAGGATATTCTTTAAACTTGTTGCAAGATATCTCTTTTTCAACTACTTTATCCTTGCTTGAAGAGTATTCCCTCTTTAGCTTGGATTTATGACATTGTTGCCTCAATGATATCTCCTTGGTTTTGAAGGTAGGTATCCTTGTTTCAAATATTCCTTAAGACATCAACATAGGGCTATTTTGACCTCTTAAGGTGGGGGCACCCACATCACTCCCTTTGTACCATATTGTACGATATTTTTGTATATCATTTTTGTATGTCTTAAAAGGGGTGCTCATTATTGAAACCAAAGGAAAAAAACTCATACACAAGATGCTTCACGCCAAAAACTAGATGCAACATTTGATATTTGTCTTAGATGGGGTTACACATCACCAAAAACAAAGAAAAACTCTTACATGGGATGTCCTTGAAAATAGGCATGTATATGTCATTCACCTCTTGGAATTTGCACACATATTTTCCTCTTGGTATTTACATGTTTTCCTCTTGGAATTTGCACACAATCACCTCTTGGCATTTGCATTTATATTATACGTCTTAAATAGGTTGATGCACACTACAAAATGGGGTGCTTCATACTTGAAACCAGACATCACTTGCACACATGCACAAGGACGAGTGGAAATAGAGGAATAGGGATAGACTATTCCTACTCTCCTCCCCAACATGGATCACCTAGATGGAAACATATAGGGGTGAGGTATCTGTGTTCTCTCTCATCATTCTTCTCATGGATCACTTGGATAAACACATCTAGTGTGTATTCATGATCTCTCTCTCTCTCTCTCTCTTTCTCTCTCTCTCTCTCTCTCTCTGTCTCTCTCTCTCTCTCCTTCTCATGAACTCGTGGCATTGCTATTGAAGTTCATGGATGATGCTTTATTTTCTCTTTTATGTGATTTCTTGTGTTTGTGAGATGGAATTTTTCAAGAATGATATTGGTTATTGAGACATTTTGATATCGAGGTCTCTTCAGCTAGTTGACTTGAGGTCTTGTTTCTGGTCTCTAACTTTTGTTGTGTGTCTTTTTGTGCCTTTTTGATTTTGTTTGCCTTTTTGCCTTTGTTTATTTTTTTGTTTTTGTCTTGTTTTTTGTATGCCCTTGCATATGTTTGAGTGAGTTAAGATCCTACAATTGGGGGCTTGGTTCCTCAAAATTAGTGACATCTTATACTCCTTGTGATTTTGCTCTGCATTGTTCCTCCTCTTCATTCCTCTTCCTTCTACTTTACCATGAGTATTTATGTAAGCTCATACTCCTACTAAAGTGGGGGATAAATGTAGCATCCTAAAATTGCACCTCTTTACAATTTTGACCACATTTGGGGCTGTCACCTTAGTGTCTGCATCCCTATGCCTAATTAAGGCTTGATTATGCCTTTAACATGCAAATTTGGCCTCATTTCCACTTTATCCCTTGCATAACCCCTTAGTATGGCCCCAAAAAGGGATAGGACCAGGGTGTGGCACTTTGGTCCTCATTGGGACTAGAGCGCCACACTTTGGTCTCACTTAATTGGCCCTCTCTTTGATCCCCTCTTGTGCCTTAAAAAATGAGTGAGAAATCTCTTTCCATGTTGGCCTATGTCAGAAAATTAATACATTTTTCAATGGGAAAGTATATACGGAGGTTTTCCCCACTCATTTATAGGACATAGATATACAAGACATCATAAGAGGAGGGTGATATTATGGTCCTCAAACATTCAAGCATTGAAGCATTCATCAATCATCTTTAGAGGTCTTCAAGGCTGTATTTCTTCATTCATCAATTGTGGAGCATCATTACATCATTCATTTACAACCATGTGTGTGTGATTAGGGTTTTGTCATGTTCATGCCATTTCATAAAAGATATGTGGTTATATTCAAGAAGCAAAGCATCATTATCAGTCATTGCAGATATGAGATATATCCTTCCATCATTTATTTTAGTATTTGCAATATTTCAATCAAGGTTAATTCCTAAACTGGGGTTTGACTTAGGCAAGCCCCTATTCCCAACCTGTTTCCCTTTCTTTCTGTGTGTAGGAAACAAGTACAAAGCTATACTCTTCAGAATAGGAATTATTTGTAAAGACGAATCAACCCTCTTTGGCGTATGAAAAAGTAGGAGGACTAGGACGATGGGCACAAAGGTCCCAACATTTTTGAAGATTGTTTGGGGATCAAATCCGAATCTACATATATGATGCAAGATAGGAGAGGATGACCTATCTTATCTCAATCAATCACCAGTTTTGTTGGTGTTGCACCTTGCTTCCAATTTGAGACCTTAGGTAGGCCACTTCCTACTAGCCCTACTTTTGGGTTTTTTGACCTATACCTCTTACTCGTCTGCTCCAAATGACAAACCCTTGCATATGGGAATACACATTAACCTCTTACACACCTTGAAAAAGTTTTAGGGTAGGTTGTTTCAGACCAAATGGTTGATCTATGACTGAATCGGGCTCAATTAGGCCTATTTTACAAAGCAGCCCCTCCAATTCAACTTGCCAAACCAAGTCAACCTCCTGAGTAGTCAGGTTTGGTGTCAAAACTAAGGATTTTGGTGGTTTTAGGGTGCCAGTGTGAAACAATGCCGATTTAGACCCCCTGGTAACTCAAAATTGTATAAAACCTAGGGAAAGTTTATGAACTAGACAACCCCGTGAAAATCTGTTGTATCTTTCTCCTTCTAACAGTCCATAACTTAAAATCACCGTAAATGGAAGATAATACACTACTCTATTCCCACATGTGCTCACCCAAACAATTCAAACCCATAAAACAACGTATAAATCCAGAAAATAGGGTAAATTGTAGAAACAAAGTGAATTACAAAAAATAAGCTTCCAATTTGGTGCCAATGATTTCAAATTTTGAAAATCAGTTACAAAATTTACATTGCAAAAATCCCCCCTTTTCAATTGTTGCTCATACAATTTATACCAAATTTCCTACGGTCACAATAGACCTTTGGGCTGCAAGACGGGTCACCTTCCATCACTGTTGGACACAAGTGTCAGAATTGTAATGCCGAGATGTTAAATCAATGTTGGGCACCGATATCAGAGTAAAAATTTTGAAGATGGCTTCTTGATCACCCATCAGATTGACTCTTAAATGCATAGCAATAATTTTATATAATCCCAATAGAACAAACTATCTTGATGTCACTTATTTCAGTATAGGTGTACCGAATAAGACATTTGAAGGTTTATCAGAATAGCCATGCAAAGTTGGCTGAACAAATTTTTGCAATCTCGATAGTATAAAATATCCTGATAACAACAATGATACCTTATTGGTTAAACTATCCTGATGAAAACAAAATGACAACTTTCGAACAATGACACTTCATTGGTTTAGCTATCCCGATGACAGTAATGAGAAGTTTTTGAGCAACTTTACAAATTGGCAAATCATGACTCCAAATTAGACATACATACCTAAAACATGAAATAACATTACAAATGGTCTCAATAGACCTTATTGAATCAAAATGGACCTAAGCTTAACTCCTAAGACTCAAAACACCTAATTGACATATTGACTAGACTCCAGGTGCTCCTGCACCATACACCTAAGCTTGACAATTTTCCAAGTCTCTTGGAAACTGGATTGCCCTTGTTCATCTAACCTTCTAAGGTGTCATCCTTGCTTGAGTACCTTGAACTGATTTATCCATCACAACTACTTCATGCTTGCCATATTTGTCCTTTGACTCTCACCAAACACTCCCAGCTCCTTGTCCAATCACTTGTCCTTTTTTCCTTAAATAAGAATTCAAGACCAATGGGGAGCAAACCCACCACCCAAGCCAACTCTCCTACCCAGGTCAATTAATATTGAATTATTATAAAGATATGATTATTTGATTATGTTTTTGTCAATGGTAGCAACTGTCTTGAATGCTTGCTGTAGAGTATGAGGTCTATGAGACAAAATCTCATAGGTTTTGCTGTCAAAAGCACTCAAATAAAAGTTAATCAGAAATGAATCAACGGTTCTGATAGCTCTGGGTATTCTATTTAGTACTTTATTAAATCTTTTATTAAACTCAACAACTGATTCATTTTGATTCTTATTTATACTTGTTAATTCATGGGATGCAAATGAAGGATCATTGCGATCTCCAAATTCTTCCAAGAACAATGCTACAAATTCTTGCCAGCTGCGAATACATCCATCAGGAAGGCTTCTATACCATTCTCCTGCATCTTCTGTCAAAGATTGAACAAAAAATTTCATGAATACATCTTCATGAGGAACCTCAAATTCTTCAATGGTATTTTTTACATTAACTACATGCTATTCTACTGAATCAATTCCATTTCCTGAGAATTTAGGGATGGCTGATCTTAAATCATTAGTGATTTGATTTGGATAACCAACAATGCCAATGAAATCCAACTATCTATATCTTTCAATGATCATAGGCCGTCTGCCAACCTGATTGTTGTTTTGATTGTTCATATTTCCTTTGTTGAATCCACCATTGCTACCATCCCCATTATTACCATTGTTCCCATTGTCTCCACCACTGTTATTATTGCCATTATTTCCATTATTACCTCCATTTCTATTATTGTTATTTATACTTCCACCATTACCATTTCCACAATTTCCATTGTTACCTCTATTATTTCCATTATTTTGGTTGCTGCCATACCCATTACCTCCTCTATTATTACTTATATTGTCACCCCTATTGCTGTTATTCCAGTTCCCATCATTTCCCCCATTTCCATTCCTTCTTCCATTATTCTGGCTATTTCTTTGACTTTCTTTACTTTGATCCCTATGCACATCTCTCCATCTTCTACTTCCATTTAATAATGGGTTATCAAAAGTTACAAAAGGCTGCTCTATTTTTCTCATATGAGGGGGACTATATTTAGGAGTTGTTGGCCTACTTCCCTCACCTTTACTTTCTTCTTCTATCCCTTCTGACCTAGGGCTTTGAATTGTATCTCTTTTTAATCCCAGCTTTTTAAATATCCAATCAGGTTCTCTCTTCAGAGCCTTTGCCATTTTTGATTCATTTGCATTTAGGTCAGCCATCTGAAGTATGACTGCATCCCACTGCTTATCCTCCTGTTCCTTAGCAATTAGGTCTTCATCATGGTTACCATTATTTTCTTCTATATTTACAGTATAAAAAGGATTTTCCTCAACATTTTCATAAAACCCACAACCGGATGAAGAACCATCCTCTCTACTAGGGAACTTCTTATTGTTAGGATTCCCATAGATATTGAGAGGGGGGGGGGGGGGGTGAATCAGTATCTAACCGGTGAATAGATTTTCTTAACTTAAAACATGTAGAACATATTAATACTGCATACCAGTAAACAGAAAGTAATGCAATAAACAGAGATAAAAGCAACCACATGAAAACCACACCATAACACAATATTTTAACGAGGAAACCTGGTGTGGGAAAAACCTCGGTGGGATTTGTGACCCACAATATTCACTTATTGGCCAATAAGAGAATATTACTGCTACAATAGGGACCTGCACATGCAGGAAGGCCAAATGCCTAGAGCTCACTACTCAATTACAAAATGGGAAGTCTCATTGACTTACAAAATGGATTATATAAATCCAGTGTCTTGTACTGCTTCAAAATAGCATCTATAATGCCAGATCCAATACCGGTTTCTGCTCTACTTCTTACATAAACCCTTAACCTATAATTCACATAATAGGTCTGCCTTATTTTGCCTAATTACATTTCTCCATGCATTACCTGATTGTTCTACAATGATCTCTTATATATATGAGTCATTTTACAACTTGCTAAGTCGACTTACAATGATTTTACAATAATAAAAAAAATAAATTACAAACAAAATTCCTGTCGGCCTCTATGCTGGTATGCTTCACTGCCAGTGGTCTGAGTGCCGGTGTAGAGTCTGATCTTGCTAGTGCCGGTGGAATGCCTTGCTGGTGTCATAGGATTGTAAGGTTTCCATCAATGACAAAACCTTCAATCACCTACAATGTCTCATTGGAGTGTGCATTTGCCAACAATCTCCCCCTTTGGCATTGATGGCAACACTCATGAGAAAATTCAAAAAGTGTATCCAAAATTGAAGTCCAAAAATATTACCAAAAATGTGTGCTCCCCCTGAGCAGATGATCCCTAGATTTTTCTCATACCACTACTACTTCCCCTTTGGCATCAATGACAAAGGTTGTCAAAGTGTCAATAGAGTGTAGTTTTCTGTTTTACCCTTGTAACCGGTTGGTTACAATTTGAAAGAGATCCACCAAAAATAGATTTAGGCTTACAAGGAACTTTTTGCTATCTTTTATTAAAGCCTTTGTCCTCTGAATTGTACCGGTGAGGTCTTGCATTTGCTCTACCGGTGTTTTTTGTCCTTGAACCAAAGCATCTGATATTTCTTTCCTTAAACATGTGAGGTAGTCCAACTTTGGACTTAATCTCCATTTCAGATCTTGTGCCTTATTTTTTATCCTTTCCTTTTCTCTCTCCAGATTTACTAGTTCTTTCTCAAAACCTGTTATCTTTTGTTCAAAAACTGATAATGAATCAGATGAATTAATAAAATTGTCTGCTAGTTGATTTATTTCCTCCTGTATCTTGCTCATTTTCCTGTCTATGTCAACTGTCAAAAAGTTTGTCTTACAAGTGTCTTTGTACAAAGTTTTGAATTCCTTTAATGTGCTACACAGTTCCAGTAGAAGTGTGTCAGACTGCCTTGTACACTTCTTTATTTCTTCCTCAAAGAATTTTTGTTTTTCCTTCTCTAATCTTTCCTTGAATGCTTCCTCTTTTATTTGATTAACTGTCATAGTGTTTTTAGTAATATACTTGGACAAGGTGTCGAGTTGACTCAAAGAATCCTTATTATCTACATTACAGTTTGGAGCTATCATTTTCAAAATTGGGATTGTATCATCTATAGCCTTGTATGCTAGGGAGCTACAATTTGTTATTTTCTTTATGGAGTCCAAAAGAACTTCTGTTACATTAGTAGTTTTGAATCCTACAGTTGAAGAACCAGCACTCTGTATCTCACTGGTGGGAGCAATTTCCTCTCTTGTGGTGACCTCTGGTAGGTCAGTTTGTGTTTCTATTTCCTTAAGCAAAGGTTTTGTTGCTCTCCTGTTGCTGGTGGCACTGTTTCCACATGAACCTGTTGTTGTTCTGGAGCCTATTGCTTTGCTTGTTGCTCTGTTTGTTGATCTATTTGTGTTTCCGTTTGAGTCTCTGCCTGTTTCCCTGTCTTATCATCTGCCTCTTTTCCTTTGGTGTTATCAGTGTTATAAGTTACCAGTGGCTCGCTAGCCATATCTGTCTTACCAGTTGTGTCCTTGTCTACCATAATGTTGACTTTCTGAGTATCAACATCAACTATTTATAGTACCTCAAAATTAGGATTTGTATCCTCTTGTGATACATCCATACTCTCATTGGCCAGTTGATTTTTAGTTGTAACTATCGGTGGAGTATCCAGAGGTGGTGGGGATAAATTATCTCTTATCTTTAAGCTTGGAGGTCCACCAACCTTGCCTTTCCCTTTATCTTTGTCCTTTTGATAAACTTTGATTGGCTTGGGGTTTCTATACTCTTCATGTTTTTCCTTCTCAACAAGGAATATATCCCATGCATTTTTAGTTTCCTCTGCAACCTCATTTACTGTACTAGCCATAAGTGCTATATGTCGGTGTACAGTTGAGAATACTGACCGGTAAGCCTCTGCAATCAGATCATCTATTTCCTTTGGTGAGTTAACAGGGTAAACAACAAGTAGTTTCTCAATTTTTATTTTCTTGTCAAGCTCTACAACAGCTTTTGTTCTAGCTTCAAGTCTCTTAAATAGTTCTGCCGGTAATTCATCCACAACTTGCATCAAAAATTTCTTATAGATGTCCAAGTGTAGAATTACACTATTTTCAACTTTCTCTTTATCATCAACTGATAATGTATCATACAATTTTTCAATGTTTTAAAGCTTTCCTTCCTCTATTATTTCATCCAGTAGTTTGTCAATTGGAGCAATATTTTGTTGAGTCCTTTTCTTTGGTGTTACCTTTTCTTCTTTGGAGTTATTTTCTTAGCCGGGACCCTTACTGCTTGTTGTTTTTGTCTGGTTCTTCTAGGAAAAGGTGTAGATACTAGTGAAGGTTCTCTTTTCCTTACAACTCTTTTAAATGTTGTAGGCATATCACTCTCTGAAGAAGTAGCTATCGGTGAAAGGTAATTTCAGGCTGTAGTGCTTCCAACTCATCTTCAGTGATATCAATTTTCTTGAGTACATCTTCCTTGATAGCCTTAGCCTATCTTGAACCTCTCCTCATAGTTTCTTCTACTTTCTTCACTCTTTTCTTGGATTGAATTTGGTTTTCAATGGTTTCCGCACTGCCAAATACTTCTTCCTCAGGTTCCTTGGGTGCTTCCAGAAGGGCTTTTGCATATGTTTCAATGATGTGGTCATCGGTCTCATAACCCATTTTAGTAACCCAAATTGTTCTTGGGATGACTGCCTCCATCGAAATCTCATCCTTCTTGATAACAAAGCATATTTCATCTTTATACTTATCTACAATTGCTTGTGATAATCTGACTCTAGTGTTCATCTGGACCTTCAATGCTAGAAAATACTCATTGATATTCTTCTCTTTGTTTTCACCCATATTGTTTAATAAGTTAGATAGCTGTTTCCCTACCGATATGTCAAAACCTAGATTTTTGTTGCCAATACCGGGCACTTGTTTTGTAATGTGTAGCATTAAACAGACAAGTAAATTGCCAAATCTAAATGTCCCTTTCTTATCCTTCTTGATCTTTCCCAGATTGTCAATAAGTTCATCCTTTAACCATTCACATACATCAATTTTCACATTATCTTTAACCATATCATGAGCATTTTTTATGCATAAGCTGGAAACTGAGTTTAGTCTATTTGCATGTGTTGTTTTGTAACCTAGAATCATGCTAATGAATCTCACATTTATGTCAGTTACATCATTCACCCTTAAAGACCTTTTGTCAGATGTTGCACCTGTTAGGTTCATTACCAGGTCATTTGAGACCTTCTTTGTCTTGTCTGATCTGTTACCGGTGGAAGGTAACCTTGTTACAACTTTCACAGCTTCCTTGGTAATTTTATGAACCGAATCTAGCCAAAAGAATGCACCATGTACCCTGCTCAATACTATCCTTATAACTTCCTTGGGGAAATCCAGAATACTGAGAATTTCTGTGAATCCTAGGGTTTCAATTATTTTGTGTTCAGGTTTCACATTACCAGAATCATCACAAATGACAGTCTTGTACATGTTTTTAATTTCCTCATCACCTAATTCTTCTATGTGGCAATGAATATACATTCTAGGGTCTTCTGCAAAAACTACTCCTTTGGGGATTTGAGAAAAAGCACCAACATTATCATCCTTCTTTTCTATTTCGGGAACTAACTGAAATACGGGCCTAGGGCACTTGATTACTTCCACTACAATAGGGTTTGCTATGAATTCAAGTACAAAAGAGGATGCCCTGATTATAAATAACTTTTTCTGCTTTTGGAAAGATTGATTGCTGAAATGCTTTGGTTCTTTACTCAAAATGCCTTTGCTCAGAAGTTTTCACACTCTTTGAAGATTTGAATGCTTGGTGAAATAAAAATGGAGCCAACAATACTGTTTTATAATGTTGATCTGCCAACTACCACATTTAATGCTTGCCGATTAAGTAATCACTTAACTTATTTTCCAGTATAGAAGTAATTTCAACTTCTTACCATCAACCGAGGGAATGATAGCATGATTTTCATTTGATTGCCAAACCCTCAAAAATAATTTTCTTCAGTAAGATGAACAGTCTCCTGCCGGTGGATTACTACTTTGTTCTGCCGGTGGAGTGTTGCTTGGTTCTACCGGTGGAGGAGTATTCCCAACACCATTTACGTCTGACTTTCTAATCCATTGTTCTGAGAACTCTTGTCTTACTTCTTCAACCTTTTCTTTACCTTTCAAACTAGAACCTTTGTTGTCTATTGGTGATGCCTTACTTCTACAGAATTTTGCAATATGTCCAATCTTGTTAAAAGCATAACAAGTCACATTATTTTTCTGAATAGCCTTTCCATAACCTATGCTGGTTTGTGTTTTGCATTGATTAGATAAGTGTCCAAATCTTCCACAAACATAACATCTTACATTCATTCTGCAATTTTCAAAATTATGACCAACTTTGTTGCATTTGGAACATTGACCGGTGGGGGTATTGGTATCCTAATAATTTCTAGATCTACATTGATTTTCTCTATGACCATACTTGTTACAGTTAAAGCATTTTCCATTGAATTTATAAGCATTAGGTTGTCTTACCGGTTTGCTATGTGTTATGATCTAATACTAAATGTTAAGTACAGATGCCAAGCTAACAAGATGAGGGGGGGGGGTGTGAATCATACAAACTTAATCTTCACTGAAATCAACAGATTCAACCTCGGTAGCCTTAACAGATATATGTAACCAAAATTGTAAAACATGCAAACTCATAAACAGATAACATCACAACACATTTAACACTAGATTTAACATGGAAACCCAAATAGGGAAAAACCACTGTGGGATTTTGGACCCACTAAGAAATATACTCTTCTAGAGTATGCTCGGTTAAAAGCAAATCCTGTTAAAGATTACAAACACATTGCTAGATGTGACCCGGTTAAGGGATTTCCCTCAGATCTGTTAGGATCTTCACTTTGTTAAAAGTGACCTTGTCAAAGGATTTCAAACACTCAACTAGAATGTTACCTTGCTAGAGGTTTTACAAATAAGACTGTTAAGTCCACTCGGTTAAGAGATTTTCTATCACTTTACAAAATAACAGTAATAAGAATATATCTGCAACTTTACATCTAAAAATGCTAAAGCAGATTCTTATTTACTCAATACTTCCTAGTCATAGGACTTATCTTGTCCCTCTGCTGGGCTCTATACTCTATTAATCAAACAGGTCTTCAAGCTTTTGTGTTCGGTAATTACTATGTAGCATCTCTGTGCTTACGCTTGCCTGCATACATTGTTTATCAACAATTCATTATTTATAAACAATTTGCTAACCGCTGAATCTCCTTGATCACATTTCCCATGATCAATCATAGCCATCAGATCTTTAATCTTGACCAGGTTTAGTGTATCCTTCGATCTGAAAATGTTTTACCTCACCTTGGAACTTGCATACATTTCTTGGAACTTGTGCTAGGGTATTGCAGTTCAATCTGAGCTGTAGATCTTCCTGCCGATCTTCCATTGCCATAGATTCTTAACAAACTTCATGCACGACATACCAATCATTTAATCAACTCCAGCTCATCAGCTTCCTTCATTAAATAATGCTTTTATTCATCCAATGCATTCTGTTACTGTTCGGTTGTAACTTGGTAAATACTAAACTTCACTTAGTAGATATTCCGCCTTCATTAATCGATAGCGATAACCTTAGGGTTTACCGACTAGGTTCTTTGCTCGGTGACATAGTATATTATTAACCTTACAATCAACAACATATGTAGGATATCAAAACAATCTAAACATCATGATCTCACAATTGTCTAACTCGGTAATAGTTGCTCATTGAATAACTTATTCCTCCCCTTATTCATCACATTCTTCTGTGTCTTTTACGGACAACTTTATACTCATCAAATCATACTTTTTAAGATATGGCAACATCATACTGAATCAGAAAAACAATTTCTTGACATCAATGACAAAATAATTTTATTAAGACAGTAAACATCCTTAATCAGTTATATCCATAATCATCAACAACCTTCTCAATATCCTCTTAAAAATGCCAACAATCTCCCATTGTTCTTTTGTAATGCCAACACTATGATCCTGTGTGTTTGCAGTACCAAAGCTTTCTCCAACTTCAAGGCCATTAGTGTCACCATTTGGTTTTTGATTCTTCAGCAAGTTACCAAGTTCTTCTAAGCTTTTCTTGAATTTATCTTTGTGCTGATTTGCAGTATCCAATTCACTTTCCAAGAATTCTTTCTGTCTCATGAGTTCATTTGAATCATTCTGTGTATGCATCAGATCTGTCTTCAACAAATCATTTTCATAACTGAGTCTTGTGTTTTAATTTGCAACATCACTTAGTCTTCTAGTCAAATCTTCTTCATTCTTCTTTCTATCTTCAATTTCCTTACAAAATCTCATAGTCATATCCTGCATCTCATTCTTTGTTGTCATGTTTTCTTGTTTTAACTTGTTTATCATATCATTAAGAGTTTCCTTTTCATCATTCTCAAATTGCATCTTTTCACAAAGTTCTCTTCTCTTGTTTCTTGCAATAGTAAGATTTTCTTGAAGTGCTTGAAATATATCTTGAGCTGCCTTTAGATCATCTTCAAGTTTGATATTTTTCAACTTCTCTCCATGATTGTTTGAGAGAGCTGCTTCAAGTTGCTTCATCAAGTTTTCCATCTCTACTGGTGTCAAGATCTTCCTCAAGCTATTAGGCTTTTGAAAATAGAGGACCAGGCTTTGATACTAATTGTTAGGATTCCCACAGATACTGAGAGGGGGGGGGGGGGGAGAATCAGTATCTAACCGGTGAATAGATTTTGTTAACTTATAAACATGTAGAACATATTAATATTGCATATTGGTAAACAAAAAGTAATGCAATAAACAGAGATAAAAGCAACCACATGAAAATCACACCATAACATAATATTTTAATGAAGAAACCTAGTGTGGGAAAAACCTTGGTGGGATTTGTGACCCACAATATTCACTTACTGGCCAATAAGAGAATATTACTGCTACAATAGGGGCCTGCACATGCAGGAAGGCCAAGTGCCTAGAGCTCACTGCTCAATTACAAAATGGGAAGTCTCACTGACTTACAAAATGGATCATATAAATCCAGTGTCTTGTACTGCTTCAGAATAGCATCTATAATGCCAGATCTAGTACCGGTTTCTACTCTGCTTCTTACATAAACCCTTAACCTATAATTCACATAATAGGTCTGCATTATTTCACCTAATTACATTTCTCCATGCATTACCTAATTGTTCTACAATGATCTCTTATATATATGAGTCATTTTACAACTTTCCAAGTCGGCTTACAATGATTTTACAATAATAAACAAAATAAATTACAAACAAAATTCCTGTCGGCCTCTGTGCTGGTATGCTTCCTTTCACTACCGATGGTCTGAGTGCTGGTGTAGAGTTTGATCTTGCTAGTGCCGGTGGAATGCCTTGCCGGTGTCATAAGATTGTAAGGTTGCCATCAATGACAAAACCTTCAATCACCTACAATGTCTCACTGGAGTGTGCATTTGCCAACAATCTCCCCCTTTGGCATTGATGGCAACACTCATGAGAAAATTCAAAAAGTGTATCCAAAATTGAAGTCCAAAAATATTACCAAAAATGTGTGCTCCCCTTGAGCAGATGATCCCTGGGTTTTTCTCATACCACTACTACTCCCCCTTTGGCATCAATGACAAAGGTTGTCAAAGTGTCAATAGAGTGTAGTTTTCTACTTTACCCTTGTAACCGGTTGGTTACAATCTGAAAGAGATCTGCCAAAACTAGATTTAGGCTTACAAGGAACTTTTTACTATCTTTTATTGTAGCCTCTGTCCTCTGAACTGTACCAGTGAGGTGTTGCATTTGCTCTGCCGGTGTTTTCTATCCTTGAACCAAAGCATCTGATATTTCTTTCCTTAAACATGCGAGGTAGTCCAACTTTGGACTTAATCTCCATTTCAGATCTTGTGCCTTATTTTTTATCCTTTCCTTTTCTCTCTCCAGCTTTACTAGTTCTTTCTCAAAACCTGTTATCTTTTGTTCAAAAACTGATAATGAATCAGATGAATTAATAAAACTGTCTGCTAGTTGATTTATTTCCTCCTGTATCTTGCTCATTTTCTTGTCTATGTCAACTGTCAAAAAGTTTGTCTTACAAGTGTCTCTATACAAAGTTTTGAATTCCTTTAATGTGCTACACAGTTCCAGTAGAAGTGTGTCAAACTGCCTTGTACACTTCTTTATTTCTTCCTCAAAGAATTTTTGTTTTTCCTTCTCTAATCTCTCCTTGAATGCTTCCTCTTTTATTTGATCAACTGTCACAGTGTTTTTAGTAATATACTTGGACAAGGTGTCGAGTTGACTCAAAGAATCCTTATTATCTACATTGCATTTTGGAGCTATCATTTTCAAAATTGGGATTCTATCATCTATAGCCTTGTATGCTAGGGAGGTACAATTTGTTATTTTCTTTATGGAGTCCAAAAGAACTTTTGTTACATTAGTAGTTTTGAATCAAGAGGACATGTGATTTCATCAAACACAAAATTACACACAACGATCTGAAGATAAAAACATGAAATCTTGTATATTAACTTTTGGAATAAGAATGTACACAAAATTTTCACTTACAAATACTCTAATACATCCATTTTGTACAGAATAAACCTCTTATTCCTACTAGACGTTTCTAAAACATAATACTTGCCATCATTCTAGCGGTAGAATTATCTATCACCCCCTCATGATACAAAAGTGACTCACTAAATATATGTGAGCCAAAAGATTCGAATGAAATGACACACCCTTTCATCTTGCTAAACTAAACTTAACTAAAACCTAACACCTAACTGCTTAACTGCTAGACACAAAATATAATAAAAAATCAGTTTTGGCCATCCAATATTGTGTCACACTTTTGTATGTGCTCCAAATACTTGCTGTCCTTATGACTGCTAGTGTTGAACACAGTATCTCTAACAATGATCTCCATGGTAACCAATCTCTCCATCTGCTCACCTGTATCCTTCATATCCAAAACATCTACCCGGGCAACATCAAGGGATGTGTTAAGTACATTATGACATTCTGCAATCCAAATCTCTGTCTTTTAACTGCTCTGCATCATCCACAATATCTAGTAAACCATACCTAACAATATCTTTTGCACTTTGTAAATTCTTATTTAATGTCCACACCAAACTCTTTATGTTTATTAAACCTTCTTTGGATCTTCTCAACCACTTTCTCATCGACACTCTTATCTTTCAATGCCTTCAGCCTGTTCAAATTTCTTTTATGAGAAGCCATATTATCCAAGGTCTTCTGACAATTTGTCCAAAATTCTCTGAGAACTTCCAATAAATGTTCAAACCTATTTGTTAACAAAACACAAGCAACATCTATCTTGGCAGTCCTGATTTGCCTCTTTAACTTAATGTTTTCCTTCATCTGGTCTTCATATTTCTTCTTCCATTGAACACCAGTATCAGCTATCTGTGGTACTTCATGACCATGACTTGTCAACAGGTCTTCAAATAAATTATTATATTTTTGACACTCTTTTACCACCCACTGCATTTGGGCCTTATTAAATTTTGCAATGTCAATCCCCAAATCTGATGTGACAATTGGATTAACCTCTCCCACTTTCAGCTTCATCATGTGCCCAAATGCCTTATCTACATCTATGATCTTGGGTCTCTTATTTGGAGGGTATAGGGCCCAAAGCAACATTTCCTCTTCATCTGGATCATACCTTGATCCAATAAAGATATCATCAACACCCTGTATGTGCAATTTTACATCCTTTCTATCAGAATGCAACAAGATATCAAAGATAAAAGAGGCACTTAAGTCCCATCCTGGGAACAAAATGATGCCTGCCTCACTGAGAAGTTGTCTCCCTCTCTGTGGTGTCATTGTGACCACTTCTGCATCAATATCTTCTTTTAATTTTTTAAGCATCTCTGCTTCATTTTCTGGAGTAACATTTGGGATGTTCTCCCTCAACTTTTTCCCTTTATAATGGTACAAAAATGACTTGAACTCCTTTGACTGTACAAAAACCTCATCTGCAACAAAAGTTGCATGCTCTTCCAGTCTTACATCTACATTGGCATTTATTCTCACCATGATTTGCTCCTGGATCTCTGCCACTTCTTCTAATTCAGGTACATGGAGGGTTGATACAACTACATTCTCATCAGACCCGCTCTCAGAATCTCCTTCTTCTCTTAGTTCCTGAAGCCTCTGCTTTTGCTCTTCTAATTTTTGGTTTAATTCCTCTAAAAGTGTAGCAGCCTCATCTCGTTCCCTATTTCTAAATAAATCTTTAGCCTCCATGGGTATATGCAGATAATCTCCTAGATTCTGGCTCTTCCTGTAGTGGTGGATATACCCCTTTGAATCATAGTTTTTCTGAGCCTGGTGTCCAAACAAATTGTACTCCTCCACCAGCTTCTTTTCTATCATCTCATAAGCCTTGGTAGATATAATGGTGAAGTCTCCAAAATGCAAAGTGCCAAGCATAAATTTCTTCTTGTGTGCACCACGAAAATGTTTTGCATCTGACATACTAAGTTGCCTAACAATCTCTAAATAGGCAATCTTGTCAGAAACTAATATAGGCAACATATACGAAACACCCTCAAAACCATAAACCCCAAAAAAGGTGAAATTATGACATACAAACCAGTCACCCCAATTGTGGCTGACCCTAGTGTCTCCAAAAGAATGAATTCTCAAGAATCTCTTAATCTCAGGTGAGATAGACCCACCACATTCCACTCCAAACAACCTGTTCAAAGGCTTAACAAAATATTCCTCAAACAACACTTAATGTGATTTGACAAACCTCGAGCCCCATAGGGATACCCATAATTGAACTAGTTGGTCTTGTCCATCTCTGTTCATGGGAGTCACCCTTAATTCCTCTGGCCACAAGCCCTTTATTTGTCCATGAAGCAAAACCATATGAATTAGCAATGAGTAAAATTTAAAAGTAGGGTTAGGTTCCGTCTGCAAACTCAAGAACCCTTCATGCAACTTCTCTGTCAAGTAAGTTGCATAATCAAATGACCTTGGCTCATGCATTTGAATATCTACAGCCAACACCAGTGGGCCTATCCTTGTGACAACAGGTACTTCTTCCCTATAGACCTGGTCGCATTCCCAGTACGTGTATTGCAAATATTGTCTGAACAGAGTAATTTCGAAAGGAGGACCATCTTGCTCTATGAGTCATCCTTTCTCCTTCTTATGAATTTCTAACCTCCACACTATGTGAGTGGTGTCCATTTGGGTATACTCTTCTTCTAGGTCTGTAAAAGATAGGGGCATGTAAGGCTCATAGGACACATCAAAAACCTCATGAATAGTCCCGATAGATATCTGAATGAATGGATCCCCATTGGACAATTGAATGCACCATTTTTATTTATTGTACCTTCTGGTAAGCAATTCCAATAATCTGATATTCAGAAAAACATTTGAGACCACCACTTTGCCCAAATTTGTCGTCCAAGGGTTCGACAGTGGAATCTCCTTGTTCCGCCTCAGGTAATGATATAGAAACAATTCGTGGCCTCTTATGGTTGTCTAGATATCTCCAACCTCTTTGTACTTGTCTTCCAGTTGATCCTTGGATGGAAAATAGGCTTTAGACCTCCTTGACTTAGCACTAGATGACTCCATTTGGTCAATCATGTCCTGGTTCAGTCTTCACTTTTGCACACCCTCTACAGACTTCATCTTTTTTGATTTAGCAGATTGTGTGTCTGAAACCTCTATGACCTTTCTTTTCCCTTGTGAACCAAAATCCTCCATGATTAAATGCTTGATCTTTCAAATTACCCGTGCTTCTTGTCTGCAACTTCAATGCTGATGGCTAAAAACATTGTGAATAATTCTGGCACGAAACCCTTTCTTTATGCTGTATATGCCATGACTAGAGTGTAACAATCATAAACTCATCATATTTTCTTCATGTGGATCCAATCTTCCCAATCATGAGCATTAAATAATGGTTGTCGCATCAGATATTCCAATGGCTAATCAACATAACCCTACTCGATAATTCAATTACTTGGTGCCACCCACATTTTGTGTTCCTTCAATTACCTTTTTGTCTTTCTGATCGGCATAGATCACTCCGAACAGTCCATCGGATCTCGCCTCGGTCATTTCTCTTTCTTCCTCATGGCTTGGCTTATCCTGATGGATCCGCCTTCTATCCCTCTGTGGCATTCTACCCATCGGGCATCAACACAACTTTGAAAATGCTTCTCTGATAATGTAAGTTACCTTGATGAGTTTTTTTATTTCATTCCACACCTTACTCTCCTTATCGGGTTGCTTCGATGTATCAGCATGGGTTTTCCCGATGTAATCTCTTCATTGGTGATGAGATTGTCTCCCTCATCGGGTATCGGGATAACTCAAAACACAGCTTCCCAATAATGTATGTTATCCTGATGGCCTAGCTTCCCTTTTTGCTTGGTACCGCTTTATCAAAAAAAGTATCTCCGATAGAGTCGCCTTCTCCACTTAGTCTATCGGGTATCGGGGTAACATAAATTAGGACTTCCCGATGACCTAATGACATCGCTATGAATACATCGCTCCATCTGTTGTCGGCAAGAGTTCCACCGATAAACCCATCAGGTATCGGGATAACATTTTTTCCTTCTTCCCAACAGTGTATGTTACTCCGATGACTCTGACTTCTTATCATATCGTCGCCGTAACTCTCACCAATGGATTACCACTTAGTTGCTTTTCTTCCCGCTGCTCACGCTTTAAGGAGACACCATCGGCATCAGTTACTTCGATCAACACACTTCGTCCTTCTTGGGCGATCTCATCAGGGTGACTTATGTCGATAAGCAAAATTTTGTATTTTGTACAAAAGAAGCCTTTCTCGTTAGATGCAACTTTTAATAACCATACTGAAAGGTTTCTCCCACACCATTGACATCTCTGAACATGTTCACAACCCTTCTCTATGCTGATCTTCCAAAAGTGCTCTTGCAATGAAACTAATTGTGAAGATGAGGATTACCAGAATACCATCACACTCAACATTTCCTTTGAATATGCCCAAGCGATGCCTTTTCATGAAGACACTGCAACATATCACCTCCACATACAATCCAACAATAAATGCTCTTATGATGAAACTATATGCAAAAAGCATCCATATATGGCACAAAAATATTTTGTAAAAATATGTGCTAACAGGAGGACAACCCAAAATCTCAGAAAATTCAACCAAAGAGGAAGCATAGACACAACATGATTCCACACACCCCACCATTAGTGATAAATCTCTCAAGAGTAAGGACACTAAAAGAAAAGATGAGAAACACATTTTTCACTACTTTTATAGAGGACACATCTAGAAGGACCTTAAAAACTTATATATCGCATATTCTCCTAGGTGAGGCATTTACTTTGGGCAATAAACCAAAGGAAAAAATTGCATTTAGGCCAAGAGAAATTGTTCAACACCTGCTTCCACCAAGGCAACCTGCCCTATCCATGCAACTGTCTATCCAACTCTAGGTAACTAGAGGCAATGGAAAATTTTCCTTTTAGATCTAGACCGCAAGCCAAAACATCGCTATCCTTCAGAGAATTATAGGGTCTACTAGCTAAAAGCACAACGAGCTCTTGCCAGATCTCTTCAGTGCCACCATGTGACCATTCCTACAACGCCCACCAAAATACCCTAGAGAAATATAACCAGCTAACATGCAATAGAGATATATTTTTTTAATCATCAACTAATGTAACACATTTACCTAGAATACTCATAAGCATTAAACATCGATCTGCTAGATATGTACATGATCAACTTAAGCATAATCATAAGAGCACAATATGCAAGTAGAAATAAATAAAATGCGTCAATTATCATTCCCTAGGGTATCTCAATGCCATTACTTATAACACCAAGAACATAGCATCATGTTAACTACCACAATCCAATACATTTTAACATTTCCAACAATTAATTCTTACAGTTATATAGGAGATCATCCATTGATTTAACTATCAAGATTACATTCAATGATAATACAATTGATTGTAAACTCCTTAGATTTATTTTAAGAGCACCAATCCAAATGTTCC
Source organism: Cryptomeria japonica (assembly GCF_030272615.1). Classification (NCBI taxonomy): domain Eukaryota; kingdom Viridiplantae; phylum Streptophyta; class Pinopsida; order Cupressales; family Cupressaceae; genus Cryptomeria; species Cryptomeria japonica. Next base: position 225,399,915 of record NC_081409.1, read on the forward strand.
TGATTCACATTCTCTTATTTACTAACATACCATTATTAATCAATTACTAAACATCACCTACAACATATCTAATCCATTTCCTTAAATAAGAATTCACATCAACATAATACTAAATGTGAGACCATATCCAAGAGACAAATGCAATAAAGAAATAACCTCTTTTCCAACTAAGAACATGAGCTCTATTCCATCCAAGAGTTATCAAAGACATCTTTAATTCAGCCATGATACCAATTCCTTACTTCCACAAATGTTCAATATCCAAGATATGACGTAGATTCTACAAGAATTAATACAACATATTATATTACAAGAATCATGATCACATCCTATTACATTATTTTAATTACATATAGATACAAGATCCTCTTACATCAAGATACATGATTTTCTATCTACGAATACAACTATCTCATAAATGAAAGTGGGATTGTGATGAATGTGATGATCTAACTCTTTCTATAGCTCCAATTTTTGACTAAAATGATATGAATCAGTTGTTGTGTATGAATGATTCTCAAGACCACAAGTCCATCAATAAAGTACTCTTCAAATATTTAGCTTGGTGTACAATAGTTTTGAGTAAGGTATAGCGAGTGTTGTGATTGACATCCACAAGCTATCTAACTATGAGAGAATGCACTCATGAGTTAGTTTTACTTACCATAGATTACTAGTATGACCTCTTAGGATGATTGATCCTAGATGTTAGAGATATACTAATAGTTTTTTTTTTGATAATATGTACAACACTGGTAGAAATATGACAAATAAATGACTACGTGACCAAAGATTTTAGTCATGACATTTAAAAATGACTAAATTTTAGTCATTTTTTACAACAAAGCTATAAATGACTAAATAAATGACTAATTTGGTCATCGGGTGAGATCAAACAAATAAAAATGACTAAATAAATGACTAATTTGATAGATGATAGAGAAATGACTAAATAAATGACTAGATAATTGGCTGGCTCTTCTCTTAAAGAAACTAGGTACTTGTGGAAATGATTTAAAAAATTGATCCTAATATTTTTGTTTGTAAATTATTTATTATTTATAAATAATAAATTATTTTATTAGTAGATGTATTATATTATATTTTTTTATTTCTATTAAAAATATAATGAGAATAAAAGTATAAAAATTTCACTTGGATTTAAAACAATTTTTGAAGACAAAATAAATATTTTACCTTAAATATTTAAATTATTCTTTGTATTATCTTAAATTAAAAATTAAAAATATTCTAATTGTATATATATATGTATATATATTCTAATATATATATATATGCATATATACATCTTACTGTTTATCAAAATTGCATTATATTTTTTATTGCAGATTACCCCTTTTTTATTGTCAGCCTTTTTTCATCTATCTAGATTAAAAATTGCATATATAGATTTCAAGGTCATAATTGAAATTTAAAAAAGTTTTAAATTTTTTAAAGAATAAATAAAAAAATTACCTCCAAAGCCTAAGACCTCCAAAGGCTAATTTGTTTCCAAAAAAAAAATGACTCCCACCAAGGAAAAAAATAGTGCGAAATCAGAATTTCGATCGACAACCAGAGTAAGAGGAGCTATGGAAACCATACCAATGGATGGAATGTTATAATCAAAACTTTGCTGTGGAAAAAATAGGAAAATAGAAAGTGGTCTTTATCTACACTTTGCAGACTGCACATGGTAGAAGAAGACCAAAGGAAGACATTGACAAACACATGTACCGTACATTTCTGTGTTTTTGAATTATAAAACTTCGAATAAATTTTTTGTATCTTTTGCTTGTATGCAATATGAAATTTTTGTATCAGATAAACTACCCACCTAGAGAGGAGATTGATCATTGGCATGCCCTCCTATATCAGTTGGGTTCCCTCAAATTCAATCTATGTAGCAGGGAGTCAAGGTCTTGGGAGAGAGGAATCAAGGACGGATCTTTGAATCCATCCACCCCTATCCATAGTCGATAGTAGGGCAACAACGAACCCCCAAAACAATACCACCATAAAAATAATAGTAATTTATCATTTATGTTTTCTCTTTATCTAACCATGACATGAAATAGCTATATGGTCATGAATTCTCTTGTTATTGACAGGAAGAACCATTATATCTACAGTTTATGAAGGCTCTATTTCTATGTGTTAGACTATCCTTTGGGCCACTCTCTTGGTATGTATGACTCTTTATGTAAATATCAAACTCTTACTTAATTCTAGAAACTTTAGTGTGCTGCTCTCTTTGGGTTTGACAGTGCTGCTCTTTAAGGTTGAGAATCCCTTTTGACTTTGCACTGTTATTTTGTGCCTTGATTGCAAATAGTTTTCCTTTGCTATTATCATTTTGGCTTCACGAATGTAAGATTAGAGATTAATAAGAGTCTTTTGTCCTAATGACTTGCAATCCTTTTTCTTATGGAATTGTTGCTCAATCTTGCTCTAGTCTACCCTTTAAACAAATAGACCTTACTAAAACAGTCATATAAAAAATCAATAGATAGTCTCTATTTTTTACAACTGTTCAATAACATTGATTGACTACTTTTATCTTGTAAACCTTTTAGACTTGTAAATCAATATAGCCTTACTACCATGATTATATTGCTTGTCCCTCTTGAGCAATCAGTTTGACTTCCTTTGTATGCATTGCAATAGATATCTCTTTTATGCCTTTATCTATTTTGCTCTTTAGTTGTGATGTCCATTGGAGATGCTTTAGGTCTGGACCTTCATTACTCGATCATTGACTCTGCTCTTCAATATTTTGAATGTCTTTGATCATACCTAAGTGTGTGCTGCTCTATGACCTCTATTCTATAAAGATAATGATCTCCTTCTTCTTGCTAACTGAGTGTTCTTCTCTTTGATATCTTGACTATTGCTGCTCTTTTTCATGGGGCTGCATCCTTCTTTTAAATCATTAAATAAATCTCCCTTATGACCATTCTATGGCTTCTCTTACTATCTTAATGGTTGTAACTCTGTCCTAATACTATCCTAACCTTGTCTACACCTTGAGTAGACTTGATCATGACCTCATATATCTCTTTTGTCACCACTAGGTCTGTCTTGGAAGGACCATAATGATAGTCATAATAGGATTGCATGTGACCCTTGTACATTTTAATGGTCTTTGGAAGCTCGTTGATGGTGGCTTTGTGTTTCTTGGAATCTCTATTTCTCCTTTGGGTAGATGATTGTTATGACCGTATTTGCCTTGCCCTTTTGACCTTTAACTGCTCTGTGTCTCAAGACTTTTTTATGACTACCATTCATCTTGGTCTATTCATATCATGCTTTGACAAAGACTATCATTAAAGTCATTGTGATCTTTGAGCCTTAAGCTCTATCACATTGATGTTTGGCTGTCATTTTGAATTTATGTTTACCAACAAGATCTTGGATCAATCTTCTCATATCTTTTCCTTGACTTTCAACAATAAGGATTATCATTTAATGCCCCTAGACGGTACCTATTGATGACTGTCAAAACTGATTTTGATTGCTTCTTTGTGCTTAGACTGTGTTTCTCTACAACATTATTTTTGAGAGAGGAAACTCTTCAAACCTTCATAACTGTTCTTTAGCTTTTCTCTCTATTTTGTATAGCTACTTTGTAGTTGTGATCATTGATCATGTTGCCACCCCATATAATAATTAATTGATTGCCTTGATTCGTATGTGAAGCATGACTGGGTTTTTTGTATGTTGCCATGTGACTATGATATGTCTCCTTTATACTTTGTAGCTTTCTATCATGTCTATCATAGCAAGTCTATTTATGATCTCTGTCACTAATTTTGTGTCATTTAAGACTTAAGCTCTCCATATTTTGAAATTGTAATATTTGTAGCTATGGCTACTTTATGGAATCTCTGTATTTTTTTTACAAGTTTAGATAATTTAATCAAGTTTGACAAAAATTGTGTCAAGAATGAAAGTATTAGTTAAGGGATGGAATTCTTTTAACGTGCATATAATAGTCATAAAGAATCTTCCCATTCCCCAAAATGTACAATCTATCGATAAGTGCTCTCCTGAGTGTCAAACAAAAATCATTATATCTATTCAATATCGAAGTATACTTTCCAATCTCTACCACTTCTTTCACCTGACAACTGTAGTAGTAGTTTCCAAGTGCAATTACCTTCTCATCTCCAATGCAGATGTGTAGTTTTCAAATTTCACCACATTTGCTTTTATAATTTGGCTAATATTTTTTGGTAGAAGATTTGGATACTGAAAACCTTTTGGGAAAGAAAGACAATTATGAATAAAGAGCCCATAAAAACTACCCATCTATGAAAAATGTCATGTAGACACCCAAGGGTTGCGATTTAACAAGAGTAATCACATGAAACAAAAGCACACAAATATTGTGAATGGATCAAATCACGTACCAGCCCAAGAAGGAGGAAACGTTGAAGTTATTTCCTCATTTTTGTCAAACATTCTACAAGCAGGAACCCCAGTTTCACATGAAGGAACTGCCATTCTTGCAGTAATGACACAATGATTTGAATCTTGTCTAGCTATGGGATTATACCTTCCCTGCACCATATCTTCAGCTACAATTTCTAAGAACAATGGAAAGACTTGAAAACATCATCTTGTTTATATTTTTTGATAAGCCTTTCCCGAAGCTTAGGATTAGAACCAATCATAAGAAGCTCCTTCTTTACATCAATAAATGCGTCATTCATTTTTATATCTTCCGTGTCCTTGGCGTGATAAGTCCATAGCTTACATAAAGCATCATTATAACCATCCAAGTTGATTTTGCAAGCCCCCTCAAAATTTTTATAGTACACTCCACAACTACTTTGCAACACAATTCCTGCATAAATTTTTCACTGTTAGAATATCTGCATATTTGCCTGTTAAGATCCTTGAGCGACTGTAGAGTTTCTACGATTTTCTCAGAAATGATGCCCTTCGAAAAGTCTGAGGAAATACTCTTCAGCAACATCATTTTATTGAGCTTAAAATTTTCATTTGAAACAAGAAGAGCTCTGATGAGTCCAGAAATAATCCAATCCTCATTGCAGTGCCTGATAACATACTCTAAAATCCACTTTGCAATTTTCTTGTCGCTTCTAATTTCAGAAGGAGCGACCATCAAACATTTGGAAGCGCCCTGTAAATTGCATAGCTTTTGTCTGCTTTCCATTAGTCATCCACAAAATCCAGATATGGAGTTATAACATGACCTCCATGATGTTCCATTATCTGTGCCTGCATAATTGACTCATTGTGAACATATGAGGAAATACTCTTTATCAACATCATTTTCTTGAGCTTAAAATTTTCATTTGAAACATGAAGAGCTTTGATGAGTCCAAAAATAATCCAATCCTCATTGCAGTGCCTGATAATGTACTCTAAAATCCACTCTGCACTTTTCTTGTCGCTTCCAATTTTAGAAGGAGCGGCCTTGAAACATTTGGAAGCACCCTATAAAGTGCATAACTTTTGTCTTATTTCCATTATTCATCCACAAAAAGCCAGATATGGAGTTATAACATGACCAAACTCCATGATGTCCCATTATCTATGCCTGCACAATTGACTTATTGTGAACATATGAGGAAATAATCTTCAACAACATCATTTTCTTGAGCTTAAAATTTTCATTTGAAACAGGAAGAGCTCTGATGAGTCCAGAAATAATCCAATCCTCATTGTAGTGCCTGATAATGTACTCTAAAATCCACTCTGCACTTTTCTTGTTGCTTTCGATTTCAGAAGGAGCGGCCATCAAACATTTGAAAGCGCCTTGTAAAGTGCATAGCTTTCGTTTGCTTTCCATTAGTCATCCACAAAAGCTAGATATGGAGTTATAACATGACCAAACTCCATGATGTCCCATTATCTATGGCTGCCTAATTGACTCATTGTGAACATATGAGGAAATACTCTTCAGAAGCATCATTTTCTTGAGCTTAAAATTTTCATTTGAAACAGGAAGAGCTCTGATGAGTCCAGAAATAATCCAATCCTCATTGCAGTGCTTGATAACATACTCTAAAATCCACTCTATACTTTTCTGGTCGCTTCCGATTTCAAAAGGAGTGGCCACTAAACATTTGGAAGTGCCTTGTAAAGTGCATAGCTTTTGTCTGCTTTCCATTAGTCATCCACAAAATAACTAGCACTTGCACCAAATAAAGTGCAATGGTTACGTCGACAGTAAGATATATAAAATATGATTTCAATCTTGTGTAAATTTATGTATTAAACAAAACTGTCATGATTATGTTGTATTTGAATTTCTTTGCATCAGAGTATAAATCATTAATGTGTCATCATTGAATATCACTAGTTACTTGAATGTATCATCTTTGAATTATTTTTTACATTTGTTATTCTCATGGACAGGTATTGAAGCACTTGCATGGGCAATAAAATTGTTTGGATAGGACCTGGATACTTTTGAAAAGGCGGGCAAGGAAATCCGAGTTTGCTGCAACGGATTTGAAGTCAGCGAGGCCGTCTGCAGCAAATTCAGAGGTAATTTGAAACCCTCATTGCTGAAAGTAAGCTGATAGGAAACACACACATATTCCATTCTTCATAGGTAAACTTCAAATGAATGTAAGATAGATCTCAAACTAATGACTTATTGTATCCTCTTCTTTCTATTATGATCTCTATTAAAAGTGACTACTTTCAACAATGTTTTGGCATCTCCATTTTCAAATTTATTTATTTTTCTTGGAATTAGAAACTAAATTAATAATAAAATGCAGAATATTACATATGGATCAGTGTCAAAGGTTGACTATAGAGAAATATCATGCACATGATGAAAGAGTAGCTAATGAGAGGAGCTTGGACAAATATCCATGTCCATGTAACGATTGTCTTGGTGGAAAGGTGAAAAAAAGAAATGTGATTTATCAAAATATGATAAGTTGTGGGCTAGTGAATGATGATGAACAACAAATACCCTAACTGGTACTGAGAGGGGCAGGGTGAATCAGTACAGACAAAAACTTCTCAACAACTTATCAAGTTAAAACAATGATAATCGGTTGTCTTCATCACTGAACTTAACCATGGCAATACAGATTAAACACAGTAAGACTTCAAACATCTAAACCAGTAAAACCGAATACTTCAAATATCATTCAACACTTGATAACTACTTCACCAAAGTACATATGCATGTGTTGTATCAATAATACCATAACCATTAGCTCTGCATGCATAATCACCTAAACAAAGAATACTCAATCATCACATGAAAAATGCACAACTCATGACACACAAATTTTTCACGTGGAAACCCAAAATGGAAAAACCACGGTGGGGATGAATACCCACAAGCTTTATTTTGAACTATTTTGAATCTCGCTCTGTTAGGAGCCTAGTCTGGTTAAAGACTTTACAATAAGGTTCTGCTAGGAACCGATCCTGTTAAAGATCACCTGGTTAAGGGATGGCTATATACCATGTTAAAGGTTGAAACCCTGTTAAAGGTTACCTTGCTAGAGGATTTGAAGAACTCGATGAACTCAAGTCACCTGGTTAGAGGATTTACAATAAGTCTGTTAAAGCTACCCGACAAAGGGATTTTCTTACTTTTGGAATAGTTAGAAGACAACAGGTAAAGCTCTGATATGATAACAACACTACATGCTAAGGTAGATCCTTTTCAGTTCCTCTACTCTGCAATCACACTCTGCAGTTTTCCACTCATCTACCTTGCAATCACACTCTGTAGTTTTCCACTCATTGGTCTGGCAAGTATCTCATCACTCGGATACAAACACAACATTTTCCAACACTTACAATACCAAAACTCATTGACCTTATAGACAACAATTAGGTCGGTACCATAAACCCTAAACACTAAACATTTTAGGTTTACAATTACAAGTGGTCCAATCCTGACCATTTAAACACTTTGCATAGAATAAAACAATCTCAAATATATCACTAGTCATTCTACATCATCCATTCTTCACCACACATAGAAATCAGTAACCCATCATGCTTTCTTCTCATACCGCTAAGAAGAATGTTCATTCCTGAGGTAGTCATTTAACACAATCGATCTTCACATGCAAGATCCTCAAGGAAATCTTTCACGTGCACAAAACTGACATGGCATCTTGATCTCATCCTTATTTCTTAGCTAACTCATCACAGAATATCACCGGTTGCTTTGCACAAACTAGATTGCCAAACCGAAAACCCTAGAGCTGAGACTACCAACCGGTAGTCACACTTAGTGAAACCTTGACACCGGTTCAGTACACCTCTTCATACCGGTTCTCCAACTTGAACATCAATAACAACTTCTTCCAATCTTCATACCGGTTCACCTGTACTTATTGACATCAATGACAACATATATTATCATGATATCATCATTCCGGTTCATCATATGCCAACAATCTCCCCCTTTGGCATTGATGGCAATACTCAGTGTAGCATTGCAACCATAACATATATCTTCATCATCAGAAATCTTCTCCCATATCATACATTATCAAATATCTTCTCCCCCTTTGACAACAATGCCAAAGTGGAGGCACAAGCTTCCATTCTCCACTATGCTACTCTCCCTATGGATTAGCATCCTTCAACACATCAACCTTGTAAGATTTGTCACTGTAGTACCTGACTGATGTGGAGCAGAAAACATTAGTTTACTTCATGAAGGGGCAGAACCCCTAATTCACCTCTCAAAAGGTAAATGTAGTCTTCGGTAAGGGCTTAGTGAATATGTCTGCTAGCTGCTCCTTACTGTAAACATGTTGTAATACAACCTCTCTATTTTGAACCTTTTCTCTCAAGAAATGATACTTGAGCTCAATGTACTTAGTTCTAGAATGCAATACCGGATTCTTGGAAATATTGATTGCACTTGTGTTGTCACAAAATATACTCATCGGTTCAGATATAGGTACTTTGAAACCATCCAATACATGTTTCATCCAGATTGCTTGAATGTAGTTCATAAATGCTGCCACATACTCCGCTTTAGCTGTAGACTAAGAAGTACAACTCTGCTTCTTACTCGTCCATGAGACTAGTCTTCCACCAAGAAAGAACGCTCCACTAGTTGTGCTCTTTCGGTCATCTACATTACCTCCCCAATTTGCATCAGTATATACTTTGAGATTAAGATCACCATTGTAGGGATACCACAATCAATAATCAACTGTTCCTTTCAGGTATCTAAGAATTCTCTTGACTGCTACCAAGTGGGATTCTCTTGAATTTTTCTTAAAATGGGCCACAATGCCCATTGCATGAGAAATATCTGGTCTATTGTGTACCGCATAGTGCAGCTTACCAAGCATTGACCAGTACTCCTCATTCAATAACACTAAATCATCTTCCTTAGTCATTTTATAGCTGGTCACCATTGGTGTACCAAGGTTTTCTTTCCTCCATGCCAAATGTCTTCATTACCTCTTTGACATACTTAGACTGGGTAATAAAGATACCCTTTATCATTTGCTGAATCTGTAAACCAATGAAGAACTTTATCTCTCCAATTAGAGACATTTCAAACTCTTTCTTCATTTCATCTGCAAATGCATGGCTCATTTCATCATCTCCTCCAAAGATCATGTCATCTACAAACACTTCATAGATTAGTATCTGATCACCTTCAAATTTTAGGTATATGTTGCTATCCTCACTTGTTCTCTGAAATCCTATTTTCATAAGATGAGAATGTAATCATTCATACCATGCCCTTAGTGCTTGTTTCAATCCATACATGGCCTTGTGTAATCTACACACTATGTTACTATCTTTTGATAAGGCAAACCCATCCGGTTGCTCAATATACACTTCCTCTTCTAGGATTCCATTCAAGAATGCAGACTTCACATCCGTCTGGTATACCTTGAATCCCTTAAATGCTACAAATGCAAGTAGCATTCAAACACCTTCCAGTCTAGCCACTAGGGCAAAGGTTTCTCCATAGTATTCTCCTTCTTCATGAGCATATCCCTTGCATACAAGTCTTGCCTTCTTCCTTACAACTATGCCTTCTTCATTCAGCTTATTCTCGAAGACCCATTTGGTACCTATTACAATCTTGTGTTCTGGTCTAGGTACCAAAGACCATGTTGCATTCTTTTCTATCTGATCTAGCTTTTCTTCCATTGCCTTAATCCAATCTTCACCTATAAGTGCCTCTCTAGTAGTCTTAGGCTCAAATTCAGAAATCATGCAAGAGTTTTCATTCACCTTTCTTCTTGTGAGTATCCCTATATCTTTATCTCCTATGATATGCTTCAGATCATGATGTAATTTCACATATCTAGGAATGACTCTAGCTGGTTCTTCTTTCTCTTCCTCTTCTTCTTCTTCTCCATCTTCTTCTTCACTTACTATGGCTTCTACCGGTACATGAACACTTAGGTCTTTGCTTGTTTCCTTCTTAACCCGTTCCCAAAAGTTTACACCCTATTCATCTTCCACTTGCTCGCTGCAGGTTTCCTCAAGCTTCTCAGGGGATTCATCAACCTTGACATTGATACTCTCAACAATTTTCTGAGTCCTATGGTTGTAGCACTTGAGAGATTTTCTCTTAGTGGAATATCCAAAAAATATTCCTTCATCACATTTAGCATCAAACTTGCTCAGATGCTCACCTCTCTTGATATAACACTTACTACCAAATACTCTAAAATAACTCATAGTGGGAGTCTTCTTGGCCCAATACTCATAAGGGGTTTTATCATTACCTTTCTTGATGAGTACTCGACTCATGGTATAGACTGTAGTGCTCACCGCTTCTCTCCAAAAAGTGTGAGCAACCTTTCCTTGGATCAACATTGTTCTGGCTGCTTCAACTATAGTCCTATTATTCCTTTCTGCTAAGCAATCTTATTGTGGTGTCCTTGGGGAATACAACTGCCTCTTGATACTATTATCTTCATAGTACTTGTTGAATTCATCAGAAGTGAATTCACCTCCTTGATCAGTTCTTAGGCATTTTATCGTTTGACCACTTTCCTTCTCTACTAATGCTCTAAAGGCTTTGAACTTTCCAAACACCTCAAACTTGTCTTTTAAGAATGTGACCCACATCATTCTTGAGCAGTCATCAGTAAGAATCATGAAATACGTATCTCCTTGAATACTTCTAGTTTTCATTGGACCACATATATCAGTATGCACAAGATCAAGTAAGTTCTTTGCTGAAAAAGACTTACCTTTGAAAGTTGAGGAAGACATCTTCCCAAGTTGACATTCTCTGCACAAAGAACTCTCTAGTTTGTTCAGCAAAGGCAATCCTCTTACTGCTTTGATCTTACTAGCTTTTACAATATTATCAAAATTCATATGACAAAGTCTCCTATGCCATATCCAACTGTCATCAAACTTCGCCATTAGACACTGACTAATCTTGGCATTCAACTGAAATAAGTTAGCTCTAGTCTGCTTACCGGTGGCAATAATTTCACAACTCTTTCCAATTATATTGCAAACTCCACCTTTGAACTCCAGAATGAGTCCTTTGTCATTTAGCTGAGCAACACTCAAAAGGTTATGCTCAAGACCTTTTACCTAGTAGACATCATCCACACTGCTCTTTGCATTCAGTGAGATGGATCTTGTACCTTTTACCAAGCATGGTGCATCATTGCCAAAATAGGCAATGCCTCCATCATATTCTTCCAGAGATAAAAAATTTCTTCGGTCACCAGTCATGTGGTGAGAACACCCGCTATCAATGATCCACTCATTAGAGTTGTCAATGCTAGAGACAAGGGATTTCTTGTCAGACACTTCTTCCTTTACAGCTACAAATACTATGTCTTCATTCTCTTCATCCTCAGATTCTTCATCAGTAGCACCTTCATCCACTGCAACAAGACAATTTATTCTACCTCCTCCTTTATACTTTCTAAACCTCTTTGGTTTATCCTTATTGTCATTGTTAGGACAGTTAACAACTATATGTCCTATCTTATTGGAGGAAAAACATTTTAAAGGAAGCTTACCTCTGTATTTTCCGGTGCCTTTTGGAAGTCTCTTAGCAAGAAGAGATTCAAACTCCATCAGAATCTCTTCATCATCCATACCTCTACTTTTCATGTATTCATAACTGGTACTTACTTCTTTTCCTTTTCTGGTTGGTGTAACAGATGCTCTAAAAGCTAACTCAGTCTTATGAACACTGCCATTATAGCTATTCAACTCATATGCTGTCAACTTTGCAATGATAGAGTCTAAAGATACCTTGGTTTTGTCGATAGACCTTAGCTCTTGAATAGCAGCAACTCTGATTGCATAGACCGGTAATAATGATCTCAAAACTTTACTAACAATGGTGGCATTATCAATTGTTCCACTAGTGCTCTTGATTTCTCCAACCACAGTATTGATCCTTATGCCATATTGCTGAATGGTCTCTCCTTCAACCATCCTCATGTCTTCAAATTTTCCTCTAAGGCTCTCTTCCTTAGCTTGTTTGACATGCTCATCACCACCATAAATGGTTTCCAGTGTGTCCCATACATCCTTAGGAGTGTCCTTATCTTGTACATCAATGAACTCAATATCGGTCAGACTGCTAATAAGGGCTTCCATGACTTGCCCGTTTTCTTGAATCTCTCTTTTCTAATCATCGGTTAGAGTGCCAATGGGGATTACATAGACATTCTCAACATAGCTCCAGTGTTGAGCACCCAGAATCTTGATATAAATCTTCATTCTGTCCTTCCATATTTTGAAGCTCCAGTGTTGAGCACCCAAAATCTTGATATAAATCTTCATTCTGTCCTTCCATATTTTGAAGTTATCTCTATTGAACTTAGGACCTTCCCTCTTCATCATTAAAGCAAGATATTTTACCTCAAGCAGCTAAGCTAATATCAGCGAGGACCTGGAGTTGCTCTGATACCAATTGATGAATAATGATAAACAACAAATACCCTAACTGTTACTGAGAGGGGGGGTGGGTGAATCAGTATAGACAAAAACTTCTCAACAACTTATCAAGTTAAAACAATGATAACCGGTTGTCTTCATCACTAAACTTAACCATGGCAATATCGGTTAAACACAGTAAAACTTCAGACATCTAAACCAGTAAAACTAAATACTTCAAATATCAATCAACACTTGATAGCTACTTTGCCAAAATACATATAAATGTGTTGTATCAGTAATACCATAACCATTAGCTCTGCATGCATAATCACCTAAACAAAGAATACTCAATCATCACATGAAAAATGCACAACTCATGACACATAGATTTTTCACGTGGAAACCCAAAAGGGAAAAACCATGGTGGGGATGAATACCACAACCTTGTTTTTGAACTCTTTTGAAGCTCACTCTGTTAGGAGCCTAGTGTGGTTAAAGACTTTACAATAAGGTTCTGCTATGAATCTATGCTATTAAAGATCACTCGGTTAAGGGATGGCTATATACCCTGTTAAAGGTTACCTTGCTAGATGATTTGAAGAACTCAATGAACTCGAGTCACCTGGTTAGAGGATTTACAATAAGCCCATTAAAGCTACCCAATAAAGGGATTTTCTTACTATTGAAATGGTTAGAAGACAATAGGTAAAGCTCCAATCTGATAATAGTACTACATGCTAAGGTAGATCCTTTTCGGTTCCTCTACTCTGCAATCACACTCTGTAGTTTTCCACTCATCTACTCTGCAATCACACTCTGCAGTTTTCCACTCACTGGTTTGCCAAGTATCTCATCACTCAGATACAAACACAACATTTTCCAACACTTACAATACCAAAACTCATTGACCTTATAGACAACAATTAGGTCGGTAGCATAAACCCTAAACCCTAAACAGTTTAGGTTTACAATTACAAGCGGTCCAATCCTGACCATTTAAACACTTTGCATAGAATAAAACAATCTCAAATAGATCACAAGTCATTCTGCATCGTCCATTCTTCACCGCACATAGAAATCAGTAACCCATCACATTTTCTTCTCATACCACTAAGAAGAATGTTCATTCCTGAGGTAGTCATTTAATGCAATCGATCTTCACATGCAAGATCCTTAAGGAAATGTTTCACGTGCACAAAATTGACGTGGCATCTTGATCTCATCCTTATTTCTTAGCAATTCATCACAGAATATCACCGATTGCATCGCACAAACTAGATTGCCAAATCAGAAACCCTAGAGCTAAGACTACCAATCAGTAGTCACACTTAGTGAAACCCTAAAATCGGTTCACTACATCTCTTCATACTGGTTCTCCAACTTGAACATCAATAACAACTTCTTCCAATCTTCATACCGGTTCACTTGTTCTTATTGAAACCAATGACAACATATATTATCATCATATCATCATACCAGTTCATCATATGCCAACAATGGGCATAGTGGTATAAGCCCTTAGGATTACAATTATTATGAAGATATGATATAATTGTAGACTATGAGAGATGAAGAGGCAACAAGCATAGACGAAGTGGAAACAAACATAGATGAAGTGGCACCAAACATAGATGAAGAGGCATAAATGTTTGATGAAGGGTTTGAAGTTGATAGAATGCTGATTGAGGGTCTAAGAGATGATTGGGCCAAGTCAATGGAGGATGCTTTAAATCCTATTTATGCTAATTGTACTTTATCATTTGACAATAATCCTTCAAACTATTAACTTCCAAGTGGTGCATGGTTGGACAAATGAGAGTGTAGATCAATTATTGGCATTATTAAGTTCGTTGTTACCATCTGACTCCAGATTGCCTAGAAAACAAAGTCAATGTAAAAAGCAAATTAGTAAGCTTAGCTTGGGGTATGAAAAAATCCACACATGTGTGAATGGTTGTGTATTATTTTGCAATAATCTTGCAAGTGACAATGAATGTTCGAAATGTGATGAAGCAAGGTATAAACAAGGGTTGAAATCAGTTGTGGTTCCTAAAAAGGTTCTTCAGCACTTTTCGATACTCCCACGATTACTCTTAATGTATAGGTGCAGAGACATTGCTGAACTTATGCAGTGGCATGCCCAAAATAAGAGCATTGGTGGAAAACAATGACATGTGCCTGATTCAAGGACGTGGATGGAATTTGATAATAGATGACCTACTTTTTCTCAAGATCCTCGTAATATAAGGCTGGTTTGGCTCTAGATGGGGTGTGTTAATGTATGGTAGCTTCGGTAAGATAAATGATTGAATGAGACATAAATGAAGTCTCTCATTCAATCATTTATCCTATCGATAAACTATCAGGAAAACTTCAAGCTATTTCATTTGATGATCATTCTTCAGTTGTATATGTCTAATCTACTTAATCAATCAATATTGATAATCATATCATATCATAGTATATCAGTTTGCATTATAACAATGATCATCGATTATTATCAGGTTAACCATGTATCCTGATTTATATTGGATATCTTCACAACAGTAAACAAATGATGATTATCAGATTGTTATCGGGTGGCAAAGTATGCACCGCTTGGTTTATAACTATTAGTTAGTGATTGGTATTGGTCAACTTAGACACCGATTGACATCGGTTAACATGTCACGCAAACACTGATTGGCATCAGTTTACATGCCACGTGAATACTGATTGGCATTGAACACTAAGTTACGTAGACCCCGATTATTATCGGGCTGTTGATTAGAATAAACACCGATTGATAATTATATATCAAAGGGTGCGATCAAGTAATGTCTTGATCGGTCATGTCCATAAGACATGACTGGTCAAGGCATTGATTGATCCTCCCCTCTTGCATATATATATCAATTGATATTTGTGAGAAGGATATTGAAATTGATAAATACTCCTCTCACCTGCCATACAAATGAAGATAGTCAGATTTATAATATAAATAGATAATACATATATAGAGAGAATACAAATTAGAATACATCTTGCATATTGAATTGTAAATTGAACATCATTTACAGGGTGAACCCATTCTCAAATCAATGTACTAAATGGTCAACTTTGCCAATGTTTCTAATTAATTATAAATTGGCTCCATGGTTAGCAACTAAACCATTTATCTTAATGTTATCATTGATTATACCAGGAAAGAAAGGTGTGACTTCAGAAATAATAGATGCTTATCTAGAGCCATTGTATGATGAGCTAATGGAATTGTGGAAAGGAATTGAAGCAATTTGATCTTTAAGGGATGGTCATTAAATTAAATTCACTTTAAGAGCTTCCTTATGGTTTACGATTCATGATCTTCATGCATATGGCACATTATCTAGTCTCTTTGTTCATGGATACCATGGATGTCCTTCTTGCAACTTTAAGGATTTTTTGAGGCACTCAAGAAGTTTCCATAAGTGTATTTATTGTGGACATCATGCTTACCTTAAAATGGATCATCCATATCGTCAGCAAAAAACACTTTTCAATGGTCAAGAAGAGAATCATGAAGCGCCATTGCTAATAACAGGTGATTCTATTATTGAGTATGGACAAAAAAGAATGACATTTATTGAAAATGATGGGATTATGGGTAGTAGAAATGATCCATGTAATGAAAGTGGTGTAAAACGGTTGTGCATATTGTATAAGTTGTCATACTTTAAGAATATAGCCATTAGGCATACTATTGACTTTATGCATACGGAGAACAATATAGCCTATGCTATTATAGAAACTCTTTTTGGTGCCTTAGATACTATTTCATCACGTGAAGACTTTCAAGAAATAAAGATTCATCGAAATCTTTGGGTTGAAAAATATGATAATGAAAAATATAGAAAACCTGGTGCTCCTTACGTCTAGACAAAGGAACAACATGCACAATTCTTACAATTGATGTCTCAGATTCGCTTTCCCACTGGATATGTAAGTAGTATCATTAGAAGCCATACTGTCATTAATAGCTTAAGAGGCCCCAAGACCCATGACTATCATGTCATAATCAAGAATATCTTACCTATTGTGGTAAATATATCAAGTTTGGAAAAGGGGCCAAGATTGGAAATTATGAGGTTTGGCATAATATTAAAGAGAATGAACTTACATGTATTAGATCCTTCAAAATTTGATAATTTTGTTGGCAAATGCACACTCCAATGAGAAATTGTAGGTGATTGAAGGTAATGTCATTTATGGCAACCTTACAATCCTATGGCACTGGCACCGACAGACTCTACATCGACATATAGTTCACCGGCAGTGAAAAGATGTTCACCAACACCCTGGCCGACAAGATTTTGTATATTGTATTTTGTATTTAATTGTAAAATCTTTTTGTAAGCCGACAAGGTGAATTGTAATAAGGCTCATATATAAGTATGAGATCTTAGAGAACATTTGTAATAGGAATATGCGAGATAGATAATATGTGCGAATATTAAGGCAGATTGTGGAATAAGGTTTATGATTGTTGCATGAGCTTAAACTGGTACTGAACCTGGCATAGTAGATGCTGATCTGAAGTAGTACATGACATTGGATTTATATAATCCACTTTTGTAAGTTAGTGAGACTTCTCTTTTGTATTTAAGCAGTGAGGTTTAGGCAGTTGGCCTTCCTGCATGCGCAGGCCCCTATTGTAACAGTAATATTCACTTATTGGCCAGTAAGCGAATATTATGGGTCACAAATCCCACCGAGGTTTTTCCCACATGGGTTTCCTTGTTAAAAATATTATTTTATGGTGTGCTTTCTATGTTGTGGTGGTTGTTCTTATTTACTACATTAATTCTTGTTTACTGGTATACTATTTTGAGATGCAATTCATTTAATAAGTTAAGAAAATCCATTAACCGGCAAGATACTGATTCACCACCCCCTCACAGTATCTTTGGGAATCCTAAAAAATTTGGGGAAGGAGGTTGTTGAAGTCCTTTGCCTATTGGAATGATAATTTCCACTAGCAATCTTTAACATTTCTATGCATCTTTTGATACATCTAGAATATGAACTAGAACATTGTGGCCCAATAAGAATGAGATGGATGTATCCTATAGAATGATATATGAAGGTTTTGAAAAAAATTGTCCATACTAGGGCAAAACTAGAAGGCTTCATGTCTGAGGGATATTCAATGCAAGAGGCCATGGGATTTTGCACATAATATATGAAGAATTTTAAAATTGTCAATCAACGTGTATGGGATGATGACGAAGATGATAGAGTTGCAGGTGAAGTATTAGAAGGAAATGGATGTCGCTTCAAGCTATCATATCAAGAAAGAAGTGCAATACATGCCTTTATTCTTCAAAACACATCTTCGTTTGATAAGTGGCAAAGGTAAAAAAAAAATTACACAATAATTTATTTAGTCAATTGTATTTACACATTTATATTATTAATCTTAGTATTTGTATGCCATTATTTTATGTAGAAAATATGAAGAAGAGATTCAAACTTGGATGCAACATCGATCTCAAAAGCGCAATCGTCATGATTTGATTGGAGGTGATTCTTTTCCAAAATTTGAAGAATGGATTTATAATGCAATCAATGATGCAAAAGAAGGAGGTCATGTTATAACAACAGAGGAAAGTGAACTTTCAGAATCTCCACATTTATGGCTATGCGTTTTAGTGGAATGTGGGCCTATGGTAGTCACTTAAGAGTGGAAGAAAAAGACAAAGGAAAGACTAATTATGATTGTGTTGTTAGTGCTAAATTTCTTCACGGAAATGAGAAGAAATTTTATGTTGGATTTATCCAAGATTATTCAAGTGGATTTTGGTGAAAATAGTCCTATATTATTAAAATGTAAGTGGATCCGACCATCCGTGGTACAATTTGATGAGTATAGATTTGTGCATGCAAATACATGACAATTTTTATCAGAGACAAATGAGCCATATGTTTCCCCTCTTCAAATTAACCAGACATTTCTAATTGATGATGTAAGAAGCCTAGGATGGTCTTATGTCATTCAAATAGAGTCTCATTCTAAATGAAAAATTCATGGAAGTTGTTGATGTAATGCCTGATGGGCAATATACTAATTTACAAGAAACATTCAAAGAAGTGGATGAAGATAATGAGGGGCTGTTTGAAGAAGAAATTTTGATTATGAATGAAGAAATTGGGAGAGAGAATGTATTACATTTCTCAAATGAGGATGAGGAAGAAAATCAAGTAGATGCAGACACTAGTGATCAAGATTCTGATCTCGCTGGCAATGCAGATGATTATTGATGAGCCCCATTTTATGACTTTTTATTTAAGACTTTTATGTTGTTTTAAGACTGTTTTATGTTGTAAGGACATGGACCTTCTAACTAATACTTGTTTGAAAGATTTAATGTTGAACAAAGTTTCTATATGAATATGTTAGCTTTCATATTTGTAACCATGTTACATTGTGACTGTCAGTTGTGCCTTATAACAATAATGATTACAAGACAAGAATTTGATGAAATATCTTTGTAGATAGCCATTATCTTAGACTGTACTTTACTCTATCTTTTTATCATGGACTACTCTGCATCTATTGGGACTGCTATATGATGACAATCTTTCATCTCTATGACTATCATGGTATGGTTTGTTACTGCCTTATACCTTCTCTAGATGATTCATTGTTCTATGTATCAATCTATGATTCACTGAGATATGCTTTGTGAACTGAAAAATTTCATTGTTGCTTTGTGTTATCACTGCCACATTATTCAATGCAGATCTTTGACAATAATAATCCCCCTTTGTCTTTGTTCTCATAAAGTTATTGAAGTCTTTATAAGCATGATGATTGTATTTCGTGACAATGATATGCTTTGGGTTTACAATATATTGGTCTTTATGATAGTTAATTCTCACTATACAAACTTATTTGTAGACTATTATTGTTTGCGGTGTGTGAAATAGAACATCATATCTGAATTCCATTTTTTGTGTGAAACAAAACAACATATCAGAAGAGAACAAACTTATCTGCACAAACTTATTTGCAAACAAATATTATTTGTTTTGAGGAAAAAAAGGTATCTGAATTCCATTTCTATTATCTCTTGTTAGATGTTCAGCTCTACTAGCATAAGCTTTTCTTAGTTGGAAATTCGACAAAGAACTAGTGGGAAGTCATATTTAATTACCAATTAGAAGTAAAAGTATTGGCTTTTAAATAATTCTCTAAGATCCTCTTTTGGCATGATTGTTTTTGTGGTATGGTTGAGTGATAGTCTAAATGAAGCTCTTTTTTCTGGTAATGAGATCTCTTCGGTTTGATGAGATAATTATACATTATTGTTTATTTGGACATAAGGAATGAGGAAAAATAATTTAATGCACAAATTAGATGATAGTGATCATATTTTTGAAGTTCCAATCACAAATTATGAGCACTCTTGTGAAGAATGTCTGGCCAAAAATAATGATTTTTTATCGCATCTAGGTTTGACAAATAGGCAAGTTGTAAATCCACTAAGTAGTATATTATTTGTTTAATATTGTTTAATGAAATTTCATAAGCAATTGTTTTATGTACATAAGACATGATATGATATATTTTTTGTTTTTCAGCCAAGAAAAACAGTGTAGAGAAAAAGCAAAGAAAAAACAAAAAGAAAGTAAAGATACAATGCGACCAACTCGTAGAAGCCAACGTTTTTGTGACTCAACAAATGTACTTGGTGAAAAATATAGTTGTGATGATGTGCAATCTCACAAATCACATGGTGATGTGCAACCTAATATACCACATTGTGATGTGCAACCTAATATACCACATGTGATCTCTTAACACAAAGTCTAAGAGAAATTATTGAAAAATAAGAGAGCAAAGGAAAAATGAATTTGGAGATGATTTATTCAAGTTTAAAGGATGTTTTTGAATTGAAATATGCATAGAACACTACTGATCTATCTACTCATGCCACACATAATTTGGCAGAGGAGCATGAAGTTCCAGTGGCTCGGAGTGAAGCTATTGCATCTGCAACTTTTGATGGAAGTACTGGATCAACTAGAAATATTGGTAGTGGTTTAACAGAAGATGTAGCTGCTTTTGTTAAAAGAAAGAGTTCGAGTCAAGATTTATATAGATCTATAGAGAAGAATGCAAAAGAAATAAAATTAGAAGGGAAGAAGGCGTTCTTGGTTGAGGTGTCAAGAGATGGTGAACCCATTGGGCAACATGTTGCAAGGTGGGTCACTGAGTTGGGTGTAAGATGTAGGGCCCATTTGGATACATGTAAATCAAATTTTGTAGACCAAGATCCACAAAGTGTGGAAAATGTTATTCAAAAAATGGAAAATGCCTTTGACACTATTGGTGGACAAATCTCAAGAAAATATTATAAAAACAAGATGAGACTTTTGATGAACAATTTTAGATACAATTGTAGAAAATAAATCATGGAGGGAAAAGAGAGGTCTGACTACTCCACTGTATCTCCAAAACAATGGGAGACATTGAAAGAAAGAATGCGTTCTGAAGAATATTTGACAATGAGTCACAAAGGAAAGAGAGCAAGAGATAATGTGAGTGCTAAATATATGTCATTTGGCCGAGGCGGGTTGCAAGCCAAAATGGACAAATTAGGAGTAAGTGTATGGCTTTTTGGTTCAATCTACATTGTCTTATTTTTTGGACTGACTATATGTTAAAATTGACATTGTATTTTAGGTGGAAAACAGTAATAGAGAAGCATGTAGTATGAAGTGCAAATCTAGTTCATCCACATAGATTTCACATCCATTTGTTGAACGCCCACTAAGAGCCTCACAAAAACATGTCAACTTAAATGAAGGGTTACAAGATATAATGAGTTTCTTACACAGTGTCACTGAGAAAGTTTCACAGTTGGTTGCCTCTTTTAAGCCTATAATTTCTGCATGGAATGACCATGATTCCATGGATTTAGATAACGTAAGAGTCTATCCCTCAATATTTTGATTCTCACCTATATCATCTTTATATTGTATTTTGAATATGTATGCAAATGTATTTTGATCATATATAGAGCAATGAATCTATGAAATTTTGCCTTTTGTTGACTATTTTTTAAATGAATTACTCCTCATATGGACAATTTTTTAAACTGCATGCAAATAGATTTTATCAAAGAAATAAAAAAACAAAAACACCTTGATGCCAATAGAGCTACCGATATTGATAGTGATGATGATGAATTCAAGCAGTATGTGAATGATATTCATAGTAGTAGTTATGCTCAACTTGAGGTCAATGCTATGAAACCTTTAATTTTATTTTGTCTTTTAGTACTTGTTTTTTCTTCTGTGCCACATACTTCTGATGATCAAATTGAATATTTAATCAAATTAAAGATAACATTCACTGTAATGTCCCTACTTTGAAATATAATTTAATAATAAATAATAATATATATTCATAATACATAAGAAATTAGTATGCTTATAGTATAAACCATGTTATTACTGCTAGTACTTACGAAGATGGGAATGAGATGTTCCAAAGAGGGGCAGTCTAAATCCAAGCAATAGGTTAAGTCCCAAGAGAGGGTGGGGATCAATGACCCATAAGCCTTGAGGGTGTAGACCCAAGATAGGTAATGGATTGGATCTATAAAATTTGAGGGAAGATATTGTATTTGGTCTCTAAGCGCTTTGGTAACATACATATCAACCTCCTTCCATAAAGTTGAAGTAGTAACAAAGGTTGGTACATTGAATTAAGAATTAGGGATTAGGGATGAAAGAATTAATTATCTAGTATGATAAATTGACAATTTATTCTTTAATGATTGATAAATAATTTTAACTATGACAACATTGAATAGGGAACATTACAAAATCTTTAGCCCCTATGCACAACACAAGTTTGCAACTCAGTCCTAGATCACGATGACTAGGAAATTAATGGACATGCTGTATTTAAGTTTGATCATTTGACATATAACAAAGACAATATATATGAACCATTTAATAAACAATAATTTTTATACTTTTTTTGACTATTAGATAAGCTTCCATAAATGAGGTTGATCACAGATAACTGATCTGTGCAGTACAAATAAGGTTTTTCTTATTATTTTTACTAGTATCTATGATTAAATTGACCCAAAGAAAGCAACTGCCATTTGCATATTCAGGTGGCATGATTAGAAGTCGTCAATTAGAAACAACACCATTATTTGCATACCTCGAAGGAATAATTAGACACAACAATTAATCATCATCCCCATAAGAGACAGAGAGAAGATTGATAACATAAGTTTATAGTTGTATCAGGGATAGCAGAATGGTATTTCCATAATATTAACCAGAACATAGTCATTGCATAACCCCCACGGTTATGTCATACATAGCAAAGATATTATATGTTAACAGTTTGATAGGGACCATACATTATGAGTTCTGAGTATCACTTTCATTGCAACCCAATAATAGTTACATATCATATATCACTTCAGATATCAACTATACCAATTAGAGGGATAAATATATTGATATAATAGATTATAACCATCATTCTTATTGTAATTGGTAACTACTATTGTATATATCAGTTCTCCTGAAGGTTTTGAGTTAACTACTTAAAAAAAGAAATCATCTGTGATTAAATGATTCCTTATTCTTAAGAATTCATAAGAAGGGACATTACATTCACCAGCATTCCACACCAAGAAATTCAAAAAACCTTATCTATTGTAGATAATATCACAAGGAATTGATACCCACGAAAATATGTTCTACAACTTGCACAAAAGAAAGCAAAGTCTATTGTATTGCATTAACAAAGTCTTGATTAATTCTTCTAGAGATCTAAAACTATCTGATGATGACTAGTATTACAAAACCTTCTCATATATATGAGAATAACGAGTCTTTTGAAATGAAGGGGTGCACCCCTTTTGAACTAAACAACTATCGTTTGTTAAACTTAGACATAAAAAAATTAAGTATGCCAATATGATTGATATAATCATCATCCTGGTAACATTAGAAGTTTGAGGTCCATTTCTTCATTGTACTCTCCATGGTATAAGATCTCTCTATAATCCGGATCACATATGGAGCTAGGTCCCCATCCTCATCAACTCATCCTCTGGCTCTACTCATGAAGCATTTCAAATGAAGTTGCTAGTCTCCCAATGAAATGAGTTCTCCATCATGGAACATGGATGGCATTTGGATCAATTGTTCATTCTCCAGGAATAAGATGACATTTTTCAGCCTAAGTATCTCCTTCAGCAAGGTATCTGCTTCATTCTTATCCTCTGGAGTCAAAGAGTCATGAGTGGTCATGATATCCTGGACCCATTCGTGCAACTTCATATGCTCTGTGTATGCTTTGATGGTACCACTGTGCATCTTCCAGAAGTCTTCAAAATACTTAAGCATAACCTTAAAATGAGCATCAACTATGTCATCAACAAGCTTGACAATGTGAGCTTGTGCAAATTTGAGAAATCTATTCTCCTTCTCGCTCTTATACCTCCAATATGAAGCATCATGGATTGTTTCAAGTATATCTTTATTAGTTTTATAAGTAGCAAGTCCAACCTTTGTAATCCTTGGGGCCGATTCCAATTGTAATGCCTTATCCTACCAATATTGTTTCTCTTCATGTGCTTTCTCATAAAGGCCTTTGATAGTTTGGTTTTCCCTCACCAAGAACTCAACTTGTTCTTTGTTTATCTTCGTAACATCGAGGTTTAACTGGGCAGTGATCCTAGGTTCTATTTTTCCAACTTGATGGATCATGAGGTGTCCAAATGCTTCATCTGTGTCTACCAGTAGGGGCCTCTCGTCTCTTGGATATAGAGCCCATAGAAACAAGGCCTTCTGCTCTGGATCATACCCTGAACCTATAAAGATCCTATCAACCTCCTCTGGTAACAATAGCTTGTCATTGTGATGCTTTCTCCTGAAGCTATCAAACATAATAGCAGATTTCATTTCCCACCTAGGGTAAATTATCACACCAACGTCCTTGAGGAGATGTCTTCCTCTTTCAGGGGCCATTTCTCTTTTCTCAACATTGATTTCCTCCTACAACATTCATAGTCTGTCTCCCTCTATCATGTTTCCCATCTACTGCCTGATCATCCTACCTTTGTATTGATATAAAAAGGTTTCAAACTTAGGAGTGTTAACAAACTCCTGATCTGAAACAAATTCCTCATACTCGAGGATTCTAACATGATCAATTTCTATCTCATAGGGCTGTCCTATTTCTAGATCCATGTGGTGATCAAGTCCAAACCCAGCGGGTGGCACATCTTCTTCTATGTTAAAAAATTCAGCAGTGGATTCAGGGGATAAGTGAGCAATGGGAGTAGTCTCCCTAGGATCTTTAATCATTTCTCTAAAGACATACAATGACACTGCATTATCTAGAATCTCCAATTCATGAGACATTAGTTTGTTCGCTTTGGCCATAGGGTCATCAATTCCTTCCAGGATTTCTTTGTTGATCTTGCCGCTCCTCAATTTCCATTCATATTCTTTAGCTACCTTATTGTGTGTTGACCTCTTCTTGATTGCTTCCTCCCTTTCCACATTCTCAATGGAGTCATTAATCATTAATGGCACATGTTCTATGGCTTTCAATCTCTGTGTCATTCTAGGCCCCCGCATATATCCTTCTGGATCAAAGTTGGGCCTGGGGTCTCCTTTCACAAGGTGGAAATATTATAACTTATTTTGCAGTAAACCATAACTTTTTGAACTCTTAACAAGAAAATCAGAAAAGGACAACAAGCTAGGCACAATTGACTACTTCCCATGATCTATAAGATTTTTGGCACTATAGACAATTGCCTAATGATTTCCAAATAAGCAATTCTATCTAGAATAGTCATAGGCAATAAGTAAGCTTATCCCTAGAATCCATACACCCTAATTTGTGTGTAATCCAGGAAATAGTACCAATCCCTCCGTTATGGGTAATGTGGCTTTCTTCATCAAAATCTTTACGTCGAAGGAATTTATTAACCTGAGGGGATAGTGAAAAATCACATGGATGTGATGAATACTAAGAGGGGGGGGGGGTGAATTAGCATACCAAAAAATACTAAACTCAAACACTTAAACAATTTAGCAGTAAACCGGTATAACAAATTTACTAAGAAATTGGTTAAAACAAATGCAAACCGAATAGCAAATAAGGCATTCACCCACAGGAGCACAATCACCATACACAAGAGATTTTGATGTGGAAACCCAAATGGGAAAAACCACAGTGAAATGAAACTCACAAGTAACTATCTACAGAATAGTAACCAAACCGGTTAAGGTCATACATTGTTCTTTACTAGAACAGATCCTATTAGGAATCTAGATCTCTGTTAGGAGATAAGTTCAATTAAAGACTACCTTGTGAGAGGATCTTAGATCCATAGTTGTGAACCACCTTGTTAGAGGATTTACAAAGGCTTTTCCAGGCCTACCCGGTGAAGGGTTTTAGACTTGTCGAAGATGTGAGTAATCAACAAGTGAGTGATCTAAATACTAGCACAATATGCTTGGTTAGATCCTTGATAGCTCATTGTTATTGCATTTCAGCATTACTTCAGTCTTCAATATATCCACACTCTATTTCTTCACATAGATCTAATCTTCTCTTCTATGATCGCACATACAAAAACCTCACCAATCACCTTAAACCCTAAAAACACCTAAAACCCTAGACATGATGTCCTTATAAAGGAATCTGATTTCATGTCAGTCCAATAGGATTACATTGCAAGTTCCTAGGTTTAGTACATTTGGACACATTTGGTAACATGACACAAAATCACCACCAAAGTGTCGATGGATGATAACTCATCACAAAAATATCGGTTGGTAACTCATCATAGAGTAATACCAGTTCATACATTTAACCGATTACCGGTTCACACATTTTACCAATTACCGGTTTGTCAAAATGAAGACTGGGAAAAATGATAACAACTACTTTGTTCCTTTGTACCACTTTGGGATCCTTGAACCGCTTGAGGTCTTTATACCGCTTGGGTCTTCATACCGCTTGAGATCGGTAAACACTTTCTGCAAAACACCAATAGTCTAAAAGACTATAATACATAATACCGGTTGGAACAAATATCGGTTGAGCATAACTCATACATACAAAAAGTGATCTGAAAGCAAGTGTGTGTCCATCAATGACAATCACAACATCATTATCAAAAATGCCAACAATCTCCCCCTTTGGCATTGATTGCAACACTTAGGAAATTATTTTTTGACATCTAAGTGTTTTACAACAAAATATGCCATAATCAAAATTACCCCCCCTAAGCATATACACTATCCCTTTTGCAGAAAATACAATGTATACTACTCCCTTAAAGAGATAACATGAAAGTATACATAGCATTCACCAAAATTTTAAATACAAAATACTACTCCCCCTTTGCCAACAATGACAAAGTATTGCAGAATAACCCCTGTTTCTCATTATCATGAATATAATAAATGTTTATGACAATAATGAGTGAAACTTACCAAAAACCGATTTAAAATCCTGCATGAAGGTCTTCATGGATAAAGACCATGATTCAAGTAATGAGGTAGCCACCTCACTTTCTATTTGCATCTGGGATACCTGTTCCTCCATGGCATCTATTGTGCTCATCTCTTGAGTGACCGTTAAGGCATCCAGATTGAGATAACACTTTTGAAGTATTTGTAGTCTGGGTAGTAGAACCAATTGAAGTTCCTACAAATCTCTGGTTTAGTTGTTGATATCCAACTCGATTCTAGTAGACTAGAGCTGAAACCGGTGAATAGTTTGCCCATATGTAGTGAAGGAATCATAGGGCATCTTAAAGGTGCTTATATATGCCTGCAAATCAGATTGTAGTTTTTCCTTCTGTGCAAGCACATCATCACAAAATAGATGGGGTTGGCTTATCTTACTTAGTAGTAGTTTTCCCTCATCCATAGCATCTCTTATGTCTTTCTGCTCTTTTTGAAGTTTAGACCGGAGCTCGTTTAGTTTCTTCACTAATGCAGTGTTTAGTGCCTTTTGATGCTTCTTCTATGCGTTAGCTTCAACAACCTCTTCCAGGCATTGTACCTGGTCCTCCACAACTGTGCATAGAAGTTTAAGTTGGGCCAAAGAGGAATGAGTACTGGGGAGGTTAGTACCAAAAATCAAACTGGTAAGAGTTTCAACCGTAGTTTGAATAACATCTTGCTCCTTTTTCCTCCTTAATGCTTCCAGTTGCTCTTGTGCAAGTTTAATGCTTTGGAGCAATTCTGATTCATTTGCAGATTGGAGGTCAATAGGACTGGTAATATCAGCCAGTTTGGCTTGACTACCAGTTGCCTTTGGTGTCTCCACATGTGTGCTCTTTGCTGCTTCCTTCTTCTCTTTGGCTCTTTGCTTTTCCTCTTCTGCCTTCTTTTGCTCCTCTGCTTCTTTCTTTTTCTTCTCTTCATCCTTCTTCCTTTCTTCTTCCTTCTGTTTCTCTTCTTCTTTCTTCTTCTCCTCTTCCTGTTTCTTCTTCTCACCTTCCTTTTTCTTCTCCTCTTCCTATTTCTTCTTCTCCTCTTCCTATTTCTTCTTCTCATCTTCCTTTTTCTTCTCCTCTTCCTTTTTCTTCTTCTCATCTTCCTTTTTCTTCTCCTCTTCCTCTTTCTTCTTCTCCTCTTCCTGTTTCTTATTCTCATCTTCCTTTTTCTCTTTCTCCACTTGCACTTTGTCAGCCTTTTCTTTGTCCTATTTTTCCTTGTCCACTCTCTCTTTATCAACCTTTTCCTTTGTTGCATCTGCAGTGACATTTTCACCATCCAAAGCATCAATGTCAATTGTGTCCATTTGTTCAGTGATCGGTTCTCCTTCACTATCATACACCTCATCCGGTTTTCTAGTTTCCGGTTCTTGTTCAGTCTTCTTGTTTTCTTCAGACACTTGGTGCAACCTCAGAGCGGCTTTGGCATGTGAGTGTGTATCTTTCACCACTTCAGGGACTTTGCCTTCCAGTAACAAGAGTCTTCTTCTTCTCATGAAGAAGAGGCCTTTGTATTTATCCATAACTTCATAGAGTTCTGAATTTGACACATCAGGAAAATATTGTGCGAAAAATTCCTCTCTTATTTCCTGTTCCTTTTCTATGGCAATGCACCATTTGTTATCTAAAGAATTGTATAAAGAATCTGGTGTCACAGATCTAATTTCTGATGGCATCCGATCATTAATACATAGATATTGAATAACTTCCTGTTCAACTTCCTCCTTTTTATTGTCATTAAAATCATCAAAATGATCTAATAAATCACTTAATACTTTTCTCCTAATATTCTTGATAGTTCTCTGACAATGTGCCAATGGTTTGTAAGAGGAAATGTCTATATTTACCGATGCTGATGATGCCGGTTCATTGCTGGTTGTCTTTGTTTTCTTCCTCATTTGCCTAGTCTTTTTAGGTTGCACTTCAGGTTCTATATCCTCAGAATCTGGTGAGTTGTTCTTAGTCTCCTGCTTTCTTTCAAAAACCTTGGCAGGTGCAACTGCCGGTTTCTTCTTGGCCGGTGACCACTTGGTCACTTTAGGACTTGTTGAAGTAACTGGTGCCGATACTGATGGCTTTGCCTTTCCCTTCTTCACTAAAGATTCTTCAACCGGTGTTACCCTTTACAAGTAGGTGCCGGTTCTCTTCTTCTTTGGATCAAGAGGCGAGGCAAGTAGGGTAGAGGCATACCCATCGAGAATGTCATACATCACCTCATATCCCATGGGCTCCACTTCTTCCTTTCTGGGCTCAACTACCTCCATTATGCACTCATCTACTTTGATGATAAAGTAGATGTCCTCTTCATACTTCTTGACAATATCACTAGATATCCTCATCCTCTGGCTCATCTTCTGCTTGAATTCATCAAAGTATTTGTTCAAGACTTCAGGATAACCAGTTCCCACTGCTTGAAGACTTTCTCTGATTTGCTTGGTAACCAGTTGGTCAGTAGACCATTGAATATCACCGACTCCCAGAAAATAGCCTTGAAAATAGAAAAACAAACCCACCAATAGTTGTCCAAATTTAAATCTTAAGGCATTGTCTTGTTTGATAGACTTCAGGTTTACCAGAAGTTGCCTCTACATACAAGTGCATAGATCAAACGATGCATCTTCCATGATCATTCTGTAGGTGGCATTTACTGCAGCTGCAGAGATAGAGTTTATTCTACTAGCATAGAACGTCCAGTATCCGATCACCATGCAGGCATACTTGACCAAATCATCCTTGATGGTGTTAATGGTCATTCCCCGTTGGTCACTCACAGACCTGGTGAGCTTGGTTATTTCTATCTTAATAACTTTCCTGAGGGCTGGCACTTCTCCAACATTACAGAAACTAGTGATGGCATGAATCGCTTCTGGTGTGATGTCATGTGTCTGCTCAAGATACATTTTATCACCATGCGCTCTGCTTAGGATGATGCGTATGTGATCTTCTGTGAATTCTTCATGAAAATAGACTGCATTGTGAAGTTTCTTTCTTTCCAGGATGTTGTATTATAGTTTGAACTTCTTGTCATCCTTGTAGAATAAACCTAGCTAAGAATGGATCACTAGGGATCCTAGGTCTTCTATTTTGCAATCAATATAATCTGAAATACCTTCCTCAACTATAACACTAGTGGGTATCTGGGATAGGGTATTGTATTTCATCTTCTTTTGTATGAAATCCTCTGAATCAATAGGTGCACTTGAACTAGAGTGCGAAGCAGAAGCCATGATAAACAAAGAAACTTGAAAAATACCTTCGCGAATCGAGATTTAGGGCTTTGACACTGTAGCTAGAAACACACCACTTCAATTGCTTGGAACACCGCTTAGTGTTCTTCACAAATAGGTTGCGAATATCTCAGAATTCTTCTGCTAGATTCACTCAAAATCTCAAGTCGAATTGCCTTTGGTCACTTTGCACTTGAAAAGTTCTCTGCTCGCAAATTGATAAGTGAAAATGACTTGAAAATCTCTTTTAAACAAATTCTTCACCTACCATAATAAATGCTCCATCATTAGGTTATAAACCCTAATTTTTCCTTTTACCATTTCTGGTCTTCTGCCAATTGACAGGTAACACATACCAGTTAAAGTCTTTTACCAGGGGTTCAAAACATTTCACCGATTTGCTCCCCCTAAGCTTTTCTGAAGCTTAGTTTTCCAGTTCAACAACTTCCACACTAGGTGTAGAAACCGGTTCTTCTTGTGACACTTCTTCCATGTTGTCTTCATATTTGCTTGAACAGTTTCAACATCAATCTTTCCTTCCGGTGTGACTGGTATATCATCTGATATGTTCTTTCTCATCCTGCAGATTCTAGCTATGTGACCTGGTTTGTTGCAGTGATAACATACCATTCCAGGTGCTCTCCATGGTCCATTATTCATGTTTCCATTCTTCCTTTTGCATGTTGTAGCAGTGTGAACTCTACCATGACAGATCATACAGGTTGCTCTCCATCCGGTTGCCGCTTGATAGCCACCACCACCTGAGTGATGATTATAGGCATTATACCAGTTTGGATTCCGGTTCACAGAGGATTGAGGAAAAAATCCTTGACTCCTTTGAGGATATCTTCTAGTGTTGTGCACAACATACCTGCATTCAAATGCTCTATGCCCAAACTTGTTGCATGCATAATAGTTTCCATTGAATCTATTGGATCTAGGCTTATTGTTTAGAAAATAAGGAAAATTATTGTAAGCCTTATTTCTACATACATTGGCAGTATGTCCTTCCTTGAGACAATTAAAGAGAACATGTTTGAATTTTTGCTTACCTTTATCCTTTGGTGTCGGTTGCTTCTTTGATGCTCCATCTTTTGTTCCAGAGGATTCACCTTCCTCATATCCAGAGAAACCAAGTCCATTGCTATTCTTTACCGGTTTTGTTGATTCAAGCTTTTGTTCTAGCTTAACAATACTTTTATTGAATTTGACAAGTATTTCCTTTGACTCAGTGAGTTCCTTGGAAATTGCAGCATTGGATTCCTTCAAGGTTGCATTCTTAGAAATAGCCATATTTAGTTCACCTTGAATTTCTTCTTTTTCCATTTTATTTTCTTGGAGATGAGCAGTAAGGGCACTGATTTCTTGCTTCAGCTTGGAGATCTCATGATCTTTGTCTTTTACCAGATCTTCAGCTTTCCTCCGGTTCTCAAGCCCTTGACACATTCTGATAGTCAGTCCTTCCAGTTCCCTTCTAAGGTTAGCATTGGACTCATTCAGTTTTTCAACTTCTTCAACTAGGGCATCCATGTCTGCTTCATCAGAAGAACTATTTTCAGTAAGCTCCATTAGTTTTTCAACATGCTTTCTTCTCTTTGCTAGAGAGGCCTTATATTCGACTTTGAGTTCATCAAAGGCTTTCTCAGTTTGGGTGAGATGATGAGCAAGCTCCCTCACAGTGTATTCCCCCATATCTCCTTCCAAGTGGTTAAACCTATAGAAAGGTTTGCTTTGATACCAATTGATGAATACTAAGAGGGGGGGGGGGTGAATTAGTATACCAAAAAATACTGAACTCAAACACTTAAACAGTTTAGTAGTAAACCGGTATAACAAATTTACTAAGAAACCAGTTAAAAAAAATGCAAACCAAACAACAAATAAGGCATTCACCCACAAGAGAACAATCACCATTACACAAGAGATTTTGACGTGGAAACCAAATGGGAAAAACCACGATGAGATGAAACTCACAAGTAACTATCTGCAAAATAGTAACCAGACCTATTAAGGTCATACAAAATTCTTCACCAGAACAGATCCTATTAGGAGTCTAGATCTCTGTTAGGAGATAAGTCTGATTAAAGACTACCTTGTGAGAGGATTTTAGATGCACAGTTGTGAACCACCTTGTTAGAGGATTTAGAAAGGCTTTGCCAGGCCTACCCGGTTAAGGGTTTCAGACTTGTTGAAGATGTGAGCAATCAACAAGTGAGTGATCTAAATACTAGCATAGTATGCTTGGTTAGATCCTTGATAGCTCATTGTTAATGCATTTCAGCATTACTTTAGTCTTAAATATATCACACTCTATTTCTTCACACAGACCTAATCTTCTCTTCTATGATCGCGCATACAAAAACCTCACCAATCACCTTAAACCCTAACAACACCTAAAACCCTAGACATGATGTCCTTATAAAAGAATCTGATTTCCTGTTGGTCCAATAGGATTACATTGCAAGTTCCTAGGTTAAGTGCATTTGGACACATTTGGTAACGCGACACAAAATCACCACCAAAGTGTCGGTGGATGATAACTCATCACAAAAATACCAGTTGGTAACTCATCACAGAGTAATACCGGTTCATACATTTTACCCATTACTGGTTCACACATTTTACCAATTACCGGTTCGTCAAAATGAAGACTGGGAAAAATGATAGCAACCTCTTTGTTCCTTTGTACCGCTTTGGGATCCTCAAACCGCTTGAGGTCTTCATACCACTTGGGTCTTCATACCGCTTGAGATCGTTAAACACTTTTTGCAAAACACCAATATTCTAAAAGACTATAATACATAATACTGGTTGGAACAATTACCGGTTGAGCAAAAAGTGATCTGAAAGCAAGTGTGTGTCCATCAATGACAATCACAACATCATTATCAAAAATGCCAACATGATGTCCAAGCGATTTGTATAACGATTTCACAAAATGTTCTTCAAAGTGCATGTACTGGCTATTAATGTATCTTTGCTCCTAGTCTGATAACCATAATTGCACTGGCTTGTAGATTCCTACTCTATCATACTCCCTAATGGACAGACCTTGAGTCCACAACCCTATATCTTGACCAATGTATAGCAACATATGCATAAGGTGAGAGTAGTATCTGAAATTCACATTGACCCTGTCTCCCTTTAATTTTTCTAGCCCATGGTTGATGGCACGAGCTAAGTACGAAGCATAATCAAAGGTCCTTGGGTCCTTTGATTGGATGTCGGTAGAAATCACAATAGAAGCAATGTCCATTAATGGGGAGGCTTCCATGCGCGATACTTGTACAGTACAATAATGGGTGAACTTAAAGTAGGGAGAAAACAAGTTAACAACAAATGTGGCTTTGTCAGTATCTACAAACAAAGTCACAACTCTTTCGGTCTTCAGTTTGTGTGGTGGGAGTCTCCATTGTTTATACGTTCTCTCCATGTTTAAATACTCGTCCACCAGGTTTTTGGCATCAACTTTATCCTCATGCCCCCATTCCAGACCGAAAATTTTCTCAATGTACTCTTTACTAATTAGTAATAGGTGGTTCCCTTTATAGTCACAGATGGTTTGCGTTTGTGGGTCATACCTATCTACTAATGTTGTTATCATCTATACATTCACAAAGACGTTGGGAATGACAAGTCTCCCTAAATTCAACTTCCAAATATTGCACACTGGTTCTACTACAAACCTTCTAGCATAGCTAAAAATGAACAATTCATGCCCCTCGAACCTCTGTCCCAATGTCCCCTATGTTTTCAAATCTATCTTCCAAACCCTCATCATCATTCTTAATATTTCTAGATCAGTGACTTGAGAAAGGAATTGGTCTATGTTTCAGGAGGGTGAGGCTCTTTGTTCTTCTTTGTTTTAGCTTTCCTAAATGACAAAGCTTCCATCTTTATGTTCAATTCAAAAGAAGACAAGAAATTCTGAGAAGCACTAACAGTTTTTACTTCTTTCTATGAAGAATTTTGTGACCCTTGCTGCACCAGTTCCTTCTTTCCTTGATGAATTTATCTACCTGAACAATTCTGGTATCTGAGTAGTTTGATTACTTTTGGTACTGCAATGATCATTAAGAAATGCATTTTGAATTTACGATGATGTGACTCATTTGGATTCGTGTAATATTTCCTGGCAGATTGATTGTGCCTTCTTGTTGATTTGTGCCTTTTGATGCATGAGCGTGCCACATTTCCCAAAGGAAACTCTTATTTCGATGAAACATACCCCTTCGATGACTTTCTTTTCATGTTCTTTGATGCCCTAGTTTCATCGATGCCAATCTTCAGTATAGACCCAACATTATTTATTTTGTTTCGATGAAACTCTCTCTTTGCTCAAGTGTTTTAACCTTTTATCAATATTCATTTTCTATTGACAACCATATTTTGATGAGTTATCCATTGAATTCATCGATATTGGATTTTTGATGAAAGGTCCTATTTCATCATGCACTCTAATGCTTTACTCAATAGCTCATTTTCATCGAAACCCCTTTTACTTCGATGAGATCTTATTCCATTTTATCGATCTGTGACTCTGGTCAGAGGGCCCCACTTGATATCCACTTTGATGAGTCTCGTGCTTCGGCAGATGCTTTTGGGATTTCACTGACATGTCCTTTTCATCGATGAGACCATCCCTATGAGACCGTGCCCATTTTCATCAAACCAAATACTTTGATGGAACTCGGTCTTTCGATAGATACTTTGAGGGTCAAGTTGATGTGCTTGTCTTTCTTTCTTTTCATTTCGATGGAACCTGCTGCTTCGATAAGTTATTTATCCCATTCATCAAAACCCTTGTTTTATCGACGAGTTCCTTTCGCTGAAATTTGGCATGATTCCATCGCAATACATATTTTGATGAAACTTTGCTTTCACCAAGAGTTCATTCGATTCTTCTGACATCATCCTTTCATCAAAAAAGTTTGCTTCGGCAAGACCGTTGTTATTTTTATCGATGTTGGGTTTTTGATGAAACTTTAGTGTTGCTAGGTGCCTTTTTGATTTCCTCAACATTGCTCTTTCACTGAAAGGCTTTTCTAGTTACATTTTAATGCCTCTCGGGTTACCTTAATGAGGGTTTTGATAGCCTTCCACTAAAATGTGAATATCTCAGCCAATCTTTAATGGAATCAGGTGATTCGAAAGCCAAAATGAAGTGGATTCATGCTTCCATCCAACCCAATAGGTTTCAAAACCCAGAACTAAGTCTATGAAATGAAATAACATCTGTAATTAAACTGTTATGCAAAATAATATAAGAAAATGTGTGCAGAATACTACTTTTACTGACATTGTAGTATTTCTTATAATTGTATGACTATTATAGTGAATTCATAACTTTGGTTTGCTAGATGTCTTTTTTTTCGCTGTCGAATGATTGCAATTTTTTTGAAATTTTCTTTTTGTAGTTATTTTAACACACGTACTATTAAATTAATGGTTGTTTTATTATGCAAATAAGGGTAATCATTACATATGTATTAATATAACATGTTTACTTTTTTTTTGTAATTGATAAATTCAATGAAGGTGATAAGTTAGGCTGTTGGAACTGTTTGATAGTGTTGCTGTTGTTGGCATTTTGATGATGTTGTGATTGTCATTTATGGACACACACTTGTTTTATGATCACTTCCTTATATATGAGTTATGCTCAATTGGTAATTGTTCCAACCAGTATTATGCATTATAGTCTTTAGACTATCGATGTTTTTGTAGAAGGTGTTTACCACTCACAAACTGATTGAAGACCCAAAGTGGTATGCAGACCTCAAGTAGCTTGAGGATCTCAAAGTGGATCAAAGGAACAAAGTGACAGTTAACACTTTTCCCACTCTTCATTTTGACAACCGGTAATCGGTAAAATGTATGAACCGGTATTACTCTGTGATGAGTTACCAACTGATATTTTTGTGATGAGTTATCATCCACCGACACTTTGGTGGTGATCTTGCACCATGTTACCAAATGTGTTTAGATGGACTGAACCTAGGAACTTGCAATGTAATCCTATTGGACCGACATGAAATCAGATTCCTTTATAAGGACATCATGTCTAGGGTTTTAGTTGTTGATAGGGTTTTAGTAATGGATGAGGTTTTTTGTACGTGCGATCATAGAAGAGAAGATTAGGTCTGGGTGAAGAAATAGAGTGTGGAGATATTGAAGACTGAAGTAATGCTAAATGTGCATTAACAATGAGCTATCATGGATCTAACCAAGCATACTATGCTAGTATCTAGATCACTCACTTGTTGATTACTCACATCTTCGACAAGTCTAAAACCCTTAACCGGGTAGGTCTGGCAAAGCCTTTGTAAATCCTCTAACAAGGTGGTTCACAACTGTGAATCTAAAATCCTCTCACAAGGTAGTCTTTAACAGGACTGATCTCCTAACAGAGATCTAGATTCCTAACAGGATCCGTTCTGGTGAAGAACATTGTATGACCTTAACCCATATGGTTTCTATTCTGTAGATAGTTACTTGTGAGTTTCTACTCACCGTGGTTTTTCCCATTTGGGTTTCCATGTCAAAACCTCTTGTGTTATGGTGATTTTTCTCTTGTGGGTGAATGCTTTATTTATTGTTTGGTTTGCATTTGTCTTAACCGGTTTGTTGGTAAATCTGTTATACCGGTTAACTGGTAAACTGTTTAAGAGTTTAAGTTTAGTATTTTTTGGTATACTAATTCACCCCCCCCTCTTGCTATTCATCAATTGGTATCAGAGCCAACCTTTCTATAAGTTTAACCACTTGGAAGGAGATATGGGCGAATACACTGTGAGGGAACTTACTCAGCATCTCACTCAGATTGAGAAAGCCTTTGATGAACTCAAAGTCAAATATAAAGCCTCTCTTGTGAAAAGAAGAGAGCATGCTCAGAAATTGATGGAGCTTACTGAAAATAGTTCTTCTGATGAAGCAGACATGGAAACCCTAGTTGAAGAAGTTGAAAAACTAAATGAATCTAATGCCAACCTGAGAAGGGAACTGGAAGGACTAACTATCAGAATGTGTCAAGAGACTGAGAACCACAGGAAAGCTGAAGATCTGGTAAAAGACAAAGATCATGAGATCTCCAAGCCGAAGCAAGAAATTAGTACCCTTACTGCTCATCTCCAAGAGAGTAAAGTGGAAAAAGAAGAAATGCAAGGTGAACTAAACATGGCTATTTTTGAGAATGCAACCTTGAAGGAATCCAATTTTGGTATTTCCAAGGAACTCACCGAGTCAAAGGAAATACATGCCAAATTCAATAAGAGTACTGTTAAGCTAGAACAAAAGCTTGAATTAGCGAATCCGGTAAAGAATACCACTGGACTTGGTTTTTCTAGTTATGAGGAAGGTGAGACCTCTGGAATAAAAGATGGAGCATCAAATAAGCAACCGACATCAAAGGATAAAGGTAAGCAAAAGTTTAAACCTATTTTATTTAATTGTCTCAAGGAAGGACATACTGCTAATGTGTGTAGAAATAAGGCTTACAATAATTTTCCTTATTTTCTAAACGATAAGCCTAGATCCAATAGATTCAATGGAAACTGTTATGCATGCAACAAGTTTTGGCATAGAGCATTTGAATGCAGGTCTATTATGCAAAACATTGGGAGATATCCTCAAAGGACTCAAGGAGTTTTTCTTGAATCATCTGTGAACCGGAATCCAAACCGGTATAATGCCTATAAGCAGCAACCGGTTTGAGAGCATCCTCTTTGATCTACCATGGTAGCTATCACACTGCTGCAACATGTAGGAGGAAGAATGGTAGAATGAACAGTGGACCATGGAGAACACCTGGAATGGTATGCTATCATTGCAACAAATTGGGACACCCTGCCAGAACCTATAGAATGAGAAAAAACCTATCAGATGATATACCGGTTACTCCAGAAGGGTAGATTGATGTTGAAACTGTTCAAGCAGGAATGAATAAAACATGGAAAAATAAACCTGAAGAAGTGTCACAAGATGAACTGGTTTCTGCACCTAGTGTGGAAGTCTCTGAACCGACAAACTGAGCTTCGGAAAAGCTTAGGGGGAACAAATCGGTGAAATGTTTTGAAACCCCTGTTTATATCGGTAAAAGACCTTAACCAGTATACATTACCTATCAATTGGCTAAAGATTGTGAAGCAGTAAAAGGCAAAATTAGGGTTTATGCCCTAGCGGTGGAGCATTTATTATGGTAGGTGAAGAATTCATTTAAAAGGAATTTTCAAATTTATTTTCACTTATCAGTTTTCGAGCGAAGATTTTTTCAAGAGCAGAGCAACAAAAGGTGATTCGAATTGTGATTTAGAGAGACTTCAAATCTTACAGAAGAATCGGGAGAGAATTACATTCAATCAAGTGAAGAACACCAAGCGGTAACCAAGCAACCAAAGTGGTGTAGTGTGAGCTGCATTTGTCAAGCCCTAAATTTCAAAATTCTGAAGGTATTTATCAAAATTTTTGTTTATCGGTTAAATCATGGCTTCTGCATCGCACTCCAGCTCTAGTGTACCTATGGACTCAGCTGATTTCATTCAAAGAAAGATAAAATACAATGCCTTGTCCCAAATACTTGCCAGAGTCATTATCGAAGGGGATATTTCAGGGTACATTGACTGCAAATTAGAAGACCTAGGATCCTTAGCGATTCATTCCTAGTTAAGTCTATTTTGTGGGGATGACAAGAAGATCAAACCAGAATACAATATTATGGAGAAGAAGAAACTTCACAATGTGGTTTACTTTCTTGAAGAGTTCACAAAAGACCACATCCGCATCATCCTGAGCAGAGTACATGGCGACAAGATGTATCTTGAAAGGATGCATGACATTACGCCTGAAGCAATTTATGCCATCACCAGTTTCTGCAACGTTGGTGAGGTGCCAGCCCTAAGGAAGGTCATCAAGAATGAAATGACTAAGCTCACCGGTTCTCTGAGTGACCAACGGGGAATGACCGTC
Source organism: Cryptomeria japonica (assembly GCF_030272615.1). Classification (NCBI taxonomy): domain Eukaryota; kingdom Viridiplantae; phylum Streptophyta; class Pinopsida; order Cupressales; family Cupressaceae; genus Cryptomeria; species Cryptomeria japonica. The sequence continues at coordinate 225,439,495 of NC_081409.1, forward strand.
AACTCCATAAAAGATGATTTGGTCAAATATGCTTGCATGGTGATTGGATACCAGACGTTTTATGCCAGCAGATTAAATTCTATCTCTGTTGCTGTGGTTAATGCCACCTATAGAATGATCATGGAGGATGCCTCTTTTGATCTATGCACCTGCTTGCAGAAGCAACTTCTTTTGAACTTAAAGTCTATCAAACAGGACAGTGCTCTAAGATCCAAATTTGGACAACTTTTGGTGGGTCTATTTTTGTACTTTCAAGGCTATTTCCTGAGAGTCGAGGACATTCAATGGTCTGTTGACCAACCGGTCACCAAACAAATTAGGGAAAGTCTCCAAGCAGTGGGAACCGGATATCCTGAAGTCTTGAATAAATATTTTGATGAATTCAAGCAGAAGATGAGCCAAAGGATGAGGATATCTGGAGATATTGTTAAGAAGTATGAAGAGGACATCTGCTTTACCATTAGAGTAGATGATTGCATAATCGAGGCAGTTGAGCCCAGACAGGAAGAAGTATAACCTATGGGATATGAGGTGATGTATGACATGTTGGATGGGTATGCCTATACTCTGATTACCTCTCCTTTAAATGCAAAGAAAAAGAGAACTGAAACCTATGTGGAAAGTGTAACACTAGTTGAAGAACCTTCTATGAAAAAGGGAAAAGCAATGCTAGCGGCATCGGCACTGGTTACCTCAGCCAGCCCAAAAGTGACCAAGCGGTCACCTACCAAGAAGAAACTGGAAGTTGCACCCGCTAAAGTATTTGAAAGGAAGCGGAAGAAAAAAAGCAACTCACCCAGGTCTGAGGATACATAATCAGATGTACAACCTAAGAAGACGAGGCAAACAAGGAAGAAGGCAAAAACTACTGGCAATACACCTGCATCATCCGCACCGGTAAATATTGATATCTCTTTTTATAAGCCAATAACACATTGTCAAAGGACTATCAAGAATATAAGAACAAAATTGCTTAGTGATCTGAAGGAGTGTTTTCACGACTTTACCGATAGTGAAAAAGAGGAAATAGAATAGGAAGTCATTAATTATTTATGTATGAATGACCGGTCGCCATCAGAAATTAGATCTGAGGCACCCGATTCTTTATACAATTCTTTGGACAACAAATGGTGCATTGCCATAGAAAAAGAATAGGAAATAAGAGAGAAAGTATTTGCTCAGTACTTTCGTGAAGCCTCTAATTCTGAATTATATGAGATTATGGCCACACATAAAGGTCTCTTCTTCATGAGAAGAAGAAGACTCAGGTTGCTAGAAGGAAAAACCTTTGAAGTAGAGGAGGACACTCATCTGCATGCGAAAGCTACTGTCTGGTTGCATCAAGTGTCTAAGGCCAATAAGGAGACTGAAGAAGAACCGAAAACCAAAAAATCGAATGAGGTATATGACAGTGAAGGAGAACTAGTCATTGAATAGGTGGACACTATTGATGCTGATGCTTTGGATGGTGAAAATGTCACTCTAGACGCAGAAAAGGAAAAGGCTGATAAGGAAAAAGCAAACAAGGAGAAACAAGATAAAGAGAAAGTGGAGAAGCAAAAGCTGGACAAGGAAAAGGCCAACAAAGAGAAAGCAGAAAAGGAAAGAAGAGGAGAAGAGGAAAGAAGAGGAGAAAAGGAAAGAAGAGGAGAAGAGGAAAGCAGAGGAGGAAAAGAAACAAGTAGAGGAGAAGCAAAAAGAATAGGAAAGAAAGAAGGATGAAGACAAGAAAAATCATGAAGCAGAACAAAAAGAGAAATAAGAGGAAAAGAAAAGAGCGGAAGAGAAGAAGGAAGCAGAAAAGAACAAGCAAGTGAAGACTCCAAAGGCAACCGATGGTCAAGCCAAACTGGCTGACATCACCAGTCCTCTTGACCTCTAATCTGCAGATGAATCGGAGCTGGTGCAAGGTATAAAGCTAGCACAGGAAAGACTGGAAGCATTGAGAAGGAAAAAGGAGCAGGATGTCATTCACACTGCGATTGACACCCTTACTAGTTTGATTCCAGGTACCAACCTTCCCGGTACCGATTCCTCTCTGGCCCAACTAAAACTTCTATGAACAGTTGTAGAGGATCAGGTACAATGTCTAGAGGAAGTTGCTGAAGCTAATGCACAGAAGAAGCATCAAAAGACACTTAACACTGCCTTAGTAAAGAAACTGAATGAGCTCCGGTCTCAACTTCAGAAAGAGCATAAGGATATAAGAGATGCTATGGATGAGGGAAATCTACTGTTGAGTAAAATAAGCCAACCCCATCTATTTTGTGATGATGTGCTTGCTCAAAAGGACAAACTGCAATCTGATTTGCAGGCATACATAAGAAACTTTAAGACCCCGTATGATTCTTTCACTACATATGGGCAAACTATTCACCTATATCTAATTTAGTCTTCTAGGATTGAGTTGGAGCTTAGCAATAGGACAAGAGTTTTTCAGGAACTTCAACTGGTTTTTTAACCCAGACTGCAAATTATTCAGAAGTGCTTTCTCAATCTAGAAGCTTTGACGGTAACTCAAGAGATGAGTACAGTTGATGCCATGGAAGAACAGGTATCATAGATGCAAATGGAAAGTGAGGTGGCTACCTCATTACTTGAGTCATGGTCTTTATCCATGAAGTCTTTTATGCAGGATTTTAAATCAGTTTTTGATAAGTTTCACTCGTTATTGTCATAAACACTTATTTATTTTAATGATAATGAGAATCAGGGGTTATTCTACAGTACTTTGTCATTGTTGGCAAAGGGGGAGTGGTATCTAAAATTTTGATGAATGTTATGTATACTTGCAAGTTTTCTGCAAAAAGCGATAGTGTACATGCTTAGGGGGAGTAATTTTGATTATGGCATATTTTTTGTTGTAAAACACTTATATGTCAAAATTTTCCTAAGTGTTGCCATCAATGCCAAAGGGGGAGATTGTTGGCATTTTGATGATGTTGTGATTGTCATTGATGGACACACACTTGTTTTATGATCACTTTCTTATGTATGAGTTATGCTCAACCGGTAATTGTTCCAACCGGTATTATGCATTATAGTATTTAGACTATCGATGTTTTTGCAGAAGGTGTTTACCACTCACAAATTGAATGAAGACCCAAAGCGGTATGAAGACCTCAAGAAGCTCAAGGATCTCAAAGCAGATCAAAGGAACAAAGTGGCAGTTAACACTTTTCCCAGTCCTCATTTTGACAACCGGTAATTGGTAAAATGTATGAACCGGTATTACTCTGTGATGAGTTATCATCCACCAACACTTTGGCGGTGATCTTGTGCCATGTTACCAAATGTGTCTAGAAGCATTGAACCTAGGAACTTGCAATGTAATCCTATTGGACCGACATGAAATCAGATTCCTTTATAAGGACATCATGTCTAGGGTTTTAGTTGTTGATAGGGTTTTAGTAATTGATGAGGTTTTTTGTATGTGCGATCATAGAAGAGAAGATTAGGTCTATGTGAAGAAACAAAGTGTGGAGATATTGAAGACTGAAGTAATGCTAAATGTGCATTAACAATGAGCTATCATGGATCTAACCAAGCATACTGTGCTAGTTGTAGCATCGTAAATTGTACGCACTTGCTAGGGTGGTACAATTTCACACCTAGTTTAGCACCCGCCTTGGCGCATTTTGCATTTTGCATTGCATTTCCCCTTTAGTACTTAATTAATTAAATTAATTAGGTCTAAGGTTCTATTTTATCATCTCCCATATCATAAAGTTGGGCCCTTTTCATTAAAGTGTGCCCCTTTCATTTTATTCTTCCAATACATCATTTAATCTAAAACCCTAATTAGGTCCTATTTTGAACTTGGGGGCTTGATTTCGGGGGTCAAAACATCTCAAAATTAGCTGTAAGTTCGGGATTCGCTCTAAAATCATCATATCCGACAGCCCTAAAAATTTGGTGAAAAGTTGTCGGGACCATGGCGCCCGGCGTGCACACGGTCCCGACATTTTTCCCGAAATTTTAGGAGTGCAATCCAATCATAAAATAAAGCTTAACCCCAAGAAATTGGCGAGAGATTCAATCTCTAGGTCGGCCAAAAGTTGAAATTAAGACCTAGGGTTTCATATATAAGAGCTCTCTTTCTTCATTTGAAAGGATCCAAAATTTTGGTTTTCAAGGGCCTTCTATGCAGCGAAAGAGCAGATCTTTGAAGACTTCAACAACATTCAATATCCATCCATCAAGCATTCATCAATTTCATTCATCCATTTAGGGCTTTGAAGACATTGAAGAGCAATAAGGGATCACCGACTGAAGATTGGCTTGTACCCCTCCCTTGGGGTTGGGTATGATTTCATGTTGTTTTCATGTCTTTGCATAAGCCTCATTATATCATTTGTATTCATACTTTAGATCACTTGGCATCTTGATTTGGAGCATTTACATTATCATTTACAAGCAATTAGGGTTTACTTTCTAGGTTGCTCTAGTTTGCTTACTTGCATTTTAGGATCTTGCACACACAACTTTTACTATACAACTTGGCTATTCATGGAGGTGGAAATCACCAAAGCAGGGGTTTGACTAAGGCAAAACCCTATATAGCCACCTACAACCCTTTTCAGATATAAGTGCAGATTTTCGAATTCGAAGGATGCCGCAAGTTGCAGATCCGACGGAAGCGGACCGAGACAGAACTTCACACCAAATTCCAACCCAGAAAGCTAGGACAGGGACGTGGGGCGCCCTGGTCCTACTAGGACAGGGGCGCTGGGCGCCCTGGTCCTTGTCCATTTCAGTGAATTTTGGTAGTTTCAAAGGTAGCAGCTTCAGTATTTTAGGCTTCCGGCTTCAGCGGCAGATCTTGCAGAATCAAATCCATTCAAGGTATACATTTACATTTCTCCTCTTATCCTTACAATTGTTCATCATTAAATCTCAATTCTACAATCTTGTGCTCAAAGTTACTAGTTCATACTTACACTTTTAGGGTTAATAGTTGAACTTGCATCATTCTTTCTATCATTTGCAACAAAGGAATAGAAATCCTAATAGGTAGCCCGTGGCTCTCTCTTCCACAAAAATAAGTAGCCAATTGTGTGATACCTCTAGGCTCTTTCGTATTCCACAAGTGTGTGATTGAAAGTGAGATTAGGGCATGTTTGCTTAGTGTCACTTTTTCCCCTACACATTTTTGGTGAACCCAACGTGAAACTCCAATCTTCTCTAATTCTGATTTATGTTTTCAAATTTGAGTGTTTCTGCTATTTTAAAATCAAATTTGTACTTACAAGTTTTAATTTCTTGCAAGATTCAAAAATTTAGAGGAAATTTTTGCTAAAACTGTAATTTTTCAATTCAAAGTTGAACTTGTGGATAGCTTAATTGGGATCAATAATTTCAAATCTGATTTACGAACTCATTTGAATCATAAATTTCATTTTCTAAATCTACATTCTAAGTGCTTGCATTGAACATTTCCTTCTATTTTTCATGTGTTATCATTTGAAAGAGGAAAATGGTTGTCATGATGCATTCATTTCATAGATGTGATAATGGGTTAGCTTCCCTTGTTTCAATTTTTCCTTCTCCTAAAGAACCTCCCCCCATCTATAACAACATTTTAGTGCCTAAAAGAGTTGCTACCAATCCCTTTGAGACTCTCCCATGCTCTAAGGATGAAGACTTTAAGAGTGATCTTGACAATTCTCCTAAAATGTGCCCTTCCTATTTAGCTATCCTAGAGGAAGAGAATGATATCATAAACACCTTTCTTAATGTTACTTCACCTTCCCTACATGATGCCTCTCTAAGTGAAAAGGTATTGATGGACATTGACTTATTTTCTCCTAAAGTTGGTCCTTCCAATGGGGGCATGTTAGTGCAACAAGAGGTTATGAACACTTCTTTCAAAGATCTCCTTCCCAAGCATGAATCTTTGGAGAAATGTGTTCATGTTCCTCCTAAAAAACACTCCCTTCATGAGGATCCTTTTGTGCAAGAAGATGACATTATCCCTACATTTCCTAGTCATGGCATTTCCTTTTCCAACAAAATTCCCACTAGAAATGATGAATTAATGATAAATGCTTACCCTTCTCCTAAAGTTTGTCTTACCCATAAGCATCCCTTAGAGAAAGAAGATGAAATAATAAGCAATTTCCTTAATTCTCTCTCCCCTAAAGATCATATTGAACATATTTTGAGGAAAGAGGATGAGTTTAACACATCTATTGATGCTCTCCCTCCTAAGGATGAGGAATTAATAAACAATGTTATCTCATCTCCCGAAATTGAAAATACTTCAAACATTCCTTTCAACCACCTCACTATTTGGGATGAACCATTAGAAGGTGTAGATTATTCTCTACCCCGTGAGAGAACCTTAGCCAAAGGGGATGAAATCAAGATTGAAAACTCCCTTGATAGTTTCTCACCTTCCTTGAATCTCAATTATTCTCCCTCTCCTCAACTTGGTTCTACTCATAAGGATACCCTAGTTCAAAGCAAGATGGTTAACATCTCTTTCAAAGATCTCCCTCTCAAAAGTGAGACTTTAGAGAGTAATGTTGATCCTTCTCCTAGAGAGTTTATTCCCCATGTAGATCCTTTGATGATAGAGGATGATATGACCTTTCCTAGTATTACTTTTCCTACTAGAACATCAATGCCTACTCCTTGTCTCTCTCCTAAAATTGATTTAATCCATGATAAGATTTTAGTGCAAGAGAAGACTATCAATAATTCTTCCAACAATTTTGTTCATTCCTCTAAACCATCCTCAATCAATTTGATACATGTGAATGAAACACCTAACAAACCTCTCTTCACTGTCCAAGGTGCTTGTCCTTCTCAAAATTCTCAACCTTTAAATAAGCCTATCTTAGTGGTTCAAGGTGGTTATGCTAATGATTCTTTTTGCACTCCTAAGAAACCTATTATTACTGTGCAAGGAGGTTATTCTACTAAGAGCCCTTATGAGTATGCTAAGCAACTGACTAGAGAGAGTTATAATGTGGTTGCTCATACCTATAACACAAGAAACAATAGGCAACCTAATCCTCCTCTAGTTATCCCAACTTCACTTCCTCCTTCCCAACCTATTCTTCCTCAAGCTCCTCGTATTTCACAAATGCTTAGTAAGGACTATGATCTCATAGAACAACTTAAAGCTACCCCTGCTAAGATATCCCTTTGGGATTTGATCCAAACTTCTTCCACTCATCATGGAATGTTACAAGATGCCTTGAAAGATTTGAATGTTTCTCCACCTAATACATCTAGTAATATAGTGTCTTTGGTTAACTCTTTGATGAATCCTAAAGCTCAAATTGTGTTTACTCAAGATGATTTGCCTACTAGTGAAATTCAACATCAATATGATCCCTTGATGATTGTGGTTATCATAAATGACACTGCTATAAGATGAACACTGGTAGATAATGGTTCTGTCCTTAATGTGTGTAGCATTAATCTATTGCATAAGATGAATGTGGATACATCCCTTATTGAGCCTGACTCTCATCCCATTCGAGGCTTTGATAATGTGGCTAAGTCTTCATTAGGTATTATCACCTTACCCATCATAGTGGGACCTGTTACTTTGCCTACTCCTATCCATGTTATGTCGGGAAATCTAACATACAACTTGTTATTAGGGAGACCTTGGATTCACAGTATGCAAGCTGTCCCCTCTACATTGCATAGACAAGTTAAATTTATTTATAATAATAAAACATATACCTTGATAGGTGATACTAATTTTCAAGCTTGTTTGCAAACATCTACTTCCAAAGGGAGTTCTTCTAAGCCTTCCTCTTCTAGTGATGACTCGTTAAACAAGATACCTATGGATGAATCATCACCCTCTGATAATCAAAATTCTTTGGATGAGTCTGAAGTTCCTGAAGAAGATTCTTCTCAACTTGAATCTACACATGAAAAGGCTTTTGATCCTGAAAAGGTTCTTGCAGAAGACGATTGGGGATCTCATGATTTCAATCCCACCTTTGTAGGTGAGTATAGGGTTCCTCCTAGAGAGCTTAAAGTTAAAAAGAAGGAAGAAACTAGAGATCAATCAGTCTTACCTAAACCTATGAGCAATAATTTTATGGCCGCTTCTAAAAATTCTTCTCCTCACACCTCTAATTCTGAAGAATTTGATTCTTTGTCTTATGAAAAACCACCATCTCTCTCTGATTTAGCATCCCTTTATGGTCGTGGTTTTCACATTTTGGCTAAGAGTGGCTATAGTGGAAATGGTTGTGGCACAAATGAACAAGGAATTAAAGTTCCTTTAGAACATAACATGCATGAATATTCATTTGGATTTGGATATAATCTTTCTAAGCCCACCAAAGCATCTAAAAGACCATCTCTCAATGTGAATGCTATATTTAGTAGTGATGATGATCTCACTTCAACTAAATCATCTTCTACTTCTATCAACTCTCATTCCCCTCATAAGGAAATCTTGGCGATGAACAAATCTCTTTATGAATCCCCTCAAATTTCTAAATCCACTTATGAATCTTTATCTCCTATTCATCATAAAGTCCTTTCCTCCGGGGATAAGGCTCTAATAAATTACACTCATCTCTCTTCTAAGATTTCTCGTAACTTTCCTTCTTCAATTTTTATCATTTTATACATGTTTTTGATCTCACTTATAGTTGAGCATTTAGCATGTCATATTCAAATACCTCATCCAATCTATCATATCTTTAAATAACATTAATGGCTATTATGTTGCTCATCATTATGTGACATTGGTAGCTCATTTACTGGGGGCTCATTGTCATTTGTGATGGTACAATTTCAAGTGCAATCATATTTTTGAAGCAACATAATAGCCTAATTTTCTATGTTATCTCTTGTTCCTAAGGGGACAAGAGTGATTTCATACATCTCTTCTTTTTATGATTAAAATTTCCCTTTGGGGTAATAGTGTGGAAATATTGATCATCTTTTCTTTAGGATCCTCTTTTCCTAGATATGAGAGAAGATGTGTATTCTCTTTCTTATCCTACCCACTTCTTGTGAGGAGCATTTTACATACACTAATGTCTTGCTTGCATGAACTCATGTGAGTATGTAGTACATTTTGCTTATGTCTAAAATCTCTCCCTAGAAGATTGTGTAAGTCCTTCTCATTGTCCTTATCCTTGGGAGGCAATGATCTTTCCTTATTTTTTATCTAAGGATCCACTTTTTCCTATTTTGTGGATGGTGTGAACTTTATTACTTGATGTCATTCCTTGTATGCATTTTTTGTTGTTTGTTCAAGGATTCTCTCTTACAAGAGGTGTAAGTCCTTGACTACAACCTCTTTTGCACTTGGTAAAATACATCCATAATGAATTCACTCTCCCAATTGGGTTAAAAAGAGCATCATCCTTCATTAAGAATCACTTTCACCTCACAAAAGAAGGAAGTATTGCATTCTTATTCTCTTCTTTGTCTTATTCTAGAAGATGTTATATTTGTCTAAGACAATTCCTCTCGAGGATAGGTGTCTTTTGTACAAAGATCTCTTCTCCTCTAAGGATCTCCTTTACACATACTACAAGATATCCCTTTTCAACTATCTTATCCTTGCTTAAAGAGTGCAAAACTCTCTTGCTTGGATCTATGACATTGTTGCATTTTTGGGGTATCCTCTTTTGTGATGAAGGTAGGTATCCTTGTTCTACTTTGCTTATGACATAAAAATTACACTTTTTGAGCAATGGGTCATGCTCGGAACCAGAGCACAGACTCTTAGAGCGAGGTGTCTCCATTTTTCTTTTATGCAAGGTGATTATTCTTGGAACTAGAGCACAGACTCTTAGAGTGAGATGTCACGCTTTTATACTATACATATACAGGTTGTAGCATACTCGGGCATAGACTCCTATGAGGTGCTTCTAACCTTACTTACACACACATGCACGAGGTTGAGTGGAACTAGCGGCATAAGGCTAGACTTTCTCACTCTCCTCCCTTACATGGATCACCTAGACAGACTCTAGGGGCTAGTTTTCCATGTCCTTTTTCCCATGGATCGCCTAGACAAGATCTAGGGGTGAGAGGTCCATGTTTTCTCTCTCACTATTCTTCTCATGGATCACCAATGTGTGTATTCATGCTTTTTTTCCTTTCTTTTCTTCTCTTTGCATTTTGTTTCCATTTACATCCTTCATCTTGTGTTAGAGAACTCTCAAATCCTCACACTCTGTGTTGTGTTGGAATTGAGATTTAGTCCTCTTTCTTACCAAATGATTCTCCATTAGTTTTTGATCTCATATCAAATCTTCTTGTGAGCATTTGTCATCAATATTCTTTAACAATTCGAAGTGGTAAACATGATACCCTGTTTCAACTCACTAAAATTAGCAAGCCGAAACAGGGGGGGGCATATAGCTACCCTCGAATTTTCATCACCTTCCTTAGTAAGAATTAGGTGATTTTGTGATCTAACGTGTGTTTTGTAGGGTGCGGTTCCTAACTGTGTACTACAGATATCGTTGTGGGCTTCGTTCGACAGACTTATGGATATATCCTTTTTCAAATAATGTTTACTATTCTATACTTTAGCTTGCATATGCACGTAGTTTTCATATGACCGCTAAAGTGGGGGCTAAATGTAGCGTCGTAAATTGTACGCACTTGCTAGGGTGGTACAATTTCACACCTAGTTTAGCACCCGCCTTGGCACATTTTGCATTTTGCATTGCATTTCCCCTTTAGTACTTAATTAATTAAATTAATTAGGTCTAAGGTTCTATTTTATCATCTCCCATATCATAAAGTTGGGCCCTTTTCATTAAAGTGTGCCCCTTTCATTTTATTCTTCCAATACATCATTTAATCTAAAACCCTAATTAGGTCCTATTTTGAACTTGGGGGCTTGATTTCGGGGGTCAAAACATCTCAAAATCACCTGTAACTTCGGGATTCCCTCTAAAATCATCATATCCGACGGCCCTAAAAATTTGGTGAAAATTTGTCGGGACCATGGCGCCCGGCGTGCACACGGTCTCGGACATTTTTCTCGAAATTTTAGGAGCGCAATCCAATCATAAAATAAAGCTTAACCCCAAGAAATTGGCGGGAGATTCAATCTCTAGGTCGGCCAAAAGTTGAAATTAAGACCTAGGGTTTCATATATAAGAGCTCTCTTTCTTCATTTGAAAGGATCCGAAATTTTGGTTTTCAAGGGCCTTCTATGCAGTGAAAGAGCAGATCTTTGAAGACTTCAACAACATTCAACATCCATCCATCAAGCATTCATCAATTTCATTCATCCATTTAGGGCTTTGAAGACATTGAAGAGTAATAAGGGATCACCGACTGAAGATTGGCTTGTACCCCTCCCTTGGGGTTGGGTATGATTTCATGTTGTTTTCATGTCTTTGCATAAGCCTCATTATATCATTTGTATTCATGCTTTAGATCACTTGGCATCTTGATTTGGAGCATTTACATTATCATTTACAAGCAATTAGGGTTTACTTTCTAGGTTGCTCTAGTTTTCTTACTTGCATTTTAGGATCTTGCACACACACAAGGTCTGCACACACAACTTTTACTATACAACTTGGCTATTCGTGGAGGTGGAAATCACCAAAGCAGGGGTTTGACTAAGGCAAAACCCTATATAGCCACCTACAACCCTTTTCAGATATAAGTGCAGATTTTCGAATTCGAAGGATGCCGCAAGTTGCAGATCCAACGGAAGCGGACCGAGATAGAACTTCACACCAAATTCCAACCCAGAAAGTTAGGACAGGGGTGTGGGGCGCCCTGGTCCCTGGGACAGGGGCGCTGGGCGCCCTGGTCCTTGTCCATTTCAGTGAATTTTGGCAGTTTCAAAGGTAGCAGCTTCAGTATTTCAGGCTTCCGGCTTCAACGACAGATCTTGCAGAATCAAATCCATTCAAGGTATACATTTACATTTCTCCTCTTATCCTTACAATTGTTCATCATTAAATCTCAATTCTACAATCTTGTGCTCAAAGTTACTAGTTCATACTTACACTTTAGGGTTAATAGTTGAACTTGCATCCTTCTATCTATCATTTGCAACAAAGGAATAGAAATCCTAATAGGTAGCCCGTGGCTCTCTCTTCCACAAAAAGAAGTAGCCAATTGTGCGATACCTCTAGGCTCTTTTGTATTCCACAAGTGTGTGATTGAAAGTGAGATTAGGGCATGTTTGCTTAGTGTCACTTTTTCCCCTACACACTAGTATCTAGATCACTCACTTGTTGATTACTCACATCTTTGACAAGTCTGAAACCCTTAACTGGGTAGGCCTAGCAAAGCCTTTGTAAATCCTCTAACAAGGTGGTTCACAACTGTGAATCTAAAATCCTCTCACAAGGTAGTCTTTAATACGACTTATCTGCTAGGAGAGATCTAGATTCCTAACAGGATCTGATCTGGTGAAGAACATTGTACGACCTTAACCGGTCTAGTTTCTATTTCACAGATAGTTACTTGTGAGTTTCTGCTCACCGTGGTTTTTCCCATTTGGGTTTCCATGTCAAAACCTCTTGTGTTATGGTGATTTTGCTCTTGCGGGTGAATGCTTTATTTGCTGTTTGGTTTGGATTTGTCTTAATCGGTTTGTTGGTAAATCTGTTATACCGGTTAACTGGTAAACTGTTTAAGAGTTTAAGTTTAGTATTTTTTGGTATACTAATTCACCCCCCCTCTTAGTATTCATCAGCTGTTGGCATTGGGAGGATTCACTCCCTCTATTCTACATGGAGTGAAATTAAAAGGAACAGGCGATGCAAATGTGAGCCATTTAACGTTCACAAGTAACATACCTCTTCCTTATGAAGAAAAAATAGATGGAGCCTCCTGTCTAAAAGAGAAAGAGAGAACCTTCACAAGGTGGCCATTAAAATATTTGTAGAAAATGATATAGTTTAATATGTTTATCATGTTTCTTATTGTTTTATGCAGTACTTTGAATATTTTGAAAGAGCTGGAAACTCTTAGACAATTTTGACATTTTTTTATTATATTTACATATATACCCTTAGATAGATTTGACATCTTATAACTTGATTTATTTATACATATTTGTATTATATTTTTTTATTACAGATTACCTTGTTTGTCATGATGTTCAAGCAATCTTTTAATTCTAACATGTAGCTTGTTCGTATATGTAATATTTTTATTTGCTTTGATGATCTAGTTCGAGTTTAATGTTATATTATTTTTGCGTTATAAAATGATTAAATATACTACCAATAAATAAAAATGATTAAATATACTACCAATGGATGTAAATATATGACTAAAATAATGACTATGATGACTAAATAAATGACCATTTAACAACAATCAATGATTAAATTAATTACTCAATATATAACTAAATTAATGACTAAATATATGACTCAATAAATCACTAATATGACTAAATATATGACTAAATTAATGATTAAATATATGACTAAATTAGTGACTAAATATATGACTAAATTAGTGACTAAATATATGACTAAATCAATGACCAAATCGATGAACAAATCAGTGACCAAATCAATGACCAAATCAATTACCAAATTGATGATCAGATGAATCAAAACAACTAGTGGTCATGTGACCAAATTGATTTATGACTGACAATAAACTACCAGTGGTGACGTGATCAAATTTGGTCATTTATCTACAATTTTTGGTAGTTTTTTAGTCATATATTGTTGTTTTTGTACTAGTGCAAGATCTTAAAAGAATAAGGACTAAACTTTTTAATGTTGAAAGTTGAATGGATTATGATTTGGTGATGGATTCTCATGGTAAGTGCAAACTTTGGAGTTTCTAGTAGGATATTTCTGGTTGTGGAATGTAATATGATTGGACGATATTTTGAAAGGAAATGAGTTGGAAAATAAGAATGGATAGAAGGCTACCCTAGACGGGGAATGACTCAATAAGTGATTTCTTGTTGAGGCAGATTAGACAAAGAGATTTGACCACTTCTATTGAGAGATTGGAACAAGGTAGATCTTTATTGAAAGGTACATGATCTCAAAGGTTCTTCATCAAACTCATTTCCATAACCATGTAGATAATCATGAAAATGGTCAAGGAATGTTTGATATTTTAACAAGAGTTTATGGTTTGTGTAGAGAAAGATTCTCTTCTTTAAGATCTCTTTTTGGCTAGGTTTTTTTGTTTTTGAATCGACGGTGAATATACTTCTTGATATGCTTGAGGGACTTGAAGATGTGATGTATTTAGGAACCTTGTGTTGTAGCAAGTTGCATGCTTGTGTCAAAATTTGGAAATGTTTTTATTGGCTAGAGATGTCAGCCAATAAAACACATTGGCCAAGTTTTAACACTTTGAGCAAGTGTGAGATAAAAGGGGGGCCTAGATTAGCCCATAATAGGTTTTAATAATTGTAGACACTTGAAGACATACACCTTAGGCTGAAATCAAAAAGCATTCAATGGGGCCTCTCCCACAAAGCGATACCTCAAATAAGCAGACAAATAGAGATTTTGGTAACACTGGCTCCCCCACCACGACACTCACTTCTCAGGCATACCAGATTGTCTTACCTCAAAGACCTGAATATTTTTTAACCAAGGGATTCCTATCTCATCTTGAGTGGGCACATGAGAGGTTACTTCGGGGTACGATCCACACTCCCTGCACAATGAATGTGGGATTTGGCTACTAAAATAAAGTTCTAAGTATGAGACTCTCTTTCGAGCGTACATATACACTCTCTCCCTTGGGAGGCTTCCTTCCTATAGAACACAATTTTAGATAGTTCAAATAACCAGAAGAAAACTGAGAGGGGGGGGTGAATCAGTTGTCACAAATTACCAAAACATTTAGAAATTAAAACATTAATACTAGAACCCAAAACATGAATACCGGAATAGTAGTTAAACCAATTAAGAATAAACAATAATCAGAGAACAAATACCATCCACATGACACCAAGATTTATACGTGGAAAACCCAATAAAGGGAAAAACCACGATGGGAAGCCTACCCTTAGTCAGATAATACTTCTGCAATAAGTATGTGAATTATAATTGAGGGGCCTACACTTGTAGGAAGCCCAATAGCCTAGAGCGCACTACTCATCACAAAAGGAGTCTCATTGACTGTATAGAAATCCATACTACAATTCAGAAGAATGAATGAATTGCAAAGATAACATCTCCTATGCCTGAGTACAGTTCTGGTTAAGCTCAATACCGGAGGACTAAATCCTCTTTCATAAACCCAATTCAATCTCCAATGATCGACCAAATTCTTTGCCTAAATGATATACATTATTCACATATTACATATCCATATCCCATTCCCTGACCATATACCATGATGATCTACAATGCGATCTTACATCATATACATACAAACCCTCGACCATAAAAAATCAAGTCCGACACCAGATAATAAACCAATTAAATAATTATAAAACATGTCATCCTTAGACCAAACAAATAATATCCAACTCATAAGATATCCCAAAAACACACCGAGAGGTCTAATCCACACGTTACATTAAGTCAGTCCATAAGCTAGATCAACCGGGACCCAATATAGGTCCACGCGCTAAACCAATGATCCCAATCTGCCAAGTCTTGAACATGATCACCATCAACATCCCGAATCTCTACCAGAAGCTACACCAACACCACTTATGCAATTCATCAAAGATCTTCATCAAAAGCTCTACCGGTGAAACCCTCGCCGGAACCACAAACCAAGCTTCCAAGCAAACAGGATAGCATCCGATCACCAGACCAAAACCAACTTACTGAAAATGAACATGAGTACCATGAATAAGCCAATTCCATAACCAAATCATACTGGAGTATACCGGATCATGCCATATCCAAACCAACTAGAAACCACTCAACCTACCGGGACTAGAAGGGTACCGGTAAAGCATCCAAAATAGCTAGTGTGGACATCAATGACAAAACATCAATGCAACACATAATAAATTCCTCCAAATGGCCAACAATCTCCCCCTTTGGCATTGATGGCAACACTAGTTGTGAAAAATATCTAAGTACCAAGAAATACCAAATAAGTCTCCCCCAATGGAAGACAACCAACAATCTCCCATTCAAAGATAGAGCACTGAAATTCTAAAATAAAGACCAAACTCCCCCTATGACTAATATCTCTATAAAGCTTCGAGTTACACATATATCTCTCCCCCTAATGTATACAACTCCTTAAGTTTTTCTTTTTCACATCAATATCCCTCCCCCTTTGACATGAATGCCAGAAATATGACATAAATATCAAAGCAAAAACATAAACCACTAAAACACAAAGATAACTACTTCCCCAGAGCAGTAGCATCCCCATATCAATGCCAGAATGAATAATATTTTTGATAATGCATACCAGATTGATGCCAAAACACATCAATCAGTTCTCTCCCGGAGGGGTAGAAACCCCTAACCTATCTCTTAGGTACTCAAATGGTTCTTTAGACAAAGGTTTAGTGACAATATCTGCAATCTTCTCTTTAGTGTTCACATAAACCAATCTAACTTCATTTTCTTCTGCCTTCTCCTTCAAAAATTTATACTTGATAGATATGTGCTTTGTCTTAGAGTGAAATACTAGATTCTTTGATATGTCAATAGCAGAAAAGTTATCACAATGAATAACTACTGGTCCAGTGCAATGCACTTTGATGTCCTTCAACATTTTCTTCATCCATAGAACCTGTGTATAGTTAGTAGAAGCAACAACATACTCAACTTCAACAATAGATAAAGAAGTACATGATTGTTTCTTGTTGATCCATGAAACCAACTTCTTTCCAAGAAAAAAAAGCTCCACCAGAAGTACTTTTCTGGTCATCAACATCTCTAGCCTAATCAGCATCTGTATATGCACATAAAGTAAAGTCATCATCCTTAGGGTACCACAAACCATATTCTGATGTGCCTTGCAAGTATCTAAAAATTATTTTCACCACACTCTCATGATTTTCTCTAGGGTCACTCTGAAATCTAGATGCAATACAAACAACATTCATTATGTCAGGCCTAGTCTGAGTCAAAGAAAGTAGATTTCCAATCATAGATTTGTATCTTGTAGGATTTACCGGTGCAGAAACATCTTTCCTTGTTAGTTTTTCATTTGTAACCATAGGAGTACTTACCAGTTTAGAATCTCCCATACCAAATTTATTCAATAATTCCCTAGCATACTTAGTTTGACAGATGAAAATACCTTTGTTAGTCTGAGTAATCTGCAAACCTAAAAAAAATTTCATTTCCCCGATCATAGACATTTCAAATTCCTTCTCCATATTCTTATAAAATTCCATGTATAACTTATCTTCACCTCCAAAAATGATGTCATCAACAAATACTTCAATAATCAGTATATCATCATCAATGATCTTATAATATAAATTACTGTTAGCATTACCCTTAGTAAAACCAAGCTTCAAAAAGTATTTATCCAACCTTGCATACCAAGCTCTAGGTGCTTGTTTCAATCCATATAAAGCTTTACTTAACCTGCAAACCATCTTTGTATCATCTCAAAGTAAAAAACTATCAAGTTGCTCAATATAAACTTCCTCATCAAGATCCCCATTAAAAAATACACACTTGACATCCATCTGATAAACCTTGTAGTTTTTATGGGTAGCATACGCAAGAAATAATCTTACAACTTCAATCCTAGCTACAGGTGCAAAAGTCTCACCATAATCAATTCCTTCATTTTGAGAATATCCTTTACAAACCAATCTAGCCTTATTACTTACAACTTGACCATCCTCATTCAATTTACTCCTAAAAACCCATTTAGTTCGAATAACATTCTTATTTTTAGGTCGGGGAACTAAAGTCCATGTGTTATTCTTCTCAATCTGATCAAATTCTTCTTCCGTAGCTTTCAGCCAACATTTATCTTTACATGCCTCAATTACTGATACCGGTTCAACTTGAGAAATTAAACATACCTAATTAGTTGCTAGTATTCTTCTTGTCATCACTCCATTGGTCTTATCCCCAATGATCTGATCTTCTGAATGATTCAATCTCACATACCTAGAAGTCTTTTGACTCTCTATTCCTCTTCCCGGTTCTTCAGTTATTGTAGAATTTTTTGATACTACCGGAGTAACTGGTTCAACACTCTGTTCCGGTAAAGATGCTACCAACTCAGATACAATCATTTCCACCACTAGTTCTTGCCCATAAACTCTGATTTTACCTCTATTCAGCTCATTCACATTGACATTAGCACTCTCAACAATTCTCTGTAATATTTTGTTATAACATCTATATGATTTGCTTTCATTAGAATAACCAATAAATATGCCTTCATCACATCTACGATCAAATTTGCCAATGATATCATCTCTCCTGATATAACATTTACTACCAAAGATTTTAAAATACTTAACTGTAGGTTTTGTTCACCAAATCTGGCTAACCCAAGTACACTTGCAATCCTTCTATGAAATGGCCAATTTCAGTCTACGAAACACATAAGGGCTTGGACAAC
Organism: Cryptomeria japonica; assembly: GCF_030272615.1. NCBI lineage: Eukaryota > Viridiplantae > Streptophyta > Pinopsida > Cupressales > Cupressaceae > Cryptomeria > Cryptomeria japonica. The sequence goes on from NC_081409.1 coordinate 225,457,969, forward strand.
ATAACATAGGACCCTAATTGATCCTCCTGCACTTCAGGTTCTGCTAGACCTAGGGGGGGACACCCTTTTGATGCATTTAAATACAACAATTACAGACATATGATTGCATCAACAATAAGCAGATAGATCATTCCACAAACTCACCAAATTTAGAAACACACTACAGATTGGCTAAATCTGTATAAACCACAGATGAAAAAGAGCTTGGAATGAAAGAACATAACCCATAAACATAAAGGGAAATAGATTTAATTTGAATATGAAATTATCCCCAAATCTGCAAGACCAATGCCTTGTTCATTGGGCAATAGAGTCACACACAAAACTGCAAATGTGCATCCTAGTCACAAGTTGGTTTTCCTTAAACAATGTTCCTACATTAACACCTTATACTAATGCATTAATTAATTCCATTCACAAAATTTATCAGATATGGGACACATTCCATTGTTTATGACTGATTATAGCATTTAAACTCTTCACTGAAGAATGCCTACAAACAATCATATGATCTCCTTGAGATGACAAATTATAGCCTCCTTGAGGATTCAATTCATAACAATGAAATATATGCACATAGACAATATTGTGGGAAATTTACTCATGGCTGACACAAGTAAGACCTGCAACTAAGAAACCACATCTACAACACTGCACTGCAACCTCTATACCCTGAAAAGATCCATATAATTTTACACATTTGGGTCAAGTAATTCAAAAATGGAAGCCATGAAAACTGGAGCCACTCTCACAGAATTCTGGAACCCTTACAATTGAGAAGAATTGGGAATAAGAAGGAGAGGGAAAAATATTAGGTTTATCAAAATTTGCCAAGTGTCTCTTTTTGTCCCTAACTACAAAAATATCTTCTTAATTCCCATGGAAACTACTCTCAAAATATCTAAAATTGGTTAAAATTAACCATATGGTTAGATTGCTCATTCTGAGAGCTTTCCGATGATATATTATACTTGGTATTTTGGCCAAAAATAAGCCTCTGAGCGAATTAATCACTCGTGTGGCTCTGTCATTTAATTTTTTTGAAATTCTTGTATAGTTGAGACTATACATTTAATTTAATTTTTCATCCATTTTTTGCCTTTGATTTTGGCCTGACGCCTTGCCACGTGGTGACCTCTGATTCGTTGATGGGATCCATCGGGCGCCCTCTGGGATGACACCTCATCACTCTGCCATGTGTTCGCCACCAAGCTGCTTGCTCATTGCCACGTCATCACCATGTGTCGCCACTGGACAGGATCTGCGAGCTAGATCTCCACCTGGACCTGCCACATCACCTTTTGTCATTTTGTGAAGGGTATCAAGCGAGCAACTTTGGCTTACGAATCAACGTTGACCATTGGATCATCTCCAAGATGCATGGTCTTTAACTCCTCATTTTCGCTGCATTTTCAGCCTGAGCTTTTCGCCATTTCGCAGCCCTTAACTGGCGAGCATCTTCGGCTTGTGAAATCATGCACATCGTCAGATCGGCTTGAACTTGCATCATCTTCGGCCTGTGAAATCATGCACATCGTCGGATCGGCTTGAACCTGCATGATCTTTACCCTGCTTAATTTTTGTGGACACTTTTTGCCATTTTGCCTTTCGCCATTTCACATAGGGTACCAGTGTGCATCTTTGGCTTTCAAAATCACGCCAACCGTCGATCTTCTTGGGACTTGCTCGTTGGTTAATTTGCTCTGTTTCTGTAAAATATTGCCTGCCTTGAGATCTGTGCCTATGTGAGGTCCACCTGTCGCCACATGTCGGCCTCCTCAGTCACCTCAAGAAGTGTACCTGCACACGTGGGGTCCGCTTGGGCGCCCAACTGACACCATCCGTCAAAAGCCTTGAGGCTTTGACATTATACATTGGTGGAGATTTACTTATAAAAATCAAAAAGTTCCCCTCCATAGTGAATGTGGGATAATGTTATTTTGCCTAGGACTGTGTTTTTTAAGCTTTCTCTGCAACTTTAATGGCGTTCTCCCTCACTTGCCTACCAAATTCATAACCTCAGAAACATTGTGGCCATGCCATCTTTTATCAACAATAGCTAAAGGAGTATCAGACAACTTTTTGGCAAAGGCATGAGCACGAGCAACACCACCCACATCAGGTGATACCACCACCAAATCATTTGATGCAATCATCTTGCTGGCAAGGTAATCTAAAACAACAGGCTGGCCATATACATGGTCCACTAGAATATCAAAATACCCCATGGAATGACCAAAATGAAGATCGCATGCAAGAACACGATTCGCTCTGACTTCTGTTATCAAGTTTGCCACAAGTTTTGCTGCAATAGATTCACATCCCTATGTCTTTCGATCTGCTCTAGCATATCCAAAGTATGGAATAACAGCTGTAATATTTTTAGCTGATGCTCTACGACAAGCATCAATCATTACAAGAAGCTCCATCAGATTTTCATTTGCTGGTGGGCAAGTTGGTTGTATAAGAAACACATCACAACCTCTGGCATTTTCCTGGAGTTGGATATATATCTCTCCATCTGCAAATCTTTTAATTTTGATTTTCCCAAGGTCACGCCCTAGGTAGCACGCAATTTCCTGTGCAAGAGATGGATTTTCTTGAAAGTTTCTTTTAACATGCTCCACACTGCCATCCTAACTCATGCCACGCAGAGGGGAAGATAACCTTATACCTGCTGATTGCATCACTTGAGAATTTCAACAATGTCTTTCACCATGCCACGAACATGGAGGATGTTGGCAGAGTGGTGGAGTTTGGGCATACACCTACCACATTGCATTGGGTTAAAAAGTTCTAAATGCTGAAGAACCATGCAAAGGGAGGAGGAGTGGATGCTTTTTTGCACTTGCTTGAGTTTCTCTAAGGTTTCATTTTGCCACTGCCACCACTCACAACAGGGACCACACAAGGAGGAAGATATAAGCAAGGTTCGTAGGTCTCAACAATAGACCTCAAACTTGGTTTATAATACTCCATAGCCATGCTCCTTCAATATCTTGATTGCAGTTCCCACTGCCTGCTTTGTGCTCTTTTCATAGCTTCCAAATGGCAAATCATCAATAAGAAGGGATCGCCTTTCCCCATGGGCAACCACTTTACAGTGTAGTAGCATATTCCCTATGGTAATAGGTAAAGTTGTGTCATGCCCATGCACCACGATTCCAGCTGAATCTTCTACTAAGCAAAAATCAATGCCCATGCACCATGATCAACATGAATTGCTAATGGATAATCATAAGCTGTAACCATTATAATTGGATCCTCTTTCCCATATTTTAAGACAGATGCTTCAAAGTTATCCTCTTCCAGGGAGATTGGGGTTCGGGTCCTCCACCAATTTTAAGAATGTAGTGCTCTGGTGTGAGTCCAAATTTGTCCCCAATTGTAAAGGAAATAGTAAGCATGCTCGACATTTTGTCAAAATAGCTTCCTCCCTTCCGGTTTTACTTTATACTTAAATCATATAAACATATAGTTTAAGATATCAATTTAAATCTTGATTGAAAAACCTCAGGAAACTACAAGTTGGGTTGGGCCCCAAAGTGGGTCCGACTAAATTTTTTTTCGTTTTCATACAAATGACCTTCCAAATGTCTCAAGAACCTTAACCTTACCTCTGGAATCGATCGACATCATTTTCGGATCATTAGACTGAGTTTTGCAACTTTCAAGAACTTGCGCCACATTTTCGCATTTAATCGCGAAGACGTAATTTTCAAAGTAGTCAAAACACCTTTCTGGACCTCGTCATCTGATAGGTGTGTACTCCGATATGCAAGCATGAACTCTACCAAATGGTTTCTCAAGACGAGTCCTGAGTGAAGAGATATTAATTATCGAAAATGACCAACTGGCTTTGTCGACACTGCGGACCTGATGAAGTCAATGTTCTGGCAACACATGATGCCTTTCTCAAAAATATCAAACGACCTCCGTAGACCCTCAAATTTGAAACACAGGTACCTTGAAGTACATATTAAATCTTTGAATTCTCAGTTTGATCAAAAGATTGACTGGGTACAAATGGTGTGCTTGTGAAAATGGCTACTTTAACTGATATAGCAACAAAAGTGCGGAAGACATAAAAATGATGGTTCAATGAACCCTTTCGAAAAAACCGACTAAACGGATTGGTAGGAGCCTGAAACTTGAAACATAGCTTGTCATTTATACCATTAATAACCCAGAACAAACGTTCCGACATGACACTCACTGAGGCAACTTTTACACTTGTGCAAAACAGGGCTCCGACTAGCTGTCGAAACAGGGACTTGCCAAAACACACAAACTGCAAATGGATTTGGCTTTGAAAACTGAGCAAATGGATTCATTAAGAATTTAAATTTTGCAAGATAACTCACATTTATGCATACAATTCAATCCATTTTGAAATTCTTCATGACGATCAACATGGCAAAAGATGTAAGCACTCAAAGTAGGCTACTCGATAAAATCTGCATTTGTGCCTAAAATGCACTTTTAGCTCACCCCTCGAAATGGGTACGTGGTAAACTGATCCAAACTAAATTCTGAAAGTTGCACATCACTTCATAGGCCAAATGAAAGGTGTAGGACACATTTCCCAAGCCTTACCCCCTGAAAATAAACTGGCTCCATTTTGCCCTCTCTCTAACTAGGTCATTCAAACTGACTCATTTCATGATCATTTGGAAATGCAAAGCAAAATTTTGAAATGGGCCTCTCAAATTCACTCAAATTTAATGAGTCCCAATAGTAGGTATATTGCCAAACCATAAATCATAAGGTGTCTTACCAGTTTCTCCTTTGATATGTACTCTATTGAATGTATAAACCGTTGTGCTCACTGATTCTCTCCATTAGATATGAGGTAGACTAGCTTCCATTATCATTGTTCTAGCAGAATCCAAGATAGTTGTGTTCTTCCTTTCCACAACTCCATTCTGCTGAGGTGTCCGAGGAGCAGAAAATTGTCTCCTTATACCATGCTTCTCACAAAAGTTATTAAACTCACCGGATGTGAATTCTCCACCATGATCTGACTTCAAACATTTAATCTTCAATCCTATCTCAGTTTCCACTTTAGCCTTAAAGATTTTAAAACTTTTCAAATGCTTTAGATTTCTCCCTTAGAAAAGTAACCCACATCATTCTAGAATAATCATTAATGATTAGCATAAAATATCTATCACCTTGAAATTTTTTAACTCTAGTAGGGCCACACAAATCAGTATGAATAAGATCAAGAACATCATTAGATTTGTCTTGTATACTCCTAAAAGAGGTTTTGTCCTATTTACCCATTTGATATTCTTTACATACCGGATTATAGGGCTTCACAATCTTAGGTATATCTCTAACTGCCTTAGTTGAATTGATCTTCACAATGCAATCAAAATTCACATGACACAACCTTTTATGCCATAGCCAACTCTCGTCAATTTGTGCAATCAAACATGTCTTCTCACTGGATTTCAAATGAAATATATTACCTTTTGTCTGTGTACCAGTTGCAATCTCCAAACCAGTTCTATTAATGATTTTGCATTTTCCATCCTTGAACTGTAATTGAAATCCCTTATCCACAAATTGTCCTACACTCAAAAGATTATGCCTTAAACCTTCAACATAATAAACATTACCAATATTTTTCTTACCATCCAATGATATAGTTCCTTTTCCTTTGATCATACATTCTTTGTCATCTCCAAATCTAACCAGACCACCATCAAATTCATGCAAAGATAGAAACTTCATTTTATCTACAGCCATATGATGTGAACATACACTGTCAATTACCCATTCATCCTTGTCTTCAATTTTAGTAGCAAGTGCCTTCTCTTCAGGTACATTCTCTTCCAGTGTCGAAACATCTTCCTTGATAGCCAGGAACAACCATTCCTTCCCATTGCTGGAACTACTAGCAGAGTCTTCTGCTCGTTCATCATCAGAATCAGTAATGCCTTCCTCATCCGCTATGTAGCATGATTTGTCTTTGTTTTTCCTATACTTATACTTGTTCTGATATCCAGGGTTAGGCTTAAAAGATCTTCTAACTCTTTCTTCAAATCTTGAATTCCTTTCAGGACATATAGATGCAAAATGACCAATCTTATTACATGCAAAACATTTAAAAGGTGCTTTTCCTTCATACTTACTTCCTATTGGTCCTTTAGGTACTCTTCTAGAAAATAGTGCTTCAATTTGATCAAACTTGTCATCTTCTCTCTTCATATCATCCAATTCCTTTTCATATAAAACTTTCCAATCTTTCTTACCGGTTGCTGATGCAGATGCATGAAAAGAAGGTTCAGACTTCATAGCTCCAAAAGGTCCAAATTCTTCAAGCTCAAATTTTTTTTTTTCCGAACCAAGGTATCTCTGTTGACAGAACTACTAGCCATTGTTCTCAATTCATTAATTTTAGTAGCCTTCATCTTGTAAGTTGGTGGTAGGGCTCTCAGAACTTTAGAAACAATTTCAACTTCACTCAGAGTTCCACCACAACATTGAATTCCCATAACAATCTCATTTACCTTTTCCATGAATGCAATAATCTTTTCATCTTTTTCAATCTTCAGGTTTTCATATCTCACCTGGTAACCATCAAGTTTAGCAATCTTGATTGTAGGGTCACCTTCATTAAGAGTCTCCAACTTATCCCATATAGCCTTTCCAGATGATTTGCTAGTTAATCCCATTATTTGCTGATCAAAAAGTGCACACAAGAGGGCTTCTCTTGCTCTACAATCATTCTCAAGCTCCTTATCGAAGTTTTTCGAAGGAGGATTACCAGATGCCATATTATGAGGTGTAACACCATTCTGTGCAATCTCCCAAATCTCCTTACCGAGACATCTCAGATGAGTCTCCATCTGAATCTTCCATACTGTGTAATTTGTTCCATCAAGCCTAGGAATATCTCTTCGAAAGATAGCTCTAGATGAACTAGATGAACTTGAATTGTTAATTGCCATAGGATCTTCCTCAAGTGGTTAAATTTTTTGCATAGAGTACCAAAGCTCTGATACCAATTGTTAGATAGTTCAAATAACCGGAAGACAACTAAGAGGGGAGGGGGGGTGATTCAGTTGTCACAGATTACTAGAACATTTAGCAATTAAAACTTTAATATTGGAACCCAAAATATTAATACTAGAATAGCAGTTAAACCAATTAAGCATAAACAATAATAAGAGAATAAATACTATCCACACGACCCCAAGATTTATACGTGGAAAACTTGGTAAAGGGAAAAACCACAGTGGGAAGCCTACCCACAGTCACATAATACTTCTGCAGTAAGTATGTGAATTACAATTGAGGAGCTTGCACTTGCAGGAAGGCCAACAACCTAGAGCACACTGCTCATCACAAAAGGAGTCTCACTGACTACATAGAAATCCAGACTACAATCTGGAAGAATGAATGAACTTCAAAGATAACATCTCCTATGCCTGAGTACAGCTCCAGTTAAGCTCAATACTGGAGGAATAAATCCTCTTACATACACCCAATTCGATCTCTAATGATCGACCAAATCCTCTTCCTGAATGATATTACATTATTCACATATTACATATCCATATACCATTCCTTGACCATATACCATGATGATATACAATGAGATCTTACATTATATATATACAAACCCTCGACCATAAACAATCAGGTCGGCCACTAGGCAATAAATCAATTACATAATTATAAAACATGTCGGCCTTAGACCAAAAAAATAATATCCAACTCATAAGATATCTTAGAAACACATCGAGAGGTCTAATCCACACGTTACATTAAGCCGGTCCATAACCTAGATCAATCGAGACCCAATATAGGTCCACACGCTAAAGCAATGATCCCAATCTACCAAGTCTCGAACATGATCACCATCACCATCCTGAATCTCTACCAGAAGCTGCGCCAACACCACTTATGCAATTCATCAAAGATCTTCATCAAAAGCTCTACCGGTGAAACCCTCGTCGGAACCACAAACCAAGCTTCCAAGCAAACAGGATAGCATCCGATCACTAGACCAAAACCAACTTATTGAATATGAACATGAGTATCATGAATAAGCTAATTCCATAAACAAACCATACCGGAATACCAGATCATGCCGGATCCAAACCAAACAGAAACCACTCAACCTATCAAGACCAGAAGGGTGCCGGTAAAGCATCCAAAATAGTGAGTGTTGACATCAATGACAAAACATCAATGCAACACATAATCAATTCCTCCAAATGGCCAACACACAGGTATTGGGGAAGTCGACGTAGGTAGGCAATTAGCACCCATTATGAAAACTTTTGTCTCACATATTTTATATAGTGGTTGAGAGGTGAGTTGGCTTTAGTCCATTACCGCTTGGGTTGTTCTCCCCTCACTAACCTTATGGGCTTCTTGGGGGGACATACCCTCTACCTAAAAAATAAAAATTTGAGTGTTGCTAACACTTTTCTCTTGCACCTAGGAGAATGGGAGCCAAGGGATAAGATAGTATGTGTTAGCAGTTGGTCCACCCTACAAATGTGCAATCACACTAAAGACAAAAACACTCGTTCGTTTTAATCCTTCATCACAAAATGTGAGTTTGTTGGTGTCAATCACGCATGAAGATTCTTTTTATGCCAACATTGCAAAATGTGTTTGTTCTTTTTACTGTTTGTAAGAAAGAATAAAATTGATAACATCATTTGCTTGAAATGAAGAATGAAAAGAATCATGTTCTTTTTATAACTTGCAAGATAAAAGTATGAGTTCTCAATCCCAAAATGACAAATTGATTTTTCTTTTTGAATCCTGAAAATAAAAAATTGAGTGTTCTTTTTAAACCCTGAAAAATGACAAATTGAGTGTTCTTTTTAAACTAAGATAGAAAAAATATGAAATTGTTCTTTGTCACCAAGATAGCAAAATGATGATTCTTTTTAATCAAGATAGAAAAATGATGGTTCTTTTTAACTAAGAAAAATGTGAATTTGCAAGATTTTTTGCAATATGAATATTTAAAGGTTCTTTTTAAGCCATCATTGCAAAATGTGAGTTATCCTGCAAAAACAAAATTTTAATGTCCGGTTCACCAAATTAAACACTATAGAAATGGAGGTTAGCATAAACCAATAGGAAATCATGTTAGTAAGAGATTTCAACCATAAGAAAAACATGAAGACAAATCCATCTAAAGCATTATCAAGGAAGATTAACAGAAGAAGCTAGTTAGGAAATAAATAAAACAAAATTACTTCCCCAATGATTCTCCCTATACCATGACACTTCCTTGTCCTTCTCCTCTCCAATATTTTTTGTGCTATGTAAAGTATGCCCTCAGCTTGAGCACTAGCACAATGGATGTCAAATGGAGGATGGGAGATGGTTGATTATGTGAAGTGTTGAATGCTGTAAGATGTGAATGGAGTATTAATGTTAAATAGAAATTCCAACTAGTCGAAGAGATAAAACATAATACAAATCCTTCCTACAAAGCCTTCAAAATCTAAGAAAAGTAACAATGCATGGATAATTCTTGTGTGTGTGACCCTAAACAATGAAGGAATGAGCTCTATTTATAGGGAAAATGGGAAAATAAAGGGTTGAGATGGATTTGATTGAGGAAGGGTTAGGATTGTTTGAGGGAGTGTTGATCCTCAACCCATTTTCTCTCTTTTAAGCCAATCACATGTTGACAAGTGTCAACAAGAGAAGGCTTGAGAGGAGAGGGGGACAAAGTATTAAATGCTTGAAGACTTGAAGGAAGCCATTAAAGGCTTAAGAAGACTCTATAATGAAACCATTAAAGGCTTAAAGACTTTAAGGGAATCCATTAAAGGCTTGGGAAGACTCTAGAATGAAACCATTAAAGGCTTGAGAAGACTCTAGAATGAAACCATTAAATGCTTAAAGACTTTAAAGAAAACCATTAAAGGCTTGAGAAGACTCTAGGATGAAACCATTAAAGGCTTAAAGACTTTGAAGGAAGCCATTAAAGGTTTGAGTTGATGGGTTTTGGGTTAACCTTTGGTTTAAGAATGTGCAAACCATTAGAGTGTGATTAGGCTAATGATAGGGGATTTTTAGAAATTATTAGGAGGGTTTAACTTGCAACTTGCATTTTCTAGAAAGTGCAACTGGGTGAGGGTTTTAGAAATTTAAATAAATATTTATTTATTTAAATGTGAGAGATGGGATTTAAATAAATGTTAATTTATTTAAATGTAAGAGGGGGGTTAATTAAACAAATATTCTTTTTTTATTTAATTAATTGTTTGAATTTGGTTAAGTGAATTAAATCAAATAAATTAAATAATTTATTTAATTTATAGGAGAAGAGGGTTAAGATGAATTAATTAAACATTAATTTTTTATCGATGGTTAAATAATCAAATAAATACTAAGTATTCATTTAACTAAGTGGACAAATTTGGGTGTCTACATAGTGTATCAAACAACTTGCTTTAGAAAAATTATGTCTTAGTGAAAAAGATTTGAATGAATAGTCCAACACGTGGGAGTGCATTCAAAACTCTTTATTATAAAATATACAATAATATATCCAACAACTCACTGTAGGAAACATATACCTAGTGAAAAAGATGTGAATGATTAGTCCAACACATGGTAGTTTATTCAAAACCCAATTTTAAAACATATAAAAAAAACACCTTGCTATGGGTAAAAAAATGCTCTAGTGAAAAATATGTGAATGATTAGTCCAATACGTGAGAGTGCATTCAAAACTCTTTATCATAAAACATATATAATATATCCAACATCTCACTGCAGGAAAAATATACCTAGTGAAAAAGATGTGAATGCTTAGTCCAGCTTGTATGTAGTCCATTTAAAACTATTTATCATAAAACGTATACATTACATCCAAGAACGTGCTTTCAAAGAAATAAGCCCCGGTGAAAAAAGTTGAATGATTAGTCCAACTTCTCCGCAATTCATTAAATTTTTTTATTATAAAACATATTCAATATATCCAAGAACTTGTTCTAGAAAAAGTATGTCGTAGTGAAAAAGATGTGAAGGATTAGTCCAACATGTGCAATGTGCATTCAAAAGTCTTTATTATAAAATATTTACAATATATCCAAGAACTCACTTTAGAAAAAATATAGTCTAGTGAAAAAGATGTGAATGATTAGTCCAACACATTAGAATGCATTCAAAAATCTTTATTACAAAACCTATATAATATACCCAATAACTTCCCTTTGGAAAAAATACATCCTAATGAAAAAGATGTGAATTCTTATTCCAACTTATAGGCAGCCCATTCAAAACTATTTATTAAAAAAAAAAAAAAACCCTAATGAAAAAGATCTGAATGCTTATAGGCAGTACTTTCAAAACCATTTATTATAAAAAAATCTAGTATATCCATCAACATAGAAAGATCTTCATGTAGTGACACGTGTTCCTAATCAGCCATAGGGTAGAAGATCGTGTTTCCAGATGCATGGACTCTTCAATGTAGTTACGTAGTTAGTGTGACTATGAATCATATAAAAGGGACACTAGTTGATGTCCTCCATATCAAATTATATTTCTCATTGCCTGCATTATAATTCTGATAGTTTCCTATGGTTGGTTATTGTTTTTCCACTGATTGTTGTTGTTGTTAGCTTGGTAGTTGTTGTTTCCTTGGTTGTTGTTGTTATTGTTTGATGTTGATGCTCCTTGGTTGGTAGTGCATTGATAATTGTTAGTGCCTAGATTGACACTTCTTTGATCATTGTTGGATGGTGTGTTACTTGATAAAGTCAACAGTGGTTGTTTAGACTTTATATTGTTGGCATCAACTACCCCATCGTTAACAATATTTTTATTTTTAGTCCAAAATTTGGACTTGTTTGAGTTGTTGTTATTATATTGATTGCTATAGGGGTAATTTATTGACAAACCAACACCTTCCTTGGAGAACTTTAAGGTCCCCTTCTTGATGGAGGCTTCCTCTACTTGGATGCCATTTTCGATCATCTTTGTAAAAGTAGGTAGAAATTATAGTTTGAGTTGATAACTCATTTCACTATTTAAATTGCCTATGAAGATCTCCATCTTTTCCTTTTTCAGGTACATCACGTGGGTACCTTGAGACCATACATCTCCATCATTGTAAGAACACCATGAATGTTTCATTATTCTTTTGTTTTGTGTTGCATATGTCAAGCATAGTGATCTCACATTGGATATTGTAGGAGTATTGTGTAATGAATTTATTCACCAACTCATCAAATGATCTAATGGGAGGTGTGGGTTTTGACAACCACTCCATTTTTTTGCCCTCCCAAACTTCTTGGGAATATCCTCATCATGTATGTATCGTTATGAGCAAACTCCAAGCTCATAGTATAGAATTCCCTGACGTGATCATGGGGATCACTCTTACCATTGTATTTATCATACTTTGGTATATTTAAATTTGGCGGGAAAGGTATCATGTTTAGCCTCCTGTCAAAAGGGTAAGGACAAATGTCCTCCAAATAATACCTCGTTGTAGACCCTTGTTGCATATCTTGCATTTATTGTTGGAGTGCTTGAAGTTGTTGCATACTGTTAGCTAAGGGAACATTTTCTTCATTGAACCTTCAATGACGAGCATCTCCTTGTTCACTAACATTGTCATAATTACGGGTATCATCTTGGTTGCGAGTGTTGTCTTGATCATGCATGTCCTCTCCTCTTAGATGTTCTTGATTCTGAGTGAATGTGTAGGTCCTTGCCCTTGTGCATGATATTCTTTCATCAGTATGTTACTACTTACTAAGTTGCCATTAGTCTTATGTCCAAAGTCATTCTATATACTCTAGTCGGTTACTACTACCGAAATATTCAATCGGTAAGCACAGTGCAGTCGGTTATAGAAGAAAGTAGTCTTAGAGCTTAGTATACACTGAACAGTCTACCGAGTAATGTTCTATGACTACCAAGCAACAAAGATGATACACTGAGTTGATATACACTGAGTGAAACGTGTTACCAGATTCATTTAACTTGGACACACATATGGAAACGTGCTACAAGATCGAGGAACATAGAATCGTTATCTCATTGGAAATTGCACTTAAAGATTTTGTATGATTTTGAGGTCATCTATCCAATGAAATATTTTGTATGGTTATTCATTCGATAAATCATGTTTGTAAGATCGAAGCATGAACCTGATCACCGACATAAGAGATCTATTTATACAACATGAATTAAGGATCAGTGAGAAGAATGTATGATGCAAGACATGTGTAATAGATAAGGAAGCACAGAGTATTGTGACTGTCAGAGACAAAGAGGTCACCGAGAAGGATTTCAGAGAACAGTCAAGGGACAGAGTAAACAGAAGGGTTTACCGAGTTAATATATGGATTACCGATGTATGCTATAAGCAAGGTAATATCATTTTGAGCACAAAGAATTTGCTATAACATTCCAGATGTAAAGTTGCAGATATTTTGTAAAGATTTTGATTTTAATATTTTGAGTTGTAAGAGAAACCTCTAATAGGGTAAAAGACTCTAACTAAGTCTATAAATTGTAAAGCCTCTAACTAGGTGTAGCATTTAGAATAAGTGTTGTAAAATCCTTTAACAAGGTAGATCTAACAAATCTTGATACTCCTAACAGGGTAAGCTATCATAAATAGCTAAACATGTAGCTCTAACCGAGCAACCTTTATTATTGCAGTAGTGAAGTTGTGGGTGTCATCCCCACCGCAATTTTTCTCTCTAACCAAGAGTTTTTGCGTAACCAAAATATATGTGTTATGGAGTGAATCATGTATGATAGTTATTTATTTGTTTTAGCATTATATTATGTTACAGTAATATTCAGTTTATGCTTAACAGTAAAGTTATTGTTGAAGAAAAGTTTTGAAGTACTGATTCACCCCTCCCCTCTCAGTACATTAGCTTTCCATATTGGGCCTAACAATTGGTATCAGAGCTTGAATCTTGGAAAAGGGTTTTGCCTAAAGAGAAAAATCTTATCAATGGAAGGCTACAAACAATCTCAGAGAATTGTGAATCTTCAAAATGAATTGGATCATGCTAATCAAGTAATTGCAGACATGCAGAGACAAATGCAAAAATCATTGAAAGTCAAAAGAAGGTTGTCTGATGATTTGCAGGACTCTCAAGAGCTGGTGGAACAAATTGAGACATCATCTGAGAATAGTATATTTGAAGAGACTGAAGAAATGATTGGAGTATTGAAAGAAAAGAACAAAGCACTGACTGATCCGCTAAAATCAATGAAAAGAGAACATGAATATTTTAGCACACAGATGACTGAAAATCTTGATGCATTGAGGCACTAGTACATTCGGGTCAAAATTTTGACGGCAAATTGTCGGAAGTCCGATGCATTTTTGTCGCACTACCGACAAAAAAAGCCGTCGAAAAATTTTTGTCAGAAGTTCCGACTATCCTTGTGGTCATCGCAATTCCGACATCAGCCCCATCCTTTCCGACAGCCACCATTGATACTCATACCCAGAAAGAATACTGTCTCAATCTCAGGCTACTGTTGGAATTCTGACATCAAAGCGTAAAAATTCTGATAGAGGAGTGTCGTCAGATGCATAGAATCCTTGTCGGAACTCTCCTGGAGGGCGTCGTAATTTTAACCCTTTGGCGTCGAAATTACGACAGCCTCCAGGAGATCTCCGACAAGGATGCTGTGCATCCGATGACACTCCTCTATTGGAATTTTTACACTTTGATGTCGGAATTCCGATGGTAGGCTGATTTTTCAGAAATTTTTTTTTATAGAAAAAGATTGGCATCGGTATCTCTATTCTATCTCTCTTCTCTATCCCTCTCTACTATCTCTCTTCTCTCTCCCCTCTCTAGGTCTCTTACTCCATCCCTCTCTTCTTCTCTCCCTCTCTACTTCTCTTTCTCTACCCTCTCCACGTCATTATCTCTTCCTCTCACTCTCTCTCTCTCTCACCTCTAGTCTATGCATATGAGCCTTTCAAACCCACTCGGGGGTAAAATAGCCCTAATTTGGCCTTATTTTGAGGAAAAATACAAACGTTTAAAGGATAAAATCAGTAATTTTCTACATTGCCGACCCCAATCTGTGCAAACCTTCTTGTTATTTGCACCTAAATCTGTGCATGAGAGGAGTCCAAACCCACTCAATAAGAGAAGAGCACCTTAAGTCAGCTAGAAGGAAGGTAAATTCATGAATTTAATAAACAACTATTGGGCTTGATGACCTATGGAGGTGAAATGAAGGCAAAGGTAAAAAGGAAGCATATAAAACAAAGATCAAATGCTCATCAAATTCAATTTGCAACCAATTAAGAGGAGAAGAATTAGGGAGCAGGTCTCTGAATTAGGGTATAAAATCAGATTAAATTTATTTGTGATGCATTATTTGTTTTTCATTTCATTCACGATATGTTCTTTCTTGCTTTCAGGATGTCATGAGGACTTCATTACAAGGAAAATACCACCTTACCCAGCACGTAGAGCATGCCAACATCATGCTTCAATGCAAGGATGAAGACACTTGATGAAAGGAGGCTTCAAGGCATGAAAGAGGACATTGGCATCATGGAGGGTTTTCACATCAATATCAACACCAAGATTCACGAGTTTAGGATGGCAACATGAGGAGCTAAACCTATTCAAAGCTTTCAACAATGTAATACAAAGGAAGGAGCATCTCAAGGCACAAGGACAATGTCAAATGATGATCAAGATATTATGAGGATTCAACAAGGAAGAAACAGAAGACTATCTTGCATTCCCTTTGAAAATCCAAGAATAGCAATCAGTAGAATAAGGAGAAATCAATAAGGATTGCTTTAAAATGAAGGAATCTACAACACGATAGGCCATATGTAAGACATCAATCACCAATGATCAAGGTATTCAAGTCAGAGTTACAAAGGTGATCAAGGTTGGATAGATCAAGAATAAGTGGGTTCTACATCAAGCCTAGGCATTACAAAGTCTATATCAAACATATTCACCAAGGTGAATTACCCCACAAAGAGGTAGATTTTTAAATCTCAAAGAGGATTTCATCAAAGCAAGCCATTCAAGTCAAGTATGTGCACCATGAAGTTGAAGCAAGCATCATCGGTATGGAGATGCAACAAAAGGAGGACCAAGCATCATCAAACATATACTTCATTAAGCACACGGTCACATAAAAGGATCAAGAACTATCAGAAAGATGGAAGGACACAAACATGATCAAGTAGATAGTTTCAGAAGAATTAATCAAAAGCTAAGGACTTGATCATCTAGATGATACAATTTGGGAATATGTCCCACCACCTTCATCATGTTGAGAAAACTAGATATCGTTGAGTATCAAGAGATATTGCTCAATCACATAAGCTTTGTGATGATCGGCTTGGCAAGTTGAGTTGGCATCCAATCATCGTCAACCTAATCAAGTGAAGCCACATTGACATGTCCAAGTTCATCGTACTTGATTCATCTAATTAATGAGCTAGTGACACATTTCAATGCATCAAAGTTTGTTCAAGCATACCTAACCTATTTCCTCATTGGTTAGAATTCAAGGTGGACATGTGTCCTATTCAATGTAATTATTTAATTGGCTAGAATGGAGTTTGTTATAACAAGCCCTAATTAGGGTTTCACTATATTATCTCGACTGTTGATTTGATAATCAATTTGGGTCATTCATTATAATGGGGGTCTATAAAAGGCCTAGCCTTTTCATTTGTAAAGGTTAATAGTTGCTAGTCAACAATTAATAGTTCATAGATAGCAGTTAGATAGCAAGTATAGTAGAGTAGGAGGAAAGAAGGAATTGTTGCCAAGACTTGTTGATTTTAATACATGATCTTCATTGAAGCATGGTGGATTTCTATGTGTAATTTCTACATGTTGCATGGCTTCTTGTTACTTCTCAAGTTTAGATAAATTTCATATATTGCAATGGAGAAATGTGATGATTTCTTGATGGAATTCCTGTTCATACTATTTGTAATTTGCTGGTTGTAAGTTGCAATGTACAGTTAGTCTGAACTTCATTAAGCATAAGTTCAATTGTGAATGTTCACTTAAATTGTGCTAGTTTTGGGTATTCGAATGAATGTTCATGATATGAAAACCCTTCATTATTCCTTAGAAGATTGCATTAATTTTGTGTACTTGTTTCTGCATGGCAAAGCAAAGCTTGATTATGGAATTCATCTATCAAATCATCATCCTTTATTGTGCCTGTTCTTAGGATTAAATTAGATCTCTAAACCCTTTATCTCTTTTGTCTTTTATTTTCCAAGCAAGTTAGTGTAGAGTCCAAGTTCCGGTAGAGTTCAAGAAAAATGTAAGCCCCCTTGCGATTCCAGCAAAATCACACCATATTCACTAAGTCTATCCCATGCAATTAAGTTGCATAGTTTGTATTGTAAACCTTGTAGTTGCTTTGATTGATCACTTTGTTTAGCATTCAAAGTTTCTTTGTTCAAGAGATGATAGAATACCTTGGTATTTTATTGTGTTCGTGGTGCATAAAAAAACATCAATAGGTGGTTCTAGATGAAAGATAGTTGTGGGTTTGCATGCATGTTTAGTGCATGATTCAAGGAGGTTGTTTGCAACTTTCTTGTTGAGGAGATGTTGGTATGCAATCATTAGTCCCTCATCATCTCTACAATATTTTCTTGATGGATTCCTTGACTAGTGGAATTGTTTGGCAAATCGGATTTGGAGTTGATTTGGTGTCTTTGTCTTGAGATCCATATGGTATTTCTTTGTATCTCAGTTTGCAAGTTATTGATGTGATGATGAGTTGTACATGCATCATTGTTTTAGATCTACAAGTTATGCAGTTGTATGGATTTAATCCACCCATTGGTGATGCAGAGCCCTTGTTGCTGAGATAGGATCCTTCACTCAAGAACCCCAAACAAGGACCCTACAACTTCTATAGAGACATAAAGGGTTGGATTGGTTTCAATTTGATTGTTTTCATACCTTTCCCCATACTAAGCCATTTGGACAATGCCAATCCCACAGTGTCTCACAAAAGTCTCTCAGGACTCAAAGGCCACTACACCCAACCAAAGGTGGACACACACTTCCTAAGGAAATGGGGACCTCCAATACCTTTATTTACTATCCTATAGGGTTAATAGACCTATTCCAATCATCAAACATGATGTATTGAGAAAAATTAGTACTGCTGCTACAATTAGGCCTGTCACGCCTAGTAGCCCTGCTAGTCTGAAAAACTTAAGGTTTCTTGTTAATTTCTCAAAAGATATCTACAACTGAGAGTGTATTTTGTTTCATTTAAGTGAGTTCCAAAGGATTCCAAAAGGGTTTGGGCAGATCCAATGTTTAAGGGTTATAAACCCAACTTCACTCCTAGGCCTAATAGCCCTAATTAGGCCACCTTAACAAAGGAAGTATACTCAAAACATACTGCTTGGGAAAAGTAAGACTTGAGACATGTGGGGGACATGGATACAACATAAATTACCAAGTTATAGCCCTTGGCTCCACTGCTATCATCATTTGTGGGGTCGGATGCATACCCAGCCAAGGTGGTCACATAGAGATGCCCACCTCTAAAACTTCAAACCCTCACCTTTACCTATCACTTCCTACAAAAGGTCTTGGAAATATTAAAGTAAATTTTCACAACTTGCTTCACCCCAAAGGCCATACAAATCCCATGAGGTATTAGCAAGAAAAACTCATATTTGCTGTCAAACCCTAAGTAGACTGTCAAATCCAGGGTACGTTCACAAAATAACACTTTTCTCACGGCTCTAGAAGAGTTAGAGGCTTAGACTTGTTGCATTGGAAAGGTAAGACATGTGAATTTCATATTAAAGAGGTTTTATGCCTAGGAGAAAGCCGTACTATACGAAATATGGGAAATAGCAGCAAAATGCAGGAAAAAGACAGATTTTTATTGGTTTCTTTGTTCACAAAACTTTCATTTTCCTTCAACAACCTTGCCAAAGGTTTGAATTCTACCTTTAATGACCCTTCCAATAGTTATCAACTGATTTTGGAAACCAACATGGCGGTTTGGAGGAAGTTGTAATTTTGGGTCAAAAGTTGTCATAGTTGCTTGACAACTTTTGACAACTTTTGACATTTTATCCTCCTAAACACACCTAGACACTAATTGACCCCTAAGACACTTAAAACTCTTCAAATGCACTAAAAATGCCTTCAAGGCATGAATAACCCCAATTTCCATATACCCAAGGTGGTTTATAACACACCTACCTAGGGCATAGGCTTACAAGGTGGGGTGACTTATTACATCAACATGAAAATAAACCAAAACTATCCTTAAGTGTTTCAAAACCTAAAAACCAATCAAGAGGAGTTTGATTCTTCAAGAATCCCATGATTTGAATTTGAAGATGCCCCTGCATCAATTGGCTATAGTGAGATGACTTGAATGTGGACTGTCTATATCCATAAATCTATGGTCATTTGTGCATTGGTATGTTGCACTAGGATGGGAGGAAGGAATATTAGAGTACCTAGATAGTTATATATTGCCACTCTTAGTGTGGGCCACTATTAAGGGATTCTTGAATGGTCATGGAAGGCATACAATTTAGTTTTCAGCAATGAAGTTCCCTCAGAGGGCATGATGCCAAGCTTTTTTTTGGGGAGTTACCTCCCCATTTGATGGGGAAGTTGCAGCTTTTTGGACAAGACTTGGCTTTGATTGTGAAAGTTATGCTTGCATGATTATGAAAGGATATAAGTTTTACACGTAGGATCTAGATGCTTTCTTTCCTTACCTATGCAGGGAGAGATTTTCCTTGAAATCATTCCCAACCGAGGTAAACCTCTTTGGAATAATAATAACAAGTATTTCTTTAACAAAGTAAATTATATATAAGAGTAGTATATGCATGGATTTACAAAAGTGTCATGCAGAATGTAGATCTATACCTTGTTACTTAAAAATAGAAGTTCTTCTTTGTGTTCATTTTTCCATGATATAACTTGACCTCGGGCAACCTTTTGACTGTCAAGAAGTGATTGCCTCAGATGAAAGTAGTGATAAATGTCACTATCAACAAAAGAACAACCAATAAATGATAAATTTGTAGTGAGATCATAGTGCCTAAATCAGTCTAAAAGCTTATAAGGATCAAAACCAAGCCATATAAGCTTCAAGAACAATTTGAGAGCATCAAAGTCATCTACCAGACATTAGAAATTGTCAAATCAATGACACATTCATATCAAGCATCTTTACTTTTTTGAAAAGTAGACCACATTTCAAATCTAGATGACACCATAATGGCTTTGATTTCCTCTTGCAAGATATTCCTCCATCATGTATTGCTTCATCGAAGTTCAAATTTTCTTCATCAAGGGCTCTCAATGATTCTCTATATAGGATTCTTCGTGTCTATGAGATCCACTTCATTGGGAGGCCTACTTAAACATTTCACATCTGTTTCTGGACTCTCACCTTTCAAACATTTCACATCTTATAATTGAGCTTCGCTTTGTTTTGAGAATAGTTTAATATTCTCTACTTAACAGGGCCAACCATGTGAAGGTGGAAGCTCATTTGGCCCCTCCCCCCCCCCCCCCCCCCCCCCTAACATCACTCTAAATTCCCCGTTAACATCTAACATTCATTCATTCTTTCATCCATTATTAAAATATAACATTCATTCATTATCACATAACGTTCATTAACACATAAAATTCATTAACTTTCATTAAAATGCAAAATTCATCAATAATCATCAACACATATCATTCATGGACATTCATTAGCACATAATTACATTCATTACACATAAAAACCAGTCATTATCAAATAAGGTAGATTACAATCATTTCTTTCTTTGTTTTTTTTTTGAAGCTATGAAAAGACTAAGTGGAACATCGGTTTCTTCATCATTTCCCCCATCTGTGGATGTTATGCCCTCTTCTCATGCTCTTGATGTATGCCTATTCCTATACAAAGAACGAGGATGCTGAACCAAAGGGGGGTCCTTTGCAATAACAAAGAATTGGGTTAAATTCAAAACTTTTTTTTATTATTGTTACAAGTATTTCATTAATTTAAAGTACACAACCGTTACACTCTTTACCTGATGGGGCCACATCATCTTCCACATCATTTTGTCTAGCTCCTCAACCTCGACATGCTGAGCACCCTCTAGATCCTCTGGAGTTGAAATATGAAACATTACATTAGTCAATACACCAATTGCAATTAAATTTTTTTAAAGGAATAATAGTGGTCCTCTTTACCTGATTGGGGAACATCACGTTCCTGATGTTGTCTACCTGGATCATGCTCCACTTGGTCACCACTGACTACATGCTCTAAAATATTAACAATAAAGGTTACATTAATTACTACACTAATTTTCAATTTAAGATGTTTAATTGTATTAATAATTACATAAAAAAATTTGAATAGCAAGTGAATACCTCCACTACTAGGATGCACACCTGGACCTTCATGTATAGGTTCTGTTCCATGATTATCATGCTGCATTGCAATGTCACACGCAGTGTTATCATTGCTTGCTTATTTAAAAAAAATATAGTCACTTTATGTTGAAACTTAACATCAAATAGATTATTGGTTAAGTATTCAATCTGAAATAATTTTCATTTAGCTTAATTACTGTTGTGACAGATGCATCCGAATCTCATGTTTGCCCACTCAATTCTCATAGCCATTTAGCCATGGCTATATAGCCTTTCTGGTAGCCAATTCTCTTGTCATCTTCCGTGGGTGCTCTATTGAATTCAGAGCCCTGCATTTTTACTTAGTATTGTGAATTTTGCTTGTATTGTTTGATAAAAAAAAATTATTTACAATTTATAAATATTTTGATGTGATACTTAATTTACTAATTCTTACAATTCATGCGGCAAGTTTCATATAACCACCAGAGCCAAGTTTGTGTTGCCCATGCTTTTCTTGTCTTGCCTTGGTTGCCTTTGACGTGTCACTCAATCTATGAAAAGTTTGAAATATGTTAGATTATATAAATATAATGAATAATTAGTACATATTCACATTCTTATTAGTATCACATACCTTCTTCTGGCGTCTGGTGGTGTATTTCCTTTTTCCCTTTCAATTCTCTCCTTTGCATCCAAAATCAGGTCCTTCCACTCCCTCTCTAGAATCATGAGGGGACGCTCATACTTTACGTTCTTCTCTAAATGTGTCCTGTATTGGTCCCTCACATACTTCAGATATGTGCCAGCTTTTTCCAGGAGCTTAGTCTTGTCGAATGTGTCATTTACAAACAACCCTACCATACGGTTTGTGAGTTCATCTTTTAACTTTTTTTCTTGGTCATTCCACCTTTAAAGCAAAAACAAACCTGTTAGATTTAGAAAGAAACTGAAGCTACCTTTGATATAGTTCAAGAAATGGATAAAAGGAAAACTATTCTAGCAATGATATGAAATCAAAATAGTGGATAAGGGTTAGTTCACGTATGATGTTCCACCTTTTACGTATGGTGGGCCCAAATATCTGCAATGAAATGTCATTAAGATTTTTATAAAAAATATCATTTCCTGCAAAAAAAACATGGGATCATTAGTCCAAAATGAGTGATCAGTAAGTAAATTACAATTAGACTATATATAATAATATTTTTAAAGTACCTGGAACCTTCTGTATCTTCAAGGGAATCAATTCTTCGTCGCTCACCACCAATGTGGCCTGCAACGTTTCTGTACTAGCAATATGGGAAGATCCAGGAAATGATGGTATGTTATCAGCAGTACTCACCTCTGGTGCATCCTCATGTGCATCTCCTGCCACAGTAAATGAATCCACTATGAAATGCCTCCAAGAAAGAACACTTCAAGGGTAATAAACACATAACGAAAGAGAGAGAAAAAGAGGGATCTACCACTAGTGGGCAGGTCAACACGAGTCGGTGCAACAGACGATGTCTGCATGCTACGTGTTGCCGACATTGTAAACGGCAATACAGTTGGGGTTGACCTCGGACCCATGTCAGCACCTAAAGAGTAATACATTAAATATGTAAAACATTAAAAAAGCAAGTTCACAAGTCCAAAGGAGTGGTTTTAATATATAGAACATGGTCATCACCTAAACTACTCATAATACCTTGATCATCACCACCAGGATGATGAGGCCCTATAAATTTTTGTTAAAACAACACATACATATTTTAGTTAATGACATAAAAGAGATAAAAATATAAACCATTATTGAACTTTTGTTATGATTAAAGCTTTCATTACTACTTACTTGCAAGTTTTCCATTGTCGTGAACAGTAGTTGCACGCTCTTTGTTATCTCATCAGTCTGAGGACTTATGATTGCCAAATCAAGAATCTCTTGCCTAATTTTTCTAATATTCTTATGTACAAATTGCATAGGGTTTGTGGTAAATGCGATGTCATCAGCGCATAACACTATCGAGTGCCCCACATCCCTATGGAGGTGCTGAGGTACTGCAGGTTCCTTTCCCTTATCCTGAACATCTGTCCGTGACAAGAATATAATTAAAATTACTTCAAAACACTCAAGAAAAGATCATAATGTAACAGTTTGATTCTATCTAATTTGTACAATTACAATGAGGTTTACCTACTTCGTAGAAGTGTCGGGACCTACACCCCTATCTGTGCTATGTGGTGGATCCATGTGGCCTTGTGACAAAGAAAAAATATAAAAACATTAAGGAAATGAAACTAATAGACTTAGCAAAAAAACTTAATAATACAATGGTTTATTGGATTCATTAATTGGAAGTTGGCTTAAATGGTATATATATAGTACGTACCACCCCCATGATAGTAACTTTGTTTGTATCTATATGATTCAAATTGTAATCGATTAGCAGCTCTTCCCCTGTACTTATTGATTTTATCACACATACAAACACACAATTTCCCTCACGTGCCTCAAATATGCAATTGGGTTGCTTATTAGTTGACCCAGGTCATGTACTATTTATAAAACCTGCAATATTCCCTGTTGCTTTTAGCCTTCCATCAATGTATACAGCCACTCGTTTACTTTGATCATTATCTTTTTGTTGTATATAATTGGCTTGAAGTGCATACTTACACATACTTTTTTTATATCGAACAATCTGCATCCAATCATTATAATTGCAACAAGGTCCAACAAACTCCATCAATTCAGCAACTTTGTTGTAACAAACCTTTATGCTGTCCATGGAAAATAGGCCCAAACCATGTAACGACGAAGGTGCTATGCGATATATCCTCTCATTAACACAAAAATCAGTGTTTATTGGAGGAAGTTCCTTGGGTACACATTGTTTCAGTAGATGTTTGTACCTCAAGGGCACCTCAATGTTGCCTTTGGTCTCATCATCATAAGAACATGATCCCCCTTGAGCAAGAAAAAATTGCATGCGTTTATTGAATTTTCTTCTAATCTTTTGACCTCTAGTTGATCTCCCTATTTGAGATCTACTACATGTCTCACTTTCGTCTTCTATTCCTGCATTTCCCTCACTCAAGGAAGACACATCTGACAAATACCTATTTGGTGACACCTGTGCACCATCAAATGAGAGAGTTAGTGGGTATTAATGAGAGAGATATTTTGCAAATGAGGGTAATATTGATGAAGAAGTCAGCCATAAAGTTGATGTTGAGATTAAAATTTGAGTAAGTCCAACTGGAGCCTCAAGTGTTGATAACTGTATTGTTGGAAAAAATGGTGTCTCAACCTTGCATTTATGTGAGGTTACTATTTATAGTAAGTTTTCATTTGAGCATGAAATGGTGTGAAACTCTCCCTGAAGCTTCTGGTTGGCTAGATTAGCATTCCGGTAAAGTTGCGTCGCAAGGTCACAGCTAGTTTTGAAGATATTAAAGTTTTCGTCTTGGAGGGGTGCAATAAAATGTTTAAACTTAATTTTGGGGGCTTTAGAGGCTCCGAAATGCCCTGAAAAGTGATCGTAATCGGCGCAGCTAGTTATGAGGTGATAGAGCACTTCACGAGCTTTTCGGCGCTTCAAACGGTTCGTCAATCGGACACCCGGTTCTCAAGTTATGGCCTTTGGAAGTTTGTACTCCTGAAATAGGAAAAATAATTTGTATCGGATACATAAATGAGCTGTAAAAGGGAGCGACACGTGTTGATGTGTGCTTTAACATGTCATAGGGCATCTAGAAGGGAGATAAGGTTGGCTACACCTTATTGGGTGGTTTTAGCCCATGGTTTTGTAATACCGTTTGACGGTTTCTTGTATTGTATCTCTTATTTATGAGGTGTGTGAGATAGAGGTTGTGTGTAAGAGTCTTATGGCTATTGAGTTGCCTCTGAATCTCTGATTAGTGTTACTCCTACGAAGAGCTTGCTCTGCAAGTATGTTGTAATCTATTTTTGATTACTGAATAAAATATTGAGCTACTTTTGGAGTGTGGGGTTTTTCTCCCGAAAGGGTTTTCCCCACGTAAATCACTGTGTTGTGGTATGAATGCTATTATATCTATTTCTATTTTCTGTAACTGTTGTAACAATCTAAAAAAGTTTTGCATTACCCTCCTCTCAAGGTTAGTGTAGGAAGTTGTTTCCGCTACTTAACTTCCTTACAAGTGGTATCAGAGCCTGATCACCTTTGGTTTCAATTGTGGGCAGTTGGGTTTTTTGAACTAATCCAGATTTGAGTGGGAGCTTGTGCAGAAGACACTTTTTGATCTTGTTGTAGGAATATTCAGATGGCGAGTTCGTCAGGGAGAATAGAGGTGGAGAAATTTAATGGAAGTAATTTTGAGATGTGGAAGCTGAAGATGGAAGATCTGCTAATAGATCGAGATCTTTGGGATGCTGTTGATGCGAATGTCCAAAGGCCCTCAGATCCTACTGCGGCAGCTCAGTATGATGTTATGGATCGAAAAGCCAAGGGTCTAATCAGACTGTGCCTGGTAGACTCTGTTCTAATCAATGTCCATGAAGAGAACTCTGCAAAGAAGCTATGGACTAAGCTTGGTGAGATGTATCAAGTGAAATCTTTATTAAATCAAATTTTCTTAAGAAAGAAATTGTATTCCTTGAAGATGGAAGAGGGTGGATGAATTGCAGACCACCTGGAAGCATTCAATATGTTGGTGGCTCAATTAGTATCCGCCAGTGTTAAGATGGACGAGGAGGAGAAATGTCAGATCTTGCTTTGTTCTTTGCCTGATTCGTGGGATTCTCTTGTTATGGCTATCGATAGTACTTCTATTGTTTTGAAATCTGAAGACGTGGTGGGTGCCCTACTCGGTGAAGAGATGCAAAGGAAGGTATCCATTAGTTCAAAGGAAGCCCTAACCGTTCGTGGAAGACCTAAGGAGAAAGGCAAGAAGAATGAGAAGCGTGACAAGTCCAAATCCAAAGGGAGATCGAAATCTTCTGGAAAGTCCAAAGTCATTTGTTGGAACTGCGGTAAACCGGGTCACATCTGTAAGGACTGCAAAGAAGAAAAGAAGAAGAAGAAAAAGAAAAAGTTCGATTCTGATTTTGAGTCCGACAAGGAAGATGGCGATGCATTTATTGCGGCTTTGGTGACTCATGCAAGTAATGATGCCTGGCTAATTGACTCAGGTGCATCTTTTCATATGACTTCCAATAGAGATTGGTTTTCTGAATATGAAGGATTTAATGGAGGTAAGGTGTACTTGGGTGATGATTCACATTTAGACATTGTTGGTTGAGGTAAAGTTAGAATCAGGTTTTCTGATGGTAGAATAAAAAGGATTAATGGTGTGCTGCATATCCCTGGATTAAAACGAAACCTGTTATCTGTGAGCAAACTGATAGATGCGGGTGTGCAGGTAGTCTTTTCTGAAGCAGGATGTAAGATGATTAAGGGTGCTATGGTAGTTGCTAGAGGTGTCAGGTTTGGCACTTTGTATAAGCTTGAAGCATACACTGTTGAATGTAATAGCACTTCTGTAAAAAGCAAATTTGTGGATACTTCACTGGAAGATTTGAAGGTTTCACCTTTAGCAGATGGAAATGGTTTTTGGGTACCTAAGGGTGCTCTTTCATTTGAAGCAAAGTTACCTGCAGAGAAGACTATGTTATGGCACCAGAGACTTGGCCACATTGGAGAAAAGGGTCTAAGGACCTTGAAAAATAAAAACCTTGTTGAAGGTTTGAATGACTGTAACCTTGACTTTGATTTCTGTGAGCATTGCATTTATGGAAAACAAAACCGCATTCAGTTTTACTCGAGTTCTCATAAAACTTGTGGTGTTTTGGATCTTATCCATTCTGATGTGTTTGGTCCAGTAGATGTCTCTTCGATTGGAAAATCCACATATTATGTTTCATTTATTGATGATTTTAGTAGAAGGACATGGGTTTATTTTCTAAAGAGTAAATCTGAAGTTTTTAGTCGTTTTAAAGAATTTAAAGCAATGGTTGAGTTGCAGACTGGAAAGAAAATAAAATGTTTGAGAACTGATAATGGCGGTGAGTTTTGCTCTAATGATTTTGATAGATTCTGTAAAGACTGTGGAATTAACAGGCAAAAGACAACTCTGTATTCTCCACAGCAGAATGGAGTTGCAGAAAGAATGAACAGGACACTGATGGAGAAGGCTAGGAGTATGTTGAGTGGTGCTGGTCTCGAACAAAAGTTTTGGGCTGAAGCTGTTGCCACTGCTTGCTACCTGATTAACAGGTCTCCTACATCAGCTCTTGTTGATAAAACGCCTATGGAAGCATGGTCAGGTCACAAGCCTTCATTGAGACATCTTAGAGTTTTTGGTTGCGAGGCATATGCACATGTGCCAAAGGAGAAGCGAACAAAGTTGGAGAACAAGGCTGTGAAATGTATCTTCATCGGGTATAGTTATGGTGTGAAAGGATACAAGCTTTGGGACCCTGTTGCACAAAAGGTAATTCACAGTAGAAGTGTTATTTTTAGAGAAATTAAGTCTCCTTTTGTTACATTGCAGCCAAAACAGACTAAAAAAGAAGATGTGATTCAACTTCCTTCTACACCTGAAAGAGTTGAATCGAGACCCCTAGATAGGCAAGAAGTTGAGGAGAGCTCGTCTAGCTCTGAATCTTCAGAAGAGGAGGAAGAACCTCCAACTCAGCTTGTTCGAAGGTCTACAAGACATAGACAACCACCTGAAAGGTATTCACCTGATGATTGGAGATGTATTTTTGCTCTGAATACTAGTGTGGATGAACCGAAATCTGTAGAAGAGGCATTAGGTATGAATGATGCAAAATCCTAGAAGATTGCTATGGAGGAAGAAATGGCAGCTTTGAAAAAGAGTGATACATGGGATCTTGTACCATTGCCTGAAGGACGAAAACCTGTTGGTTGTAAATGGGTGTTCAAGAAAAAGATTGGTTCAGATGGAAGCATTGAAAAGTATAAAGCAAGGTTAGTTGCAAAAGGCTACTCTCAGGTTGAGGGTGTTGATTACGGTGAGATATTTTCTCCTGTTGCAAAGATGACGTCTATTAGATTTTTGCTTTCTATTGCTACTGCTTATGATTTAGAGGTTGAACAAATGGATGTGAAAACTGCTTTCCTTCATGGTGATTTGGAGGAAGATATTTATATGACACAGCCGAAGCACTATGTGGTGAAAGGCAAAAGTAATTTGGTCTGTAAATTGAAGAAATCTTTGTATGGCCTCAAACAAAGTCCTAGGATGTGGTACCAGAAATTTGATACATATGTGTTGAGTTTGGGATTTGAACGTTCTAAATCAGATCACTGTGTTTATTATAAATCTGATGGTGATCATTTCTTATTCATTGCATTGTATGTTGATGATATGTTATTCATTGGTAAAGGGAAAGGTATGATTTTAGAACTGAAGTCTCAGCTCGCTACTAAATTTGAAATGAAAGATCTTGGTGCAGCAAAGCACATTCTTGGGATGGAAATTAGAAGAGATAGGGCGAACAGAAAGCTATGGCTAGGCCAGAGTAAGTATGTGAATTCAGTGTTACAGAGGTTCAACATGCAGAATTGTAGACCATTGAGTGTTCCTTTTACAGTTGGAACTAAACTATCTGTTTCAGATTGTCCTACATCCCCATTGGAGATGGAAGACATGAGCAGAGTGCCTTACCAGAGTGCGGTTGGAAGCTTGATGTATGCTATGGTCTGTACTAGACCAGACATTGCCCAAGCAGTGGGAGTACTTTCTAGATATATGTCTAATCCTGGTAGAGTTCATTGGGATGCAGTCAAAAGAGTCTTCAGATATTTGAAGGGTACTTCAGAGTATTCTTTGTGTTATCATGGTAATTCAGTTGGAGACATGACTTCCCTTGATATCCATGGTTATGTGGATTCAGATTGGGCAGGTGATATTGATAGCAGAAGATCCACCAGTGCTTATGTGTTTACTTTGTTTGGTGGTGCAATTAGTTGGATGAGTAAGCGACAGGCTGTGGTTGCTTTATCCACTACTGAAGCGGAGTATATGGCAGCTACTCATGCTTGTAAAGAGGCCATTTGGCTTAAGAGACTGTGTTTAGATATTGGAATAAAACAAGGTACAGTGACAATTTACTGTGACAGTCAAAGTGCAATTAGCCTAGCTAAGAACCAGACATTTCATGCCCGGACCAAACATATTGATGTTCAGTATCATTTTGTTAGAGATATGGTCGAAGATGGTAGGGTGAAGCTGGTTAAGGTGGAAACTTTGATGAATGTTGCAGATGCTTTAACTAAGGCTGTGAGCACAGAGAAGTTCAGATGGTGTTTAGAGTCTATGGGCCTTATGGCCCCTAGCAATTGATTCATTGTGTTGACATTCCCTTCCGCTCATGCAAGGTGTTCGACAAGTGGGAGATTTGTTGGGAAAAATGGTGTCTCAACCTTGCATTTATGTGAGGTTACTATTTATAGTAAGTTTTCATTTGAGCACGAAATGGTGCGAAACTCTCCCTGAAGCTTCTGGTTGGCTAGATAAGCATTCCGGTAAAGTTGCGTCGCAAGGTCACAGCTAGTTTTGAAGATATTAAAGTTTTCATCTTGGAGGGGTGCAATAAAATGTTTAAACTTAATTTTGGGGGCTTTAGAGGCTCCGAAATGCCCTGAAAAGTGGCCATAACCGGTGCAGGTTACGAGGTGATAGAGCACTTCGCGAGCTTTCCGGCGCTTCAAACGGTTCGTCAATCGGACACCCGATTCTCAAGTTATGGCCTCTGGAAGTTTGTACTCCTGAAATAGGAAAAATAATTTGTATCGGATACATAAATGAGCTGTAAAAGGGAGTGACATGTGTTGATGTGTGCTTTAACATGTCATAGGGCATCTAGAAGGGAGATAAGGTCGGCTACACCTTATTGGGTGGTTTTAGCCTATGGTTTTGTAATACCGTTTGACGGTTTCTTGTATTGTATCTCTTATTTATGAGGTGTGTGAGATAGAGGTTGTGTGTAAGAGTCTTATGGCTATTGAGTTGCCTCTGAATCTCTGATTAGTGGTACTCCTGTGAAGAGCTTGCTCTGCAAGTATGTTGTAATCTGTTTTTGATTGCTGAATAAAATATTGAGCTGCTTTTGGAGTGTGGGGTTTTTCTCCTGAAAGGGTTTTCCCCACGTAAATCACTGTGTTGTGGTATGAGTGCTATTATATCTATTTCTATTTTCTGTAACTGTTGTAACAATCTGAAAAAGTTTTGCATTACCCTCCTCTCAAGGTTAGTGTAGGAAGTTGTTTCCACTACTTAACTTCCTTACATGTATTAGATTTGCTGCTAATGTTGATGTTTGAAAAACTGAGGAAGTTTGTTTTTCTTGTAATTTAAAAAAAATATATTATTTCTATAAGGTGTATTGACTTATATCTGTCGATCCATGAGATTGTGCAGGATCCTCGTCAAAGGGGTTTAGGTTCCTGCACCAATAATTGAGCATCATAAGCATTACATTTGTAATTTGATAAACAATAAATACTGCAGTATCATAAGCATCATAAGCATCACATATGTATCATCATATATGTAATTGAGCATCATAAGAATCACATATGTATCATCATAAACATGTAATCCATCACATACGCATCATAAATCACCATCCATCACATAGCTAATAAGTAGTCCACATTCCATAAATAAACACAAAGTTCAAAAAATGTCACATGTATCATCATAAGCATGTAATCCATCACATATGTATTTTAAATCACCATCTATCACCTAGCTAGAGGTGCATCATGAATTAATT
Organism: Cryptomeria japonica; assembly: GCF_030272615.1. Taxonomy (NCBI): domain Eukaryota; kingdom Viridiplantae; phylum Streptophyta; class Pinopsida; order Cupressales; family Cupressaceae; genus Cryptomeria; species Cryptomeria japonica. Next base: position 225,489,139 of record NC_081409.1, read on the forward strand.
AAGTAATGGCATTAGAATTCAAAACATACGAATTATTTATGTAACCATATAAGTCAAATCAATTTCTATCAAGATATCAATATTAAATAGATAATATAATAATCGCATCTCATACATTTCATTCATGTCATTGATCTTCTTCTTCATCCAACTCATCATCATCATCATCATCATCATCATCATCATCATCATCATCATCATCATCATCATCATCATCATCATCCTTGTCGTCATCGTCGTCATTGTGTTCGTCATCATCATCGTCATCACCATCACTGACACCATCACCATCACCATCACCATCATCATCATCAGCAACACCATCATCATCATCAACTTCTTCTTTATGTACATTTCCGTCAAGAACATCATCGAGTAACTATCGATCGTGATCATCTATATCATCTTCTACTTCTTCGGTATCTTCTTCTTCCATCACATTATACATTATCGGCCTTCCTCTTGGATCATGTCTAACAACAAATGACCAACCTAGTTTATGTGGAACCTCCGAGTAAAATACCTACTCACATTGACTTGGAAGAACATAGGGCTCATCCCCAACTCGTTCAAACGACCTTGTATTAACCATTTTAAATCCATTATCATGTTCGATAACAGTTCTATTAGGATCATTTATATTCAGTCGTAGCCTATACCATTTGACGACGAACAAAACTAATTTGAAGGAATTAAAGTGACACTCAAGTATATCATCCAAAATGCCATAGTATCGATTTTGAGACACTTGAGGATGTATGCCATTTCTAGATGAAATATTGGTCACCTCAAAGACTGCAGTTATCCCAGAATCACAAGTTTTCTTCGTGTCATCCAACTGTTTGATGCAAAATTTATGACCTTTGCAGCACATAGCCTTGTGGTGTTTGACCTGCAATATGTTTAACATATTAAAATTATTGCATCATGAGTTGATAAACATATAGGTGATTAATAAAATTATACGTACCTGTTGATCTCTTAAACCATATGCTAAATCAATTTCCCTTTGTGTAACATTGGAATCTCCATTACGATGAGCTTCTTTAACCAATGAAGCGACACCATCCCATGTTAATGTGCGACCAGAATGTTGACATCGTTCAATCCACACCGTCATCCAATCAAGATTGTTTGCAATATACAAATGTAGCGCATCCCACTCCCGACCAACTCTATAAATAATTAATAGACCACTTACAATTGATTTATTTAGAAGATGAAGAATTAATTTACTACAATAACATCTTATAATTACCTCTCACTTTCTTCAATCTAACTTTCCCCATCAAGTGCTCCCCTTTGAATTTATTAATGGGGTTGGGATCCCAAATGCGATCTACGTGGATTTTTGCTACAAAATTAGGAAGATATTCAATAATGTACACCATAGTTTGGTATACCATATATCCCTCCACCATAGAACCCTCAGGATGTGCTCTTTGTCGAACCAAAGCCTTAAAAAATTTCAAGTGCCTCTCAACCATCCACATTGACCTAGTGTGTACAGGTCCACACAATTCGATCTCCTCAACTTGTTGTATGAGGTAGTGTTCTTGTGCATTGAAAAAAGTTGAAGGTAGACACTTTTGCATTTCAAACATTAGATGAGGGATTTTTCTCTTCCAATATTTTATATCTTCCTTGTGGATTTATTTAGATGACAACCACCTAATTAAAGAGATTGAAGACGCAAAAATATATAAACAAGACTTTACAAAATAATATACAAATATATTGCATAACAAGTAAAACAAATGGCAAATATAATATCTATACAACAAATTGAACAAACATCACTACTTACCTCATGTATTTTCCAAGATCATATATGACTTGCTTGATATTATTGTCGAAGTGGTCTGCGAGAGATAGAGGTAGAACTTACTGCAACAATTATAAAATGATCTTTTCATTGTTTTCTAACATAATACAATGAAAAGTACATGCGCAGTATACAAATATATAGTAAATACACAAGAACGCGAATTACCTTAATGAAGGTATGCCAATCATGCGTTTTCATCCCTAGCCCAAATTCACTCTTCTTTGATATGAGATTGTTTATGTTCGTAGAAAATCCTGTGGGAAATCGAATTTTTCGTATGACTTCTTTTATAGAATTGCTTTGCTGCTCCATTAATAACCAAGGAAGGGCACTTATATTAATCTGATCTCCATTGCTATTTGATTGAATGACATTTTTTATTGCATGATTGGATTCCACAATGTCACTACAAATTTTGACAATTTTTTCTTTGTCACGCCTTCCATCCAATATTTTCCATAATGTCTGTTATATTCTTTCCAATATGCATTGTATCAAACAAATGCATAATTTGTAGCTGCTCGTAGTAAGGCAACCTACTGAATTGTCTAGGATAACTTTTTAGTCCCTTTGGAAGGTGGCCATCCATGCCTTGACGACCTTCAGTATCATCAATTACATCATCAGTAAAAAAAACACGATAGAAAAATTCAAATTCCAAACATAAACCATTAGATGGAATGACATTACCTTGATGATTAATTCTATTATATTCCAACTTCCATAAATGAGGAGTCATTCTTCGTGGCTTTGATGTAGTCTCTTCTTTCCCATTCAAAAGATGTTTTTTAGTATTCCGATACTTATTATTTTTGTGAAGGAAGTGCCTATACTCATCAAACACCTGCTTTCCTAAACTTTTTGAATGACAGGATTTCATCTTTGGACCACAAACTGGACATAAAAATTTTCCCTTTGTTTGAAGACCTACAAGATAATGTATAATTCTATTAAATCTGTTAATTTTTATAATTATAATTATCATGTGCAACTTGAACACTATAACGTACCACAAAAATGTGTTAGCCCCGGGGCATCATGTATTGTCCATACAAGCATTGCATGGAATTGAAATTGTCTTTGTCCTATTGGTCTAGAGATGTCATACATGGTCACACCATTCCATAACTCCAGCAACTGATCGATAAGAGGCTCAATATATACATTCATATCTTTAACTTGGTACTTGCCTAGTGGAATGAACAAAAACATTACATAATTATTATGACCATTTTACTACAATATTTATAATTAAATGTAGATGACTATTAAATGATAAAATACTTGGAACAATCATTGCCAACATTATGTGCTCCCTCTTTATTGACATCCATGGAGGAATATTATTGTTGATAACAAAAATAGGCCACACTGAGTAAACAGATCTCAACTCTCCAAATGGATTGAAACCATCCGCTGCCAATGAAAGCCTGAGATTACGAGGTTCTTCTTTAAAGTGTGGCCACTTTTCCTCTATGTCCATAAATGCTGAACCATCTGCAGGCATTCGAATAATGTCATCTTGACTTCTATTGCGTGCATGGTAATCCATAAATTGTGCCAAGCTAGTGCACTTGAATAATCGTTGCATACGTGGAATAATGGGAATATAACGAAGAACCTTGCGAGGCACCTTTTTTGTTATTTGATCTGTTCGATATCTACTGATATGACTTTCAGGGCATTCTGTTCCAAATTCATGTTGTTTATGATATATAATATGATCATTGGGACAAGTATCTATTGTTTGATACTCCATTCCAATATCTTTCATAATGGCAGATAATTCTCAGTATGAGCGAGGTAGAATATTTGATGGTGGTAAGAAAAACTCACCTATCAATCTATAGCAAAAAAAAAAGTTTGAGGTGTTAATATAAAGAATATTAATGGTACACGATTCACCGTTTATTAACTGTAATGACATGTATTACACACCTTAACATATGAGAGATTGTTATGTTGGATAAACCATTCATAACCTTCAAGTTGACCAACAACAATACAATAGAGAGAAGAGTTGTTTGGAAGCCTTTGTAAAGGGGCTCATATGCCTTCTCAAGAAGAGGTAAATCATGAACATCAAGGTCATCCTGATCATCATGATCAGCTGTGCCAGTACTAAATGTGTCATGGATCAATGTATTTGTACCATCATCTTCAATTGTGTTTTTTGGTGCATGATCGTCATCTTCCATGGGATCATTATCTTCAACTTCGATATTCACACCTCCATGTTCCTCCACTTCCAAAACCATATTCTCAGGGTTTTGTTGATCCATACCATGTGCTCTAGGGTGCTCCACCTATATAAAATTGATATACATAAATAAACCGTGATCATGATCTCATTATCAAGTGATTTCTTATGTATATAAATTGTTAAAATGATATAATGAACAACTTACCAGTGGATGATAATCATGTCCCCCTTCAATGTGACCATGCTGCCTACAATGTTTCTTAGCTGTTTTGATTAGAAGTCTTCTAGTCTTTAAGCCCTTACAAATTTTGCAGGGACAATAACATTTCCCATCACCTTTTCTTTTCAAGTTAGACCATAATCTAGCAATTGTCTCCTTATTTTGTTCTTCGCTGATATTATCTGACATGGTCTTTCTTCACAGGCAAAAAAATCAGGCTATGGAAACTTCAGTGCAAAAGCTTCACAAAAATTGTAAATCAAACCAAAACCATTGAACTTAATAGAGAACGTATTTAATGTAGCTGATTGTGTGAATTTCTGAGCATTGTGTCTACAAATTCTTACTAAAAGTTTGCCTGTTGCAGACTTTCTGAGAGACATTTTTGAGTATTCTAAGCAAAGCATTTATTTAAACATACACTTATTCATCCACATTGCAGGGATAACAATACAAGGCTCACATATTGGTCTAAGAGGATGCCATGGTCTCACAAAGTAACCAAGAACCATATGAAATGATGGCCATCTTGAATCCACACACAACTAGGGAGGATCCATATGATTATGTATGACTTCCCACTTGTTTGTTTAATGGGATTAGCCAGCTCCAAGACATAGCCGTCAATAATCACTAAGAATGTACAAGTGGATCGTAGCTACCCATACAACAAACACTTACCCCTATCCTCAAATTTTCCAAATGTTTGATTCCTTATATACGCTCATCCAAGGTTATCTATGTCGATCCTGGTGAGGAATCACATCACAACAAAGAAGGCAACATTAAAAAATAGCAAGAGTTTCACTAAACTACCAAAGATCATAAATATTGAAAGAAAGAAAAAATAGTAACAATAATAAGTCAAATAAATGTGTTCAATTCCAATAGCAAATCAAACATAGCCACAATAACTACACAATAGAGAAAACTCACAATAATGATTAAACTAATTCAAACAAGATAAAATAAAATTGTTGGCCAATGCAACAAAGATGAGAGATCATCAATAATTGAAGGAAACTTCACAATCCTTAAAAGTGCACATTACATAACTATACGACTAGAAATTGTAACTAAATAGAGTGAAGATTCATCATGACTCCAATAATAGTCCCTCATGTGTCCATTTGTGGCATGAACACAAAAACTCCCACATGGCATGGCCATGTACCTAATGGAGAAGACATGCCTAGGCTACATGCCCAAAAAACATGACTATAATAATAGTCCCTCATGCACGCATTTGTGGCCTGCACACTACAAATCCTAACATATCATGGCAATACACCTCATAGAGAAGATACACCTAGGGCCACATTGCACATAGCAACGTGCCTCACAAAGAAGACATGCATAGGGCACATGCCACATAGCCTATTTGCTAATCGAGGATACTTGTTGGAGTCAAACTAGCTAGAAGAACCACTAGAAGGTCACTTAGGAGCTCCACATGGATGAAAAAGAGAGGCCATGTGCAACCAAATAGGTCACAATGCTCCAGTGACCATGATCCATTTGACCAACTGATGAAGATACCTACAACCAAGAAGATTGATTTCTATGAGTCGAGAGACTCCTACTTGTCTAGTGTTCTTAATGAGCAGCCCTAGGAGTAGGAAGAAGATGAAGGAACTCTATCCATGGTACATGAGGCATTACATTGATGGTTGACAAATATCTGATGGTGAGCCACTTCTAGGGCAACTTTGTTGGTGTGAAGCTAGATCTATAATAATATTAGAACAAATTATTAATTGAGAAAAAAGTGAAATATTTTATTAAAAAATGAAATGAAAAACTTATAGTTTTATTTATCTATCAGTATGTTGTGTAGACTCCAACTACACATAGCATGTGCAACAAGGGTCTTGGATGCTCAGATGAATTAATGCGACCCCACAGGTAAGCCTTAGACAAGACTACGCTTGGCAAAGTGGACCAATTTAGGCTCTAGAAAAGTAAAGTAGATGGTGAGAAATTTATATTTCCAAATCGAGATAAATGACTATAAATGCCATCTTTTAAAGAAAATGATATTCAAGATGTGGCTTATAGTTACATAAATTTGTGTTTGGACCCCAACTTCCAATCTTTCCACCAAGGTTTAGAAGATTGAATACTCGTTTTGTGAATCATATCAAGTAGAACATCCTCTATAACAATTTCAAAAGTCTCATGATCATAATTAGAAAGGGAAAACTTAGCCTTTGTCTGAATTGATGACATGAGACTCAAAATTTCTAGAGAATAAATCCTTTGGGCATTGGATATATTTTTTGTGAAATTACATGGCCCTCACCCATTGCTAGTGAGCCAAAGGATGACCTTGATATTGTAAAAGAGAAAACACCAAATGTTCTACTACCTAAAGGAAATGACATCTCAAAAATTGAAACCAGTCAAGACAAGTGAAGGTTTAACAACCTACCAAGTTCTCCATATACTTTTAGCCACAAAACCTCCATTGATGTGAATAAAATCCTTCATGGTGAGAAATGTTTAAAAACTAATCCTTCTAATATTGAGACAAAGAGATTTGGACATGAAGTGTTAGCTTTGTTTGCCAACTCATTGTTGTTGGCAATGTGGAAAAATATAGAAAATAATTTTTATTTGCAAGGTTCTACATTAATGTGGATGAGGAGAAGGTGCTTCCTTCTCCAATTACATTATCATGTAGGTTGGGAGTTTGGGTGTAATAGATCAAATATATGGTCTCTTTGGTTTTTGAAATTAATATTTCATGGTTGGCCATGCCTCTCATGGGTTTAGGGTTGGAAATCATCTTCATCCAAATAAGGAGGATGAGATTAGACACATTCTAAATATGTCATTCTTGGTTTCAATTTGTGAATGAGCTTAGTAAGTGGTTGTTGCCTAGAGGAGTATGCCTCAATAAGGCTAGTGAAACTCATTGGGGGAAATGATCTATGGACTGAAAGAAGGAAAATATGTAACTAATGTAATGAGAAGAGCTTTAAGGGTCCCCCTCACCCCTTGGATTCATATCTTAGAATTGAAGAAAATCATATTTTGATTGAAGCTAAGGATATGGACGCTTGAAAGGTATAGAGTTCCTTGGTGAAGTTCAAGTCACTTTAAGTTGTGAGCTTTGTAGATATTTTGGGAATCTTTCCTATATTTGTTTCTAGTGCCAGTAATAGAGTGATATTCAGTTTTTTTTGTTTTGTTTTGTTGTTGGCTCTATGTGAGCACTTCTATTACCTTTTGGCTTTTTGCTTGTCTCTTTCTATGCTATATACAAGGGTGAGGCCCTTTCAAAACTCCCTTTTCAAATTCATATAGCTGTATCCTAAAGCATTCAACTTAATAAAAAATAATTTGCTGGCAACACATACTTACATATACCATGCTCTTTTGCCACCCAAGTACTAGTGCTACACATTTTTAGTAGATTGATAAAAAGATATACAATCATTCAACAAAAAATGTTAAAATGTATCTTTCACAAGCTATACCTACAACCTCTAAAGTATTTTTTTAGTGGAAATTAAAGACTTACAAAATTAAATAAAATATAAGACAAATGGAAAAAAGCATAATCATGCCAATCTATCTGAATTTAACACCTTCATTAATTGTCCTCTTGGTATATATTTCTGATATAGATACAAAGTACTTGTTCTTTGAATAATATTTCCAATATGAATATTTGTTTTCTTAACTCAAATGTTTTACTTTCTACTCCAAATTAATTAAAATGTCCTAGTCCTTATTGTAAGTCATATTTCCAAGAAAGGGACATAGGAGACAAATGTGTTGGATCTATACCCTTGTGGGATATGTGGACTATAAAATAATTAAAAAGGTATGTTGGTGGAAAGGCAAATCTAATGCAAATTATATCAAGCTAGATTATGGGTAGACTAATGGATCAAATTCGTCGAGGATACTGGATGTAGGTTCCAGAATTTGTATGGACATAAGTACACATGTGTTCAAGGGGATAGATAAAACCTTAATAGATAGGTGAATCTTGAGGATTTTTTTTCTTCCCTTTGAGGGTTTTCCCAAGATAATCCTTACGTCTTGAGGGTCCATTGTGTGGATTATTTTTTTGCATCTTTTTGTTGTTTTATGTTAGAATTATGTTCCCAATCATTGAGGTTGCAAGGTTGGACAATTTGTTCAAGTATCCAAAAATAAAGTATCCTCGATTACAGATCAGAGAAAAACAAATGAGTGATCAAAATTTGATCAAGTTCATTTGTTTGTACAAGTGAAGACAAGTAAAACTTGATCTTCCAAATCACCTTATGCAAATGGAACTTTAATCATCGATTTGGGAATGAAGGTTTTGTTCACATAAGGATGAGGTAATACAAATGGAGAACCTAAGACCAACTTGATGTAATGCGAATGAATGATGAGGGGCAGATTTGTTTATACAAATGAATAAGAAAAAGAATCAAGACCTTGTGATACCAATGAAAGGGAAATGATCAATTGAATTGAGGAATACCACTAAGTCAAAATCTAGATGCAATTGAAATTGCAAACACCGAGGGAACACACTCTGCTCTGCCTGTAGTTCAAAAGCCGACTGTAAATCCATGTATTTGACTGTGGTTTGGAAGCCGACTGTGAGTGTAGTTGTTCCTAGGTGCCCCCCGATTAACTAGGAGTAAGAAGAAGCTGCCTGGTTATATCTAGATATATAGATATAGAAATAGATAAGTAGATGAGGGAGGCTACGCATTTGTCATCAATGCCAATATTAGTGAAGGAAGAAAAAACAAGGAGGTTCGATTGTCTTAAACAAGTTCATAATAGTGAACTCATCAAACAAAGAAGATCAAAATATAGATTTGTTTACACAAAAGAACGAGGAAACACCGAATTGCTTGCACAAAAGAAACATTCAAAATCTGCCCTAGTGAAAAATTGCAAAGGAACCTAATATGGCCGATCATGTTAAGGATTGCAAAGCAAGTTTAAATGGCCGATCAAATCTAATCTTGAAAAGGTCCTTCTAAATGCCGCCAAAAACCTTACCTTGCTTGCAGTGCAGAGATCGTTCCGGCGGGGGGGGCAGCGGCCTCGGTTTGCTTTACACAATGAAAATGCATTGTGTTTTTTTTTTTAATATAATGCTTGAGGTTGTCAGAATTTTGACGAACACGGGCATTTTAAAAAAAAAAAATCAAATTTTCACACAATGCTCCTTGTTCGTCGGAAACCTCCGTCAGAATTTGACCCCAAATGTATTAGTGAGGACAACCAAGGATAAATTAAAAGATCTAGAAAGAGAGAAACAACAACTTGAAGCATTAGTATCTGAAAAGAATGATGAAATCACAAGGATGACTGGGATTCAACAAAATCTGTCAGATCAATTGGGTTATGCACATCATGAAGAAAATTTGAAAGATAATGAGAATCAAGCATTGAAACTTGAAGTATCAAGGTTGACCAATGAACTTGAAATAGAGAAGAAATCTAAAGAAACACTGAAGAAGGGTTATGAAGCCTCAAAGATATTGGATGAGCAATTGAATACAAGAAGACCCAACAAAGATGAAGGACTCGGTTACAAAGGAAAAGACTCTATCGATAAGGGAATCCACACTACCGAGAGAGGAGAATCATCAAAGCAAGCTGGAAACAAGAAGAACATCAAGGGAAAGAAGCCTATTTGCAACTACTGTGGAAATGAAGGTCATACTGCCAACTTGTGCCAAATTAGAAAAGGTAAGCAACCGAATGACACTAGGTCCAATGGTTATTGTTACAATTGTAATAAGTATGGTCACACATCTAATCAATGTAGTACAAAGTTTGTTAGCAATTATCAGAAGGCAAAATTCAAAGGGTTTTGTAAAAACTGCAATAGATATGGACACAGTACAGAGAAGTGTTGGTTTAAGCAGAAGAACTATATGTGGTTTGCACACCGAGCAAATACTGGAAGCTACCGAACTCACACAAATCCTAATCGACAATATGCTGCAGTGCCATAGGATTATAATACAAGGATATGGTGTGAATGTTGTGGAAGATATGGACATATAAGTGCCAACTGCTTTATAAGATTTGGAATGAAAAATCGAAGATCACGGAGAAATCCTAGTATGGCATGTTTTCATTGTCATAAAGTTGGACACTTGGCTGGAGATTGCAGAGATCAACCAAGAGGAGATATTGAAGAGATAAAAACAAAACTCCAGATGATTTGGAGAAAGAAGCAAATTGTGTCAAATGAAGAAAGCACCTTACCTACCGAGTTAGGTGCACCTATTCCAAATTAATCGGTAAAGGTATGAAGGGACTGCATTCTTTCAAAGGTTAAATCTTAACTGTTCCTATTTTATCATGTACGCAATTCAAAAAATCTGCATAGCTAAAGATGCATTAGGAAATTTGAAATTTTATCAAGTCTTTTGGAGCACTATATAGGAAGCCTGTCTAGTCGGTAAGTACAGGAAGCTTGTCTAGTCGGTAAATACAGGAAGTCTGACCACTCGGTAAAAGCACAAAAAGAAAGGTAAAGTGGTGTAGTAGAACTGAGTGCATTTAATGTTTTTTGACCTAACCTGCACGGAGCCCGATAAGGTATATTGTGTACTTAAAGCTTTTGCGCAGTCATTTTTACTTACCAAGTTTTCAAGAGAGCAGAGCAAAGCGATTCAAAGGCAATCAAACCTCCTACGAAGCAAAATTCAAGGTATTTACATCAATCACAATGCATTGTCAAGCTAGTTTACCGATCATATCAGTTGTGAATATTTGCTAAGTAGAAAATGTCTGTCGTTTGAAAGTCTTCAAACCCTAAGAATCTTTTGTTATTATTTATCTAAAAATTTGCAATGGCACCTAAGATCCAGAAGCCCGTTGTTGTTAAGAACATTGAAAAGCCCTCATTGAAATACTCTCTAATTCCCAAAGTAGCATCTGAACCGGATGATAAAACTGCATTTTCACTCATTCCGGATAGAGTTTTACTAGTTGAGGATGTCAGATTCTTCACCAAATGTCGTGTTGAGGAACTCGGTCATGTTGAAATCAAACACATATGATGAATTGTGTATCGATGGGAAATTGGATAGCAAGTATGAACACATTAAAATCAAGGGATTGACCGAAGCCCTAACCTATCCCCGTGTCTTCAAACCCCAATGGGTCAAGTTTGTTCTAAGCAGAGTTCATGATGATTTCATGTGGTTAGAAGAGAAACCATTCAAAATCACTAAGGAAATCATTCATTTGGTCACCAGTTACCCTATTTTTGATCATGCCTGAGTTTAGAAAATGATATCACAGAAGGAATTGATCACTTTAACTGGAGTTGAATCAGATTGCAGAGGACTGAAACTAAACAATGTAATAGATGCAAAGCTGAAGTTTTCCATTAGAGTAATAGGTTATTGTTTCTTTCAATCAGCAAGGAAAAATAGTGTACCCTGTGCAACAGTCGATTTAGCATATAAAATTGTGAAGAAAGGAATGAAAATTGATCTTTGTGAAGTGTTGCTGAAAAACCTGTTTGAGAATCTAAACACCATAAGGAAGCCGAAGAAGAACAACTCGACTAATACACTAAAGTTTGGATCACTTCTGGTATGCATGTTTTTCTATTTTGAGAAGTTCTTTCCAACTGTCGGTAAAGTAGTTTGGGAGCTACACTAACCAATCACCCATCAAATCAATGACTTCATCAAACGACTAGGTGATAACTTTAATGATATTATGGATGATTATTTTAGCAAGTTTCAGGAGAAGATGCATAACAGGCATAGAATTCCACCCCAGCTAGTGGAGAAATACAAGGCAGATGTATGTTTTGAAGTGGACATCGACTACTGCTATGTTAATGCTGTAGAACCAAGAACTTAATCTTTGCCACCTATGGGTTATGAGATTGATTTTGACATCACACAACAACAGATAGATGCTTTTCTTACATTAGCAAGGCATGCTACCGAGATGAGATACGGTACATATGAAGAAGTTAAAGAGAAAGTTAAGATGGGCATTGTAGTACCAAAGGCTACAAGGAAAGCAACAAAAATGATCAAGGCATTATCAGAGAAATTTTGAGAAGGTTCTTCCTCCACACCTGTCAAGGGCACTCTAGTCATCACCAATGAGGAATCTGAAGCCCAAGAGGCTGCTATTACATTGAGCACTGAGTTGCCAAAAGGAAAAATTCTGAAGAGGAAGAAACAAGACACATCAGAGGTATCACCGAATCCTCCAGTAAAGCGCCCCAGTACTAGATCATTTGTAGTGTCACCGAGCAAGAAGCAAAAAAATGTTCCTATTCCAAAGGTAACAAAAACTTATAAGAAATCTACACGGAGACTCATTTTGACTAAAGAGTCCAGTGACACTGAATCTGAAGAAGTAGGTAAATTTCAGATTGTTAAAAGCAAAAAGGTAGATGTACATAGTGTTGAAAATTTTTACACAAATTTGAAACAATATGGTGGATTTGGAGCATTCAGATATGTTAAGTATGAATCTAGATCTGATGATGAAAAGAGACAAATAGAAGCTGTCATCTGCACACTTCTAAAATTCTGATTGGTCCCATGGAAAGTAACTAATACTCTTCCAAAAGAATTGTATTTGCATATTGATAATAGGTGGAAATATGCCATGGACTTGGAAAAATAGATAAGAGAAAGAAGTTTGGTACATCTCTTTCTTGACATGTCGGTAGATGAGATAAAGGAACATTTGAAAAACTACCACACAAACTTCCTAGTCAAGCAAAGAGCCTTGAAATTAATGAATGGCCTTTATATTGAAGTGGAGCAGGAGAAAAAAGAAAAGTGGCAAGAAATTTTTTGAATCAAGAGTACTGGTGAGCAAGGTGAAGTTGAAATAGTTGATGTCACTGAGCAAGATCCTGATATCACCAAGCAAGACCCTGCTGACACTATACAACTTGATGAGGATATCATGGACACCACGACACCAGAACAGGAAATGATAGAAGGGAATGCATATGCCAAACTGGTATCCAGTGAGTTAGTTTTGGAACAAGTTCAGCCCTATTCTTCGGTCACTTAGTCTGCTTCAACCGAGACCTCTCAAGATATAGAATAAGGTGCAAAGGATCTAAACTTTACAGAAGGAGAAGCTACTCCTTAGGCCACCAGGGAACAGACCTCTCAAGCTCCTTCTAACACTGAAAATGTTACAACTGAGACCCCGAGCAAAGATTCATCGAAGGCTACATCAGAGGCTCAAGCAATTGAAAAGAGTGTTGTCTCTACCGAGCAACCTACCGAGGGTACACAAGCCTCCTAAGCTATTGTTAGTTCAATTGGTGAAATCTAAAGAAAAGAAAATGAAAAAGCATAGTTTCAAGTTAGATTTGTTGAAACCAATAGTGTTGCCCAATGTAGACATATCAAAATTAAAAGGGCAAGCACTCATTGAATTCGGTGACCTATGCAAAGCCAAAGCAGAACAAGAGAAGCAAATGGCTATACAAAAGAAAAACAAAGTTCTTCAGAAGGTTAAAGCACTCCTAACAGATATGCTACCTGCAACTACAATGTCAATAGATACAGCCATCCATATTCAACTGGATGAACTACTTAATCAGATAGAGACATCTGGAGTAGACGCATCTGAATATTTCATCAAATTGAAGGACAAAGAGATCACTACAAAAATGATTGAAGAAGTCCAGAAAGCAATTGCTGTTGGTAAAGTTAAGCTTGTCAACCTCATTGCTGAGTTGTCCCCTCAAATCAAGCACATTCTTTATTTATTTCAGAAACTTTGTACATTCTCTTTATTCATTAAAGATATCAAAAATAAAATATAAGTAATTGAGAAAGATATCATCGATCTCTCAAATAAGTTGACCACTGAGCCAAATTCTATTCAGAATTTCTACACCAAATTGCAAAAGCTCATGGCTCAACAATTGGAACTCAGGAATGAAGAGCACAAAATAAGGATGGACATTATGACTCTTCAAACCTTATTCATTCCACACTTGTCCTCCGTCCAAGAACAGATCAACTGAGCTATTTATTTATCTACTACACAAGAGGGAAGCACATTAGATGGTTTAATTTCACTGTTAGCTGACATTCAAGCTCAAAATTCTTTAATGGACAGTGTAAAGGATGCTCTCTATACCGTTCTCACCGATGCTTGAACAAAGTATAAATCTATTTTTGACTAGTTGCCTCCACCGAATGGTAACTAAGTTTGGCTGTTTGTCAAAAAGGGGGAGTATAGTGTACAAGTATCAAAGGGGGAGTGTAATATACAGGGGGAGTATACCGAGCAGTAATAAAAAAGCAAAGAACAAGTGCAGAACATAGAATATTGATCACCGAGCATGCAAAATTAGAGTTATGAACAGTATATTGATAAGGGGAGTATATCTGAATATACTATTTCATTGACAATTGTATATACTGTCAGTTTAGTCAAATTTTGTAAGTATATAGATTTTTGAGTTATGACTTTGAAAGTTGTTTTGTCAAACATCTCAACTAATGTCAAAAGGGGAGATTGTTACTACTTACTAAGTTGCCATTAGTCTTATGTCCAAAGTCATTCTATATACTCTAGTCGGTTACTACTACCGAAATATTCAGTTGGTAAACACAGTGTAGTCAATTATAGAAGAAAGTAGTCTCAGAGCTTAGTATACACCAAACAGTCTGCCGAGTAATTTTCTATGACTACCGAGCAACAAAGATGATACACCGAGTGAAACGTGTTACCAGATTCATTGAACCTGGACACACATATGGAAACATGTTACAAGATCGAGGAACATAGAATCGTTATCTCATTGGAAAATGCACTTAAAGATTTTGTATGATTTCGAGGTCATCTATCCAATGAAATATTTTGTATGGTTATTCATTCGATAAATCATGTTTGTAAGATCGAAGCATGAACCTGATCACCGACATAAGAGATCTATTTATACAACATGAATTAAGGATCAGTGAGAAGAATGTATGATGCAAGACATGTGTAATAGATAAGGAAGCACAGAGTATTGTGACTGTCAGTGACACAGAGTCACCGAGAAGGATTTCAGAGAACAGTCAAGGGACAAAGTAAACATAAGGGTTTACCAAGTTAATATATGGATTACCGAGGTATGCTATAAGCAAGGTAATATCATTTTGAGCACATAGAATCTACTATAACATTCCAGATGTAAAGTTGCAGATATTTTGTAAAGATTTTGATTTTAATATTTTGAGTTGTAAGAGAAACCTCTAACATGGTAAAAGACTCTAACTAAGTCTATAAATTGTAAAGCCTCTAACCAGGTGCATCATTTAGAATAAGTGTTGTAAAATCCTTTAGCAAGGTAGATCTAATAGATCTTGATACTCCTAACAGGTTAAGCTATCAAAAATAGCTAAACATGTAGCTCTAACCGAGCAACCTTTATTATTGCAGTAGTGAAGTTGTGGGTGTCATCCCCACCGCAGTTTTTCTCTCTAACCAAGAGATTTTGCGTAACCAAAATATATGTATTATGGAGTGAATCATGTATGATAGTTATTTATTTATTTTAGCATTATATTATGTTATAGCAATATTCAATTTATGCTTAACAGTAAAGTTATTGTTGAAGAAAAGTTTTGAAGTACTGATTCACCCCTCCCCTCTCAATACATTAGCTTTCCATATTGGGCCTAACACAATATTCCTTAAACTTCCTATGCCAAAATCTTCAAGAATCATGACTCCTTTACTAGTTAACATGAGGAGATATTTTTGTTTATCCGCGTCTATAAGTCTTTCCATGAGTTTTTGGAAAGCGACATTCTCTTGACATTGTTGGACAAGCTCCTTGGTGATCTCTTCTTCTTCCATGTTTGTATTAAAAGAATTGGACCCCATTTGACTTGTACTTGATTATGGTTGTGGATCCTTTCCTTTGTTTTTCTAAGATCGAGTGACAACGAGCATCAATAGAGTTCTATAGTAGTGAATTCCTCCTCTTCTAACGGGGTTCTTGGTGGGGTTGGTGGTTCAGGCCGATCTTCATGGTAGGTGATGTAGTTTCTTGGAAACAAAGCGGGATTGATCCTCCCCCCACTATTAAGATGTTGATTGAATGTTGTTTTCTGAATGTAAGCTCTACTTCTCAAAGGTTGTTTGTAAAACTCATTAGACTTTCCTTAGAGATATAACTACATATGACGCAAGTAAACACGATTTGATTTAAAGAGTTGACGGTTGATGTAGAGAAATTTATTCCTCTTGATAAGTGCCTTAGGACTAGGTTGTCTCTTCTTCAACTTATTCTTTTAACGAAGATGACTTCTTCTCAAAATTCGGGGAGTGATCATACAAAATGATCAATGTTGATTTTGATGGTTGATATGGATACTTTGTTTTGGATACTCAAGGTTACTTGTCAAGTAGAGGTTTAGTTTGATGCACCCCCACGACAAAGTGTGTCGAATGATATGAGTCAAGTTTCACAATGTAGAAACTTAATTTGACAACTTGAGAACCTAACTTGGTATTGTTTTGATAAGATTCATTGGATGATGGAACCTTTGATCACTCTATTGGATACTCCTTAATATTGTTGGGTGAAATCTTATCTTTTAAGATAGTTGAAGATTTGATACCCCTTCTAAGGATACTTAGTTGAATTTGGAAATTCTCTTCTCTCCAAGGTTAGTCTTTGCTCTTTATTTTTGAAACTGATTGTTGCAGTGGTTGATTTATAACTTGCAAGATGTTTCAATGTTCATGACAAGAAGACACAGCACACACAAAACAATGGCCATCCCTATTGTCAACATTGAGTGTATGTTCTTGTGAGGATGTTTTCAAATCCCCGATTTTATCACTGGTTTGATTTACAATAAAAGACACATTAGATAGACACTTTATTCAAAGGTCATCAACAATATCATAGCCCATTAGTCTTGATACTCCGTTAGCTCAAACAACCTTGTCACCCCGTAGAGGGCACCCGTATTTTTGCCTTTTTCTAGAAATTAACCCAAAGTAAATTGCTTCACAATTGGATAGTTATCTTGGGAGATATATGGTGAGAAATATTGGGGGTGGATTCTTCCCCACCCTTGCACTATGATATTGCCATTGTTTGGCAACTGACTCGGCTCCAAGTTTCTACTTCTATGGTTTGTAATAAGGATTTCGTTCAAAGATATTCTTTGAAGTCATGGAAGCACAATTGAGGCCTATAGCTCAACAAATTATCTAACAAGATGTAGTCACACAAGCGTGATGGAGACCGCAAGGCCCTACAAAGTGCTCGATATGAAATAACTCAAAAAAGATGACTCAAATATGCTCCGTCCCCTGAGATTTTCATCTCAAAAGGCGATTTGATTATAGTGAGTTAGATTACTTGGATTTAGTTGTACTCACTTAGGTCGTACCCTTCTCACTATCCCCCTCAAGTCTTTGGGAAGGCAGGCCCTCTAAAGGATGTAAAATGCTTGAAGTAAAAGAAAGCATAAAAGAGTGGATTTTTCTTTTTGATCACCCAATTAAGGGGAGAGCATATGCCTACCACTTTCGAGACACCAAATTCAAGCGTTCTTTTTATCCTTTCAAAGCAATGATTTTCTATCCTCTATTTAACAAGCATGGTGTTCTTTTTGATCCCACATAGAAATTTGTTTTTGAACTTGCAATAAATCCTGGTCAACAAAAGCAAATTGTGTGGTCAACAAAAGTAAATCGCAAGCTAAAACAAAGGGGTGGCTTGTTATTTTTAACTTGCAATAATAAGGATTGATTGTTCTTTTTACTTTTGCAAGAAAAAGAAGTGAGCTCTTTTTATCCTTTGTAAAAAGAAATTTGAATAAAAAATATAATCTAACTCCTTTGGACCTGCAACAAACATTAGTACCTACAAAACCCCTTTGAAAATTTAGTAAAGATTGTGGGCTTACAAGCCTAAAATTTCCAAGTTGTGTTACAAAAATTAGCTCTCTTCCTATTACAAAAGCGCTACTTTGGAGAAGGTATGGGCTATTTTGATGATTTCATGTGCTAAGAGAAAGTAAGACATATTAGATTAGAAAGGTCCACATATGCACTGGAATATCTTGGCATGAAAAAATGAAAAATCTGGGCATTTAATATTTGTGTGAAAACGAAAGTGCTCTTCCACAGTGAGAAAAAGACCAAGCCTCACACCTGCCCCAACTTACATTATAAGTTGAAAATCTTTTACATGTTTTATATATTTTAATGATTATTATTTATTTAAAAAAAATTCATTTTAAAGATTTTAATAATTACTATACTATTATATATCAATTTAATTTAATTTAAAAGTAGTAATAATAAATATAATATATAAAAATAATTTATATATTTAAATATTTTTACATTTATTTATTTTAATGATTATTATATTAAAATATATAATATTTTAATATATATTATTCAAATTTTTTAATAATATTATTATTTATTTTTTAATATCTCATTCAACAATGTTTTTTACTTTATTATTATTTTTGGTGAATTTTTTTTACTTAAATTCAATCATTGTTATGCATAAGAGATATAAAAGAATTCAAATAATGTGTATAATTTCACTATCTTTTATATATCAATATTCAAGGACATATAATCAAAATGGTATCTTTAAGGTCAAAAGATTGTATGTGAAACTAAAGCAAAGAAAGTATGGATATATGGAAAATAATGGCATATTTTAATTTAAGACTCTCAAAGGTGAGAAACGAGTACAAATAAGAGAAGTGAGGGAAAAAAACACAATAAATCAATTTCAATGAAGTCGAAGCAATAAATATTTTGTAACATCATACATATTCAATGAAAAATGACGCCCCCTATGCAATAAGGGGATAAGGGGATAAGGACTCAAGGATATTGCATATGTGAAAAAAAATAAAATGAGATAATATATGTCAACTATAAATAATTCAATATTTTGTTCAAACCATTACATTGGTCGAAAGATTTAAGAATAAAGCAAAGAAAGTATGGATATATGGAAAATAATGGCATAGTGTAATTTATGACTCCCAAAGGTGAGAAATGAGTACAAATAGGACAAGTGAGAAACAATAGATCAATTTCAACGAAGCCAAACCAATGAAAAATGACACCCCCTATTCAATGAAAAATGACACATACATATTCAATGAAATAACACCCCCTATGTAATCTCTACAAAATCACTCACATGAAAGATTGAGACTAAAGAAAAGCAAGTATAGATATAAGGAAAGTAATGTCATAGTGTAATTTAAGACTCCCAAAGGTGAGAAATGATTACAAAGAAGAGAAGTGAGAAAAAATCTATACAATATATCAATTTCAACGAAGTCAAACCAATGAAAAATGACACCCCTATTCATAGAAAAATGATACCTCCTATACAATCTCTACAAACTAGCTCACATGTATTTTTTCTCAAGAAGTATAAGGGGATAAGGGCACTAAAGGATAATGAATATGTGACAAGAAAAGAAAATGAGATAACACATGTAGACTACAAATAATTCAATATTTTGTTAGAACCATTACCATTGGTCGAAATATTTACAAAGCTATAGCCACTGGACTTGGTGTCAACCTATGTCAACATCTTTATTGATGAGTCAATTAAAAATTGTCCCACACGTATACCTCCCCCTTCCCCTCTATATATATCTATAACTGTGCTATGCTCAAATACATCATTGCTAAATAGGAAATAAGGACACTCACGAATTCCTCAACTATCTAAGCAATTCAAACATAAAACTAATGAAATAATGCAATTAAGAAATAGGAATGTGAAATATATTAATCAAAACTCCCAATTCCATGATCACATATGGCTTCCATTGCTCTTCTCCACTCCGTGGTATGATGGCTCTCAGATATTGCAGTGGCAACCTGCAATTGACACAAAGATTCAAAGTTCATGATCTAGAGGAATTGTGAGGATTGAATGCTCAATTTATAGATTTTTGGAGAATATTGATTGAAAGGTGGAACAAAATGATCAAGAGGTGGAACTTAGGTGAGCTCACATGAAAATTGATAGTTGAACTGCTGACTTGGAGGTGAAAGAGAATAGATTGAATAGATTAAATGAGTCAACTGATTGAGAAAAAGCTAATTGAAAGATGAAAACGGGTGATTGGAGGAAATAAAGAAGATGACAAAGAGAACTAGAAGATGGAAATAGAGATTGGAGAGATAAATGATTTAATTAATTAATTTAGCATGTGCTTGCATTTTAACTAAGATTTTCAATTTAATCTTTGCATGAGATTTATTCAAATAATTGAATTTATTTTAATTCAATTTAGTATTTGAATATATTTAGAACTTGTCTTTGATTTTCAATTTGGTTTTTGAAATCATGCACATGTATTTGAATTAGGAGAATTAGAAGAATTTGAAATTAAATGAAATTAGAAGAATTAATTAGTTAATTAAATAATTTAAAGAAACTATTTAATTATTTAGAAATGGTCTTCAATTAAATAATGAAGATTATTTAAATTAAAGGATTAAATTATAATTAATTAAATAATAAATATTTAATTAATATTTAGAAAAGGGGTCGAATGATTAGATGATTAGAGATAGAAATTGAAAATAGAATCTATTTAAGTAATAGAGACTATTTAAATTGGGGAATTAATCAGAATTAATTAAATAATAAATATTTAATTAATATTTAGAAAATAGTTAAAATGATTAAATGATGATAGAAATAGAAAATTGAGTAATTAGTAAGATGATGAGGAAATATGAAATTAGAAGAATGTGATTAATTAACTTAATTAAATAATTAAAACATTATTTAATCAATTAGAGGAATAATTAGTACATGATCAATGAGACATTTTTAGGTGTCTACAATAACTATTATTTTCATTCTCTCTCTATATTTATCTATCCCTCTACCTCTATATCTCTCTCTATTTATCTCCCTCTTCCTCACTTTCTCTATCTATACGTGACAATAAAAGAAAAGAAAATGATGTTACACATGTCAACTACATATAATTCACTATTTTGTTAAAACTATTACGATTTGTCCAAATATTTATCAAAGGTATAGCCACCATACTAGGTCTTCACCTATGTCAACATCTTCATTGATGAGTTAGTTATAAATTAGCCCACACATATCCCTTCCCCTCTCCCTCTATATCTCTATATCTTTTCTTTTCAATCTCTCTCCATCTACCTATCTCTTTATCTCTCCTCCCTCTACCCCTATATCTCTCTCTATTTATCTCCCTCTTCCTCTCTCATGTTATCTTCATCTCTACCTCTATTTTCCTCTCTCCCCTATCTCAAAACATGTCTCACTCTTTACCCATCCATATCTGTCCCTCTCTCCCTCTTACTCTACTTCTTCCTAGACATCCATTTTTGTACCTCTCTACCTCTCTATCCCCTTCTATATATTTCTCTTCATTTTTTATCTATTCCTTTCCTCTCTCTCTTTATCTCCCCCTCTCCTTTTCGATCACCATTTCCATCTCCATCTCTCTTTTTCTCTCCCCTCCATCTCTATACTTGTTTTGCTCTCTTTATCTATACCATTTATTGCAATTATAATATGAGTCTATTGTCAATGTCATCGAATTATATTTTTGATTTAGAGGTTTTATTTCATTCATATTTAGTTCCTTATGAATGAATGCACACTTGATTAAACTCTATCACTTATTCCTTGGTAATATTATGGAGTAAATAACATTATTTCCTTTTATTGTTTTGGTTAATAATCTTGTTTTCAGCGTACCCATTGCACACCAAGGTGAAATTGCTAGTTTATTTAAAACACTACTGCATGCCCTTTCTTTCCTATTCTTCTATTGAAAGCCATTTAGTTTGGAAAGTTTAATATTTCAATTATTGTATTTTATTTATCTTATTAATGTGCAACAAATATTTGGCTATGTTGGTTATCTCCTTTTGACTATCTCCATAAATGATGTAAATTTTCTGAGAAGAAAACCCTTAAATTAGAAAGTTGTTTGGGCATGTTAAAATGTGTGGGTTTGTTAGTGACAGAACTCAACCTTAGTCTAATGGGTTGTGCTTTAGTATAAAGATTATCAACTTCAGACTCTTCCAAAATTTCCACCCTATTAATTATGCGATTGTGTGATTAACCATATCACCATTGAACCAAGAGAGATGCGAGTGCTCTTGATAAGTTTTCACAGAAAAATACACTTCACTTGACCTTAATTCTTGGCTAAAAATGCTATTTTGTTTACCAGTACCATTTGCCTATTTACCAAATAAAATTACAATAAGAAAATAACCCACAGAGGACAATGTCCAACCCTCAATAACTAATTAGAGAAAATACCTCTCCCTCTCGATGAACAATCCCAAAATGATCACAGGCAAATTTACCATAATAAATTATTTAAAACTAACACGCATGTGCTTATACTAATCCGTCAGTGAATTGTCTTTGTCTTCCTTGTTTAAATTCAGATTTAATGGATATAAAGAATAATAAGAGTTCTAACTACTATAAGAAAGAAAAATTCCTACATAGATCTAATTTTAGAGTACTAGTAGATTTGATGCCCAAGTTCATAATTCTTTGAGATTAATGACCTAGTTTCACATTTATCCTTTCAAAGAAATGGCTGGCTTTAACAAAATATATGCTTCTTATACTCGGTAAAATGGCTTGAACAAAATGTTTGCTTTATACTTCGTTAATGTACTGTTGCCAATTAGAACATGCTAAATATCATTTTCATTCATTTTACAACCAAGTCTTTAGTTCACCAAGCACTAGCAGATCTGATGCCCAAGTTCTTAATTCTTTGACTTTTTGAATAACATCTTGTAGTGAAATGATGTTTTGATTGGTGAAAGAGCTTGTATGCAACTAACGCAAACCAAATCATGTCTTCTGGGAGCTTTATTTTGGAAAAACTGAAAAGGGCATTCAGAGTCATGTTGAAAAGGTTATTTATTTATTACAATTGCTAAGACTAAGAATGTTTGTTATTCAAGCTTGTATATTATGTGTGTCTTTTCTTTGACATCTTATCAAAAAGAGAAAAAATGGTGATCCTGAATATTGACTCATAGATCTTGAGGAGGTGCAACGTCTTCCTTCGTATTTCAACACCTGAAATTGTTTCCCACTTCAGCGTGATGGTTTGCATGCTTCTACACTAGGTCTTTCTTTGATAACTTATCAATTATCATGAAACTAAAAGAAAGTTTTGTTTTGAGGCACTTTTTGTCCCCAGAAATTAATTTATTTTGAATCTTAGCTTTACTCCAACCTCAAGATTACAATGTATGTGCTTTAAAAAAGAACCTAAAACTAGAGCAGGTTGCACATAGACCTGAAAGAAAATCAATTTATTTTGAATGGAATGACAACTTTAATTTTAACACCTTGCAAAAAGAACAAGTGGGCAATCCAAGTCCCACAAGATAGTTAAACCACTCCTGCAACTAATCACTGTACAGGAAATGCATCATCTGTTCAGAGTTTTCTACTTAGCCTAATTTTTAAGAGAACTTGAAATAAGTACCTCTGTAAACTTTGAGACCTTCATGTTTTTCGAGCAGATGATTTATGCTTATATTTGAGAATGCATTGCCTGAAATAGTTCTTTCCTTTAGGATGAATCTCTACAAATATCTTCTCAAATATTTTCTCTAATGGCCTAATGATGGCCATGATACCAAGCTCTGAATTAAGAACATCATTTGTCCTCAAGCCACTTATAAAATTCATATCTAGGCATGATTCTACGCTAAAGACTGTAATTCAAGTATTTCGGATATGATTCAAGAAACTGGAGCGGGTTACTTACAGGCCTGAAAAGAAAATCAGCTTTCTTCTGAAGTGAATTCAAACTTTGACTGAATATATTAGGAGAAACCCAGAGTATGTTACAAAGAACACAAAATGGCAATCCAAGTCCCAACAAATAACTTAATCACTCCTACAGCTTACCTGATCTACAGTCAGTCCTGCTTCCTGCTTCATTCATCTTTTTAGAGATTTTGGCTAAGCCTACTTTCAAGAAGATGTTTAGGGTGTGCCTTCGAGTACGCCTATGTAAATGTTTAAAAATTTGTATTTCTTGAACAAATGTGACTAGCATCATGCTCTTCAAACGTTCTTCAATGAACACAAAAAAATATTGCTTTTCAAAAACTGTTCCAACCATGCATTCATGAAGCTTAATCAGTTTTCCCCTAGGTAGATCGATTTTCTCTCTTGCCTTCTTTTGGTATAGTTCAAAACTTGCAGCACTTGTCTCCATAGATTCGACTGGTTCAGGATCCAAAAGTTCAGGACACTTAACGACAATACTGCCAATATTTGACTTCTGAATTCCTAAGCTTGACAAAAATTCTATTATAAAGTACACAGATGCTTTTTATAGCTTCTCTTCTATGTTCATTTTCCACCATTTTGCATATAAAAAGAGTATGATTAATGACTTGAAATTTCCAGAGCCTATAATTAGTGAAAGCAATAGATCTTAGACAAAAAGTGTTCAAAGGTTTTGAGATACAACAATTAATTCTCTAAAAAAGATAGTACAAAGATTTCCAAATGGATGTTTCTAGTCAGACTTCATAACCCATCAGAAGGACATACCATTTTAGACAGAACAAAAATATCAAATCATTTTTAAAACCCAAAATAATCCATGAATTAGCGAGGGATAAAATCCCACAAACATACTCTAATGTGCGAGCAAGTCAAGGACTTTTTATGATGGTTTCCTGCCCTAGAGATCCTACACTTGTTGTGCTCTGATCCTCATACTCGCATAATCTAAAAATCAGAAGTAACATTTAGTTACAAAACTTTTGGAGATGCTAAAATCTAAAAGTTTGATAGAACCCTCTGTTTTTGAGTGCTAGCTCACCTTGAATTAAAAATGAGAGAATCTATGGATGCAATTTCTACTTTTACAAGAGAAACTTGCTGCAATCTTGACTGTGGATAGCAACTAGAACCCTATAATTGCAAAATGCAAAATAAAGTTCATGACCAGGTGATCATAATTCCAGCTAATCTATTTATGGAGTCATTATTTCCAAAATACTACAAAGAGATACAAGTTAAATCAGATCTTATGTATGATAAACAAGCACCAGTACAAAAGTGTCCTTAGAAAAAAGTGCCAGCACAAAAATATCCTTATTCAAACTCTAATTGTAGATCGATAATGATATTAGAGGAATAATTCAAGTCAAGATTTTTCCATAAGTAATTGCTTAGTTACTGGAAGGAAGAAGGGATCTATAAATTCCCATGATCCAAGCTGGAGACTGTAAAATAAAAAATCAAACCCTAGCTTTTCTATGAAATTTAAAACTTCTTAAATGGAAGTTTCCAGGCTTTAGCTATCATGAGTTTTATCTATAAATTAAAGTGCAAAATTTCCAACTTGATCAGAACAAATTGTTATTAATGTCTGAAGAAGTCAAGACTTGCAATATTGTTTGACAAACAAAGAACAGAAAATGTATAAAACTAATTGTGCAAAATAACCAGTTTCTTCATAGATTGATGAATGAACCCAAAAACAGTGACCAAGTGTCCAACATAGGCATGCAATTGAACCATAGACTAGAATGCTAATCACAAAAATTGTAAGCTTTTATCATTGTAGCACAAGTGAACAGTGTCACATGCATTTATAATGCAATTTTGCTTTTGTTCCTCGGGGTCTTGATTGTGTAGCAAACCCAAGGAATTCTCACACATCTATTGTTCAAGGTCAGCAATCAATTGTTATAGTTCATTCTGATTATGGTTTCGAAACATACAGATACTAGCTTTTGTGTCTAGACTTGACATTTGCTTAGTGCTAGTTAAAATTGGTTTCTCTTTGCTATTTTCTCTACTTACATTTTCATATTTCTCAAATATTTCATACTTAAGTCATTTGCAATACAAGATTTCTTAGAGTCATAAACTAATTCAACAATATGCTTACAAACACTGCCACCAAGAAACAAACTAATATATTATATTTTATGTCTTCAAGAAATTTACTTTATTTTCCACTTAACATGATTATGGTAATTACATTTGTTCTTTCAATTGTTTTCTGCTAATTAAACAAATCTTATGTCATTTATAATCATTCATAATACTTGCCAATTTTGTAGGTTTTTGCATTCACAAGCTACAAGGCATCAATACCTTCATGCTCCAACTAGTAAAGACCTTCTACAACTTCCGATTGTTTACTTTTCATTCATACTAATATTTCCAAGCCTCAAACTCATGTTTTGTAAACATATATCGTGAACCGATTCAACAACTTTCAATCGTTCACTTTTCATTCATACTAATATTTACAAGCCTCAAACTTATGCCCATTTTTGTGCATAAATCTTTTCACTATAATATGTATTATACATAACTGAAACATTGTCACAGTCATCTATTTGCTTGATGTTTTAGTCATGATATTGTTTGTCTTTAGCATTGTAGTCTATGTTTTCAGCTGTTTAAAAAAAATGAACACCCCTTTCACTCATTTTGCACATCAGATAGGTGGCAATCAAGATAAAAGCTTACATTAGAAACCACAACATTTTTATACTTTCATCAAATTTACAGCAATGTATTTCAAGTGTGTTTGAGTACACTTCATTTCATCACATTTTGAAAATTAAAGACTTGAAAATAAAATCAGTTGTTCATTCTGTTTCATACTTTCTAATTAATCTTCTATCTTTGTTGCCACTTCACTGATATGGAAAATTAGTGAATATGAGTATTAATCCAGTACACTAACCTTACACTAACCTGGAAACTACAACCTTATGAGAGTCATGTATTTTTTTTTATTACATTCTATTCTATACAAAATATTTTTTTATTTCAATATATTCATCGCTATTTTTTACAATTGGCAGGGACTCCAGCTCTCACAGAGCTCTTGTTTAAATTTTTTTTTTGTAGGCTTATTTGCATGTGTTGGATTTACTTTATGCAAAAATTAAATACAATCATATTAATTTAGAGTAAAAATAAATGATATTATATAAGAAATGCTAATAGATTTGAATTAATTCTTGAGGTTGTAAAATATTAAGACAGATTTGTTTGATAATTATAAACAAAATATTGTTATTGATTATTTAGAAAATTAGAATAAATTAATTTCTATTCAGTTTGGTTTATATAGTCTATCAACATAATGTTTCATTATAATTTATTATTGCACGTGATCAATATTTATAAATATTTTATTTTAATTTCAATTTTATGCCCTGATGGCGAACGAGGCATGGGCGACAGAGTGCAAAGATCAGAGGGCAGAACACGAAGGGCATTTTCTGAGTGGTGAAACCCATCAGATGGTGCATGATCCACTTCGGAGTAATGATGAGGGTTACCACAACCATGGCAGAGGACTTGACAGTGATCGAAGGAAGGAGCAATCATTAGAAAAACTGGTAAAATGGCGTATTTTGGATGTCGACTGGGATGATTGCAGTTTGACTCATAATGCCTGAAGTAATGAAAGAATTTCCATGGAGGGGGGTGTAGGTCCACAATAAAAAACATCTGAATTTAACAACATATCGGGACATGTGACCATTGATTTAACGGAAGAGGTGGTGGATGAAAAAATGCGTTTGGGAAGATCTTGCGATTATTGCCAGAATTATTGGTCCGAAGAAACCTAGATGATGTATCACTCCTTGGGTGGAGGAAAATTGGGGAAGACATAGTGGTGAAATTCCTGCCAAAGGGTTTCTTTGTTGCAATTTTTGTGGAAAAAGAAGAAAGGGATCAAGCCCTAAACTTGAAAAACTGGTTTTTTGATAGCCTTCTGCTATACATTCAGCCCTGGACTCCTAATTTTGATCCATTAAAACTTGCGATATATGATAACCCCATGTGGATTAGATTGTTCAATCTTCCAATCGAGTATTGGGGGGACCCGAGTTTAGAAAAAAATGGCAGATCGCTTGGAACCCTTTTGGAGATTGATGATGATATAATTGAAAATGACTCATATGTGTATGCGAGGCTGAAAATTGCTGCAGTCAAACAAATTCCATCTCATATAAATTTAATAACGGCAAATGGGGTATGGAAGCAAAGCATTGAAATTGAGAAAGAAATCTATGTATGTTAAAAATATGGAAGTAAAACTCATCAAACCAAAATTTGCAGAATCTTTGTGCGTAGGGCATATAATAATGAACAGAGGAAAGAAAAAATGGTTTGGATGAAGAAAAAGGATATGGTGCCTTAGTTGCCTTCAGAGACAAATGTAACGAAGTCGGTTGACAGGACACAATCAGAACCTAACTCTCATTCTCGTCAGATGGATCCAGTACAGGACAATGAAAAAAGAATGACTAATCCGAGTCTGATCATGTCTTCACTGGAGGGTTTACAGACTGAAAATGTTATTGGTGATTGCACAGTTGAAACCGATGCAAGTAACTCAGATTCAGAAGATTCAGAAGATGTTTTAAATAACCTCGATCTCAGATGCATTAGTCAGTCTGCAAATACTCTTTTGGGCAGAGCAAAAGGGGTTAAGGGAAGAAAGAGCAAAATGAAGATCAGAGAAGAAAAAGCAATGGAAAAAGGTATTGTCAGTGTTCTGGACTACATGAAGAGTGCCAAGGGAGGTAGCCTCTCCCTTGGGAAGAAATGTGAATCAAATCGTGGAATGTCAGGGGCTTATCTACCCTTGACAAGAGACGCTTGGTCAAAAGATCTTTGAGCAAGCTAGGATCAGACATGTTTTTACTACAAGAAACTAAATTGAGTGGTGAGAAGGTGACTGAATTTATTAAGTATTGTTACAAATGGGAGTGAATATTTCAAGATGCTAGAGGTACTATAGGGGGCCTTGGAATTTTGTGGAACTCCGATGTCTTTGAGGTAGATCCAATTGCATCCAATGAGTTTTGGATGGCATGCAACATTATTTGTAAACCCGAAGGTATTGGTTTTCCTTTGTTTAACATCTATGGGCTGATTAAGACTGATGAGAAATTAAGAGTGTGGTCAGAGATATATGACCAAATGCTATCTTTGGAGATGCACAAATTTATCTTGGCTGGGGACTTCAATGCAATACTGGATATTGATGACAAAGAAGGAGGCCTCTGAAAGAGCACAAAAGTAATGGAGGACTTTAGAGAATTCATTTCGAATTGTCAGGTAGTGGATGTCATTCCCAAGAATGGTAAGTTCACTTGGACTAATAGAAGACTTAATTTCTAAATTTTTTTTGAAAGATTGGATCATTTTTTTGTGGGGGAATAGTGGATAAATTGCAGGTTCTCCATTGACACTAACATTATTCCACAAGCTGGGTCGGACCATTTACCTGTTTCTTTGTCTATCAATCATGAGTCTCCCAAGAACATAAATTATTTTAAATTTCAGAGCATGTGGTGGCGGGAACCAAAATTTAATGATCTTCTTAAGAATTGGTGGTTGGAGAGCAATACATTTTTGAGTTCCCCTAGCTTCCAATTTGTTAAGAGAATCCAATTTATTAAGAACAAAATCAAACAATGGAACAAGATTTCATTCAAAAATATCTTCACAAAAAAACTCAGAATTGAAGAAGAATTGGAAGATATCAATAATAGAGTTATGCTTGTTGGGATGGTCAGGGAAGATTATCTAAAAGAAAAACTACTTAAGGAACAATATGCTGAGCTACTAACTAGAGAAGAGGTTTATTGGCGTGATATGTCGAGAGCATTATGGATTGCAGAGGGAGATCGAAATACAAAATTCTTCCATGCTTCATCAAAAGTCAGAAGAGCTAGAAATAAAATTACTTCAATTTTAGATAACAGTGGGGTGTTGAGAATCATAGAGGCTGAGATTGAGCAAAATGCACTAGAACATTTTGAGAGAGTTTTGGGCAATCACAATCAGACATGTAGTGCAATAGATGTTAGGCTATCAGAAATTTTGCATAAGTTGGTCTTTGAGGACGAGGCGAAAATGTTAAGCGAACCTTATACATTGGAGGAGGTTAAGAGAGCAACATTCAAACTTCACCCACATAGGGCCCCAGGTCCGGATGGGATGACTACTGAATTCTACCACAAATGTTGGGAATTTCTAGGATATGACATCTGGTTGGTCGTGGAAGAGTTCAGGAAAAAAGGAAAATTTGTAAAAGAAATGAACAATACACTCATTGCCTTAATCCCCAAAAAATAGGAGTGCACTTCGATGCATGATTTTAGGCCCATATCATTATGCAATACTATATACAAAATTATCTCGAAGGCAATGGCTATTAGATTGAAGAAGATTTTACCTAACCTCATCTTAGAGAACTAGAATGGATTTACTCTTGGAAGAGAATTAGCGGACAATATTATTCTTGTGTTTGAAGTCATGCACTCCATACACAAGGAGAAAATCAAAGGTATGATCATAAAGTTAGATGTTGAAAAAGCATATGATAAGGTGGCTTGGCAATTTTTTATTAAGGTACTAAAATGCTACGACTTTCCAAAAGACTGGATAGACTGTATAAGCTTCTGCATATCCACAGTTAATTTTTCTTTACTGGTAAATAGAGTGGTATGTGGTTTCTTCAAAGCTACCAATGGGTTGAGGCAAGGGGATCCCCTATCCCCTTCCCTCTTTAATCTCATGGCATAGGTACTTGGGAAACTAATTAAAACAAAGCAAGCAGCTAGGCAATGGAATGGTATTCACATCCACAATATGCTTGAGCCCATTACCCATTCACAATTTGCAGACGATACAATTATGTTTGGAGAAGCTTTGTTTATGGAAGCCAAAGGAATTCTGGAAGTTTTAGATGAATAATCTTTGCTGTCGGGTTAGGAAATGAATACAGAAAAATCGCAAGTACTCTTTTTCAATACAGGAAAAATTTCTCAGAATCGGATTGCTCATCTCCTTGGTTACAGTATTGCTGAACTCCCCCTTAAATATCTAGGGATTAGAATTATATGGGTAACAGACAAACTCAAATATGGGATGATTTTCTAAACTCATGCAAGGAAAAGTCGAAGCAATGGAAGAATAGATGGCTTACACAGGTTGGTCAACTGTTAATGATAAAATCTGTGTTATCAGCGGTTCCAATCTATAGCATGCAATGCTTTCAAATGTCTAATTCGGTTGGTGCAAAATTAGACGCTCTTCTAAAAAAAATTGTTTGGGATGGGGCTAAATACCAAAGGAAGGTACCACTAATAAACTGGGACACCATATGCATGTTGAAAGAGGATGGGGGTGCGTGGCTGAGAAAAATGAATTCTGAAAACTTGGCCCTTGGTGCGAAACTGTCTTGAAAAATGTATAAAAAACCCAATAAACTATGGTGCAGAATTTTTTAGAAAAAATATCTTGACTCTAATGAACCTAATCAAATATTCACAATTGCAGACATAGAAAAAGGGTCTTCCACCAGGAACTTCCTTTGGAAAAGTAGGCATATCATCACGAACAATATTTTTTGGAAAGTAGGTAATGGGTGTAAGGCAAAATTTTGGAGGGACTCATGGGATGGGGAACTACCTTTGACAAAAGTTTCTGAAGACCAGGATTGGATTAACACAATTGAATCCACTATAGGAGTGCAGGTTAATTATTTTGAAGATGAGGATCGACATGGTAAGAAGATTTGGAAATAGATAACAATTGGCAACCTGGAGTTATGTAAAATGCTTGAAGGTATTCTGCAAAACATAATGATTTTAGCCTCAGATGAAGAAGATAGTATATTATGGTGTGCATCAAAGTCTGGTGAGTACAGTGCTAAGTTGGGCTACGAAGTTCGAAGGCATAGAGTTATCAATCCGAATTGGCCTAGCAAGTTGTGTTGGAATGGCAGAGTAATGCCTAAAGCAGGGGCTTTTTTATGGATTGCTTTGAATGGGAGAATCCTCACTGGTGACAGGCTTAAGTCCATAGGTATTCATGGACCAAGTTGGTGTGTGTTATGCAAAGCTAGGGAAGAATCGGTGGATCATTTACTCCTAAACTATACTTTTTCTCAAAGGTGTTGGGATTTGTTCCTGAGTATGGTTAATCTGTGCACAGTTAGACATGCTTCTCTAAAAGAATTCCTTATCTCTTGGCCTATTTTTAGTCAAACAAAGTGGGGTTGTCTGTGGTTGATTGGACCTATAATGGTTGTATGCCACATTTGGAAAGAAAGAAACAAACGAATATTCAAAGAAATATCTAGACCAATTGAATTAGTCATTGATAACCTGAAGACAACTATAGAAGAAGTTATTTGTGGCAAGTCAAGGAATGTCAGGAAATTCAGATTCAATGATTGGGAATTGGAAATGGAAAAGAATTGGTCTTTCAAAAATACTATATTCCATTATCCCAAAAAGAAAATAAATAGGAAAGAAGTCAGGTAGGAAAAACCTCATAGCAACTGGGTAAAATTAAACTTTGATGGGGCCTGTAGAGGCAACCTCAAGAAAGTTGGCTTTGGAGCAGTCATTTGGGACGATGAAGGGAATATTTTGTTTAGTACCTATGGACATATTGGTTGTGCTACAAACAACGAAGCAGAATAGATAAGAGCTCTAGAGGCTGGTCTTCAGTTATGCAAACAAAAAGGTTTATCTAATGTGTAGATAGAGGGAGATTCTCAGATAATTATAAATGGTGTTACTAACTCCAGGTTACTAAATTGGAAATTAGCTAAATGGCTTCCACACATATACACTCTACTCCAAGCAATTAGTCCATATGAAATATCTCACATCCACTGAGAAGGTAATTGATTGGCAGATCTTTTTGCTAATTTTGGTGTCAATTCGGACATGACAGAAGTGATAGTGGATTCAACATCTATAAGTAAGGAGATTATGGATTTGAGTAGAAAAGACTTATTGGAAAATAAATGTGATGGGGTTGGATATTGTCTTTGCAGGTAGGCCTGCAAATTTGGGATAGGTGGTAGTGGATTCACACAATTCTGGCATGTTGTCTACTCATACTCGCACCGACGATGCTCTGAGTGACATGTGATATGAAAGAGTGATAGGAGGACATAATTTTTTCAAAATGAGTGATCTTGGTAGATTTGGCATGCATTTCTCCAAATGGAAACATCTAGATATCTGAGTGCCTATTAATTGGCTTTCTTCAAGTCTCGACCTCATTGTATGGAAAGGTTTCTAGTTGGGGGGTATGTGCAAGCTAATGAGTCACAAATTCATGAAAGTCTATGCATTGGAAAATGAGCTCCTCAAAACAGGGGCTCGTTCTAAAAAAAGGGGGGCCTGTTAATGGTTCGGGCTCCCGAGCTGAAAGGTGATGGGGGCCCGAAGCTAAATTAAATGAGCCCCCATTTTGTTACAAAATGGGCCCTCGTTTGTAAATAATGGGGGCCTATTTTTTAAAAAACGGGCCCCTATTTTGAAATTGTATTTTTACCATTTTTTGGGTGAATTTTTTCATTTTCACCATGACAGTAAATTGAGAAGAGGAGATAAAAAATGGGCCCCCGTGCTGTGGTTTCCATTTCAAGCCTCAACTACTATCCTAGGTACACATTCAGTCATCTATTTTCACAATTTGTAATTTTCTTGTATATTTTTCCTATTTTTTGTGTATTATCTAGTTTTTTTGTATTATTTTAGTTTTAAAAAAAAAGTAGCCTATAAATAAATTAGTTTTTATATTTGTAAATTCTTGATTTTGATCTAAAATATTCTTCAACAGTTAACCCTAAACCCTAATCAACAAATTTATAAATCAAAACCAAACCTGGATAGTTAACAAAACAAAATATCAAATAAGATATCTTAGAAACATCATAACGAAAATGAAATCGAAACAAAAATGAAATCGAAACAAAAACAAAAACGAAAACGAAATCGAAAAAAAAACAAAATTGAAAACGAAATCGAAACAAAAACAAAAACAAAATTGAAACAAAAATGAAAACGAAAACAAAATCGAAAAAAGGAAAATGAAATCGAAAAAAAAACAAAAACGAAAAGGAAATTGAAATAAAACCGAACATATGTACCAAAATTGTTCTTAATCCTCATTAGGCAATACAAAAGTTACCACTAAATTAGTATAACCTTAAAAGTAATTAAAATTACTCTTCAAATTTTAGATATCAAAGTTTAGGCTTAGGTTTATGCCATGTCATGGCATAAAGGTCCTATTATGGTCCTATTATGCCATGTGATGGTATAAAAGGACCAATTATGGACACATGATGTCATGTCATGACATAATAGGACACATTATGCCATGATGGCATAATATTTCCTATTATGCCATGCCATTGCATAATGTGTCCATAGTTGGTCCTATTATATCATGTCATGGCATAATAGGACCTATTATGCCATCATCGCATAATTGGTCCTATTATGCCATGACATTGCATAATAGTCCACCTATTATGCCATAATAGGACCTATTAAGCCACAACATGACATGCTTTTCTCGAAAATTGTCAACTTCATCATCTAATTCATCTCCAACACTGAAACTATGCTAATTCGACATGTTTACTTAGTATGATAGGACCAATTATGGACCTATTATGCCATGATGGCATAATATGTCCTATTATGCCATGGCATTGCATAATGGGTCCATAGTTGGTCCTATTATATCATGTCATGGCATAATAGGACCTATTATGCCATCATGGCATAATAGGTCCTATTATGCCATGTCATTGCATAATAGTCCACCTATTATGCCATCATGGCATAACAGGTCCATAATAGGACCTATTAAGCCACAACATGACATGATTTTCTCAAAAATTGCCAACTTCATCATCTAATTCATCTCCAACACTGAAACTATGCTAATTCGACATGTTTAATTAGTATGATAGGACCAATTATGGACCTATTATGCCATGATGGAATCATATGTCCTATTATGCCATGACATTGCATAATGGGTCCATAGTTGGTCCTATTATGTCATGTGATGGTATAAAAGGACCAATTATGGACACATTATGTCATGTCATGGCATAATAGGACACATTATGCCATGATGGCATAATATGTCCTATTATGCCATGACATTGCATAATGGGTCCATAGTTGGTCCTATTATATCATGTCATGGCATAATAGGACCTATTATGCCATCATGGCATAATAGGTCCTATTAATCCATGACATTGCATAATAGTCCACCTATTATGCCATAATAGGACCTACTAAGCCACAACATGACATGATTTTCTCAAAAATTGCCAACTTCATCATCTAATTCATCTCCAACACTGAAACTATGCTAATTCGACATGTTTACTTAGTATGATAGGACCAATTATGGACCTATTATGACATGATGGCATAATAGGTCCTATTATGCCATGACATTGCATAATAGGTCCATAGTTGGTCCTATTATTAGATTTTTAAAAACTTATAAATATCCTTTGTATCATTTAACATATCCACACCTAAAGGATCTGGTTTTGTATAAAAATTAAAAAAGAGAGAAAAGTAAACATAATTTTTTTATTCATGAGTGAAAACCATTCTTATGACACCTTGGACAAGTACCTTGGCATCATGTATAATTTTTTTTTAAAAGTACCCTACACTTAGGAGTATACCATAATCCATTCAAATTCTCTTTATTCTCAACCATCCTTGTCATCATCCATATCATGTATCTCACATTCCTAGTTTTTGACCTTGATTCAAGTGTTTTAATCATTTTGAGACATGTTTTAGGAAAATTCTAATATATAAAATCCTATTTACAAAGAACTCTTACAAAAAAATTGAGAAGAGGAGTAACATATATCCACATCTCTACCAAAGTAGGGAGTATGAGTTGAACATGTGATGCCTACCTAGGTAGATATCTACCCAAGTAATCTTAACCTATCCTCTAGGTGCAAATATGCAATACAATAGTTAGCTAAATGCAAGAAAATAATGATGCACCAACAAAGTGAATGTACACATTGAGGTGACACATAAGATAAAAGAGAAACCACTAGATATCACATGATTTAATCTTTTATGTTTACTTCATATTCTATTACCCCACTTGTAGGGCATGTTTAATATTTTCTCACTTGATTTCCTTTTTTAATCCTACTTTTACTTCATGTGTTTTATCTCCTATTTTTACATTATCTAATCTTTATTAGTAACTACTAATTTCCCATAATGATTGATGTCTTATACTTTAATCTTTGTTCTATCTTATGATCTTCAAGACTATTTGCTTCAAATGTATGTTCATATAGTGTTTTTTAATCTTATTAAAGCATTATCTTATATTTGTATATTGGTTAATCTATCTTCTTAAAGTATTATCTTATGTTCATATATTGGGCAATTTATCACTTCAGATCATTTTTGTATACCCTTCCATTTATATATAATTATATCTTATGTTCATACATTGGCCTATTATTTTAGAGAATATAATAGATTATCACTATTTGATCACCCTTTTTTGCATCTTAGTATCATATGATTGTGCCTCACATGATGATCTTATGATCATATCTTGGTTTATAGAGCGCAATGATCTTACATTTCAATATCTTATTTTAAGAACTTATCATCAATCCTTATATATTCTTACACTAGAAGGAGGATCATCTTATTTCCCACTTCTTTATTGATCTTATGTATGAAATATTTTATATTGATTTTAATAGTTGATGCATTTTACAAGAAATGAATTTATTAAATTGAATATATAATAGATTTATGAAGTTTCATTGAAAGTTTTTATTAAGTTTTGTGCGCAAATTTTATATTTAAAGATTCAATAGTATGTACATGTATATTTTTTTAAGTTCAATATTATATTATATTTCATGTGTGGGTATGTGTAGGATCATGGTGTGCCAAAATAGGCCCTTAAGAGGCAATGAAATTTCAGAAAATCAGAGTTATGCAACTTGACATGAAAATTTGAATAAGTTGTGAACATTATTTTTAAAATATGTAAGAAGACAATATATAGAAAATTGAATGTAGTTTCTAAGCTACTAGTTGCTTTTTGGAAAAAAAAAATCCTATTTGATGAAAATTTCAAATTTCAATGCAGTGGTACTAAAATTTCAGGAAAAAAATAAGAAGCAGACGTATGTCTGACCACCCTAATCACAATCAAATCATAATATTTTTTTACAATATTTATAATGTAAGTATTAGACTCATGTCTAGATGTGACACATATTTTTTTTAATTTTTTATAAATTAAATAATTATTTATGATTTTTTTACTACAGCTTTTCAAAAATTTAGAAACTTCTACGTCTGACCACCTTAACTTGGTCAAAACCTTATGAAATTTAATTTTTTTAAATTTTCCCCTATAGTAGACGAAGCATAGGATGTGACGCATGTTTTGGATTCAAAAAATGTTATACCGTTTGAAAGTTATGAGTGTTTTTCAATCAGTATATCAATCAAGACTATTGTCAGAATTCAATTAGAAAATAAATAATAATTATTTATTAAAGTCAAAATAAGACAAGCCTTATATTGTTGGAAAGCTGGGAACGTCCTTAAAAAACCCTTTTTGTTTTATCAATTTTGGCTACAAAAAAAGTCGTCAGCCACTAGTGTAAAGTCTGGAAAATCAAGTTATACTAAAAAATACGTTTTTTCAGTTGACTTTCCAGGCTTGTCACTTCCAAGCCAAATACCAAAGCATTCCCAAGCCAAAATTTGAAATTTGAAAATTTGACTACAAAAATCGGATATCCGATTTTAATATATAAATTTGTGGTCCCCAAATTTTTTCCTGTTGGCGCCTTTTATTTACTGAACTGCCACATTAATGGCGATGGCAGAAATCCGATATCCGATTTTATCCGATATCGGATTTTGTTAGTCATATTTTAGAGAGAGAGAGAGAGAGAGAGAGAGAGAGAGAGAGAGAGAGAGAGAAATTATGTTGTTATGGGTCATATGTTGTCCTAAGAGGTCGTAAGACACAATATGACCCCTTAGAGATGGGTAGGAGAGAGAGAGAGAGAGAGAGAGAGAGAGAGAGAGAGAGATTAGTAGAGAGGGAGAGAGAGAGAGAAAGAGAGAGAGAGATTAGGGGAGAGAGAGACAGAGACAAAGGGAGAGAGATGGGGAGGGGGAAGGGAGAGAGAGACAGAGAGAGATAGAGAGAGATTAGGGGAGAGAGAGATATATGGAGAGATTAGGGGAGAGGGATAGAGAGAGATTAGAGGGGAGAGAGAGAGAGGGAGATTAGGGGAGAGGGAGAGAGAGAGATTAAGACATCATAGGACATCATGAACCCTTATGACATTAAGACATCATGAAACCTTATGATATTAGGGGGGAGAGAGAGAGAGAGAGAGAGAGATTAAGACATCATGAACTCTTATGACCTCTTAGGACACCATATGACCCCTAATGACACCATATTGGGTCGCTTTGGGTCATATTGTG
This sequence comes from Cryptomeria japonica, assembly GCF_030272615.1. NCBI lineage: Eukaryota > Viridiplantae > Streptophyta > Pinopsida > Cupressales > Cupressaceae > Cryptomeria > Cryptomeria japonica. The sequence continues at coordinate 225,527,791 of NC_081409.1, forward strand.
TCCTAAGGGGTCATATTGTGGGCTATGACCCCTTAGGACACCATATGACCTCTAACAACATGATTTGGTGTCTTAAGGGGTCCTATGGTGTCATTAGGGGTCATATGGTGTCCATAGGTGTCATATGGTTTCGTAGGACACCATATGACCCCTTAAGACACCAAATTGTGTGTTATGGGTCATATGTTGTCCTAAGGGGTCGTAAGACACCATATGACCCAAAGCGACCCAATATGGTGTCATTAGGGGTTTAATAGTGTCCTAAGGGGTCATATGATGTCTTAAAGGGGTCATATGACACAATATGACCCACTAGGACACAATATGACCCATAACGACCAAATATGGTGTCTTAAGGGGTCATATGGTGTCATAAGGGGTCGTAGGACACCATATGACCCCTTAGGACACCATATGACCCAAAGCGACCCAATATGGTGTCATAACGGGTTGTATGGTGTCCCAAGACACCATATGACCCCTATGGACACCATAGGACCCCTTAAGACACCAAATCATGTCGTTAGGGGTCATATGGTGTCCTAAGGGGTCATATGGTGTCCCATGAACCCTTATGACCTCTTAGGACACCATATGACCCCTAATGACACCATATTGGGTCGCTTTGGGTCATATTGTATCCTAAGGGGTCCTATGGTGTTGCAAGACACCATATGACCCCTATGGACACAATATGACCCCTAATGACACCATAGGACCCCTTAAGACACCAAATCATGTCATTAGGAGTCATATTGTGTCTTATGGGGTCATAGGACACAATATGACCCCTAACGACATGATTTGGTGTCTTAAGGGGTCCTATGGTGTTGTTAGGGGTCATATGGTGTCCTAAGAGGTCATAAGGGTTCATGGGATACCATATGACCCTTTAGGACACCATATGACCCCTAACGACATGATTTGGTGTCTTAAGGGGTCCTATGGTGTCCCAAGTCACCATATGACCCCTAACGACACCATAGGACCCCTTAAGACACCAAATTGTGTTGTTAGGGGTCATAAGGTCTCTCTCTCTTTCTCCCCCTCTCCTCCTCCTCCTCCTCTCTCTCTCTCTCCCTCCCTTCCTCTCTCCTTATCTCTCTCTCCCTCTCCTTATCTCTCTCTCTCTCCCTCTCCTCCTCTCCCCCTCTCTCTCTCTCTCTCCCTCTCTCCCTCTCTCTCTAAAATATGACTAATAAAATCCGATATCCGATTTAATCGGATATCGAATTTCTGCCATGTGGCAATTTACTCAATAAATGGTAGCAACGGGAAAAATTTTGGGGACCACAAGTACTAAAATCGGATATCGGATAAAATCGGATATCCGATTTTAGTACAAAAAACCAAGAAAAAAAGGGTTTGTGGGCCATTTTGTAGATTCCAATGGCCCACAGTCTGTATATTCTATTTTCTATTGAGGATCACGGGTTTTCAGACAGCTAGAGACAAATTTGTGCTTTTGGGAGATTCTTAAAGTGAAAACTTACATTGTCAATCACGAAGGAACATATGTGCGGAGGGAAATGGGGAGTAGTAGTCATCGGAAGTCTAAACGCAAAATAAAACTTTCAAATGACCAAATTGAAGTGTATAGAGAAAGAGATAGAGAATGTCATACGAGGAGAAGACAAGGTATGTTAAATATTGCTAATGTTACTTCAACTGAAGAGGAAATTGAATATGAAAATGTGCCACAAGTTATTGAAAAGGAAAATGTAGATTTTGAAAGTGAAAATATTGAAAATGTTGAAAGTGATAATGAAAATGCTCAAAATGTGGAAAATTTTGACATAGGAGGTCAAAATGTTGAAAACTTTAACATTGAAGGTGGAATTTCTCAACCAAGTGAACCATATGTAACACCTAATTACTTTAGAAATGAAGACCCTCTCATGGATGAAAGACAAATTCCAAATCCAAGACCTTCAAGAACCCCAAAATGGTTATTTGAAATCGATGAGAACATTATTGTGAATCTTGAAGGCAAGAGGTCAACAAGAACCGTTCGGTTGTGGGCTACACAACTTTTCAACCAAAATTTGAGCAATAAGACATTGACTGAGCAATGCCAACTCTTTGTTCAATTGCTAAAGATGATAAAGATGAGACCATTTCTAAACAAATTGAAGATTTGTATAAACAAGAAGATGGAGAGAAATTCTATTATTGCAAAAAATCTATTTGACGCTCTCAATTCTATTGGAATGAATACCAAAGAAAGAGATAAGAGAGCCGCTCGAAGAGTGATTACAACCTCCTTAGTAAGCCATCAATTGAGGAAGGCTCGTCAAATGAGAAAAACTTGTGTTGATTTTAACATAAACTATAAAACTTTGGATAGAGCACTTGCACGAAGACAAAGACTTGGCAATCCACTTCAACAAGATACAAGGGCATTTGGTGGGAGGATTCCACGTGTTCATAGAAAGTTGATTGACAATGTGAAGGAAGAGATTCAACAATTTTGGCACTCTAATTCTAGAGTGTCACCCAATGTAAAGGATGTTTTGAAATTAAAAATCGACAACCAAGACTGCACACCGCATCCCAAACATTTCTTGGAATCAAGCCAAACAATGTTGTACAAAATTTTTTGTGAATTACATCCAACTTTGCAAATATCACAAAGGGCCTTTGAATCTTTGAAACCATTTTATTGTGTTCCTCTTAAGATTCACAATACCTGTTATTGCAAGTACCATGTGGAGTTTTCAATGTACCATGAACTTTTATGTTATATTCGTTCTACGATGCATACTAATGAGATGTTGCAGGAGTGTGGTGCAATGCTATTTCCGAGATCATCAAGAGACTTGCAAGATCTATTTTTATGCCCTAGAGATGATGGCTTCTATTTCTATAGAAATGATTGTTTGAATGAGAAGTGCTCAGAATGCGGTGGGTTGTCAAAGTTTGTTTCATGTTTTCATGAGGGCAGCGAACACAATTTTGGAAAGAATTATGTTGAGAAAAAAAGATACGAGACAGTGAAATATACTTTGAAGAGTGGAGGTGAAGTTTCTAGATGTGAATTAGTCTCAAGAGAAGTGAGTATTGCTGATTTTATTTTGGATTTTAAGGAAAATCTTTTCTACAAGTATGCAAGGCACACCCATAGGTCTCAGTGGTTGGATCAACAGTTCAGGATGTGTAAGAACTCTTTCCCAATTGGAACTATTGTATCGGTGGTTGATTTTGCAGAGAACTATACATTGCAACCACAAAATGAGGTACAGTCTCAGTACTACAATTCAGTCCAGATTGCTATTTTTGTTCACATTAGATATAGACATGCTCCTGATAGTACAGAAGAGGATAGGAAGATAATCAGGGAGTATCATTTTTATATGAGTGATGATAGATCACACTCCTCCGAGTATGTGCAACATTCTTTCGAGATTTTTTTTGAGTTCTTGCATGAGAAAGATATTGCAATTGACTGACATATAATATGGTTAGATAACTATATGGATCAATTCAAGAATGCCCATATGTTTTATTGGTTGAGTAGAATGCATGTGGAGAGGTGTATACCTCATATTTGGTGTTTTTTTGAGGTAGGGCATGGGAAGGGAGAGCATGATGGAGCAGGTGCATGTTTGAAGAGAGCTCTAGTTAAGGAGCAATTGAGGATTTCATGTGCAAATTTCTCTGATGCATGTTCTATTGTTGATTGGTGTAGTTCAGCATTGTCACATGGAGGTACTCTTCATTTAGCAGTGAGTAGATTCTTTTGGTTGGTTGAGGAGGGAATAGTGGGAGATAGATTGGATTGTCAAACAATTAAAGATTCTGCAAAGATGCATTCATTTCTCAGCTCAAATACAAGTACATGGACCATTTGGACACGAGCATTGGCTTGTTTTTGTTAGAGTTGTGTTCGGTGTGTTTTGGATTAGTGCGAGTCAAGTGAGTGGGTTGATACGTGGGTTCCCCACTATCTAACTCCTTTATCTCAAACAATATCCTTGTCAAATGATGACATGGAAAGTTCACTTGAGTATGATCGTCTATCAGATCTTGTACAGCCAGGACATGTTTTTGCAGTTGTTGCACCGCAAGGGAATGAAGAGAGATCAAAATATTGGTTGGCACGATGTGTAAAAGGAAAAAAAAAGCTAACACAACTAGTGACAGATGATGATGGGTTCACATATCCTACAAGTTCAGTTGTTGTTGTGGGAACTTGGTTGAGAACATACATGATTAGAAAGAATGGCATACCTGCATTTGAAGACTATGAGAGACACAAAACCATTATAATGTATTCACACCTTATTATAGCTACACATATCAAGTTGTTGAAGCATCAAGCAAAACCGAAGACCAAAGAGCTATGGATAGTGACTACTACTGATAATGAAGCAATACTGGATACTCTTAAACAAAGAGATGACCCTTCAGGCACACTTGAGTGGTAGGTCTTTAATGGTGCCTTATTTTTTTTATCATGCATTTCATTTTGAACAATGATCATTAAACCTTAATGATCAAGTTTGTTACGTGTATATTAAGGATGTGTTGAAAATGTAGGTCTATTGATGAACATTTTTTTTTGGTAACACGGTTTTTGCATGCACATAGCGGGTACACGATATAATCAGAAGGGACGTATTTTTGCAACACGACTTATTATCATGCATTTGATGAGCTTTAAAATTTTTGTTATTAGAGAACACTATCTGACAATTTTTGATGATATAATTATCGCAAAACCTTTATGCTCATGCAGACCTTTATTGATGATATACAATAGTACATCACATTATGATTTTTGATGATATATAGGTTCATGCTAGATTATTCGCCGTTGACAAGACCCTCTCTTGGTGATGGTACATATTCTTTTGTGCATTAATGAGATAAAGTTTTGTGCATAAAAATTAAGTCAAGTGAATGTATTGCTATTTAGAAATGACCATATCTACCATTGTCTTCAACCATGTAGAGAAATGCAGTGAGAAGGGCTTTAATCAACATGCATCTTTCTTCAAAGTTATGCTTGTATACTTTGCAAAGAAACTGGTAAGTTTCGTAATTATACAATCTTGTGCGTCTTAAAATTGTTTAAAATGATCTATTTATAATTTGCCAAACTAATTTGTATTAAGTGTTATAATTTGTTTCTTGTAGCACATTCATTCCGCATAAAAAGGTTACTTATTTTGGTCTTCATTTATATGCTGGCATTGCTGTACGCAAGCTTTTCTCTTAGGACATGAGGATGTTTGATGCAGCTGAAGTGGGATGTTGTATTTGTATATGGATGTGAATTGATGTAGCATTGTTATGATGATATACAATGTCCACGAGCAAATTGGTTTAGTTATATTGATGATAATGTCCATGTATTTGTACATGAGTACATTGGTGTAGTTGTATTGATAATGAAAAAAAAATCATGTTTGCATATCCCTTGATGGATGTCACATGCAAGTGTAATGGTAATTATGTGTATACAATACATGGAAATATTCATGATCATTATGTGTCTATAGTGTAATGCTTGTTTATATATAATTTTATCGCTCAAGGGACGACACTGGTAGGGTATGATCCCGAGTGTTGGATCAAGTGGGGGGGCAAAATAGGAGCATGCATATGGTAATAATGCCTAATTGGACATGTCAGAGCTGACGGTTCGTCATCGCGATAAGAAGAACAAGAAATCGACCACATGACAACATTCGATTGAGTGAGACTGATGATTTTTTCGTGAATAGAAAAGTTGCTGCCCTAATAAAACCATTGGGCAAATTGAAAAACTGAGATAGGATTTTGTAGGGACCCCTCTCATGGCCTCGTAGGTTCAAATGGAATGTTCCCAGGTGCCACAGATTCTGAGTTAGGGCCCGTCAAAGTTTGACAATTTTGAGCACTTAGGGCGCTCAAGGGACAACGCCAGTAGGGTATGACCTCGAGTGTTGGATCGAGTGGGGGGGAAAAATAGGAGCATGCATAGGGTAATAATGCCTAACTAGACATGTTGGAGCCAACGGTTCGTCATTGTGATGAGCAAAACAAGAAATCGACCACGTGACAACATTCGATTGAGTGAGACTAACGATTTTTTCACCAATAGAAAAATTGCTGCCCTAATAAAACCATAGGGCAACTTGAAAAACCAAGATAGGATTTTGTAGGGATCCCTCTCATGGCCTTGTAGGTTCAAACGGATCATTTGCAGGTGCCACGGATTCCAAGTTAGGGCCCGTCAAAGTTTGACAATTTTGAGCACTTAGGGCGCTCAAGGGACGACGCCAGTAGGGTATGACCCCGAGTGTTGGATGGAGTGGGGGGGAAAAATAGAAGCATGTGTAGGTTAATAATGCCTAACTGGACATGTTGAAGCTGATGGTTCATCATCACGATGAGCAAAACGAGAAATCGACCACGCGACAACATTCTATTGAGTGAGACTGATGATTTTTTTGCCAACCGAAAAATTGCTGCCCTAATAAAACCATAGGGAAACTTGAAAAACCGAGATAGGCTTTTGTAGGGACCCCTCTCATGGCCCTGTAGGTTCAAAAAAAATGTTCACAAGTGCCATGGATTTTGAGTTACGACCCATCAAAGTTTGACAATTTTGAGCACTCAAGGCGCTCAAGGGACGACACCGGTAGGGTATGACCTCGAGCGTTGGATCGAGTGGGGGGAAAAATAGGAGCATGCATAGGGTAATAATGCCTAGTTGGACATGGTGGAGCTGATGGTTCATCATCGCGTCAAGCAGAACGAGAAATTGACCACGCGACAACATTCGATTGAGTGAGACTGATAATTTTTTTGCCAACAGAAAAATTGCTGCCCTAATAAAACGGTAGGGCAAATTGAAAAACTGAGATAGGATTTTGTAGGGACCCCTCTCTTGGCCTTGTAGGTTCAAACATATCATTTGCAGGTGCCATGGATTCTAAGTTAGGGCCCGTCAAAGTTTGACAATTTTGAGCACTTAGGGTGCTCAAGGGACGACGCCAGTAGGGTATGACCTCGAGTGTTGGATCGAGTGGGGGGGAAAAATAGGAGCATGTGTAGGGTAATAATGCCTAACTGGACATGTTAGATCCAATGGTTCATCATCGCGATGAGCAGAACGAGAAATCAGTCACGTGACAACATTTCATTGAGTGAGACTGACGATTTTTTCGCCAACCAAAAAATTGGTGCCCTATAAAATCGTAGGGAAACCTGAAAAACCAAGATAGGATTTTGTAGGGACCCCTCTCATGGCCCCGTAGGTTCAAATAGATCATTCATAGGTGCCACGAATTCCAAGTTAGGGCCCCTCAAAGTTTGATAATTTTGAGCACTTAGGGTGCTTAAGGGACGACGCCAGTAGGGTATGACCCCAAGCGTTGGATCAAGTGGGGGGGCAAAATAGGAGCATGTGTAGGTGAATAATTCCTAACTAGACATGTCGGAGCTGATGGTTCATCATTGTGACGAGTAGAATGAGAAATCGACCACGCGACAACATTCAATTGAGTGAGACTGATGATTTTTTCGCCAACAAAAAATTTTGCTGCCCTAATAAAACCCTGAGCGTTCAACCGAGGTGGGGGGCAAAATAGGACCATGCATAGGGTAATAATGAATTGTATTAAGTATTGTTCATTAAATGAATTGTATTGTATTGTTCATTAAATGAATTGTATTATTCATTGGATGAATTGTATTGTATTGTTGATTAAATGAACTGTATTGTTCATAAATTGTATTATTCATTAAATGAATTGTATTGTATTGCTCATTAAATGAGTTATATTGTTCATTATAAAAACAACACTTATGATGAAATGAAATGAATTGTATTGTTCATTAAATAACCATTATTAACCATTGTTAATTATTGGAATGAAGATTAAAGATTTCCATGATAACACCACACACAGATGAGCAACAATTTGTATGATTGAATATCAACTTCTGTATATATAAAAATGTCAAATGATTACAAATGTATGTCCATACACAAATATGGCATAAACGCCAACTGAAACAAAATGTATGTCTAAATATGTGAATGTATGTCCATATACAAAATATACATGCCAACTAGACATGTAAGCATCCCAAAACTATCTATAATATCCTAAGCTACTGATGGATCATCAAAATCGATCCTCTTTGCCGCACTACTCAGCTCTGAAGGATCCTGCACAAGAAAAACAAACCACGATTAATATTAGTTATATTATATAATTCACATTTGAAAAGTTAACATAAAAATAAACTATAATTGAACTATTCATGTTTACCTCATCTCCATGTTTTCTCTTCAGCTTTGCAAGACTCTTGATGTATGTCTTCGATAGAGGAGGTATGTTTTGAATATTTTCATACACAACCTACATATGTTCAGAAACATGACATTGATACAAGTTAGCATATAATTGCCACTGATAATAACAAATTATATCTACAAATCAAAAAATAAAATAAACACACATCTACTCGAGGCATCTCTTCTTCTTCTTCTTTAGGTATACTGGGTGTAGTCATCAAGGATGTGAAGCCAAGAATTCTCTGTATATATACACAACAAGTATATGAAACTATCAATCTATGTCTAGACATGTCTAATCACTATAAGTTATTTAAACTATTCATTCAATCATATTTACATTCAATTACCTTTCACTTGTCTCCAACTGCACTACCAGATCCTAAATCACACTGCCCCGCACTCGTGCTGCTTGTGCCCTACAAGAGTAAAATAAGATATACATGTAGGTTACTACATAATCTAATTAATACGAATATAAATGATGAGCATGTATGTACAATAAAATACAAACAACTAGGTGCAATAATATATGTACTGTCAAGCTATCAAGACCAAATGAAATGGCCGACAAGGTGCCCTCCTAAATCTATCTCAACTCATCCTCTGTTATCAACTGTTAAATAGACCATGTAAATAAAAATTAATACTTAATATTATCTAATTTATAAATATTTAATTAAAATATAACACGAACTGTGAAAATACAAATCTTACCACTACATCATCAATGTATGATGACGGTGCCTCCTCACCTCTAGCATGTGAGGACTCCCCAGGGTATCCTCCAGTTTGTGTAATAACATCTGGTACATCATGCATCTCATGCACCTCATAATCTGCATTGTCCACAGGAGGATCGACAACCTGTCCAACTGGACCCAAGCATACGTGCCCACACATGACACAACTATGGGGCACACATATGTGTGGAGCCGAGGATGACGTGTCAACACCACCGGATGCACCACTACCATCAAGAGTAGGTTGAGCTACTGACGCAGCCTGAGAAACCAAAAGGTTACTCAAAGAGTGAATAGCCGATATGGTCCATGAAGCCGCCTCACAAATGATATTAGGATGCTGCATTGTAGGTGGGGGATCAACAAGAGGAGGGGGGACATATGGGCCCTGGACTACTCCGACTGCCCCAGGTCTATTTTGAGGCATACCTAAACCTACACCCTGGAAAGGTTGGATGTCAAAGTAGTTCACATGTTTGTGTAAAACAAACTCAACATACAATTTTTTTATGAAATAGAAGGGGATATCAAGATTGTTGTTGGGTGGTTTGTTCAAAACCATCCACCAACGATCCCAAAAGTTTTTCACAATCCTATCATTTGTGCACCATTTAATAGAAAGTATTGTTTTTTTTGGATCTACAGGTTGACTAGTATGGGGATTGACAAACAATGAGGCGATTTCGGCTTTGGATATCTCGAGATCCTTGATATCCTTATACAACAAGCCATCTGCATATTTTTCCCTCATAGAATCTCGCCACAAAAGGGCGGCATTGTGCTCCTCAGTCATGGTTTCCATACTTTTTATGATTGATGTGAGAGGATCAAACATTGGGTTTAGACGAGGGACCCTACGATATACTTCTGCCATCCCCCTCAATTCATTCAAATTTTGTGCAATCAAATCCTAAATTGAGGGGGGGTTTGACAAATGAGGGTTTGGTTGTTGCAGTTATGGTTGGTCAATGTTTTCATTGTTATCCCCCATTTTTAACCTAATTGAATGTAAACAATTAAATTTAGTTAACAAATTTAAACAATTAGGTATTTGATTTAAAAAAGCCTAGCTTTCATGAAAAAAACCATATTTTCAATGAAAAATCAAATAAACATTAACAAAAAATACAAAAATGAATGAAAATGATTCAAAACAATAAAATTCTTACCTCTAAATCTATTTTTTAGCAATTTTTTGTTAAAACATTGGATATCGGATTTTGATGAAATCGTGCGGCTCGTGAGTTAAAAATGACACATGGGTTGTCACTGTCGAAATATAAAAGTCTCGGAAAATCGGATATCCAATTTTTAAACTTAAACTATTTTTTAACAACAAATATAATATAATATAATATTATATTATATATAATATAATAATATATAATATTGTATTATATAATATATTATTATATTATAATATAATATAATATAATAATATATTATATAATACGTATTATATAATATATTATTATTATATAATATATTATTATTATATAATATTATATATTATAATATATATAATACAATATTATATTATATATTATAATATATATAATACAATATTATATTATATATTATAATATATATAATACAATATTATATTATATTATATATTATAATATATATATATAATATAATATGTATTATATAATATATTATTATATTATAATATAATATAATATAATATAATAATATATTATATAATACATATTATATAATATATATAATGTAATAATATATTATATAATATATATTATATAATTTATTATTACATTATATATATTATATAATATGTAACATATAATATTTTTTTAAAATTAAAATTACAAATAAAAATCAGATCGGATATCCAATTTTATCGGATATCCAATTTGCGTAGGTAATTACCAGGCCAAGCAAAAAGTCAACATGGATTTTCGTGTTTTTAGGTGAGTGAGGAAGGCTATTTTTTTCACATCGCCACTTTTTGGGCCCCCTTGATCCTGCACCAACCCGTGTATCTCATTCAACAACATAGAAATGTTACTATTTATAAATGTTTTTTTTAATTTAGTAAAATAGATTCTTCTTTGACATAGAGTTGTATATAATTCATGTATATCTTTATATATGTAGGAGCTCTTTGTTATCCTAGATGTCTTTGACATAGATGAACTATTAGGTGAAAATCCCTCACCACAACCCCCTCCTCCTCCTCCTCCACCTCCACCACCTCCACCACCACCACCTCCACCCCCTAGATTGGATGAAATTCATTTAAGAGAATGAATTAATGAAAACCTACAAGTGATTGAACAAAATATTGCTGCTATCCAAAATGAGCCAATCATGCCACCCCATCTTCTAGAGTTTGCAAAATCAATGCAAACTATTGTCATGTCAGTTAGATCTGTTGATTCTCAATTAGATCAATTTCATAGACGACAACAAAATTTGCGTGATTTTTATGTCGATGGTTTAACTTATAGGCAAATCACTAATTTGAAAATAACCAAAGCTCATTTATGTCCATATTTTACTAACCCAAAAACAAGAGAACCAATGCAAACTAACCATAAAAGAATTTCAATTAGGTGGTGTGTGCATCCAAAAATGGCTAGATACTTTTGGGATAGATGGTGGATGGTTTTTGATTATCCACCACATTGTAATTATGAGGTCCCTTTTTATTTTTTGAAGAAATTATACTGTGAGTTTGTAATGAATGAAAAACAAAATTATTTTGACATTAAGTCATTCCAGGGTGTTGGTCGTGGAATGCCACAACATAGATTAGGGGCACAAAGTAATAATCCCCTACCAGATCCACCCATAGTTCCACTTGTTGCTCTATCGATTCCTGCAGATGTCCAAAATACATCATTCATTTTGACATTAGATGCTTTGACTTCCCTCACAGGTAACCTAAGTGAGCAAGTTTCTCACATGGCATCTGCTCCTCGATGGATTCCACATATGTGTTCGAGTTGTCATGAGATGTGTGTAGGTCCTACTGCTACTGCAGGATCTGCTTCAGTTCCAGCTGAGCATGATGCAATAGATGATAGTATGATGACATCTTATATGGATTTTCTTTGCTCGGATGTTCATCTTGACCAGGTATAGATATATATACATGTACATGTGAATCTTTTAATACTTCATTAAATATATGTATAAATTAAGTGCATCTTTTTTTTTGTACAATCTAATACTTCATTAAATAAATTTTGTTTATGTAGATAGGGACTACACCTAATATTAGAGTCAATATTGCATCTACTAGAACACAACTCGACACACCTTATGGGGTATAGTATAAATTTCTATCTAGACATTGTACTATCTTTTTAAGTTAATATGTTATCATCGTATACTATATAAATTTTCATGTTGATATATTGAATGCTTCTTTCTCCAGGATTCAGGTCATGAGGGACCCTCTACATCACATCGAGAAGAGGGTCTAACTACTGTGACACCATCTATGGTATGTATCTTATAATTCTTAAATTAAATATGAACTCTTACAACATTGTAACTTAACTTGAAATTATTTAGTACACATATATATGCTCACTAAATATGATTTCATTAAATGCATGTATGTAGGTGGACACTACCGTTAGGATAGGTTATCCTCATAATTTTGATCAGAGCCAATTTGAATGCACATCGACATCCTTTGAGGTATTAATATGTAATACTTAATTTGATCTTATTTTGACTCTTAATTTAAGATTTAATTGGACACTTTGAATTTGACCTTGTACAAGAGCTAGCTAGCACTACATTTGGTTTTGATACTGCACAAGATACTGCTAGAGGAGATACTACTAGAGGATCTGATGAGTGTATGGTAAGTTTGTAACTTAATTTATGAATTCTACTATATTTGATAAATGATTCTTTTAATAGTTAATTTCAAGTAATATTTTAATATTATTTTTTTCTTGTATAGCATGAGACGGGTGGATCTAGACCACATCCCGGGAACAAGAGACCACAAGATATTATTGATGATAGCACTTAGATTTTACTATTTATTTGGCTCTGATATGGACTTTACACATTTGTTTACACGTGCACATACTTTATATATATGGATAGTTGCATGATAGGATTAGAACATATATATTTTGTGCACATTAGATATTATGTGGAGTTCATCATGTTACCATCCAGATATATATATGGATTAGATATTATATGGATTATGTGGACTTGAATTTTTACTGTTTATTTGGCTCTGATATGTACTATTTTATGGACTTTACACATTTGTTTACACGTGCATATACTTTATATATATGGATAGTTGCATAATAGGATTAGATCATATATATTATGTGCATACTTTATGCACATTGTGCCCATTAGATATTATGTGGATTTGAAATTATTTGAAATTATATTTTGTGCACATTAGATTATATATATATTTTGTGCATACTTTATATAGTATGTGGACTTGAAATTTTATTTATGGAAGTTGTGCTTAAACAACTTAATATGGATTATGTGGACTTGTAATTTTATTTTTGGAATTTCATTTAAATAGTTCTTGTGATTAGATAAACTAAATGTGTACATCATGAACTAAGTATCGAAACATATCTTATAATTATAACATATTCTAAATTAAAAAGTATTAATCATCATAGATAAGCAAAATATATAATCAAATATATAATTACCATTACAATAATAATGATGATAATCTAGAAAAGTATCAAAACAAATACATTGAATAGAACTTGATTAAAACATAATTATCTCGTTCATAAATTTGACCAATAGTCTCTCATTTATGTATATTACACAAAATGTAATCAAGAAGACATATCTAAAATAAAATAAACAGTCTATTTAAATTATAATAATAAAGATTTATATCTCTCAAAATACAACATAAAGTATGCACAAACAGTAGTAGTCATTGAGGCGGCAATGGGAGAAGGAGCAGTGAGCGACAATGGGAGAATTCAAAATTCAAATTCTTTGCAAGGTGGGAACTCTGGTTCCAATGGTGGGAGTGGCCAGAATGTAGCTGGTCCCATAGGAGAGAAGGATAAACCTCCAGACTTTCTGGATGTTGCTGTCATTCAGCAGACTGGTGGTACTTTGCCAGAGGAGATAGTGGGTTCCTCTGGGCACTTGGGGGAAGGGACCAGCGGGGGGCCAATCCCACGTGATGGCTCCGGGGAGAGCGGAAAAGAATAAAAAAAATGGTCTTCCCTCTTTGGAACTAGACCAACTGGTAAATTCTCATTCCCTCCTATCAAGAACATTTCAGACCCTTCTGGAGGCAAGTTCACTATCTCTATCCCTAGTCTGATTTTGGATCATAATATAAACAGTATGTCAAACTCCTTGGTAGGCAAATTTTTGGGACCGCGTCCTAATATTGAGGTTGTTAGGGCCTATGTCAAAAAAAAATGGGCCCACAAGGGTAATGTAGAAATTTTGGCCTTACCTAAAGGCCTTCTATCTTTTACTTTTTCATGCGAAGAAGACAAACTTATCATTCTCCGTGGGAGTCCCTAGTTAGTAGGAAAGACAGCCTTGGTTCTTCATAAATGGCAACCGAATCTCAATATGAATGACTCTTTCTTGACACAAGTTCCAGTTTGGGTTAAGCTACCAAGATTGCCTCTGGAATATTGGGCAGAAAGCATCTTCTAATAGCAAACTCCTTTGGTGAACTACTTTCTATAGATCTAGTAACAACTTCAAAAAGGAGACTCACTCATGCTAGGTTCTGTGTAGGGATAGCCCATGATGCAGACATGCTGGAACAGATAGATTTAGTATCAAAGTTGGGAATATGGAAGCAACATATTGAATATGAATCTATTCCCTTTGCCTACTTCCACTATAAAAAAGCAGGTCACTGGGTGAAGTCTTGTCCCACCAAACCTAAGGAAGAATCTAGGCAACCTAAGCCCCATTCTGAGAACCAAAGGGTGCTAGAAAAAATGGTATGGCAAGCTAAAAACTCAGAGAATAAAGAAGAAAAATCAAATCATTTTAATCCCTTGGGGGAGCAGAAGGAAGTGCCCTTAGCCTCTATCTCCAATCCTGCAACCCAGGAAGCTCTGAGAAATGATTCAACCATTGTTAACTTTCCAGTTACTTCTCAAAAAGGGGAACTAAAAGATCAGACTGATTACCCAAATGACATAGTGGAAGTGGTGGCTCATACTTGTGAAGGAAAGGAACTGCAAGAGAAAAAAGATCAACTAGAGGAAGGAGAGATCCCTGTCTCCCAAGAAGAGAAGACCAATTCCTCTCTGCTCATGCCTAGTCTTGAAATACAAGAAGCCCAAAAATGTGCAATTTTGGGTCTGAACCTCCCAAAGTTAGACTGGAGTTCAAAATTAGCTAACAGTGATATAAATGAATCAAATTATTCTAGAACCCCTATTTGGGGAAACGAAGAAGAAATTTCCAAAATCCTTAGCAACCCAGAAGTGGCTCCTGAGATAGATGTTGAGTGGAAAATACCAAAGCATAGGAATAAGAAAGGAACTACTCCCTTGACTTCTCTACTAAGAAAATCTAGCAAAATAGCTCAAGTGGATGTCAAGTATACCTCCTCTTCCCCAGGTCAACCCTCTAATCACACAGTCAGAAACAAGGAAGCCAGCAAGAACATTGTAGATGGAACCCAGAGGACTCTTAAGGAGTTAGGAATTGGTAAGTAACTATGAAGATTATTTCTTGGAATATTAGGGGACTTAATAATCCCCATAAGCATGATATTATCAGGAACATGATAAGGGATAGTTAACCTGATATCTTTCTAATTCAAGAAACCAAAATGAGTAAAGAAAAAGTTGAATCATTGAAGTTTTTCAAAAATGGAAATGTTAGTGGCGGTTGTTCTGAAGGTGCTTCAGGAGGCATAGCTACCATTTGGAATCTCAATTCTATCAAAGGGCATGTAATCATCTAGGACAACAATTTCTCTTGTATCAAAATTGAGCACTTAAAAGATGGTACTTCATGGGTTCTCACCAACATTTATGCTCCAACACTTTTAAGGCTAGAAATTCCTTCTGGAAAAAACTTATTCAAGCTAGGGACAGCTTTAGAAATCTTAGTTGGCTGGTTATGGGAGACTTTAATACTCCTTTGAGAGAGGAGGAAAAATATGGAGGAAGCCCCCTCAGCTGGAAAGTAGGTTGGCCCTTATGGATTTCATTAATTCTCAGGCTCTCAATGACTTGGAAATATAGGGATGTAATTATACTTGGACTAACAGGAGAACTGGTAATGATCTTATCCAAGTTCATCTTGATAGGACTCTCATTTCTGATGACTGGTATAGCCATTATTTCTGTTCCTTGTCGGCCCACATTCGGGTTGGATTGGATCATTTTACCATCATCTTCATTGCTGACTCCATCAATAGAATGAGAAACTTCCCCTTCAAATTTGAAAAAATATGGACCCTCCACCCTGACATCAAAATTAATATCCAGAAATGGTGGAACATTCAAGTTGAGGGAATTGCTATGTATAGAGTTGTTAAGAAGCTTAAAAGTGTAAAGGATAATATAAGACTCTAGAATAAATCTAGCTTTGGGAACATTTTTGAGGCCAAAAGCAAAGTCTAGGAAGACCTCAAAGAAATTCAAACTCAAATCCAAAAAGATGGTTTCAGTACTGTGTCCATTGTTGATGAAAATGAGACTTTTAAAAAATACCATGATATCATTGCCAAACAGGAAACCTTTTGGAAGCAGAGATCTAGATGCATCTGGCTTAAGGAAGGAGATAGGAACACAAGATTCTTTCACATGTCTACGATCAAGCATAAAAAAGTTAATAGGGTTACCAAACTCATGGTGGACAATGGGGAGATTATCAAGGAGGATGAAATTAGGAATGAAGCTAAAAGGTTTTTTTCAAATCTGCTAAAGAGGGATCACAGGTTGGATGCTGAAGCTCAAACTTCTTTTCTTCATAACATCTCTTGTCTCATTGATGATCATAATAATGCCTCCCTTTCTTCCATTCCTTCTAATCAGGAAATTAAAAATGTTGTCTTCTCCTTTGATGGTAACAATGTGCCTGGCCCGGATGGTTTTCCCGTGTTCTTTTTTCAAGACTTTTGGGACATTGTCGGGAAAGATGTTTCCAATGGGGTCAAGGAATTTTTTGGGCTAGGAAACTCTTGAAAGAAATAAATGGCACTTTTCTAGCTCTCATTCCCAAAACTCAAGGCGTTGACTCTATGGACAAATTTAGACCTATTAGTCTTTGCAATTCCTTTTATAAGATCATCTCTAAGGTTCTAACTTCCAGATTGTTGTCTGTCCTTCCTACTCTTATTAGTCACTAGCAAAATGGTTTTGTCCTTGGTCGTCAAATTCTTGACTCTATTATAACTGTCCATGAGAACATCCACTCTCTTGTTAAAGCTAAAAAGCAGGGTCCCATCCTCAAGCTTGATCTCTCCAAAGCCTATGATAGGGTTCACTGGTCTTTTCTCTTGAAGGTTCTCATGTCTTTTGGTTTCTCCTCCAGAGTTTTGGATCTCATCTCCCAACTTATCACCTCTTCCTCTTTTGTTGTCCTTATCAATGGTTCCCCTTCTCCTTTCTTCAAAGCTTCTAGAGGTCTAAGGCAAGGGGATCCTATTTCCCCCATTCTCTTCATTATAATGGCAGAATGTTTTGGAAGAAGTATGGAAAATATGGTTTTGCAAGGCTCCTTTAAGGGTCTCCACCCCTCCTCAGTAGATCTTGTTTGTTCTCATCAGAAATTTGTCGATGATACTATTATCATGGGGGAATCTAGTATCTCTGAAGCTAAAATCATGAAGAATACTCTTTGTAAGTTTGCCTCTGCTTCTGGTCAACTAATCAATTGGACAAAAAGTGAAGTTTTTTTCATCAACTCCCTTGAGAGAAGACAATAGAGAACTAGTAGAATCCCAGAGTGTAGGATTGCTGATCTTCCTGCTACCTACCTTGGTCTCCCAATGGGTACTGCTCCTCCAAATTCCTTCTGGAGTTCTCTAGTGGAAAAATTCTAGAAAAAGTTAGCTGATTAGAAAGGAGCCCTCCTAAGTCAGGCTGGAAAGCTCCAACTTCTTAAAGATTCTCTTCAAAGTATTCCGATTTATGCTCTTAGCCTTTTCAGAATTCCAGTCAAGTATGCTGATGCAATCGAGAAAATTCAAAGAAGATTCCTTTGGTCTGGGGTTGAGGACAAGAAAAGAATTTCCTTGGTCACTTGGGACCAGGTCTATAAACCGAAGAGCCATGGAGTTCTGGGTCCGAGGAGGATTCGAACCCTCAAGGAAGCTCTTCTGTCCAAACAAGTCTGGAGAATGTTTCATGTAGATACCAAATGGTGTAAAATTTGGTGAAGTAAGTACTCTCTTCAATCCTCCTCTCTTTCTTCTTTTATCAATTCGGATCTTAGCATTAATGGATCCCACATATGGAATGATGCCTCTAAATAAAAATAAAGTATAGCCAAAGGAGTGATCTGGAAAGTTGGTAATGGTAGGAAAGTTAAATCCTGGGAGGATCCCTGGTTTTTGATAAACCTTTGATAGAAATCAATGAATGGGCCCCTCATGCTCCCTCTTGTATAGGAACTTTTGGCTCCTTGGTTGCTGAGTACTGGGCTGGTAACAAATGGTAGAATATTGAAAGCATCCATCCAAGCCTTTCTAAGCTCAAGATCCATTTGTCTGCGGTATGGTTGAACAAAGAGGTAGACTCCCTGATTTGGAAACATGATCCCAAAGGTTCCCTAACTATTTCGTCTATGTATTGTGTTCTGTCCCCCACTCCCTTAGGTAATCCCTATTGGTCTAAAGCTTAGATTAAAGGCCTTACCCCCAAGATCAATTTCTTCTTCTGGACCATCCTCCATAATAAAATCTTGACCCTTGACAATGTAAAAAGTAGAGGCTTTGCTTTCCCTAATAGATGTACTCTATGCCTTCAGGAAGAAGAGACTGTGGACCACCTTGCCATCCACTACTTCTTCTCAGCCTCAGTCTGTGAAATATTTCTTAAGAGTTTTAGTATTGCCTAGGTGTTTCCTAATACCATCAGTGATTTGTTCTCCTCCTGGAATATTAAATGGACTAACTCTTTTTTGAGATCTTTGTGGTAGCTTTCTCTTCCTCACATCCTGTGGGGACTATGAAAAGAAGGAAATAATCGAATCTTCAGGGATGTCTCCCTCAATCAAGAAATTGTGTTCCAGAAAATTCAATGGGTGATTCAAGAAAATATAGGGATCATTGAGGGTCCTTATTTTTTGAACAACTCTCTGGAATCAAACATCCTAAGGGTGTGGAATATGAAGATCATCGACAGTCCTAACCTCAACCACAATAAAAGGCTGGAAAACCCCCCCTCATGGTTGGTTCAAAGTTAATTTTGATGGTGTTGCCAAAGGTAACCCGGGTCCTTCAGGCTGTGGAGCTTTTCTAAGAGATGACAGAGGAATTTGCAAGGAAATGGTTGCTGTCCCTATTGGAACCCAAACTAACCATAAAGCTAAAGCAATTGCAGCTCTTCAAGGTATCCTCCTAGCGAAAAAATGGAATTGCCCCTACCTATGGATTGAAGGGGACTCAAACAATATTATAAATTGTCTTAAGGGGATCTCAAAACCTTCATGGCTGATCTACAACATAATCATCTCTGCAATAGACCTTATTAGCACCTTTAAAAAAAGCTACATTTCCCACATTTACCGGGAGGCCAATGGCTCTGCTGACTGGGTTGCCAATGCAGTGGTTAACAAAGAGGAAATGACCATGTGGACGAGAGAACAAGGACTCCCTGAAGATGTCAGGCAAATAATTTGTAATGAGCGATATAGAAGTACTCCAAAGATTCTTGATGGATAGGATAATTATGAAAAGAACTAACTTGAGTACTTCGAGTTATTATAATAATGAGAGACTCATTCATAATAATACCAATTCCATTAGTTCCCACACTTTCTGGGTATTTTTGATAGTTCTAAAAAGTTCTCTGGTTAATTTGCTCTGCAAGTTTCAAAATTTGTCTTTGAACAATGACAACATGGGTGGTAACAGGAGGTGATATGAACTAAGTAGCTGTAAAGAATGGAAACAGAAGGAGGAGGTTTGGGGTATTCTGTAGAAGGGTGGTTTCTCGAAATTCATGGAGAAACTCCACGGTCGATATGGCATGGTCACTAGTTTTTTCTATAAAAACTGGAAAAAGGGCATGCTAAAAATGGGAGACCAAACGGTTGAAATTGATGAAGATTTAATTGCTCAAGCCATAGGCCTCACAAGAGAAGGGTACAACTTCTACAGAGATAGGAAGGTCAGTAGGGAAGCTATTGAAAGATACCCGAATACTGAGAAGGAGAAAAAATGACTGGTAAAGTTGAGCAAAACCTACTACCTGCCTAAGGCTTTTGCCAAACCCTGGCGGGAGGTCCTCTTTTTTTTAATGCATTATATCACTCTAGATGGTAGGTTCACAAAATTTTATGGTTATCACTTTGTTCCGCTAATTCACTTTAGGCACAATGATAAGGTTAGCTTCCCTTATTTTTTGCTCTATTCGATGAATGCATCCCTTAAGGCCTACAAAGAGAACCCACTGGGTGATACTGCCATGCATCAAGGCCTAATGGTCCTAATTTATGACCATCTCAAGGCCAACCAAATTGCTCGGATGTAGCCCTCTATGGATTTTGAGGATGAGGGGTCTGATTCTACCTTCTCAAAGGAAGAGGAGTCTAATAGTGACCCTTCGACTGACACTGAGGACAACATGGATGTCTCGGAGTATGAAAGTGGGAAGAAGAGGAAATACATCAAAACTAGACCTTCATCCTCTAAGGGCAAAAATCCTCAAGGTAGACCCTTGATTAGCATTTCTTCGAAAGAGGAGGTCTCAGATGACTCTAAGGAGGAGAACCCTCAAGGGCTACTGAAGAAGCAAACAAAAGCTCATACCCAGACCAAGAAAAAGCACAAGAAGAAATAGGAGATTGTTAAGGAACTGGAAGCCCACAAGCAGGTAAGGGCCCTGGAAGCTGATCAGAATCTGGAAAAGGAGACCATGGAAGAGACTATTAGGGTTATAGACACAACTACCACCCAGCACCCCCTAAAGAGGAATAGGTAACCCCTGGAAAACCTACCCCCCCCCTCTAGCCCCCCCCCCCTCAAAGGTTTGCAAGGTTTCATGGAAACTATGGAGTGGTTTATTAATGGTTATAAGAAAGTTGTGGATGAAAACAAAAAACTCTGCAACAGAGTCTTGATTCTGGAAACCACCACTACTGGGGAAGGGAAGACCATGGCCAACTACATAGAGGACCTGAAAAGCACCATTACCAAAGCCAAAAACATAAGAGATGCTTTCAACCCTAGGTTTGAAAAAATTGAGAAGGACTTGTTGGAAAGGAAAAATCTTGCTGACACTAACGACCAAACTCTCTCGGATACTGTTAGCAAAATTGGTAAAATTGAGGAGTGTCTGAAGAACATTGCTGAATAGAGCCTAAGCATCCTGAAGATTTCAGCTAACAACACCCACACTCTCATCAGCAAACTGGATGAAGAAAAGGAAATCCTGGACATTGACCTGGAAACTGAAGGAACAGGGGAAGTCCAAGGCCCCAGAACTCGTACTAGAGGCAAAAAGAAGGATAAGAAACCAAACAAGGATCTTGAAGACCTTAAAGCTATTGGGGCCACTTACGACGAGCTGGTGATAAAGGCGGAGGACCTGTTGAAGAAAATTACTGTGTAGCACCTTCTTTGTTTCTTTGCTGTTGTTTGTTATGCTATCCTTTTTGTTCGCTGGCCTTTTGGCCAGTCTTTTTGTATACAGTTCTTAAGCACTGAACTTTTTGGTGCCTTATCTTAATCTCCTATGCGAAAGGTTTTAGGTCCTGAAAACCTATTTTTTTAATCAATCAGAACAATAGTAGTAATTGAGGCCAAGTCTACTTTGAGAGACTTGGAAAAAAAATACATATGATTAGTTTTTATAATCAGGATGCATTGAATTTAAAATACAACATAAAGTATGCACAAACAATATAGTAGTCATTGAGGCCAAGTCTACTCTGAGAGACCTAGAAAAAATAAATACATATGATTAATTTTTATAATCAGGATGCATTGAATTTAAAATACAAAGGGATTTGCCTTAAGGGTACAAAAATTTAACTTGTAATTATTCAAAATGAAGCATAAAGTATGCACAAATAACTTTGTTTTCATTGATGCCTTCTACTTGTGGTAGACTTGAAACAAAATTTTACTAGATTAGATTTTATAATTATGATGCATGATTCAAAATGCTATATATAATATGCATCACGACTTTTAAAAGGGAGGTGGAATAAGGGTTTAAATTATAACTTACTTGATATTCATTCTGTTATACCATTTGCATCCTCTCTCTTTTGCAAAGCATCTATAATTGTCTCGTGCTCTTCCATAGAGAGAGTCCATATTTTTTTATTAGCAGGCTTGCCACGATATCTATCCAATTTTATATTAGTTTCCACTACCAACGCGAGTAATGTATAATCTTCTTCTCTAATTCATAATCTTCAAATGCGGGCAATCCATTCTTTCTTGTTAGATATTTGCGTAGCCAAGTGCCAACAACAACCACAGATCCTGTTGGATAGTCATAACCATCATCATCTACTTGAAGAGTGGTTAGCTTATGTTTTGACTCTACACATCGAGCCAACCAATACTTCGTCCCCTCTTCATTGTCCTCTGGTGCAACAACAGCATAGACATGTCCTGTGCACAAAACAATTTTATTTTAATATTTAATGAGAAATAAAAACAAAAATATACACTGTAAGATTTCATAAATATGTACTATTTAATAAATCAAAACAAATTTCAAAAACAATTTTACCTTGTTGTATAAGGTTTGAAATGCGATCATAGTCATTTTATGCAAACATCTGATCCATATCTTCATCAGTTCTTTCGTGCGGATGATTTGTATCTATGGGTGTCAATGATCTTTGTTGCCATTCTTCAACCCATTCTTTATTCTCACAAAATTCCCAATCTCCAGAAACACAAAACTGACAAAAGCAAGCAAGTTGCCTTGTGAATATAGTCCATGTGTTTGAATTAGAAATCTTAAACAAATTCCATTTATCTGATCCAATAATGGTATTACAATCATGCCGAATAGGAATACTATCTTCTTTTATCAACCAGAAGAAACATCGAATTGCAGAGTTTTTAGTTGATCCTTTTGACAACTTTGGATTGCACCAATCTACAACTGCATGAGCATCTCTGAATTTCACTGCATCCTCGAATTTCAATTGTTCTCTAGCAAGAGCTCTTTTTATACAAGCACCGGCTCCATCGTGTTCCCCCTTACCATGTCCCGCTTCAAAAAAACTCCATAAATGTTGGACATTGGTTATCTTGTGAACTTTGCATAGCCAATAAAACATTCTTGCATTTTTGAATTATCCAGTGTAGTTATCTGACAATATCATATGTTGTTTCATGTCAATTTCTCTTTCCTTAAGATTATCATAAAATACCTCGAAGCAATGTTGAACAAACTCTAAAGAGTGTAATCGATTATCACTAGCATAGAAATGATACTCCCTCAAAATTTTTCTATTATCTTCTGTACTGTCATGGTCATGTCTATATATAATATGCACAAATATGGCTACTTTCATTGAGTTGTAGTATTGTGATTGAGTTTCCTCTTGTTGTTTTAGAGTATAATTTTCTGCAAAATCCACAACTGATACTATTGTTCCAAGTGGAAATGTGTTCTTGCATATGCAAAACCATCAAGCCATCGGGCATGTTGGGAATGTTTCATATATTTTGAAACAATATGAGTTTTAAACTTACTAATAAATGTATTCACACTATTCTATTCTGTAATCAATTCTAAACGTTTCCCCATCTTTCCATCTTTTAGAGGGTATTCTATATTTTTAAATCTCCTAACATCAACCATTTTTTGTCCAAACTTAGATGAAACATGATCATGCAAACATTTGATGAATACTAAGAGGGGGGGGGTGAATTAGTATACCAAAAAATACTAAACTCAAACACTTAAACAATTTAATAGTAAACCGGTATAACAATTTTACTAACAAACTAGTTAAGATAAATGCAAACCAAACAACAAATAAGGCATTCACCCACAGGAGCACAATCACCATAACACAAGAGATTTTGACATGGAAACCCAAATGGGAAAAACCACGGTGAGATGAAACTCACAAGTAACTATCTCCAGAATAGTAACTAGATTGGTTAAGGTCATACAATGTTCTTCACCAGAATAGATCCTGTTAGGAATCTCAATCTTTGTTAGGAGATAAGTCCGATTAAAGACTACCTTGTGAGAGGATTTCAGATCCACAGTTGTGAACCACCTTGCTAGAGGTTTTACAAAGGCTTTGCCAGGCCTACCCGGTTAAGGGTTTTAGACTTGTCGAAGATGTGAGTAATCAACAAGTGAGTGATCTAAATACTAGCATAGTATGCTTGGTTAGATCCTTAATAGCTCATGGTTAATGCATTTTAGTATTACTTTAGTCTTCAATATTTCCACACTCTGTTTCTTCACACAGACCTAATCTACTTCTATGATCGCACAAACAAAAACCTCATCAATCACCTAAAACCCTAACAACAACTAAAACCCTAGACATGATGTCCTTATAAAGGAATCTGATTTCATGTGGGTCCAATAGGATTACATTGCAAGTTCCTAGGTTCAGTACATCTGGACACATTTGGTAACATGACATAGAATCACTGCCAAAGTGTCAGTGGATGATAACTCATCACAAAAATACTGGTTGGTAACTCATCACAGAGTAATACCGGTTCATACATTTATCGATTACCGGTTCACACATTTTACCAATTACCGGTTTGTCAAAATGAAGACTGGGAAAAATGATAACAACCACTTTGTTCCTTCGTACCACTTTGGGATCCTCTAACCGCTTGAGCCTTCATACCACTTGGGTCTTCATACCGCTTGAGATCGGTAAACACTTTCTACAAAACACTGATAGTCTAAGGACTATAATACATAATACCAGTTGGAACAAATACCGGTTGAGCATAACTCATACATACAAAAAGTGATCTCAAAGCAAGTGTGTGTCCATCAATGACAGTCACAACATCATCATTAAGCATGCCAACAATCTCCCCCTTTGGCATTGATGGCAACACTTAGGAAAAAATTTGACATCTAAGTGTTTTACAACAAAAATATGCCATAATCAAAATTACTCCCCCTAAGCATATACATTATCCCTTTTGCAGATAATATAATGTATACTACTCCCTTAAGGAGATACATGAAAGCATACATAGCATACATAACATTCACCAAAATTTTAAATACAAAATACTACTCCCCCTTTGCCAACAATGACGAAGTATTGCAGAATAACCCCTGTTTCTCATTATCATTAATATAATAAATGTTTATGACAATAATAAGTGAAACTTATCAAAAACTGATTTAAAATCCTGCATGAAGGTCTTCATGGATAAGGACCATGATTCAAGTAATGAGGTAGCCACCTCACTTTCTATTTGCATTTGGGATACCTGTTCTTCCATGGCATCAATGGTGCTCATCTCTTGAGTGACCGTTAAGGCATCCAGATTGAGATAGCATTTCTGAAGTATTTGTAGTTTGGGTAGTAGAACCAGTTGAAGTTCCTACAAATCTCTAGTCTAGTTGTTGATCTCTAACTCAATTCTGGCAGACTAGAGCTGAAACTGGTAAATAGTTTGGCCATATGTAGTAAAGGAATCATAGGGCATCTTGAAGGTGCTTATAAATACCTGCAAATCAGATTGCAGTTTTTCTTTCTGTACAAGCACATCATCATAGAATAGATGGGGTTGGCTTATCTTACTGAGCAGTAATTTCCCCTCATCCATAGCATCTCTTATGTCTTTCTACTCTTTCTGAAGTTCACACTTGAGCTCATTCAATTTCTTCACTAAGGTAGTGTTTAGTGCCTTTTGATGCTTCTTCTGTGCATTAGCTTCAACAACCTCTTCCAGGATTTGTACCTGGTCCTCCATAACTGTGCATAGAAGTTTTAGCTGGGCCAAAGAGGAATTAGTACTAGGGAGGTTGGTATCGGGAATCAAACTGGTAAGTGTATCCATCGCAGTTTGAATAATGTCTTGCTCCTTTTTCCTCCTTAAAGCTTCCAGTCACTCTTGAGAAAGCTTAATGCTTTGGAGAATCTCTGATTCATTTGCAGATTGGAGGTCAATGGGATTGGTAATGTCAGCCAGTTTGGCTTGACTACCTATTGCCTTTGGTATCTCCACATGTGTGCTCTTTGTCGCTTCCTTCGTCGCTTCAACTTTTTGATTTTCCTCTTCTGCCTTCTTTTGTTCCTCTACTTCTTTCTTTTTCTTCTCTTCATCCTTCTTCCTTTCTTCTTCCTTCTACTTCTCTTCTTCCTTCTTCTTCTCCTCTTCCTATTTCCTCTTCTTCTCTTCCTGTTTCCTTTTCTCTTCTTCTTTTCTCTTCTCCTCTTCCTATTTCTTTTTCTCCTCTTCCTTTTTCTTCTTCTCCTTTTCCTTTTTCTTCTTCTCCTCTTCCTGTTTCTTTTTCTCTTCTTCTTGTTTCTTTTTCTCCTCTTCTTCTTGCACTTTATCAGCCTTTTCTTTGTCTTATTTTTTTTGTCCACTCTGTCTTTATCAGCCTTTTCTTTTGCTGCACCTGGAGTGACATTTTCACTATCCAAAGTATCAATGTCAATTGTGTCCATCTATTCAGTGACCAGTTCTCCTTCACTATCATATACCTCATTTGGTTTTCTAGTTTCCGGTTCTTGCTCAACCTTCTTGTTGGCTTCAAACACTTGGTGCAACCTCAGAGCAGCTTTGGCATGTGAGTGTGTATCTTTTACCACTTCAGGAACTTTCCCTTCCAATAACAAGAGTCTTCTTCTTCTCATGAAGAAGAGGCCTTTGTATTTATCCATAACTTCATATAGCTTTTAATTTGACACATCAGGAAAATATTGTGCAAACAATTCCTCTCTTATTTCCTATTCCTTTTCTATGGCAATGCACCATTTGTTATCTAAAGAATTATATAAAAAATCCAGTGTCACAGATCTAATTTTTGATGGCGATAGGTCATTAATACATAAATATTGAATAACTTCCTGTTCAACTTCCTCCTTTTCATTGTCATTAAAATCATCAAAATGATCTATTAAATCACTTAACACTTTTCTCCTAATATTATTGATAGTTCTTTGACAATGTGTCAATGGTTTGTAAGAGGAAATGTCTTTATTTACCGGTGCTGATGATGCCGATTCATTGCTGGTTGTCTTTGTCTTCTACCTCGTTTGCCTAGTTTTTATAGGCTGTACCTCAGGTTCTGTATCCTCAAAATTTGGTGAGGTGTTCTTAGTTTTCTTTCAAAGAACTTGGCAGGTGTAACTTCTAGTTTCTTCTTGGCCGGTGACCACTTGGTCACTTTAGGACTTGCTGAAGTAACCGGTGTTGATACCGATGGCACTGCCTTTCCTTTCTTCACTAAAGGTTCTTCAACTGGTGTTACCCTCTCCAAGTAGGTGCCGGTTCTTTTCTTCTTTGGATCAAGAGGTGAGGCAAGTAGGGTAGAGGCATACCCATCAAGCATGTCATACATCACCTCATACCCCATGGGTTCCACTTCTTTCTTTCTAGGCTCAAATGCCTCCATTATGCACTCATCTACTTTGATGATAAAGAAAATGTCCTCTTCATACTTCTTGACAATATCGCCAAATATTCTCATCCTCTGGCTCATCTTGCATCTGAATTCATCAAAGTATTTGTTCAGAACTTCAGGATAACTGGTTCCTATCGCTTGAAGACTTTCTCTGATTTGCTTGGTAATCAGTTGGTCATCAGACCATTGTATATCACCGACTCCCAGAAAATAGCCTTGAAAATACAAAAACAAACCTACTAACAGTTATCCAAATTTAAATCTTAAGGCATTGTCATGTTTGATAGATTTCAGGTTTACCAGAAGTTGCCTCTATATATAGGTGCATAGATGAAATGATGCATCTTCCATGATCATTATGTAGGTGACATTCACCGCTATTGCAGAGATAGAGTTTATTCTACTAGCATAGAATATCCGGTATTCGATCACCATGTAGGCATATTTGACCAAATCATCCTTGATGGTGTTAATGGTCATTCCCCATTGGTCACTCATAGAACCAGTGAGCTTGGTCATTTCTGTCTTAATGACTTTCCTTAGGGCTAGTACTTATCCAATGTTACAGAAACTGGTGACGATATGAATCGCTTCTGGTGTGATGTCATGTGTCCGATCAAGATACATTTTGTCACTGTGCACTCTGCTTAGGATGATGTGGATGTGATCTTCTATAAATTCTTCAAGAAAATAGACTGCATTGTGAAGTTTCTTTCTTTCTAGGATGTTGTATTCCGGTTTGATCTTTTTATCATTCCCGCAGAATAAACTTAACTGAGAATGGATCACTAGGGATCCTAGGTCTTCTATTTTGAAATCAATATAATCTGAAATACCTTCCTCAACTATAACACTAGCGGGTATATGGGATAGGGCATTGCATTTCATCTTCCTTTGTATGAAATCCACTGAATCACTAGGTGCACTTGAACTGGACTGTGATGCAAAAGCCATGATAAACAAAGAAGCTCAAAAAATACCTTCACGAATTGATATTTAGGGTTTTGACACTGTAGCTTGCAAAACACCACTTTGGTCACTTGGAACACCACTTAGTGTTCTTCACTTGACTGATTAATACTTGTAAAGTGGAAAATCGCGATCGAACCCTAGTTGTTCTCCCCTCTTCCAACTCCGAGGAGAGAGAAGGGAGGTTCGCTAGGATTCGATGGTTTTCACTTAGGGGAGAGACTTTACATTCAAAAGAGGGGTTGAAACCCACTAGATCCAATCCCACGCAATGCAAGATTGGATGCTAAATGTGTTTCAAGGGTTAAGACAGCTAGGCTACCCTCTTTTGTAAAGATTGTTGATAGAAGAATTAAACTAAGCATGCATAGAAAGTGACAAAGATTTGCTTATAAACTGAGTTCGGATTATAGGATGAAGCTGCGGACCTGGAATTAGCAGTAAAATGTCGATATGGCGCTGTCCTGCAAATTTGAGCAAAAGTTGTCAGGATGATGGCGCCCGGCGCCACGGTCCTCCGAAAAATCCGCGAAACGAAGGGGGATCTGTTCGTCTCTGCACAAGGATTCCAGATCTTCAATTTCAGCCGCGTACCTGCAACCTACACACAGAAAAGCAAAGACGATTGAGGGGTTAGGGATTAGGGGTTTGCCTTTAGGTCAAACCCCAGTTTTGGAATTAACCAAGAAATGAGCAAGAGCTGTAAATGTAAATGTATGTAAAACAAGTACTAATACCTTGTTCTAAGGATGTTTGTATCCTTATGTGCGAAGGTTTAGATGTTGTATGTTGTATGTTGTATGTAGCATGTAATATGTGATCTCCTCTTCAATGGTTGAATCCTTGACTTGAATGCAACACTTAGCCTTGAATGGAGACTTAGAAGGAATGCTTGAATGCTTGAATGCTTGAATGCTTGAATGTTTGAATCTTGCTTTCGCCTTTTTTTTTCATCTCCCCAAATGAAAGAGGAAAATGTAGTTTATATACTTGTCATTTAGGGCTGATAGACTGATTTTCCCGACCTTAGGCCGACCAGGAAAGTTAATTTCCAAATTGCAAACAAAAAGACCCGAGCCCCTTAGGAGACCGGGCCCAAAATAGGACCCAGGGACTAGGGCGCTGGGCGCCATGGTCCTGGGGACCAGGGCGCTGGGCGCCCTGGTCCTGAGGGACGAGGGCGCTGGGCGCTCTGGTCCCACCTCCCGGGACAGCAGGGTGCAAGGAGGTTCAGGCCAGGGTGCTTGAAAAATGCAGTTTTCAGTGTCGTGAGCAAGTTTCAGGGTCTCCATTCAGGTTGTGTGTTGCGTCGCCATCGTGAAGACCAAAATGCAGTCAAAATTGCAAGTGTCGCAATTTTAGGACGCTACAATGCTATCTCTAGATTCTACTTCAAAGTTTTTGAAATCTCTTAGAATCGCAAAACAAATTGCCTTTGGTCACTCTGCACTTGAGAATTTCTTTGGTCGCAAATTGATAAGTGAAAATGACTTGAAAATCCTTTTAAACAAATTCTTCACCTACCATAATAAATGCTCCACCATTAGGTTATAAACCCTAATTTTTCCTCTTACCATTTTCAGTCTTCTGCTAATTGACAGGTAACACATACCAGTTAAGGTCTTTTACTGGTGAAAACCGGAGGTTCGAAACATTTCACCGATTTATTCCCCCTAAGCTTTTTTGAAGCTTAGTTTGCCAGTTCAGTGACTTCCACACTAGGTGCAGAAACCGGTTCTTCTTGTGACACTTCTTCAGGTTTCTTCTTCCATGATGTCTTAATATCTGCTTGAACAGTTTCAACATCAATCTTTCCTTCTAGAGTGACCGGTATATCATCTGATATGTTCTTTCTCATTCTATAGGTTCTGGCAGGGTGTCCCGGTTTGTTGCAATGATAGCATACCACTCTAGGTGTTCTCCATGATCTATTGTTCATTCTACCATTCTTCCTCCTACATGTTGTAGCACTATTACTGCTACCATGGCAAATCAAACAGGTTTCTCTCCAACTGGTTGTCACTCGATAGCCACCACCACCTAACTAATGGTCATAGGCACTATACCGGTTTGGTCATAGAGGATTTAGGAAAAACTCCTTGAATCCTTTGAGGATATCTTCCAATGTTGTGTATAACAGACCTGCATTCAAATGCTCTATGCCCAAACTTGTTGCATGTATAATAGTTACCATTGAATCTATTGGATCTAGGCTTATTGTTTAGAAAGTAGGGAAAATTATTGTAAGCCTTATTTCTACATACATTGGCAGTGTGTCCTTCCTTGAGACAGTGAAAGCAAATGGGTTTGAACTTTTGCTTACCTTTATCCTTTGGTTCCGGTTGCTTCTTTGATGCTCCATCTTTTGTTCCAGAGGTCTCACCTTCCTCATAACCGGAAAAACCAAGTCTAGTGGTATTCTTTACTAGTTTTGCTGATTCAAGCTTTTGTTCTAGCTTAACATTGCTCTTATTGAATTTGGCAAGTATTTCCTTTGACTCAGTGAGTTCTTTGGAAATAGCAGCATTGGATTCCTTCAAGATTGCATTCTCAGAAATAGCCATGTTAAGTTCACCTTGCATTTCTTCTTTTTCCACTTTACTCTCTTGGAGATGAGCGGTAAGTGGACTGATTTCTTGCTTCAACTTGGAGATCTCATGATCTTTCTCTTTTACCAAATTTTTAGCTTTCCTTTGGTTCTCAAGCTCTTGACACATTTTGATAGTCAGTCCTTCCAGTTCCCTTCTTAGGTTGGCATTGGACTTATTCAATCTTTCAACTTCCTGAACTAGGGCTTCCATGTCTGCTTCATTAGAAGAACTGTTTGCAGTAAGCTCCATCAGTTTCTCAGCATGCTCTCTTCTCTTTGCTAGAGAGGCCTTATATTTGACTTTAAGTTCTTCAAAGGCTTTCTTAGTCTGAGTGAGACGATGAGTAAGCTCCCTCATAGTGTATTCCCCCATATCTCCTTCCAAGTGGTTAAACTTATAGAAAGGTTGGCTTTGATACCAATTGATGAATACTAAGAGGGGGGGGGAGTGAATTAGTATACCAAAAAATACTGAACTCAAACACTTAAAGAGTTTAATAGTAAACCAATATAATAGCTTTACTAACAAATCGGTTAAGATAAATGCAAACCAAACAAAAAATAAGTCATTCACCCACAGGAGCACAATCACCATAACATAAGAGATTTTGATGTGGAAACCCAAATGGGAAAAACCACGGTGAGATGAAACTCACAATTAACTATCTGCAAAAGAGTAACTAGACCAATTAAGGTCATACAATGTTCTTCACCATAATAGATCCTATTAGGAATCTCAATCTCTGTTAGGAGATAAGTCCGATTAAAGACTACCTTGTGAGAGGATTTCAGATCCACAGTTGTGAAG
Organism: Cryptomeria japonica; assembly: GCF_030272615.1. Lineage (NCBI taxonomy): Eukaryota > Viridiplantae > Streptophyta > Pinopsida > Cupressales > Cupressaceae > Cryptomeria > Cryptomeria japonica. The sequence goes on from NC_081409.1 coordinate 225,559,946, forward strand.
CACCTTGTTAGAGGATTTACAAAGGCTTTGCCAGGCCTACCCGGTTAAGGGTTTCAGACTTGTCGAAGATGTGAGTAATCAACAAGTGAGTGATCTAAATACTAGCACAGTATGCTTGGTTAGATCCTTGATAGCTCATTGTTAGTGCATTTCAGCATTACTTCAGTCTTGAATATTTCCACACTTTGTTTCTTCACACAAACCTAATCTACTTCTATGATCACACAAACAAAAACCTCATCAATCACCTAAAACCCTAACAACTAAAACCCTAGACATGATGTCCTTATAAAGGAATCTGATTTCATGTCGGTCCAATAGGATTACATTGCAAGTTCCTAGGTTCAGTGCATCTGGACACATTTGGTAACACGACATAGAATCACCGCCAAAGTGTCGATGGATGATAACTCATCATAAAAATACTGGTTGGTAACTCATCACAGAGTAATACCGATTCATACATTTATTGATTATCGGTTCACACATTTTACCAATTACTGGTATGTCAAAATGATGACTGGGAAAAATGATAACAACTGCGTTGTTCCTTCATACCACTTTGGGATCCTCGAACCACTTGAGTCTTCATACCACTTGGGTCTTCATACCGCTTGAGATCGGTAAACACTTTCTACAAAACATCGATAGTCTAAAGATTATAATACATAATACAGGTTAGAACAAATACCGGTTGAGCATAACTCATACATACAAAAAGTGATCTCAAAGCAAGTGTGTGTCCATCAATGACAATCACAACATCATCATCAAACATGCCAACAACATTCACCTATCGAAGAATAGTTCCCACATAAATTGCAAAGGCCATAAATGCATGAACTGGAAAGAAATAATTGTTCATTAGGTGGTTTACAAAATAAACTTTCAATAAAATCTTTTATAGTTTCAGGTGGAACATAAACACCATAGCCTTGCACAAGATCATTACCATGCAACATACAATGTATATATTGAAAAACATCATAATAGTAACGAAACTGAACATGAGTTTTGCAACAACAAGATATTCTTTGTTTATTGATTTTAACATACCAGGGTTTGCGTTTTTCAAATGATCTTTGACTAATTTGTAAATTCATTAACATAGATTCATCACTAATTTTTTAAAAGAATTCAGTTTGAGTCATGTCAAGAAGATTTTTTGGATGAGGATCACGAATTTTTGATCCCACCCTTAACTTTAAAACATCTCTAGCATTTGAAGAAACTCTAGTGTTATCATGCGAAAATTTTGCAATTAATTGTTTAGTTTCATCATTTAATTTCATGTCCGACCTTTGAAGTCTACCACTAAAACTCCAACAATGGTTTAGTGGATCAATTTCAATTGTGTCTCTTCTTTTGGCCGCTCTTGACAAGTTTCTACGATGTAAGTTCAAATATCCGCTTATATCACTTAACATTCTTTTACAAACAATCATTTTGTCAACTATAGTAGTCGTTATAACTCTACATGTTGCATTCTTATCTTTAGATCGACTTGTTTTTCCAATAGAATCGATGGCATTGAAAATAGTAGATACAACTTGCTTATATGATTCATATTTTATTTTTGGTTTTGCATAAATACCTATTTTTTTCATGACTTTATGCATTTTTAACATTTATATTAATTATAGCATTAATTGACATTGGAATCTCAATTTTAATTATAGAAAAATTGTTTATATAATCTGTTCGCATGTGTTCTGATTTGTCTCCAAGAAACTAACCCATTAAGATTATCTAACACATTGTTATCAATAGTAAACAAATTACGTTCATTTTCTTTCAGAGAGGGTGGTGTAATATTTTCAATTTTTATTTCTTTTCATATTGGTGTATGAAATTTATATCCAGCTTCATTTAAGTCAGCAATTTGATTGGCATCATAGTCATCGGGATTTAAAAACATACCAGGATTCGCATCCACATGAACATTTGCATCAACAGTCATACCCATGTTTGGTTCTACATTTCTTGCATCCATCATGATGTCTTCAATGGTCTCATCTACAACAGGCACTGAACTAGATGCTTCGGAAGTGTTATTCAATTGTCATTGTTGTGATCTTTGATCTTTTTGGTGTTTTGCCTCCTTCTCTCTTTGTGCTTGAATTTTGTCCGTTGTCATTGTCCTCTTTTTTTTCTTTTGACGTTGCTTAGAACCCATCTTTACACACTCCTCTTCAAAAAATAATATCTTTTTACTAAGTTCTTCAAAAAATCGTGTAAAAAATATTAAAAAGTACTGCCAAATGATGTAAAAAATCTTTGTCAGTATGGATTTCAATGATAGTGTGGTAAATCGATGCAATCTATCTTTTTTTTTTACAGTAATAGTTATTTAGAAACGGGGGCCCGTTACTAAATCCAACGGGCAAAAAAATGGAACGGGCTCCTATTTTATAAACGGGCCCCCGTTCAGTAGAATTTGAATCCACAACCCACCACTTGCCTCGGGATTAGGCTCGGGATAGGCCTGGGATGGCCACACCTGAGCCATGAACCTACAAATTCAAAGCTCCATGAATGAAAGCACAAATATGAACTTCTGAAATAGTTTACGTGCCTCTAATCAAAGAATTTTTATACGAAATTAAAACCCATTTCAGATTATACTGTCTAGATTCTAAATATGTAAATCTATTTAAAAATTAATTATTTTAACTATTTTTCATTTAATCTATACTAAATCGGGTCCATAAATTTGAAATATTAACTAATTTTCTTAATTTAATAACTGTTTTATTTTAATGAATTTTGAAATTTTTTTTATATGTCATCAATCTACACAAAATTCTTTTCTATTTTAAAAAAAAAATTCAAAAAGTGTTAAGTTTACGTCAAATTATGTGGGTCGTACACGTCAAATTTTTAAAAAGATAATTACGGCCATTAAAAAATTAATTAAAAAAACTATTAGAAAAAAAAATACAAAAAAATATGCTCATCAATCTTCAGTGTGTTACAAACCATTTCCCAAAATGGTTTGAGAAAATAATTTTAATTGTGTCAAAAAGTGTGGGTCATACACATGCATGGTATGGTCCTGAAAGAAGCATTTTTAAAACATAGTTTTTAGAACTCCATTCAAAAAGTTATTTTTTATTATGTGGGTATTAAAATAAATTACTTATTTGAAAAGTATGCTCAGAGGGCTATCTTTTATATTACTGACTTTTTCCAAGATTCAATCTCTAAGTGTTTCAAAATTTAAGCTCAAATGAGACAAAATCTGAAAAACAGGGAAAACAATTCCACTTTTTGGCCAAAAAGTGGACTCATCTTCTTGCACTAACCTTGGGGCACAAAGCTTTTGGTTGTGCTCATGTTTGATTTTGGTTTCGCCCATGGAACACTTCAGCAATATTGGATGCATGAACTACAAGGAGATGCTGGATGCCCAACTCCGCAGTTTGTTTATCTCAGAGGAGCATGCCTACGATGCTATTAAGGGTCTTGTTGGGATCACACTCAATTTCGACTCCATTGGTGTGATTCCATAGTGTATGAAGCTATTCTTATGCCTCTTGTGGACATTATTGAGTCTCGGGAGAGAGCTGTGGAGTTATGCGGATTTGTCAAATCTGTCAGTGGGAATAGCATTGCCAACTCCATTTTAAGCTTGCCAGAGAATGAATGGATGAGCATACTAAAGACCTACTTCTAGCTGGAAGTATTTTTGCCCTCTGATTCAGAGGACAATTGGGAGGAGTCTGAAAATGAAGGGAGTGATGATTCAGACAACAATGAAAGGATCAAGGTCAAACGCAGGTGTTTAGAGAAGGAAGAGGTAAGAGAGATGATGAGAACATTCGGTGAGAACGCTTGGGAAGTTTTTAGGTGTGCATTGCAGAATGGGAATATAGCTCCATTTCGTAGGATTACAAACTCAGAGGTATGGTGGTTTTCAGCTAGGGCTACTGAAACCATTATTAATGTCGGTGAATTTGTCGGGGTCATCATGCAGACCTTTAATGGTGGTGCATGATTTGTATTGGTTTGTGTCCGGTTCTCCCTTCTGGCGTGCATGTTTAGGCTCGGGTTTATGTATTCAGGGTGGTGGATGGGTTATGGTTTTTGCTTTGTTTTTACTATCAAGCTTTGATGGCAAACTTTTGTAATCTTTATATATTAATATAGGGTGCTATCCCCATAAACGATAGCACTTACCATTAAAAAAGAATATTTATAATATTTTCAATCATATAGGACTGGGGGTCTAGTCTCCCCCCACCCCACGTGGTACCGAAGGACGTGTCGTGCTAGCATCATCGGTCACGTTAAAAAGTTTACCCGACGCATTGCAGTTTATAGGGGGTGCTATACCCAATTCCTGCAATCTAAAAATAAAATAAAATAAAATATTTTCAATCAATTGGTGTACAAAGTGGCGTACAAACCAATCATATGTTTTGTCTACAAATGCAAATACAATGAACAAGGAAATATAGAGATTCAAATAGCAACCATTTAATCTGTATTTATTTCTTATATGTTTTTCTTTTTCTGGTACTCTCTCTCTCTCTCCACCTATCTCACACAATCTCTTCCTTTCTCTCTTCCTCCACTATCCTACTTCTCTATCTCTACCTCACTCTCCCTTTCACTGACCATATGTATTTATCTCTCTTTCTCTTCCAATATATCTCTCTCTCACCTCTTTTTCTCTTCCTTGCTACATCTGTAATTGTCTATCTCTATGTCTCTCTATGGTTTGCTCTCTCTCTCTCTCTCTCTCTCTCTCTCTCTCTCTCTCTCTCTCTCTCTCTCTATCTATCTATCTCTCACTTTCCCTCTCTATCTCTCTATCTCTCCCTCTCTATCTTCCTATCTCTTCTCAGCTAAATATATCTCCCTCCACCTCTCTCTATCTCTCTATTTATCTCTCTCTTCCTCTCGAGCACTCTATCTTCATCTCTAATTATATCTTTGTCTCTCCCCCTCTAACTCTAGACATGTCTTTCTCTCCCTCCCTCTTCCTCTTACTAGACCTATACATATCTAAGTTGACTCTCTATCTCTATCTCTCTACATTCTTCTTCCATCTCCCTATATCATTATCTCCCCATCTCTCTACTCCCTTATATATCACTTCATCTCTATAAATGTATCTTTCTATCTTTGCTTTTGTCATTGTTGATCTCTCTCTCTCGTTCTCTAATATTTATCTCTTCCACCTTTATATATCCCTCTCCTCTCTGTCTATCTCTCTCCTCTCTATATTCCTTTCCTTCTCCATCTTTATCTCCTTACCCCACCCTCTCTCTCACTCTTTGCCCCCTTTATATCTCCCCATTTCTCCCCATCTCTCCCTCTCTCCCTATTGCAAATAGAACATGATACTATTGGTAATAGTGCTTACTTATCTTCTTAATTTTCAATTGTGGCATCATGTATGCAATATTCACCATCGTAACTAAGCATTAATTTCCCAACATGCCCAATTACAACTTTATGCTTTTATTAGTAAAGCCTCAAAATTATCTATTGGTGGCTTAAATCAAGTATGTATTTGAAATTTTAATTTTTCATAAGATTTTTTGCAAGTTGTGATAATCCATAATTTCTATTTAAGTACACATATATAACAAAATTAACATATTAGTATTTTTTCTAGTAAATTCAAATTTATTTCATTTATTGACTAAAAAAATAGTTATTTAGAATTGCATTTGAAAACTTTTCAAATTTTTTATCGGTGTACCCATTGCACGCCAAGGTGCAATTGCTAGTTTATTTAAATGCGAGAGAGGTGATTTTGGGGGATTTAAATAAATGCGAGAGAAGATTTAATTAAACAAATATGATTTATTTATTTATTTAATGGTTTGAATTTGGTCAAGTGAATTAAATCAAATAAATTAAATAATTTATTTATTTAATAGGAGAAGAGGGTTGGGATGAAATAATTAAATATTAATTTAATTAATTGTTAAAAAAGGATGAAAGATTAATTAAATGTGAATTTAATTAATAGTTGGAGGAATGGTAATTAAACAAATATAAAATTCATTTAATTAGGTGGACAAAAATAGGTGTCTACAACAATTTCTTGTCAATAATGACAACTTTAGGACATCTTTTACATTTTGATGTGTAATGACTCCAAAATTTCGTATAGGCTCTTCAAATGACTTGAGCATGTTTAAATCATGAACACCATTCTTATTACATCGACACAATGCCATGAAAGACTTATTTACATCTTGAGCTCCTTTATGACAACATAAGTAATTTTTGATTAATGACACCAAATGACCTCTAAACACACAAACCTAATACAAATCCATTCTAAATGGTTTACTATACCTTATTCATGACTTTCCTACCTATTAAAACTTGAAAGATTCAAACTTGGCCTCATTGAAGCATGATGGCCTATTAGGTGTTGATCCTCCACCAGAAAGATATGTGAATGATTAGTCCAACACGTGAGAGTGCATTCAAAACTCTTTATTATAAAATATATATAATATATCCAATAATTCACTTTAGAAAAAATAAACTTAGTGAAAAAGATGTGAATGCTTAGTCCAACTTGTAGGCTGCCCATCCAAAACTATTTATCATAAAATGTATATAATATATCCAACAACATGCTTTAGAAGAAATATGTCCTAGTGAAAAAGATGTGAATACTTAGTCCAACTTATAGACAATCCATTCAAAACTCTTTATTATTTATCCAGGAACTTGTTTATTATAAAGATGTGAAGGATTAGTCCAACATGTGAGAAGTGCGTTCAAAAGTCTTTATTATAAATCATCTACAAGATATCCAAGAACAATCTTCAGGAAAAATATGTCCTAGTGAAAAAGATGTGAATGATTAGTCCAACAAATGAAAGAGATGTGAATGGTTGGTTAGTCCAACTTATAGAAAGTCCATTCAAAAATATGTGAGAAGTGTGTTCAAAAGTCTTTATTATAAATCATCTACAAGATATCCGATGAAAGAGATGTGAATGGTTGATTAGTCCAACTTATAGAGAGTCCATTCAAAAACATGTGAGAAGTGCGTTCAAAAGTCTTTATTATAAATCATCTACAAGATATCCAATGAAAGAGATGTGAATGGTTGGTTAGTCCAGCTTATAGAGAGTCCATTCAAAAGCATTTATTAGTCTCTTAGTGACACCACAGGGTAGAAGATCGCGTTTCCAGATGCATGGATTCTTCAACGTAATTACGTAGTTAGTGTGACTACGAATGATATAAAAGGGACACTAGTTGATGTCCTCCATATCAAATTATATTTCTCATTGCCTGCATTATAATTCTGATAGGTTTCCTGTGGTTGGGACCAAATTAAAATAAGAATGGCTTCCTCTGACTCTTTGAGGAATCCATTCCAGACTGATTTTGATTTTGTTGCTGTGGAGAGTGTGCAGGAGCTTGCACTAAACAAACCCAACGACATTCCCCAGAGATACATCAGATCGGAAGATGAAAGGCCGTCTTCAACACCACTTTCTTCTCTCTCGACAGTTCCTGTAATCGACATGGAAAAGCTTCTCTTGCCCTCTGACAACCATGAAAGACACAAGGAGATGGGCATTCTTTCTAAGGCCTGCATAGAGTGGGGCTTCTTTCAGGTACCATAAAATTCTTTCAGAATATACAATTAGGAGTCACATAGATTTTTGGTTTTTGTGGGAACGGCTTAAATCACACACATTAAGTTTACATTTCTAAATTTAAAAGTGTTGAACATTCAGAGTTGACTGATATTTTCTGAGCTTAATATGTTGCTTGAGGTGGGTGGTCACATTAAGAATACACTTCTAGATTTAAAAGTGTTAAACATTCAGAATTGACTAACATTCTCTAGACTTAATATGTTGCTTAGTGTGTAGTTTAAGACTAACCGTATTTGGATTTGTAGTTGTGCTAATTGCGTAATGATCCTTAGATTGTGAACCATGGAATTCCACATTCTGTGGTAGATCGCATGAGAGGAGTGACGAATGAATTCTTTAGTCTTTCCTTAGAAGAGAAGAAAAAGTATGCTCCACAAGCAGGAGATTCTCAAGGCTATGGTAATATGTTTGTGGTTGATGAAGATCAAAAGTTGGACTGGGGTGACTCCATGGCTTTGGCTCTTATGCCTAAGAAACTTGTCAAGTTCTCTCTGTGGCCAGCAACACCGTCGGATTACAGGTATTAGGCTGACTAAAAGTTTATAGCTTTCTGAAGTTATTCCTATTATTGTGGATTATAGGTATTGAGTTTGCTACATGGATTGCCTTAGGTCCAAATTGATAGTTCAACCTTAAACCATACCTTGGGGAAAAAAAAAATGTTCATTGAAGAACTTATGAGCACCATGCCATAATCATGTTTCCAAATGTTGGCTTCTTGTAGGTTCCCACAAGTCACCCATGTGACATGAGTTAACTAGGAAGCTTCAATTGCTGATATCATGCAAGTCAATCCCAAGCAAACTTAAGCATAGATCTTGGCCCTAGAATTTGAGTCTATCACTACTACGATGCCAAGCCTTGACTATGCTACCAAGCAATAGTTCTCTCCAAATCACATAAGTCAACCAATTCACCCAAGTCATCTAGGGATGCTTAGTCTCTAAGGTCGCTTAGGTTAGTCTTGGGCTTAAGCCTATCCTCAACATTGACCATGGCTCCAACCTTAAGATAATTTCAAGCCCCAAACCAACATGACCATCATTGTAGTTCTACAACACTATGCCAAGGCCATGCTTGTAGGTAATGTTGTTCCTTAGATCACACAATTCACCCTGGTCTTTTAAGTCACTTACCTTGAATTGTTAAAGTAGTCCAAGTCAATCCTAGGCCTATGCGCATACCCAAAATTGATCATTCCCAATTTTGATCTTGACCTCAAGAGTGAGCATCAACAATGTTAGATATATAATATCATGGCTTGAGCAATAGAGATTGCATTGCAATATTTAGATGTGACTTTTGTACTTTCTTTATGGGCTAATGAAACTTGAATAAATTTTGTTTGGTCATTATTTATATATTCTAGCATTCTCTTCATTTGAATGATAATGCAAATATTATCTAAAGTGGTTTTTTATATTTTTTTCCTTTGAAAATTCTCTTTATTTTTTTCAAGGTGATTTTATTGCAGAAGGACACAATATTATCTAGTTTAGAAAACTCCAAACAATTGCACTTTCCCAATCCATAAGACTGTTGTGAGAAGTCTACATTTGTGAATTGTATAATTATAACTCTAGAATGAAAGTTTCTCTCTCCTCGTTTATTAACTGAAACTTATTTTTGTATTTAGCTTTATTGAATCATTGATTTTCCTTGCATTGTCACGTTAATTGTTGATATCACTACTAACATTATGCCAAAATTTGGTGAGGATTGTAATTGTGTGGTAGCTTTTATTTATTAATTAATTATTTAGCAAATTTGAAATCTATCTATGCTTATAGGGTTATTTTTCAATATTAAAGATTTAATAATTAAAGTTAATATATATTAGTTAGAAAATAATAATTATTTATTACTTTTATATGTATATGAGGTGTAAATTTATCATTTGACAGTTGTATATTTAAGTAGAGTAGATATAATTAAATTGATTAAATGCCACTTTGATTTATTTTTTTCTTCTTCTTAGGGTTGCATTCTTGGAATGGTGTAACTTCATATTTTCTAAGCTAACATTTTTAAAATAAAATTTGAGTTGTTTATAATAAACTTCCACTAATTCAATATCAAACCATAATCTAACAAACATAATGATTTATAATAAAGTCTTTTTGTTAATACTTCTAATCACCACCTAATGAGTTTTTAATATGTTATTGTAGAAATACATTACAGAGTTACACAACTCAAGTGGAAAGGGTAGCTCAGATGATCCTTAGTCTATTTGCTGAAAACTTACAATTAAACAATGATTATTTTAAAGAAAAGTTTGGAGAAGATCCAATGATGGCAGTAAGGATGAATTTGTATCCACCTTGCCCTAGGCCTGATCTAGTGTTGGGGTTAAGCCCTCATTCAGATGGTGGTGCCATAACACTTTTACTTCAAGATGAACAAATAGAAGGCCTTCAAGTTCGCAAGAACAACGAATGGGTTCCTATTCAACCCATTCCTTATGCCCTAGTTGTTAATATTGGTGACCTAATAGAGGTAAATGCTATGTAAATTTGGCTATTGATTAAGTTGTGTCTAGTATAAATAATAACATGTGACATTTTTATTGCATTATAGGTGATGACAAATGGAATCTACAAGAGTATAGAACATCGCGCGGTGACAAACAAAGAGAGGACAAGGTTATCCATCGCTATGTTTTATTATCCAGGCTTAGATGATGAAGTGGCTCCTGCAAGCAACCTTGTCGATGAAGAACACCCCTCGTTATATAGGAAGTTCAAGCACCAAGAATATATGCACTATTACATGAATACAAAACTCAATGGAAAAAATTCATTGGCTAGCTTTTCCAAAATATGTGAATAGTATTCAATATCACTAGTTAGTATGGTAAGCATCAAAGGAGAAACAAATAAATATATGAAGAATAATACTTGGAATAGATGGTCATTCCATTTATGTACAAAAATACTAAGGAAAACAATAATCATGATATGTTTCCTTTGGTTTTTAGGATATATATTGTTATAGGTACAATATAAAATGCATCATTTTATATGATGTAATAAACATTATCATGAATATGAGGAAAAGACATGCTCCTAGAGTACATATGAGTTATTTATTTCTCTCAAATTTCTTATCTATGAATACTATGCTTGGTAACCTCCAATGATGTATATATAACATTTTTATTAGTAATATTATAATAACATATTGATCTTTTTGAAATAGATTATTCCTTAAATTTTTCTAATTTAATTCTATTTCTTCATGTTATTTTTATTACTAATGCAAGAGTTTTTCCTTGTTATTTATGTTATTTCCCTCTTTAAGCTGTTGAAGGAAAAACTCTGAAGGGAAGAGTGCACCAAGTTAATATTAAATAGTAGGAGAAAATAGATCCATAAATACAAAATTAATGACTATTTAACTTCCATTATGAATTTTACCTTCTGAATTAAAGTAATGCATTATATATTAATTCACTAGCCTTCATTGGTGAAGTGGATTTTTATACTTCATGGTGGATCTTTGGTTCCTTTTTTTATTAATACTTAGTTAATTTGGTCAAAAAATTGCATGATTTTTTGTTACTTATTTTTATTCACTATTGATCCTTAGAACTAAGTATGACATTGTAATGATGGCAAAAGAGGGTGATGAAGAAATCAAGAGGAAAGATTTTCTCTCCTCAAGAGGAGTGAAAGTTTCACAAAAGATTCTCCTTAACCTTTTCACACACATTACATTTAAAAGAGGGGGGAGAATTCACTAGATCCAATCTCAATAGGAATAGATTGAATGCTAAGTGAATTGACAATGGATTTGGAAAGTAAAAGTAACCCCTCTTTTAGAATGTAAAAGGTTGGATTATGCGATTTAAGACTAAGTGTAAAAGAGACAAAGAAATTACTATAACTTGAGATAGGAATGCAGGATGAAGCTGTGCATCTGGAATTGGCAGTAAAATGTCTAGATGAAGCTCCCTTGCAAATTTGAGTGAAATTTGTCAGGACTGTGTTGAAAGTGCACATGGTCCTTCGAAAAATCCACACATCGAAAAGGGTTTTTCCGCCTCTAAAAATGAATTCGAAATTTGCAAATACAGCTACACACCTGCAACCTACACATAAAAAAGAGAGGAAAAGGGGTTGGGATTGGGGGTTTTCCTTCAGGTCAAACCCCAGTTTTGGAATTAACCAAATGATGAAAAGTAATTGCAAGTAAATGTAAATGAAAGACTGAAATATAATTCATCTCAAGGGAGGATGTAATTGAAATGTAGATAGAGTTTCTTGTGCAGAATTGAATGATGAAAGAGATCTCTTCAATGGTTGAATCCTTGACTTGAATGCAATGCCTAGCCTTGAAAGGAAACTTGAAAGGAATGCTTGAATGCTTGAATGATGATTATGCTTGTTCACCTTGCTTTCACTTATGCAAAGAGGATGGAAAATGTATCTTATATTCGCCAATTAGGATTATTGACTGATTTTTCATCATAGGCCGACATAGGGAAACTTTTCTCACTTTCCAAATTCAAAGCCCAATGAAGGATAAATGCAGAGGGGGCCCAAAATAGGGCAAGGACATGGGCGCCATGCCCCTGTCCTGCCCTAATTCAGGACATGAAGCAACACAAGAGAGTGTAGGGTGCAAGGAGATGCAAGCTTCGGGTAGTGTGAGCATGTCTTGGGTCTCCAGTCAAGCTTAGGGATTCGATTCGCCAATGTGAAGACCCAAATGTGGTTGAAAATTGCAAGGTCACAATTTTATGATACTACAGAGATCAATGAGACCTGCCTTTTATGCTAGTGATTGAAATTCACAAATTTTTATTAGTGATCTCCATTAAATAAATAAAATTAATAATTAAAAGTGTTTTAATATTGGTCATGTTTTAGAAATAGACAATAGTTTAATTAAAATATAATTTAATATTTTGATTATTCTAGATTTTTAGGTCCTTGGGCTAGGAGCATATTATATTTTGATGTTATGTATGCTTTCATAGGGTTTATATCCTCAAGTCATGGTCTCCTCTTGTATGATTACTTCATTAAATGGAGACAGTTTCAACATGTATATTAGAGAGGTAGGCATGAAGAGGAGATGTTTTGAATTTAATGTAGGATTAACATACGTTATTACACTTTAAATTTGTTAGAAAACATAATGAATGACCTAATTTCTCATTAAAGTTTTGGGGCAGATTATGAGCAACATTTTGGTTTTGGATTAGTTAATTTTGTTTGCTTCTGATATTTAGGAAAAAGGTCATTTGGAGATACATTGTCTCGATTTTTTAGGTCCCAATTTCAATGATAGGTTCTATTCATCATCCTCATCTAAGAGATCATTACTAACAATTTCACATCATATCTGCAATTATGTGCTCATGTTCATTTATATTGATTTCCCATCTTTAGCCCTAGATCTAGCCTTCACTTTACATCTTTTCGATATCCAATTCAACCTCCACAAAGGGAGTCACATAAAGTCAATCAACATCCACCCCTGAGAGGTTAATTTATTGATTTCTCCTCCCTTCAATATAAAGGTTGCATGAAATAGGTTCAATCCTTGTTTACTAGTGAATCCCTCTTTCACCACCTTAAACTAACATACCACAAATTGCTAACCAATAGAATCCATTCCTCTAACATGAATCACCTTGCATAATGCACATTATTGGCCAGTAGCATTCATGGTTTCCATGAACCCATAACATACCTTGCTAGTTGTTAGATGATGGTTTCTTGTCTCATCAATTGGTGTATGCTCTTTCTCTTTCTATATTACCACTTGTGTTCTTTCACAAATATTGTGAGAATGATATTAATGCTTGAGATATTTTGATTATCGAGGAGTCTTCAAGTAGTTGACTTGGAGCCTTTTTCTAGTACTAACCCCTTTTGTGTACGTCTTTTTGTTTGCTTCCATTTTTCCTTTTATTTGGTATGTCATTTCTTGGATGTGATTGTGTGAGTTAAGTTCCTAAGCTTGGGAGATTTTTCTCTCAAACTTAGTAACATCTTATCTCTTGTTAATCTTCTCATGGTTGCTCAAGCCTCCTCTCTCTCTCTCTCTCTCTCTCTCTCTTCTCTCTCTCTCTCTCTCTCTCTCTCTCTCTCTCTCTCTCTCTCTCTCTCTCTCTCTCTCTCTCTCTCTCTCTCTCTCTCTCTCTCTCTCTCTCTACCTCTCTCTCTACTGTGAGTATGAGCATAAGTTCATACTCCCATTAAAGTGGCGGGTAAATATAGTATCATAAATTGTAACCCCTTAAAACTTCATAGTCATTTTTGGACCAAGGTCATTTTTTTGCTTAATCATGTTAGGAAAAATCGTTTTGTGTTTTTTATAATTATCTTTCAAATTTTATAAACTCCTTGTAGTCTTCAATTCACTACCGTCTATGCCCTCAATTTCAAAGTGCTAATACTTTGTAAGGGAAAACATACAAATCACCCTTTTTAGATATTGTTTGCTTAATACTTCTGCAACTTGCAAGTGATACTGTTTAAGACGAATGGAGATTACAGTACTTATTATCAACAAATGGTTCAATCCTTGGCTCAAAAAATTATAGCTTTATAAGAAAAGCAATATTGTACCTATTTTATTTTCATAAAAACTTGTCTGCTATATTGTAAATAGAACATTCAACATATGTATATGCACATACATATACATATACATATACATATACATATACATATACATATACATATACATGTATATGCATATTTATGTACATATGTTATAATTCCATATAGAAATTGCAAAGGATCAAAGGCAAAATCGAAATGAGTATAAATTGTCTACAAATTGACCAAAAAATGTTTAGTAGCAATAAGGCTTTGAAGTAATGTATTTTTCTCAATAATCAATTATATAGATTATAGTATTCATTATTATTTTATATAAGAAACAAGTGCATTTATAAAGGCATTGTAATAGTAATAATTCTAGATTTAGCAAACAGATATCTTACAAAACTTGTACCATTACCTAGTGTTTCATAATTTAAAAAGCTTAGTTTTTGTCTTTGACTACCTTCCACAACAAGAGGAAGAGAAGAAATTTTAGGGTTTTGGTCTTTTATCTACGTAGCTTCGAGAAGAATTAGGGTATTTTGAAAGAATAGTTCTCCATTCATGGTGCTAGATAGCACATGCCGATTTCTATTAAATCCATGTTACTAATGTAGAGAGAGCCTTTTGGCACACGACATGGAAGATGGAGAGATTTTAGAGCATCAAAATAAGTCACTTCTTGTGCCTAAATACTAGGGTCTGTAGAGAAATAATGTATGAGACGTAAATATTTAATTAACTCTCTCAATAATATTCCACACTCAAGTGCCCCCCCAAAAAAGACAATTGCAATCAAATTATCCTCTGCAAGCAATTGTAAATAAATTGTTCCTGTGTAATCATAAGCGAGATGATAACACTAATGTATGAGAGTTATTTAAATTAAAAATCCCTCACAAAATCCAATAAAATGAACATCATACTCAGAAAACCACTCTCTGTAACAACAATATGCAAATTGTCTTGCATCTTGCAACCAATGAATATTAATTCAAAATTTATCACAAAAGAAAGTGCAAACAATCCTTTGGGGATTGTGGGTTGTTACATGCCCTTTCAAACTCACAACCAAAAATCAAAATTAAAATTTATTTTCTACTGCAAATTAATGGTTGCATCAGACACCCACAATAGATGAAAGTGATCTTATCACTTCATAAGTGGATATCCAAGATGGGTAATCATAGCGTCAAATAGCCATGATGCATCCTCCATTGGTCTCCCAAACTACTTCACAAGATATTCCATGTATTGCTTCTTTCGTGTGCTCCTTTTCACCCTTTTATCAAGAATTGATTCAATCTTTTCTTGATCTGTTTTAGGAATGAGTTCTTGTGGCTGCCTATTTGCTGCAACTTCATCATTTTTATCCTCATGAAACATGGTTAAATCAGCAACATTAAATAAGGGAGAAATATTAAGCTCGTTAGGCAATTGAACCTCATAAGAATTACCTGAATCCCATCTCTTCAACACCTTGCATGGTCAAACCTTCTTCATTTTGAGCTTATTGTAAGTGCCAACTCGAAACCTCTTCTTTCTTAGATGAACCATCACATCATCACCAACTTGAAACTCCTTATGCCTCCTCTTTAAATCAACATTATCTTTCTATGAAATATTCATTTTACAGATATGTTGTCTTACCTCTTCATGCAAGCTCCTCATGTGCTCATCAAATTCCTTTGCATTTGCACTTTTCTTCACACTGTTGTCAATATGATTTAAATCTAAAACACCCATAGTATTTTTGCCATAAACAATCTAAAATGGAGATTTACTTGTGCTTCTATTAACTGAGTTGTTTTAGGCAAACTTAGCGTGTGGTATAACCAAATCCCACACCTTCAGTTTGTCTACATCTTAGCAGATTCCCTAAACTCCTATTTACCACCTCAGTTTGGCCATCTATTTGAGGGTGGTATGTTGAGAAAAAATTCAGATCAGTATTGAGCTTCTTCCACAAAGTCCTCTACAAGGAGCCCACAAACTTAGTATCCCTATCAGAAACAATGTTCTTTGCAAGTCCATGAAGTCTCACCACTTCCCTGGAAAATAAATCTGCAACATTCACTTCATCATTAGTTTTATGACAAGGTATAAAGTTTAACCTTTTTGAAAATCTATCAACCACAATAAAAATGGAATCATGTCCTCTTTGTGTTCTTGGCAATCCAAGAACACAATCCATACTTATGTCCTCCCATGGTTTCTCGGCTGTAGGTAGTGGCTATTATAATCCAATTTTTTGATTCACTCCTTTTGCTACTTGACACACTCTACAATATTGCACATACTTTCTCACCTCTTGTTGCATTTGAGGCCAATAGTACTTCTCACCTACAAGTGCCAATGTCTTATCCATGCCAAAATGACTTGCAAGTCCACCACTATGTTTTTCCTTGACTAGATTTAATCTCATTGACCTTCTTGGAATGCATAATTTGTTACCTCAGAATAACATGTCATCCTAAATGAGATAATACAACCACCATATCTTGCCAGTTGAAATAGGTTTCCTACAAGATTTCCACACTTCTCCAAAATTAGGATCCTCTCCATACAAATTCTTCAACTAATCAAGTCCTACAACCTCAACCTGCATCTCAACTAACAGGTTTTGTCTCATACTCAAAGCATCTACAACCTTATTAGACTTCCCACTTCTATGTTTCAAAACAAAAGTATAAATTTGTAAGAATTTAACCCACTTCATATACCTTTGACTTAGCTTAGCTTGGCTACCCAAATATTGTAATGCTTGATGATCAGTGTACAGGACAAATTATTTTGGAAAAAGGTATTGTCTCCACTTTTTCAATGCTTGCACAATAACATAAAATTCCTAGTTCACTCCTTTTTCTACTTGACACACTCTACAATATTGCACATACTTTCTCACCTCTTGTTTCATTTGAGGCCAATAGTACTTCTCACCTACAAGTGTCAATGTCTTATCCATTCCAAAATGACTTGCAAGTCCACCACTATGTTTTTCCTTGATTAAATTTAACCTCATTGACCTTGTTGGAATGCATAATTTGTTACCTCAGAATAACATGTCATCCTAAATGAGATAATCCAACCACCTTGTCTTGCCAGCTGAAATAGGTTTCCTGCAAGCTTTCCATGCTTCTCCAAAATTAGGATCCTCTTCATACAAATTCTTCAACTAATCAAATCCTACAACCTCAACCTGCATCTCAACTAACATGTTTTGTCTCCTACTCAAAGCATCTACAACCCTACTAGACTTCCCACTTCTATGTTTCAAAAAAAAAGTATAAATTTGTAAGAATTTAACCCACTTCATATGCCTTTGACTTATCTTAGCTTGGCTACCCAAATATTGTAATGCCTAATGATTAGTGTATAGGACAAATTCTTTTGGAAAAAAGGTATTGTCTCCACTTTTTCAATGCTTGCACAATAACAGAAAATTCCTGATTCACTCCTTTTGCTACTTGACACACTCTACAATATTGCACATACTTTCTCACCTCTTGTTGCATTTGAGACCAATAGTACTTGTCACCTACAAGTGCCAATGTCTTATCCATGCCAAAATGATTTGCAAGTCCACCACTATGTTTTTCCTTGATTAGATTTAATCTCATTGACCTTCTTGGAATGCATAATTTGTTACCTCAGAATAACATGTCATCCTAAATGAGATAATACAACCACCTTGTCTTGCTAGCTGAAATAGGTTACCTGTAAGCTTTCCATGCTTCTCCAAAATTAGGATCCTCTTCATACAAATTCTTCAACTAATCAAATCCTACAACCTCAACCTGCATCTCAACTAACAAGTTTTGTCTCCTACTCAAAGCATCTGCAACCCTACTAGACTTCCCACTTCTATGTTTCAAAACAAAAGTATAAATTTGTAAGAATTCAACCCACTTCATATGCCTTTGACTTAGCTTAGCTTGGCTACCCAAATATTGTAATGCTTGATGATCAGTGTACAGGACAAATTCTTTTGAAAAAAGGTATTGTCTCCACTTTTTCAATGCTTGCACAATAACATAAAATTCCTGATTCACTCCTTTTGCTACTTGACACACTCTACAATATTGCACATACTTTCTCACCTCTTGTTTCATTTGAGGCCAATAGTACTTCTCACCTACAAGTGTCAATGTCTTATCCATTCCAAAATGACTTGCAAGTCCACCACTATGTTTTTCCTTGATTAAATTTAACCTCATTGACCTTGTTGGAATGCATAATTTGTTACCTCAGAATAACATGTCATCCTAAATGAGATAATCCAACCACCTTGTCTTGCCAGCTGAAATAGGTTTCCTGCAAGCTTTCCATGCTTCTCCAAAATTAGGATCCTCTTCATACAAATTCTTCAACTAATCAAATCCTACAACCTCAACCTGCATCTCAACTAACATGTTTTGTCTCCTACTCAAAGCATCTACAACCCTACTAGACTTCCCACTTCTATGTTTCAAAAAAAAAGTATAAATTTGTAAGAATTCAACCCACTTCATATGCCTTTGACTTATCTTAGCTTGGCTACCCAAATATTGTAATGCCTAATGATCAGTGTATAGGACAAATTCTTTTGGAAAAAAGGTATTGTCTCCACTTTTTCAATGCTTGCACAATAACAGAAAATTCCTGATTCACTCCTTTTGCTACTTGACACACTCTACAATATTGCACATACTTTCTCACCTCTTGTTGCATTTGAGACCAATAGTACTTGTCACCTACAAGTGCCAATGTCTTATCCATGCCAAAATGATTTGCAAGTCCACCACTATGTTTTTCCTTGATTAGATTTAATCTCATTGACCTTCTTGGAATGCATAATTTGTTACCTCAGAATAACATGTCATCCTAAATGAGATAATACAACCACCTTGTCTTGCTAGCTGAAATAGGTTACCTGTAAGCTTTCCATGCTTCTCCAAAATTAGGATCCTCTTCATACAAATTCTTCAACTAATCAAATCCTACAACCTCAACCTGCATCTCAACTAACAAGTTTTGTCTCCTACTCAAAGCATCTGCAACCCTACTAGACTTCCCACTTCTATGTTTCAAAACAAAAGTATAAATTTGTAAGAATTCAACCCACTTCATATGCCTTTGACTTAGCTTAGCTTGGCTACCCAAATATTGTAATGCTTGATGATCAGTGTACAGGACAAATTCTTTTGAAAAAAGGTATTGTCTCCACTTTTTCAATGCTTGCACAATAACATAAAATTCCTGATTCACTCCTTTTGCTACTTGACACACTCTACAATATTGCACATAATTTCTCACCTCTTGTTGCATTTGAATCCAATTGTACTTCTCACCTACAAGTGCCAATGTCTTATCCATCCCAAAATGACTTGCAAGTCCACCACTATGTTTTTTCCTTGATTAAATTTAATCTCATTGACCTTCTGGGAATGCATAATTTGTTACCTCAGAATAACATGTCATCCTAAATGAGATAATCCAACCACCTTGTCTTGCCAGCTGAAATAGGTTTCGTGCAAGCTTTCCATGCTTCTCCAAAATTAGGATCCTCTTCATACAAATTCTTCAACTAATCAAGTCCTACAACCTCAACTTGCATCTCAACTAACGATTTTGTCTCCTACTCAAAGCATCTGCAACCCTACTAGACTTCCCACTTCTATGTTTTAAAACAAAAGTATAAATTTGCAAAAATTCAACCCACTTCATATGCCTTTGACTTAGCTTAGCTTGGCTACCCAAATATTGTAATGCTTGATGATCAGTGTATAGGAAAAATTCTTTTGGAAAAAGGTATTGTCTCTACTTTTTCAATGCTTGCACAATAACATAAAATTCTTGATTCATTCCTTTTGCTACTTGAAACACTCTACAATATTGCACATACTTTCTCACCTCTTGTTGCATTTGAGGCCAATAGTACTTCTCACCTACAAGTGCCAATGTCTTATCCATGCCAAAATGACTTGCAAGTCCACCACTATGTTTTTCCTTGATTAGATTTAATCTCATTGACCTTCTTGGAATGCATAATTTGCTACCTCATAATAACATGTCATCCTAAATGAGATAATACAACCACCTTGTCTTGCCAGCTAAAATAGGTTACCTGCAAGCTTTCCATGCTTCTCCAAAATCAGGATCCTCTCCATACAAATTCTTCAACTAATCAAATCCTACAACCTCAACCTGCATCTCAACTAACAAGTTTTGTCTCCTACTCAAAGCATCTGCAACCCTACTAGACTTCCCACTTCCATGTTTCAAAAAAAAAGTATAAATTTGTAAGAATTCAACCCACTTCATATGCCTTTGACTTAGCTTAGCTTGGCTACCCAAATATTGTAATTCTTGATGATTAGTGTACAGGACAAATTCTTTTGAAAAAAGGTATTGTCTCCACTTTTTCAATGCTTGCACAACAACATAAAATTCCTGATTCACTCCTTTTGCTACTTGACACACTCTACAATATTGCACATAATTTCTCACCTCTTGTTGCATTTGAATCCAATTGTACTTCTCACCTACAAGTGCCAATGTCTTATCCATCCCAAAATGACTTGTAAGTCCACCACTATGTTTTTTCCTTGATTAAATTTAATCTCATTGACCTTCTGGGAATGCATAATTTGTTACCTCAGAATAACATGTCATCCTAAATGAGATAATCCAACCACCTTGTCTTGCCAGCTGAAATAGGTTTCTTGCAAGCTTTCCATGCTTTTCCAAAATTAGGATCCTCTTCATACAAATTCTTCAACTAATCAAGTCCTACAACCTCAACCTGCATCTCAACTAACGATTTTGTCTCCTACTCAAAGCATCTGCAACCCTACTAGACTTCCCAATTCTATGTTTTAAAACAAAAGTATAAATTTGCAAAAATTCAACCCACTTCATATGCCTTTGACTTAGCTTAGCTTGGCTACCCAAATATTGTAATGCTTGATGATCAGTGTATAGGAAAAATTCTTTTGGAAAAAGGTATTGTCTCTACTTTTTCAATGCTTGCACAATAACATAAAATTCTTGATTCATTCCTTTTGCTACTTGAAACACTCTACAATATTGCACATACTTTCTCACCTCTTGTTGCATTTGAGGCCAATAGTACTTCTCACCTACAAGTGCCAATGTCTTATCCATGCCAAAATGACTTGCAAGTCCACCACTATGTTTTTCCTTGATTAGATTTAATCTCATTGACCTTCTTGGAATGCATAATTTGCTACCTCATAATAACATGTCATCCTAAATGAGATAATACAACCACCTTGTTTTGCTAGCTAAAATAGGTTACCTGCAAGCTTTCCATGCTTCTCCAAAATCAGGATCCTCTCCATACAAATTCTTCAACTAATCAAATCCTACAACCTCAACCTGCATCTCAACTAATAAGTTTTGTCTCCTACTCAAAGCATCTGCAACCCTATTAGACTTCCCACTTCCATGTTTCAAAAAAAAAGTATAAATTTGTAAGAATTCAACCCACTTCATATGCCTTTGACTTAGCTTAGCTTGGCTACCCAAATATTGTAATTCTTGATGATCAGTGTACATGATAAATTCTTTTGGAAAAAGGTATTGTCTCCACTTTTTCAATGCTTGCAAAATAACATAAAATTCTTGATCATTACACAAAATACATCTTCTTAGCATCATGTAACTTCTCACTGAAGTAGGCAATGGGTTTACCTTCTTGGTTGAAAACAGCTCCAATGGCACTACCACTTGCATCACAATCCACTTGAACATCCTTGTTGAAATATGGAATTGCTAAGATAGGTTACTTTGTGACTTTTACCTTCAACACATTGAAACTCTTTGCTGCCCCTGAAGTCCACCTGAAATCCTTTTTATCACCTCTCATAGTCTATTGTAGTGGGGCACATATTCTACTAAATCCTCTTATGAACTTTTTGTATAAACTAGCTAAATTGTGAAATGATCTCACTTTGGTCACTATTTTTGGTGTAGGTCACTCCAAGATTTCTTTCACCTTCTCCAAGTCCATCTTGATGCCTTCACTTGACACCACAAAACCCAAGTATACCAACTCCTTCTTCACAAAGATACATTTCTTGAGATTGATTAGCAAATTCTCTTCTCTTAGATTTTCAAACACACACCTAATATGAATCTAATGGTCCTCTAGCGTCTTATCAAAAATAAGAATATCATCTAAGTACACAATCACAAACCTTCTAAGAAAATCTTCCAAAATTTCATTCATAAGACTCATAAATGTGTTGGGTGCATTGGTTAGCCCAAATGGTACAACCAACCACTCATACAAATCTTCGTTTGTCTTGAATGCATTCTTCCACTCATCTCCTTCTTGTATCCTTATCTAGTGATACCCACTCTTCAAATCAATTTTGGTAAAGTATTCGGTCCCACTCAAGCAATCCATGATGTCATCCATCTGGGGTAATGAAAATCGGTACATTATTGTGATCTTGTTGATAGCTTTGGATTTCATACACATTCTCCACTCTCCTCCTTTCTTAGGCACCAATACTGCAGGCATTGCACAAGGACTTAAGATCTCCCAAATCAATCATTTTTTCAACAACTCCATTACTTATCTATTCAACTCTTCACTCTTTGTGGGTGACATTCTATGTGCTACCTTGTTTGGTAAACTTGCCCCTGGAATCAAATCTAGTTGATGGCTAATTTTTGTTAATGATAGGAGTCCCTTCAATGCATTATCAGACACTATGTCCTGGAACTCCTGCAACAAATTTGCAACTTCTGTAGTAACTTATTCACTCACATATTTATTAGTTTTATAAATAATAACAAAACAAAACTTCTCATGCTTCATACCATCAAGAAATTTTCTAGAATTAACTAAACAAACTCTAGAATTACCACAATGAACATTTTCCTCCTTCAAAGGTTTTAACTTATGGTTCACTCCACCTTTAAAAACTGTATAGGTGTTGGCACACCCATCATGTATGGCTTTTCTATCATATTGCCATGGTCTTCCAAGAAAAATGTGACAAGAATCCATGAGGATGATATCACATAGGATTTCATCACTATAGTTTCCAACCTTGAACTTCACATTACATTTCTCATTTACAAGCAACTTTTGAGTGTTTTTAACACAAGCTATCCAATATGGGTTAGGATGTCTTATCCTTCCAAGTTTTAACTTCTTTACTATCTCCTCAAGTACAAGATTGTCTGTGCTTTTGCTATCCACAATGATGTTACATACCTTCCCTTTACACTTACACCTTGTTTTGAAAAACTTTTTCCCTTGCACAGGCTCACTATTATCATTAAGAAGTGTTCTTGTCATCAAGGTTTTCCCTTCTTTTGCATATTTAGATTGTGAGGAAGGAACCTCTTATTCTTCATGAAAATTCACTTCCCTTCCTTGATACTCTTGTTTCCTCCTTGGTTTCTCCTCTACTTGTGGACACTCATAGGATCGGTGCCCTTCTTCTCCACATTTGAAACATGTGCCTTTGAATGGACCTCCTCCATAACCACGACCTCTACCTCTTCCTCTAAAATTTTGGTCTCTTGAACTTTGTCCCTCATCATTCCTTGTTGTCCTATTGCTGCCCTCTTCATTTTTTAATCCTTTTTGCTGATTCTCTTCATTCTTGTAGGTTCTTCCTCCTACCTTACCTCCACGTCCTCTTCTGTTTTTATTATTTTAAAACATCTTGTTTAATCTTTCTTCAATATTTAATGTTATTTGATAGGCATCCTCCATTGTCACAACTCTAACGATTTCTATTTCTTCTTGAACTCTTGACCTTAATCCATTAATGTACCTTGCAATTTTCTCTTTTGTCACCTCTAAATGTCGAGTCCTTATAAGAATTTTGTGGAATTCCTTAGTGTACTCTTTCACACTCCTACTCCCTTGTTTCAATCGTTGCATCCTTTTGAGGAAGTCTAGTTCATAATATACATGAATAAATTATCTTTTTAATTTCTCCACCATTTCATCCCATTTAGTAATTTTATCTTTTCCTCTTCTTCCTCTTTCCAATTGCACCTCTCTGCACCATATTGAAACATGACCTTTCAATCTCATCTTAGAAAAATTCACTTAGTTTGGGTCTTCTATCTCCTCAAATTCAAAATCTTCATCCATTTAATTCAACCAATCAATCAATTCTTCTGGGTTTAAGCTTCCATTGAAGGTAGGTACATACATTTTTGGCCTTTTTCCAATATTTGATAATGCAATTACCAAAGGATCATGGGCTATTGTTGCTGCTCCAACACTTCCTTGACTCCCAACTTGACTTGCATTTTCAATGCTTTCATCTTCACCACTTCCCAGGTCTCTTATCCTTGCAAATCCTCTTCTTATCTCATCTTGAAGTGTTTCGACTTGCCTTCTTAATGCTCTAAAATCATCATCTCTGACATAGTTTTCTCCTCTTCCTCTGGCAAACATTTTGTGAACCCACAACACACAAGTCCTAGTGCAAGATGCCTCTCTTTGGTGCTCTGCTCACACTCTCAGGTTGAACCTTTCTTTCATACCATTAATGTATGAGAGGTAAATATTTAACTAACTCTCACAATAATATTCCACAATCAAATTACACACTAGTACATTTGGAGTAGTTTTCCGATGACTATTCGTCGGAATTCAGACAACTAAACATCAAAATTCTAATGTATTTGTTTGTCGGTGATTTCGATGATGAGATTCATGTTGAAATTCAGACAACACCACATTGGAAATTTCTATGCACCCGTGGTATGTTTTTTTTTTGAGGAGACATCGAAATTCCGACCTTGTTGCATCCTTTGTCGCTGTAACCTTTTCCGATGCATTTTTACTTTTGTAGTGTCCATCGGGATAAGTCTTACCAAAGACAATATTTATCCATTGCTGCTAGCCGTAATATTTGCCGATGACCCTTTAACATTATAACCTTTGCCGATGACCCTTTAACGTCATAACCTTTGTCGATGCATTTTACTTTTTCTAGTTTCTATTGGGATAAGGCTTACCGATAGCCTCATCAACTATTGACAAGATGAAATTTATCCATTGTGCTAGTGTGTATTCTGCCGATGGACCATCTTCAAGGAGATGCCAAAATTTTGATGATTAAGATTACAAAGGAGGCTACATCCTGTGACATTTTTCTCATCGCATGTATGGAAACATCGTCGGTTGTCTTCTGGTGTTCATTGGAATTCTGACCTTCCCCAACATTTAAAAAAAATAATCCTGACTTCTTTTGTCTACACCGATGACCCTTTATCGCCGTAACCTTTACCAATACATTTTACTTTTTGCCAGTGCCCATTAAAATAATTTTGGCATTTTTGATGATTATGTTGTGATTGTCATTGATGGTCACACACTTGCTATGAGATCACTTTTTGAATGTATGAATTATGCTCAACTAGTAATTGTTCCAAACTAGTATCATGTGTTAGTCTTTAGACTACTATTGTTATGTAGAAAGTGTTTACTGATCTCAAGTAGCGTAAAGACTCAAGCAACATAGAGAGATCAAGTGGTCTGAGGATCTCAAATGGTACGAAGGATCAAAGCGGCAGAACCCATATTTCCCAGTCTTCATTTTTGTCAAATCGACAACTCGTATTTTGCGTAAACCGGTATTTTTTATGAATCAGTAATACTCTGTGATGAGTTACCATCCACTGTTTGTGTGGTGGTGCCGACACTCTGGCAGTGCTTTTGTGTCGTGTTACCAAATATATCTAGATGTACTGAACCTAGGAACTTGCAATCCTATTGGACCGACATGAAATCAGTTTCCTTTATAAGGATATCATGTCTAGGGTTTTAGGAGTTGCTAGGGTTTTTAATATTTCATAAGTTTTGTATGAGCGATCATAGGAGAGAAGAGGGAGTCTGTGTGAATTAACAGAGTGTGAAGTGTCTGAAGACTGAAGTAATGCAAAATGCATTAACAATGAGCTTTCATGGATCTAACCAAGCATACTATGCTAGTATCTAGATCACTCCCTTGTTGATTGCTTACATCTTCGACAAGACTGAAGAACCTTAACCAGGTAGGCTTGGTAAAGCCTTTGTAAACCCTCTAACAAGGTGGTTCACATCCGTGGATCTTAAATCCTTTCACAAGGTAGTCTTTAATCGAACTTATCTCCTAACAAAGATTGAGATTCCTAACAGGATCTATTCTGGTAAAGAACATTGTATGACCTTAACTGGTCTGACCTTAACCGGTTTGGTTTCTATTCTACAGATAGTAACTTGTGAGTTTCATCTCACCATGGTTTTTCCCATTTGGGTTTCCATGTCAAATATCTTGTGTTATGGTATTATTGCTTATGTGGGTGAATTCCTTATTTGCTATTTGGTTTGCATGTGTATTAACTGGTTTGTTTGTTAAACTATTTTACCAATTTACTACTAGACTATTTAAGTGTTTAAGTCCTGTAAATTTTGATATACTAATTCACCCCCCCTCTTAGTATTTATCAATTGGTATCAGAGCCAACCTTTCTATAAGTCTAACCACTTTGAAAGAGACATGGGGGAATACACTATGAGGGAGCTTACTCATCGGCTCACTAAGTCTGAGCAAGTCTATGATGAACTTATGGTCAAATATAAGGCCTCTCAGGAAAAAAGAAGAGAGCATGCTGAAAAACTGATGGAGCTATCTAAAAATAATTCTTTTGATGAAGTAGACATGGAAGCCCTAATTCAAGAAGTAGAAAAGCTAAATGAATCCAATTCCAACCTGAGAAAAGAGTTGGAAGGACTGACTATCCGAATGTGTCAAGAGATTGAGAACCGGAGGAAAGCTGAAGATCTGATGAAAGACAAAGATCATGAAATCTCTAAGTTGAAGCAAGAGATCAGTGCACTTACTGCTAGTCTTCATGAAAGAAAAATGGAAAAAGAAGGAGCCCAAGGTGAACTAAACATGGCTATCTCTGAGAATGCAACCTTGAAGGAATCCAATGCTGCTATTTCCAAAGAACTCATTGAGTCAAAGGAAGTGCTTGCCAAATTCAATAAGAGCACTATCAAGCTAGAGCAGAAGCTAGAATCAGCCAAATCGGCAAAGAATACCAATGGACTTGGTTTCTCTGATTATGAGAAAGGTGAGACCTCTGGAACAAAAGATGGAGCATCAAAGAATTAACCAACATCAAAGGATAAAGGTGAGCAAAAGTTCAAACCTATTTTCTTTAACTGTCTCAAGGAAGGACACATTGCTAATGTATGTAGAAGTAAGGCTTACAATAATTTTCCTTATTTTCTAAACGATAAGCCTAGATCCAATAGATTCAATGGTAATTGTTATGCATGCAATAAGGTTGGGAATAGAGCATTTGAATGCAGGTCTGTCATGCACAATACCAGAAGGTATCCTCAAAGGAATCAAGGAGTTTTTCTTGAACCCTCTGGGAACCAGAACCCAAACCGGTTTAATACCTATAATCATCAGTCAGGTAGTGGTGGCCATCAACCGACAACCAGATGGAGATAAAACTATTGGATTTGTCATGGTCGTGGTCACACTACTGCAACATGCAGAAGAAAGAATGGAAACATGAATAATGGACCTTGGAGAGCACCTGGAATGGTTTGCTATCATTGCAACAAACCGGGTCATTCAGCAAGATTCTATAGAAGTAGAAAGAGAATATCAGATGACATACCGGTCACTCTGGAAGGAACGATTCATGTTGAAACTATTCAAGCGGATATGAACAAAACCTGGAAGAAGAAGCCAGAAGAAGTAATTCAAGAAGAACTAGTTTTTGCACCTAGTGTGGAAGTTGTTGAACCGGCCAACTAAGCATCAAAATAGAATAGGGGGAGAAAATGGTGAAATGTTTCAAACCCCTGGTCTATACCAGTGAAAGACCTTAACCGGTATGTGATACCTGTCATTTGGTAGAAGACCAAAAATGGTAAAAGGCAAATTAGGGTTTACGCCCTAATGGTGGAGCATTTATTACAGTAGGTGAGGAATATGTTTAAAAGGAACTTTGATGTCATTTTTCACTTATCTATTTATGAGTGAAGAAGTTTTTAAGTGCAGAGCAACGAAAGGTGGTTTGTGTTGCAATTCAAAGAAATTTTGAAACCCTAGAGAAGATTCAGAAGCTAATATTAGACAGTCAAGAGCAGAACTCAAAGTGGTGATTTAGAAACTGACATAGTGTGTGGTGAAGTGGAATTAGCAAGCCCTAATTCTCAATTTTTGAAAGGTATTTCTTAAGTTTTCTATTTTATCATGGCTTCCACATCACACTCTAGTTCTAGTGCACCTGTTGATTCAGTAGATTTCATCCAATGAAAAGCAAAATACAATGCCCTATCCTTAGTACCCGCTGGTGTCATTATCGAGGAAGGAATTTCCGATTACATTGACTGTAAAATTGAAGACCTAGGATCTCTTGCAATCCATTCTCAGCTAGGTCTATTTTGTGGGAAGGATAAAAAGATCAAACCAAAGTATAGCATCTTGTAAAAGAAGAAGCTTCACAATGCAGTTTATTTCCTTGAAGATTTCACAAATGATCACATCCGAATCATTCTTCGCAGAGTTCATGGTGATAAAATGTATCTTGAGAGAACACATGACATCACACCGAAAGCTATTCATGTCGTCACCAGTTTCTGCAACATCGATGAAGTGCCAGCTCTGAGAAAGATCATCAAGACCGAAATGACCAAGCTCATTGGTTCAGTGAGCAACTCACGAGGAATGACTGTCAACTCAATCAAGGATGATATGGTCAAGTATTCCTATATGGTGATAGGTTAACAAACTTTCTTGGCTAGCCGAATTAACTCTGTCTCTGCTGCAGTGGTAAATATTGCTTACCAGATGATCAAGGAAGATGCATTGTTTGATCTATGCACTTTTATGCAAAGACAACTTCTGTTGAACCTCAAGTCAATCAAACAGGATAATGCATTAAGATTTAAGTTTGGACAACTATTTGTTGGGTTGTTCTTCTACTTCCAAGGTTACTTCCTAGGAGTCGAAGATATTCAGTGGTCTACCAACCAACTGGTTACCAAGAAAATCAAGGAAAGCCTGCAAGCGGTTGGAACCAGTTACCCTAAAGTCTTGAACAAGTACTTTGATGAGTTCAAAAGCAAGATGAGCCTAAGGATGAGGATATCTAGTGACATTGTCAAGAAATACAAAGAGGACATGATGAATGCATAATGGAGGCCGTTGATCCCAGACAGGAAGAAGTGGAGCCTATGGGCTATGAGGTGATGTATGATATGCTGGATGGGTATGCCTCTACCTTTATTGTCTCACCTCTTGATCCTAAGGAGAAGAGAACCGTCACCTATTTGGAAAGGGTGACACTAGTTAAATAACCTTCAATAAAGAAGGGAAATGAAGTGCCATCTGTATCGGCACTAGGTACTGTAGCTAGTCCCAAAGTGACCAAGTGGTCACTGGAAAAGAAGAAACCAAAAGTGAAACCCACCAAGGTATTTGAGAGAAAGCGGAAGACAAAAGACACCACACTGGACTCAGAAGAAACTGTGTCTGAAGAACATCCTAAGAAGACTAGGCAAACGAGGAAGAAGACAAAGGCAACCAGCAATGAACCGGCAATATCTGCATCGGTAAATATTGATATTTCCTCCTACAAACCTTTGACACATTGTCAAAGAACTATTAATAATATTATAAGAAAGTTGCTTAGTGATTTGAAAGAATATTTTGATGATTTTTTCGATAGTGAGAAAGAAGAAGTTGAGCGGGAAATCATTAATTATTTATGTGCTTATGATCAGTCACCATCAGAAATTAGATATGATGCACCTGATTCTTTAGATAATAAATGGTGCATTGCCATAGAAAAGGAACAGGAAATGAGGGAGGAAATATTTGCACAATATTTTCCTGATGTATCAAATTTAGAACTTTTCAAAGTTATGAATAAATACAAAGGCCTCTTCTTCATGAGAAGAAGAAGACTCCTGTTACTAGAAGGAAAGGTTCATAAAGTGACAAAAGATACACATACTCATGCTCAAGAAGCTGTAAAGATGCATCAAGTGGCTGAAGCCAATAGGAAAGTTGAGCAAGAACCAGAAACTAACAAACTGGATGAGGTGTATAACAATGAAGGAGAACCGGTCACATAACAAATGGATCCCATTGATGTTGACACCTTAGATGGTGAATATGTTACTCAAGGTACACCATCAAAAGGAGTAGGACAGGAGAAGCAGGCTGAAGAAGAAAAGAAGCAACAAGAAGCAGAGAAGAAGAAACAGGAAGATGAAGAGGAAAAGAGAAAAGTGGAGGAGAAAAGGAAAGAGGAAGAGAAAAAAATCGAAGAAGAGAAGAAGAGACAAGAGGAAGATAAGAAGAAGAAGGAAGCGGAAAAGAAAGAGGAAGAGAAGAAGAAGAAAGAGAAAGATGAAGAGGAAAAGAGAAAAGCGGAGGAAAAGAGTAAAGAGGAAGAGGATAAGAGAAAAGAAGAGGAGAAGAAGAGGATAAGAGAAAAGAAGAGGAGAAGAAGAGAAAAGAAGAAGAAAATAAGAAACAAGAGGAAGAGAAGAAGAAGAAGGAAGAGGAAAAGAAAGAAGAGGAGAAGCGGAAAGAGGAAGAGAAGAAACAGAAAGAAGAGAAGAGGAAGAAGGAAGAGGAGAAGAAGAAGAAAGAAGAAGAGAAGCAGAAAGAAGAAGAGGAGGAGCAAAAGCAAGCACAAGATGACAAGAAAAAAGCCAAGGACAATGAAGTAGCGGCAAAGAACACATAGGTGGAGACCCCAATGGCGACCGGTAGTCAAGATAAACTAGCTAACATTGCCAGTCCCATTGACCTCAAATCTGTAAATCAAATGGAGCTTCTCCAAAGCATCAAGCTTTCCCAAGAGCGATTGGAAACTCTAAGGAGGAAAAAGGAGGAGGATATTATTCAAACTGCAGTAGAAACACTCACCAGTTTGCTACCCGGTACCAATCTCCCTAGTACTGATTCCTCTCTGGCACAACTAGAACTCTTATGCATAGTTGTAGAGGACCAGGTGCAAAGCCTGGAAGAAGTGGCTGAAGCCAGTGTAGAAAAGAAGCATCAAAAGGCTCTAAACTCTACCCTGGTGAAGAAGTTAAATGAGCTCCAGTCCAATCTACAACAAGCTCAAAAAGATATAAGGGATGCTCTGGATGAGGGGAATCTACTACTTAGTAAGATTTGCCAACCCCATCTCTTCTGTGATGATGTGCTTGTACAGAAGGAAAAGCTACAATCTGACTTGCAGTTATACATAAGCACCTTCAAGTCACCATATGATTCCTTCACCACTTATGGGCAAACCATTCACCGGTTTCATATCTAGTCTACAAGAATAGAGTTAGAGATCAGCAACCAGACATGAGATTTGTAGGAACTTCAACTGGTTCTACTCCCATGCCTGCAAATACTTCAGAAATGCTATCTCAATTTGGATGCCTTAACGATGACTCAAGAGATGAGCACGATAGATTCTATGGAAGAATAGGTCTCTTAGATGCAGACAGAGAAAGATTTGGCTACCTCCCTACTTGAGTCATGGTCCTTATCTATGAAGCAATTTTTGCAGGACTTTAAATTAGTTTTTGACAAGTTTTACTCATTATTGTCATAAACATTTATTATTTTAATACTAATGAAAACAGGGGTTGTTCAGTTGTACTTTGTCATTGTTGGCAAAGGGGGAGAAGTATTCTGGTTATTTAAAATTTTGATATGTGCTTTGTATATCTTCATGTCTATCTCTGTAAAAAAATAGTATACATTGTATTGTTTGCAAAAGGGACAATGTATATGCTTAGGGGGAGTAATTTTGCTTATGGCATGATTTTGTTGTAAAACACTTAGAAGTCAAAATTTTTCCTAAGTGTTGCCATCAATTCCAAAGGGGGAGATTGTTGGCATTTTTGATGATTATGTTGTGATTGTCATTGATGGTCACACACTTGCTATGAGATCACTTTTTGAATGTATGAATTATGCTCAACCGGTAATTGTTCCAAACCGGTATCATGTGTTAGTCTTTAGGCTACTGTTGTTATGTAGAAAGTGTTTAGCGATCTCAAGTGGCATAAAGACTCAAGTGGCATAGAGAGATCAAGCAGTTTGAGGATCTCAAGCAGTACAAAGGATCAGAGCGGCAGAACCCATATTTTCCAGTTTTCATTTTTGTTAAACCGACAACCGGTATTTTGCATAAACTGGTATTTTGTATGAACCAGTAATACTCTGTGATGAGTTACCAACCTACACTTTGTGATGACTTACCATCCACCATTTGTGTGGTGGTGCTGACACTCTGGCAATGATTTTGTGCCATGGTACCAAATATGTCTAGATGCACTGAACCTAGGAACTTGCAATGTAATCCTATTGGACTGACATGAAATCAGTTTCCTTTATAAGGACATCATGTCTAGGGTTTTAGGAGTTGTTAGGGTTTTTAATATTGCATAACTTTTGTATGAGCGATCATAGGAGAGAAGAGGGAGTCTGTGTGAAGTAACAGAGTGTGAAGTGTCTGAAGATTGAAGTAATACAAAATGCATTAACAATGAGCTTTCATGGATCTAACCAAGCATATTGTGCTACTATCTAGATCACTCACTTGTTGATTACTTAAATCTTTGACAAGACTGAACATCCTTAACCGGGTAGGCTTGGCAAAGCCTTTGTAAATCCTCTAGCAAGGTGGTTCACATCCGTGGATCTTAAATCCTCTCACAAGGTATTCTTTAATCGGACTTATCTCCTAACAGAGATTGAGATTCCTAATAGGATCTATTCTGGTAAAGAACATTGTATGACCTTAACCGATCTGACCTTAATCGGTCTGGTTTCTATTTTGTAGATAGTAACTTGTGAGTTTCATCTCACCATGGTTTTTCCCATTTGGGTTTCCACGTCAAATATCTTGTGTTATGGTGTTATTGCTTTTGTGGGTGAATGCCTTATTTTCTATTTGGTTTGCATGTGTATTAACCGATTTGTTTGTTAAACTATTTTACCGGTTTACTACTAGACTGTTTAAGTGTTTAAGTCCAGTAAATTTCACTATACTAATTCACCCCCCCTCTTAGTATTTATCAGATAAGTCATACCGATAGCCTCATCGGTTATCGACAAGACAAGATTTCTCCATTGCCGCTAGTGTGTGTTTTGTCGATGGACTTAAATGGTGTATGTTATCCTGATCACATGCTTCTACTTGTCGGTGTTACCATCGGGTTGACTTTTTTTGATTACAAAGGATTAATATCAACAACATTAATATCAGTGAGCTTACAAAGGATTAAGAGCAATAGGTACTTCATTATTAGGAAGATAAAGATGAAATAGCTACACGAATGTATGAAAAGAATTATCATAAGGAATCATAATAGTAAATGCCAAAAATGTCTTGTAGCCGTACATAAAGCATTCATAAATAGTCATATTCTTGTTTAAAAATATTATCAAAGGAGGATATTATAAAGATAGAGACCTAGAACTGAGTATGTAGTCATGGATAACAGTGTAGGGTTAGGTATAGTCCTAGAACTTGTTTAAAGGGAAACATGTGATAGTGCACGTGCCTAAGGAAAACTCTACAAAACAGTGAGCAACAAGACTATCAAGAACAATATTTTAGTCTTAGGCATACACAACTCAAGGAGATAATGATTAACAAAGAAAACACTTACAAAGATATATCTAGTCATAAAAGATAATCATCTGAGTTGGAGACATGAGAATATTGTAGAACACAAAGTAGACAATGCCATCATAAGGTGTACACTCCATTTCAAGGTGATGGTATGATGAAAGAATAAGAATCCGCTCAACTACTGAGAGTGGAGGGGTGAATCAGTAGATAGAAAAAATGATACTAACTTCACCAATGTCAAAATCAATCTCTCAGAGTAAACTTATAACTATCAATGTAATACCACTCTCAAGATAAAAGCTAATAAGATAAACCAATTGACTGTTATAACAAACTAATAGTAAACAACTTCAAAATCATAAACATCCAAATGCTTTTTCATATGTCAATAGACTTCATTTCTCAATGCTTCTAGTTATCATGACTTATCAAAGTAGTTAAGTAAATCAACCATAAGAACATAACCACAAAAACAATCACCACTTGACACAAATATTTTTGACGTGGAAACCCAAATGGGAAAAACCATGTTGAGATGAGACTCACAAGATAACTATTTGAACTCTTTTGAAGTTCATCCTACTAGGAGCCTAGCCTGTTAAATCTTTACAAAAGGCCTGTTAAGAATAGATTCTGTTAAGAACCACACAGTTAAGGGATTGACCATAATGACTTGTTAGAAGAAATACCCTGTAAGGAGTAACCTCGATAGATGATTTGAAAATCCAAGCTAATGGATCACCTTGTTAGAGGATTTGAATAGCACCAAGCTTGTTAGAGCTTACCCGGTTAGGGGATTTCAATTTTGCTGTAATTGTTAGAAAACAATAGAAGTTTTCTGATCTATTTGAATAACACTACACTTGCTTGATCATATCCTTTTCATGCTCCTATTTGCCTTTACTCAAACAATAGATACATCATCCGATTCAGCAACCACACACTCAACTGATCTTTGCCAACTCTGAAACTAAACAACTCATTAACCTTATAAACAAATCAATTAGGTCAGTACCACAACAAAAACCTAATTCTCATAGAGATTACAAACAAGTCGATTCAAGTATGATCATTAGAGTAAATATCAATCTCTACACATCAATCAAGAAAACCTCGATCGCTCCTTGATCACTGCTTCATCGAACTTACTAACTCATCACATGCTTTGCATTACATGCAATATACTTTCTCATTCCCTAGACAAAAACCGTTACATCAATGCACCAAAATCACTTGAAATTGTCTTCATACAATAATCATACGTGTCATAATCATTGCCGCTCATCATCAGATTGTAAACCAATATAACCAATTCACCAAACTTAATCGGTTAGGGTTTATCAAAAACAACAAGTAGGGTTTACCGGTTATTGGTTTAACTCTCCAATATATAGCAATACTGGTTCACTCCACAAATTATTCTTACCGGTTATAGTTTCCTTCACTAGCTCATCCTACCGGTTACAAAACAATATTACAACAATATCAACAATATCATTACCAGTTAATTGACATCAATGACAACATAACATATCATTAATACAATCTTCATGTAACTGCCAACAATCTCCCCCTTTGGCATTGATGGCAATATAAATATCTACCATTGATTGATGTTGTGATTGTGAATAGGAATCCTGGTTTACATTACCATGTATTCACCATGTTCTCCATGTCTTCAGCTTGTCACTGGTTCTTCTCCCCATAATCACATAATTATTCTCCCCTTTTGATGGCAATGCCAAATTGAAAGTAAAACATCTAATGTCAAATTTCACTGTGTAGCATCAACAACTTGCAACTTGATGCTACCCTTGTGGAATAACTCCACTTCTACACCAATCCTTCTGTAAAATTCTACAAGTAGCTCCGGGACTGATGTAATCTACATCATGCTTAACTGACCTCATGAAGGGGTACAACCCCTAGATGACTTCTAAGGTACTCAAAAGTAGTCATAGGCAGATGTTTAGTAAAGATATTTGCAAGCTACTCCTTGGTAGAAACATGCTCCAAGATCACATCTTTACTCTGCACTTTTTCCCTTAAGAAATGATATTTCAATTCAATGTGCTTGGTTTGTGTGTGTAAAACAAGGTTCTTGTAAATATTTATGGCACTTGCATTATCACATAAGATCTTTACGGGTTCTAAAATCTTCATCTTAAAACCTTCCAAAATGTGCCTCATCCAGATAGCCTCAGTACAATTCATGTAAGCTACAACATACCTAGCTTCAATAGTATATTGTGATGTACAACTTTGCTTCTTACTACATGAAATAAGTCTTCCTCTAAGAAAAAATGCTCCACCGGTTGTGCTTTTCCAGTCATCAACATTTCTTGCTCAATCTGCATCTGTGTACACCTTCAAGTCAAATTTTCCTTCATATGGATACCATAATCCATAGTCAAAAATACCTTTCAAATATCTAAAAATCCTCTTGGTTTCTATCATATGTGTTTTCTGAGGATTCTTCTAGAATCTAGCAACTAGCCCAACTACATGAGCTATATCTGGTCTGATGTGAACAACATAGTGTGATTTTCCAATCATTGACCTATATTCCTTCTCATCAACAATTTTGGATTCATCTTCCTTAGACAACTTACAACTTGTAACCATTGGTATCCTAATTGGTTTACATTCACTCATGACAAATGTCTTCAAGACCTCTTTCACATACTTAGACTATGTGATGAAAATACCATTCTTCATTTGCTGTATTTGCAAGCCTATGAAATTTTTTATTTCTCCCACTAAAGACATTTCATCTGCAAAACTATTTCTCATGTCATCATTACCTCCAAATATGATATCATCTACAAATACTTCGCAGACTAGTATTTTATCTCCAAATTTGAGATATATGTTACTATCATCACTGGTTCTCAGAAAGCCTATCTTCATCAGATGTGTTTGAAGCCTTTCATACCATGCTCTTGGTGCCTTCTTTAATCCATATAAAGCCTTATGCAATTTGTATATGATGTCTTTCTCATTAGTCAAAGCATAACCATCGAGCTGCTCAATGTATACTTCTTCTTCCAGTATCCCATTCAAAAATGTTGACTTAACATCCATCTGGTATACCTTGAATTTCTTATGTGCTGCAAATGTAAGTAAAGTCATGACACATTCCAGTCTTTCCACTAGTGCAAAAGTCTCACCATAATCTTTTCCTTCCTCTTG
The DNA here is from genome assembly GCF_030272615.1 of Cryptomeria japonica. Lineage (NCBI taxonomy): Eukaryota > Viridiplantae > Streptophyta > Pinopsida > Cupressales > Cupressaceae > Cryptomeria > Cryptomeria japonica. The sequence continues at coordinate 225,597,000 of NC_081409.1, forward strand.
TGCATAACCTTTGTAAACCAACCTAGCTTTGTTACAAAATATAGCACCATCTTCATTCAACTTGTTCCTGAATACCCACTTAGTACCTATTACATTTTTATTTACTGACCGGGGTACTAGGGTCCATGTGTTGTTCTTCTCAATTTGATCTAATTACTCTTCCATAGCTTTAACCCAATGATCATCACCAAATGCTTCCTTAGCAGTTCTTGGTTCAATAGTGGAGATCATTCAAGAATTCTCTCTGATTCTTCTTCTGGTTAGTACTCCAGCACCCTTATCTCCAATAATTTATTTAGGATTGTGATTTAGTCTCACATAATTTGGAATAACATGATCATTATCTTCAGGTTCAACTTCTTTATTATCATCATATTCTTCTGAATTTATCTGTTCCGGTTGAACTGGTACATCAATATTTGCTCTGCCAATTTCAGATTTCATAGTTTTTGGTTCCAAAAATAAAATGCAAGGATCTTCATCCTTTTCCTCCAAACTGGTTTCCTTTGTGACTTTAAGATATTTGTCCACTCAAACATCAACACTCTCAATAATTCTCCGTGTTTGGTTGTTAAAACACTTGTAGGCCTTACTCTTGGTGGAATAGCCAAGAAATATACCTTCATCACTTTTAGCCTCAAATTTCCTAATATTATCACCTTTCTTCATAAAACATTTGCTTCCAAATATCTTGAAATAATTAACATTAGGTGATCTTCCATACCAGTATTCATAAGGAGTCTTGTCCTTACCTATTTTTACTAGAATCCAAATCATAGTGTAGACAGTTGTGCTGACAGCCTCTCTCCAAAAAGTTTTCACAACACCTCCTTGTATCAACATCATCCTAGCAGCTTCAACAATAGATTGATTATTTCTCTCTGCGATACCATTCTGCTGTGGTGTCCTTGGTGCAAAAAAATTCCATTTGATACCATTTTCTTCACAATATCTAGTGAATTCCTCACAAGTAAATTCACTGCCTTGATCTATCCTCAGACACTTTATCTTCTTACCACTCTCTTTCTTAGCTAAGGCCCTGAATGCCTTGAAATTACCAAAAGATTCAGTCTTATCCTTCAAGAATGTGACCCACATCATCCTTGAGTAATCATCAGTGAAGATCATAGAATATTTGTCACCTTGAATACTTTTTGTCCTTATTGGTCCACAAAGATTCATATGAACCAAATCTAACAAATGTTCCGCTCAAAAATATTTGCTCTTGAAAGTTGAGGATGTCATCTTTCCCAACTGATATTCCTTACATAGAGCATTAACCGATTTGTTCAACTAAGGAAAACCTCTCATTGTCTTGGACTTACTCACTTTACCAATGCTATTAAAGTTTATACGACAAAATCTCCTATGCCAAAGCCAACTATCATCTATCTTTGCAATTAAACAGTTGCTGACTTTAGGATTAAGGTGAAATAGGTTACCTTTAGTTTTCTTCCCGGTTGCAATCAATTCACCTTTTCTCCCATAGATTTTGCACATGGGTATGTACAGGATCATGGTGTGCCAAAACAGACCCTTAAGTGGCTATGAAATTTCAAAAAATCAGAGTTATGCAACTTGACATGAAAAATTGAATAAGTTATGAACATTATTTTTAAAATATGTAAAAAAAGAATCTATAGAAAATTGAATGTAGTTTCTAAGCTACTAGTTATTTTTTGAAAAAAAAAATCCTATTTGATGAAAATTTCAAATTTCAATATAGTGGTACAAACATTTCAGGAAAAGATAAGAAGTAGGTGTATGTTTGACCACCCTAATCACAATCAAATCATAATATTTTTTAATAAGATTTATAATATAAGTATTAGAATCATGTCCGGATGTGACACTTTTTTTAATAATTTTTAATAAAGTAAATAAATATTTATGAATTTTTTACAACATCTTTTCAGAAATTCAGAAACTCCTACGTCTAACCACCTTAACTTGGTCAAAAATTTATGAAATTCATTTTTAAAATTTTTTTCCCTATAGTAGATGAAGCATAGGATGTGACACATGTTTCGAATTCAAAAAATGTTATGCGGTTTGAAAGTTACAAGTGTTTTTCAATTAGTCTATCAATCAGAACTTTTATCAGAATTCAATTAGAAAATAAATAATAATTATTTATTAAAGTCAAAATAAGACAAGCCTTATATTGTTGGAAAGCTAGGAATGTCCTTAAAAAACCCTTTTTCGTTTTATCAAATTTGGCTATAAAAAAAGTCGCTAGCTACCAGTATAAAGTCTGGAAAGTTAAGGAATACTGAAAAACACATTTTTTCAATTGACTTTTCAGGCTTGTCACTTCCAAACCAAATCCCAAAGCAAACCTAAACGAAAAGATGGAGGGAAAAATTTATGTTTTAAAATCAGATATCCGTTTTTGAAAAAATAATTTTTTTTTTTTAGTGAATTGCGCATAACTTTTGCGTTTTATATCAAAATTTTGATTTTTTATAAGCGTTGGAAAGGTAATTAAGAGCTCTATGATATGTAATAGGTATATTTTCAATTATTTATTTTAAAAAATAATTAAATTCATCCTTCATTTTTAAATATAAAAAACTCATGACTTTTTCATATGATTTCCCTATTCCATGAACTTTTTTAACAATCATCTCAAAATAAACTAAACAAGTAATTAATTAATAATAGAAAATTTATGAATTTTATTGAGTTCGATAATTTTTGATAAACCATTTTATCTATGTTTGTTCCTTTCTCCACCTCTCTCTCCTAAGCCTATCACTCCACCTGTTTGTTTCTTCCTCCCTCTCTTTTGTCCATATTTATACATCTCTCTCTAGACCTATATCTCTAACTGTCATTGAATACCTCATTTATTCTCTCAAGCTCTACAAGGTGCTTATATTTCTACCTCTTCATAATTTCCTCCTCTATGTCACTCTCTCTTCCCTAAGATCTAGACTAGTCTCTCTACATTTCCTTCTCATCTCTAGTAACAAAATTCAGAGGGGACAAGGAGAGGCATGGGGAAGTATCAAAAAAAGGAGAGGGGGAGAGAGGTGAGAAGGATATATTAATTGAGGGAAGAGAGAGTGAGAGAGAGAGCTAGAGGTAATTAGGTGGAAGGTGAAGAGAGAGAGGGAGGGGTGAAGGGAGAAGGAGAGGGAGAGGGTAAGTGCACAAAGTTGTGTCCACGTAGTGTGGAAGTTTTACACTTAGAAAAAAATGGCAAATCTCACGGAGCACATGAGAAACGAAATGGGATCCCATTTCCTTTTTTAAAATTTATTTTATTTTATTTTTTATAAAAAATACAAGCTATATATACATGAAATATAAAATTTATATATAAGTCACATTTCTCTTTGTCTTTTTTTTCCTTTCTATCTCACTTTGTCCCCTCCCTCCCAAAATCTAAAACTATGTCTCTACCTCTCTCTCACATCCTGAACTCTTTACTCTTTATCTTTGCTATCTTTATACACCTCCCCTTAACCCCTACCTACCTATATTTCTCTCTCTCTCTCTATATATCTCTACCTCTCTCTTAATATACCATCTCTCTCTCCAAACCAACTTATCTTTCTCTACATATGTCATAATAGGTCCTACTAAGGGGTCTTATGTCACAACAGGTCCTAGTAAGAGGTATAATGTCTTAATAGGTCCTCTTAAGGGGTCTTATGACATAATAGGTCGTATTATGTCATAATAGGACCTATTATGTCACAATGGGACCTATTATGACATAATAGGTTGCATTATGACATAATAGGTTGCATTATGACATAATAGGTTGCATTATGACATAATAGGTTGCATTATGACATAATAGGTTGCATTATGACATTATAGGTCCTATTATGTCATAATAGGTCCTATTATAACATAATACCCCTTAACAAGTCCTAGTAAGGGGTATAAAGTCATAATAGGTCCTCTTAAGGGGTTTTATGACATAATATGACCTATGATGTCATAATAGGACCTATCATGACATAATAGGACCTATTATATCATCATAGATCTTATTATGTTATTATTATTCCTATTATGACATAATACCCTTTAACAGGTCCTACTAAGGGGTATAATGTCATAATAGGTCCTCTTAAGGGGTCTTATGACATTATAGGACCTATTATGTCATAATAGGTCCTATTATGTGATAATAGATCTTATTATGTCATAATAGATCCTACTAAAGGGTCTTATGTCATAATAGGTGCTCTTAAGGGGTCTTATGACATAATAAGACACTATTATGACATAATAGGTTGTATTATGTCACAATAGGACCTATTATGTCACAATAGGACCTATTATGACACAATAGGACCTATTATGTCACAATAGGTGCTATTATGTCACAATGTGACCTATTATGATATAATAGGTCGTATTATGACATTATAGGTCCTATTATATCACAATAGGTCCTGTTATGACATAATACCCCTTAACTCTCTCTAAAAGTATCATCTCTCTCTCCCAACCAACTTATCTTTCTCTACATATGTCATAATAGGTTCTACTAAGGAGTCTTATGTCATAATAGGTCCTTGTAAGAGGTATAATGTCATAATAGGTCCTCTTAAGGCATCTTATGACACAATAGATCATATTATGTCATATTAGGACCTATTATGTCACAATGGGACCTATTAGGACATAATAGGTCATATTATGACATTATAGGTCCTATTATGACATAATACCCCTTAACAAGTCCTAGTCAGGGGTATAAAGTCATAATAGGTCCTCTTAAGGGGTTTTATGACATAATATGACCTATGATGTCATAATAGGACCTATGATGACATCATAGGACCTATTACATCATCATAGATCCTATTATGTCATTATTAGTCCTATTATGAAATAATACCCTTTAACATGTCCTACTAAGGGGTATAATGTCATAATAGGTCCTCTTGAGGGGTCTTATGACATAATAAGACCAATTATGATATGACAGGTCCTCTTAAGGGGTCTTATGACATTATAGGACCTATTATGACATAATAGGTCCTATTATGTGATAATAGGTCCTACTATGTCATAATAGGTCCTACTAAGGTCCATATTATGTCATAATAGGTCCTCTTAATGGGTCTTATGACATAATAGGACCTATTATGACATAATAGGACCTATTATGACATAATAGGACCTATTATGACATAATAGGACCTATTATGACATAATAGGACCTATTATGACATAATAGGTCCTACTAAGGGGTCTTATATCATAATAGGTCCTAGTAAGAGGTATAATGCCATAATAGGTCCTTTTAAGGGGTCTTATGACATAATAGGTTGTATTATGTCACAATAGGACCTATTATGACATAACAGGATCTCTTATGTCACAATAGGACTTACTATGTCACAATAGGACCTCTTATAATATACTAGGTCATATTATGACATTATAGGTCCTATTATGTCACAATAGGTCATGTTATGACATAATACCCCTCAACTCTCTCTAAACATACCATCTCTCTCTTCCAAACAACTTATCTTTCTCTATATATGTCATAATAGGTCCTACTAAGGGGTCTTATGTCATAATAGGTCCTTTTAAGGGGTCTTATGACATAATAGGTCATATTATGACATAATAAGTCGTATTATGTCATAATAGGACCTATTATGTCACAATGGGACCTATTATGATATAATAGGTTGCATTATGACATTATAGGTCCTATTATATTGTAATAGGTCCTATTATGACATAATACCCCTTAACATGTCCTAGTAAGGGGTATAAAGTCATAATAGGTGCTCTTAAGCGGTTTTATGACATAATATGATCTATGATGTCATAATAGGACCCAAGATGACATAATAGGACCTATTACATCATCATAGATCCTATTATGTCATAATTTGTCATTTTATGATATAATACCCTTTAATAGGTCCTACTAAGGGGCATAGTGTTATAATAGGTCCTCTGAAGGGGTCTTATAACATAATAGGACCAATTATGACATGACAAGTTCTCTTAAGGGGTCTTATGACATTATAGGACCTATATGACATAATAGGTCCTATTATGTGATAATCGATCCTATTATGTCATAATAGGTCCTAATAAGGGGTCTTATGTCATAATAGGTCCTATTATGTCATAAGACCCCTCAAAGGGACCTATTATGACATTATACCTCTTAATATGACCTATTATGACTTAAGACCCCTTAGTAGGACCTATTATGATATAATAGAATCAATTATCACATAATAGGACCTATTATGTCACAATAGGTCCTATAATGTCATAAGACCTCTTAAGAGGACATGTCATGTCATAATAGGTCCTATTATGTCATAAGACCCCTTAGGAGGACGTATTATGACATTATACACCTTAGTAGGACCTATTGAAGGGTATTATGTCATAATAGGACTGATTATGACATAATAGGACCTATGATGAAATAATAGGTCATATTATGTCATCATAGGTCATATTATGTCATAAAAGCCCTTAAGAGGACCTATTATGACTTTATACCCCTTAGTAGGACTTGTTAAGGGGTATTATGTCATAATAGGGCCTATTGTGATATAATACAACCTATAACATGACTTAATAGGTCGTATTATGTCATAATATGACCTATTATGTCATAATATGACCTATTATGACACAATAGGACCTATTATGACTTAATAGGCCGTATTATGTCATAATATGACCTATTATGACACAATATGACCTATTATGTCACAATAGACACATTAAGACCTATTATGTCACAATGGGACTTATTATGACATAATAGGTTGTATTATGACATTATAGGTCCTATTACATCACAATTTATAAGATCTTCTAAAATCTAAAATCTGTATTATAACTCCTAGAGATCTGAACCACTCTCAAACATCCTGCCAATGTATACATGAAATATAACTTAAAGTATAATAAAGGAAATAGACAAAGGGAAATGTGACTTAAAATTAAATGTTATATTTCATGTATTATAGTTTGTTTTAAAAAAAAATTTAAAAAAAATTTTAAAAAATGTATATATAGTTTTTTTTTAAAGTTAATTTTAAAAATAAAAAAAAAATGAAAAAAAGGGAATCGGGATCCCGTTTTGTTTTTGAAACGGGATCCCATTTGCTAAATGTGTTTCTCAAAATTTTAAACTTTGGTTAGGTTGTAGCTTCAGTTTTGGCTTGGGAAATAGCTTGGAGAGCTGACCCTTTGACTTGGACCTGGTTTGACCTGCAACTTGAAGGCCAAATAAATCTTCATATAAAATAATGACTTCAAAAATATATCTGAACACCAAATTTTCAGAATTATTTTAAACAATGACCCATTATAGTAGAGACTGTCTAGATTCAAAATATATATTTTTTTTAAAAAAAGGCTCAATATTTTTTATTTTTAAAATAATTACTAACGAAAGAGGTCTATAAACTCGAAATAACATGGTTTTTTAGTTTTTTAATTATTTTTTTGTCTCTAATTTTTTTGAAAATAAAATTATATGACATCAAACTAGAGACAATTCTATATAATTAAAATAAAAAATAAAAAAAATGTTAAGTTTAGGTCAAATTATGCTTGCCGTACACAAGAATTTTTCAAAACAATGATTATGCCCAATAAAAAATTAACAAAAAAAACTACAGGAAAAAATTACAAAAAAATATTCTCATCAAAAGTAAGTGAGTTATACATCTTTTCCCATAAGTATTTTAAAAAATCATTTCATTTAGGTCAAATTATGCTTGTCATACACGGGCATGGTATGGTCCTGAAAAGTGACTTTTAAACTATAGGTTTTAGTAATACCTATTCAAACTTCATTTTTTAAGATTTGGGTATTAAAATAAATTATATATTTGGAAAGTAGACTTCGAGAACTCCATTTTATATTATTGAATTTTTTAAAGATTCATTCTTTAAGTGCCTCAAATTTTTAGGTGAAACAGGATGAAATTGAAAAAAATGGGAAAAAGCTTGCACTTTTTGACCAAAAAGTGGACACAACTTCTTGCAACTACCCAAGAGTTTGAAATTATTAGGGTGTAGGAGGAGAGGGGGAGAGGGTAAAGTATCAACAAAGAGAGAAGAGAGATGGGGATAGAGGTGAAGAGAGACAAAGAGTAATTAGGGGGTGGGGAGAGGGGGAGAGAGAAGTATCTATAAACCCATAGGAGGAGAGAGGTGATCGACGGTAATTGAGGGAAATAAATAATGTGAGAGAGAGTTGGGTGTAATTATTAGATAAGAAGAGAGGGAGACGAGTAAGTATCAACAAAAGGAGAGAGGGAGAGATGTGGAGAGAGGTGAAGAGAGTGAGAGAGAGGATAATTAGGGGGAGCAGAGGGGAAGATGGAAGTATTAACAAAGAGATGGACTAGAGAGAGGGTAATCAGGGGGCTCTCTCCCCACTCTTCCTTTGTTGATACTTTCCCCATCTCTTTGAACTTCTCTCCTCATCTCTCCCTCTCTCCCTTTTTTGATACTTTCCCACCCCCCTCTCCTCCTAACCCCTAATTACCCCCAACTCTCTCTAATTCTCTCTTCTCCAAATGGCATCTCTCCGTCATACCTAACCTCACCTCTAACATTACCATATGACCCCTTAGGTGTTGTTAGGGGTCATATTGTGTCCTAATGAGTCATATGGTGTCCTATGAATCCTTAGGACACCATATGATGTTGTTAGGGGTCATATGGTGTTCTAAGGGGTCATATTGTGTCTTAAAGGGTCATATGGTGTCCTATGACCTCTTAGGACATGATATGACTCCTTAAAACACTATATGGTGTTGTTATGGGTCGTATGGTTTCCTAAGGGGTCATATGGTATCCTATAACCCCTTAGGACACCATGTGGTGTCGTTAGGGTTCGTATGGTGTGCTAAGGGGTCATAAGACATCATATGACCACTTAGGACACCATATGACCCCTAAGGCATCTTTAGGGGTCATATTGTGTCCTAAGGGGTCATATGGTGTCCTATGACCCCTTAGGACACCATATGATCCCTTAGGTGTCGTTTGAGGTCATATTGTGTCCTAATGGGTCATATGGTGTCCTATGACCCCTTAGGACACCATATGGTGTTGTTAGGGGTTGTATGGTGTGCTAAGGGGTCATATTGTGTCTTAAGGGGTCATAGGATGTCATATGACCACTTAGGACACCATATGGCCCATGAGGTGTCGTTAGGGGTTATATTGTGTCCTAAGGGTTCATATGGTGTCTTATGACCCCTTAGCTGTTGTTAGGGGTCATATTGTGTCCTAATGTGTCATATGGTATCTTATAACACCTTAGGATAACATATGGCATCTTATAACCCCTTATGATACTATATGGTATCGTTAGGGGTTATATGGTGTGCTAAGAGGTCAAAATGTTTCTTAAAGGGCCATAGGACATCATATGACTCATTAGGACACCATATGACCCCTCACATGTCGTTAGGGGTCATATTGTGTCCTAAAGGGTCATATGGTGTCTCATGAACCTTTAGGACACCATATGACACCTTAGAACACCATATGATGTTGTTATGGGTCTTATGGTGTCCTAAGAGGTCATATGGTGTTCTATGAGCCTTTAGGACACCATATGGTGTCGTTAGGGGTTGTATGGTGTGTTAAGGGGTTATATGGTATCTTATGACCCCTAATGACAACATATAGTTGTTGGCATTAGGTGTCATTAGGGTTCATATGGTGTCTTAAGGGGTCATATGGTATCCTATGACTGTTGGCATTTTGCATAGAGACTGCATTAATGATATGTTGTCAGTGATGTCAATTGAACTGGTAATGGTATTCATGTTATTGTTGATATTGTTGTTTTTGATATTGGCTAGTAACTGGTAAGAAGAGATTTATGGAAGATGTTGTAAACCAGTATGTTAAGTTTGTGAGTTGAACTAGTAAAACAGTGCAAAGGGTTAAACCTTTCTATGCAATGTAACCGGTAAACCCTAACCGATCAAGTTTGTTGGTTTATTATCTGATGAGGGGTAATCATGAAGACACGTGTGATCATTGTATAAGGATAAGTTTAAATTTTTTTGGTGCGTTTGTTTATTGTCTAGGGAAGGAAAAAAGTGGATTGCATCTAATGCACAATGTGTGATGAGTTACAAAGTCCGATGGAGCGGTGATCATGGAGTAGTTGGAATTTAATTGAAGAATGTGAAGAGATTGTCATGATTTCTAATTGTCAAGATTGTACCAACTTGTTTGTAATCTTGATGATGAGAATTAGCTTTTTGTTGTGTTACTGACCTAATTGATTTGTATTTGAGGTCGATGAAGTTGCTTGTAAAAGTTGTTGGCAAGATTGGCAGAAACCTATTAAGTGTGTTGTTGCCTAACCAGTGAATGGATCTGTATCTGATCAAACAAATATAGTGGTATTCAGACAGATCAAGAAAACCTTATTTTCTAACAATTACAACAGAAGTGAAATCCCTTAACTGGGTAAGCTCTAACAAGCTCGGTTACTCATTAAATTCTCTAACAAGGTGGTCCATTAGCTTGGATTCTTAAATCCTCTAGTGAGGTTACTCCTAACAGAGTATTGTGCTTTTCATCAAGGCATATTTGTAAATCCCTTAACTGGGTGATTCCTAATCGAAATTAGTTCTTAACAAGACTTATTGTAAAGCTTTAATAGGCTTGGCTTCTAACAAGGTGAACTTCAAAAGAGTTCAGATAGCTATCCTTGTGAGTCTGATCTCACCATGGTTTTTAACTATTTGGGTTTTCCACGTATATAAAATTTGTGTCAAGTGGTGAATGTTTTTGTGGTTATGATCTTATTTGTCGATTTGATTAAGTTTTGATAAGGCATGATAACTAGAGGCATTGAGAGATGAATATGTTGAGTTATGATTAAGCAATGTTGATGTTTACAAGTTGAAGTTGTTTACTGCTAAGTTGTCATAAAAGTCAAACCGGTTGATGTCAAGTATTCTTATGAATATTGATCTTGACTAAGATATGTTTACTTTGTGTGATTGAATTTGAGTTTGGGAACTTTGTATCAGTTTTTCAGTATACTGATTCACCCCCCCTCTCAGTATTCTACCAGATACTTATTATTTCATCATACCATCAATTGGTATCAAAGCTTCTCAGGTCTTCTTTAATCTAAAATCCTAATAGCTTGAGGAAAACATCTTGTAGATCATGATGAAGAAAGAAGGTCTGAAGTTCAACAAAGATAACCATAGAATATGGAACGACAAAATGAAGATTTACATTAAGAGTCTTGATAGTCAGAATTGGGATCATATAGGAACTAAATATATTACACCTACTGGAATCCTGACTGATGATCAGAAGAAAGAATAACAAGAAAATCTCCAATATTTAGAGGCTATTATCAGTTCCCTATCTAATGCTGAATATGTAGATGTTCATGGTCTTGAAACTGCACATGAAGTGTGGCAAAAACTTGAATAGATTTATAGTGGTGATGAACATGTTAAGAATGCCAAATAGAAGAGTTTAAGAGGAAAGTTTGATGACATGAGAATGTCTGAAGGTGAGAATATCCAACAGTATGGTCAAAGGATTAAAGAGATAGTTGGTGAAATAAAGAGTGCAAGAGGGAAAGTGGAAGATGCCACAGTAATAAGTAAGGTACTGAGAACCCATTCAGGAGCTGAAATCCATTGACAAGACTAAGGTAACTCTTGACTCTATTATTAGCAAACATACTGCTTTTGAACTAAATGGCTATGATGGTAGTATACAAAAATTAGAATCTGCATTCAGAGCTTTTGTCTCTAACCCATCTGTGAGAAGAAGTAGAGATACCAGCCATGGTTATGAATGTAGATCCAACAGAGATGTTGATGATGAAGACAACTTAGTTGAACTTGAAGCATTGTTGGCAAAACGACTGCATAGAGGCACTGGTAAATATAGAGGTAAGCTACCTTTAAAATGTTTTGCATGCAACAAGATTGGTCATATAGCAGCTAATTGCCCTAATAGTGAAAATGAATACAAGAGAGACAAATTTAAGAAGTACAAGGGTAAAGGCAAGAGAGATTGTCTTGTAGCTATTGACAGTGGTATTACTGATAAAGAATCAAATGATGATGCTAGTGAAGATATTGTGTTTGTATATATTAAGGAAGAAATATCAGATCAGAAGGCACTAGTATCTAGGATGGATAACTCTGATAATTGTATCATTGATAGTGGTTGTTCACATCACATGACTGATGATCGGAGAAAATTTCTTTCCCTGAAGGAATTTGATGGTGGTGTTGTCAGAATGACTCACCCTATATGGTTAAAGGTAAGGGAGTTATTTCTCTTAATGGGAAGAGTAGTGCTGATGATGTCTATTGGGTTGAAGGCCTAAAGCACAATCTTTTGAGTGTGGCACAACTTAACAACAAAGGATACCCACTGGAGTTTAGCAATGGTATGTGCAAAATCTTTGACAACAAAGATGAATTGATTGCAATTGGGAAACAGACCAGAGGTAATCTATTTCATCTTAATCCTAAAGTTAGCAACTGTTTGATTGCAAAAATAGATGATAGCCATCTTTGGCATAGGAGATTTTGTCATATAAATTTTGATAATATTGTTAAAGTAAGCAAGTCTAAGACAGTAAGAGGTCTTCCTCAGCTAGACAAACTGGTTAATTCTCTTTGTAAAGAATGTCAGTTAGGAAAGATGACTTCTTCAACTTTCAAGAACAAGTCATTCTCAGTGAAGCTTGTTAGATTTAGTTCATACAGATCTATGTGGACCAATAAGAACAAGAAGCATTTAAGGTGACAAATATTTCATGATCTTCACTGATGATTGTTCAAGGAGATGTGGGTCACATTCTTGAAGGATAATAATGAAGATTTTGGTAAATTCAAGGCATTCAAGGCCTTAGATGAGAAAGAGAGTGGCAAAAAGATAAAATGTCTGAGAACAGATCAAGGCGGTGAATTTACTTTTGAAGAATTCACTAAGTACTATGATGAGAATGGTATCAAGCGGTAATTTTCTGCACCAAGGACACCACAACAAAATGGTATAGCAGAGAGAAACAACCGGTTAGTTGTTGAAGCTACTAGGACTATGTTGGTACAAGGAGGTGTAGCAAAAACATTTTGGAAAGAAGCTATAAGTACAATTGTCTACACAATGAACCGAGTTCTGGTGAAAAGAGGTAAGGACAAGACCCCTTATGAATACTAGTATGGGAGAACACCTGATGTTAGCTATTTTAAGATATTTGGAAGCAAATGTTTTATTAAAAGAAGGTGATTACATAAGCAAGTTTGAAGTTAAAGTGATGAAGACATATTTCTTGGCTATTCCACCAAGAGTAAGGCCTATAAATGCTTCAACAACTAGACACAAAAAATTGTTGAGAGTGCTGATGTTCGCGTAGATGAATGTCCCAAAGTTTCAAAAGGAACTAGTTTTGAGAAGAAGGATGAAGATCCTTGCATTTTTCTTTTGGAACCTGAAACTGTTAAATCAGAAACCAGTAAAGAAAATCCTGATGTACTTGTTCAAATAGAACAAATAAATTCAGAAGAAGATGATAATGAAGAAGTTGAACCTGAAGAGAATGATCATGTTATTCCTAGGTATGTGAGACTAAATGACAATCCTGAATAGATTATTAGGGATAAGGATGTTGGAGTACTAACTAGAAGTAGAATAAGAGAGAACTCTTACATAATCTCCACCTTTGAGCCTAGATGTGCTAAGGAGGCATTTGGTGATGATCACTGGGTTAAAGCTATGGAGGAGGAGTTGGATCAAATTGAGAAGAACAACACTTAGACCCTGGTACCCCAAATGATAAACAAGAATGCTATAAGTACTAAATGGGTGTTCAGAAACAAGTTAAATGAAGATGGTGTTGTAGTTCACAACAAGGCAAGATTAGTATGCAAAGGTTATGTGCAAGAACAAGGAGAATTTTATGGAGAAACTTTTGCACCAGTAGCAAGACTGGAAGGTGTCAGAACATTACTTGCATTTGCAGCTCATAAGAAGTTCAAAGTATACCATATGGATGTTAAGTCTGCATTCTTGAATGGGATATTGGAAGAAGAGGTTTGTGTAGAGCAGCTTGATGGTTATGCATTAACAGATAAGGAAGACATGGTATGCAAATTGCATAAAGTTTTGTATGGATTAAAGCAGGAACCCAAAGCATGGTATGAATGGCTTCATACTCATTTAATAAAAATAGGCTTTGCTAGAATGAGTGACGACAACAACATTTATCTCAAATTTGAAGGATATGAAATACTGGTAAGTGAAGTATTTGTTGATGACATGATATTTGGAGGTAATGATGACATGAGTAATTGTTTTGTAGATGAAATGAAGAATAATTTTGAGATGTCATTAGTAGGGGAAATAATTTTTTTTTATAGGCTTGCAGATACAAGAAATGAAGAATGGTATTTTCATTACTCAATCCAATTATGTGAAAGAGGTTTTGAAGACTTTCGGTATGAGTGACTGTAAACCAGTTGGAACCCCAATGGTTATAGGTTGTAAGATGTCCAAGGAAGATACATCTAAGTCTGTAGATGAAAAGGAATACAGGTCAATGATTGACAAATTACACTATGTTGTTCACAGTCGACTATATATTGCTCATGCCATTGGTATTGTTGCTAGATTTTAAAAGAATCCAAAGGAAGCACATTTGATGGCAACCAAAAGAATTTTTAGATATCTGAAAGGTACTGTTGACTATGGGTTATGGTATCCATATGGTGGAAGTTTTGATTTGAAAGTGATGCTCTGCAAAAGGGGAAGGTTGGCCACTGATAAATAACACACAACCACAAGAAACTGTTAGTGTTAATTAATCAAAAACTAATCTAAATAGGCATATCAAAAGAGATATCAAAAGCATGACAAAATATCTAACTAAGAAGATAAATATGGTGAGGCATCTCCAAATGCCTCCTAACATGCTCTTGATTTCTTCTCCTTTGTTCCTCTCCTCTCCAAGTTCCAAAATAGTGTAGCTCTCAGTAGCTTTTTGCACTATGGATGCTTATGGAGGATTGAGATTTGAGTATTTGCTCCAAATGTAAAATGAAAAACTAAAGTACTAGATGCTATTAAAAATGATTGATTTTAACCAAAATAACAAGATATTAGATTGCTATGTTAAATGATCTTTAAAATGCCTATAGGTTAAATGCATACAAGTTTTCAGGATCTGGATTATGAAGAAATGGGCTCTATTTATAGGAAAAATGGAGCAATGGATGGTTGAGATTTGAGCAATCTCAACAAGGGTCAGGATTGAATGATTTCAAATCCATGTGAGGGCTTTCAACTCAATCCCAGGATGACATGTGTCAATGTGAGATAGGTTGAGAGAAGAGGGAATAAGCATTAAATGCTTGACATGACCTTGAGAGTTAAGGTCAAGGTTAGTTGAATGAATAAACTCTTTATTCAAAGAATAAAGCTTTTATCCAATGGATAAACTCTTGTGCAAAGGCAAAAGGGATAAACATGGTCAAAGCAATAAATGCTTGAGGAGACAAGTTGAAATAACCATAAATAGTTATGTAAGAGCCATTAATGGTCATGTAAGAGCCATTAGTGGTTTGGAAGACTTTGGAAGTTAAATTGTTGAACACATAAAACATTAAATGCTTTTCAAAGACTTTGAAGTCTTTGAGAAGTGACTCCATGTTGCTTAGGAATGTGACAATAATTAGGGGATACATTAGGCTAATTAGGAAGGGTTTAGAAGAATCTAGAAGGAGATTAGAATTGCAAGTGGGTTTGGTGGGTGAGGGAAAATAGAATTTTATTAAAATAAAAATTCATTTATTTCAATAAATGTGTGCAAGTTGCATTTTTAGGAGAATGCAAGTGGGGTGGAGATTATGATTTAAATAAATGTTTAATTTAATTTATTTAAAAGAGGAATAGGGGGATTTAATTAAATAAATAGATTTTATTCATTTAATTGATTTGTGAACTTGGTTTAATGAATTAATTAAAATAAATTGAATAATTTATTTAATTAATAGGAGAATGTTTGAAGATGAATTAATTTAAATATTAATTAATTAACTCATGGCTAGTGTATTTTTAATCAAATAAATAGCAAATATTCATTTAATTAAGCTAGACAGATTTGTGTAACTACATTTGCCCCTCTTTGAGATGGTGCGGTTTATCGCGTTGTTTCAAAGAAAGAAAAAATGGTGTGAAGAAATGCCTCATAAAATTAAAATTTAGTGGGTGGTATGCCCCTTCGAGAGATGGGCCGGAATTTTTTGAAAAATCGGGCGATCTCTCGAAAAAGAATGAAAATTGACAAGGTGTTAGAAGAGAAGAAGTTAGCAATGCGGGTGAAAAATAGAAGAAATCGGGGGTAAAATAGAGAAGTGGGAGGCTCGGGAAGTTTTCAGGGACCACGACGGTGAGCGAGGGAAAATTATGGTGATTACGCAGGGTTTAAATGGGAAGAAAGGGGTGAAAACAAGATCATTTGTGATCGGGACCAGTGTGAAACTATAGCTCCGATAATGACTTTTGAGAGGAGCGAGTAGCAGTCAGGATGCCGGTACCAGTAGTAGAGCACCGTCTCAAGCAAGTTCATCGGTTCCAGTGGCCAGACAACTACGGACCAGTAGTACGCAAATTTGAAATTTTAATTTTTATGCATTTTTGATATGCTTTTTGCTGAGTCCAAGTTGAGTCGGAACAATAGCGCTGAAACTATGTTTTGGCGCTATTGTCCAATTAACTAGCACTATTATGTCGCAATGGCGCTATTGAGGTGTTGTTTGAGGGCTTTTGAAAATTGTAGCGCTATTGTAGGCTAGTTTAGGTGTTTTTGATGGATGAGTGCTATTAAGTGCCTAATTGAGCGCTTTTGTTATGAATTAGTGCTATGGTGTTGTTGTTCTAGCGCTTTTGTAGTTTGTGCGCTTTTGGATAGCTGTTTGAGCACTTTTGTTAGGAGTTCAGCGCTATTGTAGGTAAGTAGCGCTTTTGTGTACAAAATAGCACTTTTGTGTTAAGATAAAATAGATGCCCTAGTTTGCGTGAATAAAATCTCCCGATGCCAATGATGGATGGATGGCAATGTGAAGTGGGAGTTATTTTGAACCATAGCAACCTGATGAGACTTAGGTCATGTTTTAGGATAAATGCCTGTTGAAGTCTAGGTTGCCATGATTGCTTACCTGTTGAGACCCGAAGATACTTGATCAAAGTATCTAGTGATAGTCTAGGTTTAAACTTAAGAAAGTTTGAAACAAAACAACTGATGATGATTGATGGATGCCCATGTGCAGGAGGATCTACGCGTGTTGTAGTTACGTGAGAGACATTCGGCGACACAGGGGTTGTGGGATTGGTTGATAGAGGTAGAGATCGATTGTATTGCTGCGACTGGATTACATGATGTGATGCACATGCCTGTGATTCGCATGAATCACGGATTGATGATGGCATTAGCAGAGCAGTGGCACAGCAAGACGTGCACTTTTCATCTGGCATAGGGGGAGATGACAGTGACCTTGGAGGATGTGTGGTGCATCCTGCGTATTCTGATTCAGGGGGAGCTGGTCACATATGACAGATCATGGGGGACTCTAGCGGTTCAGAGGTTTTTCAATGAGGATGTGTTTATTGATGATGACTCCATTGCTTGGGAGGAGATAGTTGCTTTATATGAGCCTTTACCAGTAGTCATGTCCGACATTGTGGGAGGACTATTATGTCCTGATAGGCGATCACATGGGTTGGCCATTGGTTGGGGGCAGGTGATTGAGATGATGATTATCGAGGGGACCCGATTTGCTTGGGAGCCGTGCATGCTGGCACACCTTTATTAGGAGTTGCATGAGGTAGTATACCGAGGGAGGGGTTCCTTAGTAGTGGGAGTGACGCTGCTACATATTTTGGCATGGGAGCACCTACTAGTGACTCGACCAGTGAGTCTTAGGTTCCGCGGAATGGATCAGCCGTATATGTTTATGTATAGCGGTATGATGAGTCAACCCCACCTGGGGAAGTTAGAGTGGTGGCAGCGGGCATTAGATGATTTGGATGCAGTTATATGGAGACCATACCTGGAGTACGAGCCCTGGGATGATGATGTGGAGGCACTTCCATATGTGTTCATGACCCGATTCCTCATTGGGGGGACCTCGTACCATGTAGAGAGACAGGTGCCAAGGAGAGTGATGAGGCAGTTTGGATGATAGCAGGGATTGCCTAGTGGATTAGGGGAGTATGCTCGAGTGATATGGGAGAGATATGCATGGGGGCCAGTGCTACCGTATGACCAGGCATTGGCAGAGTTTCGGACACTGCAAGTGAGACCTTGGGACATACAACTGAGGGTTGTGGATGTATGGGTATCAGATGAGTACATGCAGTACCGGGTGGCGCATCTGATTCTACGGATATCCGATCCAGTAGAGCTGATGCTCGATTTTGAGGATGAGAGGGGACAGAGACAGAGGAGGGCAGGAGGTCGAGGACCGATGGCAGGTGGAGGAGGGAGAGGAGATGGTGGAGATGAAGGAGGAGGTGGTGGAGGAGGTGGTGGGTTGGGGAGTCGGATTCAGCGGAGAGGGAGAGGTGGAATACCACTACAGATATCATAGGGACCGTTGATGTAGGGAGGAGTTAGACTGGGTGGTAAAGGGATGGAGAGGGAGATCCCGATGGACAGAGGGGAGAGAGCCACTAGAGAGGTGATACAGGTGAGGCTGCTATGGATACTAGGGAGGGAGCCACTGGAGATCTTAGGGATCATATGATAGTATATTTGCAGACCTGTGTAGAGGATTTGGAGGCGGAGGTGGCAGCTAGAGATGTGCAGCTATTTGCACGGGAATTAGAGCTAGTTGTAGTGCTGCAGGAGAGGGATAGTGTGGTGGAGAGATTAGCAGAGCTTTAGGAGAGAGTCCGGGTTGGAGTAGGAGCATAGGGGCCTATGGGGGAGGTGATGAGGGAGATCCACCAAGCACAGGCTGAGATAGACTACTAGCGGGGGTTATATGAGCAGGTGGTACCATCTAGTCAGCAAGCACTTAGCTATTCACAGATGCAGCAGGCCAAATTAGAGTGATCACAGAGGATGCAAAGCAGTGGGGGTGTGATGGGTTCTCTACGGAGGGATAGATCAGGGGATGCAAGAGTGAGTGGGGGTTTGATGGGGCCTCCACAGAGAGACAGATTGGATGGTGCGGGGACCAGTGGGGGAGCAGGTGGCGATGGTGGTACAACATCTGGCCAGAGTGGCATCTGAGAGAGCATTTTTACATATATGTATGGTATCATTGTTTTTATTTTGTGGACTGTATCTTGGATGGCTCTTGGTAGCCAATTTTGTAGACTTCATTGTACTCTGAGACATGAGATGATATATATGAGGAGATCCCATATTTTGATGATATGCATTTGATATGTATGGATGTTTATGCAGGATGATGAGTTTATGAGTTTTATTGCTTAGATGGATATGTATGTATTGATGAGATAATTCTTATATGTGTGTTTTTATGATGATTTATGATGTTGGATACTGACATATGAATGCAGGTTTATATATGTATGATTTATTTGATGCATTGTTTGTATGTATGTAATGTCATGATGAGGATGTATGCATAATGATGATTGATGAACAAGATTTTGGTGTTTCCTATTTTGATAAAATGATGAGATAATTTATGCAATGATGTTAATGCAATGTTTGAATAAATGATGTTATGTATGGTTATGCATTTACATGTTTTTAAATGAATGTAATATGGATAAACAAAATGTAAAGTTCAAATGTTTATATGATAATGTCTAGATGAATGCATATGTATAATGGACACATAAATTGATATGAACCAATGTTTTTTGGAAACAAAAGGTTTTATGATTCTAAATGTTTAAATATGATTAAGTAAAAATGATAATGTGATGGTACTACAACTTATGGTTTAATAACTGCACCTTAATGCAATTAAAAAGGGATAATGAATGAAATGTAAATGAATCCTAACATGAGCATAATAAGATACTTAACAATGGATGAATGAATGCACCTTTTAACTAATGAATAGATAAATGAATGTATGCAATGATAAATGATAAAGGATAATGAAATGATGATGGATAATTGACACTAAATGAATGCATAGTAAATGGCTCAATACAATCAAGGACAATTTGATCCCATGAATGAAGCTAATTATTTATGATTATGCAATGATGCAAATGATTAATGAAGACTAATGTCAATAAATGAAATGAACTATATGCAATTAATTAAAAAAAAATGTCATGAATTTACTTAATGGAAAATGCAACTAAATGTAATGATGATATGATCTTGAGGAAGGCAAGGTTTTTGAGACTTTGCATGATGCATTGATGATGTATCAGAGTACTCGGTCACGATTGTATCCAAGACCAGCTTAATGTTCACATTTGCATATAAATCATACATATGAATGAGTGAATGGATGGGTGATATGCAACAGAATGCAATATATAAATAGATGAGATAAAATAACGATCCATAGTGGTCTATTTTCATCATTGAGCTTTAAAATGTTGGAAGAGAATACAAGCATCTTGACATAATGATTCAAGATGACCTGAGTGTTTCTTTCATGGATTTTATATAGCAAGTTAATACAAATGACTTGATATAAGGGTCAAGTCGACTAGAGTATTACTTGCGGAACAAACAAGGATCATCTCCATTTAGGCATGACTTGGATCGTCCTCCGTGATCTTAGGTTGATCATATCGTGAGACAAGTTCATACTGTAATAAGAGATAAAACCTTTATACAATTTGGATGAGGTAGGAGGAACCAAAGGAAGAGCATTGTACCCACTAACAAATAGTATATACATAAAGAATAAAGAATATGGATCCTTGGTAATGGTTCATGCTCATATGGTCGAGGTATACGTTGTAGTTAGCAAGGCATAAGGATCTATGACTACATTTTGCATAAGAACACGTAGCTTAGTGAACTTCCCACATAGACACCATTAGTACATGCCCTAGTACTTCATCGGAATAAAGCGCAAACGACACACAAACAATGCGGTAGGAACCTGAAATAGATAAACGAATGAATTACTTACAAATCAACCAAGTATTTGATAGCTTAACACAATTTTCTTGTCAAAGCAAATGTCATTTTGTCTTTGTTTTGGATAAGGAAGGATGCATCCTTGTTGAAGACAGTTTGATTTGTTGATGTCGATTGTTTTGGTCAATTTTGAGAAGTGATCATTGTGCGAGTATTTTGTTCAATGTTTGTTTGGTAGCTGCTTGGATGAGTATGTACAATGTGGTGCCACGTTTTTGTTTGTTTTTCAATGTTTTCCGTTGTTTTTGGATTTTGTGATTTTGAATGTTTTTGGTTTTTTGTGTTTTTGAATGTTTTTGGTTTTTGTGAGCCATTTTGGAATTTTTTTTTTGGATTTTGTGAGACAGTTTTGAATGTTTGACCCCAATGAATCACAAGTAATGTAGAATCCACTTCCATCAACTAGATTAAGGGCATTGCCCCCAAGTTAGACATGACTATGAAAAAGTGGGATGCAAGATGCACGAAGTACTTTCTTTGATTGCAGATCAAATAACAAGCCATGGTTTGGATGGATGGATGTGTGTATGTAATGAATGTGGTCGCAACAAGCCTAAAAGATAATGGAGCCATAGCCTTTATGAGTGGCGCCTGTTTGCCAGGTTTTCACCATCGCACTTACCCAAGGTGCCACTGGAGTGTTTGTTCACCGTTTGGATGCATGATTTTTCTTTACTATTTTGATGTTTTTTATATTTTCTTCAGGACATTTATCTAAATGTTTTTTTGGATTGTTTTTCTGGTATGTAGGGGAGCCTGATGCTTTGTACAGCTTAGGTATAAAACCATTTGAGGTGCATGTTGTTGATCGGATCTGCTAGTGGTTCTCCTTTTGAAGTAGCCAGCTGATATGCCCTAGACCCAAATACAACAGTGATAACATATGGACCCAGCCAGTTTGATTCAAACTTTCCCTGATGTTCTTTGTTTGGTTAGTTGTGAGGATTCTCTCAGAGAACAAGATCACCTACCTCAAATGTATGAGGTCTAACTCGATGATTATAGCTTCTACTCATGCACTGCTGATAAGATTTGAGATGATTGTATGCAGCTTGTCGCTTCTCATCAAGTAACTCTAAGTTCTGAAGACGGGATACTTTGTATGCTTCATCATCGATGAGATTGTGCAACGAAACCCATAGTGATGGGATCTCTACCTCAATAGGTAAAATAGCTTCTGCACCATAGACCAATGAGTAAGGGGTTGCACCTGTAGGGGTTCAAATGCTAGTTTGATATGCCCATAGTGCTGGATTCAATTGAATGTGCCAATCACGACTGACATTATTGACTGTCTTCTTGAGGATTCTCAATATGTTTTTATTGGATGCTTCGGCCTGACCATTGCCTTGTGGGTAATAGGGAGTGGAAAAGCGGTGTTGGATGTGAAATTTCTCACAGAGTTCACAGACATCTTGATTTTTGAAAGGAAGCTCGTTATCTGTGATGATGGACATGGGTACACCATACTGACAGATGATGTAATTGAGGATGAATGAGGCGATCTTCTTGCCAGTGACTTGGGTAAGTGGAACAACTTCGATCCACTTTGTGAAGTATTTGGTGGCGGTAATAATTAATTTATGGCCATTGGATGAAGATGGATGGATTTTACCCACAAGGTTAAGACCCCATTGAAAAAAAGGCCATGGTGTTGTGATGGGTTGCAATTCTTGTGCCGATGCATGTATCAAGTCGCCATGAACTTGGCATTTCTTGCACTTTCTGACAAAGTAATATGAGTCTTTTTCCATAGATGGCCAATAGTATCCATTGTGCAGAAGTTGCTTGGCTAGTGACGGACCACTTGAGTGAGTCCCACAAATTCCTTCATGTACCTCTTCCAAGGCCTTTGTTGTCTCATCTTGTTCCAAAAATTGAAGGAGAGTACCATCAAGACTACGTTGGTATAGGGTTTTGACAATAATGGTATATCAAGCAGTTTGGCAAATGAAGGTTTTACGTTGGTTATTCGATTGGTTGGGAGGAAGGGTGTGATCACGGAGATAGATGTAGAACTCACCGTACCATGGGGATTCAAAACCCACAAGGCAACATATCATCTCGGATTTGGGGATATCATAAGTGGGGATCCAAAGCTATTCTACCAAGAACTCGTAGCGTGTTGAATTCTGTGGAAGATCTAGGAGAGATGCGATGGTAGCCATAGCGTCAGCAGCTTGATTATGATCTCTTGGTATCTGCTCAAAGGTGATAGTATGAAATGATGCTTTTAAAGTGTCCACCATTTGCTTGTATGGCATAAGTTTATCATCCTTGGTCTGATATTCATCTGTTGCTTGTCGAATGACCAGTTGTGAGTTGCCATATACTTGTAGTTCTTGTAATTTCCATTGTATGGCTAGCCTGAGTCCTATGATCAAGGCCTCATACTCTGCTATGTTGTTGGTGCATGGAAATGTGAGCTTGTAAGACTTTGGGATGCTATCACCTTGAGGTGTGATAAACAGGATGCCTACCCCCGAGCCATGCCTAGTGTATGAACCATCAAAGTATAGTTTCCATGGTTGTGCTGTTGTGATCATGAATATCTCTTCATCTAGAAAATTGGAAATGAGAGGATGATCGCCTATGAGGGGTGCATCAGCCAATTGATTTGCAATAACTTGACCTTTGATAGCCTTACGGTCTACATACTTGATGTCAAATTCACTTAGAATCATCACCCATTTGGCCAAGCGGCCTATCAATGCTGCTTTACTGAGTAAGTATTTGAGTGGATCAATCTTTGAAATTAGTTGTACTTTATGTGTTAACAGATAGTGCCTCAGTTTAGTGGCTACCAAGATTACTGCTAGGCAAGCTTGCTCAATAGGTGTGTAATTGAGTTCATAGCCAACCAATGTACGAGAGATGTAGTAGACAACACATTCTTTCCCGTTGGCATTATGCTGTGCTAGTAGTACACCCAATGCTGTACTTGTTGCTGAGATATAGAGTAATAATGGTCCACTTGGATCTGGTGGGATCAACAATGGTGTATTTATGAGATAGTCTGTAAGCATTTGGAATGTTTGCTGGCATCTAGCATCCCATTGAAAGTGGATGTTCTTGTGTAGTAGGTGTGTGAATGGGTGACACTTATCAGCCAATTGTACAATGAATCTTTGGATGGATTGAAGCCACCCTTGTAATTTCCTTAGCTGACTGATATTCTTTGGTGGTGGCATGTCCATGATTGCTTTTACCTTTGCTGGGTCAACCTCAATACCTTTGCTTGAGACAATGTATCCTAGAAGCTTCCCAGAGGTTACTTCAAAGACACATTTCTTTGGGTTGAGTTGAACATAGTATTGTTCCAGTCTATCAAAGATTTTATCTAATATGTTGAGATGCCCTTCTCTGGTGAGTGATTTTGCTAGTAAGTCATCAACATAATCTTCCATCATAGTATGCATCATGTGATGGAAGATGGTGGTTATTGCTCGTTGATAGGTCACTCCTGCATTCTTTAGATCGAAAGGCATTACATTCTAGCAATATGTACCCCATGGACATGTGAAGGCTATCTTATGTTGATCCTTTGGTGTGATCTTTATCTGATTGTATCCTGAAAAGCCATCCATGAGTGAAAGCATGGCATGTCCTGCTGTTAGATCTACTATGATGTCGATATTTGGTAGGGGGAAGTCATCCTTAGGACATGCCTTATTCAGATCTCTGAAGTCAGTACAAATGTGGATGCCCCCTTTTGGTTTGCCAATAGGCACAATGTTGGAGATCCATTCTGCATAATCAATTGGTCTAATGAAACCAACATCTAGGAGTTTCTTGAGTTCTGTTTTGACTAGCACTGCAATCTGAGGATGCATCTTACGAAGCTTCTACTTGATAGGTTTGGCTCCTTCTGCTATGGTGAGATGATGCATGACTAAATCAGGATCAAGCCCAAGCATGTCTGTATATGACCATGCAAAGTTGATTTGATGCTTTTGAAAGAACTCTATAAATTTAGGTTGTTCCTCTGGAGTGAGAAGAGATGCTAGATGTATGAGGTAAGGATTTTCAAGAGTCCCCACATTGTATTCTTTGGTTTCCTCAATGAGAATCATTGATCATTCCTGTTGTGTACTAGCAGGGAGAATGTCAAACCCTTCATCCTCAGGCGCCTCAAAGAGGTTTTCACCATTGGATACACTCTTTCTTTTCACTTTTGTTGAATCAAATAGTGACACGGTGTGGTTTTCACTAGAAGATCCATGTTTTATTGTTATATTTTTGCAGCTGAAAGGTTTGGCATTCACCCCAAAGTATGCTGCGCTATTTAGTTCTATGACAAATCCAGCTTTGTGATCCCCGCTTGGTAGGTTATCCCTTAATTCCAAAAAGTCAATGATGGCCTCATCGTTTTGGAAGAAGTCAAGATATGGGGGATTTGGTTGGTTCCATTCGATGAGTTCAGGGTGGATAATGGGCATTACTTCATCAATTAGGTTAAGTGTGTTAGATGTATCAGAGAGGGTTAAGACATTGTGGTGAAGGTCATTGATGGAATCAGGCGTAGGATGAGATGTAGGGTCTGTGGAAGATGTTTCCAGCTTAGGAACCCAAGAGGTCTTTATTTGTGCTTCTCCGTAAATAGGGATGTCTTTGCATGGTGGAGGTAGTGATGTGTCTTCCTCATCTGAAGTATTAAGGTGTACTAAATAAAACTCCCACTCATGTGAGTCAGTCTCTGAGTCACTTTCCAACATCTGATTACTATACCAAATTGGGATGTCCTTTGAGTTAAATACTGCAGGTGTGCTTGGTTGATGTACCTTTGTATATGAACTGATCGGTGCTACAGGAAGGTCGATGGGGGTTAAGGAATCCAATATGGGGAGTATTGGTAGTGTTGACTTAGTTGTTTCTGCTGGAACCACTGGTGCCGTAGATGCTGCTGTGGGTTCTAATATAGTTGCTGTTGCTAATGGTGCTATTGATGTTATGGCTGCTGTGGATGGGATTACTGGTTTGATTGGTGGGAGTTTTGGCATTGGTGATGGTTGTGTTGGGATTCTGAGCCTTGGTGGGGTAGTTGTGATGGTGTTTGATGTGGCTTTGATAATGAAAGGTGTCCTCTTTGCAATAGGTTGACATAATGGTTTGCTGGGTTTTCCTTTGAATTTTAGGAAAGATCTCTTTTTCAAAGCCTAGGCCTATATTACCTTTGGGCTTTAATTCTGGCAATAGAGGTTCATGTCATCCTTGTTTGCAATATCCCAAAGCACTTTGACCATCATACCCCATTCTTTGCATAATGAGGAGACCTTTGCCATATTGATCCGCAGGAAGCTTAACTTGTGGTATATCAGTGGTGATGGAATCTTTATAGATCCATTCTGCTAAGTCCTCATCTTGGGTTTCTTCTTCTTGACTCTTTCCAAGGATGAAAGGCATCAAAGCACATGCTGGCATGATTAGTGGTTGCTGGAGTAACTGCTATGGTTTACCATGTGTTCTAGGAGAAGTGGGAATTTGTCCCACATAAAAGAGTTGACTCAAGTTGTATTCCCTAGGACCTTCCTCTGCTATTTTCATCTTAAGCTTTTCTTGCTTTGGTATAGTGGTGTTCGAACTAGCAAGAGAGGCGGGGCTTATATATGATGTGGAGGAAATGGCTTCTCTATTATTAAGAATGGTAATCTCTGGTTGATGGCTGATATTATGGCAATATGCAAAGGGATTTGCATCGCCCAGGTTTGTGATCTCTACACCGTTATGTGAGAACTTGATACATTGATGGTAGGTAGATGGAATGACTTGCATGGCATGTATCCAAGGTCTTCCTAAAAATAGATTGTATGGTAGAGGAAGGTCTAGAACCTAACAAATGATGTGATTTACCATAGGGCCCACTCGGATTGGTAGTACTAGGGCCCACTTGGATTGCTAGTACCACAGCTCCTTTGGATGAATGCTCTGCATCGTCATAGGCTTTGATTGTGATCTTCTTACAGGGATCCACTGATTCTATGGCATATCCCAATGCTATGAACAACTGTAGTGTACAAATATTTAAGCCTGCTCCATTATCGATCAAGACTCGCTTGATCCTGTGCTGGTTGATAAAGCCTTCAATGTGTAGCGAAGCGTTATGAGGTTTTTGGAAGGAAGAGTTGTCACTTTCAGAAAAAGTGAGACAAGGTGATGACTTTAGTCTTCCAACCATGGCTTGAAATTGGTTTGTATTTAGGTTTGCAGGGATTGACGCCTCTTGGAGCACTTGATCCAAGATTGTTTTATGAGATGGCGATAGGTGCAATAGCTCTAAAATGGATATAAGCGCAGGAATTTTGTCTAATTGTTCCACAAGATTGTACTGCTTTGGTATGGAGGTGGTGCTTTTTGGAGCTGCCTTTATGGTAACGTTGCCACGACGTGTAACAACATTGCAATTGGAGTTAAGATTTTTGATGGTTATAGTTGCAACTTGTTCACTGGCATCATACAGGTGATTTACAGTGTAATTATATGTAGCCTGCATATAATCCATGGTATCAATGCCTCGCTTGGAAGTGGAAGGACCCCTTTGATCTTGTGATGGAAGTGGATTTTTGAATATCAGATGATCATTGTTTGTTGTTTTTGGGTTTTGTCCTTTGATTTCAATTTCACCTCGGTCAATAAGATCCTGAATAAGATCTTTCAATCAGTGACAATTACTTGTCTTGTGTCCTCTCCCTTGGTGGAAATCATAGTGTTCAGTATCTCTCCACCATGCAGGTTTGACCTGAGGCTCATAGTTTGATGTTTTAGGTAGAGTGACCAAATTTTGAGAAATGATTTGTCGCAATACTATTTCAATGGTTTCCCCTAAGGGAGTGTATGTTCATTTTTATTTTTGCTGACGAGGTCTAGGTTCATCGTGAGATGTGATGTGACCTTGATTTGAAGGAACGTTTGTGTTATTCTGAGGTGGAGGATTCTGTCCTGCAAACCGAACGACAGGTTGTGCACTTTTTATAGTCCTGGCATCCACAACCCCATCATTGACTATATTCTTATTTTTGTTCTAGAAGCTTGGTTTATCACTATTGAAGTGAGGACGAGGACTATCCTTTGGTTCATTATAGATTTTGGTAAGTGCATTCTTGATGAGGGCCCATTCACATTTCAAACCCTTGGTGATCATGTCATTAAAAGAGTCTGTGTCTTTGACATCCAGGTGAAATTCCATTTCTTCATTTAAGTTGGAAATGAATATTTCCACTAGTTCTTGATCAGGTAACTGAAGAGAACATCTACTAGACATTTGACGCCATCATTCTAGGAATACTGAGAATAGTTCACCTAGTTTTTGTTTAGTGTTGCACAGATCAGCCATGGTGATGTCGCATTCAATGTTATGAGAGTAATGAGCTAGGAACTTCTGGATGAGTTCCTCAAATGTTCTAATGCCACCTGGTAGTCGGGAAAACCATGATGTAGTTGTTCCGCCCAAGCTTTGGGGAAAAAGGCGCATTAGGTATGTGTCTTCATATGCCACTTCGAGGCAAGCGGAATGAAATTCTTTGACATGATCATGAGGATCTCCCTTTCCTCTATATTTTTTTAATTTGGGTGTTTCAAATCCTCGTGGAAAGGGTGGCATATAAAGATTCCTATCAAAAGGATAGGGACAGATGTCATTGAGTGAGAATTGGTTATTTTTGACACCACTATGAAGTTGTTGGGCGAGATTCTCGACTTGTTGCCGCAACATCTCCATTTCATTTGGAGGAGGAGGTGGTGGGTTACCTCGAGGAATGTTATATCTGATGGGATCTATGCCTCTTTTCATGGTGACTTTGTCATTCTGATTCTTGTCTTAATTGGGCAAGATCAAAGTCAGAGGGGAGTTTTGCTCCTTCTTGAGCGAGCTTTAAAAAGTGAGCATCCGCATTGCTCCTGAGTATTTCGTCAAAAATTCTGTTAAAGAGAGGGTTATGCTGGGCCCTTTCTATCGTTGCAGGAGTGGGAGTACTTGGGTTTTTGTCATTTGCATTTCCTCCAAGTGCTTCTTGGAATTCATTGAGATTTTCCTCCTCTTCTTCTTCAATTTTTGCTTCTCGTTGCCTTGAGTGTGATCGGGTGTGAGCCATTTTGTTTACTAGTTTTTGTTGAAGTTGTGTGAAAATGATGATGAGTTGTTGATGAAATGAAAGATTGATGGTTGGTGAATTGTGTTGCATGTGGATCTCTAGCACTTTTAAGGTAGATGTAACTGAAATTCCTTCTTTGAATTGCTTGTTTGTTTTTGATAAGATTGGATGTGATAAGGTGTAGAGAAATCTGAGATGTGTTATATATTTAACTACCTAGTAATGAGAGGATTCACTCATGAACTAGTTTTTAACCTATGTAGATTTGTCTCTTAGGATGAGCTTATCCTAGATGTAGAAACAATCTAAAAAATGATGTGATGCATTTGATTAAAGCAATATCTAAAAAGAGAACATGGGACAAGAACCTCTTAATGTTTTGAGAGTTGGAATGGATTGATGATGAAGTGATGATGTATGAGTGAGATAATGGATGAAAATGTTTTTAACTTCAATAAAAGCTTTGTGTCACAAATGGAACAAACTCTACCTCTTCCCTTTCGGGTGTTGGTGGTATTTCTTGAACTATGTTGTATGTGATACAGATGTTTGGGAAAATGTTGGGATTAATCTTACCTCCTTGGTTTTTGTGATAACTCAAAGCTCTATATTGCATAAAAGATCTGTGGTTCAATGACTCTGAATCAAATTCGTTTATTTTGCCTTGAAGGTAGAGACACATGTGACGTAGAAAAACTCTATGGGAGACAAAGATTTGTCTATTTAGATAGAAGAATTTCCTCCTTTTGATCAAAACCTTTGAGCTCAATGGTCTTCTTTTCAAGTTGATGTTCTGATGACGTTTCTTCTTTCATAAGATGTGAAGAATGGTCATAAAGTTTGATACTTTGTTGTTTGCACTTTGTTTTTGATATTTTTGTGGTTGCTTTGAAAGATGTTTGGTTGGATGAATACTTTGTTTTGGAATTGATTTTTTTGATGTTTCTTTGACAAGAAAACAAAGCAAGCACACAAACACAAGAATGTTGCCTTAAAGGCACAAACGAGTATGGGTCTAGATCAATCCAATCCTTGGACTTTTATATGACCCTTCCTTTTAGATGTATTTTAAGGTGTATTTCCAAAGCCTGAAGTCAGCTCAATTTGCACTTGGTCTTGACTAAAACAAAAACACTTTCAAACACTTTTTATCCCTAAGGTCAAATGGCCAGTTGTGATAAATTTAGCCCACATCTTGATATTTCTTCGACTTTGGTACTACATACCTTATGAATCCTGTTGTGGTAGGTAAGGATGTGATATACTAAGTCTTGCATGAGCATAACAAATAGATGATCCCTATGATGGGGGAGTCACCACTTTTATCAAGCCACAAGTGACTTTTCAAAAAGCTATGTTTCTACTCAAGGAAATATGTACGGTGAGTATCTTGGGAGCAAAACCATCTATGCTCTTGCACTAAATTATATCGCAAATATCCTCAATCAATAGAATGGGTGGGCTACTACTTAAAGGTGTTTAGTCATGTTTGATATTTTTGGACATAAGTTCATTCTGCAGTGACTCACTTAAGAGCCTTGTAACTAGTGGTGGGGCCCATTTATCCTTTCGGCTAGTTACATTGTAGGAATAGCTATACCCAAGGCTACAGCTTTCGTTCTCACCTGATTTCTATAGCGGCTCAAAGGATTTACCACACGAGGTCGTTCCCAAGAGTGATGTGTCTCTTGGCAGGCCTCTCTTAAAAAGACAAAAATTTTGAGTGTTACTAACACTTTTCTCTTGCACCTAGGACCATGAAAGCCAAGGGAGAGGATAGTGTGTGTTAGAAGTAGGACCAATCGACAAAATCTTTTGCACAAGCGTGCCAAACACGAAATGCACTTGTTCTTTTTAGCTTGTCATTGCAATGATTTTCTATCTATTTGGAGATGTTGCTCCAACATTCATGGTGTTCTTTTTAACTTCAAATGCAAAGTTTTGAGTAAACTAGAATTTTGAAAATCCTGGTCAACTGAAATTGAAGCACGTATGCATGAAGGAAAATCACTTTGCAAAAATTTTAAACAAGTTGATTGTGTATTTTATGTGCACCAAAAATTGAAGTGTGGATTGTAAATTCTTTAGTTTTGATGCAAGAAAATTGAAGTGTTGATTTTAAGCACCAAATAAAGTGTGTTTCCTAACTTGTAATAATTTTTTTTTTGTTTTGTTCAGTTTTAAGGCACCAAAAACAAGTGATCCTAACTGGAAAGCAAGGGAAAGTTTGTTTGTTCAATTCTATAAACACCAAAATAAAGTTTTTGATTTTAAAGAGGTGAGTTTTTAAACCTGCACAAAAAATAACCAGTTAGTAAAATCCATATCTAAGGGGGGCTTCCACAAGCCTAAAATTTTTCACTTTTTTGGTTACAAGGTCTTTTTTACAATGTTCTGTTACAATAGCGCTAGTCTGTGTTTGAACAAAAGTGCTATTTAACACAAACACGCTAAAAGAAGAAAAATAACAGGGAAGGCAAAAGTGCTCAAACAAGATCAATAGTGCCAAAACAGGGTCAAAAACACTCAAACAATGTCAATAGAGCTAAACTTGACACAATAGCGCTATTGTAAGAACAATAGCGCTATAACAACAAGTTTCAATAGCGCTATAACGTGATCAATAGCGCTAAAGCGCAACCTGTGTGACAATTTTGACATTCAAACATGTTATTGGTAAAAAATAAATGATTTTTTGGGTGTTTGGATTCACGTCGGGTTCACCAAATGATGCTCTGCAAAAGGGGAAGGTTAGCCAATGATAAATAACACACAACCACAAGAAACCGTTAGTGTTAATCAATCAAAAACTAATCTAAACAGGCATATCAAAAGAGATATCAAAAGCATGACAAAATATCTAACTAAGAAGATAAATATGATGAGGCATCTCCAAATGCCTCCTAACATGCTCTTGATTTCATCTCCTTTGTTTTTCTCCTCTCCAAATTCCACAATAGTGTAGCTCTCAGCAACTTTTTGCACTATGGATGCTTATGGAGGATTGAGATTTGAGTATTTGCTCCAAATGTAAAATGAAAAGCTAAAGTACTAGATGCTATTAAAAATGATTGATTTTAACCAAAATAACAAGATATTAGATTGCTATGCTAAATGCTCTCTAAAATGCCTATAGGTTAAATGCATACAAGTTTTCAGGATCTGGATTATGAAGAAATGGGCTCTATTTATAGGAAAAATGGAGCAATGGATGGTTGAGATTTGAGCAATCTCAATAAGGGTCAGGATTGAATGATTTCAAATCCATGTGAGGGATTTCAACCCAATCCCAGGATGACATGTGTCAATGTGAGATAGGTTGAGAGGAGAGGGAATAAGCATTAAATGCTTGACATGACCTTGAGAGTTAAGGTCAAGGTTAGTTGAATGAATAAACTCTTTATTCAAAGAATAAAGCTTTTATCCAATGGATAAACTCTTGTGCAAAGACAAAAGGGATAAACATGGTCAAAACAATAAATGCTTGAGAAGACAAGTTGAAATAACCATAAATGGTTATGTAAGAGCCATTAATGGTCATGTAAGAGCCATTTGTGGTTTGGAAGACTTTGGAGGTTAAATTGTTGAACACATAAAGCATTAAATGTTTTTCAAAGACTTTGAAGTTTTTGAGAAGTGACTCCATGTTGCTTAGGAATGTGAAAATAATTAGGGGATGGATTAGGCTAATTAGGAAGGGTTTAGAAGAATCTAGAAGGAGATTAGAATTGCAAGTGGGTTTGGTGGGTGAGGGAAAATAGGATTTTATTAAAATAAAAATTCATTTATTTCAATAAATGTGTGCAAGTTGCATTTTTAGAAGAATGCAAGTGGGGTGGGGATAATGATTTAAATAAATGTTTAATTTAATTTATTTAAAAGAGGAATAGGGGGATTTAAATAAATAAATAGATTTTATTCATTTAATTGATTTGTGAACTTGGTTTAATGAATGAATTAAAATAAATTGAATAATTTATTTAATTAATAGGAGAATGTTTGAAGATGAATTAATTTAAATATTAATTAATTAACTCATGGCTAGTGTATTTTTAATCAAATAAATAGAAAATATTCATTTAATTAAGCTAGACAAATTTGTGTGACTACAGAAAGCATACACAGATGTTGATTGGGTAGGAAATATTGATGACCAGAAGAGTACTACTGGTGGTGCATTCTTTCTAGGAGTAAGGCTAGTTTCATGGAGTAGTAAAAAACAGAGTTGTACTTCACAATCTATTGCTAAAGCGAAGTATGTAGCAACTTATATGAATTGCACACAAGCTATGTGGATGAAGCACATTTCAGAAGGTTTGAAGTGTTGACATTTGATGAACCGGTATGTTGGCATATGATGATATGATAATAATGTATGTTGTCATTGATATCAATAAGTTTAGGTCAATCGGTATGAAGATTGGAGGAAGTTGTTATTGGTGATGAAGTTGGAGAACTGATATGAAGAGAAGTAGTGAACTGGTGTCGAGGTTTCACTAAGTGTGACTACTGGTTGGTAGTCTCAGCTCTAGGGTTTTTGGTTTGGCAATCTAGCTTGCATGACGCAACCAATGATATTGTGTGATGAGTTAGCTAAGAAATGAGGATGAGATTGAGATGCCACATCGGTTTTGTGCATGTGAAGGATTTCCTTGAGGATCTTGCATGTGAAGATCGACTGCATTTATTGTCTTACTCAGGAATAAATATTCTTCATAGCGGTATGAGAAGAAAGCGTGATGGGTTACTGAATTCTATATGCGGTGAAGAATGGACAATGCAGAATGACTTATGATCTGTTTAAGTTTGTTTTATTCTATGCTAAGTGTGTTGTACGGTCATGATTGGACCACTTGTAATTGTAAACCTAAGATGCTTAGGTTTTGGGGTTTATGCTACGGACCTAATTATTGTCTATAAGATCGATGATGTTTATTATTGTAAGTTGTTGGCAAAATTTGTGTATGTATCCGAGTGATGAGATAGTTGCCAGACTAGTGAGTGAAAATTGCAGAGTGTGATTGCAAAGTAGAGGAACTGAAAAGGATCTACCTTGGCATATAGTGCTGTTATCAGATCAGAGTTTTACTTGTTGTCTTCTAACCATTTCAACAGAAGGAAAATCCTTTTGCTAGGTAGCTTTAATAGGCTTACTGTAAATCCTCTAACAAGGTGACTCAAGTTCATTGAGTTCTTTATATCCTCTAGCAAGGTAACCTTTAACAAGGTTTCAACCTTTAACAGGGTATATAGCCATCCTTTAACCGGGTGATCTTTAACAGGATCAGTTCCTAACAGAACCTTATTGTAAAAGTCTTTAACCGTACTAGGCTCCTAACAGAGCGAGCTTCAAAAGAGTTCTAAACAATCTTGTGGGTATTCATCCCCACTGTGGTTTTTCTCATTTGGGTTTCCACATGAAAAATCTATGTGTCATGAGTTGCGCATTTTCATGTGATGATTAAGTATTCTTTTATAAGGTGATTATGCATCAAAGCTAATAGTTATGGTATTACTGATACAACACATGCATATGTTTATTGGTGAAGTAATTATCAAGTGTTGAATGGTATTTGTAGTATTCAGTTTACTGGTTTAGATGTCTGAAGTCTTACTGTGTTTAACTAGTATTGCAATGGTTAAGTCCAGTAATGAAGACAACCAATTATCATTATAAGTTGCGGAGAAGTTTTTGTATGTGCTGATTCACCCCCCCCCCCCTCTCAGTACTAGTTAGGGTATCTGCTGTTCATCATTATTCATCAATTGGTATTAGAGAAACTCTAGGTCCTTGGTGATATAAGCTTAACTGCTTGAGGTAAAAAGATCCTGCCTTAATAATGAAGAGGGAAGGTCCAAAATTTAATAGAGATAATTTCTAAATATGAAAGGATGGAATGAAGATCTATATCAAGAGTTTGGGTGCTCAACACTGGAGCTATGTTGAGAATACCTATGTAATTCCCACTGGCACTTTAACCGATGATCAGAAAAGAGAGATTCATGAAAATGGGCAAGTCATGGAAGCCCTTATTAGCAGTTTGTCTGATATTGAGTTCATTGATGTACAAGATAAGGACACTCCTAAAGATGTATGGGACACACTGGAAACTATCTATGGTGGTGATGAGCATGTCAAGAAAGCTAAGGAAGAGAGCCTTAGAGGAAAATTTGAAGACATTAGGATGGTTGAAGGTGAAACCATTCCGAAATATGGCATAAGGATTAAGACTATTGTTGGAGATATCAAGAGTACTGGTGGAACAATTGATGATGCCACCATTGTCAGTAAAGTTTTGAAATCATTGTTACCGATCTATTCAATCAGAGTTGCTTCTATTCAGGAGCTAAGGTCTATTGGCAAAACCAAGGTATCCTTAGACTCTATCATTGCTAAATTGACTACATATGAGTTGAATAGCTATGAGGGTAGTGTTCAGAAGACTGAGTCAACCTTTAGAGCATCTGTTGCACCAACTAGAAAAGGCAAAGAAGTACCAGTTATGAATCCATGGAAAGTAGAGGTATGGATGATGAAGAGATTCTGATGGAGTTTGAAACTCTTCTTGCCAAGAGACTTCCAAAAGGCACTAGAAAATACAGAGGTAAGCTTCCTTTAAAATGTTTTTCCTATAATAAGATAGGACATATAGATGTTAACTATCCTAGCAATGATAATAAGGATAAACTAGAGAGGTTTAGAAAGTACAAAGGAGGAAATAGAAGAAATTGTCTTGTTGCAGTGGATGAAGGTGTTACTGATGAAGAATTTGAGGATGAAGAGAATGAGGACATAATGTTTGTAGCTATAAAGGAAGAAGTATCTGACAAGGAAGCACTTGTCTCTTGCATTGACAACTCTAATGAGTGGATTATTGATAGTGGTTGTTCTCACCACATGACTGGTGATCAAAGAAAGATTCTATCTCTAGAAGAATATGATGGAGGTGTTGTCAGATTTGGCAATGATGCACCTTGCTTGGTAAAAGGAAAAGGATCCATCTCACTGAATGGAAAGAGCAGTGTGGATGGTGTCTACTGGGTAGAAGGTATTAAGCATAGCTTTTTGAGTGTTGCTAAGCTAAATGAAAAAGGACTCATTTTGGAGTTCAAAGGTGGAGTCTGCAGTATAATTGGAAAGAGTGGTGAACTTATTGCCATCGGTAAGTAGACCAGAGGTAAATTGTTTCAATTGAATGCCAAGTTAAGTTAGTGTCTGATGGTGAAGTTTGATGACAGTTGGATATGGCATAAGAGACTTTGTCATATGAACTTTGATAATATTATAAAGGCTAGTAAGATCAAGGCAATAAGAGGATTGCCTTTGCTGAACAAACTAGAGAATGTGTTATGCAGAGAATGTCAACTTGGGAAGATATCTTCCTCAACTTTCAAAGGTAAGTCTTTTATAGCAAAAAACTTACTTGATCTTGTGCATAGTGATTTGTGTGGTCCTATTAAAAATAGAAGTATTCAAGGAGATAGGTATTTCATGATTCTTACTAATGACTACTCAAGATTGATGTGGGTCACATTCTTGAAAGACAAGTCTAAGGAATTTGGAAAATTCAAAGCCTTCAGAGTATTAGTAGAGAAGGAAAGTGGTCATAACATAAAATGCCTAAGAATTGATCAAGGAGGTGAATTCACTTCTGATGAATTCAACTAGTGCTATGAAGATAGCGATATCAAGAGGCAGTTGTATGCTCCAAGGACACCATAATAGAATGGCATAGTAGAAAGGAATAACAAGACTGTAGTTGAAGCGACTAGAACAATGCTGATCCAAGGAAAGGTTGCTCACGCTTTTTGGAGAGAAACGGTGAGCACTGCAGTCTACACTATGAACCGGGTACTCATCAAGAAAGGTAAAAATAAAACCCCTTATGAGTATTGGACCAGAAAGACTCCCACTATGAGTTATTTTTAAGTATTTGGTAGTAAGTGTTACATCAAGAGAGGTGAAGCTCTAAGCAAGTTTGATGCTAAATGTGATGAAGGAATATTTATGGGGTATTCCACTAAGAGTAAAGTTCTCAAGTGCTACAATAATAGAACACAAAAAATTGTTGAGAGTATCAATGTTAGGGTTGATGAATCCCCTGAGGAACCTGAGGAAACCTACAACAAGGAAGTGGAAGATGAACCAGACATAGCCTTCTGGGAACCGGTTAAGAAAGAAACAAGTAAAGATCTTAGTGTTCTTGTACCAATAGAAGCTACAGTAGGTGAAGAAGAAGAAGTAAGTGAAGAAGAAGAGGAAAAGCAAGCAGAACCAGCTAGAACCATTCCTAGATATGTGAAACTACATCATGATCCAAAGCAGATCATAGGATATAAAGATACAGAGATAGTCACAAGAAGAAAGGTAAAGAAAACTCTTGCATGATTTCTGAATTGGAGCCCAAGACTTCCAGAGAAGCATTTATGTATGAAGACTGGATTAAGGCAATGGAAGATGAGCTAGACCAGATAGAAAAGAATGCAACATGGTCCTCGGTACCCAGACTAGAACAAAAAAATGTCATAGGTACCAAATGGGTCTTTAGAAATAAGCTAAATGAAGAAGGCACAATTGTGAGGAACAAGGCAAGACTTGTATGCAAAGGATATGCTTAGGAAGAAGGAGAAGACTATGGATAAACCTTTTCTCTTGTGGCTAGACTAGAAGGTATCTGAATGCTACTTGCATTTGCAACATTGAAGGGATTTAACGTATACCAGATGGATGTAAAGTCCACATTCTTGAATGGAATCCTAGAAGAGGAAGTGTATATTGAGTAGCCAGATGGGTTTGCCTTATCAAAAGATAGTAACATGGTGTGTAGATTACACAAGGCCCTGTATGGATTGAAACAAGTACCAAGGGCATGGTATGAGTGTTTACACTCTCATCTTGTGAAAATAGGATTTCAGAGAACAAGTGAGGATATCAACATCTACCTGAAATCTGAAGGTGATCAAATTTTGATCTGTGAAGTATTTGTAGGTGACATAATATTTGGAGGAGATGATGAAATGAGTCATGCATTTGTAGATGAAATGAAGAAAGAGTTTGAGATGTCTCTGATTGGAGAGATAAAGTTCTTCATTGGTTTATAGATTCAGTAAATTAAAGAGGGTATCTTTATTACCCAGTCCAAGTATGTCAAAGAGGTATTGAAGACCTTTGGCATGGAGGAGAGAAAACCGGTTGGTATACTGATGGTGACTAGCTGTAAAATGACTAAGGAAGATGATTCAACGTTGGTGAATGAGAAGGAGTATCGTTCAATGATCGGTAAGCTGCACTATGTGGTGCACAACAAACCAGATATTGCTCATGCAGTAGGCATAGTTGCTCATTTTTAGAAAAGTCTGAGAGAATCCCACTTGGTAGTGGTAAAGAGGATTCTTAGATATCTGAAAGGGACTGTTGACTATGGATTGTGGTATCCATACAATGGTGATTTCTAATCTCAAAGTGTTTACCGATGTAGATTGGGGAGGTAATGTGGATGACCGAAAAGCACAACCAATGGAGCGTTCTTTCTTGGTGGAAGACTAGTCTCATGGACAAGTAAGAAGCAGAGCTGTACTTCTCAGTCTACAGCTGAAGTAGAATATGTAGCAGCATTTATGAACTACACTTAGACAATCTGGATGAAATATGTATTAGATGGTTTCAAAGTACCTATATCTGAATTAGTGAGTATATTTTATGACAATACTAGTGCAATCAATATTTACAAGAATCCTGTATTGCATGCTAGAAATAAGCACATTGAGCTCAAGTATCATTTCTTGAGAGAGAAGGTTCAAAATAGATGTTGTATTACAACATGTTTCTAGTAAGGAGCAACTAGCAGACATATTCACTAAGCCCTTACTGAAGACTATATTTACCCGTTTGAGAGGTGAATTATGGGTTTTGCCCCTTCATGAAGTAAACTAAAGATGTGTGTGCTCCACATTAGTCAGGTATTACAGTGACAAATCTTTCAGGATTGATGTGTTGAAGGATTCTACTCCATAGGGGGAGCAACATAGTGGAGTATGGAAGCTTATGCCTCCACTTTGGCATTGTTGTCAAAGGCAGAGAAGATATATGATATGGGAGAAGATATATATTATAGTTGTACTGGTCTATGATGTTTTTAGTTGCAATGCTACACTAAGTATTGCCATCAATGCCAAAGGGGAAGATTGTTGGCATTTGATGAACTGATATGTTGGTATATGATGATATGATAATAATGTATGTTATTATTGATGTCAATAAGTTCAGGTCAACCAGTATGAAGATTGGAGGAATTTGTTATTGGTGATGAAGTTGGACAACTGGTATGAAGAGAAGTAGTGAACTAGTGTCGGGGTTTTACTTGTTAGGCCCAATATGGAAAGCTAATGTACTGAGAGGGGAGGGGTGAATCAGTACTTCAAAACTTTTCTTCAATAATAACTTTACTGTTATGCATAAACTGAATAGTGCAGTAACATAATATAAAGCTAAAACAAATAGATAACATTCATACATGATTCACTCCATAACACATATATTTTGGTTACACAGAAACTCTTGGCTAGAGAGAAGAACTGCGGTGGGGATGGCACCCACAATTTCACTACTACAATAATAAAGGTTGCTCAGTTAGAGCTACATGTTTAGCTATTTCTGATAGCTTACCCTGTTAGGAGTATCAAGATCAGTTAGATCTACCTTGCTAAAGGATTTTACAACACTCAATCTAAATGCTGCACCTGGTTAGAGGCTTTACAATTTATAGACTTGATTAAAGTCTTTTACCTTGTTAAAGGTTTCTCTTACAACTTCAAAATATTATAATAAAATCTTTACAAATATCTGCAACTTTACATCTGGAATGTTATAGCAAATTCTATGTGCTCAGAATAAGATTACCTTGCTTATAGCATACCTCGGTAACCTATATAGTAACTCGGTAAACCCTTCTATTTACTCTGTTCTTTGATTGTTCTCTGGAATCCTTCTTAGTGACCTCTATGTCTCTGTAACAGTCATAACACTTAGTGCTTTCACATGTCTTGCTTCATATATTTCTATATCTTCCTTTTTGTCATGCTACATGTATATATCTGATCTTAATCCATGTTGTATAAATAGATCTCTTATGTTGGTGATCCATTCATTGCTTCAATCTTACAAACATGTTTTATCGAATGAATAACCATGACAAATATTTCATTGGTTAGATGACCTCAAAATCATACACAATCTTTAAGTGCAATTTCTAATGTGATAACGATTCTATGTTCCTCAATCTTGTAACATGTTTCCATATATATGTCCAGGTTCAATGAATCTGGTAACACGTTTCACTCGGTGTATATCAACTCTGTGTGTCATCTTTGCTACTTGGTAGACATGGAATGATGCTCAGTAGACAGGTCGGTGCATACTACGCTCTAAGACTACTTTCTTCTATAACCGACTGGACTGTGCATATCGACTGAATATTTCGGTAGAGATAACCGACTAGAGTATATAGAATAACTTTGATCATAAAACTAATGGCAACTTGATAAGTAGTAACAATCTCCCCTTTTGACATTAGTTGAGATGTTTGACAAAAATTACTTTCAAAGTTATAACTCAATAATCTATATACTTGCAAAATTTGACTACACTGACAGTATATACAATAGTCAATGAAATAATATGTCCATATATACTCCCCTTATTAATATACTATAGAAAACTCTAATTTTGCATGCTCGGTGATCTACTCTATTCTTTGCTTACTGTTTTGTTCACTGCTTGGTCCACTGCTCTTGAATACTCTGCTTACTCTGCTCGGTATACTCCCCATCTATACTACACTCCTTTTGCTTGATACTATACTTTGATGCTTTGAATACTATATCACTCCCCCTTTTTGACAAAAATCAAAATTTAGTTACCATTCGGTGGTGGCAACTGGTCAAAAATGGATTTATACTTTGTCCTTGCTTTGGTGAGAGCGACAGAGAGGGCATCCTTTACACTATCCATTAAAGAATTCTGTGCTTGAATATCAGCCAATAATGATATTAAGCCATCTAAAGTGCTTCCCTCTTGTGTAGTAGACAAGTATGTGGCTCGGTTGATCTGTTCTTGGACGGATGAAAGATGAGGAAGGAATAATGTCTGAAGTGTCATTATGTCCATCCTGATCTTGTGTTCTTCATTTCTTAGGTCCAATTGTTGAGCCATGAGCTGTTGTAACTTTGTATAGAAATTCTGAACTGAATTGGGCTCTATGGTCAACTTATTTGAGAGATCAGTGATCTCTTTCTCAATTGCTTCTATTTTATTTTTGATGTCTTTAATGAATAAAGAAAATTTACAGGGTTTCTGAAATAAATAAAGAATGTGTTTGAGTTGAGGGGTCAACTTAGCAATAAATTTGACAAGTTTGACTTTGCCAATAGCTATAGCTTTCTGTACCTCTTCTATCATTTTTGCAGTGAGCTCTTTGTCTTTTAGCTTGCTCAAGTATTTGGATGCATCTACTCTAGATGTCTCTATCTTGGTTAGGAGTTCATCTAGTTGAATTTGGATGGCTGCATCTTTGGTTATTGTAGCTTCAGGTAGCATATCTGTTAAGAGTGCTTTCACCTTTTGAGGTACTTTATTTTTCTTTTGAATGGCCATTTGCTTCTCTTGTTTGGCCTTTGCTTTGCATATTTCATCGAAATCAATGAGTGCTTTCCCCTTTAATTTGGATATATCAACATTGGGCAACACTATTGGTTTTGACAAATCTACTTTGAAACTATGCCTTTTCATCTTCTTTTCTTTACCTTTTACTGATTGAACTAAGACAAGGGCTTGTGAGGCTTGATGACTCTCGGTAGGTTGCTCGGTAGAGGCAACACTTTGGTCGGTTCCTTTAGCCTCTATAGTGTCCTTTGGTGTCTTGGTACTCAGTGTCTTAGTTGCAACATTTTCAGTGCTAGAAGGATCCTGAGACGTCTGTTCTTGAGTAGTACCTTCTCCTATTGTAGACTTGTGATCTTTGGTACCTTTATCCATCTCCTTAGGGGTTTTGGTTGAGACAGGTTGATTGACCAGTGGATAAGGCTAAACTTGTTCCAAGACTGATTCACTGGATACAAGTTTTGTATATGCATTTCCTTCTATCATTTCTTGTTCTGGTGCCTCTGTATCCATTATATCTTCATCTATTTGAATGGTGTCAGTAGGATCTTGCTTGGTAACATCAGGATCTTGCTCGATGACATCAACTATTTCCACTTCAGCTTGCTCACTGGCATCCTTGTTTCTAAAGATTTCCTACCACTTTTATTTTGTCTTATTTTCCACTTCAATATACAACCCATTCATTAGTTTCAAGGATTTTTGTTTGACGAGGAACTCTGTGTGGTAGGTTGTCAGATGTTCTTTTATTTCAGCTATCGACATGTCAGGAAAGAGATGTACCAAACTTCTTTCTCTGATCTGTTTCTCCGAGTCCATGGCATATTGTCACCTATTATCAATATGTGCATATAATTCTTTTGGGAGAGAATTAGAGACTTCTAATGGGACCAATCAAAATTTTAGAAGTGTGCACATGACAACTTCTTCAATTTGTCTCTTTTCATCTTCATTTCTAGTCTCATACTTAACATATCTGAATCCTCCAAATCCACCATATTCTTTTAGATTAGCACAAAATTTTTCAACACTATGTACATTTACCTTCTTGCTCTTGACAATCTGAAATTTGCTTGCATCCTTAGATTCTGTGTCACTAGACTCTTTTGCCAAAATGAGTCTTCGAGTAGATTTCTTGTAAGTCTTTGTTACCTTAGGAATAGTAACACTCTTTGTTTTCTTACTCGGTGAAGCTGCAGATGCTCTAGTGTTAGGTCGCTTTGCTGGAAGAGTTAGTGAGGCCTTTGATGTGTCCTGTTTCTTTCTTTTCAACACTTTTCCCTTAGGCAATTCGGTGCTTAGTGTTATAGCTACCTCTTGGGCTTCAGATTCCTCTTTGATAATGGCTATAGTGCCTTTGATAGGTGTGGAGGAAGAATCTTCTTCGAATTTCTCCGATAATGCCTTTATCATCTTTGTTGCCTTTCTTGTAGCTTTGGGTACTACAATACTCATTTTTACTTTTTCCTTCACTTCTTCATAGGTTCCATACCTCAGTTTGGTAGCATGCCTTGGCAATGTAAGAAATGCATCAATTTGTTGTTGTGTGACGTCAAAATCAATCTCATAACCCATAGGTGACAAAGATTGAGTTCTTGGTTCCACAACATTCACATAATAGTAATCAGTGTCTACTTCAAAACATATGTCATCTTTGTATTTTTCCACTAGCTTGGGTGGAATCGGGTACCTGTTATGCATTTTCTCTTGAAATTTACTGAAGTAATCATCCATAATATCATTAAAATTATCACCTAGCTTCTTAATGAAGTCATTGATCTGATGGGTGATTGGTCGGTGTAGTTCCCAAACAACTTTACCGATTGATGGAAAGAATTTTTCAAAATAGAAAAACATGCATACACGTAGTGATCCAAACTTTAGTGTATTAGCTGAGTTGTTCTTCTTTGGCTTCCTGATGGTGTTCAGATTCTCAAATAGATTTTTCAGCAACACCTCA
Source organism: Cryptomeria japonica (assembly GCF_030272615.1). Taxonomy (NCBI): domain Eukaryota; kingdom Viridiplantae; phylum Streptophyta; class Pinopsida; order Cupressales; family Cupressaceae; genus Cryptomeria; species Cryptomeria japonica. The sequence continues at coordinate 225,640,835 of NC_081409.1, forward strand.
CATAGATCAATTTTCATGCCTTTCTTCATAATTTTGTATGCTAAGTCTACTGCTGCATAGGGTACACTGTTTTCCCTTGCTGATTGGAAGAAACAGTAACCTATTACTCTAATGGAAAATTTTAGTTCTACATCAGTGACATTGTTCAACTTTAGTCCTCTAGAATCTGATTCCACTCCGGTTAAACTGATCAATTCCTTCTGTGATATCATCTTTTGAGCTTGGGCATGATCATAAATAGGGTAACCGATAATCAGATGAATGATTTCCTTGGTAATCTTAAACGGTTGCTCTTCTAGCCACATGAAGTCATCATGAACTCTGCTCAGAACAAACTTGACCCATTGGGGTTTGAACACATGGGGATAGGTTAGGGCTTCAATTAATCCCTTGATCTTAATGTGCTCAGACTTGCTATTCAATTTACCATTGGTGCACAATTCATCATATGTTTCTTTGATTTCAACATGACCGAGTTCTTCAACATGACATTTGGTGAAGAATCTCACATCCTCTACAAATAACACTCTATCTAGGATGAGTGAGAATGCGGTTTTGTCATCCGGTTCAGATGCAACTTTGGCAGTTAACAAGTATTTTAGTGAGGGCTTTTCAACATTCTTAACAACGATGGGATCTTGGATCTTAGGTTCCATTTGTAGATTTTAGATAAAAACTAATAAAAGATCCTTAGGGTTTGAGGATTTCAAATGGTAGACGTTTCACACTTAGCAGAAAATAATAACTTGATAAGATCGATAAACCAACTTAACAATGCGTTGAGATTGATGTAAATACCTTTAATTTTGCTTTGTAGGAGGTTTGATCACCTTAGATTCACTTTGCTTTGTTCTCTTGAAAACTTGGTAAGTGAAAATGACTGCATAAATGCTTTAAGTACACAATATACCTTATCGGGCTCCGTGCGGGTTAGGTCAAAAACATTAAATGCATTCGGTTCCACTAAACTTTCTTTCCTTTTGCACTTTAACCAAGTAACTAAACTTCCTTCATTTACCGACTTGACAGGTCCCCTGTATAGTGCTCCAAAAGACTTTGATAGAATTTCAAACTTACTACTACATCTTAACTATGTAGATTTTGTCTTAAGTACATAATAAAATAGGAACCGTTAAGATTTAACCTTGAGAGAATGCAATCCCTTCATACCTTTACCGATTAATTTGGAATAGGTACACCTAACTCGGTAGGTAAGGTGCTTTCTACATTTGACACAATTTCCTTTCTTTTCCAAATTATCTTTAATTTTTCTTTTATTTCCTCAGTGTCTTTTCTAGGTTGATCTCTGCAATCTCCAGCCAAGTGTCCAACTTTGTGACAATGAAAACATGCCATACCAGGATTTCTCCATGATCTTCAGTTGTTCATCCTAAACCTTATAAACCAGTTGGCACTTATATGTCCATATCTTCCACAACATTCACACCATATCCTTGTATTGTAATCCCATGGTACTGTAGAATACTGTCAATAAGGATCTGTGTGAGCTCGGTAACCTCTAGCATTTGCTCGGTGTGCAGACCACATATAGTTCTTTTGCTTAAGCCAACACTTCTCGGTACTGTGTCCATATCTATTGCAGTTTTTACAAAACCCTTTGAATTTTGCCTTCTGATAATTGTTAACAGACTTTGTCCTACATTGATTATATGTGTGACCATATTTATTGTAGTTGTAACAATAACCATTGGACTTAGTGACATTCAGTTGCTTACCTTTTCTGATTTGGCACATGTTGGCAGTGTGACCTTGATTTCCACAGTAGTTGCAAATAGGCTTCTTTCTTTTGATGTTCTTCTTGATTCCAGCTTGCTTTGATGATTCTCCTCTCTCGGTAGTATGGATTCCCTTCTCGATAGAGTCTTTTCCTTTGTAACCGAGTCCTGCACCTTTGTTGGGTCTTCTTGTATTCAGTTGCTCATCCAACATCTTTGATACTTCATAACTCTTCTTTAGTGTTTCTTTGGATTTCATCTCTGTTTCAAGTTCATTGGTCAACCTTGATACTTCAAGTTTCAATGATTGATTCTCACCATCTTTTAGATTTGCTTCATGATGTGTATAAACTAGTTGATCTAACAGGTTTTGTTGAATTCCAGCCATCCTTGTGATTTCATCATTCTTATCAGATACTAAGGCTTCAAGTTGTTGTTTCTCTCTTTCTAGATCTCTTACCTTATCCTTGGCTGTCCTCAATGCATCAAGATTTTCAGCGATCTGTGTGCTGAAATGTTCATGTTCTCTTTTCATTGCTTTTCGTTGATCAGCCAGTGCTATGTTCTTTTCTTTCAATACTCCAATAATTTCTTTAGTCTCTTTAGATATACTATTCTCAGATGAATTCTCAATTTGTTCCACTAACTCTTGAGAGTCTTGCAAATCATCAGATAATCTTCTTCTCACTTTCAGAGATTTTTGCATTTGCCTTTGCATGTCTGCAATCACTTGATTAGCATGGTCCAACTCTTCTTGCAGATACACAATCCTCCAAGATTGTTTATAGCCTTCCATTGATAAGATCTTTCTCTTTAGGCAGTTAAACCCTTTTCCAAGATTGAATCTCTGATACCAATTGTTAGGCACAATATGGAAAGCTAATGTACTGAGAGGGGAGGGGTGAATCAGTACTTCAAAAATTTTCTTTAATAATAACTTTACTGTTATGCATAAACCGAATAGTGCAATAACATAATATAAAGCTAAAACAACTAGATAATAATCATACATGATTCACTCCATAACACATATATTTTGGTTATGCAGAAACTCTTAGTTAGAGAGAAAAACTGCGGTAGGGATGGCACCCACAACTTCACTACTGCAATAATAAAGGTTGCTCGGTTAGAGCTACATGTTTAGCTATTTCTGATAGATTACCCTGATAGGAGTATCAAGATCTGTTAGATCTACCTTGCTAAAGGATTTTACAACACTTAATCTAAATGCTGCACTTGGTTAGAGGCTTTACAATTTATAGACTTGATTAATTTTTTACCCTATTAAAGGTTTCTCTTACAACTTCAAAATATTACAATAAAATCTTTACAAATATCTGCAACTTTACATCTAGAATGTTATAGCAGATTCTATGTGCTTAGAATAAGATTACCTTGCTTATAGCATACCTCGGTAACCTACATAGTAACTTGGTAAACCCTTCTATTTACTCTGTTCTTTGACTGTTCTCTAGAATCCTTCTCGGTGACCTTTGTGTCTCTGTAACAGTCATTACACTTAGTGCTTTCACATGTCTTGCTTCATATATTTCTATATCTTCCTTTCTGTCATGCTACATGTATATATCTGTTCTTAATCCATGTTGTATAAATAGATCTCTTATGTCGGTGATCCATTCATTGCTTCGATCTTACAAACATGTTTTATCGAATGAATAACCATGCAAAATATCTCATTGGTTAGATGACCTTAAAATCATACACAATCTTTAAGTGCAATTTCCAATGTGATAACGATTCTATGTTCCTCGATCTTGTAACACGTTTCCATATATATGTCTAGGTTCAATGAATCTGGTAACATGTTTCACTCAGTGTATATCAAATCAGTGTGTCATCTTTGCTGCTCAGTAGACATGGAATGATGCTTGGTAGACAGCTCGGTGCATACTATGCTCTGAGACTACTTTCTGCTATAACCGACTGGACTGTGCATACTGATTGAATATTTCGGTAGAGATAACCGACTAGAGTATATAGAATAAATTTGATCATAAAACTAATGTCAACTTGATAAGTAGTAACATTACTAAGTGTGACTATTGGTTGGTAGTCTCAGCTCTAGGGTTTTTGGTTTGGCAATCTAGCTTGCACGATGCAACCGATGATATTATGTGATGAGTTAGCTAAGAAATGAGGATTAGATCGAGATGCCATGCCATTTTTGTACATGTAAAGGATTTCCTTGAGGATCTTGCATGTGAAGATTGACTACATATATTGTCTACTTTGGGAATGAACATTCTTCTTAGCGGTATGAGAAGAAAGTGTGATGGGTTACCGATTTCTATGTGCGGTGAAGAATGGACGATGTAGAATGACTTGTGATCTGTTTAAGTTTGTTTCATTCTATGCTAAGTGTTTTGTATGGTCAGGATTGGACCGCTTGTAGTTGTAAACCTAAGATGCTTAGGGTTTGAGGTTTTTGCTACCGATCTAATTGTTGTCTATAAGGTCGATTATGTTTGTTATTGTAAGTGGTTGGAAAAAGTTGTGTGTTTATCTGAGTGATGAGATAGTTGCCAGACCGGTGAGTGAAAATTGTAGAGTGTGATTGTAGAGTAGAGGAACTGAAAAGGATTTTCCTTGACATATAGTGTTGTTATCAGATTAGAGTTTTACCTATTGTCTTCTAACAATTTCAACCGAAGGAAAATCCCTTTACCGAGTAGCTTTAACAGGCTTACTTTAAATCCTCTAACCAGGTGACTCGAGTTCATTGATTTCTTTAAATCCTCTAGCAAGATAACCTTTAATAGAGTTTCACCCTTTAATAGGGTATATAGCCATCCTTTAACCAGGTGATCTTTAATAGGATTGGTTCCTAGCAGAACCTTATTGTAAAAGTCTTTAACCGGACTAGGCTCCTAATAGAGAGAGCTTCAAAAGAGTTCTAAAGAATCTTGTGGGTATTCATCCCCATCATGGTTTTTCCCATTTGGATTTCCATGTGAAAAATCTGTGTGTCATGAGCTATGCATTTTCATGTGATGATTAAGTATTCTTTGTTTAGGTGATTATGCATGTGCAAAGCTAATAATTATGGTATTAGTGATACAACACATGCATATGTTTATTGGTGAAGTAATTATCAAGTGTTGAATGATATTTGTAGTATTCAGTTTACTGGTTTAGATGTCCGAAGTCTTACTATGTTTAACTAATATTGCCATGGTTAAGTCCAGTAATGAAGAGAACCGGTTATCATTATAAGTTGTAGAGAAGTTTTTGTATGTATTGATTCACCTCTGCTCTCAGTACCAATTAGGGTATCTACTATTCATCATTATTCATCATGAAGATGGAAATCTCAGAGCCAATAAAGATTTTGTGTGATAATACAAGTGCAATAAACATTTCTAAAAATCCTATTTTGCACGGAATAACTAAGCACATTGAATTGAAGTATCTCTTCTTGAGGGAAAAATTTAAAAGTAAAGATGTTATCTTGGAGCATGTTTCTACAAAGGAGTAGCTTGTAGATATCTTTACCAAACCTCTGCCTAAGACCAATTTCGAGTATCTTAGAAGTCAATTGGGGGTTATCCCTCTTTATGAAGTTAGTTAAGTATGATGCTGATTGCATCAGTCCTTGAATTACTTGAAGAATGTTACATGGATTGATGAAGAAGTGGATGTATTCCACGAGGGGAGCATCAAGTTTCTGAATGATGTTGATGCACAGTGAGAGTAGAATTACATGTTTTTACTTTCACTTTGGAATTGTTGTCAAAGGGGGAGAAGACTTATGTGATTGGGGAGAAGAACTATGTGTCTGATTAGGTGAACCAGCGGCAAGCTGAAGACAGACCGAGCAAGGTGAATACTTGGTAATGTAAAACAAGATTCCTATTTACTAATCTCAACAACAATCAAAGGCATTGATATTTGTATTTCCATCAATGCCAAAGGGGGAGATTGTTGGCATTTTGCATAGAGATTGCATTAATGATTTGTTTTCATTGATGTCAATTGAACCGGTAATTGTATTCATGTTATTGCTGATATTGTTATATTTGATATTGGCTAGTAACTGGTAAGAAGAGATTTGTGGAAGATGTTGTATACCAGTATGTTAAGTTTGTGAGATGAACTGGTAATACGGTGTAAAGGGTTAAACCTTTCTATGCAAATTAACCGGTAAACCTATCAGCTGTTAAACCCTAACTAATCAAGTTTGTTGGTTTATTATTTGATGAGCAGTAATGATAAAGACACGTGTGATCATTATATAAGGATAAGTTCAAATTGTTTTGGTGCATTTGTTTATTGTCTAGGGAAGGAGCAAAGTGGATTGCATCTAATGCACAATGTGTGATGAGTTACAAAGTCTGATGGAGCAGTGATCATGGAGCGGTTGGAATTTTCTTGAAGAATGTGAAGAGATTGTCATGATTTCTAACAGTGAAGATTGTACCGACTTGTTTGTAATCTTGATTATGATAACTAGGTTTTTGTTGTGTTGCCAACCTAATTGATTTATATTTAAGGTTGATGAAGTTGCTTGTAAAAGTTGTTGGCAAGATTGGAAGAAAACTGTTGAGTGTGTTGTTACCTAACCAGTGAATGGATCTACACTTTGAGTGAAGGCAGATTGAAGCTTAAAAGGATATGATCAAGAAAATGTAGTGCTATTCAGATAGATCAAGAAAACCTATTGTTTTCTAATAATTAAAACATAAGTGAAATCCCTTAACCAGGTATGCTCTAACAAGCTTAGTTACTCATTAAATCCTCCAACAAGGTGGTCCATTAGCTTGGATTCTTAAATCCTCCAGCGAGGTTACTCCTAACAGGGTATTGTGCTTTCATCAAGGCATATTTGTAAATCCCTTAGCCAGGTGATTCCTAACCAGAATTAGTTCTTGACATGACTTATTGTAAAGATTTAACAAGTTTGGCTCCTAATAGGGAAAACTTCAGAAGAGTTTAGATAGCTATCCTTGTGAGTCTCATCTCATCGTGGTTTTTACCTATTTGGGTTTTCCACGTATAAACATTTATGTCAAGTGGTTATTATCTTATTTGTTGATTTGATTAACTTTTGATAAGGCATGATAAATAGAAGCATTGAGAGATGAATATGTTGAGTTATGATTAAGATTTGTTGATGTTTACAAGATTGGAGTTGTTTACTATTAAGTTGTCATAACAATCAAACCAGTTGATGTCAAGTATTCTTATGAATATTGATCTTGGCTGAGATATGTTTACTTCTTATGATTGAATTTGAGTTTGGGAACTTTGCATCATTTTTTCATTATACTGACTCACCCCCCTCTTAGTATTCCATCAAATACTTATTCTTTCATCATATTATCAATGACCCCTTAGGTATTGTTAGGGGTCATATTGTGTCCAAACGGGTCATATGGTGTCCTATGACCCCTTATGACACCATATGGTGTCGTTTGGGGTTGTATGGTGTGCTATAGGATCATATTGTGTCTTAAGGGGTCACATGACATTGTATGACACCTTAGACACCATATGATCCATTAGGTTTTGTTAGGGGCCATACTATGTCCTAAGAGGTCATATGGTGTCCTATGACCCTTTAGGACACCATATGACCCCTTAGGAAATCATATGATGTTGTTATGGGTCTTATGGTGTTCTAAGGGGTCATATAGTGTTCTATAACCCCTCAGGACACCATATGACACTGTTAGGGGTCATATTGTGTCATAAGGGGTCATATGGTGTCCTATGACCACTCAGGACACTATATGATGTCATTAGGGGTCATATTGTGTTCTAAGGGGTCATATGGTGTCTTATTATCCCTTAGGACACCATATGGTATTGTTATGGGTCATATGGTGTCCTAAGGGGTCATATGGTGTTCTATGACCCCTTAGGACACCATATGGTGTTGTTATGAGTCATATGGCCTCCTAAGGGGTCATATGGTGTCCTATGACCCCTTAGGACACTATATGACCCCTTAGGACACCATTTAGTGTTGTTATGTGTCGTATGGTATCCTAAGGGGGCAATATGGTGTTCTTTGACCACTTAGGACACCATATGAACCACTAGGACACCATATGGTGTCGTTAGGGGTCGTATGGTGTGCTAAGGAGTCATATGGTGTCCTATGACCCCCTAGGTGTCGTTAGGATTTATTTTGTGTCCTAAGGGGTCATATGGTGTCTTATGACCCCTTAGGACACAATTTGGTGTTGTATGTGTCATATGCTGTCCTAAGGGGTCATATGGTATTCTATGACCCCTTAGGATACCATATGACCCTTTAGGATACAATATGGTATTGTTAGGGGTTGTATGATGTGCTAAGGAGTCATATGGTGTTGTATGACCTCTTAGGAAATTATATTGACCCTTAGGTGTCATTAGGGTTTATTTTTTGTCCTAAGGGGTAGTATTGTGTTCTAAGGGGTCATATGGTGTCCTATGACACCTTAGGACACTATATGATGTCATTAGGGGTCATATTATATCCAAAGGGGTCATATTATGTCTTATGACCCCTTACGACACCACATGGTGTCGTTATGGGTTGTATGGTGTTCTAAGGGGTCATATGGTGTTTTATGACCCCTTAAGACACCCTATTATGTTGTTATGGGTTGCATGGTCTCCTAAGGGGTGATATGGTGTCCTATGACCTCTTAGGATATTATATGGTGTTGCATGACCCCTTAGGACACCATATGACCCCTTGGGACATCATATGGTGCCATTAGGGGTCGTATGATGTGATAAGGGGTCATATGGTGTCCTATGAGCCCTTAGAATACCATATGACCCCTTAGGTATCATTAGGCATCATTTTGTGTCGTTAGGGGTCATATGGTGTCTTATGACCCCTTAGGACACAATATGACCCCTTAGGTGTTGTTAGGGGTCATATTGTGTCCTAACAGGTCATATGGTGTCCTATGACCCCTTAGGACACCATATGGTGTTGTTAGGGGTTGTATGGTGTGCTAAGGGGTCATATTGTGTCCTAAAGGTTCGTAGGACATCATATAACCCCTTAGGAAACCATATGATCCCTTCGGTATCATTAGGGGTCATATTATGTCCTAAGGGGTCATATGGTGTCTTGTGACACACCCCTTAGGACACTATATCATGTTGTTATGGGTCTTCTTGTGTTCTAAGGGGTCATATGGTGTTATATGACCCCTTAGGATTGTTGGCATTATACACTTAGATGAGAAAGGTGGATGTTGTCATTGATGGAAACAAGGTTCCACAGGTTCAATTGGCCATAGACTTCACCTACCGGCACCGATAGATACAACAAGGCTTATTCACACTGGCATCCAGTTTACACCGACAAAATATTATATTGGCATTCCAGGATGACTTGAAAATAAGTATTGTATATGTGAAATAAATTGTAATGTTAATTATAATTGTATGAATGACATGTGTTATATTGTAAATACTCATATATTTATGAGTTCTTGTAGGTCATTTATAAAGAAGTAAGAAGTAATATGAGATAAGATAGGATATGATAGTGAACATTTGTATATGCATTTTAATGTGTTTATTTTGGAGCGAATAAGAAGCAGAGCAGGGCGAAGACTATTCTGTATAAGCAGAATCATTTGACAACATACTGGCTACGGTTTTTGGCAGAGGTAGAACATGTATCAGACAAAGAACAACAACAAAATCATCCAACATTTTGATGCAAGTTGTAAGAGTTTATTTTATGTTTTCATCATTGTGAGGTTGTAGTCAGCGAGACTCCACTTTTGTTGTTGAGCAGTGAGCTCCAAGCAGTTGGCCTTCTTGCATGTGCAGGCCCCTTTTGTACTAAGTAATATGTATTCATATGACCAGTGAGTAAGTATTGTGGGTCACACATCCCACCAAGGTTTTTCCCCTATCGGGTTTCCTTGCCAAAATATTTGTGTTATGGTGTGCATTGATGTTGATTCCTTTGTTTCTCTTTATTGCATTATTGTTTTCTTACTGGCATATTAATCTCAGTTACACAATTGTAAATAAGCTTAAATATTCCATTTATTGGTTAGACACTAATTCATCCCCCCTCTCAGTGTCTTTGGGATTAATCAATTATCTAACAATTGGAATCAGTGCCCATTCCTTTATTTGTAGAAGCCTAACAACTTGAGGAAGATTTTGAAACCGATACCCATGGAAAGTTTGAGACAACAGTTGGAAGCGGTTCTTGAAGATTTTGATACAAAAAAATTAAAGGATATCAAACTGGAAGAAGATCTTAGATCTGCTCAAGAATTCATCAAAGCACTTCAAGAAAACTTGGTCATGGCACAAAGTAAGAGAAAAGACTTACATGAGCATCTGTGAAAACAAGATGATGAAGAAAAAAAAATTCTCAGAGATATTGCAGAGAAACTGAGACAAGAGAATAATAACATGAAGAATGAGAGGCAAGACTTAACCATGAGACTATGTAAGGATATTGAAGATAGAAAGAAGAATCAAGAAAATTTGGCTAGGCGACTTAATGAAAGATCAGATGAATCTATAAGTCTTAGTCATGAAAATGATATGCTTAAAACATAATTGATTCAGATGCAACATGAAAAATAGGAACTTATGAGACAAGTTAGCACTCTAGAAAGTGATTTGGTCACTGCATATGAATACAAAGACAAATTCAAAAAGAGCTCAGCCAAGCTTGATGATATGCTGAAAAATCAAAGACTTGATAAAGATGTAGTTAGACTTGGATTTGAACATGGAGAAAGTTCTAGAACTGCAAATAATCATGATCACAACAAACCGGTAAGGTAACCTAGTGGTTATAAATTCAATGGCAAATGTTTTAACTGCAACAAATTTGGTCATAAAGCAAATCAATGTAGATATAGTGTTAGGATTAATGATAGTCCCAAAGATACTGAGAGGGGGGGGGGGGGGGTTGGTGAATCAGTATCTAACTAGTTGACAAAATATTTAACCTTATTAAGAATTTTGCATTCCAAAATAGTGTACCAGAAAATAAGAATTAATGTAGTAAACAAGAACAGTAAAGACAACATACAAAACACACCATAACACAAGATGTTTAATGAGGAAACCCAGTGTGGGAAAAACCTCAGTGGGATTTGTGACCCACAATATTCACTCACTAGCCAATGAATAAATATTACTTACAATGAGGGGCCTGCACAAGAAGGCCAATTGCCTAGAGCTCACTGCTCAATAAGAGTCACACTTACTAGAAAAGTGGATTATAAAATCCAATACAATGTATTGCTTCAAATCAGCATCAACTATGCCAGGTTTAGTACCAGTTTAAGGTCATTCTATAACCAAAACCTTATACAAAATCTGCCTTATGCATTCTCATATATCATCCTTCCTATTCACTCATTCCTTCTCTTATTCCTATTACATTATTACAAAATGATTTACAAGATCTCATACATATATGAGTCTATTACAATATACCATGTTGTCTTTACAAAAGATAATTACATTTAAATACAATAAACAAAAGTTTATTCCCTGTCGGCTGGAGTGCCGATATGTATTGTTGCCACTGTTGGTGAAGTGTTTGCCGATGTATGTAGATGTCTATGCCGGTGCTGGTGCCTACCGGTGGCTTTACCAAATGAGTGCTAGAAGGTTTCCAGATGGTTGCCAGAACTTTGCCATCAATGACAACACCATCATTCTCATAAGAGTGTAGAATGCCAACAATCCCCCCCTTTGGAATTGACGACAACACTCATGAGAAAAATCCAAAAACCGTTTCCAAAAAGTGAAGTCCAAAAGGTTACCAAAAATATGTGCTCCTCCTGAGCAGATGATATCCCCTGATTAATCATTTTTCTCTATCCACTACTCCCCCTTTGACATCAATGACAAAGGTTGTCAAAAATTATCAAACAACCTCAAAGTTTGTAACCAGTTGGTTACAATCTGAAATATGTCTACCAAAACCAAATTTTGAGTCTACATGAATCTGTTGCTATCATGTAAGGTTTCCTGAGTCTGTTGGATCATGTCAGTGAGATGTTGCATATGCTCTTCTAGTGATCTTTCTCCTTGAAGTAATGCCTTAGAAATCTCACTCCTCGGAGAGATTAGATTGTCCAACTTAGGACCAAGTTTATAATTAAGTTCTCTGATTTGAGACTTAATCCTTACTTTCCCTTTCTCACATTTCTCCAATTTCTCCTCAAAACCTGCTATTTCCTTCTCAATGACTAATATAGGTTTGGATGAACCAATTATGTTATCAGCTATGTCATCTATTTCCTTCTGTACTCTGCTTATTTCTTTTTCTATGTCCTGTGTCAAAAGATGTGGTTTGCATGTTTCTCTGTACATCTCTTTATATTCCAAAATTGTAGTATTCAGTGCTAGTAAAAGTGTGTTTATATGCTCTGTGCACTTCTTTATTCTTTCCTCAAAGAATTTATCCTTTTCCTTTACAATTTTCTCTTTGAATGTGTCCTCATTTACCTTATCAATTGTTATTACATTGTCACTAATGAATTTGGACAATGTGTCCAATTGACCTAAAGAATCCTTTACATGATCTATATTACATTTCGGTGCAATCAACTTAAGTATTGGTATTGTGTCATCAATTGCTTTGTAAGCCAATGCATTACAATTAGTTAACTTCTTGATAGAGTCCAGGAGTACTTCTATCACATTAGTAGGCCTAAATTCACTTAATGAAGTACCAGATGTCTGACCAACTACCTTGATTACCTTTGTGTTTCCAACATTTGTAACCATTTTTCTTGTATTATCCTTTGATGGATAAGTCTGAGTTTTCATTTCAACTAGAAATGGTTTGGGTTTCTCAGTGATTACCGGTTTCACTACCTCAATATGTACTTGTGCCTCTATCAGTTTCTCTGTCTCAGTAGGTTTCTTAGTGTTAGCATCTATACCTTCAATATTCATTCCAGTATCCAATGGTTGCTTAGTTTATATTGTTTTCTCTATTTTCTCTATTTGGATCTCAACCTCAACAGTCTCTACTGGTTGCTCAGTGTTACCACTGTCAACAATGTTATGCTTGACCTCTGTACTGTCCTTATCCACAATAATGTTCACTTCCTGAGTATCCACATTCATGGTGAATAGAATTTCAGAATCAAGATTAGTGTTATCATGTGTTACACCTTCACTTTGAGTAATCGGTGGATCATCAACATGTACCAGTGTAGTATCTAAGGGTGGTGGTAAGTTGTCAGTTATTTTGATGTTTGGTATTCCACCAACTTTACCTTTCCCTTTGTCCTTATCCTTCTGATAAACTTTGAATGTTTTCTTCAGCCTGTTCAATTCTTCTTGTTTTTCTTTTTCAACAAAAAAGATATCCCATTTATCGACCGTTTCCTCTGCAATCTCATTAACTCTACCAGCCATCAAACTCACTTGCCAGTGACCACTAGCAAAAACTGATCTTTTAGGTTCACAAATTAGATCATCAATTTCCTCTTTAGAGTTAACTGGATGTACAACTAGAAGTTTTTCAACCTTAATTTTCTTTTCCAATTCCATTACTGCAATCCTCTTTGCATCTAACCTTCTATATAGTTCATTTGGCAAGTCATCCATAACTTCAATTAAAACTTTCTTGTATATGTCCAGATATAGAATTATACTATTTTCAATACTTTCCTTTTTTGAGTCTGTGAATGTGTTATACAATTTGCTCACGTTAGCCAAATTACCATCATCAGTGATTTCATTCAGCAAATTATCCAATGGTGGTATAACCTATTTCTGTTTCTTCTTAGGTGTTAGTTTCTTTATCGATTACCTTACTGCCTATTGTTTCTTTCTCAGGGTTCTTGTTTTCTTGGGTGAAGGAGAGGGTATCAGTGAGGGTTTTCTCTTCCTATCAACTCTCTTGAATTCCATTGGTATCTCATTGTCAGAGGATGTGTCAACCGGTGAGATGAGTGCCTCTGGTTGCAGTCCTTCCATTTCACTAGCCGATATACCAGTAATATTCATAACATTTTCTTTTATTTCCTTTACCTTCTTAGAAGCATCTCTTATGTATTTCTCTCTTTTCTTCCTTTGCTTCATTGTTTTCACTTTGCTTTCAATTGTTTCAGCACTTCAAAAAAATTCTTCTATTGGTTCTCTTGGTGCATCTAACAAGGGTTTTGCATAAGTCTCAATTATGTTGAGATCTACCTCATAACCCATTTCTGTTACCCATATAGTACTAGGTAATACAACTTCCATCCATGTTTCATCCTTCTTGATTACAAAACAGATTTACTTGTCATATTTATCCACTACACTCTGTCGTAGTCTTTCTCTTATTTTCATTTTGACTTGAAAAGTTTTAAAGTATTCCGTGATGCTGTTTTCCTTAGTAGTACCCATGCCGGTGAAAGCTTCTTGCAATTGTTTGCCTACTGGTCATATCCAAAGTATTTATGTCTTATACTGGGGATTTCCTTTGAGAAATACAACATTAAGCATACTAAGAGATTACCAAAACGAAATGTCCCTTTCTTATCACCTTTGATCTTTTTCAAATTATCTATGAGTTCATTCTTTAGCCATTCACACACATCTATTTTTACAATATTGTTGACCATTTCATATGAACTATTAATGCAAAGACTATAAATTGAATTAAGTCTATTTGCATGAGTAGTTTTCTAACCTAAAATCATACTTATGAATCTCACATTGATGTCCTTGATGCCATTTACTCTTAGAGATTTACTATCAGATGTTACTGTAGTTAGGATCATGACTTTGTTGTTAGGAACCTTCTTAGTTTTGTCTGGTCTACTGCCGGTTGAGGGTAAAACTGTTACTACCCTAATAGCTTGCTGGGTGAATTTGCAGACTGAATCTAACCAAAGAAATTCTCCATGTGCCCTACTTAGGACAATTATCACTACTTCCTCCAAAAATTCAGGGATGTTCAAAATTTCCACAAAACCTAAAGTCTCCACAATCTTGTGCTCGGGTTTGACAATGCCATTTTCATCACAAATTATGGTTCTAAACATTTTTAACAACTCCTCAGAACCTAGTTCTTCAATGTTGCAGTGAATATAAATCCTAGGGTCTTCAACATAAGCTACACCTTTAGGAATATTTGAAAATGTACCTATGGAATCATCTTGCTTAGCTACCTTGGGAATAATTTTGAATACGGGCCCACGACATTTTATATTTTCCACGATAGTAGGGTTTGCAATAAATTCAGGAGCAAAAGAGGAAGCCATTTGAAAAATACCTTTATCTGCCTGATAATGTCTGAATACTTGAAATAAATCGCTTCACACCTTCGCCTTGAATGCCTTTGCTCGGATTTCATTCCCTCTGCAAATTTGAATGCTCAACGAATAAAAAATGAGTGAAAACTGATGATTATAATGACTTTTCCTTCAACAACCACATTAAATGCTCACCGGTTAAGTGAAAACTTAACACATCTACCAGTAGAGAAGAGATCTATCTTCTCACCATCAATCAGGGGTAATCTGCATGATATTCAACTTGCTGCAATACCCCCAAAGGGTTACTTCTTAGTTGGATGAAGAATCTCTCGCTGGTGGAGTAATACTCTATTCTACCAGTGAAGAAATAGTCTCATTAACATTCTGATCTATCTTCCTAATCCATTGTTTTGAAAATTCTTGCATTACCCATCTACCTTTTCTTTGCCTTTCAAATTGGATCCTTTATTATTTGCCGGTGAAGTCTTGCTTCTACAAAATTCTGCAATATGTCCATTTTTGTTGCAAGCATAACAAGTCACATTATTCTTTTGAATAGCCTTTCCATATCCTTTGCCAGTTTGTGTTCTACATTGACTAGATAAGTGCCCAAATCTTCCACAAACATAACATTTCACATTCATTCTGCAATTTTTTGAATTATGACCAATTTTGTTGCATTTGGAACATTGACTAGTGGGTGCATTGATGTTTTGATTGTTTCTGAATCTACATTGATTTTCTTTATGACCATACTTATTACAGTTGAAGCATTTCCCATTAAAGCTGTAAGAATTAGGTTGTCTTACCAGTTTACTATGATCATGATTGTTTGCAGTACCAGAACTTTCTACAATTTCAAATCCAAGTCCATTTGTATCTCCATTAGGTTTCTTACTTTTCAACATGTTATCAAATTCCTCTGAGCTTTTCTTGAATTTCTCTTTGTGTTGATTTGTAGTAGCCAACTCATTTTCTAGAATTCCCTTTTGTCTCATAAGTTTAGTTTTATCATATTGCATGTGAATTAGATCTGTCTTCAATATATCATTTTTATGACTGAGTCTTAGATTTTTATTTCTAGCATCATTGAGTCTCCTAGTCAAGTCATCTTCATTATTCTTTCTATCTTCAATGTCTTTACAAAACCTCATAGTCATATCTTAAATTTCATTCCTCATAGTACTGTTTTCTTGTCTCAACTTGTTCACAAGTTCATTAAGAGTTTCCTTTTCATCATCATCACTCTACTTCTTCTCATGAAGTTCTTTTATTTTATTTCAAGCTATAGTAAGATTTTCCTGAAGTCCTTGAATGAATTCCTGTGCAGTCCTTAGATTATCTTCAAGTTTGATATTCTTCAACTTCTCTGCATCATAGTCTACAAGATCTCCTTCCAATTGTTTTCTTAATTTCTCCATCTATACCGGTGTCAGAATATTCCTCTAGCTATTAGGCTTTTGAAAATAGAGGACCAGACTCTGATACCAATTGTTAGGATTAATGATAGTCCTAAAGATACTGAGAGGGGGGGGGAGGGGTGAATTAGTATCTAACCCATTGACAAAATATTTAACCTTATTAAGAATTTTGCATTCCAAAATAGTGTACCGGTAAATAAGAATTAATGCAGTAAATAGGAACAGTAAAGACAACATAGAAAACACACCATAACACAAGATGTTTAACAAGGAAACCCGACATGGGAAAAACCTTAGTGGGATTTGTGACCCACAATATTTACTTACTGGCCAATGAATAAATATTACTTACAATGAGGGGCTTGCACATGCAGGAAGGCCAACTGCCTAGAGCTCACTACTCAATAAGAGTCACACTGACTACAAAAGTGGAATATGAAATCCAATACAATGTACTACTTGAAATCAACATCAACTATGCCAGGTTCAGTACTGGTTTAAGCTCATTCTATAACCAAAACCTTATACAAAATCTACCTTATGCATTCACATATATCATCCTTCCTATTTTCTCATTCCTTCTCTTATTCCTATTACATTATTACAAAATGAATTACAAGATATCATACATATATGAGTCTATTACAATATACCATGTTGTCTTTATAAAAGATAATTACATTTAAATACAATAAACAAAAGTTTATTCCCTGTCGGCTGGAGTACTGGTATGCATTATTGCTGCTATCGGTGAAGTGCCTACCGGTGTATGTAGATGTCTATGCTAGTGCTGGTGGATTTATCAGATGAATGCCAGAAGGTTGCTAGATGGTTGCCAAAAAGTTGCAATCAATTACAACACCATCATTCTCATAAGAGTGTAGAATTCCAACATATAGGAATAATTAGAATACAAACTCATTTACCAATCAATATTCCAAATGCAATAAATATGGTCACCAATCAAATGATTTTAGAATGAATGTAAAATTCTATGCTTGTGGTAGATTTGGACATCTATCTAATCAATGTAGAACTCAAACCGGGAAAGGTTATGGAAAAGCTATTCAAAGAAATAATGTAACCTGTTATGCATGCAACAAGATTGGGATATTGAAAGATTTTGCAGAAGCAAGAATGTACCAAAAATAACAAAGTATCTAATGAGAAAGGCAAGGAAAAGGTGAATGAAATCAAGCAAGAATTCTCTAAATAATGGGTCAAGAAGAAAAATGAAAGAAATGATGAATCTGGCTTTGCACCGACAAAACAAATCAATACTGCACCGACAAGAAATTCTTCATCTAACTAAGGAATAATCCTTATGGGTAAGGCAGATAATTGAAGATCATGCATTGTTCCCCTTAGATGATGGTAAGAATTCATAATCCTTCTTTACCGACACATATGTTGAGTTACAATGGAAATTCACTTAACTGGTAAAGCATTTAATGCGGTTGTTAGTTAACTTTTTGTCTAGAAAGCATTGAAATTTCTCATTTCAACTTACCAAGCATTTGAAGAGCACAAAAGTAGAGCACCGACATTCAAGAAGCAAAGAAGCAAAGGTTTTCTAGGGCATCCAAGGTTTTCACTTGCATTCGATAGAAAAAGGTATTTATTTTGTGTCATGGCTTCTTCATCTTCCATTCTTGAATTCATAGCAAACCCTATTGTTGTGAAAATATCAAATGTCTTAGGCCAGGTTTTAAGATAATTCCTAAAATAGCTAAAATGAATGACTCTATTGGAGGATTTTAAAAAATTCCGAAGGGAGTTGCATTTGCAGAAGACCCTAGGGCATACAGACATTGTTGTATTGAAGATTTAGGGTCTAAGGAGATAAAAAAATGTTTATGAAACTCATCACAAACAACCAAGGTGTAATCAAACCTGAACATAAGATTATGGAAGATTTAGGGTTAGTAGACATCCTTTATATGTCTGAATTCGAAGATGAAATTGTCTGATATGTTCTAAGTAGAGTTCATAGTGAATTCTTATGGCTTGAATCCATCTTCAAAATAACCAAGGAATCTATTAAAGCTGTTACAGGTTTACCCTCTACCTGCACAAGGCTTGAGAAGAAGAAGAAAATTCCAAACAAAGGTGTTATGGATCTAACTGATGCTACATTTGATAACAGATCACTCAGGATAAGTGACATAAATGATGACAATGTTAAATATGCCAGCATGGTTATTGGTTACATGGTTGCACATACAAATAGGTTGAATTTTGTTTCAAGTCTATGCATTCACAATGCTTATGAAATGGTAAAGAATAATGCAAAAATTGATCTTTGTGAATGGTTAAAAGATGAATTGATAGATAACTTGAACAAAATCAAGGGTGATAAAAAGGGAACATTAAAATTTGGGAATTTAATTGTATGTATAATGCTATACTTCTCAAAGGATATTCCCGACATAGGTTATAGAGACTTTGCCTATGATATTTCTATTGGAAAATGGATTAAGAAGGCAATTTCTGGCATGGGTTTAGAAGAAAACACGTAGGTAAAAGATTACTTCAAAAACTTTCAAGAAAGAATGAGGCAAAGGGAAAGAATCCCTTAGATTATTGTTGATAAGTATGACAAATTGATATGCTTTGTTATAAAGAGATGAAATATGGATGGAGGCTGTCACACCTAGAACTATTTGGGTAACGGAAATGGGATATGAAGTGGAAACCAACATTCTGGAAACTTATGCCAAGAGACTTCTAGATGCCCCACTGGAACCTACTGAGAAGATCTTTAGCACTGCTGAAACCATAGAGAAAGATGTTGCTATTCAGAAGCAAAGAAAGAAAAGGGAGAAAACATTGAAAGATGCTACAAAATTTTTCGAAGATGTTACCAAGGGATTATTGAAACTTGAACAATTGAGTGATGTTGCTCCAAGCATAAAAGAAAGAAAGTCTAACTAATAACCGGTAACACATTTTTCCCCTGTTGTTACCTCATCTGAGACTAATAGTGACAAAGATGAGGAATTTAAAAGGGTGGATAGGAATAAGAGAAAATCTCCACCGACACCTACTCCGTCACCTAAGAAGACAAGGACACTTAGAAAGAAAGAACAGGCTGTGAGAGATCCTAGCTGTCCAAAGAAGAAGATTACACAGAAGAAACTAACACCAAAGAAATTTGATACACTTTCCCTTGCAGAGCTTGTTAACGAAATAACTCAGGATGATAATCTCAGTAATGTCAGTAAGTTTTATCATTCTTTTAATGATTCAGATAAGAACACTATTGAAGAAAGTATAATCTTGTATTTAGATATATATAAGAAATTCCTTATTGAAGTCATTGATTTTCCCCCCAATGACTTATATCTAAGACTTGAGGAAAAAAGAATGTCCATCATGGAATTGGATAAGAAATTGAAGGTTGAAGCACTGTTAGTTGTTCATCTAGCTAAGTCTAGACAAGAAATAGATGAATTGATAACAGAAGCTAACATAACTATTTTTTCAAGTGGTCACCAACAAGTAAGCCTCATGGCCAATAGGATAAAGGAAATCGTAGATGAGACATCAGATAAATGGGATATTTTCTTTGTGGAGAAAGAGAAAAGAGAAGAAAAAGAAAGACAAAAAGATGACAAATCTTTTACTAAGGTATATCAAAAAAGGAGATAAAAGGAAGAATAAAGTTGGAAATGATCCTGACTTAAAAATAAAAGATAACTTACCACCACTGGCTCAGGACACCCCACCGGTAGCAGCAGAGGCACAAACATAAGTACAGGATCAACCTGCAGAAAAAGACATCAAAGGAACAAAAAAAATATATGCTGTTGATCCCGAGTCAAACATTCTATTCACAATGAAGGTTGACACTTAGGACATCAACATTACAATGAATGATACCTCTATTCCAGAAATTGGTAGGGACCAGCCCACTGACACTCCTTTAAATGTTGATATTGATAAGATAACTATTGATGATGCAAATAAAGTTGTAGGTAAAGAAAGTTTTGAGGAGACGATATTAGAATTTGTAAATATTGAGATTTCTGACTCACTGGTAAAGGCAGCTGACACTCAACAGGATATAAGTAATGATAAGGTCATCAATTTTGAGATACCGACAGATAAAGAACAAGAAAAAACATCATTTGAACTGGTAAAGGATAAGAATTAGAATAAGGAAGAGGAAGAAATTAAGATAACTGAACATAAAATAGAGGAAAGGTCAAAGAAATTAGGAGGAGAGAAGAAAGATAATGCAGAACCTAGCACCTCTCCTAGTACTTCTATTTTGGATTTCAGACCAACATCTGTCACAGAAGTATTATTGGATTTTATAAAGAAAATAATGGAATGTAATGCCTTGGAATTTAAGGCTATTGGTGATTCTCTATCGATTTTGCAGATGATTGCACTAGAGTGCAAAGTAGATCATATTTTTGGCTTGATAGGTAAATTGGAAACATTGTCCAAATTCATTTCTGCTAACATTCAGTCATTAGACAAAATAAATGAGGCTATTCAAGAAAAAGTTGAGAAAGAAAAGGAGGTATTCTTTGGAAAAATAATAAAGGAATGTACTTAGAAGATTGATACATTGCCATCAGCATTGAATTCTACCATTTTGGAGTATAAGGAATTATACTGGAAAGCTTGTAAACCACATCACCTAACAAAAGATATTGATGATCAGATCAGAAAAACTCAAAACAAAATTGATGATATTGTGGATAACATAATTGGATCTTTGGAACTAACATCATTCATAGAACATGAGATGGCTATACATGAGGAGAAGATTGAAAATCTTGAAAAAGAAAAGGAAAAACTAAAAATGAAAACCAGGGAGTTGAAGAATAAGCTTGGTTCAAGATTGGACAATCTATTCACTCACCAGAATGCACTATCCAAGGCTACAATTCAAGGAGATAGATCACCAGAATGATCATACAAATAGAAACATTAATCACCGATAGTACGAAGTTCATGCAGGGTGTGAACTTAGTTCTTGCAGATATTTTTCAAGTTGTACACAACAAACTTCAGGGTTCTAAGTAAATTTTTGAATTTTTGATTTTTTTTTTTGACATCCTTTATCATTGATACCAAAGGGGGAGTGGTATAGTGAGAAAAATATACTGAGTAAGGCATGGAGTAAAGTATGCAGAAGATGAATAGATCATTTTCTCAGGGGGAGCACTCATAGTTTTGGATTCATAGTTTTTGATTTTTCTCATGAGTGTTGCCATCAATGCCAAAGGGGGAGATTGTTGGCATTATACACTCAGATGAGAAAGGTGGATGTTGTCATTGATGGAAACAAGGTTTTACAGGTTTAACTGGCCATAGACTTTACCTACCCGTACTGATAGATACAACAAGGCTTATTCACACCGACATCCAGTTTAGACTGACAAAAGATTATACCGACATTCCAAGCCAACTTGACAATAAGTATTGTATATGCGAAATAAATTGTAATGTAAATTATAATTGTATGGCCAACATGTTGTATTGTAAAGACTCATATATTTATGAGTTCTTGTAGGTCATTTAGAAATAAGTAAGTGGTAATATGAGATAAGATAGGATACGATAGTGAATAGTTGTATATGTATTTTGATGTGTTTATTTTGGAGCAAATAAGAAGCTAAGTAGAGCGGAGACTATTATGTATAAGCAAAATTATTTGACAGCATACCGGCTAGGGTTTTGGTAGAGGCAGAACCGGTATCAGACAGAGCACAACAACAAATTCATCCAACATTTTGATGCAAGTTGTAAGAGTTCATTTTATGTTTTCATCAGTGTGATATAGTCAGTGAGACTCCACTTTTGTTGTTGAGTAGTGAGCTCCAGGAAGTTGGCCTTCTTGCATGTGCAGGCCCCTTTTGTACTAAGTAATATTTATTCATATGGTTAGTGAGTAAATAACGTGGGTCACAAATCCCACTGAGGTTTTTCCCTTACCATGAAACATCGCACATATAAAGTATAAGTGTCAGTTCATGACAGTAATTCATAAAAATTAACTTTTAATCCTAAGTACTGAAATATTGCATGAAAGAATACACCACATAACCAGTTAAAGCATGAAATAACATCGCATAAAGTCTGAATAAAGTATAGCAATAATGTATCCACTGAATAGTCTATTGAAGTCAAACATAAGTCCAAAAAGAGTCTGATCGAGAAGGGGTACTACAAGAACTTAAAATAAAACTTGTCATTAGGTAACAAAGTTGCCCAATTAGAGCCAAGAGAGACGATATAGTTTAGAGTACACCAAAAGAGAATAAAAAAACTACCCTGAAGAAAGAAAGCAAGCCCTAGGATTCAGAAGAAGCTCAACTCCTTTTCATTCGAGCCTTGCTTACCGACGGTTCTAGACTACTAGAGGATTCTCCTGGGCTATATGCAAAAGTAGAGGGAATCTCTACATTGTTAGGCACTACTTAAATGCCTTTCACCTCCAAATAGTTAGCAAGCCATCTATTATAAGTCAGTTTTTTAACATGCATAAGCCACATAAGGAAGTAGAAATTATGCTACCTTATCGAATTATAAGCTGCAAAGGCAAACTCATCTTCTATTTCCAAGATTGGAAATCTTGGCACAAGTTTGTTCTTCGACATGAATCTATCATAGTGTTTTGGCTTAGGGATAGTAAAATCATCATCCACATTGATGACAACCCTATCCAATTCACCCAACTAGTCCTTCTTGAAAACAATTTGGCATAATTTCATAACCACCTCCCTATTCTTCTCAAAGTGCATGATCACTGCAAGAAACATTGTAGATATGTCATAAATGACCCTAGTTCAGTCTTGATTCTAAATATATTAATCCCCTAATGTTTTCTTAACTGCCTGAATAACTAGGACATTAGGAAAGGCAAGAATACCTTTCATTCTGTCCTCTTTGACTTCCCCTATAAATGACATTTGTCTCTTAAGCCCTACTAGCCTCAATGGTGTGTCAATATTTCTCTTAGCTCACACAGAACAATAGACAAACCAATTTACATTGAAGGAACCGACTACTTTATAAAGAATATGATGGGAAGCCACAACTTTAGAAATTGTGCATAGAAATCTGCCGCAAATGATAGCTTTTCTAACTTAGAAAAAGACCTGCTAAATTGCTCAAAAGTGTTAGTGAAAGAAGAATGAAGGGTCACGATGCATAGATAATTCTGAGAAACGATCTTCGAGATCAAGGTAATTAATTCTGACGATGATATTTGAAATCCCTACGTACTAAAAACATGCTAAAACAACTAGCACACAAGACATGAGGGAAGTCTAATTAATGCCTCTATAAATTTCGTCGGAAAAGAGTATCTAAATAAAGCAAAGAATATATATATATATGTATTAGAAAGAGATTAAAAAAGAAGAAAAAATATATAAATAAAATATATATGAAAATAAGGGAGAAAAAAAATGAAAGGAATATATATATATATATATATATATATATATATAGACACACACACAAATAAATAAAATAATATACATATAAATAAAATGTATATATATGTGTGTTTGTGTATATATATATATATATATATATATAATGGGAAAAGCAGAAGAAAACCATAAGCAAAATATCAATCCATATAAGATAAGTATGTGTAATGTGTATACATATATATATAAGGTAAAGAGACATCTCAACCAATCCCAACTTTTTCTTCCCAAACACCATCAACACCATATTTCTTTCCCTGTAAATGTGATTGATTGTAGTATTTTTGAAATATTTGAGCAACTCTGTGGCTCTAGACACTAGGTTGTTTAGTTTCTAGTTTGGATTTTTGCTTGTCCTAACTGCATTAATGGTGATAGCTGAATATCCTTCTATCTCCAATCTTCTAATGTTTAAGTCCTTGCATAAGAGGAGTTATGAGATAAGAGATTCTATCTCTTCCTCATTGTTTGTAGTCCAGTGTATGGGTTTGGAAAACTGTGCCAATATTGATCCATGCCAGAGATGGATCACTCCACCTATTCCTGCAATGCCAGGGTTGACTCTAGAGGCAATGTTGAAGTTTAGCTTGAACCAACCTTTACTTGGTTTCGACCATTTACAAACTTTCCTTAAAACTAAAGATCTAGCTCCCCCAGGGCCATAGAAGGGGGGAATTGCAAGTCCATTCCAACACTTTCTAAGGTGGTCATCCCTTGTAGTAAAAGGAAGATTATTGCTATGACAATTTTTCAATCTGTTGTTAGCTACTTCTATGATAGATTCTTATATTTTATTCCATAGTCGATCATGGGACAAGGCCTTGTCTTTAAAAATCCTTCTATTCCTTTCCTTCCATATTTCCCATAAGAGGATTGATGGGGAAATAATCCAGAGAAGTCCATAAAGAGGATGGCCAACACAAGATCCATCAAATTGTTTGGAAGGGTAGTGACCCAATTTAATTTATTAATTAACTCTCTCCAACATATATTAGAATAATTGCAACTTAGGAGCAGATGATCCACAATTTCTTCATTGCTAAGATACAGGGGACATCTACTAGGCCTTGCATAATGTAGTTTCTTAAACTAGTCTAATGCCAATATCCTCTTCTATATTGTTGACCATAAAAAAATACCTGCTTTCGGGAGACACAATTTGTCCCAACATAGAGTAATATGTAGTTCTATTTTAGAGGGGCAAAGCTTATTGTAGAGGGAATTGTATCCTTCCTTGACTCCATATTCTTTAGTAGGAGAGTTGGACCATATAGGACAATCATCTTTATTGGTAATTGTTTATTTTCTATGTGCAAGAATCTCTGTAAGTTTTTTACCCTCCTCAAGAGATAAGCCCAAGTCCATAGATGATTTCCTTCTCCATCCCAAGGCTGGGTCGACTAGATGACTGATAATATAATCAGCCACAATATTACCAATTCTGTCTACCAACCTATTTTTAAAAATTTGATCATTAAGGATTACATGAATTGGTGGGTATCCCCCCCTCAAATATTCCCAAATTAGTGCTTTATTCCTAGATCCTATATTCTAGGATAGATCATGAGTGAGAACATCCCTACAGTTAAGAAAAAAAATCCAAATTCTAGAGCCATGTGGGGATGAATTGTTCTAAAGATGCTAGTAGGGTCAGAAGAATCTAAGTATTTACTAGCTAAGAATTTCATCCATCTTCTGTCTAGTTCTTGGTAGATTGTCCATACTAGCTTGGCCCTTAGAGTCTTATTTTGTAGCTCCTGGTCTCTTAGACCTATTCCACCCCGATCCTTGGGTCTACAGAGTTTCTCCCAAGCTATTAGTACGAATTTCTTCTTGTCTACTAGTCCTTTCCAGAAGAAGATTCCAAGTTTTTGGTCCAGATTCTTTTTTCACTCTTTTTGGCAAAGGAAAATAGGTCATTTGGTATTGGGGAAGGGCATAGAGAACATAATGCAACATTATTACTCTACCAACTACTGACAACCATTTACCTTTCTAACTTTGAATATTTTGGTCTAGCTTGGCTAGAATATGCCCACTAAAATACTAACAATATCTCCAGATAGCTTCTCCTCGATATTAAAAAAGTATAGGTTTGATTTATCTTTATTAACCTTTTGACTCGAGGCCCTAAAAAACCAATCTAGGATAATGTTAAAGTTTCTAGCTTCTATCAGGCTACTCTTCCCAAAGAGGAGGGTATCATAAGAAAATTGCTGATGAGTGATAGGAGGAATACTACTAGAAATTTTGATTCCATCAATATTGCTCAATTCTTGAGCTTTCTTAATCGTCCTACCTAAAGCTTCAACCATTATGATGTATAGGAAGGGAGATAACAAATCTCCTTATCTCAATCCTCTTGACATATCAAATAAGCTTTCTGGGTGCTCACTGACTAGGACTGAGACCTTGGGTGTTGATATGCATTCAAAGATTAAATTGGTTCAAACTTTGCTAAAATCAAAAGCTTCTAGGCATTTGCAAAGAAAACTCCAATTTACCATATCATATGCTTTCTTAATGTCTAATTTGATGAACATACTAGCTTGATGATTATTTTTAATAGAATGCATTGCCTCCTATGCAATGATGACTCAATAAAAAATAGACCTACCTGGTACAAAACCTGTTTGTTCGATGATGCTTGAAAGTACCAAATTTAGTTGATTGGCTAGGACTTTCAAAAAGATTTTATAGATGGTGTTACAGAGTGAAATAGGTCTAAAATCTCTTATACTATCCATTGTCTCCTTTTTGGGGATAAGGGCTAAAAAAGTGTGGTTTATCTCTTTAAGAAATCTGCCAAACCACCTTGCACTTTCTAAAGCATCCACTAATTCATCACCTATAATATGCCAACACTTTTGGAAGAAACATGTCGGGAAACCATCTGGACTAGGTGCCTTATTAGGGTGAAATTGGAACAGGGCCTATTTTATCTTTGAGTTGGTAAACTTTCGGTTAAGAAGTAAATTTTGATTGTCATTAATAATTTTGGGTTTATTGTTGATCAAACTGGTCTGGGCTGTCAAATCCGAGATAAGTTATTTTCCTAGCAAGTTCTGGAAGAAGGAGATCGACTCAATTGCTATACTTTTAGGGTCATCTAATACAACCCCAACCTCACTTCTAATATTGGTTAATCTATTAATTCTATTCCTACTTTTTGCAGTAGCATGAAAAAAATTGATATTTTGGTATCCTTCCGAGATCCAAGTCACCCTAGACTTTTGTCTCCAATAGCATTCTTCCTTTTACAAAATTTCTTCCTATCTGTGGAGAAGCTCTTTTTATAGCAAGAAACTATTTTGATCCATGCCTTCCTTGAGAAATTTGTCATTAAGTTGTGCTAGAGCTATTTCTATATCCCTTTTAATGACAAAGATATCTCCAAACTTGTCCCTATTCCAATTAATAAGTTTTCTCTTAACATATTTCATTTTGGTAACAAAACAATATAATTTCAATCCCATTACTTCTACTTCTTTCTACCACGATGCAATGTTTTTCATCAAATACTCATCCTTCATCCACATTTTTTCAAATTTGAAGGGACACCTCTTAGGCAACATTTTTCTCAATGGTTTTTTGCACTAGAAAGTGATTAGAGCCCGAGATGGGGAGAATTGAGGCCTTAAAAATATAGCTGAAGGTTAAAATATCACCTCTAAATAGAAATCTATCTAATCTTTTTGCTATGTTACTGAAGCCCTATGTTCTATTATTCCAAGGAAAGACAAATTCTCTGTTTTTATTTCTACCATATTGTGATTATTAATCCATTCTCTGAAATCTACTAAAATTTGATGTTCTCTTCTTATACCACCTTTTTTTTGGAGAGATCAAAGATAGCATTATAATCTCCTCCTAGAAAGAAATTTCACTCTGGGTGAGAAGTTAATATTATTCCTATTTCATTCCACAATATTGCTTTCTCGTGTGTCAAAATAGGACTGTAGACATTAAAAAGTATAAATTTTAAAGTGAACCTCAAACGTTTGACAACAACAACCATCCAATTCTTGTTACTGGCTACGGAATTGACTATGATCCACCTATGATCCCATATAATTCCCAAGCCCCCAGAGGCTCCCAATGCAAGTATCGCATCTAGTTCTAGAAGACCCAATTTCTTCCTGAAGATACCAAATTTTGATAGACTAAGTTTCATTTCTTGGATTAAGGCTAGATCTATTTTTGAAGAAAAAATGCAACACTTTAGAATGCATTGCTTGTTAGGGGCGTTTAGGCCCCTAACATTCCATGTTAGGACCTTCATGGCTATGTGGGAAGAAAATTCCCCTTCCTTGCATTCATGATCAATGTAATTTTTGCCTACCCGAAGGCTTCCCTTGCCATATTTCTAAGATCAACTATGGATTTCCTTCCTTTCTTCTTTGGAATTAAACCATAATCAGGTTTAGTTTTCTTTCCCAAACAAGGACCTAACCCTAGCTTAACTTCACTTAAGGCTTTTCCCTTTTCTCTAGGGGACTGACTACCCAGGGGAGTTGCCTCATCTTCATTTATGTCAGTGAATTTATCGAAAGGACAACCCATCCCAAATGTGGGATCCAGGTCATTCATCACTTGGTCATTATACACATTCTTACTGAGTTCCATATGTTGTTAAAGTAAGTTCAGCTGCTCTTGCACATTTGCTTTGAATTCTTCTACACCTATTAACATACTTTGAAGTTTTTCTTTACTATTGAATTGGCCATCCTTAATGCCATCAATCGTATTAGGACTACAAGATGCTTTACCTAAGAGGCCTAGAGGGATATCTTAGTTGATGCCATCTACTAGATTTTGTGCTTGAGCCTCATAAATGTCCAACCCTAGTTGAGTAGAAGGCAAGAGGTTAACTCCTTCCAAATTAGGTTTATCCAGTTCTTGACTCATTTCCAACCCCAACACAACAGTTTCATTTACATGATTTTCCTTGAATACCCTGTTATCGAAATGAGGAGGGAGACTCTTTTCTGATTTTTGAGAAAAGGATTCTAAGGGCACTGCAAGGAAATCATCATGGACTTCCAAATAGAAATCACTTTTATTTTCCATAAAATTAATAGTGATTCTAAGTAATGTCTATGGTTCCATTTTGATCTGATTGGACTCTTCAGTCCCATAATCTTTAATTAAAATATATGATATATAAATGATCGCATTATAAATGGATGGATTAATCGTCCAAGATCCTTGACTTTATATAATTTATACCGGATCAAAATATTTAACATCTGATTTTAATTCTATAAGTAGTTTTATATGTTTGAACTGGTCTTCCCTATCAAGACCTTCACACCCAATGTAGTTGCCCATTTTTTGCCCTATGATTTCTAAAATTTGAGGGAAATGATATTCTACAGGGAGAGGGCCTAGATCAATCCATCTCCGAATCTTACTAGGACTAAACGCATATGGGTCAAAATTCGGATACCATTCCACAAAAGAAAAGCAATGCCCCTAAAATAATCTAACTTTGCTCAAAAGAATTTCTTTCTTAATGTCTAAATTCTTACACAAAATGAACAAAACATCATTTTCAATATGAGAAATACTTACCTCTTAGGGAAACCATGAATACCACCAATCAATTGCATCCCGAGTTGGGAAATCCTTACCATTCCATTTAACCAAAAGCCCTAGATTGCAATATAGATTCCATATTGGATTAAGCATTGTTGATGATAATTTGACTATATTATTGGCTTTTGGTTGAGAAACTAGTTCCTTGAAAGCAATTTTGGATGAAAAAACCCTATCTATCCCCAGAGGAACTACATTTGAACCAGAAACCGGAGGAAACCCAAGATTTTGACCTTTTTTGGCCCAGGTTTCCTTTTAATTTTACCATCTTTTCTATAAAAGGGTTTGATAACCTCACAATTGGATTTTGGGTGGGTAATAAGGTGAGATGAGGCACATTTATCCACCCAAGTCCTATTTTCAAACACCCATTGAGGGTGGTGAATGTTATTCGAGATAGGTTTTGGGAGATTCACAAAATAGGATTTTTTGAGCTTGCTTCGTTTTGATATCAAATCATGCCATGAATTTATAGGGTAGAAAGGACACCCTTCAATTGAGAAATTCCCATGAGGATCACAATGACCTTGCAAAACGTGAATGTTGTTTCTTCTTTTCTATTTATTACTAACCGTAGTCTACCAATCCTCGTAGGTGTCGCTCTAGGAGGGAGCCACTTTGTGAAGATGATGTTGTGTAATTCATATTTTTTATATAAGAAGAGCCTGCAAAATGAATGTTTTGAACCAAGGATGTAAGCACTACAAGTAGGAAGCCTCACTATTTCTCCAAGGTTCTTCCTAGGGTTAAGGTACTCTATTTTTAACACGGTAGAGATGAACCCATGGGGGTTTGAACCTAGATTGTAGGCACTACAGGCAAGAAGCCCCACCATTTCACCAAAGGGTCATACCCAACAATTGTTGTTTGACATCCACCTGCATTGCTTCTTCATATTCTTGTGGTTCACCAGAATCAGTTAATAAATAAGAAAAGAAAGAAGGAGAAAATATTTTAGGAGGTCTACTTAGCCTTGTAGAATGTCTAACACTTGCAAGATTTTGTGGGATATTTTGTTGTTACTGAGCCTCAGGTACCAATGGCACTTTATTTTTTAGGAATCTCATCCAGCACCACATATTCCTTTTTGACCTGTTCATGCTTCTTTTCCTACATCTATTCTTTATACACGACCTTCTCATTGAATATAACATCTCTACTTCTAATTATTTTTTAATTTTTAAATTTTCATAATCAATAACAAAAGTCATCTATTCCATATCCAGGAAAGGTACATTTTTTAGATTTAGCATCAAGCTTGGTTTTGTTTTCTTTATCAACATGGACAAAATCTTCACAACCAAAGGTTTTTAGAAAATAATATTTTATCTTTTTACCAATCCATGCCTACTCTGGAATGCCACCATCCAAAGGATTTGATGGTCCTCTATTTATTAGATAAACAATATTCAGTACAAAATTTTCCAAGAAATGTAGGGGTAGTCCAACATTCCATCTCATGGTCCTCAGAGGATTCATGATAGTCCTATTTATTCTCTCAGACACACCATTTTCTTGTGTGGATCCTAGAACCATCTTTTGCATTCGGATTCCATTGAAAGAACAATAATCTTTAAATTATTTTGTATAATACTCACCTCCATTATTAGATCTGAGATACTTCAACTTTTTTCGTACATCTCATTTTCAGCCATAGCTTTCCATTTCTTAAAAGTTTAAAAAACATTTGATTTTTGTTTTAGGAAATACGCCCATGTTTTTAAAGTTGCATCATCTATAAAAATAACATAATAACAAGAGCCACCAAGAGATGATACTTTAACTGGTCCCCATACATCTAAATGCACAAGCTCTAATTTCTCAGTCTTCCTCTCTTTCCCAACCTTGAGAAATTTGAATCTTTTCTATTTACAATAAACACAGTTTTCACAGAACTCTAAATCAATCTGCTTCATTCCTAGAAAGAAAATTGCTGCCTTCATTCTCAATTATATCATATGTTGATATTGTGTTCCTCTATCCATCATCATCGACAATGGCCAACCATTCAAGAACCAAGATGTCTATGAGATTTGTGAAAAGTTTCATATTTAGCACCATTTTTCCTATCCATATTATCCCCAAGGTAATGGCTAGGTTGAGGCCTCTAACAAAAACATCCTTAGAATCCTTAAAAAGACAGTCAATTAATCCAATCTAGATTGACACATCCAACTAAACCCTGCTTTGGGGGCTTACTGCACGAGTGTCTTCACCCCTACTGGAGCCACTTCATACTCCCTTGTCTATGGTCTTGAGGCCATATTGCCCATTGAGGTTGAGACACATTCCCTACAAGTCTCCTTGCACAACCTAATCAGTGATGAAGACTATAGAGTCTCCCGCTTGCTTGAACTAGAAATGCTAGATGAAAGAAGACAAACTTCTTATAATCACCTCAAAGCATATCAATAGTACATGTCTAGAAGCTACAACAAAAAAATTAGGCCATGTGCATTTGAGATTGGAGATATTATCCTTAGAGAAAACCAAAGAATCAACAAGACGAAAAAAAATGCAAGTTCAAACCTAATTGGCTTGGTCCATATATTATCACTGTTGTATATGGACCAGGAGCATATCAACTGGCTACTCCTGGGGGTGAACCGCTTGATGATAAAATCAATAGAATTCACCTTCGTAGATTCTATGCTTGATCACTTCAGAGAATCTCTCTATAAGATCTTGAAGAAATACAAAAAGATGAAAAAAAATGTCTTAAAGAAATTTAAAAAAATATGAGAAAAAGGCTTGAAGAAATCATTAATTTGGTGAAAACCTAGCAAATAGGTACCTTGTGACAGAAATTATTTTTTTGAAAAATAAAATAAATAAATAAAATTTAACAAAAAAAAATTCATCCACTGGTGAAAAATCGACAAACACGCGCCTTGGGCAAGTACCATGGTGAAAATTGAGCAATTGGTGCCATGAGTAGGGACTTCACTCCTCTCTCCTTCAACACTCTACTTGATTGTCCCCTTCCCTAACCTCCCATTTTCATCATATTATCCTTTCCACCCCATCATAGCTTGTGGATTGTTCTGCATAACCTGCACATGTGCTTCACTTGCATAGTAATCTAGTCTTATCCCTCATTGGAGCATCTCCTCAACGTTAGCAATGGGTTGGGATAGTTGGCATCTCACAGTCTGAGGAACTATCATAAAATTTCCTAAAAAAAACCTAAAAAATCATAAAATTTCCTTAAAAAAAATCTAAAAAATCATAAAATGTCCTAAAAAGAATCTAAAAAATCATAAAAAAGTCCTAACAAAAATCTAAAAACATTTCAAAGATGCAAACACTTTGTACAAGAATAATCAAAACATTAAGTAGACATAACAACACCCTATTGGTGTAGCGTACTAAAATTATGCCCTTTGCAATTTTGACCATATTTAGGGCACTCGCTGTAGTGTTCTCATCCTCATGCTTGATTGGGACCTATTTGTGCCTTCGCCATGCAATAAACATCATAGTTTCATCGTGTAGCTTGCTAGGCTCCCTTAACCCTGACCCGATTTGGGGTAGGACTAGGGTGTGGCACCTTGGTCCTCATTGGGACCATGGTGCCACGCCATGGTCCTCCCTAATTGGGGTCTAATTTGGACCCTTAGCCCCATCTCAAATTTGAGCAGGAAAACTTGTTCCTTGTCAACCTATGTTAGAAATATAATATGTTTGAGGAAGTGCAAGTATATAACAAGGTCTTCCCCTCTCATTTGGATATACACGAATAATAGGGATAAGGCAAAGAGATTATAGTCAAGCAATCAAGCATCCAAGCATTGAAGCTTTCATCATCAAGCATCTCTAGAGGTCTTCAAGGCTGCATATTCTTCATCTATATTCCATTGTGGAGCAACTTTACATCATTCATTTGCAAGCATATGTGTGTGTTAGGGTTTTATCATGTTCATGACATTTCATATAACATATGTTATTACATTCAAGAAGCAAAGCATCAACATCATTAATTGTAGATCCAAAGGTATACATTTCCATCATTTTATTTCAAGCATTTGCAATATTTCATTCATGGTTGATTCCTCAATCAAGGTTTGACTTAGGCAAACCCCTATTCCCAACCTTTTCCCGCTTCTTTCTGTGTGCAGGAAATAAGTGTGCAATTGTACTTTTGGAATTAAGATTTATTTGCAAAGATGGACAAAACCTTTTCGACGCGTGAAAAATTTGAAGGACTAGGAGGCATCACCACAGTCCCTACTTTTTCAGGGTAGATCCAAATAAACTCATATTTCTCAGATCTAGGTGTATGATTAAAACCCGAACCTGCAACTCAATATTTTCTTAGTTTTATCTTCAATTTTAGCACTTTAACCTAAATTACCATTTCAACTTACAAAAGAGGGAAAAATTAATCATAATCAATCAATCCACTTAGTATTCAGTCCTTATCTGATTTGTGATTGAATATAGTGGATTCCTCCCCTATTTTGAATGCAAAGTAACTCCCCGCCTTCAAACCAAAAATTGATTTGGTGATTTCTCCTTCCGTATTGCAAACTGCCAAATCAAATTTTCCCTTTTACAATCAACATATCTAAATTTAACATGATAAATAAACAAGGATCCTTTTGGCATAACACATAATATCTATTTTCTTGATTATGTCTTCTGATTGTTTCTGGTTTTATCTTTGGTGACATGTCTTTTGGCTTTTCTGGGATGTCTCTGAATAGAGATTTAATCTCTAGGATGTCTTTAACTAGAAAGGCGAGGATGGGTTATCTTCCCCTGTTTGCTGCTTATGGATTGATCCTTAGTAATATGATGGCTCGTCTTAGGACATGATCATCTAAGATCATTGAGGACATAATGGTCTGATGAAAACCGAGGCATTTCTTTCTTGTCTAATGTGTTTTATTTCACGTAATTAGTATGAGGATTCATTTAGGTCTCATTTATATCCATGTGATTTTTATCCTTTTGCTATAATAAGCTCGATGATGATATAAGCACTTAAAAAGAAGAAGTATTCTCATTATCTTCATATCCTCCTTCTCATCATTCTTCTTTCTTGTCACTTTTCTCTTTATAATCCCCCATTTCATCTCTTTTTCATCATTTATTTCATCATCTTTTTCTTCTTATTGTAGCACGATCAATCAAATGCTTTATCCAACTGATGCATGTCTCTGAATCTTTAATCACATTATCAAATCAACCAACTTTATTCTTGTAACCACAACACCCTTGGGTCAATCAATCAATTTTTAGATCACCTTATCTTGCACTAGCATCAATCCTTATTGGCTTCATCATCTCAATTAGCTCAATCAACTCAATCAACTTAATCAACTTAATAAACTCAATCAACTTAATTAGCTCAATCAATTTAATTATCTTATCAACATGGCTATACTATTCATTTTCATCAATTGTTCAATTACGTCTCATCAACTGTGCATTTCTATCAAATGTACATCTCAACTTATTCACTTACACAATATCAATCATCCAAACTCATTTTCCTAATCTATTAAGAGATCAATCTCTATCAATATATTCAATCAATCTCTCTAGGGGGCATAAATGATCAATCATTACCCTTACAAGGATATCTTTGGGGCAATTGTCAATTGATCATTTTATTTGAAACAATGCAACAAGTTGTAGTGTATCAAGAGGGGCAAAATGTAGACACTTAAAATTTTCTATCACAATCATCCTCCTAATTTAATTTTTTTGACCCATAGTTGAATCCATGACATCTAATTAGTACGCTTCTTTGCTTCTTAATGTCCACTTTATATTATATTAATCTATTAAATAATATTAAAACCCATTTTTTATTATTTCCATATTTATCTTATATTATCTATTTAATCCATTTATCATATTATTATGACCATTATCCCAGTATTCACTTCATCCATTTCCAAAACTCCCCAAACCTATATCATTTCCTATTTATCATTTCATACCGCCTTCTTTATTTCCACTTAGTGCATGTGGGACTAAATGCTCAAACCTTATTCTTCCACATTCATCCTACATGTTGGATTCAACCTAAGGATGCCTATTTAAACAGATCCCCTCTCCCGTTTTGGAGGATCCATTATTGTGCACTCATATTCTTGCTTTCATTTTGACATATCTTGTTTTCATAGTCCATTATTTCATAGCTTCTTATGTTAAGTGCTTCTGAGAGCACCCATCTACAAAACAAGACTTTGAAGGATAAGATGACAATGGAGATTAATGCCGGTTTTGTATTAATGTATTTTTGTCTAGCATAGTTTGATTTGTGTGATTTGTATGTATATTTTGGTAGGAAAACTTAATTGTTGGATGTTGGAAGAAGCTAAATCCATGATTTAGTTTCCTATTTCCTCCATCTTCACTCCCATTTTTGAAGGGGTAGGTAATTGAGCGTACACACTAAAAGAATCCCTTTTGTTCCTAAATATTAATTTAACATTAGATGCTTTGTAGAAGTCGATGATCAACTACAGGAGCCAAGATTCATCTGTAAGAAAAACACTTGTCACACAAAATAGATCAAGCAAAGATTGTATGATTTATAACAATGAGAGAATTTTTTATTATTACACAAAACAATATTGGAGATACAATTAGAATGAATGAATTAATCATTATAAAGGATGAATGAAACCCTAGGCGCGCAACTTAATGCCAAAATTAGGAGAACTAAAGCAATGCAAAGTAGGAGCTAAATTAAGATCAATATATTAGTAATCAATATTTAAGTTAGAATATGGCCCAAATAGGCTTAAAATGATCTAGTTAAAAGCACATTAAATTAGGTGCCAAATAGAGTGTGAAATTGTTACAAAGGGAGACAATTTATGACACTACATCATCTTAGGTGTTTGAATCAATAATTTTTCATTATTGTTTAAGTTGAATCCATAGTGATTTTAGTAATCTCATTATCTAAAATTTCATCTCTATAAGTAGGTAGTGAAAAACTACAACAATATATGTAAATCTCTACCTTACCAATGACCATTTCGAACTAGTGTTATGAGATCTAGGAATGTATCTTAAGAAGCAAGGGCCACAAGCAATTAAGATTATAGATCAATCATTCCTTTTAAAGTAGGAGATGCAGTTTAGTACCTCCTGACGAAGCACCACCTTTCGAATAGAGGAGGCACAAGGGAGGCACTTCGTAGCTATAGTAGGATTACCCTTTGAGGGTTTGCATAGTAAATTTTGTGAAGGAATATCTTAGTGATGAGTTCACCATAGTCTCAGGGATCAAATACTCTTAGAGGAAATAGGTAATGTTTTTATAGTGGGGAAATAGAGACCATATTGAAGATGTTGACCACAAGGTTGTAGGCAAGGAAGACATTAAATCCCATGGTCATGAGCAGGAGGTGAGAGTTTGAAAACAAAGAGAAGGAAGCCATTTGATAATTGTTGGTAAAATATTGTTTCTATCCATAATTTTTTTTACATATTTACAATAGGAAGTAGGTATTTTATTATTAATGTTTATTAAAATTTAATAGATTTCACACTTATAACCTGTTTCATAGGGATCTAGAAGAAACATGTTTTGTAATGTATTTTATTGAAGCATCAAATTCACAAAACAATACTACTTTATATCTTATAAAACTAAGAATTGACTAGATTTTTCTTGGGATATTAATTTTTTATTGTAGGATATGATTCCTTTCATAACAAATGAGATAGATCATATATAATTGTAGCGTCATAGATTATAACTAGTCCAATTTACACCTTATGTTTATGCTCCCACTTTAAAATGTCCTATCCTTATCCTTTATCGAGGTTCGTTCAATCCTTATTATTCAACTTTGTTATCATGTACACCCTTTGGTGGGACCTACCATGGGATATCCTCCTCTTGTCTTCTTATTCTGGTCTTGTTTGTGAAAGGACCAGTGTGCCCCAAAACACCTTGGTGCCTCTCAAAGAGGCCACAATTTGAAATGGGGTAGGTGCTATATCTTCTCAATAGAATTTGATTCTTGGGGCTACACATGATCACTGGAGGTCGACCTAATCAGTAATCTATAACATTCATGCATCTGTGAAGCATTTATATCTAAGAATTTTTAGAAATTTGAGGTTGCATATTCATCATTCAAGCATCATGGAGAAAATTTGTACACCAATTTTCATACAAGAACGTGTGTGTGATTAGGTTTTTTCATGTCCATATGTTTATCATGACATTACATTCAACATTTGTGGTTACATTCAAACAACATTACATCATCATCAACGATTGTAGATCAAAGGTATATCTCCTTAGCATTTATTTTAATATTTTCATTATTTCATTCATGGTAATTTAAAAATTGGGGTTTGACTTAGACAAAACCCTATCCACAACATCTCTCATTCTCTTTCTATGTGTAGGAAACAAGCTCAGGAGTTGTACTTGAGAATTTCAGCAGAGTTGATAATGAAAAACAAGTCAACATTTGACTAAGAAAAATTCAGAGGAACAAGGAGGATTTGTGCTACCTTTTCCTAAAAAATTAGGCCGAACTTCTAAGGATAGGTTCTAAACATCTTATTTTACCTAGATCTTAGTTAGTGGCTCTGTGTGACATCTGTAGCTTACTATTTTTATCAAATTACTTCAATAATCTCTCATTTTATCATAAGTTCACAATTACAAATCCAATTTTAATTTAGAAAGAGGGAACCAAACCCTAATCAGTGAATCTAATCAAAATTTCAGCCCTTTCCTTATTTGGATTGATAATAGATCTATTAGGTTCACCCCTCTTTCAATGTATTTTCTAATTTGGTTAATTAGTGGTCTTATCCTACATGGTGAAACCCTAGTTCCAAATTACACAATTACAATAATGAAACTTGAAAATTATGTCAAAATATTCACCAACATATCTTCTTTTAATTATTTAG
The DNA here is from genome assembly GCF_030272615.1 of Cryptomeria japonica. Lineage (NCBI taxonomy): Eukaryota > Viridiplantae > Streptophyta > Pinopsida > Cupressales > Cupressaceae > Cryptomeria > Cryptomeria japonica. The sequence continues at coordinate 225,679,168 of NC_081409.1, forward strand.
TAATCCAATCATTTGTTTATAATATCAAGGGGCCACACCATTAAGCATAACATAAATAATAAGGAAAGAGTCAAAATTATGAAATTGTCAATCAATTCACGTTGAAGTACACAAAAATAAATAAAAATATTTTTGTTTAAAGCACTATAGAGTTCATATATGTGAAAAGAAGAAATTTTATAATATGTACATCAAGTAGGTTATTAGATAGGAAAATTACCATCAATAATGGTCAATACATGCATGAAGATGCAATTTATTTGTAAGCCACAAAAGTTATGATCATCAATAATTTATTTCATTTCTAGTTTATGTGGTTGAAGTCATAAAGGGACATGTGCCTAACCAATATTTGTTGAGGGAATGTGAATAGTGTAATTTTAGAGTCTCCAATTTATTATTCCTAAAGGTTATTAGGATTTAGGATTTGGCCTATTAAGAAAATAAGAAAGTAAAGTTTTTCCTACTTTAGAAGGAGAATAGTGGGGGAAAAAATGATTGGGGGTTGAAATAAGTAATTTTGAAATGTGGAGGAATGTTGAAATAATTTTGTATGTTTGAAAGAGAAAAAGGAGTAAGGATTCAAGGAAGCAACAATCACATTGTGAAGAAGTTAAGGAAGATAGATAGGAAAATTATTTAAGGTCTATAAGAGATTGAGGGATGAAATAATGAAACAATAGCTAAATAGGGTTTTGGATGTAGGGTTATTAGCCCAATAATCAAACCTTAAAGAGGGGAGTCATGTATGAGGGAGTTAAAAGGCCTCAAATTGGGGTTCAAGGATAAATAGTTTGAAATACCTACTACATGAAGAATTAGAAATAAAAATCCATCACACACTTGGTGCATAGAAAAGATTAAGAAAGATTTAGTTTGAATCAAACAAGGAATTTAGATTTATAAAATATTAATAAAGTATTGGTTGTATAGTCTCCCTATCATGAAGCAAAAACCATTATGTTATATGACTTAAAATAGCTTAATCATTGTAATAGGACATTCAATTATCTATGTGGTATTTAGGTAAAATAACATAAGGCTAAAAACAAAAACTAATATCTTAAATGTGCACAAAAGGTATTGTAAGAATGAATAAAGGAAAGTAGGCTATATGAAACAACAAGTGCCACTAGAAAATAAGACATGGGGAGAACAATTACATATCATCCATCCTAGCAATTGAACAATGATTTTTTTATTGTGTAAATAGTTTAGGCTCTTTTCAAGAAGTTGGTAAAAATCCAAAGATGAATTTTAGTAATGTAATGCATGCTTGATGTTGTCTTTGGTTCTATTTGGCATATGAACTCATTGGAAAGTTCTTATGAAGCAAGGTTTTGAGTAAAAATTTTAGGCTCTTTTTAAGAAGATTGTAAAACTCAAAAGGTGAATTTCAATAATGTAATGCGTGCAATATTGTCTTTAGTTCTATTTAGTATCTTAGCTCATTTGTAAGTTATTATGTAGCAAGGTTTTTAAAAAAAAATTGTCGATCCACTTAAAATGCACCAAATAAGTTATAAAAATATCTTTGAAATATGTATATAAGAATAAATTTTCATAAAAGTCAATGGGCCCTTGGTCTGTTGGTGAAGTTGAAAGGTTCTAAATGAGCCCACCAAGGATCAGGTCTTGTTGAGTGCAAGGCTCCGACACCACAAGGGATGAGGTCGGGACAATGGCTTGAGCAGATTTTGGTAGAATGGATATCCCTCAGACCTTAATTCTTAGCTGAAGGGGACCCCCTCAGGGGTATGTCTAACAAAAAAAATAAAAAAATTCATAGAGTTCACAATATTTATCATACTAATCTTTTTAAAGGTGAAGTTTTAATTATTAAAATGTCATTCTTTTGAAATATATAAATTTTATTGAATAAAACCAAAACCTTAATTAAAAATTTAATGAAACTATTGATATAAAATATGTCAAATTATTTATTAAATATTTATTTATAAAAGATATAGAGGGGCACCAAGTTCTTGTTATGCAAATGTGGTCAAATGAAGTCTTTTGATAGTTTTAGGTGTTTTGATTCTTTTTCTTAGGCAAATAAGGTCATAATAGACCATTTATAATTTAATAGGATTCATTTGGTTTTAGAATTCTAAAATTTGTCAAATCACGTAAATGTTGTCAAAATATAAAAGTGCAAAATAGGAAGTTGAAGAGACAAAGTTATAAATAGTGTAGAATGTTAAAAATAAGCCTCTTTGGAATCATTTGTACATTGTTAAGTGTGGTAGGAGGTTGGAGAATGATTGAATAAGAAGAAAAAATCTTTTTGGCAAGTTGTATGTTGCATTTTTTTTAATGTTTTTCCCCTATTACATCTGATTGTTTCCTTTGGTATGGCCAAGTACAATACAATATAGACCTGAAAAAAATGGGAAAAGGTGGATAAATTCATATATTTTCATTTCCTTTTGGTTTGGTTTAATTTTATTAACTTTGAAGGGAATTATGACAGTTTTAGTGTAGGCTGCCTGAAACTGTGCCTAGGGTTACCAATTTTAGAAAAAAATGTCATAGCATTTGTTTTCACAGTTAGATTTTTATGTAAATTTGGGGAAACTTCTGTAATTATGTTATCTATAATTTAACCAAAGCGATTTACCTCATTTAGTGTTGTGTGAAAGTTATGAATGATAGTTCGTTGCATTTCATAGTCAAAATTATGTGTTTAGGCCTTTGAAGCAGCATAGTTGCAGAATTTTGAGGGTTATTTTACAAAAAAAACCCCATATTATTTTGAGATATGTTGTGTAGGAGGATAATGGGTATCTAAAACAAATTTTATATTTTGGTTGGGAGATCTGACTTGAAATTTATGAGAGAAAAACAGGGTTTGGAGTACTCTTAGGTGAATGGTGAGATTGCAAGAGAAAACCATTAAATTAAGGTTCTAAGTTTGAAAGTTTGGTTGGTTTGAGTTATTTTGAATCCCTCCACCTTACCTCTTCTTTGTCTAGCCATGACACCAAAACTGACAAGTACCAACTAAGCCTAGAGTGTGTGATAGTGTCTCATGTCACCTCCAATCAAGTTGTCATTTGGATTAGAGACACACTCAACCTGTTAAATTAGGTGGAGTCGATGTCTAGTACCTGTAATATTACATAACACCAATGTTTATATAGAAATATCTGCATTGCATATAATATGAAATAATTAGACAGGTGAAAGAGAGTTGAGGCATCACACCTAGCTCATAAATGAGTGGTATATAATATCGTCTCTTTCACGAATACAGTGATAGTACAATCATGGAAACCATAAAATCCCCAATATTATCATCACATCCCATAAAATATAAAGTAGGGTTAGCACATAACATGATCTCATCATAAGAAACTATAAACCTCCACAACACATAATGAGTGCTCACAAATATCCAACATATGTCTAATCATCATAATAGTTCTGAATATATCATCATCCATGTAAACCATAATGTATCTACTGTCAATATGAAATGTCTAGCATCAACTATAGGCATCCTAAATATAAATAGATCCATAATCATCCATGGAAAGAATCATAAAAGAGCCTAAGCTAAGTCCATAAAGTCTATCAATGCATAAAAGAAAAGATGAATAAGGGAGGGGCAGTACATTTAATGAAACTATTGATATAAAAGATATCAAATTATTTATTATGGTTATTGCTTCCATAGTTAATAGAAATTTTAAAAAGTAAATCAAACTTGATATAATAGTTAAAAAGTTTAATCCATAAGAATGATGAAATGAATGTAGTGATGATATTATGAGGATTGATAGCAGTAGATGAGGGACCAATAGTAGATGTGTGGATGAAAATAGATGTACCAATCCTAAGAGATAAAATGGGTTTATCATAAACATCATGACTTATATTACAATAACTTATATTCCCTACTCCAACCAAAAAATATAAATTCAAATCTTAAAAAAACATAAAATAAAATTTCACTTAGAAATAAAAAGATCTAGTCAACATTCAAAGCTTTTATATTTGTGAAAAAAAATATTTCCAACTAAATAGTACATGTCACGAAATTTTAATTTAACACTATTCTTTTCTTGAAAACATTAGCATTCATGTTGAACTTAATTTTCTTCTTCCTATTTGGGAATCATGTTGTTTCTCATAGTATTATATTAATCTTGACTATTTTAAATTATATTTTATACAATATGTTATTTTGGTCTTAATGTTCTTTCTTCTATACTATCTTTCAGAAATCAACACTAATACTACATTTTGATTTCTAGATTTATAAGTGTTAAACACTCAAAATTGACTGACATTCTCAGACTTAATATATTGCTTAATGTATGATTTAAGACTGACCCACCAATATAACATTCTTTAGAGTGAGAATAGACTACAAAGACAAAAAAATGAAACATGCATTCTGAAATAAAAGATCACAGATCTAAATGTTGGCAACCTCCATTTTCATATATTCAGAAATTTTCTTGGAGGGAAGCTTTGCAGCTCTTTCTGATGCACTGTTCTGGATTTTTTGTTGGGGAAATGTCTATCCAGACATCAGAAATGAAAATCTTACCTAGGAGGGACTTAGTTTATTTTTAACTCTTCTCAATAAGATTTATTTTCACCTTATTTTTTTCAAAAGACAGGCAAAAAAAAAACACAATTTAAAAATAGAAACACTAACAAAATCGTAGTTTACGGTAGTTAAAAGGAAAAAAAAAACACAAGCGGCGTCCAACTGGAGTTAACTCAAATCGCAATGGGCTTACTGAACTCGAGTTGTTGATGAAATGCATGACCAAGCTTGATGCATGATGGGAGAAATGTTAAAAAGCACAAGGACTATCTATCTTTTATGGAGATTGCATTATCTAAATATAGATAGTAATCTGAAATATTTTTCCCTGCAAAATCAACATGTGAATCCGAAAATAGACTACATGTAAAGTAACTGTCAAATAAAATTGCGCATGGTGAATGGCATGCGTAAGTGAATGAGGATCTCCCAATGTATGCAGAACTGGAGTGAACGATGTGCATGGCGATAAGGCTCATGCATCATCACTTCTCCTAATGTATGTAGAACTCGTTTTTTAAATCCTATAAACACGAGTCTTGTGATCAAAGAATAATACAATTGGGAAAGAGGAAGAATGGAGGGAAAACTTCTTTGTGCAGTTGCAGGAGATGGGGAGCAGCAGCGTGGTTTATCTGGACTACCTCTGCATTATATGGAAGTCATATTTAAGAAGCTTCCATTAATATCAATCTGCCGCTCTCGCCTGGTTTGCAAAGAATGGAATCATATTTTGTCCTCGCGCTACTTTCTGTCTTCCCTGCCCAAGCAAGATCCATGGCTTCTCATAATAGGTAAAGATTATTGTATGGCTTATTGCTTTTCTACTCAAAATAGGAGGGCCATCCCTCTCTCCTTCCTTCCAACTCACGTGCGAAATGATTATATGTTATCAAGTACGGCCTTAGGATTGCTGGCTTTTAGAGAAACCCCTCTATCATCATCGCTAGAAAACTCAGATTTATATATTTTCAATCCACTTATGAGAATTCATTCCCGTACAAAAATAGATAAGAATCACAGTTATATCCAAATTATACATGGGAGAAATGGAGAACCGTATTTGGTTACGATGCTAGACGAATACAATCCAAAAATTTCCTTCAGAATATACCATTATTGTGGAGATTCATGGAGGATCAAGTTTGATTTTCAAGAGGAAACAGAGGAAAGAGGATCATGCTATTACGGTGAGATGGTTGACTGTAATGGCTTTCTTTTCTTCTGGACAACGAGGCCTGAAATCATTTATGGTTATAGCATCGAAGTTGATTGTATTAAACCTGTAAGAATACCTCCGTTACCCAGACAACTGGTTGAGGATGAAAGAAAGGGTTTCCAATATATAGTTGCATATGGGTCGTCTGTTCTTCTGGTTGTACCAGTTATTTCTAATTGTACAGATAATATGGGTGAAGGTATGGTTATTTGGGAGTTGTTTCAAGATGACCAAGATAAGCTGCTTTGGAAGTGGAGAGAATTTGCAAGGATGTCGTCAGCCTCTCTCACTCCCGTTTTAGGTGGAGATAGCTGGTTCCATATGTGCGTTACAGTGGGAGATTACTTGTGCTTTGGCATTGAGGAAGAAGATATGAGATGTGATAAGGTGGCGGCATATAATTTAAAGGAAGGATCTTGGCAATTTCTTCCCCAGTGTGGAGGTAAAACGATTTCTGAAATGCTGTCATTTGATCCCAAACTCATCTTCCCCCAAATTCTATTATGAAACAAAATTGAGAGAAAGATTGATTATGAGATTATTGCAAAACCTGTGATCTATTCCAATATTTTTCATATGTTTCATGTGAAATTTGAGCTATGGGATTATATAAATAATTTTAGGGTAATGAGATTATATAAATAAATTTTAAATGATTTTAAGGCAAATAAAACAGTTTGAATTGATATTTTTGGACATATCTTTAAGTAGAAGTATTTAAAATATTTATACCATTTATAATTTATTGTATGGTTCATTAAGTTAATCTTTATAAGTGTAGAGCAAATTTTTTTTAATTCAAATTTATTTTTTCCTAATTTCTATTATGAGTTTGAAACAAAATTGAGAAAACTATTGGTTATGAGATCTTGACAAAAACTATTAGGTGCTTGAATATTTTCCATATAGCTTCAATTAATATCTTTACACATTTCATTAGGTAGATGTGTTTAAGATATCTATGCTAGTTATATTTTATTGTATTTGTTTATGAAGTTAATATTTAGATTTGTAGATGAGAAAAAAATAAAAAAATTGAACCCAAACTAATTTTCGCCCAATTTCTACTATGGGTTTGAAATAAAATTGAGAGAAGATCAGGACACAAATTGTTGTGTTTAAATATTTTCCATATATTTCATGTGCACAATGAGCTATGAGATTATATAAATAAATTTTAAGTAAAATAAAATGATTTTAAGGTAAATAAAATAACTTTAATTGATATATTTGCACATTTATTTAGATGAATTTATTTAAGATATAATTTATTGTATTTGTTTATAAAGTTAATATTTAAAAGTGTAGGTAGGAAAACAAAATTTAACCCCAAATTCATTTTCTCCCAATTTCTATTATGAGTTTGAAAAAAAATTTAACCCCAAATTCATTTTCTCCCTATTAGGAATTGAACTTGGGTTCTCACTGTGACTAGTGGTTAAAGCTCAACCCCTTGGACCATTTATTATAATTGCTATTATCTATTATATTTGTTTATAAATTTATATAATAAGACAAAACAATTAATGAAAATAATTTTTTTTATATGAGTCTAGTTATAAAATTATATTTATTTAAAAAATAAATAAGATCTATTGATAAAATAAGACAAATTAATTTTATTATTTTAGATTTGCTTTTTATTTAGTTTTTTAACTATTTCATTAATATTTTTTTAGTTTTATTTATAACTAGCAAATCTATTTTTGAAAATAATAAATAAAGTGCCATTGAGAAATATGTTGTTTGAAACTTAATTTTTATTAAAATATAATTTTTATTTAATTCTTAATCTAAAGATATGAATTGGTTGTTTGCATATAGAATAAGTTTCCACTTTGCAAAAAAAAAATTCAATTTTTCTCTCATTTTTTATCTCATTTTTTATCTATGAGTTTGAAACAAAATTGAGAGAATGGTTGATTATGAGATCATGGCCAAATTTTCCTCCAAGTGAGATTATATAAATAATTTTAAGGTTAAGTACCTGCCTTTTTAGTACTAAAATAATAATAAGTTTTTTTTGTTTAGAGTTAGGTTGCATAATAATTTGAGACAATATATTCTTTCAATAATATAATGGAGAGTTCCCACAATTGTAATATAGTTATAAACTTACAATAATATCTATAACTAATTCAAACCTTGACAACAACCCTATTCTAACCTTAACATAATTTGTACCCTAACCCAAATTTTTAACTAAGTTCTAACTCTAAATCTAAAATTAAATACAATCCTAATCTTATTTTTTCCTTAATTCTATTCCTAATTCAGAATCAAAGTCTAAGCTTAACTTTAATCTTAATTTAGAAATAATTTAAACCTTATTTTAGCCTTAATCTTAACCCTTATTCTAACACTAACTCTTGTTATAAATCTAATTTTAATCCTTATCACAATTATAATGATTTTATATTATAATAATGAATAAGAATTAAGATAAAAATATAAATTAATTTATAATCATTTATTTAAATTATAACCTTAAAATTATAGCTTTTGACTGGTTGGACGATAGTGTTATTATTAATAAATTATGCATAATTAATAAATGCATCTTTATACAATATTTTAGATTATATTATTGTATTATATAGATTTTTTTTTTGTATTAAAAATAGTTAGTTAAAGAAAAGAGTACATCCATGGAGGCCAGGCCTCAGCCAAAAAAGAGAGTCAAACATCACACACCTACCTCGACTATACCACAAATATCCATAGGTATCATACATAATCATAGACTCTACCCACGTAGTCCAACCTTGCACTCAGATGATCTTTGCGGACCTGAAGCTGCAACAACATCTCCACATGAGCATAGGAGAGATAAGGATATATAATATTTAATATTATATGATAAGGATATATAATATTTAATATTATATGATAAGGATATATAATATTTTATTTTAATTATATTATAAATATAATTTAGATTATAATTAAATATGTTAATAATATTGTCAATAATATGTATAATATTAAATTATCTAGTCAACCCTTTATTTCAATTTTTCTTATATCTTAATAGTTTAATTAACCTTACTAATATATTATTATATATAATTTTATTATTCACTAATTATATATACTTAACATATTTAATTCTCATTTGCTTTTAATATCAAAAATTTTTTTAGTCCTAATATAACATTTTTAATTATATTATTGTATATATAGACTTAAACATATTAATAATATTTGTCAATAATATTTATTATATTAAACTTTTTATTCATTTTTTATCTAATATTTAATTTAATTATATACTATATAGAAAATATATTAATATATTTATCTATTATTAATAGGCCATTTGTGTTTTTAATTTCTTTTAAGACATAAAATATGGATTTAAAAAGTATTTAGTATTTTTTTAAATAAATCAGAACTAATTTGAATTTCTATTTTTATTGACGGTTAAAAAACTGCATCCGATTTGTTTCTATTTTTCGTAATTGTGGCGTTGGGCTTCAATATTCTACCAAAAGGATAGGCCCCTTAATCATCTTTTTTCTTGTTGCGACAATTGAAAATTTTTTCTAAAAAATATTTATGTTATGCTTTTTTAAAATTCTTGTATAAGAATCAAATTTATTAGTCAATCACTACCAAAAAAATAATAATTTTGACAATTTATAAATTAAAATTTTTGCATATATACTTTAGAAAAACTAAAAAAATTAAAATAAAGACTTAATTGTAATTGGTTTGAAATAATTATTTTAATAAGGGGAAAAACATGAAACTCATTGATATAGTAGTGGCTAAAGGCAAGTAGTAATAATTTGAGCATACTAAATATTATTTTAATGTATTTAAAAATTAGCCTAAAACAATTTATTTAGATGCAAATTATTTGAGTTAATTAGATTGGAGAAAAACAATTTTTGTTTAAAAATCATGCATCTTAACTTTTTAAATAATAAAAAAATTATCAAAAGAAAAAACTCTTTGTTATAATTGGTGAAAAAGCAATTGAATAATAGTAAGTTAACAAAAATTATTTTTAGGTAAATAAAATAACTTCAATTGATATCTCTCTACATTCATCTAGATAGATATATTTAAGATATCTATATTAGTTGTTATAATTTATAAAATTTGTTTATAAATTTAAAATTTAGAACTGTAGTGGATTGCAATGCAACGTGATGCATTCATGCATAGACCACTATTCGTGTATATAAAGTTAATATTTAGAAGTGTAGATGACGGAAACAATATTTTTAAAAAATATTATTTTACTCATTTTTTTTAACATAAAATTTGTTTATTTTACTTAATAATGAATCAACAAATGAACTTTATTTATTTATTTATTTTTGATTAGTAATATTTGTATTTTATTTATTTAGAGATAAACATTACAACTTCAGCAAGATAATAAACTATCAAGAAGTTCCTTAAAACCACCCACAAAAAAACATCCAAACCACCCACCCAAAAAAATGGAATTTCAAAACCAATAACCAACGCCCACAATATGCCTGCACCCCCATGCTATGAGTACGAAAAATGACATATTACATCTTGCCATTCAAAATTCAGGTAGATTCTGCTTAAAGTGTACTAAACAGAAACTAGAAAGTCTAAGTTTTCCAATTGAAAATTTAACTGAAACAAACAAAAAAGCAGAGGAATTTGGCACCTAGAGGTACCATGGCCTACTGTGACCAGTTCATTGCTCTTCCTTCACATCTCTTGCAGTCGAGGCACTCGATTCACCAGCCACCCTAAGTCGGCAAGAGCCTCCTCTTCCCATGTGTAGACCTCCTATCCTTCCTTCTGCATCCTTGCCCACAACCCCTCGTGAAATTGGTTTTACCAACTCGCAACCACCTCCGGCCTCTGCATTACCACCCGCATGTTTTTCCAATTCTGCAGATAATCTCCTCATTATCAGCCTCCTAAGGCTCAATTCCTCCACCACTCTCTCTCCACCCTCCTGCCTAATCTCATCTTCTATGTCCATAATCTGGACAAAAATTAGTATCCCTTCCCACCCTCGCTTCACATCATCCTTGAAGCATGCTCTAGCTTCTTCTCGATGGTGAAGAAAATGAATACGCCAATGTCTTGCCCTCAATTCTTTGTTCTCCTTCGGGATATCTTCTACAAGATTAAAACCCCACCCTGGCACCGCCCACTCTACCAGGGAGCCCAAATTTAAAAGGTACTCTCTTGAAATTATTCTCTACAAGACTTTCTTCACTTCTTCACAAGTGGGTCCTAGCTCCAACCCCCACACCATGAGGACCGAGTAGATGTTTTCTCTACACCTATAATGGTGGCCAATAAAAACCACTTCTTCTCCTAAAACCAACTGAATTGCTTTCAAGAGTAGAGGGTGCTTAGCTAGAAACATTTTCTCAAGCTTCTTGGGAGAAACTGGTCCTCGAAAAGCCAACATAAGCTTGGATGATTCCAAAGTGAAATTCGCTTCCATTTCTGAGGATGCTAAAAGTTTGAGAAGTGTCTGATGAAACCAGATTTAAATTTGGTTTCACCAACTTACCAAGCCTATTCATTACCTATGTGGGCATTAAAAATTTTTCTTTTAATGCATAGCACTCCACCATCACCGCCAATTCAGAGCATGTCGCAATAACTGTTCATTAACTCAACCTTGCATTTGAATTGGCGGCGATGGTGGAGTGCTATGCATTAAAATTATACACATATGGATCAGTTTGAATAGCTGAGAGAATATACATATGATCATAATTACATTGCAATGTATCCATAAGGATACAATCTCCAAAAGTACAATAATGAAGTGGGTACACAGTCTGGTACATAAAGTAGATCTTTAGTCTTCTTGAATGAACTATCTCAATCAAGATGCATCTTGTACCAAAACCCAATGGGTGCAAATAGTACTCCACCCAACCATGTGGTACCATCAGGTCTACCCCCCGTGCTAGGAGGTATCAGTCAAGCACCAGAGACAAGGGTAGGAATCATAAAGATACAAGGCTACATATGAAGCTCAAAAGGTTACAATCTCAAAAAAACCACAATACTAAATTCAAGAAAACTCACAAGGACAACATCCAATTTTCCAAAGGTCCAAGCAAACATAGAGAATCAACCAAGTAAACCACTAGGTACATGCAACTAGGAAGAGTGTCATTGCTAGGTTGTCATGAGTTACCTTGGTAGGTCTTCACTAGGTCTCGACCCCCATCCTGGGTTAGCATGGTAACCTCTCCTGACTCCCGACCCCCATACAACTCAAATGGACCACACTGACCTTTTGTGGAGACAAGATTGTTGGATGCCATTCCAAGCCTTCTCAACTAAACTTGAACCTAAACAAGCATTGGGGGGTAAGAGGTGCAACTGGATTAATCTTAGATAATGTGATCTAACTTCTCATTCCCAATTCATTAAGTTATGTCACTTGATTACAAACTTCCATTGAGTTACCCTGATGATCACTTTGGGTCCCGACCCCCACTGAAAGCCACTCTCCCATATATGCACCTAGGAATCCAAACAAGACCAAAGGAAAAAATAGAAAATACAAGATGGAAAGCACCAACATAGCATAGGAAGGCATGACTCTCTTGCTAGAATAAAACATCACATAGGGAGGGTCCAAGACAGGCTAGGATTCACCATCTAGCTTCTAAAAATAGATACAGACTGAAACTTTAATCCAATAAGAGAAAACGTGTCAGTAGAATAAAGAAACCATAAATTCCCTCCCAAGGCCTCCAGAACCAAAACATTGAACCACTCAACTGAGCATTTCCCTGAAGGATAGAAAGAACCAAGACATGAATAAGATCTTATAATGCCATAATAAAAGGATTCTTTTAGTACAACAAGTTGACCACAATAGCATTAATAAACAAAATATCATTACTTTAATAACCAAGGTAAATAAAAACATAAGACTCTTTGTATGCCAATCATAAAAGGGTTACAATCATCAAATAACATAGAGGGTTCACATTTAGCATTATTTCTCAATATCTTGAATATCATCAAAACACATTTCATTCCGATTTATTTCATGTTAATAAAGGACCATTAAACATTAAAATCAAAATGAAGAACACAAATGATCAGCAATGCAAACCAATATCCTCGCTTTGGTTCGATTATTTCACGATTTGATGTGTGCTCATGATGTCAATGAATGTTCGATTATGCTCCATGGACGCAAATATGAGTGATTATGAAAGTGATAATGAGGATGAGTAGTGATTTCGACAGAGTAAAGATGCAAGTGAATGAAAAGTGGATCATTTGCATAAGAAATGGAGAGTTTAAATAGAAGATGAGAGGAAGGAGAGAGGGTGTGAAGAGGAGACACTTGTCCTCAAAGGGGACACATGGCTCAACTATAGGGGAAGGGTTGACATGTGTCCCTAAGGACACATGTCCATTTTAGAAAAAGCCACCCAAAATAGGATATTTTCCCCAAAAAGGGGGAAAAGAGGCTAGGATGTGCACATATGGAGGTTAGGATAGATAGGGTTAGTTGGGAGGTTTGGAGGATGAATAGGTTAGGGTTGGTTAGGACCCTAGGTTTAGGAAAAGGGTTAGGTTAGATGGGGGTTAAAAGTAGGAGCCATGTGCTCAAATAGGATTGGAGTCTAATTAATTAATTGAATTAATTAATCCATGGGGGTTTTGGCAAAATGGACATTTAATTAATTAATGGTTTAATCAAATGGGATGGCAACAAGGGAATTAATTAACTAGGTTAATTAATTAGGAGAAAATGGGTTGGGGGTTAATTAATTAATTAGAATAATACAATCAAGGATTAATTAATTAAGAATTAATTAATTGTAAGACAAAATAGGGAAATTAATTAATTAAATTAATTAATTAGAGGAAAGGGATTTAAATTTGATTAAATTAATTAGTTAAATTTAGGTGTCTATATTTTTCCCCTCTTTGCGGTTGCGCTAAAATAGGGTTAGTGTGAAGAAAAATAAAACACCCGAGAGCGAGGAAGTGAAAAAATGCCCCAAGCCTGATTGAGAATAGAAGAAGAGGGAAGGGGTTCCCCCTCAAGAGGGTGTATGGGAAAAAGGGGCCCAGGCGGTGTCATGAAAAATACAAATCTAGCCAACGGAAAGAAAGGGGATGAAAAATTGAACCAACAGGCAAAAATGATGCCTCAAAATGAGGTTAGGGGAACAATATATGCTAAAAACAATTTTGCGAGGATGCATGGTGAAGAAAAGAGCCAAAGTGCACCATATAAGGCCAAAAAGTGCTTTTTGAAATTCATTTGTGCATGCTCATTTTCAAAAAAAGAGCTCTGGAGAAGAAAACCTAGTGAAGGTGAGATGGCACAATGGGTGAGACCGAGGCACCAAACAGATATGGTGTGGAGCATGAAGTGGTGCGGGACATTGGATTGAGAGGTATGTCGTGAAAAATGAGCTCTTTTGTTGAATTTTTCATCAATTTTATAAAACATTTCCTATTTTGAGAAAATCAGGGTTTTGGGGGGGGGGGGGGGGGGGGAAGAAACCAGGGGGGTCGGTGAGAGCATAGCCCCGGTGGAGCATGGATGCCACCTACAAATGTGGGGGTGCCACCCCGTCGGAGGGGGAGAAACCCTGCTAACATGGGGCTGCCACCCCGCTAGCGCAATGACGCAGTCCCGCCAATGGGGGAGTAAGCCCGCTGGCATGGGAGAACAACCTTGCAAGTGTGGGGGCGCAACCCCACGGGCAAGCAGCCCAGTGGGACAACCCTCTCATGGGTCTAAAAGCAAAGGAGGGAAAAAAGAAGAAAAGAGAAGAAATAAGCGGCGAAAAAAAGAAAGTTCATACAAGAAGACACGGTCCCACAAAAGGGACTTCTAGATAGGCCAACGGAAAACACCTATTCGCCGAAGAAGGGAAAGCAAGTCACTAAAAAGGTAAACGAGGGGCTGGGAAAAGGAAAGGCAAAGGACTGATAAGTTGTTGTTTGCTTGATGTGCAGTGGATCATGGACATTCTTATGAGCCATGAGAGAGATTTTGGGGTACTGAGGCTTGGAGAGGAGCTGAGCAATGTGGAGTAGGCACGCATCGATGCGATAGGATTGGGTTATGTGGCGTGGATGCCACACATTTGGTCGCACATGGTGATGCTGACGACGTTTATAGAGTGATAGAGGAACAAGACCTCTACCTTCCACCTGCCTATAAGTGAGATGACCGTGACCCCCGAGGACGTATACTAGATCATGAGACTGCCGATATGAGGAGCTTAGTGTATTGCAAGGAGGATCGAGTAGGCAGAGGCCGTCAAACTCTTAGCTAGAGGAGAGATTCCCTTGCATTGGGGAATATTATCATTAGAGCATGTAGTGGCACAAGCACAATTGGATAGGATGATATACATCTATGTCTGTGCACTTGTTAGTGGTTACATATACCAGATCGTGGCAGGAGGTCTATCGTACTGGGTATGATCCCAGTGGTTGTAGAGGTAGTGGACAATAGTAGACCGATGTCCTGGGGGACCTTGGTGCTGATGGAGCTATATAGGGAGCTCCATGAGATTGTATATCATCAAGGTAGGGGATTCAAATTCATCACACTTTTATAGATATGGGTGTGGGAGAATATTTCTATTACGTGACCAGTGCCTAGGCTAGATAGGGATGCAGCCGAACCTGTGACATTCAGCTAGTGCGGAGCACTGAGATATGAGTTTATTGATGACATTAACCATTGGAGGGAGACTCTCGATAGATTGACAATATATGGTATCACATGGAGACCATATATGGGGATCCCTCCATGGCCAAAATATCAATGACACATTCCATACATGATGACATGGGGATGCATCATTGGGAGGTGGGAGTAGTTGATTGAGATGTATTGCTCGAATTAGGTGCAGTGATAGTTTGGACATGTATAGGATGTACCTACATCACAACACAAATTCTGACATACCATCGAAGAGAGGGTGGTAGATTTTGGGCCCTCAGCACAGGACATAATAGGTATCATTGATAGGTGGACTCAAATGGCTCTAGTTACATGGGATCCATGAGGGGGACCCGTAGATGTAGGGGTCATAGCAGCTTATGAAGAGTGGTGGGAAGAGGCTAGACCAAGGCCAGTTGAGAGATCGAGATTGGCACTGCTCGCAGAGAGGAGGACAAAGGCACTAGCCAGGGGAAGCAAGATTAGATATTATCAGCCCACTAGATGATCAATCGAGATAATCGTAGAGTGCGTGAATCAGAAGAGGTCCAGATTAGTAGTAGGGTGAGAGGCTTAGAGGACAGTGGAGGAGAAGGGAGAGGAGAGGAGATAGGGGAGAGAGGAAACAATGCCCATGAATGTGAACTCATCACCACAAGAAATGATAGGGGGGTCAGAGGAGGAGGGGTAGGCTAGAGGCAAGAGCTCAATGAGAATGATACCTGCTAGGACAGACAAGAGGGATGAGAGGGGAGAGAGGTCTAGAGTATCACCAAACTAAGCGACATGGAATCGCGCCCTTGAGGAGGATAGAGTATAGACTACAGTGTGTCACTACATAGAGAGACAACCTATGCAGGGAGAGAGACAACCTACTCAAGGAGAGAGATGATTTGTATGGGGAGAGAGATGTTGTAGAGGGGGCTAGGAGACAACTGTAGACAGAGAGAGACAGGCTCCTCGAAGAGAGGGACACAACAGAGAGTGCCAGGGCACAATTGCAAGCAAAGAGTAACAAATTCCTCTGAGAGAGGGATGCAACGATAGCTGCAAGAGAGGCAATGGAGTACTCCTAGTGGAGGATAGAGGAGATAGTGGCCCACTACCAGAGTTAGAGGGAGGATGCCAGAAGACAGGTTGTACCTGCTAGGGGTGGAGGGGAGCTGATGTAGGTTGTGTGACAACAGATGGTTGCTCAAGATGGAGGCCCTATCTCATCAAGCCAGATGATACAAGGGCTGGTATGAGTAGGAAATACCAACAGAGCTGAGGGAGTAGTATGTGCCACCTCCTCGAGCTAGGGAAGCTAGTTCCTCACATAATGGAGGATTTAGCGGGGGGACAAGGAGATCTAGCCGTAGCATAGGTGGATAGACCAAAAGGAGGGCTTAAACAAAGGACACTACAATGCCGAGATCAGGATCCACACAGGGATCACCAAGACAGGGACAGGGGTATGAATAGGGACCATCCTAGTTACCAAAGAGAAGATGACTTTGCATATGATGCATTTTTGAAATTTTTGGTATACCGTACATCGAACACACACACACACACACACACACGCGCGCGCGCGTGCACACACACACACACACACATATTTTGTACCCATTTTAATTTGCACCTCATGCATGTCATGAGTATGATAGGTGATCACCAGTCAACATAATACTGTATTTACTTATTGTATCTTTTTATCAGATACTTCATATGATGTACACATCGATATGTGTGTACATTTTGTATTGACATACATTATTAAGATCATGATGATATTTATGACATACATTTCATTCAGAGTTCGCCATATGATGTTTGTCTATGAGATTTATGATGCATGTATAGATGTATATGATGCCATGATATATGCTATGTATAATTTATGCTTACATGATTATGAGATGCAAATTTGTATGATAGAGGTTATATGCGGCGAACCAATTCATTGGTAATGTAGGATGTGATGATATTATGTATGTATGACATGAGCTATGGATGTATATGATGTGATTGAATATATGTATTATGTGCTAACCCATATGTGATGAAAGATGCGATGGCAACTACTCTAGGAGAACCTGGCCAGACAGGCGAGGGAGGAAACAAACAAGGGAATGCATGCACATCCCAAGGACGAAGGGAGTGATCAAATGCAAATGGAGATGTAATGAAGATGAGGAAAATCATGGAGCACGAACATCTGCGTAAAATATAATGCCATGTAGTGAGCACTTATTTTTTAAACATCAAATTCTAATACTCTATGTTCAAACATTAAAATGTGAATTAATATTTATAAGATTATCTTTTGGGGCTAAAACTACATAGGGTTAGGTACCCTAGATCTACAATTTCCTTTTGTGAAATAGCAGACTCTATATTAATATCTCATCCGAAACCATATTAGAAGTAGACCATTAATAGGCTATTTTTCAAAGTCTTGTATTTGTCTTCTATAGAAAGTTGACAGATTAGAATTATAGCCATCTCACTAAGGGAGGAAACCTTCTTTTGTCTCACTCAACTCAAAATTGAATATGGTATAGTAGTCATCTAGTTTAGTCCACAAAGTTTTATTATTATCGCATGAGGAAGATTTGCTAACTATACTTGAAACAGGGGCATATTGGAGCCACTTCTATAACTTTAGTTTCAAACATGAAAATGTCATCCTGTCTAGGAAATTGTTTGTGCACTATATCTAGGATAAATCTCCCTACCATTATACTCTGATGCATGTCCATACCCTATTCCAAAGCTCCCATTTTTGCACAAGTAGGGAGGAGACTGGCAAAAAAAAAAATTGCTTAATACCCACCATTTGAATTTGTTTGAAATTTGCTAAAGCCTTTTTAGAACATCCATTTTTTGCAAATCTTGTGATCATCGCATTCCATGAGACACCACCTCTTAGAGACATCTTGTCAGATAGTTCATGTGCCTTGATTTTACTTCCACATTTTGGATACATATCTACATGAGCAATGCCAACCATACTATTTGACAAAAATCCACCTTCATTATGCTTTGATGGATGTCCGTACCCTATTTCAAAGCTCCCATTTTATTTTTGAATTTCTACAAAACTTCTTATGAACTATATCTTTAATAACATTTTGTTAAAAAAATAAATATTAGAATTAAACTAATCAATAGATATATTAATTTAATCTATTATAAAATAGATAACCAAATCAACAAAAAAATATTAAACTGTTAATTTATTTTAAAAATATATATTTCTCAATATTACAATTCATTTAATATTTTATATAAAAAAATAAAACTTGTTAGCTTTAATCTTAAATCATTGTAATAAAATAAAATATCATTGAAGACAGGTGATTTCAGTGGGATAGACATATTCATTCTTTCTCCATGGCATCATGATTTTTGTCATTGAATCTCCATCAAAAATCTCTGTAAATTTTTTATGCTCATCAACCCGTTAGTGGTAGATGTGTATGCAAAATGTGGAAGCATAGACAAGGCACATGAACTGTTTGATAGAATGCCTGAATGAAATGTGATCCTGTTAGCATTGAAGTTGATTGTATTAAACCTGTGAGAATAGCTCCATTAACTAGCTAGCTAGTTTAGGATAAAAGTTAAAGTATGGGTATGGAATTTATAGTTGTATATGGATTGTCTGTTCTTCTGGTTATGCCACTGCATTTTATGGGTGAAGGTATGGTTATTTGGGAGTTGTTTCAAGATGACAACAACAAAAACAACAACAACAATAATGACAATGAGAACAACAATGGAAACAACAACAACAACAACAACAACAACAACAACAACAACAACAACAACAACAACAACAACAACAACAATCTCATGTGTTTTAAGTGGTTCAAGATAAGTATATTGTAACAATTCTCATGGTTATTTTTAGTTGTAGAAGTAATTTGGAACCTTTAAATATAAATAATTGGTCTTGAAACTATTATTTGTTCACATTGATTCATGAGGGAACTAGTTAAGTTGTGGGTGATTATCATTTCAATTTTATCATTTTTAAAATTGCACGAAACACTTCATATGTTTTGTAGGATTAATGCAAAGTAGTTTTCTATATTAGGATGACATTTCCTTTAAATAAATCTCTATCTTTATGGGTATTGAGATCTTTAACTACTTTTGAGTTTTTATTTCTTAGTTTTGATCTATAAGAATTATATGAATACAAGTTGATGGCTTGGAGATTGAATTTTTACAGATAAATGTAAATAAATAATGTTAATCACCTTTTAGATATTTGTTACCCTTTTTTTCTATTCTTTTACTACTTTACATTGTTAGCTTTAAGAAAATTATAAAATCTTAAAATGTGCATTGTAAAATTATATGAAGTTTCTACATTAAGTACCTTCAAAATTATGTAAGAGGTAAGACATAAAATTATTGAGCATTGAAAAATTATATGGAGTTTCTACATTAAGTACCTTCAAAATTTTGTAAGAGGTAAGACATAAAATTACTAAGCATTAAAAAATATTTCAGAGTTAGAATCCAAGAAAAAAAATTGATTTAAATAAGGAACATCATCTTTAAGATAAATGAAGTAGAGTTATTTTTTAATCCATTTACAATTTATGGTGGGTCTAGACATGGTCTATTATAAGTTAGTTTTCATGCATTATGTAAATAGATGAATAAATACACCACCTGTAACTTTTATAGTGGTTGATTCATATTCAAATTTCTTTGACTAAATATGTCTATACTTACTGTTCAATTAAAGCAGGTTGCATCCTACTTCAATTGTTATCAATGTAAAAATATGGGTTCAAAAGATCTTAATATTGTAAAGTAGAAAATAGTATATAAAAATGGTCATATTGTAAAACAAATATTTTGTCATAAACAAATAACATAACTTTAAAATAAATAGATTAATTTTTTTTTAATTTTTGATACTAAAATAATTAATTAAATGAAGTTATGTATAAAAAATCTGATTAAGTTGAGCTTTTATACTAGCTTGGTTTATGAGAAATAATTTTGATACAAATATTATAATGATAAAAATTGCATGTTCTCACTTTACATATGATCTAGAGAATGTTTTCTTTTTATTTTCTTTTGATAAATAGAATAATGCAGATTTTTATTTGTATTTTGTTGGTGTAAATAATTATTCATCATGGATATTATTACACTTACTTAAGTTTACTTAGGATAATGCATTTCATAGTAGTTTGGATATGAGACACTTGGGTGTTTGTGCCACATTGGGATAGTGTGTGTAGGAGAAATTCCACCTCTTATGGTGTTGATCTTGTTATTACACTATCATATCCACTTATTGTGGAGTGATAATTCCACCTTCGGTGGGTGATCCACCTCATGTGGAATATTATATTATTTCTCCTACCTACCCACACCTATTTCCTACCTACCCTTGTTTCTTATTGAGCCACATGTCATGTTTGTGTGCTCATACATATCCCTAGCCTTGCCTATATAAGCAGGCTCATCTACATTGTATGTAACAAGTTGTTGATCATTTTCTATTAATGAGAATACAGTTTATTCTTGTCCCATATTATGTCTCTTTCATGTACATTTCAATGACTTCTTGATCTTGGCAAAATCCAACATGGTATCAGAGCTATTGGAGTCTCATTGATTCGTCTTGAAGAGGCATTATTGTGACGTCAAGAGGTAGATCTGAGGAGCATCGTCATTTGGAGGCGTCCTAGACCAGATCCGACCTCGCCATTGCGTCCGGAAGGCCCTTTCCATGAATTTTGGTTATAAAGTTGGCCTATTTTGGTGAGGAAATTTTTTTTCCCCAATTTTGCTAATCGTACGGATTTTTCGAATTATATATATTTTTTTCAAAAAAAAAAAAAATTTTCTTTTTTCAGAAATTTGTTTTCAAAAATCAAAAAAATCAAAAAAAAAAATTCAAAAAATTTGAAAGGCAAAAAAATTTGAAAAAGGAATCAAAAAAAAAAAGAGGAAAAATCATTTTTGGGGGGTCCGCAGACCCCCCCCCCTGCGCACGCCGTACCTGTTTTGCAGGCACTGCGCAGTCCGTACCTGTGACGCAGACTGTCCACCCGTACCTCGTCTGCCGCATCATACTTTGCCGTCGCATCCGTCTGCCGTCGTACTCTGCTGTCCCTCCAGCGTCCACCGCTCCCCTCGGTCTCCGCTCGAGCACCTCCTCCCGGACACCGCAACCGCTCCAACGCCGCCGGCCGGATCCCGCACAACCGTCGGCGCCGCTTTCCGCGTCCATCCGAGCGGCGCCCTCCAGCAGGTCTCCCAGCCTCGGCGCCGCTCCCTACGCCTCCGCAGCGCCCAGCAGCGCCGCTCGTCCGCCGGCTCCTCCCGTGAGCCGCCTCCGGCGCCGCTCGCCACTCCTCGGCGCCCTCCACCTCCAGCCACGCGTCTGACAGGTCACATAATCGCACAGTCCATTCTGCCACGTCAGCTCAGCCAGCTCCTCGTACAGTCATCGCC
Organism: Cryptomeria japonica; assembly: GCF_030272615.1. Lineage (NCBI taxonomy): Eukaryota > Viridiplantae > Streptophyta > Pinopsida > Cupressales > Cupressaceae > Cryptomeria > Cryptomeria japonica. The sequence continues at coordinate 225,701,107 of NC_081409.1, forward strand.
ACGCGGATTTCCGTACTGCCACGTGTCAAATCCGTACGGCCACATCAGCAGCCACATCAGCCCTGCCACATCATCTTCCGTACAGTACGGCCTGTACAGTCAACACGCCACCTCATCCGTCCGTACAGTACGGACGCACAGTCAGCCAGGCAGCGAAGTTTTGGCGACGGTCATACGGCCGTCAAATTTAACCTAGTGTTTTGCTGACGTCAGCGCCACATCAGCAGGGTTTGGAAATTTTTTGACCCCCTCTCATTTGCATTTTTGATTTTGCAGTTCAACTTCAAATGGCCATAACTTGCTCATTTTTGCTCCTTTTTGGGTGTAATTTTTTTTGAAATGGGCTAGAATTTCGTGCTCTTCGCAGTGGTGAAAGAATTTTTTGATTTTGATGCACGGATTTTTCAGAAAATGCAGTTTTTGGTGACTGTCCCTGAGTAATCCCAGTTTTTGCAACTTCAGAGGCTTCGTTTGGGGTCATCCGACCTCCTTTTCAGGTGCCGTTTTTTTTGAAAGTGCGTATTTTTTCGTCTACTTTCACATGATGCTATCAGATTGATGTCATTGTAAGTAGAAATTGTACTTTCAGATTTAGGCCATTTTTGGCTCTCTTGGTACTTGTATATTTGCTTGAATCTCAGTTAGATTCATTGCACTATTTATTGAAGTCTCTTGTATCTCATTTGAGAAGTTGTAAAATTTGCATCATAAGCCCACTTTGCCTTGTTTTGCAAGTGGCTCATTGTAATCGCACTAAGTATAAAGTGCCAAAATCATCACTTTTGGGGGGGTACTTTGATTGATTGAATTTGGGGGGTGTCTCTTGTGCTTTTGTGCTCTTGTTTTCTTTCCTTTTTGCTGCTATGGGTTCTTCTAAGTTTCCTCTCTTAACTCCACATAACTATGCTACTTGGAAAATTGATGCATGGAGTAAACTTATGGAAAAAGGACTCACTCATTACATTGATGGAACTATTGTTGCTCCAGCTGATCCTAAGGCTGATCCAGTTGGTCACTTAGATTGGCTCACTAAAAATATCATGGCAATTGGTACCTTAAGAAAGTATGTATCAAAGGATCTCATTTTTCATATTGAGAAATGTACTCTAATCAAGGATGCTTGGCAAAAGTTTCAAGACTTGTATGGTCAAGTTGATGAGATTAGGGGATATCAAATTGATAGTGATCTCACCATGTTAGATCCCAAGAACTTTGATACTATACAAGATTATGTCACTAAGGCAAATGAGTTGAGGGCACAACTCAAAGATTGTGGCATTGATAAGAAGGATACTCAATTGATATTCAACTTGATAGGGAAGCTTCCACAAGAATATGCAGCATTTGTTTCTAGTTTCCAAACTCATAGGATGACAATGGGTTCAAGCTACAAAATGCCTACATTTGATGCTTTCAATGAAATATTGATGATGGAACAAACTAAGTTGATAAGCATGGGCATTCTTAAGACTTCTTCTAAGTCTCAAGCATTAGTGGCAAATCAAGGAAACAAAGGAAATCAAGGAAAGGACAACTCAAACAAGAAGAAATGGCAATCAAAGCCTAAGGATAAAGCATCATCTTCTCCACAACAAGGAGATTCATCTTCTTCCAAGAAAGATAATTCACCAAAGAGAGAGAGACCTACTTGTGCTTATTGTAAAAAGATTGGTCATGAGGAACATCGTTGCCATACTAAGAAGATTGATGAGCTCACACATATCATCAAAAAGCATAACATTGATTTGCCTAAAGTCTACAAGAAGGATGATTCATCAACTTCCACTTCCTCACATTCAAAAGGAAAAGGGCAAGCATTCATGGCTTCTACAAGTGGAAAAACTCACTCTTTTGGAACAAGAAAAGGACAAGCTCTATGTGCTACAACAAATCCTACTTCAGAGAGATGGCTTCTAGATTCAGGGGCTTCTCATCATATGGCATCTTCACAATCTATGTTCTCTACATTTGAGCCTTGCACCATGCCACAGATTTTGATGGGCAATCATACATACATGGATGTGATTGGGAAAGGATCTATTGACATTGGGGATAACTCCTTCAATGATGTGTTGTGTGTACCCCACTTGACAAACAATCTCCTTTCTATCTATCAAATCACACATGGCGCAACTAAGAAAGTTGTGGAGTTCACACCTGACTCAGTTTTTATTAGAGACATGGAGGCTAGAGCTATCATTGCAACTGGGGTGGTTGATCATGCATCTCGGTTATACTCCTTTTTAGATTTTGTTGATGATGATGATTTCACATTTGATGATTCTACACATGTTGATCACACTTATTGTGATGATTCAGATTTTGAGGAGAACTTTGGACACTTGAACTTGGGGATTCTCACATGTGACCCCATTCTTGAGTCTTCTATTTCATCTCCTCATATTGATATCACATCACCTATTGTACCTGATGATTCAGATAGTGCGACAGTTTTGCCTTCATGTGATTCAGTGCAGCAGGATATACATTGTCTTCCAGCTTCAGATTCATGGGATGATTACATGACAGATATTGCAGGTTTGTTTGTGGAATCCTACATTGCAGACTTGGGAGACATCATTGATGACATACATCTTCTCTTTGATGAAGATGATCCTTCTTCGATTGTTGCGAGGGCACACTCTGACCCTCTTGTTCATTCTCTACATGATCCTTCTTTCGAGGTTGACATGATTGTGGATACTTATGTACAGCAGTTGGAGGAAGTCTCTTTATTCTTTGAGGAGACACATGAGTCTTTGGATATTGTTCTACATCCATCTCCACTAGATGTTGGAGTTCCTTTTTCAGCAGTATGGCACAGTTTACCATCTTTGGAAGGGGTATCTTTCAGCATCGACATGGGGACACTTGAGCAGTTTTCAGAGATTCCTTTCATCATGAGTTTTCTTCATACATATTCCCTTCATGATTGGGGAGACTTCATGGATACACCTTTGGTTTTGTTTCTTCCTAAGGGGAGGAATGTTGTTCGACGTTCGTGGAGCAGTTTCTTCATACATCGAGCTTCTATCATTGGTGCAGATTCTTCATTGAGGGATGATCACAGTTTGACTTCTCTTCTTCTCTCGTATGGGGGGGACTATTTCCTCACATGGGGTTTTGTTCCTCACATACTTCTTTGAGAGTTTCTTGTATAGCTTTCATCTCTCTTTTGGGGGAGGGTTTTTTCCCATTGGGTTTTTCTCTCTTTCCCCACTTTGTGAGAGGTTTCATTGCATTGGTTTGCATGCATTTGCATTTGTGCATGGGTACCTAACATGGCCTCGTAGCCGGGACCCATCTTGCATTGCTTAGTTGCATTGTAGACTTAAGTGCATTCCCCTAAGTTGCACTTAAGGGGGGGTGTTGGTGTAAATAATTATTCATCATGGATATTATTACACTTACTTAAGTTTACTTAGGATAATGCATTTCATAGTAGTTTGGATATGAGACACTTGGGTGTTTGTGCCACATTGGGATAGTGTGTGTAGGAGAAATTCCACCTCTTATGGTGTTGATCTTGTTATTACACTATCATATCCACTTATTGTGGAGTGATAATTCCACCTTCGGTGGGTGATCCACCTCATGTGGAATATTATATTATTTCTCCTACCTACCCACACCTATTTCCTACCTACCCTTGTTTCTTATTGAGCCACATGTCATGTTTGTGTGCTCATACATATCCCTAGCCTTGCCTATATAAGCAGGCTCATCTACATTGTATGTAACAAGTTGTTGATCATTTTCTATTAATGAGAATACAGTTTATTCTTGTCCCATATTATGTCTCTTTCATGTACATTTCAATGACTTCTTGATCTTGGCAAAATCCAACATATTTCAATTAAATTTAAATTTTTTATTTGTATTGAAGATGATCAATTCTTTTAAGAGATATTTAAATACATGTTTAAATAGATTTATTTTGGTCAATTATTTTGAACTTCATAAAAATTGCATGATGATCAATCAAATATGATTTTGATTTGTAGCTACCTTACTGGCTATTCAAGAGGATATTGATCGCAGGAAGGAAAAGTGTAAGAGACATGCAATGTCTCCACTGCTACAATGGAGCTCTCTGCCTCTGCAGTCATAGCTACTCTGGATTTTGGTACTCCAACCTTTGTTAAGGACTTTAACAAAAAAAATTATTTCTTTGATAAAGTCATTGGTCTGTGTAAAGATTGATAAGAGAGTAATGCCTTCGCCTAGTAGAGCATACCTTTGTGTCTTTGGTAGGTGGCTTGTTGTTTTTAAATTTTTGGTTATGTCTCTAGTCTTTGTCTATTCGTTGGGTGGTTCCTTGTTGGTTTTGGTGTTTTTTCTTGTCTTTGACTAGGTATGTATTCCTCATGCGCCCTAGGCTTTGTTGTTTAACGATTATGTAAGAGTTCGGGCCTATCCCACTTTTAATTAATTAGATTATGTTTGTGTATGCACATTACCCAAAGCATGGTAAATGATTAGTTTAGATATAGAACACAATCTATCCAATAGAAAGTGCACCTTATGATTTTTCATATGATTTAGAAGTTCCTTCTTTATTATTTCCATAAGAATATCAATGGTCAAATATCCTAGATTGTCTAAAGTAGTGTATATATTTAAACACAAGAGTAATTGGTTAGTGATGGTGTGATTTCTAAAAAAGGATCATTATGCCTTTCATGCCACGTTTCAAAATCATTATTATTATTACAGCTTCAATAATTTTCTTTTATCTTGCATTGTTTTAGAGGTTGATAGATATTTCATGGTAAAAAATATTAAACTATATATTGGACATGTCAAGGAATAATTGAACCATTTGAATTGATTTTTGAACTTAGGCGGTTGCATGTACATCTCTTGTAAACACATAATATTATATGGCATTATATCATTTTTATTAAGAATGCATTTTGCATATAGGTGAGATTACAATTACTTAATATGCATAATACTCTATGTGTAATGCCTGGCAAAATACCCTAGAAAAATATTCCATCCAACATACAAATAGAGATTAAAAAAAAAAAAACTCTAATGCATCACATATAAGTCAAATAAACATAAACAAGTAATCTATCTTTATTAAAACATACACATAATCATCTTATAATCAAGATCATAAGAACATAAGTACGCAAGAAAAAATAAATGACATCTCAAAAACTGTCATTCCCTGGGGTATTCCAATGTCATTAGTTAACATATCAATAAACACATGAATATAGATATCGTCATAATAGTTATATCATAGCCTAATGCTTCTAACACTAATTCATAACATTTGCATATTTCAAGAACATAAGAGTCATTCATCTATCTATACTACCATGAACGTATACTATCATAAACTTGATTACTAATCATCTCTTAGGTTCTTTTTAATTTACTAAATCCAAATGTTCCTACTTCATATATCCATCATCTAAAACATAGATAATCCATTTCCACATCTAGATATTTACCACACATTCATCCAAGAAACTCAATACAACATCACATCAATAAGAAAAGTATATTGATAGAATATATTTCTTTAATATCAAGAATCATTATCCATAAGAGAAGTCATCTATTACAAGCCAATCTTACAAGATTACAACATCATCCTACATCAAGGTACACATTCTTCAATTACATTCATGGATATATCATGATACATAATTACAATAACGTATTTCAACTAATACAAGAGCGCATCACATATCAATATACTCCAAGAAATCATGAACAAGCTGAAGAGATAGAATATCCGCATCCATGCAAATGAACATCCAACAAAGAGAACATCCCAATGGAATAAGACATTAATCACCAGACCATGTGGAACCAGTAAGGAACCACCTCGCATGCTTCGAATAATGACACAAGGTCCCACACACTCTCTAGACCTAGGCTAAAACCTAACAAAGAAAGCACATAACATAACAATAACCACAATTGGAAAACAACCATGTGAACAATAATCTGAAACACATCACATGGCTAAATCAAAGCATAAAACTGTTAGAGACTAATCAACAAACATGGCATAAGGAACAAGGACACATGTAGGGAAGAGTTTCATCACATGCTATCCTCACAAATAAGGAAGAACTACATGATCTCCACCGGTTACCCCTGATAGTCATGTAGAACTGGCTCAACCTACAAGAGAATCAAGGGATTTTGGTTTACTGTCTCCACAACCTTCCAAAACTCATCCTGAGTCTCCACTCTAGGGCTATGAGATGGGACACCAAAATCATTTATTATCTTGTTTAAATGAATCCTAATTACCTAACCCATCTAATTAATTATTAAGGTTATCACTTATTTAAACAAGAAAACTTCCAATGTAATCCTAGTGGTCTAGACCTCAAGCATGCTTACAAGAAACCTCTTGGCAGCGTATCTCTCATGACCCCGGTCATCACATGAAAGCCCACTCCCCCTAACCATGTTATAAGACCTTAGGTAAACAACAACAACACAACCTCAAGGAAGCTCATTCTAATCCACATAAGAACACCCACATATAAATATTCAAATCTGAATCAATGGCCAAAATGTCATAATACTGAATCACATAGTGTCATCAAGAGCCTCATAAGTAATCAATAATCATGTCAACCATAATACAATCATCAACAACAAAGAAAATCCATCTTGGTAGAAACATTAAAAAAAAACTGTGACATCCTTCTCAGATCAAATGAGCCATCTCAAAAAGTCATGAGGATGCGAAAACAACCTCTGGTACAAAATAAAGACTCCAAAAAGGAACAACCCAGATTGTCAATAGACCATAAAACATAAATCGGGGCAATATAGTGCATTTACAGACTACGACAACACATATATCAAAAACCTCAGCACATTTACTAATCAAAATAATGCGAATACCAGCCTAAAATGGATGCATTAAGATACAAAACCAAAGGAATATTCAGCTTATGATAGTAATAAAATGCAGAACACAACATAAACTCCCCAAAACATTCACAGAGACATCCTCCGACAAATACTTGAAGCACCTCCCGACACAAAAGAAAGATGAGGTAGTCTCCATCAGAATAATCATAAACAACAGGGTTCCTCAACCAAGGTAAATAAATAGACAACAATCCAAATGCACATGCATCATAACAAGAAAAAGACTCCAAAATCCTTAAGGCAACATTATCTAGCGCTCATAAATCTCATAGCAAACACAGGAAACAAAGCCCAGGCCCTTTTGAAATTAAAACTATAAAAATCTATATGCAATGTTAATCATCTATGTGAATGTGAGAAATAAGACTAAGCAAAGCAAAACACAATCCTAGGAAGAAAACATGAAAGAAAGGTATACACATTTTTTTAGAGAAATACTATCCTAAAACTTCCTTCTGAATTTACCATTATTATGGAGATCCATGGAGGAACCGTATTTGTTTATAAAGTTAATAATTAGAAGTGTGGATAAGATTTTTTTTTTAATCTAAATTCATTTTCCGTAACTTCTATTATGAGTTTGAAATGAAATTGAGAGAATGATTGATTATGAGATCATGACAACAAAAATTGTTATGTTGTTGAATATTTTTCATATTTTTTTCAATTGATATCCCTACACATTTATTTAGGTAGATCTATACTAGTTATATCTCATTGTATTTGTTTATAAAATTAATATCTAGAATTATAGATGAGAGAGAAAATAAATAAAAAAAAATTGACCCCAAACTTATTTCCCCCCAGTTTCTATGAGTTTGAAACAATTGAGAGAATGATTGATTATGAGATCATCACAAAAACTGTTATGTACTCAAATATTTTCCATACATTTCATGTGAATAATGAGCTATGAGATTATATAAATAATTTTAAGTAAAATAAAATGATTTCAAGGTAAATATCTTCAACACATATTTTGCACATGTCTTTAGATAGATTTGTTTAAGGTATCTATATTAATTGTTATAATTTATTGTATTTGCTTATAAAGTTAATATTTAGAAGTTTAGATGAGGCAAAAAAAAATTTATTTAAGATATCTATACTATTTGTTATAAGTTATTGTATTTGTTTACAAAGTTATATTTAGAAATGTAGTGGACGAAAAAAATATTTGATCTCAAAATCTTTTTCTCCCAACTTCTACTATGAGTTTGAAACAAAATTGAGAGAAGAATGAGTAGCGAGATTATATAAATAAAACATTACTCATATTTATTATAATTGTTATAATTTATTAAATTTGTTTAGATATTTTTTATTTATAAATGTACATGAGATTTTTTTATATTATTTTATTCAATTTTTCTTTTACATAAAATTTATTTTATTTACTTAATAATGAATCAACAAATAATTTATTGTTTTATATTGTTTACTTAAGTTTTATAATTTTAAAGAATTTTAATATATATTATGACTTTTTTTTTTTGGCATGCTCATACATTTACACAATAACAATTTTTCATGACATTAGATATTATATGAAATGATTGAATATGTGTGAGAGAGAGATTTGTTATATAAAATTTATATAGATGTCTTAAATTAATAGATGTAAACATATCAAGAGAAAATTTAATGAAAATAAATTATTTTTATACATGAATTTAATTAAAAAATTATATTTCAAAAAAAAAAAAATCTAGTAATGAAAAGGAAAAAGTAATTTTATTATCTAAAATTTAATTGTTTATTAGTTTTTGTACTATTTTCTTAATAATTGTTTAGTTTTATTTATAAATAACATACTTATTTTTAGAGAAATATTTGTTTGAAACTTAATTTTTATTAAAATATAATTGTTATTTAATGCTTAACCTAAAGATATTGGACTAGTTGTTTAATGCAAAAAATTTCAATTTATTCTCCCAATTTCTATCTATGAGTTTGAAACAAAATTGAGAGAATGATTGATTATGAGATCATGGAAAAGTTTTCTTGATATTATATAAATAGTTTAAAGTTAAATAAAATAGCTTCAATTGACATCTCTCTATATTTCTTTATATAGATGTTTTTTTAATATATCTATATTAGTTGTTATAATTTATTAATAAAGTTAATATTTAGAAATGTAGATGGTTAATTTTTTTAAATTTTTTTATTTTATTTATTTCTTTCATATTAAATTTATTTAATAATGAATAAAAATGTTTTGTTGTTTTATATAGTTTACTTAACTTATTAATTTACTTCGCAAAATGATCATTTTAATAATTTTAATATATGTTATGACATGCTCATACATTTACACACTAACCTTTTTCTAGATATTATATTAATTGATAATTATCATTTTTACATGAACTTCTTCATGTAGATATGATTTGCTATACAAAATTTATATATATATCTTAAATTAATCAATGTAAACATATTAAGAAATAAAATTTAATGAAAATAAATCATTTTTATATATGATTTTAATTTAAAAAATTATAGAGCCAAAATGCGAGTGGATGTGAGCTTTTCTAGTGCCGGTGTGGATGCTGCCAAGTTAAAGCATGGATTTCATGTGGCTAGTGTGACAGTAACTCTTCCGAAGATACTCGTGAAAAATGAGTGGAGGAGTCGGATTGGAAAATAGAATGCGATTATGTATTTTTTCAGCACTGGACCCAAATAGAAAGCATGGCATGAATCACATGCACAATGAAAGTCTTCTCTTGGTCAGCTGGTGATGACGTGAGGAGCCTTGTAGGTGGTATACGTGTTGTGACTATAGAATTAAATGTGATCAAACGGTAAAGGATTTTAAATTGTAGAGTTTGTATTAGATGTGTTCTTTCCTCAACTATAATATTGTGATGGAAGTTTGGATTCAATAATTAAATATGTGAATTTTGTATTGTTAATAGTATTTGTTGATTCAATGTGTAATATATGTTAGTGTTAATGATGAGTGTTTATAATTGAATGAAATGTATTCTTAGATCTAAAAAGAAACAAATAGTGATTTCATATCTGTCTACCAAGAAAACATGAGTTAGTGCACAACTATTAAAATTTTCTTTTATTTTTGGATTTTTTTTTCACCTTAACAAAAGCATGTTGATGTGGCATCATATTTGATGATGTGACCATTATAAAAAAATGACTTAACAAGCCACATAAATTTATGAGATGCAATGTTGGTTATTTAGCTAGTAAGTGTCTCCCCAACTTTGTAAAAAATGGGTATGCTTAAACATCCATTGGTTTGGGTTTTTTTTCCTTTTTTAAATATTAAAAGGGCTAATAGTTGGTTGACACAAAGGATATATCAATAAATGAAAGTAAGAGTGGGATTGAAAATCCCAATGAAAATTTAGGTTTTGATTTAGTTTCTTTAGTTACAAATTTTGGATAAGTATGGAATCCCCAACTTTGTAAAAAATGGGTATGCTTAAACATCCATTGGTTTGGGTTTTTTCCTTTTTTAAATATTAAGGGCTAATAGTTAGTTGACACGAAGGATATATTGATAAATGAAAGTGAGAGTGGGATTGAAAATCCCAATGAAAATGTAGGTTTTGATTTAGTTTCTTTATTTACAAATTTTGGATAGAAACAACACCAACCCCATGAAACATGGTTTTAAAATGAAGCTTGAAAAGTATTCAATTGCGGACAATGTAGAAGAGTCCACATACTAGGTATATATGGTTGTTGTGGCCATATACCAAAACTACTTATCACCACAAAGTATTAACTCGAAAGTTATAAAGCCTCCATAGAAATTGCCAAAGATTAAGCAAATTTTCCCTAATTCAATGTTGGTTGATATTTGATTTGTTGACATGTTAATTTCCCCACATGCATGTGATCAACTATAGCTTGAAGTGCAGTTCATTGCATGAGATAAAAATAGATTTTTTGGTAATTTTTTCCACTTGCATGAGAAGAAATTTAGTTTGTAAGAGCTAAAATAAGGGCTCTAAAAATAGAATTTACATCAAGATTTTAACTGCATGTTTGATTTTTTATTTTTAGTTGGCATTCAACTGACAAACACCTCTATATAAAGAGGTAAATTGTAATGAATTCTTTATCTTTGATCATTCGATCATTGATCCTTGATTACGTGATTAATAAGTGTTTTGTATTTAGTTTTGAATAAATATAAAGTTTTATATACTTTCTGAAGCAATTCTGTGTTTATTGCTATGTAGAAATTTGTGTCTATTATTTATTTTCATCAATTGGTATCAGAGCTTGGGTTTGCATATTTTTTTGTGCAGGTAATAGTTTGTTTTTGAAGAAGTTTCAATGGAAAATAGCAGCAACATACCCTTACAACTACTGGAGTTTATTGGAGAGAACTATATCTTTGGGAAATTGTGGAAGTTGGATATACTGAGCCTACAGATCAGAATCCTTATAAAAAATCAACATAATCAGCTGAGAGATTATAGGAAGAAGGACAATTATGCTCTCTTCAATATCTAATCTGGATTGGATATTTCAAATTTTCCCTAAATTGTAGGCATGACGAAGTCAAAAGAGGCATGGGAGGATTTACAAACTGCATACCTAGGATCTGACAAAGTAAAATTGATAGTATGACTCCAAACCTTTTGAACGGATTTTGAGAATCTCAGGATGAAAGAAGATGAATCTATTCAAGAATATATTACTAGGACCCAATATATTGTTAATGAGCTTAGAACTCAAGGAGAAACTATCACAGAGTAGAAAATTGTGGAGAAAATTTTAAGATCTCTTCCTCCAAAGTTTGATCTAGTTGTGATAGCCATAGAATAAATTAAATATATAACTACCTTCCAAGTTGCAGAATTGGTAGGTTCATTGTAGTCACGTGAAGAGCATATGAAGCGTTCTACGAAGAGTCTTGCACAAACTTTCCAGTCTACTCTGAGAATTGAAGAAAAGTCTTCGAAACCTTCTTCTCACTGCAATAAATTTTGCAAGTCTTATTCAAGTAGAGGATGTGGTAGAGGAAGAGGTTATGTGGATCGTAGAAACATCCAATTTCAGTTTTGTGATCTATATGGGCACTACGAATCTAAATGCAAAAAGAAGAAATTTGATTTGAAAATGCCAAGAGCCAACTATGCTGAAGAGTCTTTTGAAGGCGCCAATCACTCCATATTTTTTGCATGCAAATTCTCCAAGAAACCTCAATTACATGTGTGGTTTCTAGATAGTGGCCGCTCCAATCATATGACAGGTAAATCTGATCTTTTTGTCAAGTTATATGACTTTGTGAGAAGTCCAATTAAATTTGGTGATGATCAAGAGGTTGATGTGATGGGAAGGGGTACCCTAGCATTGAAAACTAAGGAAGGTGATACTACTTTGATTCATAATAATTTGTATGTGCCAAAGTTAGAGCACAATCTCTTAAGTATTGGGAAGCTTCTAGAAAAAAAATTATAATTTTGTTTTTGAAGATAAGTGCTGCAAGATATTTGATAAATATGCTAACCATCATCTTGAAGCAAAGGCTTATATGACAGAGAATGGCCTTTTTCCTCTCACATTAGGTTCTACTAGGATGTCTGATCTCAAAGTAACCACAAATGATTTGTGGTTACGACACCAATGGTATGAATAAGAATTTACACAAAACTGCTTCAGAAAGCAGATAAAACTTTATATTTATTCAAAACTAAATACCAAACATTCCTTGATCACGTGATTAAGAAGTGTTTTTTATTTATTTTTGAATAAATATAAAGTTTTAGCTTCTTTCTGAAGCAATTTTGTGTGTATTATTTAGTTTCTTCATTTGGTATACGAGCCATGTTCTAAAAATTATCTAGGTTAAATTGCCGAAGCTGCAACAAGATCAAGGAAGATCTTACTAGTAAGAAGGAAGGCCAATGAGATGAGAAGATCATCATTTTCAAGATGAATCTTCATTGCCACATTTGAAGTCGCAAGAAGATCGCAATCCAACAAGGATGATTTTATGTTCAAGGTTATTGTAATGGAAGTATGTTGTTGCTAGTCTAAGTGTGCAGTTTGAAGACAACCAAAGGCATTGAAGAATGAAGCCAACACATCAAATGAAGGTGTAAAAGTGAACCCGATCTTCATAAGAGGAGGTCACAGTCAAAGGGATTCATGGTCCAACAATAGAAGCAATCAAGGTTTTGAATAACCTCATGTCTAAGAAGATCTAGCTAGCATAGTAAAGTTTGAAACCACCTATGAATGGTGAAGCCTTCAATTTGTGAGAAAACCCAATCATGGTCTTTGAAGAAACCATAGTGTTTTTTGTCAAAAAAAAAGGAGAGAAGATCACAAATTTTGTGAAAGCTGGAGAAGTTATTTTAAGCCACCAATATGTCATCGTGTGAAGAAGTCAAATCCAAGTCTTAGAAAAAGCTTAAAAAAGTTAAAAGTCAAGAATTTGCACTCTAAATAGATATCGAAACATGATGGATCATGGTAGGAGTTGAGCCCATTGAACCCAGATGAAGATATAACTATTGTTTGTGTTAAATCGATTACTGGTTGAAATTAAGGTGGAGAATGTTTTCATGTTAATTTTCCCATATGCATGTGATCAACTATAGTTTGAACTACAGTTCATTTCATGAGATAAAAATAGAATTTTGGTAATTTTTTCTAGTTGCATGAAAAGAACTCTAGTTTGTAAGAGCTAAAATAAGAGCTCTAAAAATAGAATTTACATCAACATTTTAACTGCATGTTTGAAATTTTATTTTTAGCTGGCATTCAAGTGCCAAACACATCTATATAAAGAGGTAAATTGTAATGAAATCTTAATCTTTGATCATTCGATCATTGATCCTTGATCACATGATCAAAAAATATTTTGTAATATTAGTTTTTAGTAAATATAAAGTGTTATCTGCTTTTTGAGGCAATTTTGTGTTTATTACTATGTAGTAATTTTTGTCTATTATTTATTTTCTTCATGATTAGCCTATATAAATCATAGCAATATAAAGAAGATGGCATCTCAATAGAAGTTGGATGGAAAGGCCAAGGCTAGAGAGACTATGATGCCTATAGGCACACAAGGAAAAAGCTTGGATGCTTAGGAATGTCTTGCAAAAGGTAATATCAGTCATATTTTATTTTCCAAAATCTAATGTCTCGTAGGTAATAGGTTTGAGTCTCACTATAAATAGTGTTTGATTCAATGCTAATGGTTGGTTCTAGGGACCAATTCATAAGAGTGAGGGATTACTTTGGATGCAAGTCATTACTGTTCATTTTTAGATTAATGCAATTATCTCACAAGCACAAAAAAATTGTATGAAAAATCATGTCAGGTTTTCTCAATTGCTTCCATCTGAGATTATTATTAAATGTGATCTCTAGTGTTTTCTTCCTAATTTTAGAAAAATATGTTGGACTAATTTAATTTATCTGATGCAATCTAAAAATTACTACTATTATGATCTTTGCAAGTTGAGTAGAGTTGGACTTTTAACCCTGTTGAGTCCTTCCTAATTTTATATATTCATTAAGTTGTGTAGTAAGGATTGCTTGCTGCATGAGTCCTATCTGATAGAACCATTCTTTACTATTCTTGCAAAGTCTATGTTCATTTAATGTCCAAAACTTATACAACTGGCTTAAGATATGTGGCTCTGTTATTCATGACACAAATGGCATTCATCATCAAATTTGGCTATATGGCTTCAACTTCTGATTTATCAAACAAATTTGACTCCATCTCTTAAACTGCAGATTTACCAAACAATAAGGTCAAATTTATTATTAGTCAGTTATCTATCTAAATGCAACTTTCATTCAGTATATATCTCTTGTATTAAAAGACATTCACACAATTTCATCCTTTGTTCAATAAACTTTTCATCCTCTGTTCAATAAACTGCTTCATTATAGTTGTAGTACACTCTAGTGTGAATTTTTTTTTTTGATCAGTAAAGGCAAAGCCAGATTTGTATTAATTTTCTTAAATACATAGGTTAATCACTGAATTCCAAGACATTCAAAAAACTCTTGCTCTTAGAGGGCACAAAGATCCCACCAAGAGATGAAGACCTTTAAGCTTATGGTTTAGCCATTTTTTCTAAGCCATCAAAAGTTTAATAGTCTAGGAAAAGCAAACAGACTATTAATGATAATGGCAGGTTTCCAACTACCTAGATCCAGAGTTTTTTAAACATGAAAATTAAATCCGAATAGAAATATATAGATATAATTGAGTATCCTATAATCAAAATGAAATATCAACAGAATGCCTAGCTTGAAGAGGGAAGGTCGGGTTGTGGCGGTTGCTTCCTAGGACAGCCTCGACCTCTGCTTGCTGATATGCCCCGACCATGACCAATGCTCCCTCGACCTCTGCTTGAGCCACCTTTGTAGCTCTTCTCTAGTTTTGGCTTTGCTTCTGCAGCATTCGTAGGCAAGAATCCATTCAGCCTTGCAAATTGGAAAAGAACCTCCTCTTTTCCTTGAGCCTCTAGGTCATCTCCTAAGAATCTCCACTTGAGGTAGCTCAGTCTTGCACTAGCAAACACTCTGTGCCTATCCAATTCTTTACCCTTCAGGTTCAGTAGGAATGGGTAGAAATTGATAAGTTCTCCATGGGCATTAAAGAGAATTCGGTTGCTTGGTCTGGGCACACCAGAGTCATGGAGGGCCTTATTCAATACTTCTTGGAGTTCTTGAAGAATTTCCACTGGAAAAAGTTTCCTGGTGAGATTCCAAACCAGTTGCTTGGATAGCTTCTGGTCCAACAAAGATGCTACGAATCTAGAGGAGATATTGGTGTTATCCCTTGGGTATTCATCCGTACTCAAATGAGCACTATCGAGAATCAATTTGACTGTGAGTAGAAGTGGAGGGTCCACATGGATAAGGAGATGTTTGAGTCTCAAATCTGATATCCTTCTAAAAGAAACCTGGCAAGTAGAGGCACTTAGTGAGATAGGAGTATCTACACCAAAGTAAGAGATAGGCCTAGGGTAGACACTCATAATGAAACTGAATGGGGCCTCAGAAGACATGGTAGCCGAGACAGAGGATAGGCAAGAAGGGAAACCAAAGATGAAAACAAGAGGTTGCTAGAAGAAAATAAGGAAGCGAGAAGAGGACGCTTCTGCAAGAAGATGGGCACACGACTCGACAAGCAATAATGAGGATTAGAGGGCAATAAAGGCTTGTGCGAAGGTGGCGGAGATTAAATGCTCAAATCAAGCCAAATCTACTCAAGTGCAGAGGGAAAGATTAACCCGCGGACAACTCATGCAAAGGACTAAGTGGCGGTGGTCTCCAACTAGAGCTTCGTGACTCCCATTTTTGTATATACGATTTGTTAGCTAGGCTAAACCGGGCCCACCTTGCGTCCCAAGTTTAACTAAATGCTTTATTTGAAGAAAGTAGCCATTGGGGTCATTGCCAAAAGGAGAGTGGGTAGAAAATGTTTAACTTTGAATTTTACAAACTGCCATTTTGCTGGCAAGGAGCATCCTGAACCTTGTCTGAGAAAGTCTTGTTAGCTTGCCCTTTCTAGATTAACAATAGGCTAAAAGCCCTAAGACCACCAGTGAACAAAGGTACCTTGAGCTGCTATTTTTGATAAGGCATCCGCCACTTCATTTGCTTCTCTGTAGATATGTTTTACCTTGAAGTGTTCAAGACTGTTCAAGTTTTCTAGGATTCTTTCCAATAAGGCTTGAAGCCTCTAATTGGGGGTTTTCTTCTTCCTTATAGCATTAATTTCTATCTTCGAGTCTCCTTCCACTACTACATTTTTGAGGCCATGGTTGATGCAGTCTTTCAAGCCTAGTAGTAGAGCAGTAAACTCTGCTATGTTATTGGTGTCTGGAGGGATTGGTTTTGCCATTTTCCCGATAATTTCTCCTATTTGGTCTTTGATAACATAGCCTATTCCAGAAGGGCTAGGATTGCCTTTGGAAGCCCCATCAAAGTTCAATTTCATCCAATCTGGCTTTGGGGGGGACCAGACTGCATCTTTTCTTTCATTGGTTTTATGGCGAGAAAATGAGGGAATAATGATTCCTTGCCATTTTTGACTAATTTTCTTATCCCATGAAGAGAAAACTTTAGGCTGATCCAAAGAGAAGGTTGTTCTGATATTAATTGAGTCCACTATTGCCAATTCTATTAAATTTAGAATTGATTCTTGATTTCTAGCTTTACCTTCAAATAGCCTGCGGTTCCTTACTTTCCATATTTCCCAAATTAAGCATGATGGAGACACTTCCATAATTTGGCCTAGCGAGCTCTCCTTTGTATGCAGGGGCCAACTTTGGAATAGAGGCTTGATTTCATTTGGTAAGGCTAGGATTAGCTCCAATTTTGCACAAAGCCATCTCCAGCATTTGAAAGCAAAGGGGCAATTCAAGAGGAGATGGTCCACTGATTCTGATTAGGCTTTACACAGTATGCATCTTGAAGGTCCTTCATAACCCATTCTTGTAAACTTATTTGCAGTTAGAATTTTGTTTTGGACTGCCAACCATGTAAAGATGCTCTCTTTCGGTATGACTTTGGAGCTCCAAAACATCTTCAGAGAGATATTGTGATTGTTATGCTCTATAGGGCTGACAAGAATTTGGTATCCATCTTTTGAGTTATACTGTCCTATTTTGGAAGGCGCCCAAATGAGAGAATCTTCTCCTCTTCTGGGACTGATGTTTCTCACCTCTAGGTGACCTAAGAGTTCATCCAGATCCTCCCTTGGAATAGGCAGGCCCTCCATTGATTTCCACTTCCAACTTTGTGGATTCGATATATCAACCATTTCCAGATAGTCTCTAACTCTGGAGCCCCAATTCTGTTTGAAACAGTTTTCAGTGGTAGGGATATGAATTAGATTTTCTAGAGGTGGATATCCACACCAGAAGTCTTCCTAGAATAAGCTTGCTGATCCCTCATGAATATCCCAAGAAACCAAATTTGAGATCAGATTTCTGCAAGAGATGATGAAGTTCCATATTCTTGATCCTTTAGGGAAAGTACGTGTTCTGAGGATGTTAAGATGATTCTGATCTGGGAGATACTTTGTTGCCAACATTCTGACCCAAGAGGCACTTGGGTTTTTGATGAATTTCCATACTAGTTTAGCCCCCAAGGCTATGTTTTGTAATTTAAAGTCCTTGATGCCTAGGCCGCCCATTGGTCTAGGTTTAATAATTTTGTCCCAGGCTAGTAAAGAAATCTTATGCTTCTCTTCAATGTTTTGCCAAAATAAATTTCTCATCTTCTTGATAATTAAGGAATTGGCACTAGATGTTAAGGATAAAATAGATAATAGATAAATTGGCAAGACCGAGATCACTACTTGAATCATGACTAGTCTTCCTGCCCAAGACAACCATTTGCCCTTCCATGCATTTTTACTTTTTTCAACTTTGATTTTTAGAGGATCCCAGAGTTTAGAGTTCCTTAGGCCTCTGTCTATTGGAATGCCCAAATAAGTACATGGGAGACTTCCTTCTTTACAATTTAAAATTCTCATAATTCTAGTCTGTATTGAATTTGAGGTTGTGAATAAGAAAAATTTAGTTTTGTCCTTGTTTCTTAATTGACCTGAAGCCCTACCATACATCTTTAGAATTTGATTAACGTGATTGGCTTCCTTAACATTTGCTGTTCCCAAGATGAGATTGTCATCTGCAAACTGCTGGTGGGTAACTATAAAGTCTTTAGTTATTTTGACTCCCTCTAACTTTTGATTGACATGACTAGCTTTGATGGCCCTTCCCAGAGCCTCCCCCATTATTATATACAAGAAGGGAGAGAGGGGGTCCCCTTGTCTAATACCCCTTAGGAAGAGAAAAAACCCATTGGTTTTCCATTGACCAGTATTGAGAATTTGGGCGTCAAGATGCACTCAAATACCCAATTTATCCATTGCTTATCAAAACCAAAGGCTTGCATGATTTTACAAAAGAAACGCCAATCTACACTATCATATGCATTTTTGATGTCTAGTTTTATTATCATACTTGGCCTATTTGTGCTTTGGAGGGTGTGAATTACTTCTTGTGCTACAATCACTCCATCAAGAATTGATTGGCCCGGTACAAACTCTATCTGTTCTTCTGAGATGATGCTGTTCATGAGAGGCTTCAATCTATTAGTCATCACTTTTGAGAGGATTTTGTAGACTATGTTGCATAGGGAAATAGGCCTATACTCTCCAAGGTTTTCTGCCTTCTCCTTCTTTGGGATGAGTGCTATAAAAGTATTATTTACCTCTTTGAGTATTTTCCCTAATCTTCTTGAGCACTCTAAAGCTTCTGAGAGTTCCTGACCTAAGATATGCCAGCATTTATTATAGAAGTCCGTAGGGAAGCCATCTAGCCCTGGTGCCTTACCAGAGGGGAGCTAGTTTAGAGCTTGGAAAAATTCCATTTTTATTTTCCCATTTAAGATCTGATTCTAATCCTCTGATATAATCTTGGGGATCCTAGACAACAGCTTCTTTTGGTCCAGACGGTGGGATCCTTTAATGTTGTTTAGGAGATTAGAGTAGTAGCGAATGATCTCTTCCTTTATAACCTTCGGATCCTCTGAAGTTTGGTTGTTTCTGATTTGTAGTTTATATATCCAATTCTTTCTTCTTCTGATTTTTGTTACATTATGAGAAAACTTAGTGTTTTTGTCCCCCATTCTGAGCCAGTTCTCTCTTGATTTTTTCTTCCAAAAGATTTCTTCTTTAGAGAGGATGTCCTTGTACTCCAGTAGGAGGGATCTTTCCTGCTGAAAGGATTCTTGGTCCATGCCAGCCCTGATAATCTTGTCATTTAGAGCTGCTAATTGTTCTTCTATGAGTTTTTTTTATGAGAAGATGTTTTTAAATTGTTGGGAGTTTCATTGAAGCAATTTTTGTTTGACTAGTTTTAGCTTTGCAATGAAACAAAAGAGTTTTGAGCCCTCAAAAGCTCCTTCCTTCCACCATTTTTCTATCATTATAAAGAAATTTGGCTCTTTCATCCACATATTTTCAAACCTGAAAGGAGTCCTGGATGATCCCTAAGTGCCTTGTAATGAGAGCAAAATGGGGTAGTGATCAGAGCCTGAACAAGGAATAACATTGTAGTATGGAGTGAACGGAAAAAGAGTAAGATCCCCTTGCCAGAAAAATCTGTCTATTTTTTTGTTATATTGCTAAAGCCTTTTCTTCTATTAGTCCATGTGTAGGTGTCTCTTGAGTCTATTTCCAAAAGGCCATTCTTTTCAATCCAATTGTTAAAATCCTGCTGAGCACTCCCTAAGCGAATGATACCTCCCCTCTTATGTGAAGCACTCCTGATAGTGTTAAAGTCACCCCCAATAAAGACTTGTTCCTCAGATAAGGTGGACAATACTCCATCTAGTGAAGACCATGCCTATCTCTTTTTGGAAGAGGCCACTGGGCCATATACATTGATTATGAAGAAAGAAGTATTCGATTGCAAGTGAGTGATTTTGACAAGCATCCAATGCTTACTAGATGCAATACCTTTAGCTTTAATTTGAGAAGACATCCAAATTATCATTAGTCCTCCAGAGGCACCTTCTGATGCTACTGTAGTTTTTAGAGAAGCCTGGAATGAGGAACTTATCCCATTTCCAAAGGCAACTGCTATCTTTTCCTCCAATTTATTTTCTTGTAATAGGATTAAGTCTGCACTGATCAAAAGAATCTATCTTTTGATTAGCCTCTATTTGTTAGGGGCATTGAGTCCCCTAACATTCTAAGAAAGAATTTTCATTGTTGTTCAGGAAGGGGGTTTCCCTTCCCTACTTTCCAAAGATCCAATAGTTTGGAATGATTTTCCGCCATTCCATCCTATGATCTGATCTAGTGTGAATTTTTATCTTAGACTAGTCTACAATATAATTTTTCTAAAACTTTCAATGATCTTTCATCAAAACAGTTAATTTGACTCTAACTACCACCTTTGTACAAGAAAACCCACAAAACTTAAATGCAATTTACATGACCTTGCTATGCTGTAAGGAACAATATCTCTAAACCTTTACCTCTAAAATCTAAATCCATTAAGTAGAATTTATCTCAATACATAGGCATTATATGGACTAAAAAAACACTCCTCATTACCACTTCAGCCTTATTAGTTCAATAGAATCACTTCACTTCACTTTGGACATACTAAATTATCTTAATCATTTAGATTTACTACCCATTGTAAGAAAACCAAATCCTAAGCCTTTATGAATAAATAGCGTATCTTTACAAATTTCAAACCCTACAAATATTTTATTCGGTGGTCCAAATTAAGAGGAAGAGAAAAATCAATACATTTCAAGACATAAATCATGGTTAATGACACTAGCAGGAAAATTAAATGTACTTAATAAAATAAGCTTCATCATAGCGCAAAAAACAAATACAAATAGCCGAAACATACCAATTGTCACGATGAGAATAGATTTTTCTGAGGTCTTCAGAAGAGAAAAGACAACTTCCAGGGAAGAGAATGAGATTGTGATGAGCAAAAACTTGTTTATTTACCGCTCAAATTCAAAAAACTCTCAATAGTCAGTGGAGCTTTCCTGCCATGAATTTATGCTACATTTGACACCTAACATGACGGCCACCATTTAACTCAAGCTGTTGAGAACTTGTTTTTATCCATTACAGAAAAAACAACCCATTAAACTACTTCTGAAATCACACACTGAGAAAGCTTCTCAAATCACTGAGACACAATGAAGCAATGCACACCAAGAAAAAAAATGAGATCTCTGAAAATAAGCATTGAATGACCATTAGAAAGTAATTAATGACCATTAGAACTATGCCCATAGGCCACTAAAAGGTTGCATATCAATGGATTCATATCTTGCCTCATGACATCTAGCAAGAGTTTACCACTATCTATTCAAATTTCTTTATGCCTCCTATCATACGTTTGCCTTAACGCACGTAGGATATCAATACATGAAAGTAGAATGCAATGCATAGCCACGTGTATAAGCCCAGTCGTTTCAACTACGGAGCACAGGCTGGTTAACCAAAGGTCTCCGTGCCAAAAATCCTATAAAAAGGAGTCGTGTTCAAAGAATAATACGATTAGGGAAGAGGAAGAGGAAGGGTGAGAGCTGGAAATAATGGAGGGAAATCTTATTTCTGTAGTTGCAGGAGATGAAGAGCAGCGTGGTATATCTGAACTACCTCTCCATTTAATGGAAATCATATTTGAGGAGATTCCATTAATATCAATCTCCCACTCTCGACTGGTTTGCAAAGAATGGAATGAGATTTTGTCCTCCCGCTACTTTCTATCTTCCTTGCTCAAGCAAGATCCATGGCTTCTCATATTCGGTAGAGGTAATTGCATGGGTTACTGTTTTTCTACTCAAAATTGGAGGCCCATCTCTCTCTCCTTCCTTCCAACTCCTTTGCGAAATGAATACATGTTATCAAGTACGGCCCTAGGATTGCTGGCTTTTAGAGAAACCCCACAATCATCATCGCTAGAAACCCCACCACCACCATCGTTAGAAAACTCAAAACTATATCTTTGCAATCCGCATATGAGAATTTATTTTCCTACAAAAATAGAGGAGACACGCAATCCTATCCATATTTTTAGTGGGAGAAATGGAGAACCATATTTGGTTATGATGTTAGATGAATACCATTCAAAAATTGCCTTCCGAATATACCATTATTGTGGAGATCCATGGAGGATTAAGTTTGAGTTTCAAGAGGAAATAGACTCTTCCACATTGTAAAGAGGATGCTATTTCGGTTTAATGGTTGAGTGTAATGGCTTTCTTTTCTTGTGGACATCGAGGCCTGAAATCATTTATGGTTTTAGCATCGAAGTTGATTGTATTAAACCTGTAAGAATAGCTCCGTTACCCAGACAACTGGTTGAGGATACAATAAAGGGTTGCGATCACATAGTTGCATATGGATCGTCTGTTCTTCTGGTTTTACCGGTTATTTCTAAACGTACATGTAATATGGTAGAAGGTATGATAATTTGGGAGTTGTTTCAAGATGATGAAGATAAGCTGCTATGGAAGTGGAGATAATTTGCAAGGATGTCGCCAGCCTCTCTCACTCCCTATTTTGGTGGAGGTAGATGGTTCTATATGTGCATTGCAGTGGGTGATTACTTGTGCTTTGGCATTGTGGAACGAGATATGAGACGTAATAAGGTGGCGGCATATAATTTAAAGGAAGGATCTTGGCAATTTCTTCCCCAGTGTGGAGGACAAACTATTACTGAAATGCTGTCATTTGATCCCAAACTCATTTTCCCCCAAATTCTATTATAATGACACAAAATTGAGAGAATGATTGGTTATCAGATTATTGTTATGTGTTTCAATGTTTTTCATATGTGAAATTTGAGGTATGAGGTATGAGGTATGAGATTATATAAATAATTTTAAGGTAAATCAATTGAATGATATTTCTGTAAAATTCTTTAAATGAATGTAATTCTTCAAATATAGGTATCCAAGATATCATACTAATTGTTATAATTTGTTGTATTTGTTTATAAAGTAAATATTTGAAAGTGTAGATAATAATTGACGCAAACTTATTTTCCCCTAACTTCTATGAGTTTGAAACAAAATTGTGAGAATGATTGATTATGAGATCATGGCAATAACTTTATGTGTTCTATAGTTTGAATCAATATCTCTTATGTGCATTTCTTTCGGTAGAGTATTTAAGATATCTATATTAGTTATATTTCATTGTATTTGTTTACAACATGAGTTGTGAGATTATATAAATAAGACATTCCTCATATTTATTATAATTGTTATATTTTATTAATTTGTTTATAAATTTAATATTTCGAAATATAGATGAGATTTTTTTAAAAAATATTATTTTATTCACTTTTTCTTTTTCATAAAATTTATTTTATTTACTTAATAATGAATCAACTACTAGTTTATTGTTTTATATTGTTTACATAACTTTTATTTTTTTAATTTATTTATTTGCCGTAGGTTGGTCGCCTGAAGCGCTCAATGAGGAAATCTTGGCACTTTTGTGACCTCTCTTATTCCTCATCTGGATGCTAGGGTTCTGGTTTCAATCAACCTTGGCCCATGACCTCCCCCATTCGGTTAACATTAACTTAGGAACTGAACTTGTTTCTTGTCTGATTGAAGTCCTCGAAGGGATTAATGCTTGCTTCCTCTACATAAAAGACGGTCATATCCGAAAGAATTGCCCCATCGTTAATTGATTCAAGGGCACGGGGAAACCCCATAGTGAACCAAGCAACCCGCCTCTTGTGCATGGGAATCATATCCTGATCATAGACAATTTTAATTCCATTAGTAAAAAAATTAATAGTATAATAAATGGACAAATCAATAAAGCCACGGAGTCTGGTAAAAATGCTAATTTTGGTATCTCTAGTATTGTCTCCACAATGCATTCCTCTATATCAGATGCCCTAAAATAGATGGGTGAAGATCTGCAGGATGGTTTTCAAGTTGTGGGAAAAAACCCTAGGAAAAGAAGGAGAAAAAATGCCCAACAGTTGGATTTGGAGAAGATCAGAGTGAATAACCCTAATAATTTGGACTCTAATAAGAATAACATATCCATGGAGAACAACTTGATATCACCTATGGATGACAATGTGCAAGAGATTTCCCCAAAAGTGAGATTCTCGATTTTAGCTTTTGGCTCGGATAAGCCTGTTATTGAGAGTTTTGA
Source organism: Cryptomeria japonica (assembly GCF_030272615.1). Classification (NCBI taxonomy): domain Eukaryota; kingdom Viridiplantae; phylum Streptophyta; class Pinopsida; order Cupressales; family Cupressaceae; genus Cryptomeria; species Cryptomeria japonica. The sequence goes on from NC_081409.1 coordinate 225,725,720, forward strand.
AGGGAGAGATAGTGTGAGTGGTGAGTTGGGTAAGGGAGGGAGTATTGGTGGGGTTGTGAGTTTAGAAGCTTCTCACAAGAACTCGACAGACATGGATGTCTCCTTTGATCTTGCCTCATCATGTGTCTCGGGCACTGGAAAGGATCCTCCCTCCCTTGCAAAATTGACTGTTGACACGTTCGTTGCCCTTCCTCCTAAGAAGTTTGTAGAAATCAAAGACAACTGTGTGATTGAGGTCATTGTTGCTGACCATAAAGCTTATGATGCAAAAAACCTAGCAAGTGGGGTAGAAACCCTAGACTCCTCCAGTGGCTTGAAGGCACTCGAACCCTATTTTGAGAGTGGTGAGGCCCCTAGTCAGTGTGTCATCAAGAAGGTGCTTGAGCTTGAGGAGGAGTCTCAAAATGATGAATTTATAGGGGAAGAAGGGGAATGGATGACTAATAGTGAGAATCTTGAGACTCTACCCAAAATAAGAAGAGGTAGATTGCTGGGATCTAAGAAAAAAGGGCTCAACTAGTAGAAGGAATAATGATGATAAGAAAGAGCTCCCTAGGTTCTTTGACAAGTTTAAGGAACCTAAAGAGTAAAGATTTCGCATTTTGTCATGATGAAGTGCATCTCATGGAATATTAGGGGTCTGGAGTCACCAGACAAGAAGAATATAGTCAAGAAGTTTGTTAATCAGCATAAGGATGCAAATATTGTCATGTTTCAATATTTATAATAGTGTAACTTATGATGAATCCATTATACTATATATTAACAACCTCTAGTTTACAAAAGATTATGGAGTAGTCCTGTTACACCCAAGGAAAAATGTTTTAAATGGATTATGATAATCAACAGGTTGCCTTTCAGAAAAGATCATAATAATTGTGATATTTGTAATTTATGCAGGGTTTCTGAGTCTGTTAGACACATTTTCTTTGAATGTAGTATTGCTAGAGAAATAAGGTTGTTATTTTGTATTTCTATCCCTAACTAGTTTACTGTGCTTGATGTTCTAATTAGGTATATTAAGGGTCTGAAAAAGGTCACTAATTTGGCATTTGAGAAGCATAAATTTCTAGGTTCATTAATGATGGAAATGCAAAGATATACCTTCATGACATGGAGAATGGATACAAATGGACGCAGGCAATAGGAGTAAAATAAGATGTTGACCTAGCAACGGAGAGCCTTGGACTAGAGGTTGCCAAAGTCAGAGACCCAATTAAAGACTAGATTCAGATGCTCTCACAATTACTTGAAGGCAAATAAGCTTTGTGGATGGAGGGTCCCTTGGGGTGGACTACATGGATGGAAGCAGATCAAGAACAAATGTTGCTGTGATCTGGATCTAACATTTCAGTTCTTCGATTATGAACATTTCATAAATTTTGTATTGAAAAATGCTTTCTAGTCATATATGCATAACTCTGTGCATTTTTGTATATAGCCCAAAGTAATCTTCTAGACCTGCGTAGTTTGTTACTGGACCTCTGGTCCATGTAGAAAATTCTGATCATTTTGTAACAGTCTTTTCCTCTTATATGCAATATTTAAAAAAATATCATTTTAAAATAATTAATATATATTATGAATTTTTATTTAGCATGTTCTTACATTTACACACTAACCTTTTTCCATCACATTATATAAAAGGATAAATCTAATTTTTATCCATTAGAAGTTATATATATATATAACCCACTAACCTTTTTCCATCACATTATATAAAAGGATAAATATAATTTTTATCCATTAGAAGTTTTATATATATATATATATATATATCATTTTTACATCTTCATGTAGATATGATTTGATATTAAGAAATAAAATTTAATGAAAATAAATCATTTTTATATATGATTTTAATTTAAAAAATTATAGAGCCAAAATGTGAGTGGATGCGAGCTTTTCTGGTGTTGGTGTGAATGCTGCGAAGTTAAAGCATGGATTTCATGTGGCTAGTGTGATATTAAATCTACAGAAGATAGTCGTGACAAATTAGTGGAGGAGTTGAATTAGAAAATAGAAGGCGATTATGTATTTTTTTCAGCACTAAACCCAAAATCTATATTTAAGGGCAATGCATTCTGCAAATATTCCCATCTAGGTGTGATTCTATAACATTTCTCTCGAGTATTGGTCAGGGGAGTGCCTGTATCAAATCAATGATAGGCTGGGATAAGTGATTAATGTGGACCTTGGGGATGATGTCTCGCTCTTCTTTGCCAAAATCAAGATATTACTTATTATGGAGCTACCAAAGTGCATTATTTTGAAGTCATCTGAAGGGGAGTAGGTCTGATCACTAGAAATCAAAGAGCAAAGTTTTTCTACTCTAGATGTGGGAGGAGATGATCTTGTAATAGTAGAACCTAGATGCATAAGCCAATCCATCTGCATATCATCAAATGAAGGGAGAAAATCAAACAAGAAGATAGAGAGGAAGATGGTCAAGTAGAAAAGTGCTGGAGATAATGTTTATCTTCTAGAAAGTTATAAAATTTATCTTTGTAAAAGTGATAATGTTTATCAAATTGATAATATAAATCTTGGGAAGTGCTGGAAAATCACATTATAATTAGAATTTTCGATAAGAAATTTCCCGCACATGGAAACTTATATACTAGTTTCCAAAACTATTTTCTTCTTATCCATCCAAGTCTATAAATACAAGCATGTACAACAATGAAAAATAAATATAGCGTTTTATTATTAGTGCTAATATTTTGTGTTTTTTAGAAATCTTTTTTTGTTTTTTTTCAATAAAATTTTTCATTTCTTTAATATGGTATCAGAGCCATCTAAATCTTGGGCAACTCAGGCTGAAATGTGATTGAAGTAGAAAAGAATTCTGGAAAATTTGGTGAGAGATTTTCATTTATACATTGAATTTTTGATTGAAATCTATTTCAATACATGTTGAAAAAGTGGGAATGGATTTTCCTCATATTTCTTTGCCTATAGTTAAATTAAGCAATCTATTTGCATGTGTCCTAATCTGTCTCCATGAAACCAAGCCAGGAAGGTTGTCTAGTACATCACTTTTAATTTCAAAATTTTCATTCGTTTGATTATCATTCAAACATGTTTCATTTTCAATTGTTTTTTCCATGTCTACATACACATTATTGGTTTTAGTTGCAGGTGGATTTTCAATTTCAATTGGAGTTTCAAATTCGGTTTCAATTTCAGTTTCAAGTTGAGATCTAGTTTCATTTGGGGTTTCAATTTGGATTTCAATTTCAGTTTCAACTTGAGTTCTAATTTCATTTTGGGTTTGATTTTCAATTGGCATTTCATTTAATAACCTGCTTCTACTAAATCACCAATTTCTTCGTGAGAAAAAAACATAGGGCTGTGAAGACATACATGTATCCGATAATGGATTAGAAGATGCACCTAAATTAAATGGTTCTATTGTGTTTCCTTCATCAACATATATGGTCTCATTGATGTTCTCCTCTTCTGAAATGATTGTGGAACTTGAAGGTCCTTGTCTCATTCTTCATCTTCTCTCTCATTGACGCATTGCCTCCTCCCTATTTGCTGCAATCTCCTCAGTTGTCAGAACCTTCCTTTGCCTCTTCCCATGTTGATTTGATCCCATGTCTACACAAAATTTTGAATTTGAATCGATCTCCTGACCAAATTGACAATAAGACAAACAAAGAGAATGATTAATCAAAATATTCTCTTTGCAGATTGTACCTATCAAGCAATGATTGAAAAATCATTCAATCATTGGTATTTATGCTTGTGGGCTATATTTTGGCCCAATGGATCTTTTTAAAAATGGGCACCCATTATTTAATGAGTGCATGTTTTTAAAAACAGGTATCCCTTTCGCTTTCAACGGTACAAAGCGAAACGAGAGCCCATTTTTTGAATTTAAAAAATAGGTGCTCATTTGTTAAATTAGGGGCGGGAAACAACACTTAGCATTGTTTTTTCCTTAGGGATAGGCTTGTTCCCACCAAGCCTATGCTTGGACCTCCAAAAAAATGACTAAGGTAAAATGACATCAGATTTCTACCTTGGCCTAATTTTTTGAGGGCCTTTCTAATTGAATTTTTTGACGAAACGAAAACCCATTAGAGTTTTCAGCGTCCTGATTTAAAAAATGTAAATTTCATAGTGATAAGATTATTGTTACTATGTTTGTATTATTTATTAATCAAAAGTGGAACCTAAACCTAAAATACCAAGGTTCACTAAAACTTTAATAACTTTTTTGTTTTTAGGATTTTAGAAAAATAAATAATATGACATCAATCTACATACAATTATTTTGAATATTAAAAAAAATTAAAAAATATGAAATTTTCATCAAATTATGGTGGTCATACACTCGATGTTTTGAAAATATACTTTATTGTCAGTCAAAAATTAATTAAAAAAATATATTCAATAAAAAAATAAGAAAAAATATTCTCATCAATATTTGGTATCTTAGGTATCATTTCTCAGAAGGAGTTGCAAAAATTCATTTATTTGCATCAAAAAAAGGGTGGTCGTACACGTGTGGTATGGTCTCAAAACAAGCATTTTGAAAAACTGGTTTTTAAACATGCCTACTAAAAAGGGATTTATAGCATGTGGGTATTAAAATAAATTACATATTTGAAAAGTAGACTCCAAGCACTATATTTTCTATTCATGAAGTTTTTTGAGATTCAATCTCTAAGTGCATCAAATATTGACATCAATCGATAGAAAATTTGAAAAACAAAGAAAACACTTCCACTTTTTGCCCAAAAGTGGGACTCAACTTCTTGCAGCCACCTACTGCAAGGAGCCTACAAGAATGCATAAGCTATTTTGGCTACTCTGGAAACTTGTACACTTGATTCAATGAAAGAGTTCCATACTCAGATTATGTCTACACATGAGTTCATTGAGAACTTGCTGGAGACATGGGAACATGCTTTATCTCAGTTGAAAAGAAACTTTAATGCTATTTTTAAGAGGCTAGCAATGCATGAATCTTGATTCAATTTTTCAAGTTTTTGTAAAATATTTTGATACAAACTTTTCTATATATATATATTTTGCTTTTCAATTTGGCATTGTTGTCAAAGGGGGAGTAGAAATGTGTATGTGTGTTGTGAAAATTTTGCATGATGTACGTAGTAAGGGGGAGTATATGTATATGTGTATAAATATTTTTTATAACCACACTTAGCAGTATTACTGTAAAATTTTCTAAGTGTTTCCATCAATGCCAAAGGAGGAGATTGTTGGCTTGATGATGATTGTAATGATTAAACTTCATCATATGTTGTCATTGATGAAACACATACACACACATATGTTCATATTGTCTACCGGTGTGACTTCAAATTTATTTATATTACAACCAGTATACTAGAGGTTTATATCAAACCGATACATGGTGACAACCAGTATATGCATGGAGACAACCAATGATTATACTTAACTCGACATCAACATCAAGATCCAATGGAGATTATCAAAGGATAATCAAAGGATAAAAGTTTTATATGTTTAACTCCAACCAGTATTGATTGTTCCAACCAGTATTCATTGATTATGTGATGAGTTATCACTAGTCATGATGAGTTATCCTTACCGACAATTTTTGGCGATATTTTTGTGATGCATTATTATTGTTTGACCAGATACATTGCACCTTGGTAATTGTGATATGATTTCGAGAGGCCGGCATGAAATCTAAATGTCTATATATTGACATCACAATGAATTATTTTGTATGAGAGAAGGAGATATGCTATGTGCAAAGACAAAAGTATTAAGTTGCAGAGTATGATGGTAAAGAAGTGTTGAGTGCTCAAAAGAGGATCTATACAAGCAAGTTGTGCTACTAATAGATCACACTACCTGTTGTTTTCTAATTAGTGTAACAGTCAAATCCCCTAACCGGGTAAGCTCTAACAAGCTTCATTGTACAAATCTTCTAACCAGCTGATCCATTACTTTGGATTCAAAAATCCTCCACCGAGGTTACTCCTTATAGGGTACTACCTTTTACAGGGTATAGCTTTTAACTAAGATTTGGGATCTTTAAGGGGATTTGCTCCTAGTAGAGAACTTTGTAGACCTTAACTGGTCAGTTATCTATTATTGTAGATAGTTAACTTGTGATTCCCAACTCATTGTCATTTTTACTTATTTGGGTTTTCCACGTATAAACACTTATGTTATATGGTGGATGTTATACTTATTGTGGATGTTGTTATATCATTTTGGATTGCATGCATATTTTTCAACAAAATTATTAAGTATTTCTACCGGTTAATGTTTAAAGTAATTTTCTTTTTGGTGTCACTGATTCACCCTCCCTCTTAGTGCTTTACAAGTCCATCAAATTTTATGTTCAAGGTTATTGTAATGGAAGTATGTTGCTTCTAGTCTAAGTGTGTAGTTTGAAGACAACCAAAGGAATTGAAGAATGAAGCCAACACATCAAACAAAGGTGAAAAAGTGAACCTGGTCTTCATAAGAGGAGGTCAAAGTCAAAGGGATTAATAGTTCAACAATAGAAGGAATGAAGGTTTTGAATAACCTCATATCTATTAGGATTAATGATAGCCCCAAACATATTGAGAGGGGGGGGGGGGGGGGTGAATAAATATATAACCGGTTGACAAAATATTTGACCTTACTAAGTATTTTGCATTCCAAAATAGTGTATCGGTAAATAAAAATTAATGTAGTAAATAGGAACAATAAAGACAATATAGAAAAAACACCATAACACAAGATGTTTAATGAGGAAACCTGGTGTGGGAAAAACCTTAGTTGGATTTGTGACCCACAATATTCAACTAGCCAATTAATGGATATTACTTACAGTGTGGTGCCTGCACATGAAGGAAGGCCAACTGCCTAGAGCTAATTGCTCAATTTACAAAATGGAAGTCTCACTAAATTACAAAAAGGATTATGAGAATCCAATATAATCTACTACTACAATTCAGCATCTGCTATGCCAGGTTGAGTATTGCTTTAAGCTCATACTATAACCATAAACCTTATACAAAATCTGCCTTAATATTCGCTCATCACTTCTACCATATCCATCATTTGTCCATGTCAAAATGATTTACAAGATCTCATACATATATGAGTCTATTACAATATGCCATGTCAGCTTTACAAAAGATATTTATAATTAAATACAACAAATAAAAGTTGTTTCTGTCGACTGGAGTGCCATTATACATTGTTTGCCGCTGTCGGTGAAGTACCTGCCGGTGCTGATGTCGGTGCCTACCGATGGTTTACCAGATGAATGCCACAAGGTTGCCTGAAGGTTTCCACAAGGTTGCAAGGTTTCCATCAATGACAATACCTTCAATTATCATTAGAGTGTATAATGCTAACAATCTCTCCCTTTGGCATTGATGGTAACACTCATGAGAAAAAAAAAATTGTCCCAAAAAGTGAAGTCCCAAAATTTAACCAAAAAACTATGCTCCCCCTGAGTAGATGATCTCCTCTGATAGCCATTTTTCTCTATCCACTACTCCTCCTTTGACATCAATGACAAAGGTTGGTTACAATCTGAAATATGTCAACCAAAACCAAGTTTAAACTTTGTAACCGGTTGGTTACAATTTGAAATATGTCAGCCAAAACCAAGTTTAAACTTTGTATAAATCTATTATTGTTAGCCATGGTTGCCTCAGTTCTCTGGATTGTACTAGTGAGATGATGCATATGCTCCTCCAGTGTCCTTTGACCTTGAATTAATACCTCAGAGATCTCTTTCCTTAGAGATATAAGGTTGTCTAATTTAGGACTAAGTTTGTACTTAAGCTCTTTGGCATTTTCCTTGATCCTTTCCTTTTCTTTCTCTAACTTCTCCAATTTTTCCTCAAATCCAACAATATATTGCTCAATAGCTGATATAGGTTCAGATGAACCAATGATATTATCAGCTATATCATCTATCTCTTTTTATACTTTGCTTATTTCCTTTTCAATGTCCTCTGTCAATAGATGTGTCTTGCATGTGTCCCTATACAGTTCCTTATACTCTAAAATTATTATATTTAGTGCCAGTAAAAGTGTGTTAATGTGTTCTATGCACTTGTTTATTGTTTCTTCAAAGAATTTTTCTTTTTCCTTTTCCATTTTCTCTTTGAATGTTTCCTCATTTATTTGATCAATTGTTAATACATTTCCAACAATTAATTTAGACAATGTGTCTAACTGACTTAAAGAATCCTTTACATGATCTAAGTTGCATTTTGGTGCAATCATCTTAAGAATAAGAATTGTGTCATCAATTGCCTTGTAGGCCAATGCATTACAATTAGTTATATTCTTTATTGAGTCCAAAAGTACCTTTGTCACATTTGTAGGTCTAAATTCACTCAATGAAGTACCTGATGTTTGACCAACTACCTTCACTATCTTAGTGCTTGCAGTACTAACAACCAATTTGCTTGAATCAACCTCTAGTGGATCAGTCTAAGTTTGCATTTCAACTAGCAATGGTTTGGGCTTCTTAGTGATTACCGGTTGTACTATCTCAATGTGTACCTGTGAATTTGTTGGTTTCTCTGTTGGTTTTTCAGTGTTATCTGCTGCTAGTATCTTTGTTACTATCTCTGTGGGTTTCACATTGCTAGCATCAATACTACCAGTAACCATTCCGCTGTCCAAAGGTTCTACTAAATGCTCCGTTTGCTCGACTTTCCCTGTTTGTGTTTCAACCTCAATATTTTCTGCCGGTTGCTCAATGTTTCTAGTGTTAGGAATATCATTTTCACCTAAGTGCTATCCTTATCTATAACAATGTTTACTTCTTGAGTATCAATATTCATGGTGTATAAAATTTTTGACTCAGGGTTAGTGTCCTCATGTGGTGTGTCCACATTTTCAGTGGTCGATATATCCTTAGTCTGTACTGGTGGAGTAACCAAAGGTGGTTGTAGATTATCATTTACTTTTATGTTTGGTATTCCACCCATTTTACCTTTCCCCTTGTCTTTGTCCTTTTGATAAACCTTGAAAGTTTTCTTAGGCCTGTTCAACTCTTCTTGTTTTTCCTTTTCAACAAAGAACATATCCCATTGTTCTGTTGTTTCCTCTGCAATTTCATTGACTCTTCCAACCATTAGGCTTACATGTCGGTGTCCACTAGAAAAAACTGTTATGTTAGCTTCACTAATTAGCTCATCAATTTCCTCTACAGAGTTAACTGGATGTACAACTAGTAGTTTTTCAATCTTAAGTTTCTTATCTAGCTCCATAACTACAATCCTCTTAGCATCTAACATCCTATAGAATTCATTAGGCAAATTATCTACAACTTCAATTAACACTTTCTTGTATATGTCAAGATGTAGAATTATGCTATTCTCAATACTTTTCTTTTCTGCATCAGTAAATGTATTATATAGTTTGCTTACATTTGATATATTGTCATCATCAGTGATTTCATTCAGTAAGTTATCCAGAGGTGGTATAACTTGTGTTTATTTCTTCTTTGGTGTCAACTTCTTTGTTAGTGGTCTCACTGCCTCTTGCTTCTGCCTTGTTTTCTTTGGTGAAGGAGAGGGTACTGGTGAGGGCTTTCCCTTCCTATCAATTCTCTTGAATTCAACAGGCATTTCACTTTTAGATGATGTACCAACCAATGAGATATGTGCCTCCAGTTGTAATCCTTTAAGGTCACTTTCCTTTATTCTAGTGATATTTATTATGTTTTCTTTTATTTCATTTACTTGTTTTGTTGCACTCCTTATGCATTTTTCTCTTTTCTTTCTTTGTTTCATTGTTTGTACACCACTTTCTATTGTTTCTGCATTACCAAAATCTTTTTCTTTTAGTTCTCTAGGTGCCTCTAACATGGCTTTAGCATAAGTTTCAATAATATTTATATCTTCCTCATACCCCATTTTAGTTATCCATATAATTCTAGGAAGAACTGCCTCCATCCTTATTTTATCCTTCTTAATCACAAAACATATTTCTTTTTCATATTTGTCTACTTTACTTTGTGGTAGTCTCTCTCTTGTTTTTATTTTTTCTTGGAAGGTTTTGAAATAAACAGTTATGTTGTTCTCCTTATCAGTACCCATGCTGGTGAAGGTTTATAGCAATTTTTTGCCTACTGGTATATCATATCCAAAATATTTCTTTCCAATATAGGGAACTTCTTTTGTGAAATACAACATAAGACATACCAAAATATTGCCAAAATGAAATGTTCCTTTCTTATCCCCTTTTATTTTTTTCATATCATTTATTAATTCATCCTTTATCCACTCACATACATCTATTTTTGCATCATTATTGACCATATCATAAGCACTTTTAATATAAAGACCAAAAACTGAATTGAGTCTATTTGCATGTGTGGTCTTGTAGCCTAAGATCATACTTACGAATCTGAAATTTATATCCTTGATGTCATTTACTCTTAGGGATTTTCTATTAGATGTTGCTCCTCTTAAGGTTGTAACTATTTTACTAGGTACCTTCTTTGTCTTATCGGGCCTTCTACCAGTGGAGGGTAAACTTGTTACTGCCCTAATTTCTTCCTTGGTGATTTTGCAAACTGAATAGCCAAAGGAATTCTCCATGAACCCTTCTAAGGACAATTCTCATTACCTCCTTAGGAAATTCAGGGATGTCCAAGATTTCCACAAAACCTAGGGTTTCAATTAACTTGTGTTTAGGTTTGACATTTCCATTCTCGTCATAGATAACCATTTTAAACATCTTCAACACTTCCTCAGAACCTAATTCCTCAATATTGTAGTGAATGTAAATTCTAGGGTCTTTAGAATAAGGAACACCTTTTGGAATTTTAGAAAAAGAACCTATAGAATCATCTTGCTTAGCTATTTGGGAAATGATCTTAAAAAAAGGTCTAGGACATTTCACAACTTCCACAAAAATAGGGTTTTCAATAAATTACGAAGCAGAGGAGCAAGCCATTGAAAAATACCTTAAGTTGCCTGATAAAGGTTTGAAATAAATCACTTCACTTCTTCTCCTTGGATGCCTTCACTTGGATTTTGTGCTCTCTAAAAGTTTGAATGCTCAGTGAATCGAAAAAGAGGGAGAAACAATGATTTATAATGTCTTTTCTTCCAACAACTGCATTAAATGCTCATCGGTTAAGTGAAACTAAACACATTTGCCAGTAGAGAAGAAATCCATCTTCTCACCATCAACCGAGGGTAAACTGCATGATATTTAACTTGTTGCAATACCCCTAAAGAGTTACTCTTCAGTTGGATGAAGAATCACCTATCAATGGAGTAATACTCTGTTCTACCGGTGAATGAATAGTCTCATCAATATTCTGATCTCTCTTTCTAATCCACTGTTTTGAAAATTCTTGCTTTACCTCATCTACCTTCTCATTGCCTTTCAAACTGGGTCCTTTATTATTCGCCAGTGAATTCTTACTTCTACAGAATTTTGCAATATGTCCAATCTTGGTACAAGCATAATAAGTCACATTGTTCTTCTGAATCGCCTTTCCATATCCTATGCCGGTTTGTGTTCTGCATTGATTAGATAAGTGCCCAAATCTTCCACAAATAGAACATCTCACATTCATTATGTAGTTTTCTGAATTATGACAAATTTTGTTGCATTTGGAACATTGACCGGTGGGTGCATTAATTTTTTGATTGTTTCTAGATCTACAATGATTTTCTCTATGACCATACTTGTTACTGTTAAAGCATTTCCCATTATATTTGTAAGCATTAGGTTGTCTTACCGATTTATTGTGATCATGATTATTCGCAGTACTAGAACTTTCACCAACTTCAAATCCAAGTCCATTAGTATCCCCATTAGGTTTCTGACTTTTCAGCATATCATCAAGTTCTTCTGAACTTTTCTTGAATTTCTCTTTGTGCTGATTTGTAGTAGCCAACTCATTTTCTAGAATTCTTTTTTGTCTCATAAGTTCAGTTTTATCATGTTGCATGTGAATCAAATATGTCTTTAACATATCATTTTCATGACTGAGTCTTCGATTTTCATTTTCAACATCATTGAGTCTCCTAGTAAAGTCATCTTCATTCTTCTTTCTATCTTCAATGTCTTTACAAAATCTCATAGTCATGTCTTGCATTTGATTCCTCATAGTACTATTTTCTTGCCTCAATTTGTTCACAAGATCATTAAGAGTTTCCTTTTCATCATCATTAATTTGCATCTTCTCATGAAGTTCTTTTCTTTTATTTCTAGCAATAGTAAGATTTTCCTAAAGTCCTTGAATGAATTCCTGTGCAGTCCTCAGATCATCTTCAAGTTTAATGTTCTTCAACTTCTCTGCATCATAGTTTGCAAGAGATCCTTCAAATTGTTTTCTTAAGTTCTCCATCTGTACCAGTGTCAGAACCTTCCTCAAGCTGTTACACTTTTGAAAATAGAGGACCAGGCTCTGATACCAATTGTTAGGATTAATGATAGCCCCGAAGATACTGAGAGGGGGGGTGAATTAGTATCTAACTGGTTGACAAAATATTTGACCTTATTAAGTATTTTGCATTCCAAAACAGTGTACTGGTAAATAAGAATTAATGTAGTAAATAGGAACAATAAAGACAACATAGAAAACACACCATAACACAAGATGTTTAACGAGGAAACCCAGTGTGGGAAAAACCTCGGTGGGATTTGTGACCCACAATATTCACTCACTGGCCAATGAATGGATATTACTTACAATGTGGTGCCTGCACATGCAGGAAGACCAACTGCCTAGAGCTCACTGCTCAATTTACAAAATGGAAGTCTCACTGACTTACAAAATGGATTATGAGAATCCAATATAATGTTCTGCTACAATTCAGCATCTGCTATACCAGGTTGAGTACTAGTTTAAGCTCATATTATAACCATAAACCTTATACAAAATCTGCCTTAATATTCGCTCATCACTTCTACCATATCCATCATTTGTCCATGTCAAAATGATTTACAAGATCTCATACATATATGAGTCTTACAATATGCCATGTCAGCTTTACAAAAGATATTTATAATTAAATACAATAAACAAAAGTTGTTCCTATCGATTGTGGTGGGGGTATACATTGTTTGCCGCTGTCGGTGAAGTGCTTGTCAGTGCTGGTGCCGGTGCCGGTGCCTACTGGTGGTTTACCAACTGAATGCCACAAGGTTTCCTGAAGGTTTCCACAAGGTTGCAAGGTCGGCATCAATGACAACACCTTCAATTCTCATTAGAGTGTATAATGCCAACAATATTTGAGAAGATTCAACTAACACAGTAAATTTTGAAACCACCTATTAATGGTGAAGCCCTCAATTTGTGAGAAAGCCCAATCATGGTATTTGCAGAGACCATAGTGTTTTTTGTCAGAAAAAAGGACAGAAGATCACAAATTTTGTGAAAGTTGGAGAAATTATTTTAAGCCACCGATATGTCATCATGTGAGGAAGTCAAATCCAAGTCTTAGAAAAAGGTTGAAAAAGTTAAAAGTCAAGAATTTGCACTTTAAATAGATATCTCAACATGAGGGATCATGGTAGGAGTTGAGCCTGTCGAACCCAGATAAAGGTATAATTATTCTTTGTGTTAAATTGATTACTAGTTGAAATTAAGAGGGAGAATGTTTTCATGTTAATTTCCCCATATGCATGTGATCAACTATAGTTTGAACTACAGTTCATTGGATGAGATAAAAATAGAATTTTGGTAATTTTTTCCACTTGCATGAGAAGAACTCTAGTTTGTAAGAGCTAAAATAAGAGCTCCAAAAATAGAATTTACATCAAGATTTTAACTGCATGTTTGATTTTTTATTTTTAGTTGGCATTCAAGTGCCAAACACCCCTATATAAAGAGGTAAATTGTAATGAAATCTTTATCTTTGATCATTCGATCATTGATCCTTGATCACGTGATCAACAAGTGTTTTTTAATATTAGTTTTTAATAAATATAAAGTTTTATCTACTTTTTGAAGCAATTTTGTGTTTATTGCTACGTAGGAATTTTTGTCTAATTAGCCTCTACAAAGCATAGTGACATAAAGAAGATGGCATCTCAACAGAAGTTGGATGGAAATGCCAAGGCTGGAGAGACTATAATGCCTATAGGAACACGAGGAAAAATCTTGGATGCTTAGGAATGCCTTGCAAAAGTTAATTTCAGTCATATTTTGTTTTCCAAAATATAATATCTCGTAGGTAATAGGTTTGAGTCTCACCATAAATAGTGTTTGATTCAATGCTAATGGTTAGTTCTAGGGACCAATTCACAAGAGCAAGGGATCACTTTGGATGCAAGCCATTACTGTTCATTTTTCAATTAATGCAATTATCTCACAAGCACAAAAAAATTGTATGAAAAATCATGTCAGGTTTTCTAAATTGCTTCCATTTGAGATTATTATTAAACATGATCTCTAGTGTTTTCTTCCTAATTTTAGAAAATTTATGTTCGATTAATTTAACCTTATCTGATGCAATCTAAAAATTACTACTATTATGATATTTGCAAGTTGAGTTGAGTTGGACTATTAACCCTCTTGAGTCTCTCCCGATTTGACATATTCATTAAGTTGTGTAGTAAGGATTGCTTGTTGCATGAGTCCTGTCTGATAGAACCATTCTTTACTATTCTTGCAAGGTCTGTGTTCATTTAATGTCCAAAACTTATACAACTAGCTTAAGATATGTGGCTTTGTTATTCATGACACAAATGGCATTTGTCGTCAAATTTGGTTCTATGGCTTCAACTTTTGATTTATCAAACAAATTTGACTCCATCGCTTCAACTGTAGATTTACCAAACAATAAAGTCAAATTTATTATTAGTCAGTTATCTATCTAAATTCAACTTTCATTCAGTATATATCTCTTGTATTAAAAAACATTCACACAATTTCATCCTTTGTTCAATAAACTGCTTCATTATAATTGTAGTACACTCTAGTGTGTATTTTTATCTTAGACTAGTTTACAATCTAATTTTTCTAAAAATTTCAATTATCTTTCATCAAAATAGTTAATTTGACTCTAATTGCCACCTTTATACAAGAAAACCTGCACAACTTAAATCTAATTCACATGACCTTGCTATGATGTAAGGAACAATATTCCTAAATCTTTACCTCTAAAAATCTAAATCCATTAATATGGTTGCTAAAGATTTATCATCTTGGCCTTATAAGTTGTTTTGGCATTCAGCTTGTCTTCCTAAAGCTAGAGCCTTTGCTTGGTTGGTAGTTCAAGACAGAGTCCTTACAAGTATGAGACTAGATAGGCTTGGTATTACTGTTGTTTTCCCTTGTGTCATTTGTAACAAAAATTTAGAATCTTCTTCACACATGTTCCTACATTGTGATTATGCTTATGAATGTTTGCAGTGGTTGTTTGAGAAGTTAAATATATCCTTTGTTATTGGTAAAGATCTCATTTCCCATTTTAGATCTTGGCCCTTTATGTTTGCCTCATCTTTTTATGCTTGCCTTTGGATCATATCTCCATCTATTGTGATTTGGAATGTTTGGCTAGAGAGAAACAACAAGATATTTAAAAAAAAAGGGTCTCCTGTGTCTGAGGTTCTATTAAAAATTGAGTCTTCAATCTCTGAGGTTGCTTTGTCGTTTATTTATAAGAATTTGGAAAATCTTACTTCTTTTTCGCACTGGGATAGTAGAGTTACTAGAGTTTGGAAGATGTTGTCAGTTTTACCCTCTCATGGTTCAATTTTAAAAAAGAATGATGCAATAGGTAAGAGATGCTCTGCTAGATGGAAACCTCCTCCGCAAGGGTACTTTAAACTGAATTTTGATGGGGCCTTTCGTGGTAACCCTGGGCCAACTGGGGTAGGGATGGTAATTTATGATCACAATGCAAATTTTATTCGAGCTAAGTGTCATGCTATTGGTTTTAAAACTAACAATTATGCGGAATTTCATGCTGTCTTTTGGATTGGATATGGCAATCTCTTTGGGAATTAAGGACTTAATAATTGAAGGTGATTCTATGGTGATTATTCAATGTGTTATGAAAAAGAAATCGAATTGTTGGAATTTGTAGTATATACTTGATCCCATTTTTAAAAAATTAGAATTGTTTCAATCTTTCTTGATATCCCATTGTTACAGAGAAGTTAATAGGATTGCGGATTTTTTGGCAAATTTAGCCATTGATAGCAATGCTAATCAGCGAGAGATGGGTTTTGAGGAAATTCCTTCTAGGGTATGGGAAGGTTTGCAACAATAGTTATATGATTTTCTTGAGTAATGTTGATGTAAAATTTTATGATGATAATTATTCCCACTTTCCCCTTTCATTTCAAGTATTCATGTTCGCTATCTGGAGGAGAGTTCGAGCTCATGTTATTTGATACAATAGTGTTTTTCCAGAGGTTTTTTGATACTCTCTTTTTTGGCAGGAAGGTTTTTGGCTCATGGGATTTGGCACAAGTTTTTGGAAATTTTTGTCTTCTTCCATTGATAGCAGCTGTGGAGTCTACATTTGAAAATTATCCGATGATTTTTTTTTGGCAAATTGTCATATGGGCTCTATGCAAAACTGATTTTATATCTGTTGTGACTGCATTTTGTATGTGGTTTTGGGCGAGGTGTATAAACTGATCCGTTAGATACTATAGGTTTATTTTATGAGCTGTGACCAGAGGTTTTCTTCCCAGGGTTCTTTCCTCTGGTATGCTCTTTGAATCTTGTGTAAAAAATAAAAAATATTAATAAAAAAGTTTAATGGAATAATCCACTTTTATTGAAAAAATAAATAAATCTAAATCCATTAAATAGAATTTATCTCATTACATAGACATTGGAGTAAAAAATCACTCCTCATTACCACTTCAGCCTTATTAGCTCAACAGAATCACTTCACTTCACTTAAGAAATACTAATTTATCTTAATCATTTAGATTTACTACCCATGTAAGAAAACCAAATCTTAAGCTGCTATGAATAAATAGCGCCTCTTTACAAATTTCAAACCCTACAAATATTTTAGTCGGTGGTTCAAAATAAGAGGAAGAGAAAAATCAATGCATTTCAAGACATAAATCATGGTTGATGACACTAGCAGGAAAATTAAATGTACTTAATAAAATAAGCTTCATCATAGCGCAAAAAACAATTACAAATAGCCGAAACATACCAATTTTCACAATGAGAATAGATTTTTCTGAGGCCTCCAGAAGAGAAAAGACTACTTTCAGGGAAGAGAATGAGATTGTGATGAACAAAAACTATTTTATTTACCACTCAAATTCAAAAATCTCTCAATAGTCAGTGGAGCTTTCCTGCCATGAATTCATGTTACATTTGACACCTAACATGACGGCCACCATTGAAGTCAAGCTGTTGAGAACTTGTTTTTATCCATTACAGAAAAAACAACCCATTAAACTGCTTCTGAAATCACACACTGAGAAAGCTTCTCAAATCACTGAGACACAATGAAGCAATGCACACCAAGAAAAAAAATGAGATCTCTGAAAATAAGCATTGAATGACCATTAGAAAGTAATTAATGACCATTAGAACTATGCCCATAGGCCACTAAAAGGTTGCATATCAATGGATTCATATCTTGCCTCATGACATCTAGCAAGAGTTTACCACTATCTATTCAAATTTCTTTATGCCTCCTATCATACGCTTGCCTTAACGCACGTAGGATATAAATACATGAAAGTAGAATGCAATGCATAACCACGTGTATAAGCCCAGTCGTTTCAACTACGGAGCACAGGCTGGTTAACCAAAGGTCTCCGTGCCAAAAATCCTATAAAAAGGAGTCGTGTTCAAAGAATAATATGATTAGGGAAGAGGAAGAGGAAGGGTGAGAGCTGGAAATAATGGAGGGAAATCTTATTTCTGTAGTTGCAGGGGATGAAGAGCAGCGTGGTATATCTGAACTACCTCTCCATTTAATGGAAATCATATTTAAGGAGCTTCCATTAATATCAATCTCCCACTCTCGACTGGTTTGCAAAGAATGGAATGAGATTTTGTCCTCCTGCTACTTTCTATCTTCCTTGCTCAAGCAAGATCCATGGCTTCTCATATTCGGTAGAGGTAATTGCATGGCTTATTGTTTTTCTATTCAAAATTGGAAGCCCATCTCTCTCTCCTTCCTTCCAACTCCTTTGCGAAATGAATACATGTTATCAAGTACGGCCCTAGGATTGCTGGCTTTTAGAGAAACCCCACAATCATCATCGCTAGAAACCCCACCACCACCATCGTTAGAAAACTCAAAACTATATCTTTGCAATCCGCTTATGAGAATTTATTTTCCTACAAAAATAGAGGCGACACGCAATCCTATCCATATTTTTAGTGCGAGAAATGGAGAACCATATTTGGTTATGATGTTAGATGAATACCATTCAAAAATTGCCTTCCGAATATATCATTTTTGTGGAGATTCATGGAGGATTAAGTTTGAGTTTCAAGAGGAAATAGACTCTTCCACATTGGAAAGAGGATGCTATTTCGGTTTAATGGTTGAGTGTAATGGCTTTCTTTTCTTGTGGACATCGGGGCCTGAAATCATTTATGGTTTTAGCATCGAAGTTGATTGTATTAAACCTGTAAGAATAGCTCCGTTACCCAGACAACTGGTTGAGGATACAATAAAGGGTTCCGATCACATAGTTGCATATGGATCGTCTGTTCTTCTGGTTTTACCGGTTACTTCTAAACGTACATGTAATATGGTAGAAGGTATGATAATTTGGGAGTTGTTTCAAGATGATGAAGATAAGCTGCTATGGAAGTGGAGAGAATTTGCAAGGATGTCGCCAGCCTCTCTCACTCCCTATTTTGGTAGAGGTAGATGGTTCTACATGTGCATTGCAGTGGGTGATTACTTGTGCTTTGGCATTGTGGAACGAGATATGAGACGTAATAAGGTGGCGGCATATAATTTAAAGGAAGGATCTTGGCAATTTCTTCCCCAATGTGGAGGACAAACTATTACTGAAATGCTGTCATTTGATCCCAAACTGATTTTCCCCCAAATTCTATTATAATGACACAAAATTGAGAGAATGATTGGTTCTCAGATTATTGTTATTTATTGAGAGAATGATTGGTTCTCAGATTATTGTTATGTGTTTCAATGTTTTTCATATGTGAAATTTGAGGTATGAGGTATGAGGTATGAGATTATATAAATAATTTTAAGGTAAATCAAATAATTTCAATTAATATTTCTGTACAATTCTTTAAATGAATGCAATTCTTCAAATATAGGTATCCAAGATATCATATTAATTGTTATAATTTGTTGTATTTGTTTATAAAGTAAATATTTGAAAGTGTAGATAATAATTGACCCAAACTCATTTTACCCTAATTTCTATGAGTTTGAAAAAAATTTGTGAGAATGATTGATTATGAGATCATGGCAATAACTTTATGTGTTCTATAGTTTGAATCAATATCTCTTATGTGCATTTCTTTGGATAGAGTATTTAAGATATCTATATTAGTTATATTTCATTGTATTTGTTTACAACATGAGTTGTGAGACTATATAAATAAAACATTCCTCATATTTATTATAATTGTTATATTTTACTAATTTGTTTATAAATTTAATATTTAGAAATATAGATGAGATTTAAAAAAAAACATTATTTTATTCACTTTTTCTTTTTCATAAAATTTATTTTATTTACTTAATAATGAATCAACTACTAGTTTATTGTTTTATATTGTTTACTTAACTTTTATTTTTTTAATCTATTTATTTGTCGTAGGTTGTTTGCTTGAAGCGCTCAATGAGAAAATCTTGGCACTTTCGTGCCTTAGATGGATTTTGATTAAAAATGTGCCTCCATTGTTATGGATATTTATACCACAAATAGTTGAACCGATAGGCAAGACCTCTCTTATTCCTCATCTGGATGCTAGGGTTTTGGTTTCAATCAACCCTGGCCCATGACCTCCCCCATTCGGTTAACATTAACTTAGGAACTGAACTTGTTTCTTGTCCGATTGAAGTCCTCAGATGGATTAATGCTTGCTTCCTTTGCAGAAAAGAGGGTCATATCCGAAAGAATTGCCCCATCGTTAATCGATTCAAGGGCACGGAGAAACCCCATAGTGAACAAAGCAACCCGCCTCTTGTGCATGGGAATCATATCCTGATCATAGACAATTTTAATTCCATTAGTAAAAAAATTAATAGTATAATAAATGGACAAATCAATAAAGCCACGGAGTCTGGTAAAAATGCTAATTTTGGTATCTCTAGTATTGTCTCCACAACACATTCTGCTATATCAGATGCCCTAAAATAGATGGGTGAAGATCCACAGGATGGTTTGCAAGTTGTGGGAAAAAACCCTAGGAAAAGAAGGAGAAAAAATGCCCAACAGTTGGCTTTGGAGAAGATCAGAGCGACTTTTGGCCCAGATAAGCCTGTTATTCAGAGTTTCGAAGGGAGAGATGGTGTGAGTGGTGAGTTGGGTAAGGGAAGGAGTATTGGTGGGGTTGTGAGTTTGAAAGCTTCTCACAAGAACTCAACAGACATGGATGTCTCCTTTGATCTTGCCTCATCATGTGTCTCGAACACTGCAAAGGATCCTCCCTCGCTTATAGAATTGACCCCTAACACGGTCGCCACCCTTCCTCCTAAGAAGTTTGTAGAAATCGAGGACAACTGTGTGATTGAGGTCATTATTTTTGACCCTAAAGCTTATGATGCCAAAAACGTTGCAAGTGAGGTAAAAACCCTAGACTCCTCCAGTAGCTTGAAGGCACTCAAACCCTATTTTGAGAGTGGTGAGGCCCCTAGTTAGTGTGTCATCAAGAAGGCACTTGAGTTTGAGGAGGACTCTCAGAATGATGACTTCGCAGGGGAAGAAGGGGAATGGATGACAGATAGTGAGAATCCTAAGGCTCTACCCAAAAGAAGAAGAGGTAGACCGTTGGGATCTAAGAACAAGGACTCAACTAGTAGAAGGGATAATGATGATAAGAAATAGCTCCCTAGGTTCTTTGACAAGTTTAAGACCCCTAAAGAGTAAAGATTTCTCATTTTGTCATGATGAAGTGCATCTCATGGAATATTAGGGGTCTGGAGTCACCAGACAGGAAGCAGATAGTCCAGAAGTTTGTCAATTAGCACAAGGATGCAGATATTGTCATGTTTCAATATTTATAATACTGTAACTTATGATGAATCCATTATACTATATATTAACAAGCTCTGGTTTGCAGAATTTTTAGTGAAACAGTGGCATAAGGTATTTTCAAGATTATGGAGTAGTCTTGTTACACCCAAGGAAAAATGTTTTAAATGGCTTATGATAATCAACATGTTGCCTTTTAGAAAAGATCATAATAATTGTGATATTTGTAATGTATGCAGGGTTCCTGAGTCTGTTAGACACATGTTCTTTGAATGTAGTATTGCTAGAGAAATATGGTTGTTATTTAGTATTTCTATTCCTAACCAGTTTACTATGCTTGATGTTCTAATTGGGTATATTAAGGGTCTAAAAAATGATGCTAATTTATTTTGACATTATTCTTTCCATTGAAATTTTATGGTATATATGGAAAATCAGAAATGAAGACAAATTCCAAGGTATAGGTAGGGCCCTTACTGAGTCTTTTCTTGGATTCACCCTTCACTGCATTTTTTTGCAGGTCTTCATGACAATGATTATTGAAAATCATAAATTCCTTAGGTTCATTAAGGATGGAAATGCAAAGATGTACCTTCATGAGATGGAGAATGGATACAAATAGAGGCAGGCAGGAGGAGGAAAACATGATGTTGACCTAGCAATGGAGAGCCTTGGACTAGAGGTTGCCAAAGTTAGAGACCCAATTAAAGACCAGATTCAGATGCTCTCACAATTACTCAAAGGCAAACAAGCTTTTTGGATGGAGGGTCCCCTGTGGTGGACTACATGGATGGAAGTAGATCAAGAACAAACGTTGTTGTGATCTGGACCTAGCATTTCAGTTCATCAATTATGAGCATTTCGTAAATTTTGTATTGAAAAATGCTTTCTAGCCATATATGCATAACTCTGTGCAGTTTTGTATATAGCCCAAAGTAATCTTCTAGACCTGCGTAGTTTGTTATTGGACTTGCGGTCCATGTAGAAAACTCTGATCATTTTGCAACAGTCTTTTCCCCTTATATGCAATATAAAATAAAAATAACATTTTAAAATAATTAATATATATTATGATTTTTTATTTAACATGTTCTTACATTTACACACTAACCTTTTTCCATCACATTATATAAAAGGATAAATATGATTTTTATCCATTAGAAGTTATATATATATATATATATATATATATATATATATATATATATATATATATATATATATATATATATATATATATATATATATATATATATATATATATATATATATATATATATATATATATATATATATATATATATATATATATATATATATATATATATATATATATATATATATATATATATATATATATATATATATATATATGCATGTATCATGTTTACATCTTCATGCAAATACAATTTGATATTAAGAAAAAAAATTTAATGAAAATAAATCATTTTTATATATGATTTTAATTTAAAAAAATTATAGAACCAAAATGCTAGTGGATGCGAGCTTTTCTTGTGCTGCTGTGGATGCTATGAAGTTAAAGCATGTATTTCATGTGGCTATTGTGATAGTAACTCTACAGAAGATAGTCTTGACAAATTAGTGGAGGAGTTGGATTGGAAAATAGAAGGCAATTATGTATTTTTTCAGCACTAAACCCAAAATCTATATTTGAGGGCAATGCATTTTGCAAATAGTCCCATTTGAGTGTGATTCTATAACATTTCCCTTGAGTATTGGCCAAGGGAGTGCCTGTATCAAATCAATGATAGGTTGGGATAAGTGATTAATGTGGACCTTGGGGATGATGTCTCGCTCTTCTTTGCCAAAATCAAGATATTGCTTATTATGGAGCTACCAAAGTGCATTGTTTTGAAGTGATCCGAAGGGGATTAGGTCTAATCACTAGAAATCAAAGAGCAAAGTTTTTCTACCCTAGATGTGGAAGGAGATGATCTTGTAATAGTAGAACCTAGATGCATAAGCCAATCCATCTACATAACATCAAACTAAGGGAGCAAATCAAGCAAGAAGATAGAGAGGAAGATGCTCAAGTAGAAAAGTGTTGGAGATAATGTTTATCTTCTAGAAAGTGACAAAATTTATCTTTGTAAAAGTGATAATGTTTATCAAATTAAGTGATAATGTAAATATTGGAAAGTACTGGAAAATCAAATTATAATTAGAATTTTAGATAAGAAATTTCTAGCACATGGAAACTTATATACTAGTTTCCAAAACTGTTTTCTTGTTATCCATCCAAGTCTATAAATACAAGCATGTACAAGAATGAAAAATTAATATACAATTTTATTATTAGTGCTAATATTCTATGTATTTTTTAGAAAGTTTTTTTTTTGTCTTTTTTCAATAAATTTTTGTGTTTCTTTAATATGGTATCAGAGCCATCTAAATCTTGGGCAGCAATTTGTGGATTTTCTTCAGGCTGAAATTTGGTTGAAGCAGAAAAGAATTCTGGAAAATTTGGTGAGAGATTTTCATTTATGCATTGAAGTTTTGATTGAAATCTATTTTAATTCATGTTGAAAAAGTGGGAATTGATTCTCCTCGTATTTCTTTGCCTATAGTTAAATTAAATGGAAAAAAATATTATGATTGGGTATCTCATATAGAGATTTCTCTAACACTTCAAAATTGTAATGAGATTGTTACTGGTAGTGAGAAAAGACTATAAAGTGTTGGAAGTGATCAAGATGATTGGGATAAAAGAGACAAAAAGGCAGCAACATTAATCAAGCTCACACTTTCAGAGGAAGTTTTTTTCAGAAGTTCGCAATGGAAGAAGTGGAGTCAAAGTATGGGATATTTAAAAAATTATATATGAAATTATCAAATTCACAAGAGAAAGAGAATCATTTAATAGTGAATCTCAAGCTTTTATAATGAAGGAAAAATAAATATTACAAAAAGTCACAAGATAACCAGTTTAAAGAAAGGAATTGTAAGTATGAAAATAAAAATGTACCATCTTAAGATTATAATAGAAGTAAATGAAAATTTAATTATTGTGGCAAGATGGGTCACAAAGCAAATGAATGTTTCAAAAGGAATAAAGATACAATGAAGAAGACAAATAAGTATACAAAATATGTTGAATCTAAAAAGAAATGATTTTTGTGTTGCACTTAATGAAAATAATTCTTTTAAGGATGATTGGGTTATTGATTCTGGTGCTCCACAACACATGTATCACAATAAGGAACAATTTGAATTAATAAGTTAAAGCATTATAGTAAAAATATATTTGGGAAATATTAAAAGGGCGGGAAATATCCGCGAGATGCAGTGAAGATAACAAGGGTTTCATCAGTATGGTTATGGCAGAAGATTCAGTAACCAAGAGTTTCAGCAAGCCTTTAACAAACCCAAGGAAGGATATGGAGATAGATTTAGGGGCGTAAAGGAATCAATTCCCACTTGGGTTGAAGTCAATAGTAACGAGTTGGTTGTGAAAATTGATCTTCGTGTCAAAATCGAAGAGGATATCGCCTTGTGGAGGGAGAAGGTGGTTATCAGGAGATTCATTGGTGCCAGGATCACTAGAACACAGACTAGGGCCTAGATTAAAGATAATTGGAGTCATGAAGTTGTTTTGAAGTTCATCCCGAAAGGCTTCTTCATCGTGGATTTAAGAGATGAAACAGTTCGAAATAAGATTTTGAATCAACAAAATTGGGTCTATGATTCAACCCATCTCTATCTTCAATCGTTCTAACCAAATTTCGATCCGGTTTCATTAGCAGTATACAAGGATCCTATATGGATTTAGTTGTACAATCTATGGAGAATTGGGGTGATTCTAGTTTGGAAAGTATTGGAAGATCATTGGGTACATTGTTGGAAGTGGATGAAGAAATCATTGAAAATGATTCTTACTTGTATGCTAGGATCAAGATTGTAGTGGTAAAAAAAGTTCCCTCCATCTTATACCTCAAGACTAGGGGGAGCCGATGGAGGCAATAGGTAGAAGTGGAAATTCCTTCTCCAGGTGGTGAGCATGGTGGTTTTAAGGATCAAGTTGCAAAGGCCTCCAATTGTCTGGTTAGACCAGTCAGAAAGTGGATTCAGAAAGTTGGTGTTTGTAATTCGGTTACAAAAACCGTTTCTCCAGAGTAGGAGATCCATCAGAAGCCTGACTCACCAAGGTTGACAAAGAGATTTGGGATTGAGGGAGAATTCTCTAGAGAAGGAAGATGCAAGGAGAAGGGTATGGAGAATACTATTCAGTTGATGGAGCCCATCCCTCATTTGAAAGGTTGTTCAGACACAAAAATTGAATATGCGATGGAATCAGATGAAGACTTTTTGCAGGTTGATGTGTTGGACAATCTCGACCAAAGATGTATTAGCCAATCTACAAATATACTATTAGTTAAGGCCAAGTGGACCTAGGGGATAAGATCAAATAAGCAGAAAAGAGAAGATAGAACCAACGAGAAAGGCATCATTAATGTCATTGAGCTTATGAAAAAAGCCAAGGGAGTAGGGGCCTCCCTTGGGGAGAGATGAATATCATCACTTGGAATGTCAGGGGTCTTTCGGCCCTTGACAAGAAACTCTTGATAAAATGAGATTTACGTAGAGTTGATAGCGATATTGTCTTACTCCAAGAAACTAAACTATGTTTGGACAAAGCTCTCAGTTTTCTCCACTCCTACAATAACTAGGAAGGATTTTTTCATGAAGCCAAAGGCACTGCCGGGGGGTTGGGTATCATATGGAACCCGCACAATATTAAGATGATGGAGTTGGAAAGATCGGAATATTGGTTATTTGGAGTGGTTCATAGTTTGAGGGAAAATGTCATTTCTTACTAATCAATGTATATGGCCCAATTAAGACTGAGGAGAAAGTGAAGGTGTGGATGTATATTACTGAAAAGATTGGTTCCCTCAACAATGACAGAGTCATTGTAGCAGAGGATTTTAATGCTCTACTTGATTTGGAGAAGAGAGGTGGTCTGAAAATGTCTAACAAATTCATCAAGGATTTCAAGGATTTTGTGATGTTGAAACATTTGTTTGACATCATTCCAAAGAATGCAAGATATACTTGGACCAACAGGAGAGAGAAATTTGTGAATATATCAGAGAGGCTGAATAGATTTCTAGTAGGGCCCTCTCTTGGCTGGATTCTACCTTCAACCTAGATTCTTGTATCCTCCCATTTTCATTGTCAGATCACTTCCCAGTTCAATTAAGCTTTAAGGAAGTCAACAAGATTTCTAGAGGGAATTTTAGGTTTTAGGGTATGTGGTGGAGAGATAAGGAGTTTTTTCCAAGCGTGGAAACTTGGTGGAAAGAGAGCAACATTTTCTCTGGCACCCCAAGTTTTTACTTTGTTAAGAGATTGAAGATGGTTACGAACAAAATTAAAGAATGGAACAAGGAATTGTTGAAGACTATTTTTGCAGAAAAGAATAGAGTGGAAGTAGAGCTGGATAACTTGAATAGAACTGTTATTTCAATAGGGATGTCCAATGAGGAATTTGTAAGAGAGAAACAACTAAAAAGTGAATTATCGAAACTTTTGTTCAGAGAGGAAATCTATTGGAGGGACAAATCGAGAGAGTGTTGGATCAAAGAAGGGGATTTGAACACAAAATTTTTCCATGCCTCTATCAAGGCCAAAAGAGCTAATAGTTGTATTAGCCACATTTAGGACAGGCTCGGGGTGTGGCAGGAGGAGGTAGAGACAATTGAAGACATAGCAGTGAATCACTTCAAAGCTCTATTGGGGGAAAGTCATGACAATACCCTTCATCTTTCCTCCTCCATGCTGGATGTCATCAACAAAGTGGTATTGGTGGAAGACAATGAATAGTTGATGTGACCATTTACACTATAGGAGATTAAAAAGGCCACATTCGATAATCCCCCTTTCAAAACGCTTGATCCTGATGGTGTCACCACATAATTTTTCTAAAAATTCTAGGCCTTCATGGTTGAAGATATCTTCAAGGTGACAGAAGATTTCAGGAGGAAAGAGAAATTTATCAGAGAAAATAATAATACGGTCATTGTGTTGATCCCTAAGAAGCAAGAATGATTGACCATGATGGACTTCTGTCCGATCTCTTTGTGAAATTCCTTGTACAAAATCATGTCTAAGGCTATGGTTAATATATTGAAACCATTGCTCAAAAAGATCATCTCTGATGAACAACACGACTTCATCCCCAGGAGAGAAATTGTGAACAACATCATCTTGGCAGGGGAGACCATCCATTCTATGCACTCTAATAAGAAACAAGGTATGATTGTTAAATTAGATGTTAGCAAAGCATATGATAGAGTTTGGTGGTCCTTTTTGCTTGATGTTCTCCGTCGTTTCAAATTTGATAAAGGCTGGGTGAAATGCATTGAGCATTGTGTGTCTTCAGTCAATTTCTCTATTCTTGTAAACGGTTCGATGTGCAATTTTTTCCAAGCTACTAATGGGTTAAGACAAGGTGATCCCTTGTCTCCCTTTTTGTTTGTTTTAATGGCAGAAGTATTGGGGAGAAATATCAAAAAGAAGGTAAGTTTGGACCTATGGAGAGGGATCTCTATTATTGAGTATTTGGAGCCTATCTCGCACTCTCAATTTGCAGTTGAGACCATCCTCTTTGGGGAGGCTATGGTTTGAGAGGCAAAAATTATCAGGCAGGTGCTTGATTGTTATGAGACAAACTCTGGCCAATGCATGAACAAAAACAAGTCAATGGTGTTTTTCTTAAATACTAGCAAAAGGCTTTGTTCTAAAAGTATAGAAATCCTAGAGTTTGAGCTGGGTGAGTTCCCCATAACTTATCTTGGAGTCCCACTTTTAGCCGGAAGAGTTGACAATAAACTATGGGAAGAGGTAATCAATAAATGTAATCACAAGGTGGCTTCCTAGAAAAACAAATGGCTTTCTCAGGCAGGAAGAATTCAAATGATTAAGGCAGTGCTATTGGCCATTCCCACATATTACATGTCATGATATAGGTTATTTGGTAGGGTGTCCACGACGATTAATGAATTTCTTAAGAAATTCTTGTGGGAAGGATTGAAGGAGGAAAGAGGGATTCCCTTGATTAAATGGGACTCTGCTTGTATGATCAAGGAAGAAGGTGGGGCAGGTTTAAGAAAGGTGGATTTGCAAAATTTGGCATTAGGTGCTAAGCTGGTGTGGAAGATGTATAAATTCCCCAAGAAGATTTGGTGTAGAATTTTGGTGGCAAAATATCTAGATTCTAATTCCCTTGATAGAATATTGACTGTGGCTGATTTGGTTTGAGGTTCACCAATTTGGAGATTCATTTGGGAAAGTTGGAAGCTTCTCATAGAGCACCTAACCTATAAGATTGGCAATGGTAAAAGAGCACGGTTCTGGTGTGATTCGTGAAATGGGGATGAGCCAATAGTAGACTTGTTTAAAGATGAGGATTGGGTCAATCAGATTGAAGCATCTGTTGGTCAATGGGTGGAAGATTTCTTTCAAACAATTCCTAACTCCTCCACTTCTTTATCTTGGAAGAGTGTGGGTGAATGACATCAGGTAAATAATAGTCGGCTCTTAGATGTTATCCAGAGAAAAAAGGTTTTCCCCTCAGATGAGGAAGACAGCCTTATATGGAGTGCTTCCGAATCGGGAGAATACAGAGTCAATCTTGGATACGAGCTCCAGAGGAAGAGAGAGAGGAATTCTAATTGGCCCTCTATCATGTGTTGGGGCAAGAGGATTCTTTTGAAAGTAGGGGCTTTCCTTTGGATTGTTATTCATGACAAGATTCTCACTGGAAGCAGATTGAAAAGCATCGGGATCTCAGGGCCAAATTGGTGGATCATGTGCAAGTAGGAGGAGGAATCCGTCGATCATCTTCTCTATTGGTTCCCTTATTAAAGTAATTGTTGGGATTGACTTTTAGATATGCTGCAATGTTTCACTACTAAAAACCAAACTCTAAAGAATTTTCTCTTATCCTGGCCGACTAAAGGTAGACATTCTAAATGGGGATTACTTTGCATTGTTTGTCCCTCTATGTTAGTCTGGCATGTTTGGAAGGAACACAACAAAAGGATTTTCAAGGAAGAAGCTATCGAGGCTCGTTTCCTTAAGGCCAAGATAAAATGTGTGACTGAGGAAGTTGTTAACAATAGAACACAAGGGATGAATTACAAATACCTATCGAAGTGGGACTTCGATATGGAAAAATCTTGGGACAAAGTAGAAGTGCGATCACATATTAAATCATAAGAAAGCAAAAGGAAAGAATGTTACATGGCAGGCTCCACCGTTAGGGCGGTTGTAATTAAATTTTGACTGTGAAAGTAGAGGCAATCCGGGTTGGAGCGGTCTAGGAGCTATCATCAGAAACGATGCTAGTGAGGTGGTGCAATCCTTATCGGGTCTGGTTGGAGTAGTAACCAACAATGTGGTAGACATTTCCGCATTAGAGGCAGGGCTTCAGTGGTGTGTCAACAATGAGGTGGTCAATCTTATTATTGAAGGATATTCTCAGGTCATCCTGAACGGTGTTACCAAATCCGTATTCCAGAACTAGCGGTTGGAGTGCTGGATTCTAAGGATTAATAAGCTTTTGAATAGTCTAGGTAAATATCACATTAAGCACACGTACCAGGAAGGCAAAAAAGTAGCAGACTGTTTGGCAAATATGGGGGATTGAGGTAGATTCTATTAGAGAAGTTGGTAGGGAAGACATGATGCTGATTGGACTTAAGGAAATTATATCTCTTGATAAGGTTTCAATCCTGAAGACTGGTATTGGATAGTTTAGCAGATTTTGATGGTGTAGGCAGAGGGTGATGGGATCCTAGATTGGAGACTAATCGACTGTGAGGAGGACATGAGGTCTGTGTGGTTTTGCTTCCATATCAAGGAAATTTTCTTGGGCACATGTTGTCTAACAACCAGATTCTCCCAAGATTTCTAGTTCCGGGTGCCATTGTTGATAGAACTGTAGGGAATACCATTTATAAACCCAATCTTGGCTTCATTCGCAATATAAGGGATTATGGCAGAGCAATTAGGAACTGTCTACAAGTGCAATAGGGTGTCTTCCCTAGAGGAAAAGCCAGAGGAACAGATTGAGCACCTCTTCAAAAAGGTGAATGATCAGAAGAAAGCAATCGTGGTAGATATTCTGGGTTCTAGCTATTAGTCTGTGGGACATGTGCATGATGGTAGATTGGTGGAAGATTTTTTCCAACCAATCATTTAGGTCTTGGGCCATCCATTATCGGTGAATGGCATCTTGTGGAGGACATTGGAGGAGGGGATTTACTTAGAGGTTATGTGAGCTTTGGATGGGATTGTCTCCAATCCTGAAGAAGGGTGCATGTTGGGTTATTTCTATCTGCAAGTAGCAGGGATTAAGACAAGATGAAAAAGGCTTGGTCCATCTTCAAAGTAGCCATTGTGAAGGAAAACAATATGGATAGGTTTGAAGCTTTCCTTCAGGAAAATGGTGATCTCTTTCCAAAAGGAGTAGGTGATGGGCTAGTGGTCATAGGAAATGGGATCAAGTATCTGTATAACTGATCCCTTTTGGATATTATAGAAGGAGTGGCATCTCCATCACCCTGTGTAAGGTTTTCTCTTGGAAATACAATGGGTACTGCCCCCTAGGCAGAACTTGATTAAAAGAAAAATAATAAAAAAATATATATTTGGGAAATAATACTAGTGCCTTAGATGTTAAAGGGAATGGAAATGTTTAGGTTGAAAATGGTGTATTTAAAAATGTTAAGTTAGTTCCTGAATTGAAAACAAATCTTCTCTCTATATCTCAAATTGCAAATCAAGGGCATAAAATAGAGTTCTACAATGATAAATGCTTAATCAAGGATGTGAGTAATAATTATAAAGTGATTGCAATTGGTAAAATGGAGAATGGATTATATAAATTTCAAGAATTTATTTCTAAAAATGGAGATGAGAATATGTGTCCTATTGCCAAATATGATGATATGAGCAGGTTATGGCATGAGTGTATGGGATATACCAACTATTAAAGTCTTAATCTTATGAAGAAACTACACATGGTGCATGGGTTTCCAAAAATGTCACCAAGACAAAAGGTATGCGAAGGTTGTGCAATGGGAAAGCAGCACGTGGAAATTTTTCCACAAGAGAAATCATGGAGAATAAAAACTCCTTTACATTTGGTTCACAATGATGTTATGGGTCCTTTCAAAACACCTTCATTTGGAGGATCAACGTATGTTCTCACCTTTATAGATGACTATACTAGAAGAATTTGGGTATATTTTCTACAAAAGAAGGATAGAGTGTTTCATAAGTTTAAAGAGTTTAAAGCTTTAACGGAAAAACAAAGTGGAAAATGTCTAAAGATAATAAGAACAGATAGAGGGACTAGGTATATGAATAAAGCTTTCTTAGAATTTTTTAAATAGCATGGCATAAAGAAAGAATCAATTATTTCTTATTCACCCCCAAAAATGGGGTTCCTAAGAGAAAAAATAGAGCTATAATAGAAATGGATAGATGCATGCTTCACTCTAGTAATAGGGAGACTACTTTCTGGGACAAAGTAGTTCATACTGCAGAATATATATTTTGAATAGAACACCTACAAAAGCTGTTAGGAACACAACACTAGAAGAGGCATGGAGTGGTAGAAAGCCTACAATGTTTCATTTTAGAATTTTTGGATGCAATGACTGTGCTCATTTTCCTCATAAAAATAAGAGCAAGTTAGAAAGAAAGAGTGAAAAGTACATAATGGTGGTATATAGTGAAGAGTCAAAATGATATAGGTTGTATAATCCTAAAATAAAGGAAATTCATATCAAAAGAAATGTATGGTTTGATGAAGATATTGAAAGTGACAATCTTCCTACATTATCACACTTTCTAATTTTGATAGAAGAAGATAAATCCACTTAAACTAATAATTCAAATCAAAGTGTTCCATCTTCTATAGGAGGAGAAGAAATGCAATTTGAAGAATCAAGGGAAAGTGATGATGAATTCACAAGGAAGACCACAAGCATTCAAGAAATTTACCAAGAAGGCCCCAATTTGTTTTTGCTAACTATGCTCCTAATGACTAAGGTGATGCAGGTTGACACTCCAAGTACATATGAGAAAGCAAAAGGAAAAGATGAATGGGAAACAACTATGCAAGATGAATACAACTCTTTGATAAAAAATGGAACTTGGGAATTAACAACACTTCTAGAAGGAAAAAATTTGTTTAGTTGCAAATTGACCTATAGGACAAAGTTCAATTCAGATGGATCTATTGAAAAGCACAAGGTAAGGCTAGTGGATAGAGGGTTTTCACAAATAGAAGGTATTGACTATACTAAAACCTTTTCTCCAATTGCTAAAATAACTTTAATTCGTACAATAGTTGCTTTAGTTGTAAAATTTAATTGGAAATTTTTTCAAATAGATGTAAAAGATGCATTTCTACATGGTGATTTAAAAGAAGAAATTTACATCCAACAACCCCTAGGATTTGTTAAAATTGGTGAAGAACATCTGGTGTGTAGATTAAAAAATATCTATATGGTCTTAATCAAGCTCCAAGGGCATGGTACTCCAAAATAAATGAATGCTTTATAAAAGAAGGATTTAGAAGAAGCAAAGCTAATCTAGATGTGTATGTAAAGTATATTGATGGTAAAATTGGTATCATTTTACTTTATGTTGATGATTTAATCATTATAGGAGATCACATGCAATGTATTAAAGATACAAAGGATCAACTCAAACAAAATTTTGAAATATCTGATTTAGGAGTAATGCATTATTTCTTGGGTACATGCAAGTTTGGCAAGAAGAAGGAAGGATCGTGATTTCTCAAACTAAATATGCTCTTGATGTATTGAAATTTTTTTAAACAAGAATGATTGTAAACCATCTAATACATCATGTGAAGTGGGATTAAAATTGAGTGCTAACTCTACTCAAAAGAAGGTAGATGTAAAATTGTATAGACAACTTGTTGGGAGTCTCTTGTATTTTACTATAACTAGACTAGATATTGCATATGTAGTTGGGGTTATATTCAAGTACATGGGAAATACATGTATTGAACATTGGAAAGAGGCTAAAAGAATATTGAAGTACATCAAAGGTACCTACAAGCTTGGCATTGAATACAAATATGGTGGAGATTCTATTCAAGTTGGTTATATAGATTTTGATTATGTAGGTGATAGTGATGATAGAAAATCTACTTCGAGATACATCTTTCATCTTGGATTAGGACCAATTTCTTGGAGTATCAAAAATCAATCAATGGTGTCACTATCATCTATAGATGTTGAATATATTAGTTCATCAAAGGCATGTCAAGAAGTTTTATGGCTAAGGACACTACTTGAAGAGATACATCATCCACAAGATCTTCTGACTATATTTTGTGATAATCAAAGCACCATAAAGCTAGCAAAAAATCTTGTCTACCATGTCAGACCCAAGCATATAGAAGTTCATCATCATTTTGTTTGTGACTTAATTGAAAATGAAGTAGCGCAGTTACAATTTTGTGAAGCTGAAGATCAAATTGTAGATATATTTACAAAGGCGCTAGCTATAGAAAAGTTCATCTAAATTAGAAACTTTCTTCATCTCAAGGAAGTTTCTATGTGAACTATATTTCTATTTATCCTCTCGCGATAAACATTATGGGTGAGTGTGTGTGTTGGAGATAATGTTTATCTTCTAGTAAGTGACAATATTTATCTTTGTAAAAGTGATAATGTAAATCTTGAAAAGTGTTGGAAAATCACGCTATAATTAGAATTGTTAGATAAGAACTTTCCAACACATGGAAACTTATAGTAGTTTCCAAAACTGTTTTCTTCTTATCCATCCAAGTTTATAAATGCAAGCATGTACAACAATGAAAAATTAATATATAGTTTTATTATTTGCTAATATTATGTGTTTTTTTAAAAAAGTTTTTTTGGTTTTATTTTTAATAAAATTCTATATTTTTTTAATAAAAAGGAAGGAGAAAGTTGTAGGGAAGTGCTTTACCAACATTTAAGCTTACATGACCAAATCGAAGGGAGTGAACACCTCCCTTGGAGGAAAATGAAGATAATTTCATGGAACATCCATGACAATAGTTGCCAAGTGAAATGTCACTTGGATTGCCTGAAAGAAGACATCATCCTTCTGCAAGAAACCAAGATTAACTTTGTTGAAGGAGTCAAGTTTTTAAATTATTGCAAATTCTAGAAGGGTTTCTTCTTGGATGCCAATAGCTCTGTTGGGGGCTTGGAAATGTTGTGGAATCCAAGGAGGGTTTCCTTAAGGGCTTGACGTAAGGAGAGCATGTGGAATATGAAATTCTATTTGTTAAATTTTTATGGGCCAATAAAGATGGAGGACAAGAAATCCCTTTGGTCTAAACTCAGACATGATCTCAATCACGAAGGAAAAAATTGAAGTGCATGCTCATTAAAATAGACATTGCAATGCCTATGATTGGGTCAAATGGATTTTATTGTTTCTAATTTTGGAGAGGTTTGGTTTCGAGCAACTCCAACTAAGTTTTATGTTTGAGTGCATCTTCATGGTTAGGTTTCAAATTCTCAGTGAATGGATCCCTTTATGGGTTCTTTGACTCCTCCAATAGGTTACAATAGGATGATCTTATGTTCCCTGCTTCATTCATTATCATGGCTCAAGCCATGGGGCATGATTTCAACAATTCAATTCACATCCAATTTGCAAGCGATACCACACTACTTAGAGAGACTAAAATTGAAGAGGTGGAAGGGATCAAAGCCATTTTAGATTTCTATATATGTGGGTCTTGGGGTAGTTATTTTATTTTGACAAGTCTGAGATTTTCTTCTTCGATAAGAAGTTGTGCATTCCCTTCCAAATATTTGGGGATGCCTCTATTTAGTGACACATGTAGGACTTCTGTTTGAAATGAAGTAATTTTTAAGTGCAAGGAATGAATCTCCACCTAAAAGTGCAAATGGCTAATGATAGTTGGGTGTATTACAATGATCGAGTTGGTTCTTACTGCCATCCCTATATTTGTCATGTCTTTGTTCCACTTAAATAATAACGTGATAGGTGCTATGGAGGGAATTTTGAAGAAATTTCTATGGGCTAGTCCTAAGGAGGACAAGAAGATATCTCTCACTATTTGGGACACGTTGGCTTGCAGAAGGATGATGGGTGTGTAGGCTTGAGAAGTCTTAGAATTTATAACATGGTTCTTGGGATGAAATTTATCCTCAATATCAATTGAGAGGATGGTATACCAAGATCCTCACAAACTCTAGTATAGTGTGTTAGAGAATAAATATCTTGACAATAATGACTTATCTAGAATCTTGATTATGACCAACTTTGGGGATGAATCAACTATTTGGGGTTTCATCTATAAATGCATATCTATCATTTTCGATCATCTTTCATGGAAGATCAACAACGGGTGTCTAGTGAACTTCTAGGATGATTCTTGGGACAAGATGGTCCCCATGAGGGATGTTCCTAGCTTGGTTGAGGAAATTCATATGGTTAAAGGTAGGTTTGGTTCAAAGGTGCAGGTGGACTATTTAGTTTCCACTCCCTCTGGCATAGGCATTGAGTATGAGTGAAAGAGTGTGGATAATTTGTCACTCCTCTATTGACTTCAAATGGACCTTTCATGATGATGTTAGCGAAAGGAAAATATTTTTAACTAGCAATTAGGATTCTATCTTTTGGTGTGGTTCCAAATCATGTGAATACTTCACCCGACTAGGTTATCTGATTCAATATGAAGTTCAATGCATTGATAATTGGTTAGGTTGAGCTTTTTGGCATTCGATGGTGTTGCATATTCCTAAGATGAGGTCCATTTTATGGATAACAATGTAGAATCAAATTCTTACAAGGGACAGATTGAAGAGCCTTGGCATTCTTGGTCCTATTTGTTTCTACCTTTGTAAGTTTGATGTGAAAACAATGGACTATTTTTTTCTTAGTTATCCCTTTAATTCTCAATTCTAAGACTAGATCGAGACCAAGCTAGGGTAGTTATACCCAATGTAACATGACCTAGTTGTTTTTATTTGTAGCTATCCAAGGCTTAAAAGGAACTCAATATGGGTTGACCTTTGGTGTGTTGAACCTTCTATGGTGGCCTAGCATATGTGGAAGGAATAGAATAGGAGAGTGTTCTATAATAAGTTCAATATTTTGGTTAGTTGTTCCTTCACTTTTTAATGCTAGGATGTAACAACCCCATAGTTCTACCATTTCAGTTTACCAAGTTTTAACCCATAAGTAAAAGTAATATATTGCCAAAATACCAATAATAAATTTTTTCTTTCCAGTTCAAATAAAACCTCTTTCCATTTTATTCACTAAGAAAAACATATACAATTTCATATTCATGAACATATGATTGCATTTACAATATTATTTTCCATACTTCCAATTGTTTTAGGAATGAATGAATATAAATTAAGCTTCTCAGAGCTTATAGAGTACATAAGACTTATATAGTGGTCCAGATGTCCTTCCTAGCATACATCCTCAAATATCGGCCAACATTTGCATGAGGAAGAGCATCACTCAAGCGCTTTTCCACCCAGCCAAGACTTAACAGTCCCCCTTTCCTCTTCTAACTAAAACAATCTGACCTTTCGACAAAGAGTTTGGTTTGGTAACCTCACAATATTAAAGCCTTATGAGCATAGTGTTGTGTCCTTCATAACTAATGTTATCATACTTAAGTTTCATCCTACTAGTATGACTTTCCCTACCTAGTATGTAAACCCGGATCATAGTGAACTGACAATGTAGATAGAGGCAACCTACATTACTTTGGCCAAAGAATTCAACACTCTGTACTTCAAGTGAGAGTCATATGCCCACCCAATTCTTTCCTCTATTTGGATAACTGACCATTACTATCACATATTTATCCCATGAGTTATAATAGGAAACATATAAAAATAATCCCAACCTTGGTTAATCTAACCCTAGATTAACAACTTACTCTTTCCTATAATCATCTTAACATAAAATCATAATCTAGGGTATATTTCCCATACTGGATTCTAATCAAAAGACTTCTAATTAAATCACACAAGAAAATAAGTACTTTCAATAAGACAAAATCTTTCTTGTTCAATGAAAGTCTATGCAATGATATATCAATAATATATAAATAAAAAATAGAATTTCTCATGCCTGTAACAAAGCTTATGATGCAAATTGAATCCTTCCTCCAAATATGCTAGCTTCTTCACTATTCCTTTATCTTAGAATTTCTAAAAGTACTACAAAATATTTATCTTATTCTCTCTCACACTAACACTACTCTTAAAAAATATGAGCACTAAGAAATGAGACTAACGAAATGGAATTGAAAATGAATGAGTGAATGAATGAATGTGAGAATGAGTGCTTGAATGAATAAGTGAGTATCATCCTCCAATATTACTCATCTATATATACTAATAATACGAGAAACCTAAGGCTACAATTAAGCTCTCTAAGTTGCCGCAATTCTCATACCAATTGACACCACTATGACTTAGAAACTACTCACTATCCTATGATCGACATATAATAGTCCACCAAAATGATATTATGAATCACCCTCTTACTAAGTCATAATGATTAATTACCATTGATTAATTACCTAAACAAATAGAACTCTATTCCTATAAAAATACAAGTGTTAATAACTAGGTTGTTACCTATTTATCCATCTCACATATTCCTAATCAAAATTAACTTCTACTAATTGCTACATTCTTATTGACTAAGTCTAATTATGCCTATTTTCATTATGCAAATTCCACTTGTTAAGCTTGCAAAGTGTGTTGACTATGTCAAATTAAACATAGTTGATTCACATACCATAGCAAAGTGGGTAGAGGGAAGCAAATGAGTTCTTAATACATAGAGCTTCCCTTGCAAGACAACAAGAAGAGGTGGCTTTGTTACCACCACACCCCCTCCTAAGGTATAGGGTGTGCCACCCTCCATGGTGGGAACCCCCACAATATGAACTCCTCCCTCCATGTAGAGGTGGAGGTGGAAAACATGCAACCTGATTTCAATAGAAAGATTATATATATATATACATATACATACATACAAAAGGGTATATGCATGAAGTTGTGGTACCAAAAAGGTGCCACAATTAAAAAATAAATTAAAAAGCACATAAGGCGCATGCACTATAGGGCACACACACTGTAGGGCGTGCACCCTATAGTGCGCACGCCTTATAAGGCGTGCATTGTAAACTTCATAAAAACCCTGCTCCCTATTTTGGATGCATTTTGCATTCCAAACCCGCATTTTGGCATTTTCGGGTGCCATTTTCTTGCACTCACCCTTTGTAAAAGCTTGAAATTGGGCACTAAGTTGTCCATCTCTCATCAAAATGCTGCCATGCCATCGAAGAGCTCAAAGAGGTATGTATTTTTATTTTCTTATTGTCATTTTTTTTATTAATTTGAAGATTAAACTAGGTTTATTGATTTAAATTTATTTTCATTATCAGGAAATGAGATTAGACAAGAAAATGTTGAAAAGACTCAATCACCTCCTCATGAAGACCATATTGAAGAAGAAGCACATCAATCACCTCCTCATGTAGACCATATTGAAGAAGAAGCACATCAAGAACCTCCTACAATCACTAGACATCCCATAGGTACACAAGAAAACCTATTAGGTCAAATAGAAAATAGCCAAAAAGAGCTTGAAGGTTTAATCACAAGGCTAAAAGATCCCACTGG
This sequence comes from Cryptomeria japonica, assembly GCF_030272615.1. Lineage (NCBI taxonomy): Eukaryota > Viridiplantae > Streptophyta > Pinopsida > Cupressales > Cupressaceae > Cryptomeria > Cryptomeria japonica. The sequence continues at coordinate 225,764,587 of NC_081409.1, forward strand.
AACAAACTCCCATAGGACAAACCTTGCTAGTTATTTGCAATCTATTGTATCTCACATACAATCTGTGAGTGGGCAAACAAATTTTTGGTCCCGTAAGAAGGAAGAACAAAAGCAATTTTATGTTGACAAATTATCATATGTGGCAGTGAACAAAAATAAAATTAATAAATTTGACTTGTGTGCTCTTTTTACGGACCCCCGAACGAATCAACCTTTACACCCTGGATGTAGGAGATTCCCTATTCATTGGTGTCATCATGAAGGGATTAACAACAATTTTTGGGATAGGTGGTGGATGGTATTTGATCAGCCCCCATGCAATAATCATGAGGTACCCCAATACTTTTTGAGAAAACTATACTGTGAGTTTGTCCTTAATGAGATCCCAAACTATTTTGATTTTCTAGATTTCCAAGGTAGAGGTGGGGGTTTCTCGTATGATAGAGAGGGTGCATAGCGTCATCCAAATCTCCCACCAAGGCCCTTGGCCAGACCTATGGTGGAGCATGTTGTTATTCCTTCCATTGTGAAGGAGAGTATTGAGTTGAAACTCTAGACTCGATTAGCTCACTCACTCAGACCCTTATACAGTATGCTAGGCCTCTAGTAGAGGGTGATGCGAGTGATGATGTTGATTCTTCTAGGGATGGAGTTCCATCTCATTTTTGTCGATCTTATGGTTCTCTTTGCACTTATGATCCTAATAGTTCTAAGAATGCATGTGCAGGAGCGAAGTTTGCTACAGAGAACATTGTCATGACAAAATCCTTGCTGAATGAAACATTTGGCATTGATACCCAAGTGAATTTCATTACAAGTTCATTTCATTCTTTTTATTAAATCTTATATGTAAATTTGAGAATATATTTAAATTAGTAAATTATTATGATAAAAAATCAGGGTCAAAGTGTTCACAATACTAGAAACATTCCTGCAGCACCCTTTTTCACTACTTCGTCGACTCCACAGGTATACAACGAGTGAAAAAATATAATTATTATATGTAGATAGTTGAACCTTATGTGAATATTTTTCTAATTACTCATTTTGGATGTCAAATAGTTTGATGCTAGAGCTTCAACATCAACACCTTGTAGTGTATTTCATCGACAATCTTTCACCTAGGTAAACAATTTATCTTTAATGTTGTTATTAAATAATATACATAGTTTTGGTGATTAATCAATATACTTTGTTTAATTTTAAGATGTTGAAATCAGAGACTCCTCCTATTGTCTGCATGTCAATGGAGTGCGGTGTTGCTACAACAGTAGCAAGTTCAACTGCTTTAATAGAAGTATGAGACATATTTGTAAATTTAGTAAATTTAGCATTACATTTGTTATCTTAATAATATGTTATTGAAAATTTTAACGACACTTGTATTTAGTTTAATTTATATTGTGATGCTTACAGGAGGGGCTTATCACTGCAGATCATGAACGTGCACTTGTTGTGGATGAACATCATGATTATTTGTATGCAATAAGTGACTATTCTATTATATGTCATTCTAAAATTAAATTTTTGTACATGCTAACATCATTCTTTTCATTGTATCAGGTGGAGTTACAAAAAAGTCTAGAGAGGAGGTCGAGTGGACGTACTTGAAAGACACCTACATCATACACATCTCCATCCCCTCGACAGACAAAGATATGTTGTGATCTGTTTCCTTCCCCTAGAGGGAAATTAATTGAATAGGGTCCTATGTTGTATGCCTATATGGCAATTTTGAACATATGTTTTGTATTACGAATATGTGACATTCTATTGCCATATGGCTTTTGGCAAGCTCCTATTTGACTTTATTGGATACCATGTTGTATGCCTATATGGAAAATTTGAACATATGTTTTGTATTACGAATATGTGACATTCTATGTCCATATGGCTTTTGGCAAGCCCCTATTTGACTTTATTGGATATCATGTTGTATGCCTTTATAGAAATTTTGAACATATGTTTTGTTTTATGAATATGTGAAATTTAAGTCCATATGGCTTTTGGCAAGCGATAGTTTTAACAGTATACAATGTTGCATGGATTGTAGCTTTTTGGTTAATGCAAATCATTTATCATGGTTATCCATAATTGCAGTACAAATGATTAGATGAATAATTGCATAAAGTTTATTGTTACTTAAGCTTTGAACCTAAATATGTGTTTGTAATCCAAGACAGAAGCCACCCCGATGCATACAAGCTAACAAATTGGTGCCGCAACATGACCCCGCAGGATCAGACAGATCGTTCTTATGATTAACGGGCGCCGAGAAATGCGATGCTGAATATAGATGACTTTAAGCAATTTGAGCACTTGGGTGATTTCGCTGCTAGGGTGTGGCCCGCAATGAATAGGCAAGTGGGAGAGCAAAAATAAGGCATTCTTAGTGTAAACCTAACCACCCCAATGCATATGAGTTGACGCTTCAGTGTCATGACAAGAGGATTGAAATATGGGGCATTGTGCTACTTTTCATTGAACTCATCTGACGCTTTTTGTCGCAACCAAGAAAGAGTCGCCACGAGCAACTAGATCTGAGTCTATCAAAACAGAGAGAGGATTTTTTAGAGTGCCATAACATGACCTTGTAGGATTAGATGGATCATTCTTATGATTAACGGGCACTGGGAAACGTGATGCTGAATATTGACAACTTTGAGCAATTTGAGCACTTGGGCGATTTCACAGCTAGGGTGTCTCCCGCAACAATTGGGCGAGTTGGAGAGAAAAAAGAAGCCATTCCTAGTGTAAACCCAGCCACCCTGACGCGTATGAGCTGACGGTTTGGTGCTGCGACGAGCGGATTGAAATATGGGGCATTGTGCAACTTTTCATTGAACTCATCTAACACTTTTTGTTGCAACCGAGAAAGAGTCACCATGAGCAACTGGATTTGAGTCTATCAAAACCAAGAGAGGCTTTTTTAGAGTACCATAACATGACCCCACAGGATTAGATGAATCATTCTTATGATTAATGGGCACCGAGAAACATGATGCCGACTATTGACAACTTTGAGCAGTTTGAGCACATGGGCGATTTCGCTACTAGGGTGTGTCTGACAACGATGGGGCAAGTTGGAGAGAAAAAAGAAGGCATTCCTAGTGTAAACCAAGCCACCTTGATGCATAGAAGTTGATGGTTTGGTGTCACGATGAGCGAATTGAAAGATGGGGCATTGTGCAACTTTTCATTGAACTCATTTGACGTTTTTTGTCGCAACCGAGAAAGAATCACAATGAGCAACTGGATACGAGTCTACCAAAACTGAGAGAGAATTTTTTAGAGTGCCATAACCCAACCTCGTAGGATTAGACAGATCATTCTTATGATTAACGGGTGCTGAGAAATGCGATGCCAAATATTGACAACTTTGAGCAGTTTGAGCACTTGGGCGATTTTGCTGCTAGGGTGTGTTCGGCAATGATTGGGCGAGTTGGAGAGCAAAAAGAAGGCATTCCTAGCGTAAACATGACCACCCCGATGCGTACGAGCTGACGGTTTGGTGTCGCGACAAGCGGATTGAAAGATGGAGCATTGTGCAACTTTTCATTGAACTCATCTAACACTTTTCGTCGCAACTGAGAAAGAGTCGCCATGAGAAACTGGATCCAAGTCTATTGAAACTGAGAGAGGATTTTTTAGAATACTAGAGCACAACCCTACAATATCAGATGGATTGTTCATATGATTAATGGGCACAGAGAAATGCGATGCCGAATATTGACAACTTTGAGCAATTTGAGCACCTGGGTGATTTCAATGCTAGGGTGTGTCCCACAACGATCGAGTGAATTGGAGAGAAAAAAAGAAGGCATTCCTAGTGTAAACCTGGTCACCCCAACACATACAAGCTGATGGTTTAGTTTTGTGATGAGAGGATTGAAATATGGGGCATTGTGCAACTTTTCATTGAACTCATCTGACGCTTTTTGTCGCAACCGAGAAAGAGTCACCACGAGTAACTGGATCTGAGTCTATCAAAATCGAGAGAGGATTTTTTAGAGTGCCATAACATGACCCCATAGGATTAGATGAATCATTCTTATGATTAATGAGCACTGCAAAACGTGATGCCGAATATTGACAACTTTGAGTAATTTGAGCACTTGGGCAATTTCGCTGCTAGGGTGTGTCCGGCAACGATCAGGTGAGTTGGAGAGAAAAAAGAAGGGATTCCTAGCGTATATCTAGCCACTTTGACATGTATGAGCTAATGGTTTAGTGCTGCGACGAGCAGATTGAAAGATGGGGCATTGTGCAACTTTTCATTGAACTAATCTGACGCTTTTTTGTCGCAACCGAGAAAGAGTCGCCACGAGCAACTGTATTTGAGTCTACCAAAATTGAGAGAGGCTTTTTTAGAGTGCCATAACATGACCCCACAGGATTAGATGAATCATTCTTATGATTAATGGGCGCAGAAAAATGCTATGCCGAATATTGACAACTTTGAGCAATTTGAGCACTTGGGCAATTTTGCTGCTAGGGTGTGTCCTGCAACGATCGGGCGAGTTGGAGAGAAAAAAGAAGGCATTCCTAGAGTAAACCCAGCCACCCCATGTAGGAGTTGATGGTTCGGTCCTGTGATGAGTAGATTGAAATATGGGGCATTATGCAACTTTTTATTGAACTCATCTGACGCTTTTTGTCGCAACCGAGAAAGAGTTGCCACAAGCAACTGGATCCGAGTCTATCAAAATTGAGATAGGATTTTTTAGAGTGCCATAACACAACCTCGCGGGATCAGATGGATTGTTGATATGATTAACAGACGCTGGGAAACGCGATGCCGAATATTGACAACTTTGAGCAATTTGATCACTTGGGTGATTTTGCTGCTAGGGTGTGTCCCGCAATGATTGGGTGAGTTGGAGAGAAAAAAGAAGCCATTCCTAGTGTAAACCTGGCCACCCTGATGTGTACGAGCTGATGGTTTGGTGTCATGATGAGTGGATTGAAATATGGGGCATTGTGCAACTTTTCATTGAACTCATTTGATGCTTTTTGTTGCAATCGAGAAAGAGTCGCCACGAGCAACTGGATTTGAGTCTACTGAAACTGAGAGAGGCTTTTTTAGAGTGCCATAACATGACCCTACAGGATCAAACTGATCATTCTTATGATTAACAGGCACTAGGAAACGTGATGCCGAATTTAACAACTTTGAGCAGTTTGAGCACATGGGCGATTTCGCTGCTAGGGTGTGTCTGACAATGATGGGGCGAGTTGGAGAGAAAAAAGAAGGCATTCTTAGTGTAAACCCAGCCACTTCGATGCATACGAGCTGACAGTTTGGTGTTGCGACAAGCAGATTGAAAGATGGGGCATTGTACAACTTTTCATTGAACTCATCTGACGCTTTTTGTCACAACCGAGAAAGAATCACCACGAGCAACTGGATCTAAGTCTACCAAAACCAAGAGAGGACTTTTTAGAGTGTTGTAACCTAGCCCTACAGGATTAGACAGATCATTCTTATGATTAACGGGCACCAAGAAACGTGATGCCGAATATTGACAACTTTGAGCAGTTTGAGCACTTAGGCGATTTTGTTGCTAGGGTGTGTCCAGCAATGATCAGGTGAGTTGGAGAGAAAAAAGAAGGAATTGCAAGCATAAACATGACCACACCGACGCGTACGAGCTGATGGTTCGGCATCGCGACAAGTGGATTGAAAGATGGGGCATTGTACAACTTTTCATTGAACTCATCTGACGCTTTTTGTCGCAACCGAGAAAGAGTTGCCACGAGCAACTAGATCCGATTCTACCAAAATTGAGAGAGGATTTTTTAGAGTTCTAGAGCACAACCCTGCAAGATTAGATGGATTGTTCTTATGATTAATGGGCGCAGAGAAATGTGATGCTGAATATTGACAACTTTGAGCAATTTGAGCACCTAGGTGATTTCATTGCTAGGGTGTGTCCCACAATGATCGGGCGAGTTGGAGAGAAAATAGAAGGAATTCCTAGCGTAAACCCAACCACACCGACGTGTACAAGTTGATGGTTTGATTCCATGACGAATGGATTGAAATAAGGGACATTGTGCAACTTTTCATTGAACTCATCTCATGCTTTTTATCGCAATCGAGAAAGAGTCACCACGAGTAACTGGATCCGAGTCTACCAAAACTGAGAGAGGTTTTTTTAGAGTGCCATAACAAGACCCCGCAGGATCAAATGAATCATTCTTATAATTAATGGGCACTGCAAAACGTGATGCAAAATATTGACAACTTTGAGCAATTTGAGCATTTGGGTGATTTCGCTGCTAAGGTGTGTCTGGCAATGATCGGGCGAGTTGGACAGAAAAAGAAGGCATTCCTAGCGTATACCTAGCCACCTCAACGCATATGAGTTGATGGTTCGGTGTCGCGACGAGTGGATTGAAAAATGGGGCATTGTGCAACTTTTCATTGAACTCATCTAACACTTTTTGTCGCAACCGAGAAAGAGTCACCACGAGCAACTGGATTTGAGTCTACTGAAATTGAGAGAGAATTTTTTAGAGTGCCATAACATGACCCCGCAGGATTAGATTGATCATTCTTATGATTAACGGGCACAAAAAAATGTGATGCTGAATATTGACAACTTTGAGCAATTTGAGCAATTGGGCGATTTCGCTACTAGGGTGTGTCCTGCAATGATCGGGCGAGTTGGAGAGAAAAATGAAGGCATTCCTAGTGTAAACTCAACCAACCCAATGTGTACAAGCTGACAGTTCAGTGCTGCAAGGAGTGGATTGAAAAATGGGGCATTATGCAACTTTTCATTGAACTCATCTGACACTTTTTGTCACAACCGAGAAAGAGTCACCACGAGCAACTGGATCTGAGTCTACCAAAATTGAGAGAGGATTTTTTAGAGTGCCATACCACGACCTCACAAGATTAGACAGATCATTCTTATGATTAATGGGCAACGCGAAATGTGATGCCAAATATTGACAACTTTGAGCAATTTAAGCACTTGGGTGATTTCGCTGCTAGGGTGTGTCCTGCAACAATCAAGCAAGTTGGAGAGAAAAAAGAAGGCATTCCTAGTGTAAACCTAGCCACCCCGATGTGTACGAGCCGAAGGTTCAGTGTCGTGATGAGTGGATTGAAAGTTGGGGCATTGTGCAACTTTTCATTGAACTCATCTGACGCTTTTTGTCGCAATCGAGAAAGAATTGCCATGAGCAACTAGATCTGAGTCTACCAAAACCAAGAGAAGATTTTTTAGAGTGCCATAACACAACCTTGCAGGATCAGACGAATCATTCTTATGATTAACGGGCCCTGAGAAACGCGATGCTGAATATTGACATCTTTGAGCAGTTTGAGCACTTGGGTGATTTCGTTGCTAGGGTGTCTTCGGCAACGATTAGGCGAGTCAGAGAGGAAAAAGAAGGCATTCCTAGTGTAAACTAGGCCACCCCAATGTGTACAAGCTGACGGTTCGGTGCCACGATGAGCGGATTGAAAGATGGGGCATTGTGCAACTTTTCATTGAACTCATCTAACGCTTTTTGTCACAACTAAGAAAGAGTTGCCACGAGCAATTGAATTTGAGTCTACCGAAACTGAGAGAGGCTTTTTTATAGTGCCATAACATGACCTTGCAAGATTAGATGGATCATTATTATTATTAACAAGAACGGAGAAACGCGATGCCAAATAATGACAACTTTGAGCAATTTGAGCACTTGGGCGATTTCACTGCTAGGGTGTGTCCCGCAATGATCGGTCAAGTTGGAGAGAAAAAAGAAGGCATTCCTAGTGTAAACCTAGCCACCTTGATGTGTACAAGCTGACGGTTTGGTGTCACGATGAGTGGATTGAAATATGGGGCATTATGCAACTTTTCATTGAACTCATTTGACACTTTTTGTCGCAACCGAGAAAGAATTGCCATGAGCAACTGGATCCGAGTCTATGAAAACTGAGAGAGAATTTTTTAGAGTGCCATAACATGACCCCACAGGATCAGATGGATTGTTCTTACATGTCACTAACATCAAGAAAAACCATGCCAAATTTTGACAATTTTTTACACTTTGAGTGATTGACAACAAATGAGTGTTTTGTACATGTTTTACCATATTAGTAGGGTATACTTCACGAAATGATCCCATGTGATCTGTAATGGTCCAAAATGACATTATTTACATAAAATAACACAAAACAAGACAAAAACACAATTTTTTATATTACAATTCCTTGAGTAGTAAAAAATACAAGTCATATACATATATCCAAATAAGATTGAACTCATAATTTTTTACATTTACATTTAATCCAATGAACCATCTGGATTTGCTCTACTCTTTATCATGTCTAGTATGGCCTCATGGTCAGACTCACGAACCTTCCATAGGTTCTTGTTTAGTGGTCTACCCCATATCTGATCAAATGAACATTTGAAGCTACAACAAGGTTAGAATAATGAAGAATCTTCCTATGTGTCTTGAAGTCCTCAAACAACCACAAGTTAGACTTCTTCACTAGGTACCTTCTAAGCCATGTACTAGTAACAACTACTAATCCTGTGGGGTACTCAATATTTTCTCCATCTACCACAGGGTGATCCAATTTCTTTTTTGCGTCCACACAACGACACAGGTAATAATCTGTTCCTTCTTCATTGTCTTCAACAACAATTACTGCATAAACATGCCCTATAATGATAAAGTGAGAATAATTTAGCAAACAACTAAGGTAAAATATTAAAGTACAAAAAATTGCATGTGGATAATTTACCTGGTTCAACTAAATCTGACACATGGTCAAAGTCAATTGATGCTTCCATTTGTGTGAGTTGTAGTGCACTCAGAGGTCGGTATGTCTCATGTGGGATTAGAGGTCTCATACACCATTCATCCACCCACTCCTTTGACTCACAGTCATTATAGGAACCATCTCTACATGAAGAACAATAACATGCCATCTGCTGCATATGGATAGTCCATGAACCTCCATTAGAGATTTTGAAAGAGTGTAGCTCACTCGATCCTATCAATGTACAACAATCTTCTAATTTTGCAATGTTATTATCATCTACCAACCAAAAAAATTTGCGAACCGAAGACTTACCTTGATTACCTAGACCAATTGTACCATTGCACCATTGAACACTTGATTTTGCATCTTTCAAGTTTGCATTCCCTTTGTACTTTAACTCTTCTCGTGTTAAATCTCTTTTAATACATGCTCCTGCACCATCATGCTCCCCTTTTCCATGCCTAGCCTCAGAGAAATTCCACATATGTTGAATAGCAGTCAACTTATGCATCCTACTCAACCAATAAAACATCCGAAAGTTCTTAAATTGCGATGCACAATTATCTGACCATATGATATGTTGACGGAATGATATGCCTCGGCTAGCCAAATCATCATAGAATATCTAAAAACAACCTTGCACAAACTCTGTAGAGTGTGAGCGATCATCACTGGTGTAAAAATGATACTCCCTCAATATCTTCCTATCCTCTTCCATACTATCATGTGCATGAATGAATGCTATATGCACAAATATGGCAACTTGTGTGGAGTTGTAATATTTTGATTGCACCTCATTCTGCGGTTGTAGTGTGTAGTTCTCTGCAAAGTGAACAATTGAAATGATTGTATGAAGTGGAAATGTGTCCTTGCATACCTTAAATTGTGATTCCAACCAACGAGCTCGATGGTTATGCCTTGCATACTCATACACTATATTGTCATGAAAGATGCCCATAAACTGATACATTGGAATCTTCTCACTAACCAATTCACACCTTTTTGCTTCTTTTCCATCTTTTAGCATGTAGGCCACTGTCTTATATTTTCCAAATTCTACTAATTCATTACCAATTTCTTGTCCAATATCTATATGTTGACAAATTGGTAAATGTTGCAATCCACCACAATCAACACATGTGCCATCCAAGCAACACTTATTGTAATATACTTGACCATCTACTCTTTCACATAAGATGCTAGATATGAATTCCCTTGAAGATGTCAGTGGACCATTTATGTTGCATTCCTGCAAAACATTGTTAGCATGCAAATCTATACATATGCGTTGATAAACATCATAATGGTTAGAAAATTCAATATGTACTCTACAACAACAAGTTGTGCGTGTGTGATTTATTTTGACATAAAAAGGCTTTACCATTTCAAAGAATCTTTGACTAATTTTTATTTGAGGATACATATGTTGAAACTTGCCAAAAAATTGTGTTTGAGTCATATCCAAAAAATGTTTCGAATGTGGATCACGAATTTTACTACCAATCCTCCTTCTTACAACATCTCTTTGATTTGGAGAGACCCTTGTGTTATTCTTAAAAAAATCTTCAATTAGGGATCTCAAGGCTTCAACAATTGCTTTAACTTTCCCTGGTAATCTACCGGAAAATGCCCTTAACTCATTGTTATATGGATCCTCCACTCTTTGTTGCCTTCCCAAAGCTCTCATTAGAGTTTGTCTACTTATCTTCAATTGTTTACTTGTCTTTCTAAGGAGGTGATCTTTCTTAGTTTGAGTGATTACAATTGTTGATGTAATGACACATTGTGTGGCATTACTATCTTTTGTGCATGAGTTAGAAGCAATAGTATCATATGCATTCATCAGATTCTTCACAATAGATTTGTCGCTTGATTCAATCCATGTTCTTAGCCCAAGAATCTTCATGATAGGCCTAAATTTCAGATTTCTCATCATTTCAACAAATAGTTGACATCTTCCTGTCTCATTTAAAGGCTCAAAAAATATTTTCCATATCCGGTTAGCATGTCTTTGACATGTACGCTTCAGAATCTTGTCAACCATTGGTTTCAAAACATTGGCATCAATATCAATCAAATACTTAGGCTTTCTATGCAAAACTCTAGGAGGTGTTCTCAAACTTTGAGTTACCTCAAGATTAGGAATGTCAACAACATTAGGGATAGGTGGCATACCTTCAATTGGAGATGAAAATGATGACATACCTTGAAATTGAGGTGTACAAGATGGTGTAGCTCCAATACTTGATGTCAATAATGAAGTACTTGCAACGCCAAATGTCATAGAGGGAGTGCATTCAATATGAGATGTTGTAGACACCAACGGTGTGCCAATAAGAGATGGTGTGCCTTCAACTTGAGATGTAAGAGATGGGGTGCCTTCAACTTGAATTGTGGTAGACATGCTATCAACCTCGGGATTCAATTGTCTCATTGGACAAAGGTTTTTCATCTGTTTCCTTTGTGTGGCCAATTTTGTCTCTCTTAGATTGGATGGATATTTCATGTTCCTCTTCAATTGACACCTCTTCTTCTATGGTATTCAATTTCCTTTGTTCACGAAGTTGCATCATTCTTTCTCTTTTTTTTGCATTCTTAGCTTCACGCTCTTTTGATATTACATTTTTTGGTCATTTCCTCGGCATGATGATGATTTCTACATGTACATGCACATAAAAGAGAATAAAGTGAAATTATGCATCTATGACTGTCCTAATTATGAATTTATGATTGTCCTAATTATGCATATGTTAAAATGGATATATGAAATTGAAATTATTTCATGTATTCCTTTTCTAAATTATTTCATTTGATCTTAAAAAGGATGTATGAAATTGCAAATTTTGTTTTAAAACACTTAAAAAATAATTTTCTTATGCAACTTCCTTCAAATGCATTGTTAAATCTAATGTAAATCTAATAGGATTATAATCAATTTTGACTCACATTTTTATTCTAACATTTAAACAAAATACCACTTAATAAGTATTTGAATTCTAAAAACAAGAAAATATTACCTCAATTATTCAAATTTGATAAAATAAACTATGTTCTTCCTCTTTGACGTTGCCAAATGAAAAAAAAGGTGGTGGAGAGCTAATGGAATGTATAAAATAACCTTGCATAAAATGTCAACACCATGCAAAAAGTTTTTTTTTGTTTGATCATGCGCAGAAAGAAGACAAAATGAGAGAATGTGGGCTTGGATCATGGGTCAAGGGTCCCTATAACCATTTTTTAGTGCAACTCATTTGGCTAGCACCAAATATGGCGGTCGGCGCTAGCCAAATGACTTCCATTGAAATTTTTTACCTTTGATAAATTTCTACTCTCTACCCTATAACCTTTTTTTTGTGAAGCTCATTTGGCTAGCGCCAAATATGGTGCTAGCCAAATGACTTCCATTGAAATTTTTTAACCTTTGATAAATTTCTACTCTATACCCTATAGTTTGATAGCCACAACCATAAAAATTAAACCATATGACTCTTTAGGACATAATATGGTGTCTTAGGACACCATATGATCCCTTAGGTGTCGTTATGGGTTGTATGGTGTCCTAAGGGGTTATATGGTGTCTTATGACCCCTTAGGACACCATATGACCTCTTAGGACACAATATGGTGTCGTTATGGGTCGTATGGACACCCAAGGGGTCATATGGTGCCCTATGGCACCATAGGACACCATATGACCCCTTAGGTGTCGTTATGTGTTGTATGGTGTCGTAAGGGGTCATATGGTGTCCTATGACCCCTTAGGACACCATATGACCCCCTTGGACACAATACGGTATCCTAGGGGGTCATATGGTATACTATGACCCCTTAGGACACCATACGACCCATAATGACATCGTATGGACACCAAAGGGGTCATATGGTTTCCTATTCAGCCATAGGACACCATATAACCCCTTAGGTGTCTTTATGGGTAGTATGGTGTTGTCAAGGGTCATATCGTGTCATATGACCCCTTAGAACACCATATGAGCCCTTAGCACACAATATGGTGTCTTTATGGGTTGTATGGACACCTAAGGGGTCATATGGTGTCCTACGGGGCCATCGGACACCATATAACCTCTTAGGTGTCATTATGGGTCATATAGTGTCGTAAGGGGTCATATGGTGTCCTATGACCCCTTAGGACACCATATGACCCCCTAGGACACAATACGGTGCCGTTATGGGTCGTATGGTGTCCTAAGGGGTCATATGGTGTCCTATGACCCCTTAGGACACCATATGACCCCTTAGGACACAATATGGTGTCTTTGTGGGTCATATGGACACTTAAGGGGTCATATGGTGTCCTATGGGGCCATAGGACAACATATGACCCCTTAGGTGTCGTTATGGGTCGTATGGTGTCATAAGGGGTCATATGGTGTCTTATGACCCCTTAGGACACCATACGACCCATAACGACACCGTATGGACACCTAAGGGGTCATATGCTGTCCTATGGGGCCATAGGACACCATATGACTCTTTATATGTCATTATGGGTCGTATGGTGTTGTAAGGGGTCATATGGTGTCCTATGACCCCTTAGGACACCATATGACCCCCTAGGACATAATATGGTGTCGTTATGGGGTGTATGGTGTCATAAGGGGTCATATGGTGTCTTATGACCCCTAGGACACCATATGACCCCCTAGGACACAATACGATGTCATTATGGGTCGTATGGTGTCCTAAGGGGTCATATGGTGTCTTATGACCCTTTAGGACACCATATGACCCATTAGGACACAATATGGTGTTGTTATGGGTTGTATGGTATCCTAAGGGGTCATATGGTGTCCTATGACCTCTTAGGACACCATATAACCCCTTAGGAAACAATATGGTGTCTTTATGGGTCGTATGGACACCTAAGGGGTCATATGGTGTCCTATGGGACCATAGGACACCATATGACCCCTTAGGTGTCGTTATGGGTCAAATAGTGTCGTAAGGGGGTCATATGGTGTCCTATGACCGCTTAGGATACCATATGACCCCCTAGGACACAATATGGTGTTGTTATGGGTCGTATGGTGTTGTAATGGGTCTTATGGTTTCCTATGACCCCTTAGGAGACAATATAGTGTCGTTATGGGTCGTATGGTGTCCTAAGGTGTCATATGGTGTCCTATGACCCCTTAGGACACCATATGACCCCTTAGGACACAATATGGTATCGTTATGGGTTGTATGGTGTCGTAAGGGGTCATATGGTGTCCTATGACCCCTTAGGACATGCTATGAACCCCTAGGACACAATACGGTGTCCTAGGTGGTCATATGGTTTCCGAAGGGGTCATATGGTGTCCTATGACCCCTTAGGACACCATATGACCATGTAGGACATAATACGGTATCATTATGGGTCGTATGTTGTCCTAAGGGGTCATATGGTGTTCTATGACCCCTCAGGACATGATATGACCCCTTAGGGAACAATATGGTGCCTTTATGGGTCATATGGACACCTAAGGGGTCATATGGTGTCCTATGGGGCCATAGGACACCATATGACCCCTTAGGTGTCATTATGGGTCGTATGGTGTTGTAAGGGGTCATATGGTGTCTTATAACCCCTTAGGACACCATATGACCCATTAGGACACCATACGACCCATAACGACACTGTATGGACACCTAAGGGGTCATATGGTGTCCAATGGGGCAATAGGACACCATATGACCCCTTATGTGTCATTATGGGTAATATTGTGTCATAAGGGGTTAGATGGTGTCGTATGACCCTTTAGGACACCATATGACCCCTTAGGACACAATATGGTGTCCTTATGGGTCGTATGGACACCTAAGGGGTCATATGGTGTCTTATGGGGCCATAGGACACCATATGTCCCCTTAGGTGTTGTTATGGCTTGTGTGGTGTTGTAAGGGGTCATATAGTGTCCTGTGACCCCTTAGGACACCATATGACTCCCTACGACACAATACGGTGTCGTTATGGGAAGTATTGTGTCGTAAGGGGTCATATGGTGTCCTATGACCCCTTAAGACAACATATGACCCCTTAGGACACAGTACGATTTTGTTATGGGTCGTATAGTGTCCTAAGTGGTCATATGGTGTCCTATGAACCCTTAGGACACCATATGACCCCTTAGGACATAATATGGTGTCATTATGGGTTGTATGGTGTCCTAAGGGGTCATATGGTGTCCTATGACCCTTTAGGATACCATATGACCTGATAGGACACAATACGGTGTCCTAGGGGTTCATATGGTGTCCTAAGTGGTCATATGGTGTCCTATGACCCCTTAGGACACCATATGATCCCGTAGTACACAATACAGTGTTGTCATGGGTTGTATGGTGTCCTAAGGGGTCATATGGTGTCCTATGACCCCTTGGGACACCATATGACCCCTTATTACACAATATGGTGTCTTTATTGGTCGTATGGATACCTAAGGGGTCATATGGTGTCTTATGGGGCCATAGGACACCATATGACCCCTTCGGTGTCATTATGGGTTGTATGGTGTTGTAAGGGGTCATATGGTGTCTTATGATCCCTTAGGACACCATACGACCCATAATGACATCGTATGGACACCTAAGGGGTCATATAGTGTCCTATGGGGCCATAGGACACCATATGACCCATTATCTGTCATTATTGGTAGTATGGTGTTGTAAGGGGTCATATGGTGTCCTATGACCCCTTAGGACACCATATGACACCCTAGGACACAATATGGTGTCGTTATGGGTCATATGGTGTCGTAAGGGGTCATATGGTGTCCTATGACCCCTAGGACACCATATGACCTGCTAGGACACAATACAACATCGTTATGGGTCGTATGGTGTCCTAAGGGGTCATATGGTGTCTTATGACCCCTTAGGACACCATACGACCCATAACGACACTGTATGGACACCTAAGGGGTCATATAATGTCCTATGGGGCCATAGGACACCATATGACCCCTTATGTATTGTTATGGGTAGTATGGTGTTGGAAGGGGTCATATGGTGTCATATGACCCCTTAGGACACCATATGACCCCTAGGACACAATACGGTGTCGTTATGGGTCATATGGTGTCATAAGGGGTCATATGGTGTCCTATGACCCCTAGGACACCATATGACCCCCTAGGACACAATACGGTGTCGTTATAGGTCCTATGGTGTCCTAAGGGGTCATATGGTGTCTTATGACCCCTTAGGACACAATATGGTGTCGTTATGGGTTGTATGGTGTCCTAAGGGGTCATATGGTGTCCTATGACCTCGTAGGACACCATATGTCACCTTAGGACATAATATGGTATCTTTATGGGTCGTATGGACACCTAAGGGGTCTTATGGTGTCCTATGGGGCCATAGGACACCATATGACCCCTTAGGTGTTGTTATGGGTCGTATGGTAACCATGGTGTCGTTATTTGTCCTATGGTAACCTAAGAGGTCATATGGTGTCCTATGACCCCTTAGGACACCATATGACCCCTTATGTGTCATTAGGGGTCATTTTGTGTCCTAAGGGGTCATATGGTGTCCTATGACCCCTTAGGACCTAGAGAGAGGAGGGAGTGAGGAAAAAACTGAGGGAAAGAGGTGAGAGCTAGAGAGGGGAGGGACAAATAAGAGTTTTTATCTATTCCACATTTGGTGCACGCCAAATAGGGAGAGTGCAAAATGTGTACATAGAAACCCCCATCTCAGCTCTACCTTCTTTATCTCCCTTCCCTCGTAGTTCCATCTCTCTCTATGAAATAGATCTCATATTCTTTCTCTCCCCTTACCTCTTCTCGGGCTCTTCATTCTTATAGATACATACTCTTATTTGTCCCTCCCCTTTCTAGCTCTAACAATTCCTTTATTGTGTTATCTCTCGAGCTATCTCCCTCTTCATCCTTATTTGGCATGAGCCAAATGTGGAATATGGACCACATTTGGCGCGCGCCAAATGGAATATCCATTCATCACATTTGGCGCATGCCAAATAGGGCGCTTGCCATATTTGGTGAGCGCCAAATGGCCCGCTTTGGGAAACACCAAACCTATGGTTTGGATTTTCCTTGGGCATCGAACCCAAAGGTTTGGAAGACCATTTCAAGCTAGAGATGTGTTTTTGTCAGAACATTGAAAATTTTGACATATTTTTGGTCGTGCTCTCCGTCAGGTTTGCACATGTTTCAATGAAGTTAAAAAAAATACTGTGATAATCTTGAGCTCCCTCTTAGCTATCCAAAAATGTAATTTATTTCAACTTTTGATTTTGTTAAGTATTTCATCTATAAATTCTTTTGTTAGTGTGTCCGTTTTTTGTCAAAAACCAACATGCACTATTTTGGGTATAGATTTTTACACGTTCATCAGATTTTGAAAAAAATTACATCTTTAGAAACTAGACTCCATTCTACACAATTTAAAAAAAATAAATTTAATTTTTTCTTTGTTTTCAATGATTTTAGGGGGAAGCATGCTCAATTTCTATTTTTCAGGATGTGTCCACTTCAAAAATTAGTAAAAAATCATATACTCATTAAAAAATTAGCTGAAAATTTGGGCATAAACTACAAGGTGTTAGCTAATTTCTGACTGAAGTGATTTAAAAAAAAAAAAAAAAAAGTTAACATTTTAGGGGGGCCACAACAGACGCTATGTTATATTTTTTGCATAAAAACAGGACCACTTTTTGTGGCCCCCCTTTTTGAAGCCCTTAATCTCCACCATTTTCAAAAAATATTGATTGCATGTTCATTTAATTATTTCCCATCCAATATATATTTATATTCACAATATGTTTATGCGACAAAGCATTTTAGCTAAACAAGTAAAACTAAAATAGTAGTATCACAAAGGGGTGTAACATAGGATTGGATCCAGACCAAGCTAGGGTGGTTAGGCCCAAGGTAGATAAAACTAAGAATTGACTAGAGTTTTCTTGGGATATTTATTTTCTATTGTAGGCAATGATTCCTTTCATAATGGATGAGATACCTAGTATATAATGAAACTTGAGAATTATACCAAAACATCCATGAACACATCTTTTGGTCCATATCTTCATTTAGGTATTTATTTTTCCAATCATTTATTTATAATCTTAAGGGTCCACACAATCAAGCATAACATAAATCATAAGGAAAGAGTTAAAATCATGAAATTCTCAATCAATTCACGTTTTCAAGTACACAAAAATTCCCTTAAATTTTTTTTGTTGAAATCCCTATAGTGTTCATATATGTGAAAAGAAGAACTTTAATAAAATATATGTCAAGTAGGTTATTAGATAAGGAAAATTACCATCAATAATGGTCAACACATGAATGAAGATACAATTTATTTGTAAGCCACCAAAGTTATGGTCATCAATAATTTATTGCATGTCTATTTTGTGTGGTTGAAGTCATAAAGGGACATGTGCCTAAGTAATATTTGTTAAGGGAGTGTGAACAACATAAGTTAAGAGTCTCCAATTTATTATTCCCAAAGGTTATTAGGATTTAGGATTTGTAATGTTAATAAAATAAGAAAAAAATAATAATTTCTGCTTTAGAAGGAGAAGGAGAACATTGGGGGTTCAAATAAGTAATTTTGAAAGGTGGAGGAATTTTGAAGGAATTTTGTATGTTTGAAAGAGAAAAAGGAGTAAAGATTCAAGGAAGTAACAATCACATTGTCAAGATGTTAAGGAAGATAGCTAGGAAAGTTATTTAAGGTTCATAAGAGAGAGAGAGGGGTAAGTCATGTATGAGGGAGTTCAAAGGCCTCAAATTGAGGTTCAAGGATAAATAGTTTGAAATACCTAGCACATGAGGAACTAGAAATAAAAATCTATCACATAATTGGTATATATAGAATATTAATCAATATTTAGTTTGAACCAAAGAAGGAATTCAGATGTCTAAAAGAGCAAGAAAGTTTTGATTATATATGCTCCCTATCATGAAGCAAAAAACATTATGTTAGATGACTTAAAACAACTTAATCAATGTAATAGGACATTAAATTATCTATGTGGTGTTTAGTAAAAATAACATAAGGCCAAAAATAAAAACTAATAGAAAATGTGCACAAATGGTATGGTAAGCATGAATAAAGGAAAGTAGGCTATATGAAACAACAAGTGACACTAGAAAATAAGAGAGGATGAGAACAATTACATATCATCTAGCCTAGGAATTGATCAATGATTTTTTTATTGTATTAATATTTTAGGCTCTTTTCAAGGAGATGGTAAAACTCAAAAGGTGAATTTCAATAATGTAATGCATACAATATTGTCTTTGGTTCTATTTGGCATCAAAACTCATTGGTAAGTTTTTTTTTTTTAATGAGTCTCAATCAAACCGATATTTTTTAGCATTTCCCTACAGATAAGAACCAGTTGAGTAGACTCAAACCCAAGACCTCCGATGTAGGAGGCTCGCACTAACTAATGCATTGTAGGGTCATCCCCCTCATTGGTAAGTTCTTATGTAGATTTTTTTTTTTAGTTTTCGGATCCACTTAGAATGCACCAAATAAGTTATAAAAATAGTTTTGAAAGATGTATATAAGTATAAAGTTTCATACAGTTCACATTATTTATCGTTCTAATTTTTTGAAAGGTGAAGTTTTAATAATGAACATGTCATTTATTTGAAATATATAATTATTGAATAAAATTGAAACTTTAATTTGAAATTTAATAAAGCTATTGATATAAAAGATATCAAATTAAAATTAGCACTTTAAAAAGTAAATTAAACTTCATATAATAATTAAAGAGTGTAATCCATAAGAATGGTGGAATAAATGTAGAGATATAAAATGAGGATTGGTAGTAGTAGATGAGGATAAAATGGATTTTTCATATTCCCTACCCCAGCCAAAAAATATGAATTCAAATCTTAGAAAAACAAAAATAAAATTTCACTTAGAAATAGAAAGATCAATAAAAATTACTTTTTTATTGATCAACATTCAAAACTTTTATATTTGTGAAAAAAAATATTTCAACTAAATAGTACATATAATGCAAGTAAGACAAGAATTTGCAAGTAAATCATATAGGTGGGTCAAGAATTTTATTGGGGATCCAAGCAAATTGCATAGGTGGGTCAAGTATTTCATCGAGGAACAATCCCAAACTATTTGAACCCATTTTAGATCCAGTAAGATGCATCATTATTTCACCTCGATGATCATATATTGAAGGGAAACACATTTACCTAAACTTGGCATACCCATAGCTTCACGTATTTTATCTTATTGTAAATATGTGATCTGTTCCAATATTTTTCATATTTTCATGTGGAATTTGAGCTATGGAATTATATAAATAATTTTATGTAAAATTAAATGATTTAAGGTAAATAAATAAATGAACAATGAGATTATATAAATAAGAGAGGAAATGTTTGAATAATTATTTGGATTAGTCATGTATAATGATTTAGATTAGTCATAAGGTTGTTGCAACAATAGCATTTAGAATAAATATTTTGGGAGTTGTGTTGGAATGAATTGTGAGAGTAAAATATATATATATATATATATATATATATATATATATATATATATATATATATATATATATATATATATATATATATATATATATATATATATTCTATTGTGAACATGAACTAAATGGCAAAAAAAAGTATAAGAGAGTGAAATATATAGAATCATTTGTACTTTGTTCACTTCTTGTTGTCATAATAAAAGTTTCTTTTAAATCTAGATTTAAATTTCTTTTTTTTTGCATTTAATAAATAATAATAATAATAATAATATAAAGTTGTTTTTTAATGTTGATTTTTAAAGTTTTAACTTATTTTTAAGACAACATTAAAATGATATAGATAAGAAAGTTTGGTGGATTCCATTTTAGTGTTTTCTATTAAGATAAAATGGTTTTACAGAGACCCAAAACTCAAATCCAAAATTCAAAAAATAAAACAAACGTGAAATAGTCCACATCCAATGGTCCTACAAAGACAAAAACAAGGGAAACACCCCATGAAGCCCAACTAAAGATAAAAAGAAAAAACCTGGGCTAACCTACCAAAAAACTAACCAAGAAATTTCATAAGCTCATAATTCTTCTCAATGATGTTATTGTTGATATCTTCAAGTATATCCAAAATGATCCTCTTGTCACTTTTCTTTTGGTTCCTACTGCTGATCTTGGAAACGGTCTTGTAGAAACATGCATTTCCTTTCCCTACATGCATTACCCATTAACTCGTTCATAGCCTTCTCCAATTTGACTATTCTGGCTTCGTGTTCTGTTTTCATAACCTTCACATCTTCAGTGAAATTGCATGTCATTTTCAGAGGCTTATCAATTTTATCTGGCATGGGATTCTCAATGAAGGAATTGATAATCTCTTTTATGCCCTATTTGATGAAAACAATTTCATTAATTAGCCAATGGAAACATTTCCCTTGGCTGGATGAGGAATTAGCTAAAAGTATATGAATATCCAAATCAATATTTTTACTATTTCTAGGGTCCATCTAGTCCACATTAAGGGGTATATCCAACTTTATTGCTTTTTCCCCTGTATCCTTTGTATCCACCTCTTTCCCTACTTTTTGTTTCTTGAATTTGTTGTGACCCATTTCTTGGGGTTTGAAAGGTGGGGTTTTGTACTTTTTCACTTCCAATCTAGGGCAGGGTTTAATTTTCCTGCTACTGTTAGTTCTCGACATATCTTTTTGAGGGGGTCCCTCTCCTCCGAGGGTGAATACTTTGGGTCATCATCAAAAACATGAAGATCCTTCCAATCCTTGACCATCTCACCTAACCCCTTCTCATCCTCATATTTGGTGTCCGATACCACATGAACATCATGACCAGAGGAGGGTTTAAGGTTGGACTCAATTTTGTGGGTCGGGGAAGCCCATTCGCTTTGACATATTTCATGACGAGGAGAATAATTCCCTCATGTAAAACAAGGTTCTCATCATTTTTAGCATGTTTAGCTAGACTATTCTCAAGAGATGAAAGAAGATAAAACGGAAGGAAAATCTTCCTGTCATGTCTAAAATAATTAAGAGTAGTAAAGTGATAGGAGAAAATACTTGCATATCACTCATATAAGGTAATGTATCTCATGATGACTTCTGTCATATCTGTCCACATGATCAACCAAACCTTTCTGTTATATCCCCCATTAACCATCTTCTTCACCCTATCATATTCACTCTACTTCTCAAAGAACATAGATAAGGCTTCCTCTGTTGCCTTGCGCTCTTTGTAATTTTTTTCCCCCTCCATCAACAACCCAATGATTTCCACAATAAAATCTCATTCCCTAAGGATGCCTTTATTCCATCCTTCCAAAAAAACTTTTGTTGGTTTTGGGTCTTGACAATGGAGCTTTTTCATGTATGGGGTAAGGCAACTATCTGAGATTTTAGTCCACAATTCCTGATTTCTTTCGCAATTCTGGCATGAAGTCGGCTCCATTCTATTTTTATCTCCTCGCATACTTAGAAAACCTTTGTTGATACTGTTAACCATTTGAAACCCTGTCCCAAACCAAAGAACACAAAACTAGAGGGCCATGAACAGTTTGGAAACCCTCACATTATGATGATTTTTCTTATTACAAGAAGTGGCTTTATTGATGTGAAATGACATCATTAATATTTGTCCGTTGAGCAAAAGAAAGATTAGTCACATCCCTTTGTGTCAACTCACACGGGTATATTGGGAAGTTTTCCCCTTCCATCCACCACTTGATTTTATGATATGCCATCCCCAAATTAGCCATGTAGTCTACTAGTTGGTTACCTTCCCAATAGACATGGGAAATTTGAATTTCATCTAGCTTGGCCATCATATCAAAGCAATCCTAGATTAAATGTTTGATTGTCCAACTAGCTGGTGTCTTTTTAATCAAATAATTAATGATAGTAAGGGAGTCACTTTCCAACCATACCTTTTTATGCCCTCCTCAAATAGTAAGTTGAAGCTCAATATAAGGTGCATTTGCCTCATGTTTCCATTGTATTGTTATGCCTCTCAACATAATAAGATAAATGAAAGATTTAATAGCATACAACTTTATCCTTAACTCCATAAAAAGATTTAATAGGAGACAGTTTTATCTTTAACTCCATTAAACCAAACATATAACCTAAGTGGTTAAGTTCACTTTTGAACCAAAGGTTGGGCATAGTTCAAATTGATTCCCAGTTGCATAGAAAAACTTAAGGACATTTCACATAGATCATCTTTAAAGATCCCTAAATTAGTAAGCAAATGATAATGAATTTTAATTTAACTAAAATCCCTAAAACAAAATAATTGATAAAAGAGGATTGAAAGGAAAATAAGAGAAATAGGGTCCTTAGTGTTTTCGATACCTTAAAGTGGAAAAAATCAAAATGATCAATATTTAAGAGCCATACAAAGGAGCTACAAGGAAGTGGTATTGATTTAAGTTGCACATTTTTTGAGCCATGATACTTACACATGATGGTAAAAAAAGTAGGGGAATAAGTTTATATCCACGATGCTTATGAATTTTTCAAACAAGATAAACCCATTTGACTGAAAATGGCTCCAATAAAATGCTAGAATATGATTTTAATTGTTTGTTGCTTCATTTTTGAAAGAAAATAATGTTAACAATTACAATCTAACAATTAAATTTTGATTATAAATTAAAAGAACATTGAAATTGGTCGTCACATCTTCTTTGACTACCCCTTTGCTAGAGAAATCTGGCTTCTATTTGGAATTTCTATTGCAGATTCTATGTTTACTCTTGATATAGTTACTGGTTTTATTCATGGACTGAGAAAGGATACTAATCTTGTTTGTCAAATCTTATCTTCTTTCATTCTCTAGTTTATTTGGAAACTCAGAAATGAGGATAAGTTCCAAGGTATTACAAGGAAACATACTGCATTTTTAAAAAAACTCACACATTACAAAATTGCTGTGCAGGTCTGTTTTGTGATGAACCTCGAGAGAAACAAGCTACTACGTTTCCTGAAAGATGGCAGGGCAACCATGTTTGTTTATGAGATGCACGATGGGTATGAATGGGCTAGGATCGTAGAGAACCAGACCTCCTTCGACAAGGTAGTGCAGAAGCTGATAAAGGATCTACAGGACAATAGGCCTCCTCCCTTCAATAGGATAGAGATGTGCTCCCAGATCCTAGCAAGGAAAAAGGTGGTCTGGATGGAAGGCCAACAAGGTTGGACTACATGGCTGGAGGATCAGGATGAAATTCTCCAATACTGACTTTTTCTGCTATGTCCCATCTTTTTTGCTATAAAGATATATGTATATATTCCTCTCTCTCGCTTCTCAGTTTGGCGATTGAGGCCCTACCCCCTGCTCCCTAGTTTTGTATATACTCTCAGTTTATTTTTTGGACTCTTGATATCTAATATAAAAAAAAAGAACATTGAAATTATGTGATCATTGATTAGTCGCAAATATACTGCATAATTGCTCTTTAAAAAAAAATTGCAACAACAATATCTACAATTCAATAATTATGTAAATTTAGAATATATTAAAAAATTCATTGATACTGACCTAATCCTAAAACAGTTTAAATAATATCTTTAAGAGAATTTAACTAATTATTGCATTGGACCCATGTTGTTGCAATGACCATTAATTACATTTGAACAACTTTAAATGTGTTTCTTTAAGGATGGATGCTAGAACAATTAGTAGGAAAGGATGTATTTTTTATGAGCCCACTCTAAAGGGGGTCAAGGCAACATTTAAATTGTTAGACAAGAAAAATGATAACATGTTCATGAAATTGAGAGCTCTTGCACAGAGTACGTTGAAATATGTGAAGTTGAAACCAACGAGATCTATAGGAAAACTACAAGAGGACTATGAGCATTACAAAAAATAAGTTACTTTGGTATACGTGTTGTGACTATAGAATTGAATGCGATCAAATAGCATATGCTTTTAAATTGTGGAGTTTGTATTAGATCTGTTCTTTCGTCAACTATAATATTGTGATGGAAGTCTAGGAAATGGATTCAATGATTAAACATGTGAATTTATAATTGTCAATAGTATTTTTTGATTCAATGTCTAATATTTGTTAGTGTTAATGATGAATATTTATAATTGAATGAGATGTATTCTTATATCTAAAAAGAAACAAATCATGATGTCATATCAGTCTATCAAGAAAACATGAGTTAGTGCACAACTATATTTTTTTTTTTTTGGATTTTTTTTCACCTTCACAAAAACATGTTGATGTGGCATCGTTTTTTATGATGTGACCATTATAAACAGATGACTTGCCAAGCCACATAAAATTCTGAGATGAAAAGTTGGTTACTCAGCTAGTAAGTGTCTCCCTAATAATTTGTCACTAATTTTTTTTATTAATCTGAAATTTATCTTGCTTTAGAGTTAAACTAATTGTCTAAAAATGATTAAAAATACAATATCTTTTTTACTTCTTAAAAAATAACTTAAATATAAATAATCCTATATTATTTTAACTCCACAATGGAACAACTCTATGTGGATACCCAAATAACAAATAAGAAAGTATATAACAAAAGTTTTAAACCATACAATTTTTTTTTTACTCCATTTTACACTGACGGAATCTCTCATTGTATGTTTAGCTTCATAGTGATAAATATCTTTAATGGAAGTTAGTCTGGGTTAATGCAGGCAAGATTCTTTGGGTGGATCTTGAATCCAAATTGCATAGATTTCATCTGGAAGAGGCGGCTCACTGGAAATAAGTATGTTAAGTCTCCATTTTTTTCAACACTAATGATCTTAAAATCTCTATATTCTATGTGGTATCGAATACCAACATTCTACTAAGTAAAGAAAAAACTATATTAAAAATTAACATCCACTAGGAATTCCTGGCGTAAATGGATGTACAATATTCATCAACTTAAACTAAAATTATAAACTATGGTTTTTATGTTGTTGGATGCCACAATCTTATTGGCTGGAATGGATTATAGAGACTCGATGACTGCGTTGTTCCAGAACTTTGAAGATAAGTATGGACTTCCCAACCTTTGTAAAAAAAGGCTATTCTTAAACATCCACTAGTTTGGATTTTTTTTTAATTTGGTAAATATTAAAAGGGCTAATAGTTAGTTTACACGAGGGATATATCGATAAATGAGAGTGTGCGAGTGGGATTGAAAATCCCAATGAAAAATTAGGTTTTGATTTAGTTTCTTTAGTTACAAATTTTGGATAGGAACGACACCAATCCCATGAATCGTGGTTATAAAATGAAGTGCGACAAGTATTCAATAGTGGAAAATGTAGAAGAGTCCACATACTACGTATATATGGTTGTTGTGACCACGTACGAAAACTATTTATCACTACAAAGTATTAACTGGGAAGTTATAAAGCCTCCATAAAAATTGCCAAGATTAAGCAAATTTTCCTTAATTCGATATTGGTTGATGTTTGATTTGTTGACATGTTAATTTCCTCACATGCATGTGATCAACTATAGTTTGAGTTTATTGCATGAGATAAAAATAGAATTTCGGTAATTTCTTCCACTTGCATGAGAAGAACTCTAGTTTCGAAGAGCTAAAATAAGAGCTCTAAAAATAGAATTTACATCAAGATTTTAACAACATGTTTGATTTTTTTATTTTTAGTTGGCATTCAAGTGCCAAACACTTCTATATAAAGAGGTAAATTATAATGAAATATTTATCTTTGATCATTCGATCATTGATCCTTGATCACGTGATCAAGAAGTGTTTTGTATTTAATTTTGAATAAACCTAAAGTTTTATCTTCTTTATGAAGCAATTTGTGTCTATTATTTATTTTCTTCAATTGGTATTAGAGCTTGGGTTTGCAATTTTTTTGTGTGTAGATAACAGTTTGCTTTTGAAGAAGTTTCATTAATGGCAAATAGCAGCAACATACCCTTGCAACTTGTGCAGTTTACTAGAGAGAACTATGAATATTGGAGCATAAGGATGAAGACTCTTCTAAAATCTCACAATCTTTGGAAAATTGTACAATTTCTTTAAAAAAAGAAGCATATTAATCTTTATAAAACATAAACTGTCACAGTTGTATGATATTTATCACCAAAATCAGATTTATAACAACTACAACTCTATCAATTTAATTCCAACAAGCCACCACAAGTACATATTCATCATGCATTTCAACACAATATGATTATGTAAATATTAATCTTCCATTCACATAGGTCTATGGTCTATAATTACATAATATATAGCCAAATCAGTAATGAATATACAAGATAATCTTTTCCTTAACTATTACATTGGAAGTCATATGAAATTACATGTCATGGAAATACATAATCTCTTTTACAATTACATAGAATCAAGATACATGTTCTTCTGTCCATAAACATACAAATCAGCTCCAACGAATAGTCACATGAAGAATCCAAGAATCAAATCCACGTATGCCAATGAAAAAGAGGAATATCCCAATGGAAGAAGTCATCAAACTACTCGACCATGTGGAACCAAATAGAACCACCCCCTGTGCTAGGAGATGACAAAGGTTCCAACTCACACTCAAGACCTAAGCTGACACCTAACAACCATAGGTACAAGATGGCACCACAAGACTCCAATACAAACATAATATGCAGAGCACATCACGAGGTTAAATCAAATCAATAAAGCTCCAGATGCATATTCAACAACATAGGCATATGTATAATAGACACATGTAGGGCAAGAGTGTCATCACATGTTATCCTCACAATTGAAGGGACCATGCCACACCCTGATAAACATGTGGAACCATCTCAACCTTGGATCTATTCAAGGAAGATTAGTTTACTGCTCCAATGGTCTTCCCAAGCTCATCTCGAGCGCGCACACTTATAGGGCTATAAGGTGGGGCACAAAACTAATTATTATATTGTTTAGTGAATTCCTATATAACCAAACCAACTAATCAATTATTAAGATTATGAATTATAAAATTACAAATAAACTCTTCATGTGGTTCCATCAAGTCTAGACCCTTGCCTAGAGGCCTAATGCTCAAGACCCTAGTCCACACATGCAAGAGCCCACTCTCCCTACCATGGACCAAAAACCATAGGGTGGAATATAACAAGTAAATCATGATAATAAAATAAAACTCAACATAAAACTGGTGCAAATGATATTCAAGATGCATTAACATAGAATCCAAGAGCTAATCATCAAAAAATAAGCCATAGACTCAAATGCCATATTCCAACAATAAGGAAGCCACCAAGAATGTCAAATACATATAAACATGGGAATCATACGAATCCAATAATATTGAATACTCCTCTATAGTGAGGCACAACATATCATGTCATTGGAGCTACACATAAACCTGCTCAACAACAAGGATACAGTCAACTTGTTGGAGCAACATAGCATTCCCTCAATAGACAAGCACAAAACCACTTTCTAGAGCCAAAATGGTTTCATAAATATCTCAAAAGAATCATCAAAAATATCAAGATTTAGCCTTTGGAGTCAAAATCCATCAAAACTGACAAAGCCTAGAAAGTGGAAATTGTTCAGTGCATGCAAACTGGAGAATGGCGCATTGGGGGTCCTAAATGGAGTGTACACCCAAAATTTAGTGCATGCACCCCACAATTTACCACATAGAAGGAAAACATTAGCGCATAGAAGATAAAGGCAAAAATAGAGATTTTTGAGTAGTCTGTGACTAACACGCATGCCCAGGTTTGGGTAAAGGCATAATCAGGGTCTGAGATCAACCCAGGACTCATAAAATACATAAAGAGAGCCTAATAGGGTTTCCACAAATTAAATAGAGCCAAACACACAAGAAAAATAACTCCCATTGACAAAGACATTGCACAAGAAGAGTTGCAAACACAACCACTTCCTTATAACTAATCCAAGAGGAACAAGAGCACAATAGAAATGAAAATAGGATACACAAGGCAAATAAACTCTCATCAAAATACAAATACAAGTCATTAAACATCACAAAAAGTCTCAGACAAATACAAAAATAATCTCATCATGTTAATGCATCAACTTATATATTTTTCCCAAGCAAATACAAATCAAATCCAATTCCTTTCCTTACAAATTTCTGATAGAAAAAATCAAATGAAAACTATTTGAACCCTCAAACAATTTTTCTAAAAACACCATTGAAGACAATCTTTTCCAAAATAAAATTGCAGGGAATGAAGATCCAGGAACTCCAGCATAGAATCACAACCCAACAATGAAGATCTGATGAGGAGCAATCCCAAGAAACAATCCAAGCAAGCAAGCTTCAATCCAATCTCTAATGCAACCCCAAAATCAAACTCTGATTTCCTAAAAAATTGACCTGACAACAATCACAAAGAGGCAAATAAATAAAGAAATTATTCAAAACTATGGTCAAACGTCAGCAAATTAAAATATTCCTAAAATAATATAATTTACCTAACTTGTATAGTTTCAAGGCAAATATTATTTTCCCAATATAATTTGCCTCCCAAATAAAATATAACCAATCACATGGAAGGGTAGGTAAATAATATTCAAATACAATTGCCGACAATATCTTTAATATAAAAATATTAAATAATGATCCATTACTTTATGTAATGAATTGATTAAATTAAATGAATAAGGCCTTATAAATATGACCCTTAATAGAAGATGTAAAAATCAAATCACAATTACAATAAGTAATTTAATAAGTTAATAAATCAAAAATCAATAATAATCATCCACGCAAAAATCATTACTTACCCATATTAAATATTTATAAATCAATATTAATAATTAAGCAATTAAATAAAATAAAGTAAATATAAATATAAATCCCATTAAATAATAATTCAATAAAATTCAATAAATAAAAGTAAATAAATATCAATTGATTAAATAAATAATAAATCAATCAAAATAAATAAATAAAATTGATTAAACAATAATCAAATAATCAATTAAATAATAAATAAATAAATAAATAAAGCAATCACATAATTGAATAAACAATAAATAATTAAATCTCAATTAATCGTAAAATTGAATAGTAAATTAAATCAAATAACCTTCAATAAATTTAAGGATAAATACTAAATAATTAAATTATTAAATTATTACACAACTCAAATCAAGAATAAACATAACTCAAAACAACCTAGGGCAAGGAAATAAACATAACATAAGACTCTAACCTCAACTTGTGTCGTCACATAATCGACAAGGTGCACAACTTAGACCTAGAGTGTGTGAGGGAAATAATATCATCTCGGACAACTTGCCATTGGGATAAAGACACACTCAGACCTATGTAGATAGGTGGAGTCAATGTCTAGTATCTACAAACCTGCATCAAACACTAACACAACATATATGATATATATAAAACATCATAATAAATAGGGAAGTTATAGAGAATCGCGACGACATATCATGCTCGCAATGAGTGATACGAGATTGTCTCTACAGATGAAAACAGTCACACAATAAATCATCAAACATCGCATAGAATCATAAACATGAAATAGGGTTAGTACCAACATATCATCATAAGTCACACAATCCACATGAGCAACGATCACATATAAATCCATGAATCATGTAAATACATCCACCAAAGTGATTCTATGTACTATCATCCACAAGAATCATCAAATGTCATATATCATATAATATGTCTAACATCATCCACTAATTCATTTGAGCTCAAAATCCGACGAAAGTGAATGAATTTTTTGTTTTGTCAGATTCCTTTTATTTTTTTTTAAATTTATGCATGACGTTCATCAAAATTTTGACAAACGTTTTCGACGAACATTTCCAACAAAATTTCATTAAAATTTCGATGAACTTTCATTGGAAAAGGTTTTTGATAAATTTTTTATTTTTTAATTTTTTTTTACATACCTCACCCTCCTTTGGGGATTTGAACTTGTAAACTCTCTTTTAAGAGCACAAGCTCTCTACCACTAGGCCAACTCAGGCTGTACAATTTTTTTAAAATTTTAAATTTTTCTTTTTATTTTATAAAAGCATTGAAAGTTTTTTTATTCGATGGCATATTAATATATATATAAAGTAAATATATATGTATATTTAATTAATATATATTAACTAAATATATATATATATATATTTAACTAATATGTGTATATATATACATATTAGTTAAATAAACATATATATGTACACATACATACATACATATTTTGAAGAAGTTGATAAATACAACTTCAAAGATCCTAAGAACACCTACCAGCAAAATACCTATCACAAGAGAAGAATGGAGGCAAAAAGCAATAATGGTTCTGAAGAAAAAAATTATCATTCAAAGAGGGAATAAATGAAAAAGTATAATACAATCCTTATAAAAGGAGAATATGCAACACTAAAGATGTGAAACCCTAAAAAAACCCTAAAGGGATAAAGCATATTAAATATTACCTACCATATTATTAAATGCCTAAGTTTAGCTTAAGTGTAGAGGATAACGAACTAATAATTAAATAAATAATTATTGGCTAATGCATGATAACTCTAACACCCCGCCCTTAAGATGAACTTAGGGAGTAGCTAAAAGACTAAATGCATGAAGCAAAAAATACAACTACATGGTGAAGGCAAATTTGGGTTTCGACAAGAAAGCCTGATGAGGTACCCAATCACAACCAAATCTCTATGAATCATAGAAATGGAGAAAACCACGTGGGAAAAAAATCTACTCCAAAAAGATATGGAAAAAAACATGCTTAAAAAATATGAAGGAAGGAAGGCCTCAATGAGACCCCCGAAGGACAACTTCCTTCACCCCAAGCATAGAGCGTAACTGAAGATAGAATGGAGATGTGAAAGGTTTAGTGAAGATGTCAACACCTGCTCCTCTGTAGGAATGTACTCCAAGATGAGAAAGCCATCTTAAATTAGTTGTTTGATAAAGTGCATGTGAAGTTCAATGTGTGTAGTGCTTTGGTGCTCCACTGGGTTGTGGGAAATGTGAATGACACTCTAATAAGTCACACTAAAGAATAGTGGCACTATCAGGAGGGAACCCAAACTCAGTCATCAATTATCAAAGCCATAAAACCTATTGACTACCTAACACTGCTACTTGGTACTTAGCCTCTATAGATGATAATGTAAGAGAAGACTTCTTCTTGTAAGAACATGTGATAGGGCTAGAACCAAGGAAAAAAACAAAGCCAAAGTAGACTTCCGATCATGAGCATCACCAGCCCAATCTGAGTCAGTGGAGCCAATAATGTGAGGGGGTCCTGAAGTATAGTGAACGACAAACTTTTACTTCCCTAAATGCACCTTAAAATATGTTTGGTATCTTGCCAATGGCTCTCATGTGGATAATGGGAGAACCTAGAGACAAGACCAACCACAAAGGAAGGATCTGGACATGTATGTGTTAGGTACAATAAATTGCCAATCAACTGCCTGTGTAAGGTAGGATCCACAAAAGGTGTAGAACAAGTGACAAACAAAACAACACCTGACTAAAATAGTGTAGGTGCAGGCTTGCAAGAAAGCATGTTAAATCTGTGAAGCATATCAAGAGCATACTTCAGCTGATGTATGGAAATCCCATCAGAAGATTGAATAACCTATAGGCCCAAAAAATAGTGTTGAAGGACAACATGTATCATCTCAAAATGCTCCATCAAAGCTCTCTAAATATCCTAAATCAAGGAGGATGAGCTATCGGTAATGATGAGATCATCAACATATAGGACAAGGATAATGATATCATCCCCCTGACATTAAATATAAACAATGGGATTAGAATGACAACATGTGAAGAGTGTGGAGAGAAAGAGGGAGTCCATCTTCTCATACCATGCCCAAGGGGCCTATTTGAGACCGTATAATGAGCACCGAAGTTTGCAAACCAAAGAGGAATCCTACAAAAATCCTTGAGGTTGCTCTATATAGATGTCCTCATGAAGGTCTCCATGCAAGAAGGCACTCTTCACATCCATTTGAAAAATTGTCCATCCCTGTGAAGCTGCAAGTGAAAGTACAAAGTGAACAAAATTCATCTTGGTGAGAGGAGAAAAGGTCTTGGAGTAATCAATACCCTCCACTTGAGAAAACCCCTTCACAACAAGACGAGCCTTATAATTATTAATAGAACCATCTACAACATACTTGGTATGGTATGTTGGTATTTTGGTGTGGTTTTGCCATTGATGTCAACACCTACTGAAAACTAGCACTTGGAGATCCAGCAACATTCATGGGCAAGCAAGTAACTATTGCAATAGTTATTGATATATGGTTCACCGCCAGGATATAATGTTCATCAGTATCTGGAATGATATGGAAGACACTTGGTAATGTCGAAGACATCATGTGGACACTTTTTTTTGAAGAATTAATCATTGGTATATTCATATTTGCATATTTGCTTTTACCGGCAAATAGGTCCAGGTTATTTAGGGTTACACCGACAGGTTTATCTTTTCCAGATCAGCATGGCACGCTATGGAGATGATTTATTATTGATGTAAATGCATCAAGCTGACATGTTTAATTGGTTATTGCATCAGATATTATATTGTATGTAAAATGATTTTATTGTAATATCTTGTAGAGCCGACCTACTAAAATTGGTCTTAGGTTATGGTATAAATGTAAGATCTTATTTGTAAGATCAAATGTGAAATGTGAAAAAGAATTGAGTGAAAGTATATGCGACATCAAGCAGAGGTATACATGAAGACATCATTTGAAGGTGAAGCTAGGTTTTTGTATAAGCATATCAACATTACACCGGTACTGAATCCAGCATATGAAGATGCTATTTTGTATAGTACATTTTTATTGGATTTAACCATCCAACTGTAGTCAGTGAGACTCCCATTTTGTGATTGAGCAGTGAGCTCTAGGCTGTTGGTCTTTCTGCATGTGCAGACCCCATTTATGTACACTTACTATCTGCAGTAGTATCATCTGATTGTGGGTAAGGTTTCCCACCGTGGTTTTTCCACTTACACAGTTTCCATGTACAAATATTGGTGTTATGTGTTGTGGATGACTTTATGTTTATGTTTCATGCATTAATACTTACCGGTATAGCAATTTACTATTAACATTGTCTACCAGCATACTTAACTAGTTTACTAGTATTAAGCATTAAGTTGGTTAATTGGTTTTTGGTTTGAATTTATTAGACAATTGATTCACCCCCCCCCCCTCTTAGTTGTCTCCAGGACCTAACAATTGGTATTAGAGCTTAGTCCTCTTTTGCAGAAGTTTAACAACTTGAGGAGATCCAATGTCTACTAATTACTTCAGGAAGGATAGTCCTAAACTTGATGGAACCAACTATGAGATATGGAAGATTAGAATGGAGACACATTTCAATTGCATTGGCAAAGACATCTGGGAAGTTACAAAGAATGGTTATACTGCTATTGTAGCTGGTCAGACTGCTCCAACTACCTTAGCTAAAGATGAAGAGAATGATTGCAAAGAAAGAGAAGCACTTTTGAGCGCATTATCAGATCAACAAATCATGGGATTATAAGATAGGTCTACTGCTAAAGCTATTTGGGATCATTTGGAAACACTAAATGAAGGAGATTCCATAGTTAAGATTGCAAAACTTGAAAGCTTCTGAGTCAGGTATGAACATCTGAAAATGGAAGAAGATGAAAGGATTTCTACTTTTATGGAAAGAGTAAATGAAATTGTTTTGGGTATTAATTGTTGTGGAGGAACTCTGAGTGAGGATGAAATTGTTTGAAAAATCTTAAGAGGATTACCACTGGAATATAAAATGAAGGTTACTACTATAAATGAGTTGAGAAAAATGCCTAATACATCAGTAACTAGGGATACATTGATTGGAAAACTTTCAGCCTTTCAAATTGAGGAATTTGGTCCTATTGCTACTATAAAAACTGATTTGGCCTTTAAAGCATCAACATCATCTGCTCCATCATTTGACAAATCAGACTGGAGAGCCTTTTATGCAAGAGAACTTGAAGAATCCAGAAAGGAGAATGAAGAGCTTGAAGAACTTGAAGCACTATTTGCAAGGAAAATGCCAAAAGGCCCAATTGGAAGTAAGTATGAAGGTAAAGCACCCTTTAAATGTTTTAACCGCAATAAGATTGGTCATATGGCTTCAAGATGCCCTGATAGACATGCTAGACTAAGAGAAGAAGCTAGAAGAACATACAAGCCTAATCTTGAATATCAGAGATACAAATTTAAGAAGAACAAAGACAAATCTTGTTACATTGTTGATGAAGGTGTGACTAATGATTTTGATGAGGATCCAACAGACAATGGATGGGTTTTTGTTGCTATAACAGAGGATCAACCGGC
Source organism: Cryptomeria japonica (assembly GCF_030272615.1). Lineage (NCBI taxonomy): Eukaryota > Viridiplantae > Streptophyta > Pinopsida > Cupressales > Cupressaceae > Cryptomeria > Cryptomeria japonica. The sequence goes on from NC_081409.1 coordinate 225,799,685, forward strand.
ACCTACTACTCAACCGGTAGAACAAGCCCTAGTAGCTAAAGTTGAAGAAAAGGATGAATGGATCATCGACTTAGGATGCTCACATCATATGACAGGAGACAAAGGCAAATTATTAAACTTTCAAGAATACAATGGAGGTTTAATAAGGTTTGGAGATGACAAAGCCTGTTCAATCAAAGGTAAGGGTTCAATATCTCTTGATGGTAAGCATAACACTGACAATGTCTACTATGTTGAAGGATTAAAGCATAATCTTTTAAGTGTTGGTCAATTAGTTGAGAAGGGATTTCAGTTATAAATTAAAAATGGAAAATGCAAAATCATGAATAGAACTAGTTTGGAAATTGCAACCGGTAATTAGACTAGAGGCAATATCTTTCATTTGAATAATAGTGAAAAGCTATGCTTGATTGCACATATAGATGAAAGTTGGTTATGGCATAAGAGACTATGTCATGTAAACTTTGATTGCATGGTAAAAATCAGTACTTCTAAGGCAGTTAGAGATCTACCTAAAATTGTGAAACCTTAGAATACAATTTGTAAGGAATGTCAATTTGGAAAACAAGTTAAAGCTAGTTTCAAAAGTATTCCAGAAAAATCCAATAATGCTCTTGATTTAATTCACACTGATTTATGTGGTCCAACTAGAACTAAAGGCTTATAAGGTGATAGATATTTCATGCTAATTATTGATGATTATTCTAGAATGTGTTGGGTTACTTTTCTCAGAGAAAAATCAGAACCACTTGGGAAGTTCAACTATTCCAAGCAATGGTTGAAAATGAAACTGGTAAGAAAATCAAATGTTTAAGATCAGATCAAGGAGGAGAATTCACATCTAAGGACTTTAATACATTCTATGAAGAGAATGGAATCAAAAGACAGTTATCAGCACCTCAGACACCACAACAAAATGGAGTTGTTGAAAGGAAAAATAGAATTATCTTGGATGCAGCAAGTAGGTTTAGCATTTAGGGTTTAGGGTTTAGGGTTTAGGGTTATCAGAAGCAAATCTACCACATGTGTATTGGAGAGAGGCGGTTAGCACTGCTATCTATACATTCAACAAAGTTCACATTAAAGGTGAAACCGGTAAGACCGCTCATGAACTATGGTTTGGTAATACTCCTACTCTTAAGTATTTCAGAATTTTTGGAAGTAAATGTTATATCAGAAGAGATGAGTATATTGGCAAATTTGATCCTAGAAGTGATGAAGGAATATTTCTTGGTTATTCATCTAAGAGCAAGGCATATAGATGTTTCAATAAGAGGTTGCAGAAAATTGTTGAGAGTACAAATGTAAAGATTGATGAACAATTCAGAGGAACTTCAAGGTATATAGACTCTAAACCTGCAATAGAAAGTGTGACAAATGAACCTATACTGAATCCACCGGTATAGAATGAAGATCCAATTACTCCGGTATCATCAGAGGATTCCAGAGTAATTGAAGAACAACAACAAACTAAGACACCTCGGTACGTAAGATTGAATCATTCTAAAGATCAGATAATTAGAAACAAATTTAAAGGAGTTATGACAAGAGGGAGATTGGAAAATGAAGAGGTATGTCTTATTTATAAAATTGAACCATCATCTATCAATGAGGCATGTGAAGATAAATTTTGGATTAAAGCTATGGAAGAAGAATTAGGACAAATTGAGAAAAATAATACTTGGACATTAGTTCTCCGGCCTAAAGATAAAAATGTAATTGGAACCAAATGGGTATTTAGAAACAAACTTAATAAAGATGGTAAGGTCGTCAGAAATAAAGCAAGACTAGTGTGTAAGGGATATTCTCAGAAAGAAGGAGTTGATTACAATGAAACCTTTGCACCGGTAGCCATAATTGAGGTAGTTAGATTATTCTCGTCTTTTGCAGCTCACAAGGACTACAAAGTTTATGAAATGGATATTAAATGTGCATTTTTGAATGGAGATCTTGGAGAGGAAGTATATATTGAACAACCTGATGGATTTTCTTTAACAAATGACAATGATATGGTTTGCAGGTTAAGAAAAGCTCTGTATGGATTGAAACAAGCCCCATGAGCTTGGTATGCAAGGTTGGATAAGTATCTTTTAAAGATTGGTTTTACTTAAGGAAATGCAGATAGAAATTTATATTACAAAATAACTAATGATGACATCTTGATTATTGAAGTATTTGTTGATGATATAATTTTTGGAGGAGAAGATGGATTATGTAAGGAATTTTCCATTAAAATGCAACAAGAATTTGAAATGTCTGTGATTGGAGAAATAAAATTCTTTTTAGGATTGTAGATTTCACAGACTGATAAAGGTATATTTTTGAGTCAATCCAAGTACTTGAGAGAATTACTAAAGAAATTTGGGATGGAGAACTCTAAACTGGTAAGCACACCTATGACTACAAATGACAAATTATCTCAAAGGGATGAATCTACACCTGTTAATCCAACTAGATACAAATCTATGATAGGAGGTTTACTATATTTGACACAAACCAAACTTGATATTATGAATGCAGTATGTATTGTTTCTAGATTTCAAAGTAATCCTAGGGAAAATCATGAATTAGCAGTAAAAAGGATTTTTCAGTACCGTCAAGGCATAACAAATCTTGGATTATGGTATCCTAGAGATGAAAATTTTGATCTATGTGCATACATAGATGCAAATTGGGTAGGAGATGTGGATGATAGAAAAAACACCACTGGAGAAGCATGCTTTCTTGGAAAGAGATTAGTTTCTTGGTTGAGTAAGAAATAGAGTTGTACATCTTTATCAACAGCAGAATCAGAATATGTTGCAGCAGCAACTAACTGTACATAGGTACTATGGCTCAAACAAATGTTGAAAGACATAAAGGTAAAATGCAAGGAACCCATTACTATATATTGTTATAACACTGCAACAATTGATATATCTAAGAATCCGGTATTACATTCCAAAACTAAACATGTTTCTATCAAACTGAATTTTCTAAGGGAAAAAGTTGAAGAAAAAGATATAAAACTGGTTTATTTGAATACTAAAGAATAGCTTGCAAATATTTTTACAAAACCTTTCCCTAAGGAAACCTTTGAATATCTCAGAGATCAACTTGGAGTCATACCACCACTGGTAGAGACTTAGACAGTTGATGATTGTCATCAACAAGCAAAATTAAAAGACAAATCTTTTATTCCGGTCTTTGATGAGGAAGCTACTTCACAGGGGGAGTAGTTGGTATTTTGTATAAAATTAATTTTTGTAGCTTTGGCATTTGATGTCAAAGGGGGAGAGATATCTATGGAAAAACACATTATCTTTTGAGGAGAGTTTGGTATTGAAAATAAATCTTTGGATAAACACATGTTTCTCCTAGGGGGAGAAATGGAGATTGTTGGTTTTTAGTGTTTGGCATTTATGTTTTGGCGCTTTGACGGTTTTTCCATCTTGTGTTGCCATCAATGCCAAAGGTGGAGATTATTGGTATTTTGGTATGGTTTTGTCATTGATGTCAACACCTACTGAAAACTAGCACTTGGAGATCTAGTAACATTCACTGGCAAGCAAGTAACTATTGCAACAGTTACTGATATATGGTTCATCGGCAGGATATAATGTTCACCGGTATCTAGAATGGTATGGAAGACACTTGGTAATGTCGAAGACATCATGTGGACACTTTGTTTTGAAGAATTAATCATTCGTATATTCATATTTGCATATTTACTTTTGCCAGCAAATAGGTCCAGGTTATTTAGGGTTACACTGACAGGCTTATCTTTTCCAGATCAGCATGGAATGCTATGGAGATGATTTATTATTGATGTAAATGCATCAAGCCAACATGTTTAATCAGTTATTGCATCATATATTATATTGTATGTAAAATGATTTTATTGTAATATCTTGTAGAGCTGACCTACTAAAATTGGTCTTAGGTTATGGTATAAATGTAAGATCTTATTTGTAAGATCAAATGTGAAATGCAAAAAAGAATTGAGTGAAAGTATATGCAAGATCAAGCAGAGGTATACATGAATACATCATTTGAAGGTGAAGCTAGGTTTTTGTATAAGCATATCAACATTACACTGGTACTGAATCCAGCATATGAAGATGCTATTTTGTACAGTACATTTTTATTGGATTTAACCATCCAGCTGTAGTCAGTGAGACTCCCATTTTGTGATTGAGCAATGAGCTCTAGGTTGTTGGCCTTTCTACATGTGCAGACCCCATTTATGTACACTTACTATCTACAGTAGCATCATTTGATTGTGGGTATTGTTTCCCACTGTGGTTTTTCCCCTTACAGGGTTTTCACACACAAATATTGGTGTTATGTGTTGTGGATGACTTTATGTTTATGTTTCATGCATTAATACTTACCAGTATAGCAATTTACTGTTAACACTATCTACCAGCATACTTAACTAGTTTACCGGTATTAAGCATTAAGTTGGTTAATTGGTTTTTTGTTTGAATTTATTAGACAACTGATTCACCCCCTCCTTCTCAGTTGTCTCCAGGACCTAACATGGTACACCTACTTGCACTGAACCAACTTTCTTCCTTTCGTAAGAGCACAAGGATAGCAAGTATGATTCTTCATCAAAGAAGAATTTACTCCTCATCCATGGCCCTATCCCACTCTGGGTGACCTTTTGCCTTTGAAAATGTCTAAGGATCATAAAAAATGGCATGACTCAGAAGACTAGAACCAAATGTTTGGGCACTATAAAGCGGAAAATCGCAATCGAACCCTAGTTGCACTCCCCTCTTCCAACTCCGAGGAGAGAGAAGGGAGGTTCGCTAGGGTTTGATGGTTTTCACTTAGGGGAAAGAATTTACATTCAAAAGAGGGGTTGAAACTCACAAGATCCAATCCCACACAATGCAAGATTGGATGCTAAATGAATTTCAAAGGTTAAGAAAGCAAGGCTACCCTCTTTTGTAAAGAATGTTGATAGAGGAATTAAGCTAGGAATGCATAGAAAGTGACAAAGATTCACTTATAAACTGAGATAGGGACATAGGATGAAGCTGCGGACCTGGAATTAGCAGTAAAATGTCGATACGGCCCTGTCCTGCAAATTTGAGCAAAAGTTGTCGGGACGATGGCACTCGAGCGCCACGGTCCTCCGAAAAATCCGCGAAACGAAGGGGGATCTGTTCGTCTCTGCACAAGGATTCCAGATCTTCAATTTCAGCCACGTACCTGCAACCTACACATAGAAAAGCGGAGATGATTGGGGGGTTAGGGATCAGGGGTTTGCCTTTAGGTCAAACCCCGGTTTTGGAATTAACCAAGAAATGAGAAATGCTGTAAATGTAAATGACTGTAATGTAAAACAAGTACTAATACCTTGTTGTAAGGATGTTTGTATCCTTATGTGCGAAGGTATAGATGTTGTATGTTGTTGTATGTAGTATGTTGTACCATGTAGTAAGTGATATGTGATCTCCTCTTCAATGGTTGAATCCTTGACTTGAATGCAACACTTAGCCTTGAATGGAGACTTAGAAGGAATGCTTGAATGCTTGAATGCTTGAGTGCTTGAATGTTTGAATCTTGCTTTCGCCTTTTTTCCATCTACCCAAATGAGAGAGGAAAATGTCGCTTATATACTTGCCAATTAGGGTTAAAAGACTGATTTTCCCGACCTTAGGCCGACTAGGGAAGTTAATTTCCCAAATTGCAAACAAAAAGACCCGAGACCCCTTAGGAGACCAGGCCCAAAATAGGCCCAGGGACCAGGGCGCTGGGCGCCATGGTCCTGGGGGACCAGGGCACTGAGTGCCCTAGTCCTGAAGGACCAAGGCGCTGGGCGCTTTGGTCCCACCTCCCGGGACAGCGGGGTGCAAGGAGGTTCAGGCCAGGGTGCTTGAAAAATGCAATTTTTGGTGTCGTGAGCAAGTTTTGGGGTCTCCATTCAGGTTGCGTGTTGCGTCACCATCGTAAAGACCGAAATGCAGTCAAAATTGCAAGTGTCACAATTTTAGGACGCTACATTTAGCCCCCACTTTAGCGGGAGTATGTATGCTCATACTTCCGGTAAAGTACAAGGAAACAACATTGAAAGACTTTCACCACGTCAAGGAGGCGAGATACACCAAGCCCCCAGTGGACTAAGGATCTTACGACTTTGATTGAAAAAGTAAAAGGGAAGATCACGAGGGAGAACCATGACTGTCAGTAGTAAGGTTCCCTCACTATGAGTCATGCAAAAGAAATACCAAAAATTTTCAAGGAAAAGCTAAGTTCGCCAAGAAATTTTCAAGTATCTTGAAAGGATAGACAGGGTGTATGCCCCCCTACGTTAAAGCGATCACACACGCCTAAACGGGGGTGATTGTTTTAACATAGTGATACACAAAAGAAATGAGAAGGGAAAGGAGCACGTTATCACAAAGATTTAGCCCCCAAGTGTGAGATAAACCCAAGGATAATAGACACAAAACACAAAGCACAAGGTGACTTCGCTTTCCTCGGGGTCAGTATGCTGTATGATAAGTCATGTATATATATCATATGTATGTATGCATAATTGTTCTTCATTCCCCAATCAAGGAAGGTCACCTAGAAGAAGGGAACACATGTGCCTTTTGAGTCAACATGAGAGAGACCAAAAGAGATCTCAATGCTTTGCATCGTCCTCAAGTAGACAACACTAAGGAAAACAAATAGAAGAATGAGAATAACATATAGACGAAGTAACAAAAGAGAGGAGGAGAGAATCTGCTATGCTAATGAAACTAGTCTAGCACATCATCTACCCCCCGATCTTGCTGATCAATGTTTCGGGAAGGCAGGGAACACGCTAGAGGAGGGACATCCAACACAGCAGATGGAGCTATCACAAGATCCAAACAAGGGCTATGTTCATGTTCCGAGCCACATTGTTCTTGTCTAGGAGCTAGGATAAGTGCTTTCGAAAATTCATTAGATAAATGGTTATCAATATCAACAAGTTCATATTCACTATCAGAAGCAAGAGGAGTAACATTTTCATCATGAATAACATTTCCATCTATAGCATCATAAAGATTTATAAAAATAGGATCTTTAACTCGTACAGGATCAAGACCATCATGCATCTTATGTTTAGGAGATTTTGGAGAAAATGGAATAATGCTTATTGAAGGTGTTTTTGGAGATTGTAAAGTTTGAGAAGCGGCTGCCTGAGCCCTAAGACGACGCTTTCTTCGGCGTTCACGTGCAGAACGATTTTGTCTAGTCTTAGTAGGAAGTGAAGAAGATTGAGAAGGAGGAATGTTCTCATCCTTATCACTTGGGTGTTTAGGTTGTGGTCTCTTAGGCTGGATAATAGGAGAAGAAGAAGGTCTCTTCTCTCTATAGAAGGAAGGAGGAGGAACTGCTCCATATAAAGGAGGAATTTTTGGTTTAGGAAGAAGACCAAGTCCATCATGACGAGGAGGTATAGGTCTACTTTTAGAAAGCTTATTAGGCATAGACATAGTCACATCCACAGGGATGGGTTGGGAATCTTCTTGAGGAAAGACATTAGTTTTATCTTTCAAAGGAAGAACTTCCTTCTCAAGAATGATAGGAATATCAAGTTTAGGTGTTCTAGGTTCACTTATAGATAGGATCATATCTGTTTTCCACTTTTGATAAGATTTAAAAAGATGATCACTTCGCGGAGGAAGAGATTGGAATTGTTTAGGCCAAAAGTAATCAATAGGAACACTAGAAGTTCTTTCAGCTAGTTTAAAGAGACTATGATTGACAGTAACAAATTCACCATTATGGGGGAATTTCAAACATTTATGTATAGGAGAAGCAATAGCTTTCATGGAAGATAGCCAAGGATAGCCTAGCTTCACACGAAATTGTTCGGATGAAGGAATAATAGCAAAGTTCACATCAAGGGATTTGTTATGAATTTCAATGGGTAATGTAATAGAACCAATTGCAGGAGAAGAAAATGCATCAAATAATTTCACAATCACATCTGTTTTGTCATAGATCACTTGATTCAATTGCAAAGTAAAAAGAAATTCTTCAGTAATAACATTAACCATGCACGAAGGATCAATAAGCACTCCACGGCAAGGTGTATTCTTGACTTTTGCAACTATGTATAAAGGACCATCAGGTGCTCTAATGGTTTCACTAGAATCAAATGTGATGGAAGGTTCTTTAGGAATTTCTTGCTGCTCTACAAAGTTAATCACATTCGGAGTCATAGACACAAGACCATCAGATGATAAAGAAGAATCATTAGTCTCAATTTCATTAGAGGTATGGGAAGGTAATGGATCAGTAAAAATCTAAAGATTTTGGTTAGGAGGAGCTACAGATGTGTTGCCTTTATCATTCATTCCAGAAATAGAGATAGTATTATTATCAATCAAATCTTGAATCTTACCCTTTAAAGAAAAACATTTTTCAGTATCATGCCCAGGCTGACAATGAAATTGACAAAAAGCTTTGTTATCAAAATAAGGTGAAGTAATCTTTGCAGGATCAATTTGTCTTATAGGAGGAAGGGTAAGCACATTTTGTTCCAATAACTTATTCATAATACTATGCAATGATTCATTCAAAGGAGTATACTTTCTTTCTTTCTTGAAAAACTTAGAAATAGGAGGCACACCTGATGCTGCATTCACATTGTTGTTAATGATGTTTTCATTGAATTTGATGGAATCTCTGTTCGGTTTAAACTTCCCAAATGGTTGTTGACTACTATCACCCTTATCACTCGGAGCCATAGGATGTGATTGTTCCATTTGACTCACAGTCAGCTGATAATTGTGAAGAGTGGCACACAACTGTTGGAAAGAAGTAAACTCAGAAAACAGAAGTTTGTCTCGAATATCTTTTTGTAAATTAGAAATAAAGATTCTTTGAATATCATTGTCAGGTACTGGAAAAGAAATTTGAGCATGCAAATGTTTATATCTACCAATGAAATCAGTCACTTTTTCTTTAACACCTTGTTTACAATGCATTAAATCAATCAAAGTAACTTTAGGACTTATATTATTTTGAAATTGTTGAATGAAAGCATTTGCAAGTTGTTCGAAAGAAGTAATAGAATAAGAAGGCAACGAGCAATACCATTGTAGGGCTTTATCTCTTAATGTTCTAGTAAACAGTTTTGCAAGCAACCTTGGGTCATAAGCAAAATCAGTACATATGGTTTGAAAAGTCTTAACATGTGTTAGAGGATCACCTTTACCATTATAAAGCTCCAAATGCGAGATTTCAACATGTTTAGGAGGGATAGCTTGAACAATGTCAAGAGAAAGTGGGCTCGCAACATCAAATGTGGGCACACTAAACTCAGATTGATTCATAGAGGCAATTTGTTGCTGTAAAGAAGAGACAGTCTGTGCAAGATTGTTAATGGTAGCTTCAGTCGAAGAGTTCATATTAGGTGTGTTAGATTGAGATGGAGGTGTTATGTTATTGAAAGAAGGTAAAGAGTAAGGTGGTGGGACTCTATGATAGTCAATCATAGGGCATGATTGGACAAGAGGAACACTACAAGGAGGAATGGAATGGTTAAATGAATTGCCCCCTTGCGTCATGTTTATTTGTGAAGATGTAATAGGAACACTCATTGAAGGAATGTATGAAGAAGTTGGATTGAATGAAGGAATAGGGTTAATTGAAGAAGAGGGATTGCCCCCATGACTAGTGATCACGGGGGGAATATCTTGCATAGAAGTAGTCGTTATGTTTGATGTAAAGGTAGGTATGCTAGCAATAGAAGTTGTCAAAGGAATAGAATGATTGACTTGTGTAGGATGTTGTGTATAACCTAAAGATTCGGCACAACTCTTCATAGGCATCACGTTCGAATCCACAATGTGTGCAATACCACGCAAAATATCAATTCCATTCTTATCACTTTGAAGCATGCGTTTTAGTCCCTCAATTAAAGGAAGAGCTTGACTATCAGGATATTCATGAGACATCCATTGGTGAAAATCATCAAATTGGTTATCCAATTTCGAAAGTTGTTCTACAGAAACCTCATGGAGAGCTTCTTCATCATTAGGAGGATTAGAGGAATTACCCATGTCCTTGTTAAAAAGGCTATTCAAATTAGGTTCCATCTCCTCGGTAGTTAAACCTCGGAAAGACTTAATTCTACTGCTTCGTCTAACGGGAATAGTGCAAGTAGGGCTTATTGTTGTAAAACTCATGCACTAGAACGAGAGAGAAGATTTTTGAATTTAGAGGTAGCAATTTTCAGTAAAATCAGCCAATCTTCTGGATTTAAGCTGTTAAATGCAATCACGACAGTCTCCCGAAATTTTGGAAAAAATGTCCGGGACCGTGGCGCTCGGAGTGCAACACGGTCCTTGCAACTTTTTTCAAAATTTGCAGGGATGAAAGGTATGATGATTTTAGAGCTAATCTGAAAAAATTGAGTGATTTTAGGATCTTTAGATAGGCCAAATTAAAGTTGCAATCTCAAAATTGAACCCTATCAAGATTGTCGAAAAATGCAAAATTTGAATTTTGAAAGAGAGAGGGAAACTGAAATTTTGAATTTTATGATTTTAGAGGGAATGTCAAAAGCAATGCAAGTTTTGAAATTCAAAAGTTGACTCAATTTCATGCAAAATTCAATTTTGAAAGCGGAAATCAAAGTTGTTGTAATTAAGCACTTAATTTCAAAAGTCACAAATTGCAAGAATTTGAATAAAGCATTGAAATTTCGAATGAATGCAAACACACTTTTTAGATTTAGGACAGTAAGAAAATAATTTTGACATAAAATTTCAATTTCAATGATTTTTGAATGATTAGAAGCTCTAAACCAAGCAATCACAAGATCAACTTTGATTGTAATTTTAAAAGTGTTATAGTTGATAAAATCAGCCAAAATTCTGGATTTTAGTAGAAAAATACAGTAAGATCTTGCTCCCGAAATTTCGGAAAAAATGTCGGGGACGATGGCGCTCGGAGTGCACACGGTCCTCGCAACTTTTTCCCAAATTTTCAAGGATGAAAGATATTGTGATTTTATTGCGGAATCCAAAGTTATAGTTGATTTGGAGATGTTTTGATCGGTCAAATTGTCAGACAAAGGTTGAATCAAGAGGGTTTCAAAAATTAGGGTTTTGACACTTAACCACTTAATTTTCAAAATTAAAGCACAAATATGAATTGATAATTTGTAATAGAAGGGAAAATCTGAAACAAGCATTAATAATTAAACATTTCACAAGCTCAATTTTCAAAAAGAGAATTTTAGGGTTTTTATGTAATCACCTCTAAAATTTTGCAAAAGATCAAACATGGAAATGTAATCAAGGAATCAATTTTCAGATCTAACCATGAATAATCAGAAAGGATGTTCACGTCGGGTTCACCAAAATGTAAAGCGGAAAATTGCAATTGAACCCTAGTTGCACTCCCCTCTTCCAACTCCGAGGAGAGAGAAGGGAGGTTCGCTAGGGTTTGATGGTTTTCACTTAGGGGAAAGACTTTACATTCAAAAGAGGGGTTGAAACTCACAAGATCCAATCCCACACAATGTAAGATTGGATGCTAAATGAATTTCAAAGGTTAAGAAAGCAAGGCTACCCTCTTTTGTAAAGAATGTTGATAGAGGAATTAAGCTAGGAATGCATAGAAAGTGACAAAGATTTGCTTATAAACTGAGATAGGGACATAGGATGAAGCTGCGGACCTGGAATTAGCAGTAAAATGTCGATACGGCGCTGTCCTGCAAATTTGAGCAAAAGTTGTCAGGATGATGGCGCCCGAGTGCCACGGTCCTCCGAAAAATCTGCGAAACGAAGGGGGATCTGTTCGTCTCTGTACAAGGATTCCAGATCTTCAATTTCAGCCGCGTACCTGCAACCTACACATAGAAAAGCGGAGATGATTGGGGGGTTAGGGATCAGGGGTTTGCCTTTAGGTCAAACCCCGGTTTTGGAATTAACCAAGAAATGAGAAATGTTGTAAATGTAAATGACTGTAATGTAAAACAAGTACTAATACCTTGTTGTAAGGATGTTTGTATCCTTATGTGCAAAGGTATAGATGTTGTATGTTGTTGTATGTAGTATGTTGTACCATGTAGTAAGTGATATGTGATCTCCTCTTCAATGGTTGAATCCTTGACTTGAATGCAACACTTAGCCTTGAATGGAGACTTAGAAGGAATGCTTGAATGCTTGAATGCTTGAATGCTTGAGTGCTTGAATGTTTGAATCTTTCTTTCGCCTTTTTTCCATCTACCCAAATGAGAGAGGAAAATGTCATTTATATACTTGCCAATTAGGGTTAAAAGACTGATTTTCCCGACCTTAGGCCGACCAGGGAAGTTAATTTCCCAAATTGCAAACAAAAAGACCCGAGACCCCTTAGGAGACCGGGCCCAAAATAGGCCCAGGGACCAGGGCGCTGGGTGCCATGGTCCTGGGGGACCAGGGCGCTGGGCGCTCTGGTCCCACCTCCCGGGATAGCGGGGGGCCCTGGTCCCACCTCCCGGGATAGCGGGGTGCAAGGAGGTTCAGGCCAGGGTGCTTGAAAAATGCAGTTTTTGGTGTCGTGAGCAAGTTTCGGGGTCTCCATTCAGGTTGCATGTTGCGTCGCCATCGTGAAGACCGAAATGCAGTCAAAATTGCAAGTGTCACAATTTTAGGATGCTACAGGCACAAATACAATGAGAGTATGAAGGATTTTCGACTATAGAACCAATAACGTCAACTGTAAGTCAGGCCCACTTGGGAAAAGGTGGTAGAGATGGTGGACCATCATCTGCATCATCCTCAAGGAATAAGGAATCCTCTTAAGATGAAGAGGGAGTAGGAGGCAGTGAGGGAGAAGTTGGTGATGGAAAATCCATATGAGGAAGGCGCTCATCAAACTAGTGATGGAGAATCCATCTGAGGAAGGCACTCTTCATGTTTGGATCCCTTTTGGGCACAGTAGATCCTTTGGATTGATATGTATATAATTGTAATTGCACAATAGAATGCAATCAATTAGAGAATCAAGTAGCTAGACTATGCATAGAAGATAGGTCCTAAGATTCAACATTTCCATTGTGACCTATTCTATATGTTCTACCAGGCCTATGAGTCGGTTATGCTATAACCTGGTTGTTATCGATTGGTTGTAATCAATTTTCATGAAAATAAAATAATCTGGTCTACATTGCCTCCGTCATATCTTTGTATTTTCGTTGTGTTACTCTTGCTGACCAGTTTGGATTGATGTCTTTGAGGTCTATCCTCACCGATGACTACTTCAAGTGATATCAGAGGGAAGTTTCATTTCAGAGGTTGTGTGTCTTGAATTTTTTTTTCTAGGGTGGTAGATTGCAGATCCGACCTACAGTTGTAGATGACTAGCGTGAATGATGGCACGAAGAGGATCAAGGAATGGTGGAGAGCATGGGAATGCAAACCCTGCTATGATGGAGATGTTGCAAGGTATAGCAGCTCATTTGGAATTCGTGGAGATAGTCTAGAGAAGATACTAACATATCAAAGATGTAAGTAAAGATGAAGGAGAAGAAGTCTCGGCAGAACAAGAAAACCTATTGGCGGTTTATCTGGATGAAGAAAGGTTTTTGAGGGTTTTGAATAGGGAAAATACTAAACCTCATTTTATCCCACCATAATATGATGGGAAGTTGGATTCAGATGAATTGATGGATTGGATCTTGGAGATGGAGAAGTATTTTGATTTTGAAAACACTGTAAAAGAGAGGAAGGTGAAATATGCTTTGACCTGGTTGAAATCTCATGCATCTCTTTGGTGGGAGGATTTGCAAGTTGATAGACAAAGAAGAGGTAAAGAGAAGATTAAGAAATGGGATCAAATGACTTATAAGTTGAAGTCAAAGTTTATGCCAACTGATTATCAAGTGAACCTGTTTCAGAAGTTGCAGAATTTGAGATAGAAAGAATCTAGTTTGGAGTACACCGAAGCATTTTACAAGTTTAACATCAAATCAAAAAATGTTGATGATAAAGTTGAACAAGTTGCAAGATATTTGAATGGATTGTGGATGTTTATACAAGATGAACTCAGTTTGATCAAATTGGAGAGTGTTGAAGATGTTGGCATTTGCATGAAGATTGCATTAATGATATGTTATCTTGTCATTGATGTCAATTGAACTGGTAATGGTATTTATGATATTGTTGATATTGTTGTTATTATTGATATTGTCTTGTAATCGGTAGGAAGAGGTTTGAGGAAGATGTTGTAAACTGATATTTAAGTTTGTGAGTTAAATCAGTAATCGGTGTATAAGGTTAAACTCTTTCTATGTTATGTAACCAATAAACCCTACCAATTGTTTTTGTAAAACCCTCACCGATTAAGTTTTTTGAAATCGTTATGTTGGTTTATTATCTATTGAGTGGTATTGATGAAGACACACGTGATCATTGTAAGAAGATAAGTTCAGATTTTTTTGGAACATTTGTTTGATTGTCTAGTGATTGAGCAAGGTGGATTGCATCTAATGCAAAGAGTGTGATGAGTTACAAGTCCGATGAAGTGGTGATCATGGAGTGGTTGGAATTTTCTTGACGAATGTGTATAGATTTATATGTAAATCCAACAGTCACACTTGAATTGATTTGTTTGTAACCTCTATGAGAGAATTAGGTTTTTGTTGTGTTACCAACCTAATTGATTTGTATTTAATTTTTTGTTGGCAAAGTGTTGGCAGAAATTTATTGAGTGTATGGTTGCCTAACCGGAGAATGGATCTATAGTTTGAGTAAAGGCACATTGAAACTTAAAAATATTTGATCAAGCAAATGTAGTGCTATTCAGACAGATCAAGAAAAACATGTTGTCTTCTAACAATTACAGGAAAACTGAAATCCCTTAACCCGATAAGCTCTAACAAGCTTGGTTACTTCTTAAATCCTCTAACAAGGTGATCCATTAGCTTGGATTCTCAAATCCTTTATCGAGGTTACTCCTAATAGGGTATTTGCTTTTTATCAAGGCATTTTGTAAATCCCTTAACCGGGTGATTCCTAATAGGATCAGTTCTTAACGAGACTTATTGTAAAAGCTTTAATAGGCTTGGCTCCTAATAGGTCAAACTTTAGAAGAGTTCAGATAGCTATCTTGTGAGTCTCATCTTATCATGGTTTTTGCCTTTTTGGGTTTTCCAAATATAAACATTTGTGTCATGTGGTGAATGTTTTTGTGGTTATGATCTTATTTATTGATTTGATTAACTTTTGATAAGGCATGATAACTAGAAGCATTGAGAGATGGAGTATGTTGATATATGATTAAGCATTTGGATGTTTACAAGATTAAAGTTGTTTACTATTAATTTGATATAACAGTTAAGCGATTGATTTTAAGTATTCTTACGAGTATTGATCTTGACAGTAATATTCTATTGATACTTGTTTACTTTGTGAGTTTGAGTTTGATATTGGGAAGTTTCTATCAGTTTTTCAGTTTACTGATTCACCCCCCCTTCTCAGTAATCTACTAGATACTTATTCTTTCATCATGCCATCAATTGGTATCAGAGCATCTTAGGTCCTCTTAAATATAAAAGCCTAATAGCTTGATGAAAAGATCTTGTAGATCATGATGAAGAAGGAAGGTCCAAAGTTCAACAAAGATAACTATAGGATATGGAGCAACAGAATGAAGATTTACATTAACAGTCTAGGAAGTCAGTATTGGGATCATGTAGAAACTTGGTATGTTACACCTATTGGAACTCTGATTGATGATCAGAAGAAAGAACAAGAAGAAAATCATCAAGCATTGGAGGCTATTATCAGTTCCCTGTCTGATGCTGAATATGTAGATGTTCATGGTCTTGAAACTGCATATGATGTATGGAAAAACCTTGAAGAGATTTATAGTGGTGATGAACATGTTAATATTGCTAAAGAGGAGAGCCTAAGAGGAAAGTTTGATGACATGAGAATGTATGAAGGTGAGAATATCCAACAATATGGTCAAAGGATAAAAGAGATAGTTGGTGAAATAAAAAGTGTAGGAGGGAAAGTGGAAGATGCCACAGTGATCAGTAAGGTATTGAGAACCCTTCTACTAGTATATGCTATCCAAGTTGCATCTATTTAGGAGCTAAAGCCCATTGAAAAAACTAAGGTAACTCTTGACTCTATCATTGGCAAACTTACTGCTTTTGAATTAAACGATTATGATGTCAGTGTAGAAAAATCAGAATCTACATTTAGAGCTTTTGTCTCTAACACATCTGTGAGAAAAAGTTGAGATAATTGTCATGGTTATGAATCTAGATCCAGTAGAGATGCTGATGATGAAGACAACTTAGTGGAGCTCAAAGCATTGTTGGAAAAATGACTGCCTAGAGGCACTGGTAAATATAAAGGTAAACTAACTTTAAAATATTTTGCATGCAACAAGATTGGTCATATAGTAGCTAATTATCCTAATGGTGAAAATGAATACAAGAGAGTATGAAGGATCATCTTCAATATAACCAACAACATCTATTGTAAGTTGAGCCCACTTGGGAAAAAAGGCCAAGCTGCAGGTGGTGGAGATGGCGGACCATCATCTACATAATCCTCAAGGAAAAAGGAATCCTCTAAGGTTGAAGAGGGAGGAGGAGGCAGTGAGGGAGAAGGTAGTGATTGAGAATCCATCTGAGGAAGGTGCTCATCAAACTAGATACCCAATCTAAATAAGACCTCTTGAGAATCAGGATCAAACAACCTATACGCCTTAACATCCTCATAGTAGCCAACAAGTATGAGTGTTCATCTCTTCCTCTCGATGGCTTCCCTTTGAGCATCTGGAGTAAATGCCGAAGCCTCACTACAAAAAATTCAAAATAATGAAACATCGGGAATGACATGGGATCAAGCATCCTTAGGAGTCATCTGGCGCAATGCCTTATGAGGCATATGATTCTGAATATAAGAGGCACAATTAACTGCCTCAGCCCAAAAACCAAGTTGCATAGAATGTGACTGAAGCATACAATTGGCCATCTCTCATAGTGTTTGGCTCTTTCTCTTAGCAACACCATTCTGCTGAGTGTGAGGAACTGATAACTAATGCTACAAACCATGCTCTATGCAAAAATCTGTAAAAGCCTAATTCACATATTCTCTCCCATTATCTGTGTGTATCCTCTAGATAGAAAGACGAGACTTATTCTCTAAAAATATCTTAAAGATGAAATGAATCAAAGACATTAGATTTGTACTTAAGAAAGTATACCCATGTGTGTTTGGAGAAGTCATCAATGAATGTGACCACATACTTGGACCCTGAAAAAGGTGGAGTAAAAAATGACATAAGATCACTGTGTACCAAGTCCAAGGGTGCCTTAGCATGTGTGGCTCTACCTATAGGAAAATTATCCTGGTGATTCTTGCCAAGTGCACAACCTCGACATACACCATCAGTACAAGATATCTAAGGGAGCCCAATCATAAGTGCCTATGTACTCATCTGTTGTAATTATCTGTAATTGACATGGCCAAAGAACTAATGCCAAAGTTTGCTCATTGAATCTACATGTGCTACAAGAGAAACACCTCAACCATCTAGACTCTCAAAGCCATCAAACCTGTATAACTGAGAATCTGGATCAACACTTCCAATAGCCACAACCAAATAAGGATCATAGATATCTCTAATAACCACATCATGTGGTGAGAACTCAACTATTTTACTAGAGCCAGAATGACAAATCTGATAAATAGATAGGAGGTTTGTCATAATGTTAAGAACCAGAAGAACATCCTGGATACAACCACCTATCAATGAAACAATACCTAAACCTGACTCTGATACCATGAAGAAGTTGAGAAATACAACTTCAAAGATCCCAAGAACACTTGCAAGCAAAATACCTGTCCCAAGAGAAGAATGGAGGCAAAAAGCAATAATGGCTCTGATGAAAAAAATTATCATTCAGAGAGGGAATAAATAAAAAAAGTACAATACAATCCTTATAAAAGGAGAATATGCAACCCTAAATATGTGCAACCCTAAAGGAATAATTGGCCACAGTCCCTTGGGGCTGCAACATTCCCTCGTTTGCAATTTTTAAAAAATATTTTAAATTTTTCATTTATTTTAATTTTATATATATATATAATATTATATACTATAGTATTATAGAATCTTACATATAATACTACATATAATAATTTATATATTATTATATGTAGTATTATATGTAAGATTCTATAATACTATAGTATATAATATTATATATATTATATATATAATACACACAGACACACATATATGTACTATATATGCATATACACAATAACTAGATCAAAATAATTTTTTTTTCATTTGCATATACATTTTTATATTAAATTTCAATAGTTTAGGTTGAAACTTATTTAAAACTTAAATTTTTTCTTAAACATATATATACATTCCAAAGCTTAGCTTCTATCCATCTAAAAGAGAAAGAAGATATTAGTCAACAAATATATAACACAAACCCACAAACCTAAAACTCAATCAATGACTAAATAAATGATTTGCATGACTAAATAAATGACCAATTAACAAAAATTAATGACTAAATAAATGACAACATTTTGTGATTATTTTAGATGATTTTTTCACTGATTTATCGATGAAAACATAGTGCTACTATGTGACTAAAGTTCATCAAAAGAAGCAACAAAAAAAATGCGACAATTTTTTTTTTGGTGTTTCATCAAAAAAGCGATAAATGTTCATCTAAATTTAGATGAACTTTCATCAGAATTTGGAGTCAAATGCATTAGTGATCAATCACATGAATCTCCAAGCATAATGAGTCATATCAAATATCATAAGTCCACATAGAGTACTAGCATCATCATCCATATCATCTAAGATAGCAAAAGAATCATGAACAACCATCTAAGTACTCCACCATATGTCCATATAAGTCTATGGGTAAGTGCACCAAGTTGTGGTACCAAAAAGGTGCCGCTTCTTAATTTTTCATAAAAATGCATCATTGGAATGAAAAGGTCATCCAAACCTATGGGTTGGATGCCCAAGGCAAATCCAACCCAAAGGGTTGGTATTCTCCCAAGCAAACCATTTGCCGAGTGCCAAATATGGCACTCACCCTATTTGGCACTTCCCAAATGAAAAAATTTGATTTTTCACATTTGGCGCGCACCAAATTTGGTACTTGCCAAATGCAAAATTTGAATTTTTACATTTGGCGCTCGCCAAATGTGAAAAGTCAATTTTTTGCATTTGGCGAGTGCTAAATTTGGTGCGCGCCAAATGTTCTGCATTGTCCAATGTGAAGGTTTTGTGAGTGTGTAAATTTTTCAATCTTGGCACAAGTTAAATTCACCCTCAAAGGAGAATATATACATGATATATAAAATTTAAGTATAGATGTATAGGACTTATAATGCAGATTCTAGTTTTTAGAGGATCATATAAAATTTCAGACCTAGTCAAATTTCAATAATCGACATGTCAAATTTTAGTAATCAACATGATCCCATTAGCATTCTTTAGCTATGTATCTCACTCTCTTTATCTTCCCCAGACTCTAGACCTATCTCTCTCCCTCTCTTGTCTCTCTCGCTTCTTTATCCTTGACTCTCTCCCTCTCTCTTCTCTCTCACTCCCTTATTGTTTCTCTCCCCTCTCACTCCTTCCCTTTTATCCTCTCTTTCTCCCCATATCTAGGGTTGTCCCTCCCTCACTATTCACCTCACTATCTCTCCCTCCCTATATTATTACCCACCTTTCTCTCCCCCTCTAGGTTTCTTACTTTTTCATAAAAATGCATCATTGGAATGAAAAGGTCATCCAAACCTATGGGTTGGATGCCCAAGGCAAATCCAACCCAAAGGGTTGGTATTCTCCCAAGCAAACCATTTGCTGAGCACTAAATATGGCGCTCACCCTATTTGGTGCTCGCCAAATGAAAAAAATTGAATTTTCACATTTGGCGTGCGCCAAATTTGGCACTCGCCAAATGCAAAATTTGAATTTTTACATTTGGCACACACCAAATTTGGCGCTTGCCAAAGGTGAAAAGTCAATTTTTTGCATTTGGCGAGTGCCAAATTTGGTGTGTGCCAAATGTTCTGCATTGTCCAATGTGAAGGTTTTGTGAGTGTGTAAATTTTTCAATCTTGGCACAAGTTAAATTCACCCCCGAAGGAGAATATATACATGAAATATAAAATTTAAGTATAGATGTATAGGACTTATAATGTAGATTCTAGTTTTTAGAGGATCATATAAAATTTCAGACCTAGTCAAATTTCAATAATTGACATGTCAAATTTCAGTAATCAACATGATCCCATTAGCATTCTTTAGCTATGTATCTCACTCTCTTTATCTTCCCCAAACTCTAGACCTATCTCTCTCCCTCTCTTGTCTCTCTCGCTTCTTTATCCTTGACTCTCACCCTCTCTCTTCTCTCTCACTCCCTTATTATTTCTCTCCCCTCTCACTCCTTTCTCTTGGTCACTACCTATCCCTTTTATCCTCTCTTTCTCCCCATATCTAGGGTTGTCCCTCCCTCACTATTCACCTCACTATCTCTCCCTCTATATATTATTACCCACCTTTCTCTCCCCCTCTAGGTTTCTCACTTATCTAATTGTCCACCCTCTAGTTCTCTCCCTCCCTCTCCACCTTTCTCTCCCTTCTCCTTACCTCTATCTATTTATGAACTCTCTCCCTCTCTTCTCTCTCTCTCTCTCTCTTTCCAAACCTCTCTATATCCTCTTTCTCTAGGTCTCACAGTCCCTCCATGTCTACCTCTCTATCCATCTCCTCTTACTCATCTCTTTGTTCTTATATCTCTTCTATTCTCCCTCGCTCCCCTCTCCAGGTCTCTACCTTCCTTTCTTCCTCTCTCACTCTCTATGTCCCTCGCCCACTCTCTCATCTTCTCTCTTCCTCTCTTATTGTCTATCTTCATTGTCTAGGTCATTACTTCTCCATCCCACCCTATCTTTCCTCTCTATGTTTCTCCCTCCCTTTCTCTCCACCTATCTACCTCTTCATATAGGTCTCGTTACCCACCTCTCTTCATCCCCCTCTATCTATCTGACTCATCTCTGGCAATCTATGGTGTAGGAGTACCCTTCTAAGGTCTTCATCTTTTTGGTTTTTTTAGGTGTTTTGCTTCTTTAAGAAGCCATTGTAAATGTAATAAGAGCCATGAGCTCATTAGTCTTAATTAGGTCCTAATTTAGGTCCTAGGTTCTCATTTCTTGTGGAGGAGAGGTTATGTGTTCCATTTGTGAGTTTGGGGTCCTTTTAGCATGGTGGTTCCCATAGGATAACCCAATGTAGGCCTAGGAGTAAAGAAAATCAACTTTCAAAAAGTTGCTCAAAAGTTGCAAAAAGTTGCATGACAACTTTTCAAAGTTGTCAAGCAACTTTTCCACCTAATAGGTCAAAAACCTTAGCTTAGCATGAAAAACCCTAATTTTGGCACACAGACTGAGGAAAGGATATAATATATGGTTTCAAACCCTAAAATGATGGGTTGGATGTCAGATTGTACGACCAAGAGTAAAGACCTTGATTGTGACAAGGTTTTTGTTGCTAGTCGGCACAAATGAAGCACTAACAGGTTGATAATGGATTGCTTTATGAAATAAATGGTGTTGTGAATATTTCATTGTATTTATAAATTCATTTTGAGCACTTAGGGTAGGTTCTTGTGCAGGTTTTTATGTGTCTGTAATTATTTTTGTGAAGTACTTTGTCACTGTCCAGTTTTGGACTGTTTTGTGAAATTGACTGATAACTCCTATCCCTATTGTGGAATCACCATGAAACCATGGGGAATAGGAGTATAGACCCTATACATTACTTAAAAAAAAGAAAGGTCCATGAAGATGTAGGGAAGTCTTTCAAAGACCCACTCCTAGGTGAGACTAGACTATGCCCGGCTAGGAAGGGTTGAAGTTGCAAAGGTCCATGAGGGCAAGGTAGGACAAGGAGGGAGCCACCCTTTGGAGGAGGTCTAGAGGGATGTGTGAGGCACCATTGGTGAGAAGGAGGAGCTTCCACCAATCTAGATAAGGTGGAAAAGTCAATAAACCATCACTGTGACCCGGGCAGGCATTAAAACCCTTGTAAAAAACCCTCAAAAACCCCAAAATTCACCTAGGGCAGTGTATGGACACTTGGAGGACCAAAACCAGAAAAATATTTGATCCCTTGCCAAATGATCAATAGTATTTTTGGGAATTTTCACAAGTATGTGCATCATTTGCAAGAGGGAACCCTAGAAGACCGGATTGGAGGCCTAATTGGGCACATTCCTTGTAGCCCTATTTTGTAGGAAAAATGCAAAATAGTGAGATCGGTAAGGAGTTGGAAGGTTAAAACCTCTTGGGGAACATGAATGGATAACCATGTTAGAGACCTATCCTAACCTTGCTAGGACCTAAGAAGGTGAAGAAGGAGCTAAACCCTTATTAGCCTATGTGAGGGTTTTTGATGCTTGAGAGTAGATGTGACTTAGGGAGGAAAATCATAGATTGTTGGTGGGTGGATTGGGCAAGGTCAGGGGATTCCACAAGAAAGGGAAGTCCTAGAGACCCTAGAGTGTGGTAGAAACACCTGGTGATCCAATGAGAGGATCAAGGACCATAGACTAGGCTAGTCTATCCCATTCCCATTCTCATCAGATTGGTATCAGAGCCAGTTAAAGATTTGGTGGACCCTGCATGTCTCTATATTCTAGTGAACCAGTAGGGGAGAACATAATGGTCACTAATGCAAAGCTAACTAGGGAGGTAGAGGAGCAGAAGGAGAAGAATAGACTCCTTGAAGAAGCTATGAGTGAGATAAGGGACAAGCTGCAAGAAGTGGTGGATCAGAGGACACATGGACCTTGGGGTGAGGACACCAAGGATAAAGGCAAGAAAACCATTGACATAGATGACATTATACCTAAACCAAACCCCTTGATCAATGAAGAACCTTTTGTAAAGGCCATTAAGGCTTTGAATACCAAAGCTTTTGAAGGATTGCCACATTTTAGTGGAAGGATGGACATCAACACCGTCATGGAATGGATTGAGGGTATGGAGAAACACTTTGAGTGTGAAGGAGTGACAGAAGCTCAAAAGGTTAAGGTTGCCAAATCAAGACTAAGGGGAGCAGCCTTGACATGGTGGAAGTACTTGCAAGAAGAAAGAATTTGCATGGGGAAGCTACCTATTGCAAATTGGAAGGCCATGGTGAGTAAGATCAAGGAGAACTACTTACCAGAGGATTTTGAAGTCCACCTTCATAAGAAGAGACAGGGATTGAAGCAAAAAGACCTTGATGTGACCTCCTATATAGAGGAGTTTCAAAAGCTTTGTCTTAGATCCAAAGTCCAAGAAGAGGAATCTATCAAGGTGGCTAGGTATTTAAGTGGCCTAAAGTGGAACATTCAAGAGGAAATAAGCCTATGGACTCCTACCACTATACAAAAATGTCATCAGCTCACTGCTAAGGTGGAAGAGAGGAACAAAAGGAAAGGAGACTCTAATCGCGGGGGTAGAAGCAGAGGTAGAGATCAAATGAATCACCGAGGTGGTTACCAAAGCAAGGCAAATGAGCAAAGGAACCAAAGAGAATCCAAGTTGACTGTACATGGCAGTGAAACCAATCTCAGAGGAGGCCATTCTAGAGGAAGAGGTGCACAAGGGGGACCAAGTAGGGGTAGAGGTACCGGCAGGGGCAACTCCTACTTTGCAACCATGAAATGCTACAACTATGGTCAATTGGGACACCCGGCCTATATATGTCCTGACAAGCCTACCTCATCAAATAGAGGAAAGAGGGTTGCTTATGCTCATGAAGACACATCAAATAGCAAGACACCTGAGGTGGACCATATTGAGTCAGAGATTGGAGAAAATCTGATGTTCAATAGAGTCTTGATAAGACAGCCAGTGAAGGATGAACCTAAGCATAGGAGAGCATTGTTCAGGGTGAGATGCAAGATCCTTGGTAAAGTTTGCAAGGTGATAGTTGATTCAGGGTCAACTGATAACATAATATCAGATGAGGCAGCCAAGAAGTTGAAGCTCACAAGGATACCCCACACTAGCCCTTACAAGGTGACATGGTTGAACCAAGAGCAGAGTGTGCTTGTCAATGAACAGACTTGGGTAGAGTTCTCTATTGGAGGATACAAGGATAAGATCCTTTGTGATGTGTTACCCATGGATGCTTGTCACCTACTGCTAGGTAGACCTTGGAAATTTGCTAGGAAGGTGATCTATGATGGAGAGGAGAGCTCCATTTCCTTCAAGAAGGATAGAAAAACCTTTAAGATTCAGTCTCTGATAGAGAATGACGAGGGAACCTCAAGAACACCTAGTGTCTTATTGACTACTGGTAAAGAGTTCTTACACTTGCTACATGAGGAGGAGATAGTGAGGTGTGCCATCTTTGTGAAGCCAAAGGAGGAGGAAGACAAGTTGTAGGCAGAGGTACCCAAGGAGGTGAAGCAAATGTTGCAAGAGTATAAAGACATAGTGAGTGATGGAGCACCTGCAACACTTCCACCAAGAAGGTCTATAAGCTATCAAATAGACTTTGTTCCCGATGCATCCCTACCTAATAAAGCTGCATATAAGCTCACACCTGACCAAAACAAGGAGGTGGCAAGACAAGTGCAGGAGTTGTTGGAACAAGGACTGATCAAGAAGAGCATCAGCCCATGTGCAGTCTCGGTAGTGCTAGCATCAAAGAAGGGAGGCAAGTGGAGACTTTGCACTGATTCAAGGGAAATCAATAGGATCACCATAAGGTATAGATTTCCTATTCCTAGAATAGAGGATCTGATGGACTATTTAGGAGGTGCCATGTATTTTACCAAGTTGGACCTTAAAAGTGGTTATCGTCTGATTAGAATTAAGGAGGGGGATGAGTGGAAGACCACTTTTAAGACCACATAAGGGTTGTATGAATGGCTTGTGATGCCATTTGGACTTACTAATGCCCCAAGCACCTTCATGAGGCTAATGAATGAGGTGTTAAAGGACTTCACAGGTAGGTTTGTGGTAGTGTACTTAGATGACATACTCATCTATAGTAGAACCAAGGAGGAGCACCTTGAACGCTTGAGGTTAGTCCTAGAGAGGTTGCATGAAGAGAAGTTGGCAATCAACTTAGAGAAGTGTGAATTTTTGAAGCAAGAGTTGGTCTACTTGGGATTTGTGGTGTCTAAGGGAACCTTGAAGATGGATCCAAGCAAAGTGGAGGCAATCTTGAATTGGCTTGCCCCTAGAACAGGGACTGAAGTTAGGAGTTTCCATGGTTTAGCCCAATTCTATAGAAATTTTGTGAGGATTTTCAGTGGCATATGTGCACCAGTACTTGAAACAATAAAAGGAGGCTTGAAAACCAAATTCAAGTGGACTGAATAGGCTAACAAAGCATTCCAATTGTTGAAGCAAGAAGTAGCAACAAAACCTATCCTACTCTTACCTACTTTTGACAGGCTATTTACATTGGAATGTGATGCAAGTGGCATTGTAGTAGGGGGTGTTTTGAGTCAAGAAGGAAAGCCTGTGGCATTCTTCAGTGAGAAGCTTAATGAGGCCAAGAAGAAGTACTCAGCCTATGACCTAGAGTTGTATGCACTAGTTCAGTCTCTCAAAAAGTGGAGGCATTACCTACTACCAAAGGAATTTGTGGTATTCACAGATAACTAGGCTTTGAGTTACATTAACACTCAAGAGAAGCTTAGGAATAGACATTTGAAATGGATGGAATACCTCCAATCCTTCACCTTCACCATCAAGCATAAAAAGGGGAAACTCAACAACGTGGTAGATGCTTTAAGTGGGAAGTTGTTAACTATTCAAGAGTTACAATTGCAGAGCATAGGAATACAAGGTTTCAAGGACCTCTATGAAGTAGATGAAGACTTCTCATCAGCCTACAAGGTTTGCAAGGAGTTTGAGAATCATTTTCATGGTGAGTATGCAGATTACACTCTCCAAAATGGTCTCTTCTTCAAAGGTAATCAGTTATGTGTGCCTAGAGGATCCATGAGAGAAAACCTCATCTAAGAAAAACACAATGGTAGTCTAAGTGGACACTTTGGAGTCAACAAAACTTTGGATCTAGTACAAAGGTACTATTATTGGCCCAAGTTGCCAAGAGATGTGAGAAAGTATGTAGAGCAATGTGGTGTGTGTCAAAGGGAAAAAGGAGGATCAAGTAATGCAGGCCTCTATCAACCATTACCGGTCTCTAATAGGCATTGGGAGTGTGTGAGCATGGACTTTGTAGTAGGACTCCCCAAGACAAAGATAGGTATGGATAGCATCTATGTGGTAGTAGATAGGTTTTCTAAGATGAGCCATTTCATTCCATGTAAAACTACTCATCATGCTAGCTATGTTGCACATCTCTTCTTTAAGGAGATTGTAAGGATTCATGGACTTCCACTAAGTATTGTTTCAGATAGGGACAACAAGTTCATGGGCCATTTTTGGCAAACCTTATGGAAAAGATTAGGGACCAATTTATCATTTAGCTCAGCTTACCATCCACAAACTGATGGTCAAATTGAAGTCATTAATAGGGTGTTAGGCAACTTATTGAGGTGTCCAACCAAGGAGTATGGGCAGACATGGGATCTAGTCATTCCACAAGCAGAGTATGCCTATAATGATAGTGTAAATAGGACCACTGGAAAGAGTCCTTTTGAGGTTGTCTATGGCAGACATCCAAGGGGAGTGTGTGAACTCAGGGAACTTGGTTCCATGAAGATGAAGAATGGCCAAGTAGAGGACTTCACTCAAACCATCAAGGAAGTCCAAGAATAGGTCAAGAAAGCCATCCTAGAGTCTACTCAAAAACTGAAAGCAAAAGTGGATGAAAGAAGGAGAGAGGTTCAGTTTAGAGTGGGTGACTATGTGATGGTCCATTTGAGCAAAGCTAGAATGCAAAGTCACAAGCCTACTAAAGTACAAATGAAGAGGGTAGGACCTTATAGAATTCTATCCAAATATGGTGGGAATGCCTACAAGGTTGATCTTCCTTCAGATTTGGGTATATCGCCAGTCTTCAATGTTGCTGACCTGATACTATACAAGGGTGAAATAGCAGGACAAATAGAGAATCAAGCCAAGGTACTACAAGACTTGAATGTTAATGCTTTACCTCAAATGAAGTAGCCCATAGCAGAGGAGATCTTGGAGTCAAGGGTGAAAAAGTCAACTAGACACCAGGTCTATATGGAACACTTGGTGAAGTGGGCAGGTCAACCTGAGTCTGAAGCCACTTGGGTTGAAGAGGGCAAGTTCAAGAAACTTGGTATTGACCCGACTCTCATTTCTCCCTTAGTTCCTTAACTTTTATGTAGAGGGGGAGTATGGTGCAGGAGCACCCTTCTAAGGTCTTCCTCTTTTTGGTTTTTGTAGGTGTTTTGCTTCTTTAAGAAGCCATTGTAAATGTAATAAGAGCCATGAGCTCATTAGTCTTAATTAGGTCCTAATTTAGGTCCTAGGTTCTTATTTCTTGTGGAGGAGAGGTTATGTGTGCCATTGATGAGTTTGGGGTCATTTTAGCATGGTGGTGACCATAGGATAACCCAATGTAGGCCTAGGAGTTAAGAAAAGTAACTTGGGAAAAGTTGCTCAAAAGTTGCAAAAAGTTGCATGACAACTTTTCAAAGTTGTCAAGCAACTTTTCCACCTAATAGGTCAAAAACCTTAGCTTAGCATGGAAAATCCTAATTTTGGCACACAAACTGAGGAAAGGATACTATATATGGTTTCAAACCCTAAAATGATGGGTTGGATGTCAGATTGTACGACCAAGAGTAAAGACCTTGACTGTGAATGGGTTTTTGTTGCTAGTCAGCACAAATGAAGCACTAATAGGTTGATAATGGATTTATTTATGAACTAAACGGTGTTGTGAATCTTGCATTGTATTTATACATTCATTTTAAGCACTTAGGGTAGGTTCTTGTGTAGGTTTTTGTGTGTTTGTAATTATTTTTGTGAAGTACTTTGTCACTGTCCAGTGTTAACTATTTTGTGAAATGGAATGATAACTCCTATCCCCATTGTGGAATCACCATGAAACCATGGGGAATAGGAGTATAGACCCTGTAAATTACTTAAAAACAAGTAGGGCCCTTGAAGATGCAGGGAATTCTTTCAAAGACCCACTCCTAGGCGAGACTAGACTATGCCCAGCTAGGAAGTGTTGACGTTGTAGAGGTCCATGAGGGAAAAGTAGGACAAGGAGGGAGGCACCCTTTGTATGAGGTGTAGATGGATGTGTGAGGCACCATTGGTGAGAAGGAGGAGCTTCCACCAATCTAGATAAGGTGGAAAAGTCAATAAACCATCACTGTGACCTGGGCAGGCCTTAAAACCCTTGTAAAAAACCCTCAAAAACCCCAAAATTCACCTAGGGCAGTGTACAGACACTTGGAGGCCCAAAACTAGAAAAATATTTGACCCCTTGCCAAATGATCAGCAGTCCTTTTGGGAATTTTCACAAGTATGTGCATCATTTGCAAGAGGGAGCCCTAGAAGATTGGATTGGAGGCCTAATTGGGCACATTCCTTGTAGCCCTATTTTGTAGGAAAAAAGAAAAATAGTGAGATCGGTAAAGATTTGGAAGGTTAAAACCTCTTGGAGAACATGAATGGATGGATAACCATGTTAGAGACCTATCCTAACCTTTCTAGGACCTAAGAAGGTGAAGAAGGAGCTAAACCCTTATTAGCCTATGTGAGGGTTTTTGATGCTTGAGAGTAGATGTGACTTATGGAGGAAAATCACAGATTGTTGGTGGGTGGATTGGGAAAGGTTAGGGGATTCCACAAGAAAGGGAAGTCCTAGAGACCCCAGGGTGTGGTAGAAACACTTGGTGATCCAAGGAGAGGATCAATGAGCATAGAATAGGCTAGTCTATCCCATTCCCATTCCCATCAATCTAGGTCTCTCACCTATCTATATACCCCCTCTATAGTTCTCTATGTCCCTCTCTACCTCTCTCTCTCTCTTCCTTAACCCTATCCCTTTATCAAATCCATCCTCCTTAACCCTATCCCTTTATGAACTCCCTCCTTTTCTCTTCCTCCCCTAACCTCTTTATCTCCTCCTTCCATAGGTCTCTCACTCCCTCCATGTCTACCTCTCCATCCATCCCCTCTTACTCCTTTCCTTTTTCTTCTATCTCTTCTCTTCTCCCTCTCTCCCTTCTCTAGGTATCTCCCTTCATTTATTCCCCTCTCCTTCTCTACCTCCCCATCCATACATACCCCCATATATATCTCACTCCCACACTTTTTTATTCTCTCTTCCTCTTTTATTCTCTCTCTCTACATTCTAGGTCATCAAATCTCTCTCACCTCTCTAGGTTTACCAATTCCTTCTTCTCCACCTATCTACCTCTACATCATGTCTCATTACTCACCTTTCTCTCCCCCACTCTATCTATCTCATTCCTCTCTCTTGTCATCTAGGTCTCTCATCTCTCTTTCCCAATATAGTTCTCTCACCTATTTATTTGTCCCCTCTCTAGTTATCTCCCTTCTCTCCCCCTTTACCCCTATTTATTTTGAACTCTCTCCTCCTCTTCTCGCTTTCCCCCACCTCTGCATCATCTCCTTCCCTAGGTCTTGTAGTCCCTCCATGTCTACCTCTCCCTCAATCCCCTCAAACTCTTCTCTCTCTTTATTATTTCATCTCTCCTCTTATTCATCCCTCCCATTTATAGGCATCTCCATTAATTTCTTCCTCTCTCCCTCTCCCTCTCTATCTCCCTCTGCCTCCTTATCCCCATCTCTCTCTCCCTTCCCTACTAATTCTCATTCTCTATTTACCATCTACATCATCATCTTTCCATCACACCCTCTCTAAAGGGTCATATGGTGTCCTAAAGGGTCATATGGTGTCCTAAGGGGTCATATGGTGTTCTATCATGCCCTAGGACACTATATAACCCATTTTAACATCCTAGTACATGACATGACCGCTTGCGACACCATATGACCCCTCAAGACACAATATGGTTTTGTTAGGGGTCATATGGTGTCCTAAGGGGTCATATGGTGTCGTTAGGAATCATATGGTGTCCTAAGGGGTCATATGATATTCTATTATGCATTAGGATACCATACGATCCCTTAGGACACCATATGACCCCTAACGACACCATATGGTGTCATTAGAGGTCATATGGTGTCCTAAGGGGTCATATGGTGTCGTTAGGGGTCATATGGTGTTATATGACCCCTTAGGACACCATATGGTGTCGTGAGGGGTCATATAGTTTTGTATGGGGTCATATGGTATCCTAAGGGGACATAGAACACCAGATGACCCCTTAGGACACCATATGGTGGTTTTAGGGGTCATAGAACACCATATAACCCCTAAGGATACCATATGACCCCTAAGGACATAATATAACCCCTAATGACACCATATGACCCCTAACAACACTATATGACACCTTAGGACACCATATGGTCATCTTAGGGGACATATGGTGTCCTAAGGGGTCATAGAACACCATATGACCCCTTATGACCCCATTTGACCCCTTAAGACACCATATGACCCCTAACGACACCATATGGTGTCGTTAGGGGTCATATGGTGTCCTAAGGGGTCATATGGAATCCTAATGGGTCATAGAATACCATATGACCGCTTAGGACACTATATGACCCCTAATGACACCATATGACCTCTTAGTACACCATATGACCCCTAACGACACCATATGGTGTCCTAAAGGGTCATATGGTGTCATGAGGGGTCATATTGTGTTCTATCATGCCGTAGGACAATATATAACCCATTTTAACATCCTAGTACATGACATGACCACTTGCGACACCATATGACCCCTAACGACACCATATGGTGTCATTAGGGGTCATATGGTGTCCTAAGGGGTCATATGGTGTCGTTAGGGGTCAGATGGTGTTATATGACCTCATATGGTATTGTTATGGGTTGTATGGTGTCCTAACGGGTCATATGGTGTCATATTACCCCTTAGGACACCATATGGTCTCATTATGGGTCTTATGGTGTGCTAAGGGGTCATATGGTCTTATATGACCCATTACGACACCACATGACCCCTTAGGACACCATATGGTGTCATTATAGGTCGTATAGTGTGCTAAGGGGTCATATGGTGTCATATAACCCCATAAGGGGTTGTTAGGGGTCATATTGTGTCCTATGACCCCTTAGGACACCATATGACCCCTTACGACATAATATGGTGTTTTTATACATTGTATTGTGTCCTAAGGGGTCATATGGTGCCCTGTGACCCCATAGGACACAATATGACCCCTTAGGTGTCATTAGAGATCATATTGTGTAATAATGGGTCATATGGTATCCTATGACCCCTTAGGACACCATGTGGTGTCGTTATGGGTTGTATGGTGTCCTATGATCCCTTAGGACACCATGTGACCCCTTAGGACACCATATAGTGTCATTTTGGGTTATATGGTGTCCTAAGGGGTCATATGGTGTCCTATGATCCCTTAGGACACCATATGACCCCTTAGGTGTCGTTAGGGATTATATTGTGTTCTAAAGGGTCATATGGTGTGTTATGACCCCTTAGGACACCATATGACCCCTTAGCACACCATATAGTGTTAATATGGGTCATATGGTGTCCTTAGGGGTCATCAGGTGTCTTGTGACCCCTTAGGACACCATATGGTGTTGTTATGGATCATATGGTGTCCTAAGGGGTCATGTGGTGTCTTGTGACACCTTAGGACACCATACGGTATCGTTATGGGTTGTATGATGTCCTAAGAGGTCATATGGTGTCCTATGACCCCTTAGGACATCATATGACCCCTTAGATGTCGTTAAGGGTCATATTATGTCCTAAGGGGTCATATGGTGTCATTAGGGGTCATATTGTATCCTAAGGGGTCATATGGTGTCCTATGACCATTTAGGACACCATATGACCCCTGAGGACACCATATGACCCATTAGGTGTCATTAGGGGTCATATGGTGTCGTATGACCATTTAGGACACCATATGACCCCTGAGGACATCATATGGTGTCGTTATGGGTCGTATTGTGTCCTAAGGTGTCATATGGTGTGCCCTTAGGGCACCATATGACTCCTTAGGTGTTGTCAGGGATCATATTATGTCCTAAGGGGTCATATGGTGACTTGTGAACCCTTAGAACACCACTTAGTGTTGTTGTGGGTCATATGTTAAGGAGGAGGAGGAGATAGATAGAGAGGGAGAGAGAGAACTATAGAGGGGACATATAGATAGGCAAGAGACCTAGATTTCAAGAGAGGAGTGAAAAAGATAGAGGGGGATAAAGAGAGGTGGGTAACGAGACCTATATGCAAAGGTAGATAGGTGGAGAGGAAGGGAGGGAGAAACCTAGAGAGGGGAGAGAGGGTGGGTTGGAGAGTTAATGAACTAGACAATGAAGAGAGAGAATAAGAGAGGAAGAGAGATAATGAGAGAGTGGGGGAAGGATATATAAATGGAGAGGGGAAGAAAGGAAGGGAGAGATCTAGAGAGGGAAGGGAGAGAGAAGAGAAGAGATAGAAGAACAAAGAGATGAGTAAGAGGGGATGGATGGAGAGGTAGAAATGGAGGGAACGAGAGACCTAGAGTATGCGGAGATGGATCTAGGTTTGGAGAGAGAGAAGAGAGGGAGAGTGTTCATAAATAGATAGGGGCAAGGGAAAGGGAGATAAAGGTGGAGAGGGAGGGAGATAACTAGAGGGTGGACAATTAGATAAGTGAGAAACCTAAAGGGGGAGAGAGAGGTGGGTAATAATATAGGGAGGGAGAGGTAGTGAGGTGAATAGGGAGGGAAGGAGAGCCCTATATATAGGGAGAGAGAGGATACAAGGGATCGGTAGTGAACAAGAGAAATGAGTGGGAGGGGAGAGAAATAATAAGAGAGTGAGAGAGAAGAGAGAGGAAGGGAGTCAAGGATATCAATTAGTGTACAAGGAAGGGATGAAAGGTAGAGAAGGTGGGATATACCTAGAAAGGGGAGAGAGAAGTGAGAGAGACAAGAGATGGAGAAAGATAGGTGTAGAGTTTAGGGAAGATAAAGATAGTGAGATACAGATCTAAAGAATGCTAATAGGAGAATGTTGATTACTGAAATTTGACTAAGTATGAAAGTCAATATGATCCTCTAAAAATAGGAATCTACATTATAAATCCTCTAGAGTTGAACCACTCTAAAAAATCCTACCAATATATACATGAAATATAACTTAAAGTGACTTATACTTAAATATTATATTTCATGTATATATTCTCCTCTCATGATGGGTATAACTTGTGCCCAAGTTGAAAAAATTGCATCACAAAACCTTAAAATCGGACAATGCAAGACATTTGGTGTGTACCAAATTTGGCGCTTGCCAAATGAAAAAACTTGACTTTTCTCATTTGGCACATGCCAAATTTGGCACGCGCCAAATGGGAAAAGTCAATTTTTTTCATTTGGCGAGTGCCAAATAGGGCAAGCACCATATTTGGCACTCGCCAAATAGTCTGCATTGGGAATTACCAACCCTTTTGGTTGGATTGTACTTGGGCATCCAACCCAAAGGGTTGGATGACCATTTCAGGCCTGAGACATGTTTTAACAAAGGATTAGAAAATTTACACATATTTTTGACCGTGCTCTCCATCAGGTTTGCATGTGTTTCAATAAAACTAAAAAAAATACCATAGGGCCCTCGATCTATCTCTTAGCTATCCAAGCATGTAATTCTTTTCACATTTTGATTTCGTTAAGGCTTTCATCTATAATTTGTTTTTTTAGTGTGTTCATTTTTGGTCAAAAACCAACATGAACTATTTTGGGTATAGTTTTTTACATGTTCATCCGATTTTGAAGAAACTTACATTTTTAGAAACTAGACTTCATTATACACAATTTTAAAAAAAAAGTTTTGATTTTTTATTAGTTATCAATGATTTTAGGGGGGAGCATGCTAAAATTTCTATTTTTCAGGACACGTCCACTTCAAAATTTAGTAAAAAATCATATACTCTTTAAAAAATTATCTAAAAAATCTGGCATAAACTACAAGGTGTTAGCTAATTTCTCAATGAAGTGATTTTAAAAATTCAAAAAAAGAGTTAACATTTTAGGGGGACCACAACAGATGCTATGTTATGGTTTTTGTATAAAAATAGGACCACTTTTTGTGGCCCCCCTTTTTGAAGCCCTTAATCTCCACCATTTAAAAAAAAAATTAGTAGTTTAGAAAGTAGACTCGAAGAACTCTGACTCTTGTTCTTGTTGCATCTTCAGATTTGGAGTCTAACTATCTTCAATTTGTCATTGAAGTTCGAACTTTGTTGATTTCAGAAAAAAAAAGTGGCATCTTAAGACCCCCTTTTGGTACCACAACTTGGTGCACATACCCCTATAAAAATACAAATAAAAAGGCAAGTCTAGTAGGGACACTACAAGTTTTGAGAATCTCAAGAGGAAAGAAGCTCAGTCTGTTCAAGAATATATTACCAGGACCCAAGCTATTGTTAATCGACTTAGAACTCAAGGAGAAATTGTCAGAGTAGAAAACTATGAGAAAATTTTAAGATCTCTTCCTCCAAAGTTTGATCCAATTGCGATAGCCATAGAAGAAAGTAAAGATATAATTACCTTTCAAGTTGTATAATTGGTAGGTTCATTGTAGTCACATGAAGAGTGTATGAAGAGTTCTATGAAGAGTCTTGTGTAAGCTTTCTAGTCTACTGTGAGAGTCGAAGAAAAGTCTTTGAATCCTTCTTCTCACTCCAACAAATTTTAAGGAGAGTCTTCTTCAAATAGAGGATGTGGTAGAGGAAGAGGAAGAGGCAACAATAGAGGATGAGGAAGAGGTAATGTGGATCGTAGAAACATCTAGTGTCAGTATTCTGACTGATATGGGCACTCCGAATCTGAATGAAAAAAGAAGATATTCGATTTGAAAAAGTCAAGAGCCAACTATGCTGAAGAGTCTTTTGAAGGCACCAAGCATTCCACATTCTTTGCATGCAACTTCACCAAGAAACCTCAATCAGATGTGTGGTTTGTAGATAGTGGCTGCTCCAATAATATGATAGGTAAATCTGATCTTTTTGTCAGGTTAGATGACTCTGTGAGAAGTCATGTTAAATTTGATGATGACCAAGAGGTTGATGTGATAGGAAGTGGTACCCTAGTAATGACAACTAAGGAAGGTGATACTACTTTGATTCATAATACCTTGCATGTGCCAAAGTTAGAGCATAATCTCTTAAGTATTGGGCAGCTTCTAGAAAAAAAATATAAGGTTGTTTTTGAAAATAAGTTATGCAAAATATTTGATAAATCTACTAACCATCATCTTGTAGAAAAGGCTTATATGACAGATAATAGGATTTTTCCTCTCACGTTGGGTTCTACTAGGATGCATGCTCTCAAAGAAACCACAAATGATTCATGGTTGTGGCACCAACGATATGAATAATAATTTACACAAAATTGCTTTAGAAAGAAAATAAAACTTTATATTTATTCAAAACTAAATATAAAATACTCCTTGATCACGTGATCAAGAATTGTTTTGTATTTAGTTTTGAATAAATATTAAGTTTTATTTTTTTTATGAAGAAATTTTGTGTTTATTGCTATGTAGCAGTTTGTGTCTATTATTTATTTTCTTCATTTGGTATCAAAACCATGTTCCAAAAATTATCCGAGTTAAATTGTTGAAGTTGCAAAAAGATCAAGGAAGATACGAATAGTAAGAAGGAAGGTCGATGAGATGAGTTCAGATCATTGTTTTCAAGATGAGGCTTTGCTACCACATTTGAAGTCGTAAGAACAACGCAATCAAACAAGGATGATTTTATGTTCAAGGTTATTGTAATGGAAGTTTATTTCTCCTAGTCTAAGTGTGCAGTTTGAAGAGTCCAACCATAGGCATTGAAGAATAAAGCCAACGCATCAAATGAAGGTGAAAAAGTGAACTCAATTTTCATAAGAGGAGGTCAAAGTCAAAAGGATTCGTAGTCCAACAATAGAAGGAAATGAGTTTTTGAATAACCTCATATCTGAGAAGATCCAGCTAGCACAGTAAAGTTTGAAACCACCTATGAATGGTGAAGCCCTCAATTTGTGAGGAATCCCAATCATGGTCTTTGAAGAGGCCATAGTGTTTTTTGTCAATAAAAATGAGAGAAGATCACCAATTTTGTGAAAGCTGGAGAAATGATTTTAAGCCATCGATATGCAATCATGTGAGGAAGTCAAATCCAAGTGTTAGAAAAGGCTTGAAGAAGTTAAAAGTCAAGAATTTTCACTCTAAACAAAGATCATAGCATGATGGATCATGGTAGGAGTTGAGCCCGTTGAACCCAAATGAATATATAATTGTTCTTTTTGTTAAATCAATTAGTGGTTGAAACTATGGGGGACAATGTTGACATGTTAATTTCCCCACATGCATGTGATCAAATATAGTTTGAACTTCAATTCATTGGATGAGATAAAAATAGATTTTTTGTAATTTCTTCCACTTGTATGAGAATAAATCTAGTTTGTAAGAGCTAAAATAAGAGCTCTAAAAATAAAATTTACATCAAGATTTTAACTACATGTTTGATTTTTTATTTTTGGCTAGCATTCAAGCTCCAAACACCTCTATATAAATAGGTAAATTGTAATGAAATCTTTACCTTTGATCAATCGATTATTGATCCTTGATCATGTGATGAAGAAGTGTTTTGTATTTATTTTTGAAAAAATATAAAGTTTTATCTGCTTTTTGAAGCAATTTTGTGTTTATTACTATGTAGCAGTTTGGGTCTATTATTTATTTTCTTCACGATTAGCCTATATAAAGCATAGCAACATAAAGAAGATGGCATCTCAGAAGGAGTTGGATGGAAAGGCTAGGGCTGGAGAGACTATGATGCCTATAGGTACATGAGGAAAAATCTTGGATGCTTAGGAATGCCTTATAGAAGGTAATTTCAATCATTTTGTTTTTCAAAATATAATGTCTCGTAGGTAATAGGTTTGAGTCTTACTATAAATAGTGTTTGCTAGTGGCTGGTTTTAGGGACCATTTCACAAGAGCAAGGGATTGCTTTGGATGCAAGTCATTATTGTTCATTTTTAGATTAATGCAGTTATCTTACAAGCACAAAAAAAATTGTATGAAAACTCATGTCAGGTTTTCTAAAGTGCTTCCATTTGAGATTATTATTAAATGTGATCTCTGTTGTTTTTTTCCTAATTTTAGAAAATTTATGTTAGATTAATTTAATCTTGTCTGATGCAGTCTAAAAATTACTACTATTATGATCTTTGCATGTTGAGTCGAGTTGGACTATTAACCATCTTGAGTCCTTCTTGATTTGACATATTAATTAAGTTGTGTAGTAAGAATTGCTTGATGCATGAGTCATGTCTAATAGAACCATTCTTTACTATTCTTGCAAGGTTTGTGTTCATTTGATGTCCAAAACTTATACCACTGGATTAAGATATGTGGCTCTATTATTCATGACACAAATGACATTTGTCATCAAATTTGGTTATATGGCTTCAACTTCTGATTTATCAAACAAATTTGACTCCATGGCTTCAACTCCAAATTTACCAAACAATAATAGTATTAGTCAAATTTATTATTAGTCAGTTATCCATCTAAATGCAACTTTCATTTAGTATATATCTCTTGTATTAAAAAACATTTACATAATTTCATCCTCTATTCAATAAACTGCTTCATTATAGTTGTAGTACACTAGAGTTTGAATTTTTATCTTAGACTAATCTACAATCTAATTTTTTTTTAAACTTTCAATGATCTTTCATCAAAACCCTTAATTTGACTCTAATTGCCACCTTTGTACAGGAAAACCCACAAAACTTAAATGCAATTCACATGACTTTGTTATGATGTAAAGAGCAATATCCTTAAATGTTTACCTCTAAAATCTAAATCCATTAAGTAGAATTTATCTCATTACATAAGCATTCCTTGGATTGAAAAATCACTCCTCATTACCACTTTGGCCTTATTAGTTCAATACAATCACTTCACTTCACTTTAGGCATACTAAACCTTAATCCCATTGTAAGAAAACCAAATCCTAAGCTGTTATGAACAAATAGTGCACCTTTACAAACTCAAACCCTTCAAATATTTTATTTGGTGGTTCAAAATAAGAGGAAGAGAAAAATCAATGAATTTCAAGACATAAATCATGGTTAATGAGACTAGTAGGAAAATTAAATGTACTTAATAAAACAAGAGCTACAAAGTAGCGAAGTTCCTGCTAGGAAAGAAAGGGATGAGTTTGAAGAAAGGAGTGAAATGATTTAATCTGTTGGAAAATGTTAATAAGTTTTTTGTTTTTTTTATAACAGTGGATGAGACCGCTAAAATTATATTGATTACATTTTTTATTTTTTTTTACAAGTGTCTGGTTCAAAGAGTGCTGAAGGGAAAGAACTAGTAAGAAAACCCTTAAGTATTGCTAAAAATAACATAAGCCTATCTACCCATTACAAAAAGCCCATAGGCATTTCAAACCCCCCGGATACATTGCAATACATTTCCACCACATTAGATATAAAGGAAGCCGTGAGAATTAGTCTAGAAGAGAGCATTTGAAGATGGACCCAAAGATGTCCAACAAAATTCAATGCCATCACCCCCAAAAGCCAACCTGTCTAAACACCACAAGAATCTAAAGCCCTGAAGAAGATAAACTCAAAGCTAGAAGAGAACCAAAAATAAGTGGTCCTGCCAACACAAATATGGTGAGAAAACATAAACTAATCTAGATAAGAAGCAGAGAAGGATACTGATGACCCTCAAGAAGCAGGATGAGACCGATCCAAAGAATAATCCAAAGCAAAAGTCAAAGGAGTAACAATAGACTATGAAACCCTTTGCAATACCACATTAACTAGTGTTTCCAATTCCTCAGAAAAAGCCACCATCCACCGAATTTGGCAAGATTTCTCCATAGAAAACATAACATTTTGTTAGAAGAGAAAGCAAAACAAAGATCGAATGAATACCATAACTGCCCGCCATCAACATTATAATAGAGAATGAGATCACCATATAATTATCTTCCCATCATAAGAGAAAAATGCTAACATGAAGTTGTTTAAGAAATGATGGAGCCATTAGACACCTCAGAAAAACCCCAATCATTAATACAACTCCCTAAATCGTAGATCAGCCACAATGCCATATTAAACAAAGGGAAGACCAAAAGTTAAGATACAAAACCCCATGGAAAGGCATCAAACATCCAGCCACAATGAAAAATGATTACCAAAAATAGAGGATCTAACAGATATTATGTGCATACCCCTACCGTATAGATATTGATTAACAAGTAATGATTGCCAAAATCCAAAGAGACTCCAAACTTACGAAAGGAAATCAAAATGCCGAAGGTAACCAATAGCTAACCATGCAGCCAAGTAGAACAAATAGATAGAAGAAAAATCCTTTCAAAACCAACACCACCAACCAATCAAAAGGATACACCTCCAACCCCCATACTTTATGCGGAGGTACTACCAAATATAACTACAAAAGAAATGTTGCCATAAGGTAGGACAACATCCCCCCTATAGCCATATAGGGAAGTAAAAACCACATAAAGCAAGAAGACATGAGAAGTCACAAACACAATAGGCATCTCAATTTGATAGAAGAAACCCCAACAATCTCCCTACTCCATGAGGAAAATCTAACATGAGTTATCAATAACAAATATATTGTCCTAAAGACCAAAACCTTCACTACAGATACTAACAAAAGAAGACCACAAAAAGTATAAACATTGAAGTAGGTTTTTGAGAAGGAGGGCTGCCTATTTAAAAAAAGCTTCATGCAAGAAACAAGAATGTTCGAAGGAGAGACCTCTAGGAAATCAACACCCTCAACAACAACCTTATTTTCTAAGAAGTCCGCATTGATGTTGACCTCCCTAAAACAATGGGAGATAGAGAAAGTGGAAAAGCATTTTAACTGCTGAAGAATGTGATCTAAAAAATATTGTAAATGCGAAGAGACATTTCTTAGCTACAACCGCCTGAAACACCACCATTGAATTGCCTTCAATAATAATATCTTTAATATTTAATGAAAGAGAAAGGTCAAGCCTAATGGATAAAGCTTGGAACTCAACCACATTATTGGTACCATGCCCAATCTGTTTTGAAGAATGATAAAAAATAACTACTCCAACACCAGACCTTCCCGGGTTCCCCTTGGAAGCCCCATAAAATTAAAGTTTGAATGAAGGGAAGGGAGTAGGAGTCCATTTAGCCATTTTACATTTAAAATGAGAAGATAGACCACCTGATATAGCCCCATGGGAAGGCATCAGATGAAGTGCAGACCATTTCTAAGTGACCAAATTATCCCAATGAGAAAAAGACCCGAGGTGATCTAATTTTTTATGGATGAAAGAAAGTAGCACCTCACTAATGGAGGTTTGAATTTTACCAATTACATCAGCCAAAGCGATAGATTTATGTTTGAAAATTCTAGAATTTCTTTCAA
The DNA here is from genome assembly GCF_030272615.1 of Cryptomeria japonica. Classification (NCBI taxonomy): domain Eukaryota; kingdom Viridiplantae; phylum Streptophyta; class Pinopsida; order Cupressales; family Cupressaceae; genus Cryptomeria; species Cryptomeria japonica. The sequence continues at coordinate 225,840,219 of NC_081409.1, forward strand.
GGCAAAGATTCCAAATCACCAATGATGGGGCCACAACCCAAAGGGATGAATAAAATGAAGAGGAAAACAACAAGGGCCAGGCCATGAAATGCGAAAGTAGATTGGGTACTATTGCAAAAGACCAGCCAAGCATGCCAAACAACTAATAGCAACACTCATAAGTAAACGGACAAAATAGGAAAAGATGGTCCATGGAATCCATACAATAACCACAAAAAACACAAGGGAATACTGCTATAATCCCAACTCTGTCCAAACACATCCCAGTGAGAACTTTATCTTGGACTGCCAACCAAGCAAAAGACCCTGATTTAGGAAGGCAAGCCGGATGCCAAAAAATATTAGTAGGCCAACAAGGGGGTGAAGAAATCTGAACCAAAGAATTATAACCATCTTTAACTGAATATGAACCTACAACATTCTTAATCTAGACCAATGAATCCTCTTTATTTTGAAAAAAAGGGGTCTTTTGTGAAGTTCTTCCACAAAAGCAAGTATAAGATTGTTATCAATAGACAGGGGAGGAATAATCTTCCATTTCACTATTACACAAGGACTAGTGGAAACAATAACAAAATAACCTACAACAAAAGGCCCCTAAAGCTTGGATAGAATACCGAGCAAAGGGGACCAATCTCGGATAGCTGAAAGGGTAGAATGCCCATTCCAGACTTCATCCCAAAACCGGGCTTTTTTCCCATCATGGACAATCCAAGATAAATATGGTAAAATAACCTTCCTACAAGAAACCAAAAAGTTCCAGAATGTTGAACATTTTGGAAGAGAAGTAGTAGTAAAAATCATTTCTCTGGAAGTACCCCTTAAATACTTAGCAAGCATATTGGTAACCCATTTACTATGAGGGTCTGCATATAATTTCCACACCAATTTTGCCCCCAACGCCTTATTCTGAGTAGCTAAATTATTAACTGCCGCACCCCCCAGCTCTTTGGGATGACAAATATTGTCCCAAGCCAGGAGAGGGATCCTCATCCTGTCTCCCAAGTTATCATTCCAAAGGAAGGACATAAGGGAAACCTTAATGTTCTTAATAACTTGAGAGGGAGCTTGCAAAACGGACATCAAATATGTGGGGATGGCGTTCAAGACTGACTTGATTAGAATGATCTTACCAACCATCGTAAGCCACTTATGATTTCAGGAAGAAATTCAGGAGGATATTGTATGAACAACTTTATTCCAAAAGGAGGCCTTTTCCGACCCCAGAAAAAAAAAATGCCTAAATATACACACGGGAGGGTCCCTACTTAGAAATTCCAAAAGTGGATGAGTCTATCCCTAACTAGAGGGGAGAAATTCACAAAAAGGACTTTGGACTTGTGATTATTAACACTTTGTCCAGAAAAAGCTGCATAATCATAGATAATTTTATATATAACTCGAGCCTCCCTTAGAGAGACTACCCCAAACAAAAGCATATCATCCACAAATAAGCAATGAGATTGTGGAGAAAGAAGGTCATCTATTCTAATACCTGAGCATAAACCAGATGATGTAGCATTAGATATGGCCCTACTTAACGCCTCTGCCAAGAGAATAAATAAGAAAGGAGACAAAGGATCCCCTTGCCTAAGCCCCCCGGAGAAAGCAAAACCCTGAAGGGGAAACATTAATCAAAATTGAAAAGCAAGTAGATGATGTACATGAAAACACCCACTTAACGCAATAGTGCAAAAATCCCAACCGATGTAAAACAATCCCAAGTGACTACCAATTAACACGATCATAAGCCTTAAGCATGTCTAGCTTAAGTATCATAGTCGAAACTTGTTGTTGAGATATGGAGTGCAGAATTTCATGAGCTACAATTGCACCTTCAGATGTTTCCCAACCAGGCACAAAGCCCCCCTGTTATGAGGAAACAATCCAAGGAAGGAGTTTAGAAAGCCTAACCAAAATTGCCTTAGTAAAAATCTTATATAAAGTAGTACACAAGGCAATTGGATGAAAATCCGAAAATGAGGTAGGATTATCCACTTTCGAAATGATAGCAATTACAGTAGTATTAAGATCCCTCAAAATTGACCTATTTCTTTTCGATTCTTCCAAGGCTAACAAAATGTCATTACCTATAAAATCCCAGCACTTCTGAAAGAATAGGGCATTAAAACCATCCGGACCCAGGGCCTTCTTTGGATGCATGAAAAAGACTATCTCTTTCAGCTCAGCCAAAGTAAAGGGAGCCATAAGCATCTTATTATCTTCTGGAGATACTAATGAGGGGATCGAATGCACAATTTCATTATCTAACACAACTGGATCCACTATAAGAAGCAACTTAAAGAACCTAATGGCTTCAAAAGCAATCTCCTCCTCATCAACCAAACTATTACTATTAGAGTCAGTAATATAGGAAATTCGATTACGAAGCCTCTTGAGCTTAGACGAGGAGTGAAAGAACTTAATATTTGTATCCCCTTCAGAGAGCCTGAGGTCCCTAGACTTCTACCTCCAATAAGATTCTTCCTTAGCCAAAGTCTTAGTCAGTTGAAGGTTCAACAACTTTAACCTATCATACAAAAGAGAGGACATTCTTAAAATCCATAATGCTCTTATTAAGATGTTCAATTTCTTCCTGAATCCTGGCCTTTTCTCCAAAAATATTCTTAAAATGCGACACATTCCAAACCTTAATCCTCTTCTTTAAGAAGCCCAACTTCTTAACAAGCTGGAACATCCGAGACCTAGGAAAGAATGGAGCAGAGAACCACCATTGCTTTAATGAAGGTAGAAAAGATGGATCATGAAATCACATTGGCTCAAACTTAAAAGGTAACTTTTGAGGTGCCCTATCCTCAAAAATAGTAAACTGAATAGGAAAATGATTAGATCCAGTAAAGGGGAGAACTGAGGAAACAAAGTCCTATCCCGAATTGAACCAATTTTCCGAAACCAAAAAGTGATCCAGCCTTTCAGAAATTTGGCAAAAGTCTCTTTGTATTTTAGTCCATGTAAATGTCCCATTAAGCGGTTTACAATCGACCAAATTTAAAGAATGAATGAAGTGGCAAAAGTCTGACATAGAGTGCTTGTTAGGGATGATTCCCCCAACCTTTTCATTCAAACTAGTAATTGCATTAAAATCCCCCCCAAAAATCAGAAAGACATTGCATAGCGGAGCAGCAAGGGAAACCAAAAATTCCCAAAGGTTTCTTTTTTCTAAAACCCCAGACAGACCATAAACATTAAAGAGCCAAAATTTTAAATTAGATATCCTACTTTTGACCAGACCAAGCATCTAGTTGGATGAGGAAGCAATTAATGAGAAATGAACACTAGAGTCTTTCCAAATAATCGCAAGACCCCTAGAAGCACCTGAAGAGGGAGAAGCACAAAAATTCCATACTTTCCAAGAATAGAATAAACTATTAGCAGAAGATAAATTTAACTTAGTTTCTTGTACCATGACCACATCACACTTCATTAAGTCCATTTGTGATTTAATCAAGCGTCGTTTATGCCCCTAACATTCTAAGATAAAATCCTCATTGGACAAGAGGGGAAAATGTTAAAAAGTTGCTTGGAAATGCAAAATACAATAAACTAGTTTTAAAACACTACGGAAGTCTTGGAACAGAAAGTATTCTTAGCACATGGAAGGGAAAGTGTTCTTACCACTTTTAATGACTAATTTTGTTGTTCGAAATCCATAAACAAATCCAATAATAGTGAAAACAGGGGTCTTTGTTCAGTTGGAACCATACGCAAAGAAAGGGAGGAATTCATATGAAGCATTCCAAAAGTTGGCAGCACTAGGTGCACAGTGCAAAGTTACAGAGTCTATAGGAGCTTCTAGCGATTCTCGTCATAGACCAAAGTTCCCAGAATCTAGTTTATCAAACTCGGTGTTAAGGAAGCCTTTAGCAGTGAGTCATCCCAGTTCTACCTTTAATCAACCTGTATATTCTAGTTCAGATGTTGGGAGTTTATCAGTGTTCCCAATGAGTTATTGTTACTCTCATTTTCTAAAATGCTTTTCAACCTTATATATGATTTGATGTAAATGCGTTGATAGTTGATTTTTATTGTGATTCGTGATGAGGACTATCAAAGAGGTGCTGGCCTAAAACAAAGCATAAAAATGCCAAGACTTTTTATTCTTTTGAAATTTCCGTAATGTCTAGGAATTCGTAAATGTTGAGCAGGCTCAAGAATGTGTGGCCTCAAATTGTGTATAACGTAATACATATTTTGTGGAAGGCAGATGACTATTATGTGAGCTCTATTGCAGGGATGTCATAATGGCCACACATCCCACAAATATACAAAATCCCATTCCAAAAATGGACAAATCCCTACTAAACCATTACAGCAGTTTTAAATTCAATATAAGGCGGCCACCATGAATATTTTTTCTTAAAATAGCGAAATGCTCAATGGAGGTGGGGCGTAAACATGGAAAGGGCAGTTACAGCAGAAGTGAAATGGTGAAGGGTGAAATCTTAGTAGAAATCGTTCACATAGAGACATCTATGAGTAGTACTCTACAATTGCTTAACGCAAAACATATTTATATTTAAGTTTTAGAATGTCCAATCTAACAAAAAAATTGCTTCCGATGTGTTTCATTCTCACAATTTTGCAAGCAAAAACATGTTAACCATATTTAGGAAGCATTCGTCTAAGAAAGAAAAATAGGAAATAGATAACTTTAACTAGGTAGGAGTAATATATACAAAATAAAGTCCTGAGTAGACCTGATCACTCCAAACCAAAGCTTACATTATAAGTTATTTCACATTTAGAGGATTGTGTTGAATGCATAGTATTCATTAGTTACACTGATCTATACAAAGAATTTCTCTGCAACTAAATTTGAATGTTGTCCTTTGGTCGTCCTTTTCCCTTACCCATTCCTGCTTCAAAATCAATTGCAACAATCCTCCTATCATGCACAACAAAGGCAACGAGAATAAGTAGTAGGGGATAGCTAATGGAGGTAAGGCACCAGTTGATTAGAAGTTTTGTCAACAACAGCTCCTGCACTCTGCTAAAAGATGCTAGTGATGCTTGTTTACTATGGCAACGAATTTTATTTATTTATGAGAGGTTTTAGAAATCCTTTGATTTTACTCTTCTCTTTTAGATTTGAAACCCTTTCTTTAGTTCTTCATGATAAATATAATAATCTATTGGTATTTCTCAGTAAAAGTTGGATGCAATATTTTACGAATCTCACTGTCTGTTGGGCCCATGTATCTCTTACCCAATGAGTGGGATGTTGTAATTTATCTGATTTTAGCAATTTATGTTGTGGTATTTAACCTAATTTGGATCTTTCTCACAAACTCTCGTGAAGCTTCGTCTTGTATTGTTCAATTTATATCCTTTGAATTGTCCACCTTTTGAAGTCATTCCATATTGACTTAGACCTTGAGTCTCGTATTGTACAAATATATTAGTTATAGACAGTTTGGTTTCTTGCTAACTAATAATTCTTTTACATTAGGTAGATACCCACTAAAAAATGTTTTAAAAATATTACAAAGTCTCATTACCCAGTAACCAAAGGGCTCATCAAAAGCACAATCACTCTGCAGACTAATACACAAATGTGCAAATGCTATATTGCACATATCTACTATTTATAAATACTTTGATTAACTGCTAGCAAACAGTTCTTTTGCATTTGGGCAGATACGCAATAAAAAATCTCTTAACAAGATTAAAAAGTGTTGTTGCACAGTAACCAAAATATTGAGCTGATATTCATGTAATTTCTGATCACTTTCGATATATAACAGTATTCAATCAGATTCAAATTTTAATGCAAGGTAGCCTTTTGTCAAACCTAACCACCATAACAACTTGTAATGCGTAAATGCTACTTTTGGAAATTGTTTGACTAGTGGAACACTTTGATTCTTGACTAAAGTCATTCATGGCTAATCAAGAGAACGATCACTCTGCAGAATGACACTTGGATGTGTAGAATGATTATCTAATCTCAGGTGTATTTTGAATGTTATGCACATGTTCTTACAAGTCAGAAAATAGAGATTGAATGGTGATGCTTCAACTCCATATCCAAACCACAAATTTAACCATCAGCTTGCCTAATATCATATACAGTGAAACTCTGAACTAAAAGCACAATAATTCAACATAGAAATTTAAAAATCTACAACATGATTGTTGAATAACTGTAGGAAAAGATCATACTACAAATTTTGAGAGATACTACCAGTAGCATACAAACATCTTACCAATAGTTCCATATAATTGATAAAATTGTACAACTCTCTTAAATAAGAAAATTAGAAACCTCGATGTCTAAATAGTTTGACCTGGAAGCAATCTCCATTCTAGTTGCAACCATGCTTGAAATTATGGATATCGTCTCTAATATATAAAAGCAAGAATTTAATTGAAATTATGGATATCGTCTCTAATGTATAAAAGCAAGAATTTAATAGAAATATAGCTATTGAAAGGATGGAACCTAAACTTTAAATAAATTCTTTTAAGTTAGTGGATAGAGTGAAGCAGATAAAATGGGATTGATAACCATCAAACTAAGGAGGTCTAACTTGCTTATTCATTTAAAAAAAATGAAGAACAAAGAAAAATCAATTGTGATTAATATGATGTGTAAGTCAACGTAATTTTTGCATTCATGGTGTTGTTCTCTGTAAAACGGTGGAAGAGGCTCTTCCATAATCTGGGCCGCTTGTGGTTTGAAAAGAGTTCTCTGCTGTCTCCCGGATGCTTTGCCTAGAGAAGAAATGTCGCGTCCCTGCTTCGTTCAATTCCTGCCAACTGTAAAATTTAAGATGACATTAAATGTGAAATTCCCTTTAATAAATGAGAATTGTAATGGGGTAGTAAATAGAGAAAGTGGCTAAGAGCGAACTTACCTTCCAGCCCAGCGAGCATAACTAAAATGAATCCAGAAGACTTCGAGCACATATTTCACAAGTATTTGTCATGCATTTTTCAGGCCTCGATTGGGGTCTCTCATTGAGAAACACATTCCTGGCACTGTTGATGATATATGTCTGCACACCGATTATGTCCAGAACTTTCTGAATATCTGAAACGCGAATAACATTGAGGTAGGAGGACCGCCGTATCTGCACACTGGAAAGTAAAAAAGCTTAGCCATTTCTGAATCTTTCAAGTTCATTCAAATAAAGCTTGACCTGGTCACAAAACCAAAAATCAAAACCAGAGGCTTAAAAATCACAAAGAACACAAATAAAGGCCAAAGCATGCAAAATAAATTAAGCCCCAATCGCCAAGTTTCTGTCCTAATTATTATCTGTCACTGCACCTAGGGTGATCTCCAGAAGTTTTGGAGATTCGAAAGTTTTGCAGGCCCTGTCCTAAGGAGGAGTGCCTTCTCTCTTCTTGATATATGAGAGAGCAGCTACCAGCCATCTCCATTGCGAATCAGAGGCAGCAAAAATATATTGTTAAAAAATTTAGCTTAAAAAAATACAACTTCTTATATTATATAGCAGAAAATAAACCTATGCATAAATTTCTAGCAATTTAGTCGGCTGTAGAAAGAAAGATTAATCACTGTTTAAAAAGCTATGCCTCCACTATAGTTTCCTGCAGGCAGGAACTATTAAGCCTCATCATAGCGCAAAAAACAATTACAAATAGCCGAAACATACCAATTTTCACAATGAGAATAGATTTTTCTGAGGCCTTCAGAAGAGAAAAGACAACTTTCAGGGAAGAGAATGAGCAAAAACTTGTTTATTTACGGCTCAAATTCAAAAATCTCTCAATGAATTTAAGTTACATTGTGATTGTGGAGCTTTCCTGTCATGAATTTATGTTACAAAACTATTATCTTTATTCTGACAATATGTTCACTAATTTTCAACATCCAAAATCCTCCATCTTCTACTCTCTACATTTGTTCACTAATTTTCAAAATCCAAAATCCAATATGTTCACTAATTTTTACTAATTTTCTAGTATTTTGTTTACTGCTACATGATGAATTGGGTAGGGCAAAATAAATGATTAAAGAAAAACGACGTGTTTGTTGGTTCGTGCTCCATTGCAAATCGTTCAAAGTATATAAGAATAGAAACCGGGTTTGAATGAAGAAATCAAATTTAACTATTTCATCTGAATTAAAATTGCATAGACTTGAAGATGTCAGAAAAGAATAACCTTTGCATTAAAAAATGTGGGTTTTTCGGTACTGCTGAGAATATGAATATGTGTTCTTTTTGTTACAAAAAATATATGGAGAAACAATCGTTAGCTGAAAAGGCGGCAAAGAAAGCGAAGGGGAAAGAAGAGAGCGAAGCAGCAGGTAAAAAAGCAGAAGAAAGTGAGAAAGAAGAAGGAAAAATGGAGAAAGAGGTAACAGAGTGCAGATGTTTCAACTGCAATAAGCGTTGCAGACTGGGTGTGAATTTTAAGTGTAGATGTAATCATGTATTTTGTAGCAAGCACAGATATCCAGAAGAACATAATTGTTCTTTTGATCACAAGAGATTTGGGCGTCAGAGTCTTGCAAAAAATAATCCCCTAATCAAGGGTTCCAAGATTGACAAACTATAATTTAATTCTTGATGTTAGGATAGACTGTTATGATCTATATGTGTGCTTTTTGTCTAATATAAATTGAATTGAATGAAGTAGTGTATTAGTTAGGGATGTGGGTGGTTATAATTTAAAGAAATGTAATTTAAAAGTTTAAGTTAATTAGATTGTAAGCAATCAAGGATCGATTAAATGTAGAGCGGGTTTCTTCTTCATATAAGTGGTAAGATTTTAAAGCAAGGGGTTATGCATAGTTAGTAAGACAATTATAATCAAATTAATGTAAAAGAATTAAGTTTTTGGATTGATTTAGTGTGGTGGAGGAACTAGCAACCAAAGACCAATGTATTGATCCTTGGGGTGACAGAATTACTTGTATATGTCATAAGTATAAAGATCAAGTATATTTAAATATTTCATGAATGAGCAAATATATATGCTTTATATTAAAGTGGAAAATACCCTCAAGAAAGCTTTGAGAAAGTTTTATAATTTGTTAGAAGATTGGCTAATCCCATATAACAATCACACTATAAAATGTATCATCAAATATAGATGTAAATCCTCAAAATTTCCTTTACAAACCCACAAAAAATTTCAAGTTAGTGAAAGGCTATGTATGCAAACACCTTCTTAGAAATAATAATACTTAAAATTGTATGGAAATAAATTTTAATTTATAGAGTTGACGCCTTATTCTACTTAGAATAGAGGAAATAAGAACTCTATAACAATACAAATTGGATAAGTCTTAACTTCGTTAAGAGAATCTTTATTTATAGCTCATTTTTGTTACCTTGGAGTTCTCTAAAACCTTAACATTTGATAATATTGTGCACCTAGACATCACATATCATTTAGATTTGTTGCCAAATCCTAGTAACAACCACCTTGTTTAGACATTAACTTCCTTGAAAGATAAATGACAGACAATTAATTAGCAATACTTTACAAGAATTTAAAATATTAGACTTACTTTAGGTTTACATGATGTCACATATCACCAATACAATAGAACATGTTCTAATGTGATTTCTCTCCTAGGTTTAGAGGAAACCTAGTTTTAGATCTACAATTGATCATGTCTATAATAAATATGAATCCTAATGGCTTAGAATGTCACATAAGTGCTTGCAAGCAACTTTAAAAATAGCTCCAATCATGTTTATAGCCTTTCTAAATGATATTAGATTCATTACATGTTATAAATTTATTTCTCCAGCTACCTCCTTAAGCCAATACCTTAAATGAAAATATAGTTATAGATCTGTACCATATTGCTTTAATGACTTCATTTTTTTCATAGAAATCCTCATTAAGTAGGTGCATAATGTTGAATCATTCCTTATTCAAATTAGGTTTGTGTTAAAGTATCAACCTCCAACTTCCACTTGCCACTATATATTACTTCCCTCCTTGGTATGGTCTTCTTCACTTGAAAATATATAAATTAAGTTAGAGTAAACAATTAAACTATATTGAAAATTTTATGCATATGAGATCATAATCATGAAAAATTAAATGAAAATAGAAATAATTACCAAAGAGGATACAAAATATATATTTTTAAAGGTTTATTAACAACCTCACGAGAATATGGGTGCTTAAAACCTCCATAACATCCAATATGCTTGTAGAATAAACATTAATTTCTTGTTGATAAATAATTAATTATCATAGCAATAAAATCCAAATGGTAAAGAATAATCACTATTGATGTTGAATCCCTCATCCATTATAAGTAACTTACATATAATATTAGTATTAATTAAATACACAGGATTTAGAAGGTTGATGACACCTTGCTTCTAATATTATCCCACTTGACATCATACATTATAAATACATCCATAGGAAAACATAAATGAACTAATTACAAGGCTCATGGACTTCTTGTACCATGTAAATTTTTATACATGACTAGAGGTTTGCTAAGTGAATAAATAACATTCTCTTAAGTTTTTAGCTTCTTTAGCTCTATTTGTCTATTAATAACTATTTCAAAAACAAAATGGTATTATCCATTGGCTGTTATTGTTGCAAAGATTAAGAGTGCATCATGAAGTTGTAGACTTCAAGGGATCAACCAAGAAATAAACCAACCACAAGAGAATGTTGAAACATGAACAAGAATGAACCAATAAAAATTAAATTGAAATTAATGAGATGAAATTGATATGATACTTGATGGAGGTAGAAATGCAACTACCTTGTTACAAATATTAAATGCATGATGCATTTTTAATTAATATTAAATAATGAACTATGACTCACATCTATCTACAATGACACTTAGGATAACTAATTTATAAACAATATTAAATAAAATTTACATGTGACATCTAAGCTATCCTAAGTAATCTTAACAATATGAATAGGTCCTAAATATGAACTAGTTAGGATATAACCTTATTGACACCAACACTCTCCCTTTAGTGCAACTTAGGTAGATAAATTATTATGAAAAATGATGCAAGTCTAATATAAGAGTACAATATATGGGTTTGGACAACTAGGCAATGTTGGGTACCTATGCATAAATAACCATGCAACTAATCTCTCACAAACAGGGAAATAGAGAAAACCTTGTGGGACAAAACTCCTCTCCAAAGGAGATATGAAAATCATGTACAAGTGAATGATGAAGTGATGTTCATGGAGGTATCAACATCAATACCCCCCAAGAATCCAATTGATAGCCCCCCCAGAAGAGGGAAAGAGAAAGACCATGTAGCCTCTCCCCTCCCCCCCTCCCCCCAATAATGAAGAATTGTTTGCAATAATGGTAAGTATTTGAAGGAAAAAGATAATACAACACTTTCAAACCACTTGTCTCCCCGTAGGGAGAAAGAAAACCATGTATACATGTAGGCATGCTTCCCATATAGGATATGTTGGAAATGATGGAAAATCTAAGAATGAAGGTGATCTCTTTGAAGTTACTCATGTGTCTCCTTGTTCAAGTGATATGATCATTCCCCAATCACACAAGAAAGTGACAAGATGGAACTATACATGGAAATTGATGTAGAACAAAATCCAAACATGAATATGTTGAGACAACATGAAGGTAGTGGCTATCATTAAGGAAGAGATATAACCTCTCAAATATATCCACCTTATAAAGAATCCCATCAAAGAGGGAAAATATATTTTTCTTTAAAATCATATGCCTATGTTGAGTTTTTTAATGTTTACTCATCACTAAAATCTTCAACATGTAAATAAAATTTAGCATATAGTTATTTTCTAAATGGAATCTCGGAAGAGAAAGATTTCTAAGTAAGAAGAGAACATGTGGTCTAGATATCATGTCCACCACTTTGTTAGTGTGAGATTTTGCCAAGATCAAGAGGCAATGGAAAGCACAAATAAGATAGAACAAAATAGATCATAGAAATAAACTATATTCTATCAAGATGAAAATACTGATCAACTAGATCATCAACCATTACATACAATGAATATAAGCCTGTGTATATAGGCAAGGCTATATGGATATGTGAGCACACAAACATGACATGTGGCTCAATAAGAAATAGGGGTAGGTAGGAAATAGGGGTAGGTAGGAAATAGGTGTGGGTAGGTACGAGAAACAATAAAATATTCCATATGAGGTGGATCACCCACCGAAGGTGGAGTGTAACAACAAGATCAACACCATAAAAGGTGGAAATTCTCCTACACACACTATCCCAATGTGGCATAGACACCCAAGTATCTCATACCTAAACTACTATGAAATGCATTCCCTAAGTAAACATAAGTAAGGTGTAATAATATCCAAGATGAATAATTATTTACACCAACACCCCCCCTAAGTGAAACTTAGGGGAATGCACTTAAGTCTACAATGCAACTAAGTAATGTAAGATGGGTCCTGACTACTAGGCCATGTTAGGTACCCATGTAAAAATGCAAATGCATGCAAACCAATGCAATGAAATCTCTCACAAAGCGGGGAAAGAGAGAAAAACCCAATGGGAAAAAACCCTCCCCCAAAAGAGAGATGAAAACTAGATACAAAGAACTCTCATAAAAGTATGTGAAGGAAAAAACCCCATGTGAGGAAAATGTCCCCCCCATATGAAAGAAGAAGAAGAAGAGAGACTAGGAAGCCCCCCCTCAATGTGGAATTTGCACCAATGATAGAAGCTCGATGTATGAAGAAATTGCTCCACAAACATCGAACAAAATTCCTCCCCTTAGGAAGAAACAAAACCAAAGGTATATCCATGAAGTCTTCCCAATCATGAAGGGAAGATGTATGAAAAAAACTCATGATGAATGGAATCTCTGAAAAACTGCTCAAGTGTCCCCATGTCAATGTTGAAAGATACCCCTCCAAAGGTGGTAAATTGTGCCATACTACTAAAAAAGGCACTCCAAGATCTAGTGGAGATGGATGTATAACATCTCCCAAAGACTCAGATGTCTCCTCAAAAGATAAACAAACCTTCTCCAACTGTTGTACATAAGTATCCACAATCATGTCAACCTCAAAAGAATGATCATGTAGAGAATCAACAAGAGGTTCAGAGTGTGCCCTCACAATAATCAAAGAAGGATCATCTTCATCAAAGAGAAGATGAATGTCATCAATGATGTCTCCCAAATCTGCAATGTAGGATTCCACAAACAAACCTGCAATGTCTGTCGAGTAATCATCCCTTGAATTTGAAGCTGGAAGACAATGAATATCTTGCTGCACTGAATCACATAAAGGAAAAACTGTCAGACTATCCACATCATCAGGTGCAATAGGTGTTGTGATATCAATATGAGGAGGTGAAATACAAGGCTCAAGAATGGGGTCACATGTGAGAATCCCCATGTTTAAGTGCCCAATGTTCTCCTCAAAATCTGAACCATCACAAGAAGTATGGTCATCATGGGTAGAATCATCAAATGTGAAATCATCATCAACAACAAAATTTGAAAAGGAGTATAACCAAGATGCATGATCAACCACCCCAATCGCAATGATATCTCTTGTCTCCAAGTCTCTAATGAAAACTGACCCAGGTTTGAACTCCACAACTCTCTTAGTTGCGTCATGTGTGATTTGATAGATGGAAAGGAGATTGTTTGTCAAGTGTGGTACACACTACACATCATTGAAGGAGTTATCCCTAATGTCAATAGATCCTTTTCCAATCACATCCATGTATGTATGATTGCCCATCAAAATTTGTGGCATGGTGCAACGCTCAAATGTAGAGAACATAAACTGCGTAGATGCCATATGATGAGAAGCCCCTGAATCTAGAAGTCATCTCTCTGAATCATGACTTGTTGTAGCACAAAGAGATTTTCCTTTTCTTGTCCCAAAAGAGTGAGTCTTCCCACTTATAGAAGCCATGAATGCTTGCCCTTTTCCTTTTGAATGTGAGAAAGTGGAAGTTGATGAATCATCCTTCTTGTAGACATTAGGAAAATCAATGTTATTCTTTTTGAGGATATGTGTGAGCTCATCAATCTTCTTAGAATGGAAATGATGCTCCTCATGACCAAAATTTTTACAATAGGCACAAGTAGGTCTCTCCCTCTTTGGTGAGTTATCCCTCTTGGAAGAGGATTGATCTCCTTGTTGTGGAGAGGATGATGCTTTGTCCTTAGGCTTTGATTGCCATTTCTTCTTGTTTGAGTTATCCTTTTCTTCATTTCCTTTGTTCCCTTGATTTTCCCCTAATGCTTGAGACTTAGAAGACTTAAGAATGCCCATGCTTATCAACTTAGTTTGTTCCATCATCAAAATTTTAGTGAAAGTATCAAATGTAGGCATTATGTAGCTTGAACTCATTGTCATCCTATGGGTTTGGAAACTAGAAATAAATGTTGAAGATCAATTGAGTACCCTTCTTATCAATTCCACAATCCTTGAGTTGTGCCCTCAACTCATTTGCCTTAGTGACATAATCTTGTATAGTATCAAAGTTCTTGGGATCTAACATGGTGAGATCACTATCAATCTGATATGCCCTAATCTCATCAACTTGACCATACAAGTCTTGAAACTTTTTCCAAGCATCCTTGATTAGAGTACACTTCTCAATATGAAAAATGAGATCCTTTGATACATACTTTCTTAAGGTACCAATTGCCATGATATTTTTAGTGACCCAATCCAAGTGACCAACTGGATCAACCTTAGGATCAGTGGGAGCAACAATAGTTCCATCAATATAATGAGTTAGTCCTTTTTCTATAAGTTTACTCCATGCATCAATTTTCCAAGTAGCATAATTATGAGGAGTTAATAGAGGAAAATTAGAAGAACCCACAGTAGAAAAAAGGAAGCAACACAAGAGCACAAAAGCATAAGAGACAACCTCCAAATCCACACAATCAAAGTACCCCCCCAAAAATGATGATTTTGGCACTCTATATGTAGTGCATGTACAATAGGCCACTTAAAAAAATTGCAAGGTGGACTTCTGATTTTATTTTATAACTGCCCCAATAGGCTGAGAACTACAAAGCAAAAGATCAGAAAGATAGAGCTATGCAATACAAATGCCAAATTGGCCAAATAAGACCATATGATGAAGGTACAATTTCTACCCAAAATTGCTGAAAACTCATAGAAGATTATGAAAGTAGATGAAAAATTATGCACTTTTAAAAAATATGGCACCTGAAAAGGAGTCCATATGAGCCCAAATGAAGCCTCCAAAGTTGTAAAAATTGGAATTTCATGATTTCTAAAAAACCTGTATCCGACAATCCAAAAAAATCCTACACCATTGTACATATCACAAAATTCTAACCCAAAACAAAAAAAATTGCTCGAAAAAAGGAGTCTAGATGAGTGAGATATCGCTATTTGAAAATTGCTTGCAAAATTATAATTTCAAGAAACTTTCCATCGCGACTTCAAACTTCAAATGCCTCTAGATTTGGCCAGCGAAGTCCGATTTGGATGAAACAAAAGGCAAAAGTGACTTTCTTGGAACTCCTCAATCTAATGGTTACCTCATATTTGACCCATCAAGCTTCAATAATAACCTACAATAGAGAGCTCCAAAATGCAAACCCCAAATAGCATCAAATTTCTCTCAATTGGCAAATCAATGACACTCTAATGGCTCTGATACCTATGAGATTTTGCCAAGATCAAGAGGCAATCGAAAGCACAAATAAGAGAGAACAAAATAGAAGATAGAAATAAACTGTATTCTATCAACATGAAAATACTGATCAACTGGATCATCAACCGTTACATACAATGAATATGAGCTTACTTATATAGGCAATGCTATATGGATATGTGAGCACACAAACATGACATGTGGCTCAATAACAAAAAAGGGTAGGTAGGAAATTCGTGTGGGTAGGTAGGAGAAACAATAAAATATTCCACATGAGGTGGATCACCCACTGGAGGTAGAGTGTAACAACAAGGTCAACACCATAAAAGGTGGAAATTCTACTACACACACTATCCCAATGTGGCACAAACACCCAAGTGTCTCATACCTAAAATACTATGAAATTCATTTCCTAAGTAAACTTAAGTAAGGTGTAATAATATCACAGATGAATAATTATTTACACCAACAATTAGTTTCCTATGGTTGTACTTGAAGACTAATGGAATTGTTGTAAGAATGTCATCCACTCGTTATAGTGTGATTGTTGCAACTTTATTCAAGATTGTAAATAATATAGTTGTTACTAATTAGTGTACATGAACCATCATTTTCTTTTCTATTATATATCACTTCTATTTATTTACCACTATAATGATTGAATTTATATTTTTTAATATGTACTGTAATTCATGATATTAACTCTGAATATTTCTAGATGATCATAAGAGATTTTCCTACCTCCTCATACAACAACACAATACCCATAGTATAATCACTTACATCCAAATTTTGACTTTGAAAAGTTGTTGAATAGTTTAAAGTGCACAAATTAGACCCATGCTTACCTTTTCTTAAATAAATTTAATTTAAGTTTTTAACTATTTTAATTATACTTTTCTTCAATGTCCATGAAAGCATGTAATTGGGTTGACATATATAAAAAATACTTCACAAACTTCTAGATTTATTGAGTTGCTCAAACAAGACTCCTTATTTGATAATTATTACTAGTATTTGACCACTTTAAAATAAATTCCAGTTGGGAGGGACTCATTTCTCCTCTCGATTGATAATCACATGACCAAAATACACCAACATATTTATGGTAAACTCATAATTTTGTCATTAACAAGAGTTGGTTCTTGTAAAGAATATTAAACACTTTTTTTACATGTGAGAGAATTTCTTCATATACTATATTAAACAACTTATATCTTAAGAAAAAAAACAAAAACAAATTATCAAAGGCCTTAATATATTATTTATTAGAAACATGAAGGTGAGAAAAGTATTATATAAAAAGTAGTAACATCAAAGCACTCCAAATTCTTTTCCTTAGTTGAAAAATTCCTGAAGTTGAAGAAAAATGACCAAAAGGGGTAGAAGAAATGCATTTCAGACTTATAAGTCCGATTTGCATTTAGGAAGGGTCAATAGTCATATAGGTGCATATCAGAATTACAAGTCCGATTTACACTTATGCAAAAACAAAGGGAAGAAAAAATGAATTTTGTGCAAATCAGGGTTATAAACCCGATTTACACCTAATAAAGGATTATGGTACAAGTTAGGGTTATAACCCTGATTTACACCTAATAAGCAAACATGGTGCAAGTCAGAGTTACAAGTCTAATTTGCACTGACTATTAGCATTTGGAAAATATACAGAAGGAAAACGATGTGAGTCGGGGTTATACTCTCAACATGTAGTGTGAAGAGGAGACTTGGTGTAGATTGGTGATACAGCCTCGATCTGGACCGTTAGGTAAGAGCTTGGTGTAGGTCAAGGTTATACCCCCGACCAACACCATTTGAAGGGGAATTAGTATAGGTCAAGGTTATAAACCTGAGCTACACTAAAATGGACAGACTTGGTGTAGGTTGGGGCTATAACCCTGCTATGCACCTGAAAGGGAGAATTTGGTTGAATTTGGGGTTGTAACTCCGACTTACACCATATTGATAGGACTTGGTATAGGTCAGGGTTATAACTCTGACTTACACCTAACATGATTTCTTAGGATTGTTAAGATATAGCCCTCGTGAATCTAACTAATGGTAAATCGGTTATTATCTGGAGAGTGATATATTAACAGAGCATACAGTTTGGAAATTAAACATAAACAAACTAATTGCTATGAACAGTTGCCTCCGTAGGAGCATGTCCATAGGTGGCAACTGCCATGTATGGACATGTCCCTATGTAGGCAACCTTTCCTCTTGTATTTAAACCGGATTCAATGATGGAGACGATCAATAACTCACGATAATCAGTCTTCCAAAATCACTATCATTATTCTTCGATCCATATTTCACAATATGGTTTTAGAGCCAGCATATTAAGAGAATAAATTAGATAGCCATATTACCCATATGCATTTATCGGAAGTAAATAACAAATCGACGCAGAGGCTATATATGCTGAGGATATATCTGACTAAGAAAATATTCAAATTATCAAGTAATATGAGATTGGAAGATAGACTCGAAGGAGCCTCCAACTTTGTTTCCTGGAAGATATGAATCATTGCCATTCTTTAAGAACTAGAATTAGAGTCTTATATAGAAGAAAATCTAGACATGCCAAATGGTGAACCAGAGAAATCTACTTGGAAAAGGTGTAATAATAAAGCAAAGAAAATAATTATTGACTCAGTCAAAGATCATATTCTTCCATCTATAGCCAGACTTCCTAAAGCATATGAAGTATTTTAAACCATTAAAAATACATATGAAGTTAACAATGCGAGCATAATGTTAACCTTGAAACAACAACTTTTAAACATAAAGATGAATAAAGATGATACAATATCTTCATACTTTTCAAGGATATCTGAAGTTAAAGACCAATTACAAACTATTGGAAATGAGGTAGATGATCAAGAAATCTCTCTCATAGCCCTAAGAGGATTACCAATTTCATGGGAATCCTACATTCAATGTATTAGCAGAACACCCCCCTTACCCAAATTTGAAAAACTTAAGAATGAGTGCATTCAAGATGAATCTCGACTAATCTCAACAGGATTAGGGCCAAATAAAGAAGGAGAAATCCAAGCACTTAATACAAATACCTTCAACAAAAAGAAAAAGTTCTCCAAATGGAAGAGAGGAAATAAAAACCATCAAAAAAGAGATATGTCTAAAATTCATTGTTACAAATGCGACAAATATGGGTACACTCACAGGAATTGTCCAGAAAGGAAGAAAACACAAGCTACTCTGGTCGAAGTCAAAGGAGAAAACTCACTTTTCTTCTTAGCCCTATCAAGCAAAATAAATACAAATAAAAACACTTGGATCGTAGACAGTGGAGCATCAAGGCAGATAACTGGATTTAGAAATCAGTTTGAAACACTTAACGGGCACTCAAGTGAAGAGGTTACTATTGGAGATAACTCCACATATCCTGTGAAAGGAATTGGGACCTATACTATCAAACTAAGAAATGGAGTATCTCTACAATTAAAGGATGTTTTGTTTGTACCTGGAATAAAAAGAAATCTAGTCTCAATCTCAGGCCTAGCTGATCAAGGATATCGGGTTACCTTCAATGAAGATAAAGTTCTACTCTAGCGTAAAAATACAAATATCAAAAATGCCATAACAGTAGGTTCAAGAGATGGTAGCCTATACAAACTATGCAGTGATCAAAAGGAAGCACTAAATCTTGAAGTTTCAAATAATAATGAATTATAGAACAAAAGATTAGGACACCTAAGATATAGTGCTCTATCCAACATAGAGAAGATTACTTCAAGTCTGCCCCAACTAAAATCTGAACACACAGGCATTTGCAAAGGATGTGCCTTGGGAAAGAATGTGAAAGTTTCTTTTCCCTCAAGCGAGCACAAATCAAAAGTTATTTTAGAACTAATTCACTCAGACCTATGCGGTCCCATGTCAACACCATCCCTAATTGGATCCTTATACTAAATAATCTTTGTTGACGATTACTCTCGAAAAACATGGATATATTTTCTGAAGTGCAAAGACTCAAATGAAGTACTATCTAAGTTCAAACAATTCAAGGCACTAGTAGAAAACCAGTCAGGGAAGAAAATTAAGGTGTTAAGATTCGACAATGGGGGAGAATATACATCTGACAACTTCAAAGACTTTTGTAATTTTGTTGGGATTAGGAGGGAGTATATTGTACCATATAATCCACAATAGAATGGAGTAGCAGAAAGAAAGAACATAACCATAATTGAAGCAGCAAAAGCCATGATGCATGACCAAAACTTACACACTTCATTCTAGGCAAAAGCTTCAAATACAACAGTCTACATTCAAAACAGATGTCCGCACTCAGTTCTAGAAAACATAACTCCTGAAGAAGCTTTTACAGGGAACAAACCAAACTTAAGTCATTTAAGGATATTTGGCTGTCCCATATATATCCATGTTCCTAAAGAAAAGAGGACAAAACTAGAACCATCCAGAAAAAGAGGTATCTTCATTGGCTATAGTGAAAATACTAAAGGATATCACATTTACATTCCAGGGAAAAAATTTGTTGAGATAAGTAGAGATGTAAAGTTTGAAGAAAAGACTACACTCAAAGAACCTGAAGATGATAACATTACTAAAGAAGAAGAAGATCACATAATTGAGATTGAGAGGGAGAATATCATAGAAAATTCCGAACCTTTAGACACTGAGAAGGAGGACATCATAAGAGCTTCTGAACCTCTTGTTGATGAAAATATTGAAACACTCAATAACAAGAAAAGACCTCTATGGGCAAGGAAAATGATTGAAGAGAATAATGTAGAACCAAATGAAATTTCCAAAGAAAATAAGAGAACAAGAACTCTAAAATGTTATGCTGCACTTCTAACTGATCTCACAAATTCCGAACCAACAAATGTTAGAGAAGCCTTATCAAAACAGGCTTGGAAAGATGCTATGGTTGAAGAATATCAATCTATACTAAAGAATGATGTTAGGGATATAGTGCCTAGACCAAAAGACAAATCAGTTGTCTCATCCAAGTGGTTATTCAAGATCAAATATGCATCTGATGGCAGCATTGAAAAACATAAAGGTCACTTTGTGGCTAGGGGATTCTCTCAAAAAGTAGGAATTGATTATGAAGAGACATTTGCCCCAGTTGCTCGGTATACGTCAGTAAGAACAATCATTGCAATTGCAACATCCAAAGGATGGAAAATTCACCAAATGGACGTAAAGACTACCTTCCTAAATGGTTCAATTGAAGAAGAAGTATATATAGAAAAACCAAAAGGATTCACCATATGTGATAAAAATTGCTATGTTTGTAAACTATTAAGAAAGCTCTCTATGGGTTAAAACAAGCACCTAGGGATTGGTATGCAAGGATAGACAACTATCTCTCAAAACTAGGGTACTCCAAGAACCTAGCAGATCCCAACATCTACTTCAAGGTTTCAAATGGAAATATGATTATATTGGTCCTTTACATAGATGATCTTTTGATAACAGGATAGGATAATCTCATTGAGAAATGTAAGCAAGATCTGGTAGCAGAATTCGATATGAAGGATCTAGGGCTTCTACATTATTTTCTGGGATTAGAAGTATGGCGAAAGAAAAACTACATCTTCCTAAATCAAGGAAAGTACACCATAGATATTCTAACTAGATTTAGGATGATGGAGTGTAAGCCATTAGCTACACCAATGGAAACTAATTTGCACAAGCTGAAAATTGAGGCAGAAGATTCAAAACCTACAGATCCCACACTCTATAGACAAATCATCAGTTCACTCATGTATTTGGTAAATACTCATCTTGATATCTGCTATTCTACAAATGTATTAAGTCACTTCATGTGTGAACGTAAGAAGATACATCTAATGGCTGCTAAACACATTCTAAGATATTTACAAGGCACAATCAGACTTGGCTTAAAGTATGAAAATGTTGAGATTCAACTTGAAGGATATTCTGATTATGATTGGGCTGGAAGTACCATTGACCGCAAAAGTACTACAGGGTGTTGCTTCAGTCTTGGTTCTGCTATGATATCTTGGTTCAGAAGAAAATAGTCAGTAGTTGCACAAAGCTCCACTGAAGCAGAATATATGGCAGCCTCCATGGGAGCTCGTGAAGCGATATGGCTAAGAAAGTCATTATTTGGATTATTTGGAAAAACTCTGAATTCAACAATAATTCACTGTGATAATCAGAGTTGTATCAAGCTCTCAGTAAATCCAGTTTTTCACAATTGATTCAAACATATTGAGATCCCTTATCACTACATAAGAGATATGGTAGATCGAAACATCATAAAACTAGTGTACATCAGTACTGAAGAACAAAATGTTGATATCTTCACCAAGCCACTTGCAAGATTGAAGATAGAATACTTCATAAGTAAACTTGGTATGACTAGATTATAATTGAGATTATTAGGATGAAATTCCTACCATGTGTAATTTGTTCATGAATAAATAAATAAAATGTAAATTGCAATATTCTAACTATGTTCAAGAAGATGATGATCTTCTTATGTTTAAGGTTACTATTTGAAGGTGATGATCTTGACAATAGTTGACCAAGTGTCAAGATTGACTACATTAAGTTGTTGTCTTGGACTGTGCTGGATATCTTGATCCTAAAGTATGTGATCATCTCATGATTGACTTCTTAAGTGATTGTCCCGAACTGAGCCGGATATCATGATATTGAGTTTATTGTCATGAAAGGACTATATTAAATGTTGTCTCGAATTGTGTCAGAAGTCATGACAGAATATGCTCCCAAGAAAATTACATAGATCCACTCCTGCTAAGAGGGAGTGTTAAGATATAGCCCTCATGAATCTAATTGATGGTGAATCATTTATTATCTGGAGAATGATATATTAATAGAGCATACAATTCGGAAATTAAACATAAACAAACTAGTTGCTATGAACGGTTGCCTCCGTAGGGGCATGTCCATATGTGGCAATTGCCATGTATGGACATGTCCCTATGTAGGTAACCTTTCCTCTTGTATTTGAACCGGATTCAATGATGGAGATGATCAATAACTCACGGCAATCAGTCTTCCAGAATCACTGTCATTATTCTTCTATCCATATTTCACAACAAGGATTTAGGTGTAGGTCGAGGTTATAACTCTGACTTGCACTTGAAATGAAAGAGGACTATGAAGTGGCTTAAATCGGGGTTACAAACCCATTTTTCACCTCAGACTAAAAATTTTTAAGGGAAAGCATAATTTGGGTTCATAACTTTGATTTACACCAAAACACAAAACTAACTTAAAAGGCCTAAAAAAGGACCAGAACCTTCGAATCAAGAATCGATGGTCCTAAATAACATGCAAGGGAAAAAATAATACATCAAACAACGTTCCTAGAGTACGTGGGCTACAAATTGGACAAAATTTGTAGGGGTTGTCCTATTTATGTGACTTACCCAAAAATGAGGACAACACAATGAGTATGCACATTTTTAAAAAATGACCTAAAACAATGAAATTTAGCCTTTACCATGTTTTGTCTTTATAAATCTACCTTTAAAGTACATGGATATTCTTTTCCAGGAACTTTGAAGCACCAATACTGGTCAATACAGCCCAATTTTTCTAATTTTTGTCTTGGTAACACTACATGATTAATAACTTTTATAAATAGAGACATCATCCCATAACTAGGACCAATAAACATACTACTAAAGGTTTTCCTTTCTTTTTGTTACTCCAAAGTGTTGAGTCACATACAAGGCATGTGATTTTCTTATTAATATCTCTCTTTTTTCTTTGGGCACATAAAGTCTCTGACCTTATATGGAAACCCATCAAAGAGATAGCATATATTTTAACCTTCAAACTCATCATGCTTACCTTGACTTTTTAATTTGTACTCATCACTAAAATCTTCATTATGTAAATTATGTTTAGCATATATTTCTTTTCAAAATGGGCTCTTGACATATAAAGATTGTCAACTAAGGAGAGAAGAGGTGGTCTAGAAAGCATGTCCACCACTTTGTTAGTTTCCCCATTCTTGTACGTGAGGACTAGATGAAATTGTTGTAAGAATCCCATCCACTTGTTATTTTGTGACTAAGATAACTTTATTTAAAATTGTAGATAATATAATTATTTTTGATTAATAAAGAGGCGTTAACTAGGGCATTGACCCTTTACATAGCTAAAAGGCTATCAATTTTAAACAAACCAAGCAAAGGTGCAAACCCCAAACAAACAAAGTTGGATAGGTCAAACAAACTTTTGAAATTGGCAACAACCCAACCTAACTCAAGAGGGGGGAGAAATACCCTAAACTTGACGAAGGGGGGCAAGGACAGGCGGTCGATTTTCTCTTCCACTTGCGTCAAACAACCATCTAGTCAACACTATAATTAGGAACATTCAAAGAAAAATTAGGCAGGGAAGACTAATGGAGGAGCATCCCCAGTTCATAGCAATCTTGCATCAACCAAAAATATTTTCTTTCTATTTTGTTTTATGTTTGCAGTATCACCTTTTCTTTCTGTGTGTCCCACTTTTGGCTTACCGGATCATGTGGAGCTAGATTCTACTTGAAGACTTTATCATCTTTCTTGTTTCCAGACTGCATCGCATCTGGATCATTTTCTAGTAAGATATTGCTATTGGTTTCCTTGAAAATTTCCTATTACTGGCTGCCTAGATCTATTTTGGTAATGTACTAGAACCCCTTCTGAAGCTTACAGAGCCTTGAGCATTGATTTTGATTTTCCTTGGTGCGTGGTTGACCTTTTCCCGCGATCTACATTTTATCCATTGGATTTTTTGGAGGAATCTCTTGATGGAGGTAGATCTTATTTAATTTACACATTAGGTCTTGTTCTTCAGGTTTTGATCCATTTTGGGTGGATTGGATTCTTTGGATCGATATGTATATAATTGAAATTATGCATAGAATTCAATCAATCAGAGAATCAAGTAGCTAGAATATGCATAGAAGATAGGTCCTAAGCTTCAAGGTCTCAGTTGTGACCTATTCTATATGTTCTACTAGTCCTGTGAGCCGGTTATGATGTAACCCGGTTGTTATAATCGGTTGGTTGTAATGAATTTTCATGAAATAAAACAATCTGGTCTGCATTTCCTCCATCATATCTTTGTGTTTCCATTGTGTTACTCTTGTTGACCGGTCTAGATTGATTGCTTTGAGGTCCGTCCTCACTAGTGACTGCTTCAAGTGGTATCAGAGTGAAGTTTCATTTCGGAGGTTGCGTGTCCTAAAATTTTTGTTGTAGGGTGACAGAATGCGGATCCAACCTGCAATTGTAGATGATTAGCATGAACGATGGTGCAAAGAGGAGCTAGGAATGGTGGAGAGTATGGGAATGCAAACCCTGCTATGATGGAGATGTTGCGAGGTATAGCACCTCTTTTGGAATCTGTGGAGACAGTCTAGAGAAGAGGTCGACATATCAAAGATGTAAGTGAAGATGGAGGAGAAGAAGTCTCGGTAGAACAAGCAAACCTACTAGCAGTTTATCTAGATGAGGAAAGATTTTTGAGGGTTTTGAGTAGGGAAAATACTAAACCTCATTTTACCCCACCAAAATAAGATGGGAAGTTGGATACCGATGAACTGATGGATTGGATCTCAAAAACGGAGAAGTATTTTGATTTTGAAAACACTACAGAAGAGAGGAAGGTGAAATATGCCTGTACCTAGTTGAAAGGTCATGCATCTCTTTGGTGGGAGGATTTTCAAGTTGATAGATAGAGAAGAGGTAAAGAGAAGATTAGGACACGTGATCAGATGATTTCTAAGTTGAAGTCAAATTTTATGCCAGCTAATTATCAAGTGAACCTATTCCAGAAATTGCAGAATTTGAGATAGAAGAAATCTAGTGTGAAGGAGTACACCAAAGCATTTTACAAGTTGAACATTAGATCCAAACATGTTGATGATTAAGTTGAACAAGTGGAAAGATATTTGAATGGATTGTGGATGTCTATACAAGATGAACTCAGTTTGATCAAATTGGAGAGTGTCAAAGAGGCTTACCAGTATGCCCTAAAGGCAGAAGAGAAGTTAAACAAAAAATATGAGAAGAGGCAGAGTGATAGAGGTGGAAGGTTTACTGGAGGAAGATTTCAAGGAGGAAGAGGATATACCAGAGGTAGAGGAACCAGTCCAGATTAGAACAAGGACAAGGAAATGAGCAAAGAAGGTAATGCATACCAAAAGGATGACATAAGTTTCTATCGAAGGAGAGAATGAGATGGTTACCGAAATGAGAATTTTAGAAGACAAGACAAGAGAGCTTTTAGAGGAACCTTCTTTATGTATGGATGAGAAGGACATCATGCATTCGAGTGTAAGGAGGAAATGAATACCAGAAGAGAAATAGTGTTGGAAGAAAGCCCCCACCAGATCAGATAATAAACCAGAATATGGAGAACTGTTGGTGATGAGGAGAGCTTTGTGTCATATTGGAGGAGATGAAGAGCCTTTGCAAAGTAATAATCTATTCAAGACTAGATGTAAGGTATCTAGTAAGTGTTGTAAAGTTGTTATTGTTAGTGGTAGTTCAAATAATCTTATTTCAGAAGAGATGGTGAATAAGTTGAAATTGGAGAGATTGAAACACACTAAGCCTTATCAGATAGCATAGATTCAAGATGAACATAAGTTGTTAGTACCTGAGCAATGTTTGTTGAAATTGAAAATTGGGAATTATCATGATGAAGTATTGTGTGATATTATGAAAATAGATATTTGTCATCTTTTGTTGGAAAGACATTGGTAGTTTGATAGATAGGTAGTACATGATGGGAGGAAGAATACATACACTATTGTGGCCAATGGGATGAAGAAAACCTTGTTGTGTTTAGAGGAACCTTTGAAGAATGAAGTCTATTTGGTATGTGGAAGGAAATTCTTGGATGGATTGAGACATGAGAATGTGTGTTTTTTCTTAATTCCTAAGAAAATCGAGAAACCGAAATAGGAAGGAGAACAACCGGAAGAGATAAAAGATTTGTTGACAGAATATGAAGACATCATTTAGAATAATGTACCAGATGGATTGCCACCTATGAGAAGTATTAGTCATTGCATGGACTTGGTTCCTAGAGCTATTTTGCCTAACAAAGTTGCACACCGGTTGACACTAGCAGAGAATGAAGAATTGAATAGGCAAGTGCAAGAGCTATTGAATAAATATTTGATCAGGGAAAGTCTGAGCCCTTGTGCAATACAATACCAACATTATTAAAACCTAAGAAGGATGGAGAGTGGAGAATTTGTATTGATTCTGAAGCAATAAACAAGATCACAGTTAAATACCGATTTCCTTTGCCTAGGATGGATGACATAATGGACTATTTGAGTGGAGAAAAATACTTTACAAAGATAGATTTGAAGAGTGGATATCATCAGATCAGGATCAAAGAAGGTGATGAGTGGAAGACAACGTTTAAGACAAATGAAGGACTGTATGAATGGTTGGTGATGCCTTTTGGATTGACTAATGTACCAAGTACTTTCATGAGGCTGATGAATGAGGTATTGAATAAATTCTTGGGTAAGTTTATTATTGTGTATTTGGATGACATTCTATTTTTTTCAGTAAGAGAAAATAAGAGAATTTGTTGCAGTTAAGACAAGTTTTGCAGAGATTAAGAGAAGAAAAGTTGTTGATCAACATTAAGAATTGTACTTTCATGAAGGATGAGTTAGTCTATTTGGGATTTGTGATATCTAAGGATGGTTTGAAGCTGGAACCTGAGAAAATGAAAACAAATGTTGAGTGACCTACACCAGAAAGCATTGGAGAGGTAAGATCATTTCATGATATGCCACCACCAAATTAGCAATGTATTCTGCCGATTGGTTACCTTCTCGACAGACATTGGAAATTCAAATTTCATCCAGCTTGGCCATCATATCAAAGGAATCCTGGATTAAATGTTTGATTGTCCAACTTGGCGGTATCTTTTTAATCAAACAATTAATGATATTAAGGGAGTCACTTTCCAACCATACCTTTTTTTCCCCGTCTCTAATAACAATTTGAAGCCCAATGTAAGGTGTATTTGGGCTAGAATTCCATTATAGTGTTACGCCTCAGAACATAATAAGATAAATGAAAGATTTAATAGCAGCCAAAATTATCTTTAACTCCATGAAAAGATTTAACAGGATCCAGTTTTATCTTTAACTCCATTAAACCAAACATATATCCTAAGTGGTTAAGTTTACTTTTGAACCAAAGGTTGGGAATAGTTCAAATTGATTACCAATTGCATAGAAAAACTTAATAACAATTCACATAGATCATCTTTAAAGATCCCTAAATTAGTAAGAAAATCATAATGGATTTTGATTCAACTAAAATCTCTAAAAATAAATAATTGATGAAAGAGGATTGAAAGGAAAATAAGAGAAATAGGGTCCTTAGTGTTTTCGATACCTTAGAGTGGAAGAAATAGAATGATCAATATTTAAGAGCCATACAAAGGAGCTACAAGGAAGTGGTATTGATTTAAGTTACACATTTTTTGAGCCATGATACTTCCATGTGATAATAAAAAATTAGGAGAATAAGTTTATATCCACAGTGCTTATGCATTTTTTGAACAAGATAAACCCATTTGACTGAAAATGCCTCCAATAAAATGCTAGAATATGATTTTAATTGTTTGTTTCTTAATTTTTGAAAGCAAATAATTTTAACAATTACAATCTAACAATTAAATTTTAATTATAAACTAAAAGAATATTGAAATTATATGATCATTTATTAGTTACAAATATACTCCATAATTTCTCTTTAAAAATAATTTCGATAGCAATATCGACAATTCAATAATTATGTAAATTTAGGATATATTAAAAAATTCATTGATATTGACCTAATCCTAAAATAGTTTAAACAATATCTTTAAGATAATTTAACTAATTATTTCATTGGACTCATGTTGTTACAATGACCATTAATTACATTTCAACAACTTTAAATGTGTTTATTTATGGATGGTTATTGGAACAATCGAAATGCAAGTACAACAGTAGGAGAGGATGTATTTTTTATGAGCCCACTATAAAGGGCGTTAAGGAAACATTTCAATGCTTAGACTAGAAAAATGATAACATGGTCATGAAATTTAGAGCTCTGGCACGAAATACATTGAAATATGTGAAGTTGAGACCAACAAAATCTATAGGAAAACTACAAAAGGACTAAGAAAATTACAAAAAATAGATTACTTTGGTATATGTGTTGTGACTATAGAATTGAATGTGATCAAATAGTATAGGCTTTTAAATTGTGAAGTTTGTATTAGATGTGTTCTTTCCTCGAAGTCTAGGGAATGGATTCAATGATTAAACATGTGAATTTATAATTGTTAATAGTATTTGGTGCAATGTCTAATATTTGTTAGCGTTAATAATGAGTGTTCATAATTGAATGAGATTTATTCTTAGATCTAAAAAGAAACAAATTATGATGTCATATCAAGAAAATATGAGTTAGTGCACAACTATCAGAATTTTCTTGTTTTTTGGGGTTTTTTCCACCTTAACAAAAGCATTTTCATGTGGCATAATATTTGATAATGTAACCATTATAAACAGATGACTTGCCAAGCCACATAAAATTATAAGATGCAAAGTTAGTTACTCAGCTAATAAGTGTCTCCCTAATAATTTGTCATTTTTTTTTATTATTAATCTGAAATTTATCTTGCTTTAGAATTAAACTAATTGTCTAAAAATGATTAAAAATACAATATCTTTTTTATTTCTTAAAAAATAACTTAAATATAAATAATCCTATATTATTTTAACTCCACAATAGAAAAATTGTATGTGGATACCCTAATAACAAATAAGAAAGTATATAACAAAAGTTTTAAACCATTCAATTTTTTTTTTGACTTAACTCCAATTTAGACTGACGAAATCTCTCATTGTATGTTTAGCTTCATAGTGCTCAATAGATTTAATGAAAGTTAGAGTGGAAGAGGCGGCTCACTGGAATGAAGTATGTTAAGTGTCTATTTTTGTCAACACTAATGATCTTAAAATCTCTATATTCCCAACTTTCTACTACGTAAAGAAAAAATTATATAAAAAATTAACCATCCACTAGGAATTCCTGGCGTAAATGGATGTACAATATTCATCAACTTAAACTGAAATTCTAAGCTATGTTTTTTATGTTGTTGGATGCCACAATCTTATTGGCTGGAATGGATTATAGAGACTCAATGATTGCGTTGTTCCAGAACTTTGAAGATATGTATGGACTCCCCAACCTTTGTTAAAAAAGGCTATGCTTAAACATCCACTGGTTTGGATTTTTTTTCTTTTGTAAATATTAAAAGGGCTAATCATTAGTTTACACGAGGGATATATCGATAAATGAGAGTGTGAGAATGGGATTTAAAATCCCAATGAAAATCTAGGTTTTGATTCAGTTGCTTCAGTTACAAATTTGGGATAGAAACAACACCAACCCCATGAAACGTGGTTATAAAATGAAGTTTGACAAGTATTCAATAGCAGACAATGTAGAAGAGTCCACATACTAGGTATATATGGCTATTGTGGCCATGTACCAAAACTCTTTATCACTACAAAGTATTAACTGGGAAGTTATAAAGCCTCCATAGAAATTGCCAAAGATTAAGAAAATTTTCCTTAATTCGATATTGGTCGATGTTTGACTTGTTGACATGTTAATTTCCCCAAATACATGTGATCAACTATAGTTTGAACTACAATTTATTGCATAAGATAAAAATAGAATTTGAGTAATTTCTGCCACTTGCATGAGAAGAACTCTAGTTTGTAAGAGCTAAAATAAGAGCTCTAAAAATAGAATTTACATCAAGATTTTAACTACATGTTTTATTTTTTAATTTTTAGTTGGCATTCAAGTGCCAAACAACTCTATATAAAGAGGTGAATTGTAATGAAATATTTATATTTTATCAGTCCATCATTGATCCTTGATCATGTGATCAAGAAGTGTTTTGTATTTATTTTTTAATAAATATAAAGTTTTATCTTCTTTATGAAGCAATTTGTGTCTATTATTTATTTTCTTCAATTGGTATTAGCGCTTGGGTTTGTAGATTTTTGGTTTGCAGATAACAGTTTGCTTTTGAAGAAGTTTCAATGGCAAATAGTAGTAGCATACCCTTGCAACTAGTGCAGTTTATTGGAGAGAACTATGAATATTGGAGCATAAGGATGAAGACTCTCCTAAAATCTGATGATCTTTGGTAAATTGTAGAAGTTACATATACCGAGCTTGTAGACTAGAATGCTTGTAATGCATTGAATCAAAATTAGTGTAATCAAATGAGAGAAGATAGGAATAAGGACAATCGTTCACTCTTCAACATCCAATCTGCATTAGATATTTTAGTTTTTTCTTTAATTGCAAGCATGATGAAGTCAAAAGAGGCATGGGAGGCTTTACAAATTGCATACCAAGGATCTAAGAAAGTAATATTGATACGACTCCAAACCTTTCGAAGGGGTTTTGTAATTCCCACCATAATACCTGAGAGAAATAAACCAATATCTACTAACAAAAGAGAATATTTTTTTTATTCATTACAACATAACATCAACATCTAAGATACAACCACTCTACCATTAACCACATTGCATCATTACTATATACAAGATTACAAGGATATAAACATAATTATGAAACATATTACGCAAGTGGAATGTTCATTTACTCATTACTTAACATAAAAAAAAACATACAATGCATAACCATTCCCTAGGGTATATTTACGTCAGTACTTGACACATCACGTAACCACATAGAGCTCATAACATAGTATACAATCCTTGCATTTGCTAGCCATTCAACAATAACAATTCATTATCTTATTTTCATAATCTAAATTCCCATAACATGTCTTTATTTCTATTAGAACCAACAATACTACAATCCTATTATTCATCATTTAATAACTATGAGAGAATCATTGACAACTTAACCATTCACTTTATTAAGACTTAAGCATCCTCTAAACATCTCTACAATTTCCTTAAAACAAGAAGCATATTAATATTTATAAAGCATAAACCATCACAGTTGTATGATATTTATCACCAAAATCAGATTTATAACAACTACAACTCTATCAATTTAATTCCTACAAGGCACCACAAGTACATATTCATCATTTATTTCAACACAATATGATTATGTAAGTGTTAATCTTCCATTAACATAGGTCTATGGTCTATAATTACATAATATATAGCCAAATCAGAAATGAATATACAAGATAATCTTTTCCTTAACTATTTCATTGGAAGTCATATGAAATTAAATTTCAGTGAAATAAATAATCTATTTTACAATTACATCGCATCAAGATACAGGTTCTTCTTTCCATAAACATAGAAATCAGCTCCAATGAATAGTCACATGAAGAATCCAAGAATCCAATTCACACACGCCAATGAAGAAGAGGAATATCCTAATGGAAGAAGGCATCAAACCACATGACCATGTGAAACCAAATAGGAACCACCCCCATGATAGGAGATGAGAAAGGTTCCAACTCACACTCAAGACCTAAGCTGACACCTAGCAACCATAGGTACAAGATGGCACCACAAGACTCCAATACAAACATAATATGCAAATCACATCACGAGGTTAAATCAAATCAATAAAGCTCCAGATGCATATTAAACAACATAGGCATATGGATAATAGACACATATAGGGAAAGAGTGTCATCACATGTTATCCTCACAATAGAAGGGACCATACCACACCCTGATAGACATGTGGAACCATCTCAACCTTGGATCCATTCAAGGGAGATCATTTTACTGCTCCAACGGTCTTCCCAAGCTCATCTCAAGTGTGCACACTTATAGGGCTATGAGGTGGGGCACAAAACCAATCATTATCTTATTTAGTGAATTCCTAAATAACTAAACCCACTAATCAATTATTAAGATTATGACATAAAATTACAAATAAACTCTTCATGTGGTTCCATCAAGTCTAGAACCCCGCGTAGAGGCCTAATGCTCAAGACCCTAGTCCACACATGCAACAACCCACTCACCCTACCATGGACCAAAACCATAGAGTGGAATATAACAAGAACATCATGATAACAACATAAAGTTCAACACAAAACTAATGCAATTCAAATTCAAGATGTATTCACATAGAATCCAAGAGCTAATCATCGAAAAATAAGCCACAGACTCAAATGCCATATTGCAACAATAAGGAAGCCACCAAGAATGTCAAATACATATAAACATGGAAACACATGAATCCAATAATATTGAATACTCCTCTATAATAAGACACAACATATCATCTCGTTGGAGCTACACATAAACCTCCTCAACAACAAGGATACACTCAACTTGTTGGAGAAAAATAGCAATCCCTCAATGGACAAGCATATAACCACTTTTTGGAGCAAAAATGGATTCATAAAAATCTCAAAGGAATATAATAGTGTCCAAAAATCATCAAAAATATCAAGATATAACCTTTGGAGTCAAAACCCATAAAAACTGACAAAACCTAGAAAGCGGAAATAATTCAGTGCATGCAAACTGCAAAATGGCACATTAGGGGTGCTGAATGGAGCGTATGAACCAAAATTTAGTGCATTCACCCTAGACTTTACCACATAGAAGGAAAACATTAGTGCATATAAGATAAAGGCAAAAATAGAGATTTTTAAGTAGTTTGTGACTAAAAGGGATGCCCAGGTTCGGGTAAAGGCACAATCAGGGTCTGAGATCAATCCAGGACTCATAAAAATACATCAAGAGAGCCTAATAGGGTTTCCAAAAATTAAATAGAGCCAAACACACAAGAAAAATAGCTCGCATTGACAAAGACATTGCACAAGAAGAGTTACAGACACAACCACTTCCTTATAACTGATCCAAGAGGAACAAGAGCATAATAGAAATGAAAATGGGATACATAAGGCAAATAAATTCTCATCAAAAACCAAGTCCAAGCCATTAAACATCACACAAAGTAGCAGGCAAATACAAAAATAATCTCATCCTGTTAATGCATTAACTTAGATATTTTTCCCAAGAAAACACAAATTAAATCCAATCCCTTTCGTTACAAATTTCTAATAGAAAAAACCAATGAAAACTATTTGAACCCCCGACCAATTTTTCTGAAAACACCATTGAAGACAATATTTTCCAAAATAAAATTGTAGGGAATGAAGATCTGAGAACTCCAGCCTGGAATCACAATCCAACAATGAAGATCTAATGAGGAGCAATCCCAAGAAACAATCCAAGAAAGCAAGCTTCAATCCAATCTCTAACGTAATCCAAAACCAATTTGCAATCCCAAAATCAAACTCCGATTTCCTGAAAAATTAACCTGACAACAATCTCAAAGAGGCAAATAAATATAGAAATTATTCAAAACTATGATAAAATGTCAACCAATTAAAATATTCCTAAAACAATATAATTTACCTAACTTGTATAGTTTCAAGGCAAATATTATTCTCCCAATATAATTTACCTCTTGAATAAAAAATAACCAATCACACGAAAGAGTAGGTAAACAATATTCAAATACAATTGCCAACAATATCTTTTATATAAACACATTAAATAATGATTGATTACTTTATAAATCCCTGAATCATGTAAATACATCCACCAAAGTGATTCTATGTACTATCATCCACAAGAATCATCAAATGTCATATATCATATAATATGTCTAACATCATCCACTAATGCATTTGAGCTCAAAATCTCATGAAAGTTTCCAACGAAAGTGAATCAATTTGTTGATTTGTCAAATTCCTTTTTAAAAAAAAATTTGACAAAACATTTTCGACGAAATTTCATCGAACTTTCGTTGGAAAAGGTTTTTGATAAATTTTTTATTTTTTAAATTTTTTTGTACATACTTCACCCCCCTTTGGGGATTTGAACTTGTGACCTCTCTTTTAAAAGCACACATTCTCTAGCACTAGGCCAACTCAGGTTGTACAATGTTTTTTAATTTTTAATTTTTCTTATTATTTTATAAAAGCATTAAGAGTTTTTTTCTTCGATGGCATATATATATATATATATATATATATATATATATATATATATATATATATATATATATATACATATATTAAGTAAATATATATGTATATATTTAATTAATATGTGTATATATATACATATTAGTTAAATAAACATATATATGTACACATACATACATACATATTTTGAAGAAGTTGATAAATACAACTTCAGAGATCCCAAGAACACCTATAAGCAAAATACCTATCACAAGAGAAGAATGGAGGCAAAAAGCAATAATGGCTTTGAAGAAAAAAATGATCATTTAGAGTAAATAAAAAAGTACAATACAATCTTTATAAAAGGAGAATATGCAACCCTAAAGAAACCCTAAAGGGATAAAGCATATTTAATAATTACCTACTATATAAATAAACATCTAAGTTTAGCTTAAGTGTAGAGGATAATGGACTAATAACTAAATAAATAATTATTAGCTAATGTATGATAACTCTAACACCCGCCCCCCTTAAGATGAACTTAGGGAGTAGGTAAAATACTAAATGTGTGAAGCAAAAAATATAACTACATGATGAAGGCAAATTTGGGTCCTAACAACAAAGCCTTATGAGGTACCCAATCACAACCAAATCTCTATGAATCGGAGAAATGGACAAAACCACGTGGGAAAAAAATCTACTCCAAAAAGAGATGGAAAAAGCATGCTAAAAAAATATGAAGGAAGGAAGGCCTCAATGAGACCCCCCAAGAGCAACATCCTTCACCCCAAGCATAGAGCACAACTGAAGATAGCACAGAGATGAGAAAGGTTTAATGAAGATGTCATCACCTGCTCCTCTGTAGGAATGTACTCTAGGATGAGAAAGCCATCTTGGATCAATTGTTTGATGAAGTGCATGTGAAGCTCAATGTGTTTAGTCCTCTAGTGCTCCATACGGTTGTGGGAAATGTGAATGGCACTCTAATTGTCACACCAAATAATAGTGGGACTATCAGGATGAAACCCAAACTCAGTCATCAATTGTCGAAGCCATAAAACCTACTGACTAGATAACACCGCTAATCGGTACTCAGCCTCTATAGATGATAATGTAAGAGAAGACTTCTTCTTGTAAGACCATGTGATAGGGCCAGAACCAAGGCAAAAAAGAGCCAAAAGTAGACTTCTGATCATGAGCATCACCAGCCTAATCTGAGTCACTGAAGCCAATAATGTGAGGGGATCTTGAAGTATAGTGAATGACAAACTATGGACTGCCCCGAATGTACCTTAAAATACATCTGGTGGCTTTCCAATGGCTCTCATGTGGATCATGGGAGAACCTAGAGACAAGACCAATCACAAAGGAAAGATTCGGGCATGTATGTGTTAGGTATGTAACAAATTGCCAATCAACTACTTGTATAAAGTAGGATCCACAGAAGGTGTAGAAAAAGTGGTAGACAAAACAATAGGTGACTAAAATGGTGTAGGTGCAGGCTTGCAAGCAAGCATGTTAAATCTGTGAAGCATATCAAGAGCATACTTCTGTTGAAGTATGGAAATCCCATTGAAAGATTGAATAACCTATAGGCCCAAAAAATAGTGCAGAAGGACAAGATCTATCATCTCAAACTCCTCCATCAAAGCTCTCTAAATATCCTGAATCAAGGAGGATGAGCTACCGGTAATGATGAGATCATCAACATATAGCATAAGGATAACTCTATCATCCCCCTGACATTGAATATAAACACTAGAATTGGAATGACAACATGTAAAGAGTGTGGAGAGAAAGAGGGAGTCTATCTTCTCATACAATGCCCGAGGGGCCTGTTTGAGACTGTATAATGAGTGTTGAAGTCTGCAAACCAAAGAGGAATCTTACACAAATCCTTGAGG
Source organism: Cryptomeria japonica (assembly GCF_030272615.1). Lineage (NCBI taxonomy): Eukaryota > Viridiplantae > Streptophyta > Pinopsida > Cupressales > Cupressaceae > Cryptomeria > Cryptomeria japonica. The sequence continues at coordinate 225,876,778 of NC_081409.1, forward strand.
CTGCTCTATATAGATCTCCTCATGAAGGTATCCATGCAAGAAGGCACTCTTCATATCCATTTGAAAAACTCTCCATCCCTGTGAAGATGCAAGTGAAAGTACAAAGCGAACAAAATTCATCTTGGCGATAGGAGCAAAGGTCTCAGAGTAATCAATAGTCTCCACCTAAGAAAACCCCTTCACAACAAGATGAGCCTTATACTTATTAATAGAACCATCTGCAGCATACTTGGTATGGTATACCCACTTGCACCAAACCAACTTTCTTCCTTTCAGAAGAGTACAAAGATCCCAAGTATGATTCTTCGTCAAAGAAGAATTTACTCCTCATCCATGGCCCTATCCCACTCTAGGTGACCTTTCGACTCTGAAAATGTCTGATGATCATCCGAAATGGCATGACCTAGAAGACTAGAACCAAATGTTTGGGCATGAGTACAATGAGAGTATGAAGGATCACCTTCCATAGAACCAACAACATTAACTATAAGTCGTGCCCACTTGGGAAAAGGCTGAGCTATGGGTGGTAGAGATGGTGGACCATCATTTGCATCATCCTTAAGGAATAAGGAATCCTCAAAAGATGAAGAGGGAGGAGGAGGCAGTGAGGGAGAAGCTGGTGATGGAGAATCCATTTAAGAAAGGCGCTCATCAAACTAGTGATGGAAAATCCATCTGAGGAAGGTACTCTTTAGGTTTTGATCCCTTTTGGTCAGACTGGATCCTTTGGATCAATATGTATATAATTGTAATTATGCAATAGAATGCAATCAATCAGAGAATCAAGTATCTAGACTATGCATAGAAGATAGGTCCTAAGATTCAAGGTCTCCATTGTGACCTATTCTATATGTTCTACTAGGCTTGTGAGCCAGTTATGCTGTAACCCGATTTTTATCGGTTGGTTGTAATCAATTTTTATAAAAATAAAACAATATGGTCTACATTGCCTCCATCATATATTTGTGTTTCCGTTGTGTTACTCTTGCTAACCGGTCCGGATTGATCTCTTTGAAGTCCGTCCTCACCGTTGACTGGTTCAAGTGGTATTAGAGTGAAGTTTCATTTTGGAGGTTGCGTGTCCTAGAATTTTGGTTGTAGGGTGGCAGATTGTGGATCCGACCTACAATTGTAGATGACTAGCGTGAATGATGGTATGAAGAGGAGCTAAAAAAGGTGGAGAGTATGAGAATGCAAACCCTATTGTGACCAAGATATTGTGAGGTATAGAAGCTCATTTGGAATCCGTGGAGATAGTTCAGAGAAGAGGCCGACATATCAAAGATGTAAGTAAAGATGAAGGACAAGAAGTCTTGACAGAACAGGCAAACTTACTGGCAGTTTATCCATATGAGGAAAGGTTTTTGAGGGTTTTGAGTAGAGAAAATACTAAACCTCATTTTACCAAACAATAATATGATGGGAAGTTGGATTCAGATGAATTGATGGATTGGATCTCGGAGATGGAGAAGTATTTTAATTTTGTAAACACTGTAGAAGAGAGGAAGGTGAAATATGCTTGTACCTGGTTGAAAGCTTACACATCTCTTTGGTGGGAGCATTTTCACGTTGATAGATAGAGAAGAGGTAAAGAGAAGGTTAAGAAATGGGATCAGATGATTTCTAAGTTGAAGTCAAAGTTTATGCCAGCTGATTATCAAGTGAACCTATTCGAGAAGTTGCAGAATTTGAGATAGAAGGAATCTAGTTTGAAGGAGTACACCGAAGCATTTTACAAGTTGAACATCAGATCAAAACATGTTGATGATGAAGTTGAACAATTTGGAAGATATTTGAATATATTGTGGATGTCTATATAAGATGAAGTTAGTTTGATCAAATTGGAGAGTGTTGAAGATGTTGACATTTGGATGAAGATTGCATTAATGATATGTTATGTTATCATTGATGTCAATTGAACCGGTAATGGTATTTATAATATGGTTGATATTGTTGTTATTATTGATATTGTCTTGTAATCAGTAGGAATAGGTTTGAGGAAGATGTTGTAAACCGATATGTAAGTTTGTGAGTTAAACCAGTAACTAGTGTATAAGGTTAAACCTTTTCTATATTATGTAACCAGTAAACCCTACCAGTTGTTCTCTATAAAACCCTAACCAATTAAGTTTGTTGAAATGGTTATGTTGGTTTATTATCTATTGAGCGGTAATGATGCAGACACATGTGATCATTGTAAGAAGATAATTTCAGTTTATTTTGGTGCATTTGTTTGATTGTCTAGGGAATGAGCAAGGTGGATTTCATCTAATGCAAAGTGTGTGATGAGTTACAAGTCTGATGAAGTGGTGATCATAGAGTGGTTGGAATTTTCTTGAAGAATGTGTATAGATTTCTATGTAAATCCAATGGTCACACTTGAATCGATTTGTTTGTAATCTCTATGAGAGAATTAGGTTTTTGTTTTGTTATCGACCTAATTGATTTATATTTAAGGTCGATGAAGTTGTTTTGTTTTGTGTTGGCAAAGTGTTGGTAGAAATCTATTGAGTGTGTGGTTTCCTAACTGGAGAATGGATCTGTAGTTTGAGTAAAGGCACATTGAATCTTAAAAAGATCTGATCAAGCAAATATAGTGCTACTCAGATAGATCAAGAAAAACCTATTGTCTTCTAGCAATTACAATAGAATTTAAATCCCCTAACTGGGTAAGCTCTAACAAGCTTGGCTACTTCTTAAATCCTCTAACAAGGTGGCCCATTAGCCTGGATTCTCAAATCCTCTATCGAGGTTACTCCTAATAGGGCATTTGCTTTTTATAAAGGCATTTTGGAAATCCTTTAACCAAGTGATTGCTAATATGATCAGATCTTAATAGGAACTATTGTAAAAGATTTAACAGGCTTGGCTCCTAACAGGGAAAACATTAGAAGAGTTCATATAGCTATCTTGTGAGTCTCATCTCATCATGGTTTTTACCTATTTGGGTTTTCCACATATAAACTTTTGTGTCATGTGGTTAATTTTTTTGTGGTTATGATCTTATTTGTTGATTTGATTAACTTCTGATAAGGCATAATAACTGGAAGCATTGAGAGATGGAGTGTGTTGATATATAATTAAGCATTTGGATGTTTAAAAGATTAAAGTTGTTTACTGTTAAGTTGATATAATAGCTAACTGGTTGATGTTAATTATTCTTACAAGTATTGATCTTGACAGTAATATTCCATTGATACTTGTTTACTTTGTGAGTTTGAGTTTCATATTGGGATGTTTGTATCAGTTTTTCAGTTTACTAATTCACACCCCTCTTAGTAATCTACCAAATACTTATTCTTTCATCATACCATCAATTGGTATCAGAGCGTCTCATGTCCTCTTAAATATAAAAGCCTAACAACTTGAGAAAAAGATCTTGTAGATCATGATGAAGAAGGAAGGTCCAAAGTTCAACAAAGATAACTATAGGATATGGAGCGATATAATGAAAATTTACATTAAGAGTCTGGGATGTTAGTATTGGGATCATGTAGAAACTCAACATGTTACACCTACTAGAACTCTGAGTAATGATCAGAAGAAAGAACAACAAGAAAATCATCAAGCATTGGTGGCTATTATTAGTTCCCTGTCTGATGCTGAATATGTAGATGTTCATGGTCTTGAAACTGCATATGATGTATGGAAAAACCTTGAAGAGATTTATAGCGGTGATGAACATGTTAAGATTGCTAAAGAGGAGAGCATAATAGGAAAGTTTGATGACATGAGAATGTCTGAAGGTGAGAATATCCATCAATATGGTCAAAGGATAAAAGAGATAGTTGGTGAGATAAAAAGTGTAGGAGGGAAGGTGGAAGATGCCACAATGATCAGTAAGGTATTGAGAACCCTTATATTGGTCTATTCTATCCATGTTGCAGCTATTTAGGAGCTGAAATCCATTGACAAAACTAATGTAACTCTTGACTCCATCATTGGCAAACTTACTACTTTTGAATTAATTGACTATGATGGTAGTGTACAGAAATCAGAATCTATATTTAGAGCTTCTATCTCTAACACATCTATGAGAAAAAGTAGAGATACTTGTAATGGTTATGAATCTAGATCTAGGAGAGATGCTGATGATGAAGAAAACTTAGTGGAGCTTGAAGCATTATTGACAAAATGGATGCCTAGAGGCACTTGTAAATATAGAGGTAAATTACCTTTAAAATGTTTTGCATGCAACAAGATTGCTCATATATAAAATAATTGTCCTAATGGTAAAAATTAAAACAAGAGAGTATGAAGGATCACCTTCCATATAACCAAAAACATCAACTGTAAGTCAGGCCCACTAGGGAAAAGGCTGAGCTACAGGTGGTGAAGATGGTGGACCATCATTTGCATCATCCTCAAGGAAAAATGAATCCTCAAAAGATGAAGAGGGAGGAGAAGGCACTAAGGGAGAAGCTGGTGATTGAGAATCTATCTGATGAAGGCGCTCATCAAACTGGACACTCAATCTAAACAAGACCTCTCGAGAATCATGATCAAACAACCTATATGCATTAACATCCTCATAGTAGCCAACAAATATGAGTGTTCATCTCTTCCTCTGCATGACATCCCTTTGAGCATCTAGAATAAATGCCCAAGCCTCACTACCAAAAAATTGGAATAATGAAACATCAAGAATGACATGGGATCAAGACTCCTTAGGAGTCATCTAGCACAATGCCTTATGACACATCTGATTCTAAATATAAGTGGCACAATTAACTACCTCAGCCCAAAAACCAAGCTCCATAGAATGTGACTGAAGCATACAATTGGCCATCTCTCATAGTGTTTGGTTCTTTCTCTGAGCAACACAATTCTGCTAAGGAGTGTGAGGAACTAATAACTAATGCTACAAACCATGCTCTATGCAGAAATCTATAAAAAGTTGATTCACTTATTCTCTCCCATTATCTGTGTCTATCCTCTAGATAGAAAGACTAGACTTATCCTCTAAAAATGTCTTAAAGACTTGAAATGAATCAAAGATCAAATTTGTGTTGGCATATGTGCAGAGTTGGATGACATGATGATATTGTATGTTGTCATTGATGTGAATATGTTGAAGTATGAACCAGTATATTGGAATGTGAACCAGTATGATGGTATGAAGTGAACCAGTATGATGATGTGAACCGGTATATGTGAAAAGGTGAACCGGTATGTGAACTAGTATATGCAAAGTTTGTATCAGGGTTTCATTTGATATGACTACCAGTTGGTAGTCTCAGCTTTAGGGTTTCCGGTTCATCCATTCCAAGTTTGTGCGATTTGACCGACAACATTCTATGATGAGTTAGCATTAAAATGAAGATGAGATCATGTTGCCATGTCTGGCTTGTGCGTGTGAATAATCTCCTTGAGGATTTTACATGAAGAAGATTGATTCTATCTACCTCGGGAATGTGTAAAATATTAGTAGACGGAGGAGAGCGCATGATGGGTTATCAGCTTCTAGAAGTGGTGAAGAATGGACGATGGAGAACATCTTGAGATTTGTTCAAGATTGTTTTATCCTATGTAATGTGATCAAATAGTCAGGATTGGACTGACTGTATTGATAACCTAGAAGCTTAGGGCTTTAGGTTTTGGCTACCAACCTAATTGTTGTCTATAAGGTTGATGATTATTTGCATTGTGAAGTTCTTGGCAAATGTTATGTGTTTATCCAAGTGAAGAGATAATTGATTCTTGCCAGACCGGTGCAGTGAGTATAGATCTGCAGAGTGTGATTGTTGATGTAAAGGAACTAAAGTGGATCTGCCTTGGCATTAAGTGCTATTATCGGATCAGTGTATTGCCTGTTGACTTCTAACCATTTCCATAGTTGGAAAATCCCTTTACCGGGTAGCTTTAACAAGATTTTGTAAATCCTTTAATAGGGTGACTCAAAATCATTGAGCTCTTTAAATCCTCTAACAAGGTAACCTTTAACAGGGTTGGAACCTTTAACTGGGTATTTAGCCATCCCTTAATTGGGTGATCCCTAGCAGGATCGGTTCCTAGCAGAACCTGTTGTAAAGTCTTTAACAATACTAGGCTTCTAACATAGTAGACTTCAGAAGAATTCAAGAACAACTTGTGGGTATTCATCCGTGTCATGGATTTTCCCAGTTGGGTTTCCACGTGAAATATTAGTGTGTTATGTGTGATGTTTTTTCATGTGATGCTTTAGTGTTTTCTGTGAAGTAATAATGCATGTTGATCTAGTGATCATTATATTTCTGATGTATTCCTTGTTTAAGCATATGGGTGAAGTGGAAATGAGATGTTAGGATTTGTGAAGATCTAAATGTTATTAGTTTATATCTTTCACACTCTCATCGTGTTTTAACGGTAGTGCCCTAATTTAGATTGGTGATGCTATTTACCAGCTAGTACAGTCTTTGCAGTTTAAGTTGTTAAAGAATTTTTTGTCTATACTGATTCAATCCTCCCCCTCTCAGTATTTGTTGATCATTTAATGTTCATCATTATTCATCAATTGGTATTAGAGAGTCCTCCAGGTCCTTTGTGTTATAAGCTTAACCGCTTGAGAAAAATATCCTATTCTAATGATGAAGAGGGAGGGTCCTAATTCAACAAAGATAACTTTAAGATATGGAAGGATAGAATGAAGATATACATTAAAAGCATGGGTGCTCAACACTGGAACTATGTTGAAAATACTTATGTTGTCCATACCGGCACTCTCATCAATGATCAAAGAAGAGAATTTTAGGAGAATGGGCAAGTCATGTAATCTCTTATTAGCAGACTATCTAATATTGAGTTTATAGATGTTCAAGACAAAGATAATCCCAAGGATGTATGGGATACTCTGGAGTCTATCTATGGTGGTGATGAACATGTACAACAGGCTAAGGAAGAAAGCCTTAGAGGAAAGTTTTAAGACATGCGAATGGTTGAAGGAGAGAGCATTCAACATTATGGGATATGGATTAAAATTGTTGTTGGAGACATCAAAGTGTAGGAGGTACAATGGATGATTCCACCGTTGTTAGAAAAGTTTTGAAAACCTTATTACCGGTCTATGCAATAAGGGTTTCTACTATTTAGGAGTTGAGATCTATTGACAAGACAAAGGTATCCCTTGATTCTATCATTGCTAATTTGACTACATATGAGCTAAATAGTTATGATGGTAGTGTTCAAAAGACTGATTTAGCCTTTAAAGCATTTGCTGCCCTATCTAGAAAGGGTAAAGAAGATAGTACCAGTTGTGAATCTAGACAAAGCAGAGATATGGATGATAAGGAGATCTTGATGGAATTTGAAGCTCTTCTTACTAGGAGACTCCCTAATGGAGCTAGAAAATACAGAGGTAAAATCGCTTTGAAATTCTTTTCATGCAATAGGATAGGACACATTTCTATCAACTATCTAAATAATGATAATAAGGACAAACCGTAGAAGTTTAAAAAGTTAAAAGGAGGAAATAGGAGAAACTACCTTATTGTAGTTGATGAAGGTGTCACTGATGATGAATAGGAAGATGAAGAAAGTGAAGACATAGTGTTTGTAGCCGTTAAGGAAGATGTGTTAGACAAGAAGCCTCTTGTCTCCCACTTTGATAATTCTAATGAGTGGATTATTGATAGTGGTTGTTCTCACCACATGACTGGTGACGGGAGAAATTTTCTATCTCTGGAAGAGTATGATGGAGGTGTAATCTGATTTGGTAATGATGCACCATGTATGGTAAAAGGCAAAGGGTCCATCTCTCTAAATGGAAAAAGTAGTGTTGATAATGTGTATTGGGTAGAAGGTCATAGGCATAACCTTTTGAGTGTTTCTCAACTGAATGATAAAGGGCTCACTCTGGAATTCAAAAATGGAGTACACAAAATAAAAGGAAAGAATGGTGAACTGATGGCCATCGGTATGCAGACCAAAGGTAACTTATTTCAGTTGAATACAAATATCAGTCAATGTCTAATGGATAAGTTTGATAATAGTCGGATATGGCATAGGAGACTCTACCATGTAAATTTTGATAACATTGTGAAGGCTAGTAAGATCAAGGTAGTTAGAGGATTGCTTGTGCAAAACAAACCGAAGAATCCTTTTTGTAGAAAATGTCAATTGGGGAAAATGTCTTGCTCAACCTTCAAAGGTAAATCTTCCATAACTGACAATTTACTTGATCTTGTGTATACTGATTTGTGTGGTCTTATGAAAACTAGGAGTATTCAGGGAGATAGGTACTTTATGATTCTTACTAATGACTTCTCAAGAATGATGTGGGTCACATTCTTGAAAGACAAGTCTGAAGGTTTTGGAAAGTTCAAAGCCTTTAGATCACTAGTTGAAAAAGAAAGTGGTAAGAGGATGAAATGCCTTAGAACAGACCAAGGAGGTGAGTTCAGCTCTAGAGAATTCAATAAGTACTGTGAAGAGAATGACATCAAGAGGCAACTATCTATCCCCCAAGCTCCATAGTAGAATGGCCTAGCAGAAAGGAACAACCAGACTGTAGTTGAAGCAACCAGAATGATGTTGATTCAAGAGAAGGTTGCTCGCACCTTTTGGAGAGAAGCAGTGAGCACTGCAGTCTACATTATGAACTAGGTACTCAACAAGAAAGGTAAGGATAAGACTCCTTATGAGTATTGGACTAGTAAAACTCCAGTAGTTAGCTACTTTAGAGTGTTTGGTAGCAAGTGTTATATCAAGAGGAGTGAATACTAGAGCAAGTTTGATGCAAAATGTGATGAGGGAATATTCCTAGGGTATTCCACCAAGAGAAAAGCTCTCAAGTGTTTTAACAATAGGACATAGAGAATTGTTGAAAGTATCAATGTTAGAGTTGATGAAACCTATGAGAAACCTGAGGAAACCAACAGTGAGCAAGCGGTAGATGAACCAGTTGTAACCTTCTGGGAACCGGTTGCAAAAAAAATAAATTCAAGTAACAGGGCTCCTACACCAGTAGATGCTGATGTAGATGCTGATGAAGATGAGGATGAAGATGAGGATGAAGAGGAAAAGCAAGAGGAATCAGTGAAGATCATTCCTAGGTTTCTAAAGTTGCATCATGATCCAAAGCAGATCATAGGGGATAAGGATGTAGAAATACAAACAAGAAGAAAGGTCGGAGAGAATTCTTGCATGATTTCTGAATTTGAGCATAAAACATTTAAAGAAGCACACAAAGATGAAGACTAGATTAAGGCTATGGAAGTGGAACTTGACCAGATAGAAAAGAATGGTACATGGTCTTTGGTACCCAGACCAAAGCATAAAAATATTATTGGCACAAAATGCATTTTTAGAAACAAGTTGAATGAAGATGGGATAGTGGTAAGAAACAAAGCAACATTGGTATGTAAGGGATATGCTCAAGAAGGAGGAGAAGACTATGGAGAAACCTTTTCTCCAGTAGCTAGATTGAAAGGAGTTCAAATGCTACTTGCAAATGAAACCTTCAAGAGATTGAAAGTGTATCAGATAGATGTGAAATCTGCATTCCTGAATGGAATACTTAAAGAGGAAGTGTATATAGTGCAACCAGATGGGTTTTCCCTATCAGAAGACAGTGATATGGTGTGTATGCTACATAAAGCCTTGTATGGATTGAAACAAGAACCTAGAGCATGGTATGAACATTTACACTCACATCTTGTGAAGATTGGATTTGAAAGAACAAGTGAAGATAGCAATATCTATTTGAAGTTAGAAGGAGATCAGATTCTAATCTATGAAGTGCTTGTTGATGACATAATTTTTGGTGGAAATGACAAGATGAGTCATGCATTTTTAGATGAAATGAAGAAGAAATTTGAGATGTCATTAATTGGAGAGATTAAGTTCTTCATTGGACTATAGATTCAACAAATGAAATATGGTATCTTTGTCACTCAATCCAAGTATGTCAAAGAGGTGTTGAAGACCTTTGGCATGAAAGAAAGAAAACTGATTGGTACACCAATGATGACTGGTTGTAAATTGTCAAAATAAGATGACTCTACATTGGTGAATGAGAAGGAATATCAGTCAATGATTGGTAAGTTGCACTATGTAGAACACAGCAAACTAGACATTGCACATGTAGTGGGCATTGCTACACATTTTCAGAAAATTCCAAGAGAATCCCACTTGGTAGCAGTCAAGTAGATTCTTAGATATCTGAAGGGAACTATAGATTATGGATTGTGGTATCCATAGAGTAATAATTTCAATCTTAAAGTGTTTACTGATGCTAATTGGGCTAGTAATGTGGATGATCAGAAGAGCACAATCGGTGGTGCATTCTTTCTTGGTGGTAGACTCGTCTCATGGATGAGTAAGAAGAAGAGTTGTATCTCTCAGTCTACAATAGAAGTAGAATATGTAGCAACATTTATGAACTGCACTCAGAAAATTTGGATGAAGCATGTATTAAGTGGTTTCAAAGTCCCTATATTTGAACCGGTGAGTGTATTTTGTGATAACACAAGTGCAATTAATATTTCCAAGAATCTGGTATTCTATGCTAGAACCAAGCACTTCGAGATCAAGTATCATTTCTTGAGGGAGAAAATTGAGAACAAAGAGGTTGTATTGGAACATGTTTCTTGTAAGGAGTAGTTAGCAAATATATTCACCAAGCCTCTAGCGAAGGCTACATTTACCTATTTAAGAGGTAAATTAGGGGTACTGACCCTTCAAGAGGTGAACTAAAGGTATGTGCTCCACATCAGTCAAGTATTGCATTGTCAAATCTTTGTAGGATTGGTGTGTTGAAGGATGCTACTCCTTAGGGGGAGTAGCATAGTGGATCATGGATGTTTGTGCCTCCACTTTGGCATTGTTGTCAAAGGGGGAGAAGATGTGAAGAAGAAAAGATATCTACAATGTTGGCTACACATAATATGGAAGAGATTGGGAGAAGATGTGAAGTGGAGAGATATCTTTGTATATTCCCTTGTATATTGCCATCAATTCCAAAGGGGGAGATTGTTGGCATATGTGCAGAGTTGGATGATATGATGATATTATATGTTGTCATTGATGTCAATATGATGAAGTATGAACCGATATGTTGGAATGTGACTTGGTATGATGGTATGAAGTGAACCGGTACATGCGAAAAGGTGAACTGGTATATGAAAAGTTTGTATCGAGGTTTCATTTGATATGGCTACCGGTTGGTAGTCTTAGCTTTAGGGTTTCCAGTTGATGCATTCCAAATCTATGTGATTTGACCAATGATACTGTATGATGAGTTAGCATTGAAATGAAGATGAGATCATGTTGCCACGTCAGCCTTGTCTGTGTGAAGAATCTCCTTGAGGATATTGCATGAAGAAGATTGATTCTATCTCCCTCATGAATGTGCAAAATCTCAGTAGATGGAGGAGAGTGCGTGATGGGTTATCAGCTTCCAGAAGCAGTGAAGAATGGATGATGGAGAATATCATGAGATTTGTTCAAGATTGTTTTATCCTATGTAATATGATCAAACGGTCAAGATTGGACCGATTTTATTGATAACCCAGATGCTTAGGGTTTTAGGTTTTGGCTACTGACCTAATTGTTGTCTATAAGGTTGATGATGATTTGCATTGTGAAGTTGTTGGCAAATGTTATGTGTGTATCCAAGTGAAGAGATACTTGATTCTTGCCAAACTAGTGTAGTGAGTAGAGATCTGCAGAGTGTGATTGCAGATGTAAAGGAACTAAAGTGGACCTGCCTTGGCATTAAGTGCTATTATCAGATCAATGTATTACCTTGTTGACTTCTAACCATTTAAGTAGTTGGAAAATCCCTTTACCCGGTAACTTTAACAAGCTTTTTGTAAATCCTTTAACAAGGTAACTCAAAATCATTGAGTTCTTTAAATCCTATGACAAGGTAACCTTTAGCAGGGTTCTAACCTTTTACCGGGTATTTAGCCATCCCTTAACCGGGTGATCCCTAGCAGGATCGGTTCCTAGCAGAACCTATTGTAAAGTCTTTAACCGGACTAGGCTTCTAACAAAGCAGACTTCAGAAGAGTTAAAGAACAACTTGTGGGTATTCATCCCCACCATGGTTTTTCCCTGTTGGGTTTCCACGTAAAAAATCAGTGTGTTATGTGTGATGCTTTTTCATCCGATGCTTTAGTGTTTTTTGTCAAGCGGTAATGCATGCTGATCCAGTGGTCATTATATTTCTGATCTATTACTTGTTTAAGCATATGGGTGAAGTGGAAATAAGATGTTAGGATTTGTGAAAATCTAAATGTTACTAGTTTATGTCTTTCACAGTCTCACTACATTTTACTGGTAGTGCCCTGATTTAGATCGGTGATGTTGTTTACAAGTTAGTATAGTCTTTGCAGTTTAAGTTGTTAAAGAACCTTTTGTCTATACTGTTTCACCCTGCCCTCTTAGTATCTGTTGAGCATTTATTGTTCATCATTTCTCATCAATTTGTATTTTAAAAAGTATGCCCATGTACATTTGGAGAAGTCATCAATGAATGTGAGCACATACTTACACCCTGAAAAAGATGGAGTCAAAAATGTCATAAGATCACTATGTACCAAGTCCAAGGGTTCCTTAGTATGTGTGGCTCTACCTATAAGAGAATTATCCTTTTGATTCTTTCCAAGTGCACAACCTCAACATACACCATTAGTACAAGATATTTGAGGGAGCCCAATCACAAGTGCCTGTGTGCTCATCTGTTGTAAGTATCTGTAATTGACATGGCCAAAACGCTAATGCCAAAGTCTGATCATTGAATCTGCATGTGCAATAAGAGAAACGCTTGAACCATATGGACTCTCAAAGCCATCAAACCTATATAATTGATAATTAAAATCAACACTGCTAGTAGCCACAACCAAACCGAGATGATGGAGATCTCTAATAACCACATCATGTGGTGAGAACTCAACTATTTTACTAGAGCCAGAATGACAAATCTGATAAACAGAGAGGAGGTTTGTCAAAATGTATGGAACCAGAAGAACATCCTGAATACAACCACCTATCAATGGAACGGTACCTGAACCTAATTTTGATAGCATGAAGAAGTTGAGAAATACAACTTCAAAGATCCCAAGAACACCTGCAAGAAAAATGCCTGTTACAAGAGAATAATGGAGGTAAAAAACAATAATGGCTCTGAAGAAAAAAATTATCATTCAGAGAGGGAATAAATAAAAAAGTACAATACAATCCTTATAATAGGAGAATATTCAACCCTAAAGATGTGCAACCCCAAAGAAATCCTAAAGGAATAAAGTGTATTTAATAATTAGAATAATTATTAAATACGTACCATATTATTAAATGCCTAAGTTTAACTGAAGTGTAGAGGATAATAGACTAATAATTAAATAAATAATAATTAGCTAATGCATAAAAACTCTAACATATTTAATTTATATATATAATTGCCTTGAAGATTACATTATATTTGTTTCAAATACATTATCCTTTTAACAATTTTCCCACTAAATTATTTTTAAAAATTACAAAAAAGTTATGATTGAATTTTCCTACTAATATTTTCATTAAATTTTCCCATTAAAAATTACAAAAGAAACAAATTATATATACTATATTTTTCCATTAAATTTTCCCACTAATGGGATGTGCATTGAATCTCATCCATAGGATTAATTCAATCTCCACCGTTGGATTCTAGGGATACAAAGAAACTTAAAATCAAACAACAAAAAAGGAAAGGAGTTCAAACCTTGACTTTATTTTTGCAAGTTGTAGCAACATTCCTCTCCTTGGAGGTATGATTGCAGTTTTGAAGAGGGATTGATCTAAGAAGAGAGTCATGCTAATTTTTTCTCATGCAAAGTTCATTGGAGATTTCTTTTTAACAATTTATTTTCAAATGCATATGCTAATAAAATATTTTGGGACTTCGTTTGTAGGTTGCTTGCCCTCTTTCTAGGGTTTTCTTTGCAGTTTGAATATTCTTGTTTTCCTCTTATTAGTTCTAGTTTTCTTTTTATTTCATATGAAGCATATGGTTTTCTTCTTATTTCACTTTCTCAAAGAAAACACTAGATCTAATGTGTCTCTTCCTTTTGTTTTATTTTATTTTTATAAGCATCTAGGTATACATCCAAAAGAAATGAGGTATACAAAAAAAATGGTGAAAGAAATGGCATTTGGAGAAAATGGTAGGTATTTACTTATTTTTCATTTTTTTTTCTATTTTGAAAGGGATGTGAAATCCCCATGAGGGTGGTGCAGTCCCATGGAGGCTGCGACACCCCCATTGGGGTACCTTAGTCCATGGAGGCTTTGGGGGTGTCATAGTCCATAGGAGCTGTGACATTGCCCATGGGGGTGTCAAAGTCCCATGGAGGTTGTGACACTGCCATGGGGGTGCCACAGTCCATGTAGACTGCGACATACCCCATGGGGGTGCCGCAGTCTCATAGAGGTTACGACATCCCCATGGGGGTGCTGCAGTCTCATAGAGGTTACGACATCCCCATGGGGGTGCCACAGTCCCTGGGGGTTGCAACATTCCCTCGTTTGCAATTTTTTAAAAATATTTTAAATTTTTCATTTATTTTAAATTTATATATATATAATATTATATATAATATTACATATAATAATATATAATATTATATAATATGTAATATTATATATAATATTATATAATACTATATATAATATTATATAATATTATATATATATTATACACATACACATATATATATGTACTATATATGCATATACATTTTTATGTTAAATTTATAACACAAACCCACAAACCCAAAACTCAATCAAGAACCAATTAAATCTTGCATGACTAAATAAATAACCAATTAACAACAATTAATGACAACATAAATGACAACATTGTGTAATTATTTCGGACACTTTTTGTTGATTTATCGATGAAAACATAGTGCCACTATCTGACGAAAGTTCATCAAAATTCCGACGAAGCAAATTTCGTTGAAAGAAGTGAAAAAATGTGACAAATGTTTTTTCGGTGTTTCGTCGAAAAAGTGATGAATGTTCATCTAAATTTAGATGAACTTTCATCAAAATATGGAGTCAAATGCATTAGTGATCAATCACATGAATCTCCAAGCATAATGAGTCATATTGAATATCATAAGTCCACATAGAGTACTATCATCATCATCCATATCATCTAAGATAGAAAAAGAATGATGAGCAACCATCTAAGTAGTCCACCATATGTCCATATAAGTCTATCAAAATGCAATTAAAAAGGCAAGTCTAGGAGGGACACTACAGGTTTTGAGAACCTCAGGATCAAAGAAGCTGAGTCTATTCAAGAATATATTACCAGGATCCAAGCTATTATTAATCAACTTAGAACTCAATGAGAAACTATCACAAAGTAGAAATTTATGGAGAAAATTTTAAGATCTCTTCCTCCAAAGTTTGATCCAGTTGTGATAGCCATAGAAGAAAGTAAAGATATAACTACATTTCAAGTTGTAGAATTGGTAGGTTCATTGTAGTCACATGAAGAGTCTTGTGCAAGATTTCCAGTCTACTATGAGAGTCCAAGAAAAGTCTTTAATTCTTCTTTCACTCCAATAAATTTCAAGGAGAGCCTTCTTCAAATAGAGGATGTGGTAGAGGAAGAGGAAGAGGAAACAATAGAGGAAGTAGTACCCTAGCAATGACAACTAAGGAAGGTGATATTACTTTGATTCATAATACTTTGCATGTGCCAAAGTTAGAGCATAATCTCTTCATTATTGGGCAGCATCTAGAAAAAAATTATAAGGTTGTTTTTGAAGATAAGTGCTGCAAAATATTTGATAAATCTACTAACCATCATCTTGTAGAAAAGGCTTATATGACAGAGAATATGCTTTTTCCTCTCACGTTGGGTTCTACTAGGATGCATGCTCTCAAAGAAACCACAAATGATTCGTGGTTGTGGCACCAATGGTATGAATAATAATTTACACAAAATTGTTTCAAAAAGAAGATAAAACTTTATATTTATTCAAAACTAAATATAAAACACTCCTTGATCACGTGATCAAGGAGTGTTTTGTATTTAGTTTTGAATAAATATAAAGTTTTATTTTTATGAAGCAATTTTTTGTTTATTGCTATGTAGAAATTTGTGTCTATTATTTATTTTCTTAATTTGGTATTAGAGCCATGGTCCAGAAATTATCCGAGTTAAATTGCTAAAGTTGCAAAAAGATCAAGGAAGATACGAATAGTAAGAAGGAAGGTCAATGAGATGAGAAGATCATTGTTTTCAAGATGAATCTTTTCTACCAAATTTGACGTCCCAATAATGTTGTAATCAAACAAGGATGATTTTATGTTCAAGGTTATTGTAATGCAAGTTTATTTCTGCTAGTCTAAGTGTGTAGTTTGAAGAGCCCAACCATAGGTGTTGAAGAATAAAGCCAACACATCAAATGAAGGTGAAAAAGTGAACTCGATCTTCATAAGAGGAGGTCGAACTCAAAAGGATTCGCAATCCAACAATAGAAGGAAATGAGTTTTTGAATAACCTCATATCTGAGAAGATCCTGCTAGCGCAGTAAAGTTTGAAACCACCTATGAATGGTGAAGCCCTCAATTTGTGAGGAATCCCAATCATGGTCTTTAAGGAGGCCATAGTGTTTTTTGTCAAGAAAAAGGAGAGAAGATCACAAATTTTTTGAAAGCTAGAGAAATTATTTTAAGCCACCGATATGCAATTGTGTGAGGAAGTCAGATCCAAGTGTTAGAAAAGGCTTGAAGAAGTTAACAGTCAAGAATTTGCACTCTAAAAAAAGATCATAGCATGATGGATTGTGGTAGGAGTTGAGCCCGTTGAACCCAGATGAATATATAATTGTTCTTTGTGTTAAATCAATTAGTGGTTGAAATTAAGGGGGACAATGTTGACATGTTAATTTCCCCACATACATGTGATCAAATATAATTTGAACTTCAATTCATTGGATGAGATAAAAATATAATTTTGGTAATTTCTTCCACTTGTATGAGAAGAAATCTTGTTTGTAAGAGGTAAAATAAGAGCTCTAAAAATAGAATTTACATCAAGATTTTAACTACATGTTTGATTTTTTATTTTTTGCTAGCATTCAAGTGCCAAACACCTCTATATAAATAGGTAAATTGTAATGAAATATTTATCTTTGATCAATCGATCATTGATCCTTGATCACATGATGAAGAAGTGTTTTGTATTTAGTTTTGAATAAATATAAAGTTTTATCTTCTTTCTGAAGTAATTTTGTGTTTATTACTATGTAGCAATTTGTGTCTATTATTTATTTTCTTCACAATTAGCCTATATAAAGCATAGCAACATAAAGAAGATGACATATCAGAAGGAGTTGGATGGAAAGGCCAGGGCTGGAGAGACTATGATGCCTATAGGCACACGAGGAAAAAGCTAGGATGCTTAGCAATGCCTTGCAAAAGGTAATTTCAATCATTTTGTTTTCCAAAATATAATGTCTCGTAGGTAATAGGTTTGAGTCTCACAATAAATAGTGGTTGATTCAATGCTAATGGCTGGTTTTAGGGACCGTTTCACAAGAGCAAGGGATTACTTTGGATGCAAGTCATTACTGTTCATTTTTAGATTAATGCAATAATTTCACAAGCAAAACAAAAATTGTATGAAAACTCATGTCAGGTTTTCTAATTGCTTCCATTTGAGATTATTATTAAATGTGATATTTGTTGATTTTTTCCTAATTTTAGAAAATTTATGTTAGATTAATTTAATGTTATCTGATATAATCTAAAAATTACTACTATTATAATCTTTTCAAGTTGAGTCGAGTTGGACTATTAACTATCTTGAGTCCTTCCTGATTTGACATATTCATTAAACTATGTAGTAAGCATTGCTTGATGCATGAGTCATGTCTAATAGAACCATTCTTTACTATTCTTGAAAGGTTTGTGTTCATTTGATGTCCAAAACTTATACCATTGGCATAAGATATGTGGCTCTGTTATTCATGACACAGATGGCATTTGTCATCAAATTTAGTTGTATGGCTTCAACTTCTGATTTATCAAACAAATTTGGCTCCATGGCTTCAACTCCAAATTTACCAAACAAGAAAATCAAATTTATTATTAGTCAGTTATCCATCTAAATGCAACTTTCATTCAGTATATATCTCTTGTATTATAAAACATTCACATAATTTCATCCTCTATTCAATAAACTGCTTCATTATAGTTGTAGTACACTAGAGTGTGAATTTTTATCTTAGACTAATCTACAATCTAATTTTTTTAAAACTTTCAATGATCTTTCATCAAAACCCTTAATTTGACTCTAATTGCCACCATTGTACAAAAAAACCTGTAAAACTTAAGTACAATTCACATGATGTAAGGAACAATATCCCTAAACATTTACCTCTAAAATCTAAATCTATTAAGTAAAATTTATCTCATTACATAAGCATTCCTTGGATTCAAAAATCACTCCTCATTACCACTTCAGCCTTATGACTTCAATAGAATCACTTCACTTCACTTTAGGCATACTAAATCTTAATCCCACTGTAAGAAAACCAAATCCTAAGCTGTTATGAACAAATAGCACACCTTTACAAACTCAAACCCTTCAAATATTTTATTCGGTGGTTCAAAATAAGAGGAAGAGAAAAATCAATGCATTTCAAGACATAAATCATGGTTAATGACACTAGCAGGAAAATTATATGTACTGCAAATTAGCGAAGTTCCTGCCAGGAAAGAAAGGGTTGAGTTTGAAGAAAGGAGTGAAATGATTTAATCTGTTGGAAAATGTTAAAAAGTTGCTTGGAAATGTGAAATACAATAAACTGGTTTTAGAACACTGCCAAAGTCTTGGAAGGGAAAGTTTTCTTACCACTTGTAATGACTAATTTTGTTGTTCAAAATCCATAAACAAATCCAATAATAGTGAAAACAGGGGTCTTTGTTCAGTTGGAACTATACGCAAAGAAAGGGAGGAATTCATATGAAGCATTCGAAAAGTTGGCAGCACTAGGTGCACAGCGCAAAGTTACAGAGTCTATAGGAGCTTTCTAGCTATTCTTGTCATAGACCAAATTTTCCAGAATCTAGTTTATCAAACTTGGTGATAAGGAAGCCTTTAGCAGTGAGTCATCCCAGTTCTACCTTTAATCAACCTATATATTCTAGTTCAGATGTCGGGAGTTTATCAGTGTCCCCAATGAGTTATTGTTACTCTCATTTTCTAAAATGCTTTTCAATCTTATATATGATTTGATGTAAATGCGTTGAAAGTTGATTTTCATTGTGATTCGTGATGAGGACTATCAAAGTGGTGTTGGCCTACAACAAGGCATAAAAATACCAAGACTTTGTATTCTTTTGAAATTTCCCCAACGCCTAGGAATTTGTAAATGCTGAGCAGGCTCAAGAATGTATGGCCTCAAATTGTGTATAACGTAATACATATTTTGTGGAAGGCAGATGACTATTCTGTGATCTCTATTGCAGGGATGTAATAATGGCCACACATCCCACAAATGTACAAAATCCCATTCCAAAAATGGACAAATCCCTACTAAACCATTACAACAGTAATAAATTCAATAAAAGGCGGCCACCATGAATATTTTTTCTTAAAATAGCGAAATGCTCAATGGAGGTGGGAGCGTAAAAATGAGAAGGGCAGTTACAGCAGAAGTGAAAAGATGAAGGGTGAAATCTTAGTAGAAACCCTTCACATAGAGACATCTATGAGTAGTACTCTACAATTGCTTAAAGCAAAACATATTTATATTTAAGTTTTAGAATGTCCAATCTAACAGAAAAATCACTTCCGATGTGTTTCATTCTCACAAATTTGCAAGCAAAAACATGTTAACCATATTTAGGAAGCATTCCTCTGAGAAAGAAGAGTATGAAATAGATAACTTTAACTAGGTAGGAGTATTATATACAAAATAAAGCCCTGAGTAGACCTGATCACTCCAAACCAAAGCTTGCATTATAATTAATTTCACATTTACAGGATTGTGTTGAATGCACAGTATTCATTAATTACACTGATCTATACAGAGAATTTCTCTGCAACTAAATTTGAATGTTGTCCTTTGGTCGTCCATTTCCCTTACCCATGCCTGCTTCAAAATCAATTGCAACAGTCCTCCTATCATGCACACCGAAGGCAACGAGAATAAGTAGTAGGGGATAGCTGATGGAGGTAAGGCACCAGTTGATTAGAAGTTTTGTCAACAACAGCTCCTGCACTCTGCTAAAAGATGCTAGCGATGCTTGTTTACTATGGCAAGGGATTTTTTTTATGTATGAGAGGTTTTAGAAATCCTTTGATTTTACTCTTCTCTTTTAGATTTGAAACCCTTTGTTTAGTTCTTCATGATAAATATTATAATCTATTGATATTTCTCAGTAAAAGCTGGATGCAATATTTTACGAATCTCAATGTCTGTTGGGCCCATGTATATATTACCCAGTGAGTGGGATGCTGTAATTTATCCGAGTTTAGCAATTTATGTTGTGGTATTTGACCTAATTTGGATCTTTCTCACAAACTCTCGTGAAGCTTCATCTTGTATTGTTCAGCTTATACCCTTTGAATTGTCCACCTTTTGAAGTCATTCCATATTGACCTAGACCTTCAGTCTCGTATTTTACAAATCTACTAGTTATAGACAATTTGGATTCCTACTAACGAAAAGTTCTTTTACATTAGTTAGATACCCACTAAAAGAACTTTTACAAATATTATAGTCTCGTTGCCCAGTAACCAAAGGGCTCATCAAAAGCACAATCACTCTGCAGACTAATACACAAATGTGCAAATGCTATATTGCACATATCTACTATTTATAAATACTTTGATTAACTGCTAGCAAACAGTTCTTTTGCATTTGGGCAGATGCGCAATAAAAAATCTCTTAACAAGATTAAAAAGTGTTGTTGCCTAGTAACCAAAATATTGAGCTGATATTCATGTAATTTCTGATCACTTTCAATACATAACAGTATTCAATCAGATTCAAATTTTAATGCAAGGTAGCCTTTTGTCAAACCTAACCACCATAACAGCTTGTAATGCGTAAATGCTACTTTTGGAAATTGTTTGACTAGTGGAACACTCTGATTCCTGACTAAAGTCATTCAAGGCTAATCAAGAGAACGATCACTCTGCAGAATGACACTTGGATGTGTAGAATGTTTATCTAATCTCAGGTGTATTTTGAATGTTATGCACATGTTCTTACAAGTTAGCAAATATAGATTGAATGGTGATGCTTCAACTCCATATCCAAACCACAAATTTAACCATCAGCTTGCCTAATATCATATACAGTGAAACTCTGAACTAAAAGCACAATAATTCAACATAGAAGTTTTAAAATATACAATATGATTTTTGAATAATTGTAGGAAAAGATCATACTACAAATTTTGAGAGATACTACCAGTAGCATACAAACATCTTATCAATAGTTCCATATAATTGATAAAATTGTACAACTCTCTTAAATAAGGAAATTAGAAACCTCGATGTCTAAATAGTTTGACCTGGAAGCAATCTCCATTCTGGTTGCAACCATGCTTGAAATTATGGATATCGTCTCTAATATATAAAAACAAGAATTCAATAGAAATATAGCTATTGAAAGGTTGCAACCTAAACTTTAAATAAATTCTTTTAAGTTAGTGGATAGAGTGAAGCAGATAAAATGAGATTGATAACCATCAAAGTAAGGAGGTCTAACTTGCTTATTCATTTTAAAAAAAAATGAAGAACAAATAAAAATCAATTGTGATTAATATGATGTGTAAGTCAATGTAATCTCTGCGTTCATGGTGTGGTTTTCTGTAAAACGGTGGAAGAGGCTCTTCCATAATCTGGGCCGCTTGTGGTTTGGAAAGGCTTCTCTGCTGTCTCCCGGATGCTTTGCCTAGAGAAGAAATGTCACGTCCCTGCTTCACTCAATTCCTGCCAACTGCAAAATTTAAGATGACATTAAATGTGAAATTCCCTTTAATAAATGAGATTTGTAATGGGGTAAAAAATAGAGAAAGTGGCTATGAGCGAACTTACCTTGCAGCCCAGCGAGCAAAACCAAAATGAATCCAGAAGACTTCGAGCACATATTTCACAAGTATTTGTCATGCATATATGTCTGCACACCGCTTATGTCCAGAACTTTTTGAATATCTGAAACGCGAATAACATTGAGGTAGGAGGGCTGCCGTATCTGCACACTGGAAAGTAAAAAAGCTTAGCCATTTCTGAATCTTTCAAATTCATTCAAATAACGCTCGACCTGGTCACAAAACCAAAAATCAAAACCAGGCTTAAAAATCACAAAGAACACAAATAAAGGCCAAAGCATGCAAAAGAAATTAAGCCTCAATCGCCAAGTTTCTGTCCTAATTATTATCTGTCACTGCACCTACGGTGATCTCTAGAAGTTTTGGAGATTCGAAAGTTTTGCAGGCCCTGTCCTAGGGAGGAGTGCCTTCTCTCTTCTTGATATATGAGAAAGCAGCTGCCAGCCATCTCCATTGCGAATCAGAGGCAGCAAAAATACATTGTATAAAAATTTAGCTTAAAAAAATGCAATTTCTTATATTATATAGCAGAAAATAAACCTATGCATAAATTTCTCGCAATTTGATTGGCTGTAGAAAGAAAGGCAGGCAGGAACTAATAAGCTTCATCATAGTGCAAAAAACAATTACAAATAGCCGAAACATACCAATTTTTACAATGAGAATAGATTTTTCTGAGGCCTTCAGAAGAGAAAAGACAACTTTCAGGGAAGAGAATGAGATTGTGATGAGCAAAAACTTGTTTATTTACCGCTCAAATTAAAAAATCTCTCAATGAATTTATGGTACGTTGTGATTGTGGAGCTTTCCTGCCATGAATTTATGTTACAAAACTATTATCTTTATTCTGCCAATATGTTCACTAATTTTCAACATCCAAAATCCTCCATATTCTACTCTCTACATTTGTTCACTGATTTTCAAAATCCAAAATCCAATATGTTCACTAATTTTCACTAATTTTCTAGTATTTGGTTTACTGCTACATGATGAATTCGGTAGGGCAAAATAAATGATTAAAGAAAAACGACGTGTTTGTTGGTTCGTGCTCCATTGCAAATCGTTCAAAGTATATAAGAATAGAAACCCGGTTTGAATGAAGAAATCAAATTTAACTATTTCATCTGAATTAAAATTGCATAGACTTGAAGATGTCAGAAGAGAATAACCTTTGCATTAAGAAATGTGGGTTTTTCGGTACTGCTGAGAATATGAATATGTGTTCTTTCTGTTACAAAAAATATATGGAGAAACAATCGTTAGCTGAAAAGGCGGCAAAGAAAGCAAAGGGGAAAGAAGAGAGCGAAGCAGCAGGTAAAAAAGCAGAAGAAAGTGAGAAAGGAGTATTGGAAATGAAATAGAACAGAACACAAAAACAGAGTATGGAGAAAACAGAGCAGCACACAAGGAAGACAAATTTTTATTTATCAAATCATATTTTCATTCTTCCTCACAACTGATTACAAAAATGCCTCTTGATATTGAGGACTTAGATCTTTCTAGAATGTGCAGGAGGTAGCTGGAAGAAACTTCCAGAAATTTGCATATTGATCGCATATATTGAAAATATCTTGTAGGTGGTTGTGTAATTAAGTTGATAAGATAGAAGCTCTTGGTAAATATTAATGTTGATACGGAGGCTTCATATGACAGGATTGACTATACGGTAGAGGTAGTTGAGATTATATTCCAACACTCCCCCTTAATCTCAATTACCAATATACTATCTATCCTTTTGTTCTTTTCAGCTTTCTTCAACAATCTTTCCTTTTTATCTGTAATCTCTTCTTTGGTTTTTTGACTAACTGGTTGTTGCTACAACTGCTGCAATTTTCAACATCCACAATGTCTTCTCTTTAATTGATATCCTGCTCTGATTTTTTGATTTCTTTCATCAACTCCTCTTTCTTTCTTGTACTCTAGTTTTCTTCAACTGCTGCAGTAGTTTCTTCAAACACTTGTTTTTAAATTTTAAAACATAATACAATCTGTAAATGTCTTCCTAGGCAATGATTTCTTTTGGCTGAAAACATTTTTAATCCCTTTTGGACATTCAAATCTTTCATTACTTCTATTGTTCTTCACATATGAACATTTGTACAATCTTTTGAACATACCTGTGAGCTTTTGCCAACTAGGTCCATAAGTCCATCCACAATCCATTTTTATACAACTTGGTATTGATTCTTTCTTCCAACACATTTTTTCAGAATGATTTCTCAAACCACAAATTTTATATGGATGCAAATCCCAACACATCTATTTTCTATGTCCTTCTCTATTGCAATGAGAACACTGGGTTTCTTTCTTTCTTTGAACTGATTTGTTTAAACATATATCATGTTGAACATCATTTTCACCTTTGCTATATCCAAGGCCTTCATACTTTGGCCTCATGATAGGCTCAATAGGCTCTCTAATTCCTTGTTCTTGTTTTCCCAATCCTTGACCTTTATAACCCATTTTCTTCATGATTTTTAAACCAATATTCTTATCATCACAACTAACATAATTTTCAAACAGATTCTCATCTTCTTTCTTGCATTCTTTATCACAAACAGTTTCAACTAAATCACTTTCACTGAATGAACACAAATCTTTTGTGTCACATGAAGCATTACTAACTAGTGGTTTTAATTTCAAACATTCATTCTCTTGTTTCAGATTTAAAATTTCCCTTTTTTGTAAATTGTTTTCTTCTTCTAACCTTTTTTAAATTTCTTCCAAATCATCAAACTTCCTTTTACATCATCAAATAACTAAAATTTCTCTTCTAATTCTTTATTTTTATCTTTAACTTCATTCAGTTCTTTTTCAAGATTATAATTTTCATCTAACAGTTCACATTTTTCCATTTGCTTCTCTTTTAAAAGCATTATCATTTCTGAAATTTTATTTTTACATTCCTTAAATTCTTTTTCCAAATCATTTGTTTTCTTTTTCTTTACTTTGTCCACTTTACCCATTGAAACAAAAAAAAATTAAACTTACCTTGCCCTGAGACTTGACTGTGTTTTTGCTATTACAAATTTCTTCCTCTAAACAACAATGAGAAGAGCAGATGCAAAAATATAAACATTTCTATTTATTTAACACAAAACATTATATCAATTGACTGAACTGCAACTCAACATTAAACAACATTACATTCAGACTTATATCAAACTCAACTTCTAACATTTAATAGCTCTATGGAGCTGGACTCTGCTTTGAGGGAGTGAATACAAAATGCAGAGCTATGAAATATATAGACGTTCTACATAGCATGAAGGAGAGAGGGCATACATAAAATAATATATTTTGAACTGCCCAAAAAGAATGTGATTTGACAAAAAGACAGGGTACATGATAATCCATCCAAATCCAAGGGAAATCTGCTTCAATCTCTGTTTGTGACAAGTCTGCAGATCTGATGTACATACAGAGGATATGACATGATAAGTTAGGTGGGAATAGTTGGGATTATATCTGCAACACTGCCCCTTAATCACAACTACCAATTTTCACAATTCCAATTTCCTTCTTCACTTCTTTCACTGATCTAAAACTTTCAAATTCTAGAGATCAAACCTAGGAAATCCCATGATCCTGTTGGGATGCTCTAACCATGAGCTTTGGCCCTCTTGGTAACCAATCCATCATAGGTTCAGGTGTGATTCACTTTTACCATCAACACCTCCCATAGAGTCACACTGCAGGTGCTCGGGGATCTCAATTCTAATGTGCTCTGCTGGCCTCAAACATGTTTACACAAATTACAGAATCCTACTGCATTCAACAACATTTCTTCATTATCTATTGACCACTTCACTAATCTTTTTATGTCTTTTGACAACACTATGCTCCTTTGAACTCTTTCATCAACTCTTCTTTCTTACATTGTTCTGCAGACATTTAAAATGTACTTCCACACAATTTCAATACTCTCTCAACCTAGACAATCTAGCACCCTTCTCAAACTTTTAAAAACCATGAAATAGAGTTTTTATCAGACTATCAACATACAACTACATCAAATCTCCCTGAAAATTTATAGAGACTTCTTCAACCAGACAACAATTCTTAAAAAAATGTGACTTATCTTTACTCACAATGGTGGATGCTTAAAAGACAAAACCTCTAATCTCTCCTTGGATGGTGACCTGAGCAGTCTCCTTTGTCTAACAAAGCTTTTCTTTCATTATTTTCTCTAGTTTGCTTAAACTCCCCTTCTATGAACACTTCAAATTTAGGCTAGTTTCAATCACCCGAGACCTCATCCATGCTTTCTCTTTGCTCAAGCCTATGCTGGCCCAGATTTCAACATCACCTTTAATAGCAGTCTATTACTACGTTGTGACATTAGCATCCTCAAAAATTGCTTGGAAGATAGTTGTATGGTCTTCTTCACTTGAAAATATATAAATTAAGATATGGGTGGTTATACTTGAAAGAAATGTAATTTAAAATTTTAAGTTAATTAGATTGTAAGCAATCAAGGATCGATTAAATGGAGATGGTGTTTCTTCTTCATTTTAGGTATGAGGATGTTACTTGAAATTTAGAGAATAAAATTAAAGAGAACAAGGATGTTCTTAGCATTAACTTTCATAAGTGGTAAGATTTTAAAGCAAGGGGTTATGCATAGTTAGTATGACAATTAGAATCAATTTAATGTAAAAGAATTAAGTTTTTGGATTGATTTATTGTGGTGGAGGAACTAGCAACCAAAGACCAATGTATTGATCCTTGGGGTGAAAGGAATTACTTATATATGTCATAAGTATCAAAGACCAAGTATATTTAAATATTTCATGAATGAGCAAATATATATGCTTTATGTTAAAGTGGAAAATACCCTCAAGAAAGCTTTGAAAAAGTTTTATAATTTGTTAGAAGATTGGCTAATCCCATATAACAATCACACTATTAAATGTATCATCAAAAATAGATGTAAATCCTCAAAATTTCCTTTACAAACCCACAAAAACCTTCAAGTTATTGAAAGGCTATGTATGCAAACACCTTTTTAGAAATAATAATACTTAAAATTGTATGGAAATAAATTTTAAGTTATAGAGTTGACACCTATAATACTTAGAATAGAGGAAATAAGAACTCTAGAACAATACAAATTGGACAAGTCTTAACTTCATTAAGAGAAACTTTATTTATAGCTCATTTCTGTTAACTTTGAGTTCTCTAAAACCTTAACATTTGATAATATTATGCCCCTAGCCATCACACATCATTTATATTTGTTGCCAAATCATAGTAACAACCACCTTGTTTAGACATTAAATTCCTTGAAAGATAAATGACAGCCAATTAATTAGCAAGACTTTACAAGAATTTAAAATATTAGACTTACTTTAGGTTTACATGATGTCACATATCACCAATACAATAGAACATATTCTAATGTGAGTTCTCTCCTAGTTTTAGATCTACAATTGATCATGTCTATAATAAATATGAATCCCAATGGCTTAGAATGTCACATAAGTGCTTGCAAGCAACTTTAAAAATAGCTCCAATCATGTTTATAGCCTTTCTAAATGATATTAGATTCATTACATGTTATAAATTTATGTCTCCAACTACTTCCTTAGGCCAATACCTAAAACAAAAATATCTTTATTTAAATCTGTACCATATTGCTTTAATGACTTTTTTTTTGTCATAGAAATCCTCATTAAGTAGGTGCATAATGTTGTATCATTCCTTAATCAAATAAGGTTTGTGTTAAAGTATCAACCTCCAACTTCCAGCTGCCACTATATATTACTTCCCTCCTTGTTATGGTCTTTGTCACTTGAAAATATATAAATTAAGATAGAGTAAACAATGAAACTATATTAAAAAAATTATGCATATGAGATCATAATCATGAAAAATCAAATGAAAATAGAAATAATTACCAAAGAGGATACAAAATATATATCTTTTAAAGGTTTATTAACAACCTCACGAGAATATGGGTGCTTAAGACCTCCATAACATGCAATATGGTTGTCGAATAAACGTTAACTTCTTGTTGGTAAATAATTAATTATCAGAGCAATAAAATCCTAATGGTAAAAAATAATCACTATTAATGTTGAATCCCTCATCCAATATGAGTGACTTACATATAATATTAGTATTAATTAACTACACAGGATTTACAAGGTTGATGACACCTTGATTCTAATATTATCCCACTTGACATCATACATTATAAATACATCGATAGGAAAACATAAATGAACTAATTACAAGGCCCATGGACTTCTTGTACCATGTAAATTTTTATAGATGACTAGAGGTTTGCTAAGTGAATCAATAACATTCCCTTAAGTTTTTATCTTCTTTAGCTCTATTTGTCTATTAATAACTATTTCAAAAACAAAATGGTATTATCCATTGGTAGTTATTGTTGCAAAGATTAAGAGTGCATCATGAAGTTGTAGACTTCAAGGCATCAACCAAGAAATAAACCAGCCACAAGAGAATGTTGAAACATGAACAAGAATGAACCAATAAAAATTAAATTGAAATGAATGAGATGAAATTAATATGATACTTGATGGAGGTAGAAATGCAACTACCTTGTTACAAATATTAAATGCATGATGCATTTTTAATTAATATTAAATAATGAACTATGACTCATATCTATCTAGAATGACACTTAGGATAACTAATTTATAAACAATATTAAATAAAATTTACATGTGACATCTAAGCTATCCTAAGTAATATTAACAATGTAAATAGGTCCTAACTATGAACTAGTTAGAATATAACTTTATTCACACCAACACACTCCCTTTAATACAACTTAGGTAGAGAAATTATTATGAAAAATGATGCAAGTCTAATATAAGAGTATAATATATGGGTTTGGACAACTAGGACATGTTGGGTACCTATGCTTAAATAACCATACAACTAATCTCTCACAAACAAGGAAATGGAGAAAACCTTGTGGAGCAAAACTCCTCTCCAAAAAAGAGATATGAAAATCATGTACAAGTGAATGATGAAGTGATGTACATGGAGGTCTCAACATCAATAACCCCGAAGAATCCAATTGATAGCCCCCCCGGAAGAGAGAAAGAGAGAGACCATGTAGCATCTCCCCTCCCCCCCTCCCCCCAATAATGAACAATTGTTTGCAATAATAGTAAGTATTTGAAGGAAAAATATAATACAACACTTAAAAACCACTTGTCTCCCAGTAGGGAGAAACAAAACCATGTATACATGTAGGCATTCTTACCATATAGGATATGTTAGAAATGATGGAAACTCTCAGAATGAAGGTGATCTCTTTAAAAATTACTCACGTGTCTCCTTGTTCAAGTGATATGATGATGCCCCAATCAAACAAGAAAGTGACAAGATGGAACTATACATGGAAATTGATGTATAACAAAATCCAAAGATGAATATGTTGAGACAACATGAAGATAATGACTATCATTAAGGAAGAGATATAACCTCTCAAATATATCCACCTTATAAAGAAGCCAATCAAAGAGGAAAAAAAATATTTTTATCTTTAAAATCATCATGCCTACATTGAGTTTTTTAATTTTTACTCATCACTAAAATCTTCAACATGTAATTAAAATTTAGCCTATACTTATTTTCTAAATGGAATCTCGGAATAGAAAGATTTCTAAGTAAGAAGAGAATGGGTGGTCTAGAAATCATGTCCACCACTTTGTTAGTTTCCCATGATTGTACTTGAAGACTAATGGAATTGTTGTAAGAATGTCATCCACTTTTTATAGTGTGATTGTTGCAACTTTATTCAAGATTGTAAATAATATAGTTGTTACTGATTAGTGTACATGCACCATCATTTTCTTTTCTATTATATATCACTTCTATTTATTTACCACTATAATGATTGAATTTGGATTTTTTAATATGTACTATAATTCATGATATTAACTCTAAATATTTCTAGATGATAATAGATTTTTCTTCAATGTCCATGAAAGCATGTAATTGGGTTGACAAATACAAAAAATATTTCACAAACTTCTAGATTTATTGAGTTGCTCAAACAAGACTCCTTATTTGATAATTATTACTAGTATTTGACCACTTTAAAATAAATTCCACTTGGGAGGGACTCATTTCTCCTCTCAATTGATAATCACATGACTAAAATACACCAACATATTTGTGGTAATCTCACACTTTTCTCATCTAACAAGAGTTGGTTCTTGTAAAGAATATTAAACACTTTTATTAACATGTGAGAGAATTTATTCATATACTATATTAAACAACTTATATCTTAAGAAAAACAAAACAAAAAGAAAATATCAAATGCCTTAATACATTATTTATTAGAAACATGAAGGTGGGAAAAGCATTATATAAAAAATAGTAACATGAAAGCACTCCAAATTCTTTTCCTTAGTTGAAAAATTCCTGAAGTTGAAGAAAAATGACCAAAAGGGGTAGAAGAAGTGCATTTCAAACTTATAAGTCCGATTTGAATTTAGGAAGGGTCAACAATCATATAGGTGCATATAAGACTTACAAGTCCGATTTACACTTATGCAAAAACAAAGGGAAGAAAAAATGACTTTTGTGCAAATCAGGGTTATAAACCTGATTTACACCTAATAAAGGATTATGGTGCAAGTCAGGTTTATAACCCCAATTTACACCTAATAAGCGAACATGGTGCAAGTCAGAGTTACAACTCTGGTTTGCACTGACTATTAGCACTTGGAAAAAATTCAAAAGGAAAATGATGTGCGTTGGGGTTATACCCTCGACATGCACTATGAAGGGGAGACTTGCTGTAGATTGGTGATACAACCTCGATTTGCATCGTTGGGTAAGACCTTGGTGTAGTCAGGGTTATACCCCCAACCAACACCATTTAAAGGGGACTCGGCATAGGTCAAGGTTATAAACCCGAGCTACACTAGAATGGGAAGACTTGGTGCAGGTTGGGGCTATAACCCCACCTTGCACCTGAAAGGGAGAATTTGGTTGAATTTGGGGTTGTAACTCCGACTTGCACCATATTGATAGGACTTGGTACAGTTTGGGGTTATAACTCTGACTTACACCTAACATGATTTCTTAGGATTTAGGTGTAGGTCGGGGTTATAACTCCAACTTTCCCCTGAAATGAAAGAGGACTATGAAGTGGTTTAAATTGGGGTTACAAACCCAATTTGCACCTCAGACTAAACTTTTTGAAGGGAAAGCGTAATTCGGGTTCGTAACTCCGATTTACACCAAAACACAAAACTAACTTAAAAGGCTTAAAAAGGGAGCAAAACCTTCGAATCAAGAATCTATGGTCCTAAATAACATGCAAGGGAAAAAATAATACATCAAACAATGTGCTTAGAGTATGTGGGCTATAAATTAGACAAAATTTGTAGGGGTTGTCCTATTTATGTGACTTAGCCAAGAATGAGGACAACACAATGAGTATTCACATTTTAGAAACAATGACTTAAAACAATTAAATTTAGCCTTTATCATGTTTTGTCTTTATAAATCCACCTTTAAAGTACATGGATATTCTTTTCGAGGAATGTTGAAGCACCAATACTGGTTAATGCAACCCAATTTTTCTAATTTTGGTCTTGGTAACACTACATGATTAATAACTTTTATAAATAGAGACATCATCCCATAACTAGGACCAATAAACATACTACTAAATGTTTTCCTTTCTTTTTGTTACTCCAAAGTGTTGAGTCACATAGAAGGCATGTGATTTTCTTATTAACATCTCTCTTTTTTCTTTGGGCACATAAAGTCTCCGACCTTATATGGAAACCCATCAAAGAGATAACAAATATTTTAACCTTCAAACTCATCATTCTTACCTTGACTTTTTAATTTGTACTCATCACCAAAATCTTCATTGTGTAAATAATGTTTAGCATATATTTCTTTTCAAAATGGACTCTTGACATATAAAGATTGCCAACTAAGGAGAGAAGAGGTGGTCTAGAAAGCATGTCCACCACTTTGTTAGTCTCCCCATTCTTGTACTTGAGGACTAGATGAAATTGTTGTAAGAATCCCATCCACTTGTTATATTGTGACTAAGATAACTTTATTTAAAATTGTAGATAATATAATTATTTTTGATTAATAAAGAAGCGTTAACTAGAGCGTTGACCCTTTACACAGCTAAAAGGCTATCAATTTTAAATAGACCAAGTAGGGGTGAAAACCCAAAACAAACAAAGTTGGACAGGCCAAAAAACCTTGTCAAACCGGTAACAACCCAACCCAACTCAATAGGGGGGAGAAATACCCAAAACTTGACGAAGGGGGGCAAGGAAATGTGGTTGATTTTCTCTTCCGGTCGTGTCAAACAACCATCTAGTCAACACTATCGTTAGAAACATTAAAATAAAAATTAGGAAGGGAAGACTAATGGAGGAGCATCCCCGGTTCATAGCAATCTTGCATCAACAAAAAACATTTTCTTTCTGTTTTATTTTTTGTTTGCAGTTTCACCTTTTCTTTTTGTGTGTCCAGGTTTTGGCTCAGTGGATCCTATGGAGCTAGATTATACTTTAAGACTTGATCATCTTTCTTGTTTCCAGACCGCATTGCATTTGGATCATTTTCCAGCAAGATATCACTATCGGTTTCCTTGACAATTTCCTATTACCGGTTGACATTTCTTGTTATTTTTGTGATCTACCAGAACCCCTTCTGAAGCTTACAAAGCCTTGAGCATTGATTTCAATTTTCCTTGGTGTGTGGCCGACATTTTTCCATGATCTATGTTTCATCCTTTGGATTTTTTGGAGGAATCCCTTGGTGGAGGCAGATCTTGTTTATTTTACACGTTAGGTCTTGTTCTTCGATTTTTGATCCCATTTGGGTGGACTGGATCCTTTGGATCGATATGTATATAATTGAAATTATGCAATAGAATGCAATAAATCAAAGAATCAAGTAGCTAGACTATGCATAAAAGATAGGTCCTAAGATTCAAGGTCTCAGTTGTGACCTATTCTATATGTTCTACTAGTCCTGTGAGCCAGTTACGATGTAACCCGATTGTTATAATTGATTGGTTGTAATGATTTTTCACAAAATAAAACAATCTAGTCTGCATTGCCTCCATCATATCTTTGTGTCTCCGTTGTGTTACTCTTGCTGACCGGTCTGGAGTGATCGCTTTTAGGTCCATCCTCACCAGTGACTGCTTCAAGTGGTATCAGAGTGAAGTTTCATTTTGGAGGTTGTGTGTCAAGAAATTTTTGTTGTAGGGTGACAGATTGTGGATTTGACCTATAGTTGTAGATGATTAGAGTGAACGATGGCGCAAAGAGGAGCTAGGAATGGTGGAGAGTATGGGAATGCAAACATTTCTATGATGGAGATGTTGCAAGGTATATCAGCTCATTTGGAATCTATGGAGATAGTCCAGAGAAGAGGTCGACATATCGAAGATGTAAGTGGAGATGAAGGAGAATAAGTCTCGGTAGAACAAGCACACTTACTAGCGGTTTATCCAGATGAGGAAATTTTTTTGAGGGTTTTGAGTAGGGCAAATACTAAACCTCATTTTAACCCACCAGAATATGATGGGAAGTTGGATTCAGATGAATTGATGGATTGGATCTTAGAGACGGAGAAGTATTTTGATATTGAAAACACCACAGAAGAGAGGAAGGTGAAATATTCCTGTACCCGGTTGAAAGGTCATGCATCTCTTTGGTGGGACAATTTTCAAGTTGATAGACAAAAAAGAGGTAAAGAGAAGATTAAGACATGGGATCGGATGATTGCTAAGTTGAAGTCAAAGTTTATGCCAGCTGATTATCAAGTGAACCTATTCCTGAAGTTGTAGAATTTGAGATAGAAGGAATCTAGTGTGAAGGAGTGTACCAAAGCATTTTACAACTTGAACATCAGATCCAAACATGTTGATGATTAAGTTGAACAAGTTGCAAGATATTTGAATGGATTGTGGATGTCTATACAAGATGACCTCAGTTTGATCAAATTGGAGAGTGTTGAAGAGGCTTACCAGTATTCCCTAAAGGTGGAAGAGAAGTTAAATAAAATACATGAGAAGAAGTAGAGCGACAGAGGTGGAAGGTTTATTGGAGGAAGATTTCAAGGAGAAAGAGGATATACCGGAGGTAGAGGAACCAGTATAGATTAGAACAAGGACAAAGAAGTAAACAAAGAAGGTAATGCATACCAAAAGGATGACATAAATTTCTACGGGAGGAGAGAACCAGATGGTTACTGAAATGAGAATTTTAGAAGACAAGAGAAGAGAGCATTTAGAGGAACCTGCTTTAAGTATGGAGGAGAAGGACATCGTGCATTTGAGTGTAAGAATACAATGAATACCAGAAGAGCAATAGTGGTGGAAGAAAACCCCACTGGATCAGACAATAAACTAGAAGATGGAGAACTGTTGGTGATGAGGAGAGCTTTATGTCATACCAGAGGAGATGAAGAGCCTTTGCAAAGTAAGAATCTATTCAAGACAAGATGTAAGGTATCCTGTAAGTATTGTAAAGTTGCTATTGATAGTGGTAGTTCAAATAATCTTGTTTCAGAAGAGATGGTGAATAAGTTGAAATTGGAGAGATTGAAACACACTAAGCCTTATCAAATAGCATGGATTCAAGATGAACATAAGTTGTTAGTAATTGAGAAATGTTTGTTGAAATTGAAAATTGGGAATTATCATGATGAATTCTTGTGTGATATTATGCAAATGGATATTGGTCATCTTTTGTTGCAAAGACCTTGGCAGTTTGATAGATAGGCAGTACATGATGGGAGGAAGAATACATACACTATTGTGGCCAATGAGATGAAGAAAAAATTGTTGCATTTGGAGGAACCTTTGAATAATGAAGTATTTTTGATAGGTGGAAGGAAATTTTTGGATGGATTGAGACATGAGAATGTGTGTTTTGCCCTAATTCCTAAGAAGACCAAGAAACCAAAATTGGAAGGAGAACAACCCGAAGAGATAAAAGATTTGTGAGAGAATATGAAGACATCATTTCAGATAATGTACCTGATGGATTTCCACCTATGAAAAGTATTAGTCATTGCATGGACTTGGTTCCAAGAGCTAGTTTACCTAACAAAGATGCACACTGGTTGACACTAGTAGAGAATGGAGAATTGAATAGGCAAGTGCAAGAGCTATTGAAAAAATATTTGATCAAGAAAAGTTTGAGCCCTTGTGCAATACCAAATAATGATCTTAAAATCTCTATATTCTATATGGTATTGAATCCCAACTTTCTACTACGTAAAGAAAAAATTATATAAAAAATTAACCATCCACTACGAATTCCTGGTGTAAATGGATGTACAATATTCATCAACTTAAACTGAAATTCTAAGTTGTGTTTTCTATGTTGTTGGATGCCACAATCTTATTGGATGGAATGAATTATAGAGAGTCGATGATTGCGTTGTTCAAGAACTTTGAAGATAAGTATGGACTCCCCAACCTTTGCTAAAAAAGGCTATGCTTAAACATCCACTGGTTTGGATTTTTTTTCTTTTGTAAATATTAAAAGGGATAATAGTTAGTTTACACGAGGGATATATCGATAAATGAGAGTGTGAGAGTGGGATTTAAAATCCCAATGAAAATCTAGGTTTTGATTTAGTTTCTTTAGTTACAAATTTGGGATAGAAACAACACCAACCCCATGAAATGTGGTTATAAAATGAAGTGTGACAAGTATTAAATAGTAGACAATGTAGAAGAGTCCACATACTAGGTATATATGGTTATTGTGGCCATGTACCAAAAGTCTTTATCACTATAAAGTATTAATTGGGAAGTTATAAAGCCTCCATAAAAATTGCCAAAGATTAAGAAAATTTTTCCTAATTCGGTATTGGTTGATGTTTGATTTGTTGACATGTTAATTTCCCCAAATGGATGTGATCAACTGTATTTTGAGCTACAATTTATTGCATGAGATAAAAATAGAATTTTGGTAATTTCTGCCACTTGCATGAGAAGAAATCTAGTTTGTAAGAGCTAAAATAAGAGCTCTAAAATAGAATTTACATCAAGATTTTAACTACATGTTTGATTTTTTTATTTTTAGCTAGCATTCAAGTGCCAAACACCTCTATATCAAGAGGCAAATTGTAATGAAATATTTATATTTTATCATTCCATCATTGATCCTTGATCACGTGATCAAGAAATGTTTTGTATTTAATTTTTAATAAATATAAAGTTTTATCTACTTATGAAGCAATTTGTGTCTATTATTTATTTTCTTCAATTGGTATTAGAGCTTGGGTTTGTAGATTTTTTGTGTGGAGATAATAGTTTGCTTTTGAAGAAGTTTCAATGGAAAATAGTAGCAGCATACCCTTGCAACTAGTGTAGTTCACTAGAGAGAACTATGAATATTGGAGCATAAGGATGAAGGCTCTTCTAAAATCTCACAATCTTTAGGAAATTGTAGAAGTTGGATATACAGAGCTTGCAGACTAGAACGCTTACAATGCATTGAATCAAAATTAGAGTAATCAAATAAGAGAAGATAGGAATAAGGACAATCATGCTCTCTTCAACATCTAATCTGCATTGGATATTTTAATTTTTCCTTGAATTGCAAGCATGACGAAGTCAAAAGAGGCATGGGAGGCTTTACAAACTGCATACCAAGGATCTAACAAAGTAAGATTGATCCAACTCCAAACCTTTCGAAGGGGTTTTGCAATTCCTACCATAATACTTGAGAGAAATAAACCAATATCTACTAACAAAAGAGAATATATTTTTTTTATTCATTACATCATAACATTATCATCTAAGATAAACCACTCTACCATTAACCACTATTGCATCATTACTATATACAAGATTACAAGGATATAAAAATAAGTATGAAACATATTACGCAAGTAGAATGTTCATTTACTGATTACTTAACATAAACAAACCATACAATCCATAACCATTCCCTAGGGTATCTTTACTTCAGTAATTGACACATCACGTAACCACATAGAGCTCATAACATAGTATACAATCCTTCCATTTGCTAAAAATTCAACTATAGCAGTTCATAATCTAAATTCCCATAACATGTCTTTGTTTCTATTAGAACCAACAATACTGGCAATCCTATTATTCATTATTTAATAACTATGAGAGAATCATTGACAACTTAACCATTCACTTTATTAAGACTTAAGCATTCTCTAAACATCGCTACAATTATCTTAAAACAAGAAGCATATTAATCTTTATAAAACATAAACCATCACAGTTGTATGATATTTATCACCAAAATCAGATTTATAACAACTAAAACTCTATCAATTTAATTCCTACAAACCACCACAAGTACATATTCATCATGCATTTCAACACAATAGGATTATGTAAACATTAATCTTCCATTCACATAGGTCTATGGTCTTTAATTACATAATATATAGCCAAATCAGAAATGAATATACAAGATAATCTTTTCCTTAACTATTACATTGCAAGTCATATGAAATTACATTTCATGGAAATAAATAATCTCTTTTACAATTACATAGCATTAAGATACATTTTCATCTTTCCATAAACATGGAAATCAGCTCTAACGAATAGTCACATGAAGAATCCAAGAATCCAATTCACACACGCTAATGAAGAAGAGGAATATCCTAAAGGAAGAAGGCATCAAACCACCTGACCATGTGGAACAAAATAGGAACCACCCCCATGATAGGAGATGACAAAGGTTCCAACTCACACTCAAGACCTAAGTTGACACCTAGCAACCATAGGTACACAATGGCACCACAAGACTCCAATACAAATATAATATGCAAATCACATCACGAGGTTAAATCAAATCAATAAAACTCTAGCTGCATATTCAACAACATAGGCATATGGATAACAGACACATGTACGGAAAGAGTATCATCACATGTTATCCTCACAATAGAAGGGACCATGCCACACCCTGATAGACATATGGTACCATGTCAACCTTGGATCCATTCAAGGGAGATCAGTTTACTACTCCAACGGTCTTCCCAAGCTCATCCCGAGCGCGCACACTTATGCGCTATGAGGTGGGGCACAAAACCAATTATTATCTTGTTTAGTGAATTCCTAAATAACCAAACCCACTAATCAATTATTAACATTATGACTTATAAAATTATAAATAAACTATTCATGTGGTTCCATCAAGTCTAGATCCCTGCATAGAGGCCTAATGCTCAAGACCCTAGTCCACACATGCAAGAGCCCACTCTCCCTACTGTGGACCAAAACCATAGGATGAAATATAACAATTACATCATGATAACAACATAAATCTCAACACAAAACTGATGCAATTGAAATTCAAGATGTATTCACATAGAATCCAAGAGCTAATCATCAAAAAATAAGCCATAGACTCAAATGCCATATTGACACAATAAGGAAGCCACCAAGAATGTCAAATACATACAAAACATGTGAAACACATGAATCTAATAATATTGAATACTCCTCTACAATGAGGCACAACATATCATCTCGTTGGAGCTACACATAAACCTGCTCAACAACAACGATACACTCAACTTGTTAGAGCAAAATAGCAATCCCTCAACGGACAAGCACAAAACCACTTGCCGGAGCCAAAATGGATTCATAAAAACCTCAAAGGAATATCATAGTGTCAAAAAATCATCAAAAATATCAAGATATAACCTTTGGAGTCAAAATCCATCAAAACTGACAAAACCTAGAAAGCGGAAATAGTTTAGCACATGCAAACTGCAAAATGGCACATTAGGGGTGTTGAATGGAGCATACGCACCAAAATTTAGTGCATGCACCCCATACTTTACCGCATAGAAGGAAAAAATTACCGCGTAGAAGATAAAGGAAAAAATAGAGATTTTTGTGTAGTCTATGACTAACAGGTGTGCCCAGGTTCGAGTAAAGGCACAATCAGGGTCTAAGATCAATCTAGGACTCATAAAAATACATCAAGAGAACCTAATAGGGTTTCCACAAATTAAATAGATCCAAACACACAAGAAAAATATCTCCCATTGACAAAGACATTGCACAAGAAGAGTTGCAGACACAACCACTTCCTTATAAATGATCAAAGAGGAACAAGAGAACAATAGAAATGAAAATAGGATACACAAGGCAAATAAATTCTCATCAAAAACCAACTCTAAGCCATTAAAAATCACATAAAGTCTTAGACAAATACAAAAATACTCTCATCCTATTAATGCATCAACTTAGATATTTTTGCCAGGCAAACACAAATAAAATCCAATCCTTTCCTTACAAATTTTTGATAGAAAAAACTGAATGAAAACTATTTGAACCCTCAAACAATTTTTCTAACAACACCAATGAAGACAATCTTTTCAAAATAAAATTGTAGGGAATGAACATCTGAGAACTCCAACCTGGAATCACAATCGAACAATGATGATCTGATGAGGATAAATCCCAAGAAACAATCCAACCAAGCAAGCTTCAATCTAATATGTAATGCAATCCAAAACCAATTTGTAATCCCAAAATGAAACTCTGATTTCCTAAAAAATTAACCCGACAACAATCACAAAGAGGCAAATAAATATAGAAATTATTCAAAACTATGGTCAAACATCATCCAATCAAAATATTCCTAAAACAATATAATTTACCTAACTTGTATAGTTTCAAGGCAAATATTATTCTCTCAATATAATATACCTCCCAAATAAAAAACAACCAATCACACGCAAGGGTAAGTAAACAATATTCAAATACAATTGTCGACAATATCTTTTAAATAAACACATTAAATAATGATTGATTACTTTATAAATCCATGAATCATGTAAATACATCCACCAAAGTGATTCTATGTACTATCATCCACAAGAATCATCAAATGTCATATATCATATAATATGTCTAACATGACGAAAGTTTCCAAGTAAAGTGAATCAAGAAGTGTTTTGTATTTAATTTTTAATAAATATAAAGTTTTATCTTCTTTATGAAGCAATTTGTGTCTATTATTTATTTTCTTCAATTGGTATTAGAGCTTGGGTTTGGTGATTTTTTGTGTGGAGATAACAATTTTCTTTTGAAGAAGTTTCAATGGCAAATAGCACTAGCATACCCTTGCAACTAGTGTAGTTTACTGGAGAGAACTATGAATATTGGAGCATAAGGATGAAGACTCTTCTAAAATCTCACAATCTTTGGGAAATTGTAGAAGTTGGATATACTAAGCTTGTAGACTAGAATTCTTATAATGCATTGAATCAAAATTAGCGTAATCAAATGATAGAAGATAGGAATAAGGATAATCGTGCTCTCTTGAACATCCAATCTGCATTGGATATTTTAATTTTTCCTTGAATTGCAAGCATGACAAAGTCAAAAGAGGGATGGGAGGCTTTACAAACTGCATACCAAGGATCTAACAAAGTAAGATTGATACAACTCTAAACCTTTCGAAGGGGTTTTGTAATTCCTACCATAATACCTGAGAGAAATAAACCAATATCTACTAACAAAAGAGAATATTTTTTTTTTATTCATTACATCATAACATCAACATCTAAGATACAACCATTCTACCATTAACCACTATTGCATCATTATGATATACAAGATTACAAGGATATAAACATAAGTATGAAACATATTATGCAAGTAGAATGTTCCTTTACTCATTACTTAACATAAAAAAACCATACAATGCATAACCATTCACTAGGATATCTTTACGTCAGTACTTGACACATCACGTAACCACATAGAGCTCATAACATAGTATACAATCCTTCCATTTTCTAACCATCCAACTATAACAATTAATTATCTTATTTTCATAATCTAAACTCCCATAGCATGTCTTTGTTTCTATTAGAACCAACAATACTGGCAATCGTATTATTCATCATTTAATAATTATGAGGGAATCATTGACAACTTAACCATTCACTTTATTAAGACTTAAGCATCCTCTAAACATCTCTACAATTTCCTTAAAATAAGAAGTATATTAATCTTTATAAAACATAAACCATCACAGTTGTATGATATTTATCACCAAAATCAAATTTATAACAACTACAACTCTATCAATTTAATTCCTACAAGCCACCACAAGTACATATTCATCATTCATTTCAATACAATATGATTATGTAAATATTAATCTTCCATTCACATAGGTCTATGGTCTATAATTACATAATATATAGCCAAATCATAAATGAATATACAAGATAATCTTTTCCATAACTATTACATCAAAAGTCATATGAAATTACATTTCATGGAAATAAATAATCTCTTTTACAATTACATAGCATCAAGATACAGGTTGTTCTTTCCATAAACATAGAAATCAGCTCTAACAAATAGTCACATGAAGAATCCAAGAATCCAATTCACACACACCAATGAAGAAGAGGAATATCCTAATGGAAGAAGGCATCAAACCACCTGACCATGTGGAACAAAATAGGAACCACCCTCGTGATAGGAGATGACAAAGGTTCCAACTCACACTCAAGACCTAAGCTGACACCTAACAACCATAGGTACAAGATGGTACCATAAGACTCCAATACAAATATAATATGCAAATCACATCACGAGGTTAAATGAAATCAATAAAGCTCCAAATGCATATTCAACAGCATAGGCATATGGATAATAAACACATGTAGGGTAAGAGTGTCATCACATGTTATCCTCAAAATAGAAGGGAGCATGTCACACCCTGATAGACATATGGTGATAGGGTTCCCACAGATACTGAGAGGGGGGTGTGAATCAGTATTTGACTGGTAATAAAATTTTCTTAAAACTGAATATGCAGAACATAAAGTAACAGTATACCAGTATGCAAGAATAAATGCAAATAATAGAATCAAAAACATCCACATGAAAAGAACACCATAACACAAGATGTTTAACGAGGAAACCCGGTGTGGGAAAAACCTTGGTGGGATTTGTGACCCACAATATTCACTTACTGGCCAATAAGATAATATTACTTACAATAGGGGCCTGCACATGCAGGAAGGCCAATTGCCTAGACCTCACTGTTCAATAAGAAGTCACACTGACTTACAATGAGGATTTACACAAATCCAATATTTTGTACTGCTTTACAACATCTTCAATACCAGATTTAGTACCGGTTCTTGCTTTGTTCTTTATATATACCCTTGACCTATAATTCGCACATTAGGTCTGCCTTATAATTTATTATGCTTCCTATCCATATCTTACAAATGTCTACAATG
This sequence comes from Cryptomeria japonica, assembly GCF_030272615.1. Classification (NCBI taxonomy): domain Eukaryota; kingdom Viridiplantae; phylum Streptophyta; class Pinopsida; order Cupressales; family Cupressaceae; genus Cryptomeria; species Cryptomeria japonica. Next base: position 225,919,099 of record NC_081409.1, read on the forward strand.
ATCTCTTTTATATACAAGAGTCATTTTACAATTTGCCAAGTTGGCTTACAGTAATAAACAAAATATTACATATCAAAAATCCTGTCGGCCTCTATGCCGGTATACATATTTCCTTCTGTGTTGGTGTATATCTTCTGTGCCGGTGTCGGTGTAGATTGATCTTGTTGATGCTAGTGCACTGTTTTGTTTGAGTAATGCTTTTCTGGTATAATGTCTAGCCGGTGCCATAGGATTGCAAGGTTGCCTGAGTAATGCTTTGCCGGTATAATGTCTTGACAGTGCCATAGGATTGCAAGGTTGCCATCAATGACAAAACCTTCAATCACACACAATGTCTCATTGGAGTGTCCATATGCCAACAATCTCCCCCTTTGGCATTGATGGCAACACTCATGAGAAATTTCAAAAAGATATCCAAAAATGTGAGAGCTCCCCCTGAGCATGTGATCCCTGTGCTTTGAATTTTCTCATCTACTACTCCCCCTTTGGCATCAATGACAAAGGTTAGTAGATTTTGTAGTTGTACCAATTCATAACCTCAACCTTGTAGTTGGGTAGTTATTATCTGAAGAATATCTCCCAAAATTAAGTTTATGCCATCCATAAACTTCTTGCTCTCCTTTGTTGCTATTTCAGTTTTGTATACTGTACCGGTGAGATGCTGCAAGTGCTCTGCCGATGTTTTGCTACCCTGTGTTAGTGCCTCTGAGATTTCCTTCCACAAAGATGCTAAATAGTCCAATCTTGGACTTAGTTTAGATCTCAAGAATTTTGCCTTGTTTATTATTTTCTCTTTCGCTCTTTCTAATTTGAGCAATTCTTCCTCAAAATTTGTTATCTTTTCCTCAAAAATTGATAATGTATTGGGTGAGTTAACAAAATTATCAACAAGTTTATTGATCTCTTCCTGTAACTTGCTCATCTTTTTGTCTACATCCATGGTCAAAAAGTTTATCTTACAGGTGTCTTTATATAGAGTTTTGTACTCTTTCAATAAATTGCATAGTTCCGGTAGAAGTGTGTCAAATTCCTTGTTGCACTTCTTTATTCCTTCCTCAAAGAATTTCTATTTCTCTTTTTCTACACTTTCCTTTACAGTTTCTACCTTTGTTTGCTCAAAATTTCCAGAAATATATTTACAAAGTGTATCCAACTGGCCTAAAGAGTCTTTGTTGGCTATATTACAATTGGGAGCTATTGATTTCAAAACTGGAATTGAATCATCTATCACTTTATAAGCTTGTGAGCTATAATCAGTTATTTTCTTGATAGATTCGAGCAATACCTCGGTTACATTTGATGGTGACCCAACAAACTGAGTGCCGGTGGAAGTGACCATGCTAGTATTGACCTCTGGTATGTCTGTTTGTGTCTCCATCTCTTTAAGCTCTGGTTTTCTTGCATCATTTCTTATCAGTGGCATCTGTTCTGGAGCCTTTAACTCTATTGGTTTCTCTGTTTGTGTTCTAGATTCTATCTTTTTCTTTGAATCTGCTGCTGGTTGCTCTTTGTTTCCTATTGCTGGTTGCTCTTTGTTTTCTGATTTATCTGTTGTATCCTTGTCTACCACTATGTTGATTTTCTGAGTATCAACATTCACAGTATATAGGACTTTAGGATTAGGATTATTATCCTCTATGTCCATGCTCTTAGCTGTTGGTTGATCTGCTGCAGTTGTTGTTTTTACCGGTGGAGTATTTAAAGGAGGTGGGGGTAAGTTGTCTCTAATCTTGATACTTGGTGGTCCACCAGCTTTACCTTTCCCTTTGTCCTTTTGATATACCAGAATGGGCTTGGGATTCCTATATTCTTCTTGTTTTTCTTTTTCAACCAAGAATGTATCCCAACCATCTTCTGTTTCCTTTGAAACTTCAGTAACTCTACCTGCCATTAGTAATATTTGCCGGTGTGCAGAGGAAAAAACTATCCAGTTGGCCTGAGCTATCAGATCATCAATTTCCTTAGGTGAGTTGACTGGGTATACTGCAAGTAATTTTTCTATTTTAATTTTCTTATCCAACTCAACTATTCCTTGCCTTCTGGCCTCAAGTCTTTTATATAATTCATCAGGAGTTTCATTTAGGACTTGCATCAAAAACTTTTTATACATGTCCATGTGTAATATAACACTCTCCTCAACTTGTCCTTTCTCATCATCTGATAGGGTGTCATAGATTTTCCGTATGTTTTTCAATTTACCTTCCTTTGTGATCTCATTCAGTAATATGTCAAAAGGGGCCAAGTCAGTGTTTGTCTTCTTCTTCTTTTTGGGGGTTAGCTTTTTCTTAGGTGTGGCTTTCTTGACCGGAGACCTCACAGCTTGTTGCTTCTGTCTTGTCCTTCTAGGTGAAGGAGTGGATACCGGTGAGGGGTCTCTTTTCCTAACAACTCTTTTGAAAGTTGCTGGCATATCTCCTTCTGAGGAGGTATCTACCTATGAGAGATGAGTTTCAGGTTGTTGGGCTGCCAACTCATCTTCTGTTATGCCGGTTTTCTTTAGTACATCTTCCTTTATGGCTTTTGCTTGTCTGGTTCCTTTCCTCACAAATGCCTCAACTTTCTTTACTCTCTTTTTAGATTGAATTTGTCTTTCGATGGTCTCAGCACTACCAAATACTTCTTCCTTTGGTTCATTGGGGGCTTCCAGAATTGCTTTGGCATAAGTTTCCACTATGTGGTCATCTGTTTCATACCCCATCTCTATAACCCAAATTGTTATTGGGATGACTGCTTCCATCCAAATCTCATCCTTTTTGATCACAAAGCATATATCATCCTTGTATTTGTTGACAATTTCTTGTGATAGTCTGATTCTTTTATTCATTCTGACCTTTAGTGCTTGAAAATACTCATTGATATTCTTTTCTCTGTTTTCACCCATGTTATTGAATAATTCAGACTATTGTTTTCCTTCCGATATGTCGAATCCAAAATCCTTATAGCCTATATCAGGAACCTGTTTGGTTATATGTAGCATTAAGCATACAAGCAAATTTCCAAATCTAAAGGTTCCTTTCTTATCCTTCTTGATTTTTGCTAAATTATCAATTAATTCATCCTTTAACCATTCACAGATATCAATTTTCACATTGTCCTTAACCATGTCATAAGCACTTTTTATGTATAAACTGGAAACAGAGTTAAGCCTATTAGCATGAGTTGCTTTGTAAGCTAGAATCATGCTAACAAATCTAACATTTGTATCGGTCACATCATTAACCCTCAATGATCTCTTGTCGGATGTTGCACTAGTTAAGTTTGTTACCAAGTAATTGGAGACCTTTTTGGTTTTGTCAGGTCTGGTACTGGTGGAAGGTAACCCTGTTACTGCTTTCATAGCTACCTTTGTAATTTTATGCACTGAGTCAAGCCAAAAGAATGAACCATGTACCCTACTCAGAACTATCCTAACCACTTCCTTGGGAAATTCAGGAATGCAGAGGATTTCAATGAATCCTAGGGTTTCAACAATTTATGTTCAGGTTTCACATTTTCGGCATTGTCACATATAACAGATTTATACATGTTTTTAATTTCTTCATCACCTAATTCCTCTATGTTGCAATGAATATACATTCTAGGGTCTTCTGCATAAACAACACCTTTTGGAATTTGGGAAAAAGCACCTGTGTTGTCATCTTTCTTAGCTACCTTGGGAACTAGCTAAAACACGGGCCTAGGTCATTTTATAACCTCAACTACTATAGGGTTTGCTATGAATTTAGGTGCAGAGGAGGATGCCATGATAATAAATACCTTTTTCTGCCTTTGGATGGATTGATTGTTGAAGTGCTTTGCCTCTTTTCTCGGAATGCCTTAGCTCAGAAATCTTTGTGCTCTCTGAAAGTTTGAATTCACGGTGAAATGAAATGGAGCCAAAAACCTTATTTTATAAAGACTTTTCTGCTACCTACCACATTAATTGCTTGCTGGCAATGTATTAGCTTAACTTTATTTGCCGGTAATGAAGGATTTTCAACTTCTTTTCTCTAACCGAGGGAATAATAGCACATGTGTTATTTGATTGACAAACCCTCAAGATAATTTTCTTCAATTTGATGAAGAACATCCTGCCGATGGAGCATTGCTCTGTCCTGCCAGTGGAGCATCATATTGTCCTGCCCATGAAGCATTTGTTGGTTCTACCGGTGGAGGAGTAACCCCAATATTTAGATCACCTTTTCTAATTCATTGCTTTGAAAATTCTTGCGTAACCTTTTCTTTACCTTTCAAGCTAGTACTTCTATTATCTACCAGTGTACCTTTACTTCTACAAAATTTAGCAATGTGACCAATCTTGTTACATGCATAACAAGTTACATTATTTTTCTGAATAGCTTTCCCATAACCTATGCCGGTTTCTGTTATGCATTTATTTGATAAATGACCAAATCTTCCACAAACATAACATCTTACATTCATTCTGCAATTTTCAGAGTTATGACCAATTTTGTTGCATTTGGTGCATTGATCGGTGGGAGGATTGATGTTCTGATAATTCCTAGATCTACATTCATTTTCCCTATGACCATATTTATTATAGTTAAAGCATTTTCCATTGAATTTGTAAGTATTAGAAGGTCTTACCGGTTTGCTGTGATCCTGGGTATTTGTAGTACCGGAGCTTTCTCCAACTTCAAATCCAATTCCAGAAGTGTCACCTTTGGTTTTTTGATTCTTCAATAAGGTACCAAGTTCTTCTGAGCTTTTCTTGAATTTTTCTTTGTGTTGATTTGTAGTTTCCAATTCCCTTTCCAAGATTTCTTTTTGTCTCATTAGTTCATTTGAGTCATTCTGAGTATGCATTAGATCTGTCTTCAACATGTCATTTTCATAGCTAAGTCTTGTATTCTCATTTGCTGCATCACTTAATCTTCTAGTCAATTCTTCTTCATTCTTCTTTCTATCCTTAATCTCTTTGCAAAATCTCATAGTCATATCCTGCATTTCATTTTTTGTTGTCATGATCTCTTGTTTCAATTTGCTTATCATATCATTTAGTGATTCCTTTTCATCATTCTCATTTTGCAATTTTTCACAAAGTTCTCTTCTCTTGTTTCTTGTAACAGTAAGATTTTCTTAAGTGCTTGAATAATGTCTTGAGTTACTTTTAAATCATCTTCTAATTTGATATTTTTCAACTTCTCTGCATCATAGTCAGTAAGAGCTCCTTCAAATTGCTTCATCAGATTTTCCATCTTTATCGGTGTCAAGATCTTCCTCAAGCTATTAGGCTTCTAAAAATAGAGGACCAGGCTCTGATACCAATTGTTAGGGTTCCAACAGATACTGAGAGGGGGGGGTGAATCAGTATTTGACTGGTAATGAAATTTTCTTAAAACTGAATATGCAGAACATAAAGTAATAGTATACCGGTATGCAAGAATAAATGCAAATAACAAAATCAAAAACATCCACATGAAAAGAACACCATAACACAAGATGTTTAACAAGGAAACCCAGTGTGGAAAAAACCTCGGTGGGATTTGTGACCCACAATATTCACTTACTGGCCAATAAGAGAATATTACTTACAATAGGGGCCTGCACATGTAGGAAGGCCAACTGCCTAGAGCTCACTGCTCAATAAGAAGTCACACTGACTTACAATGAGGATTTACACAAATCCAATATTCTATACTACTTTAGAATAGCATCTTCAATGCCAGATTCAGTACCAGTTCTTGCTTTGTTCTTTATATATACCCTTGACCTATAATTCACACATTAGGTCTACCTTATAATTTATTATGCTTCCTATCCATATCCTACAAATGTCTACAATGATCTCTTTTATATACAAGAGTCATTTTACAATTTGCCAAGTCGGCTTATAGTAATAAACAAAATATTACATATCAAAAATCCTATCGGCCTCTGTGCCGGTATACATATTTCCTTCTGTGCCGGTGTATATCTTCTGTGCCAGTGCCAGTGTAGATTGATCTTCCTGATGCCGGTGCACTATTTTGTTTGAGTAATGCTTTGCCGGTATAATGTCTTGCTGGTGCCATAGGATTGCAAGGTTGCCTGAGTAATGCTTTGCCGGTATAATGTCTTACCGGTGCCATAGGATTGCAAGGTTGCCATCAATGACAAAACCTTCAATCACACACAATGTCTCATTGGAGTGTCCATATGCCAACAAATGGAACCATCACAACCTTGGATCCATTCAAGGGAGATCAGTTTACTACTCACTAATCAATTATTAAGATTATGACTTATAAAATTATAAATAAACTCTTCATGTGGTTCCATCAAGTCTAGACCCCTGCCTAGAGGCCTAATGCGCAAGACCCTAGTCCACACATGCAAGAGCCCACTGTCCCTACCATGGACCAAAACCATAGAGTGAAATATAACAAGTACATCATGATAACAACATAAAGATCAACACAAAACTGATGCAAATGAAATTCAAGATGTATTCACAAAGAATCCAAGAGTTAATCATCAAAAAATAAGCCATAGACTTAAATGCCATATTGACACAATAAGGAAGCCACCAAGAATGTCAAATACATATAAACATGGGAAACACATGAATCCAATAATATTGAATACTCCCCTACAATGAGGCACAACATATCATCTCGTTGGAGATACACATAAACCTCCTCAACACAACATATCATCTCGTTGGAGATACACATAAACCTCCTCAACAATAAGGATACACTCAACTTGTTGGAGCAAAATAGAAATCCCTCAATGGACAAGCATAAAACCACTTGCCAGAGCCAAAATGGATTCATAAAAACCTCAAAGGAATATCATAGTGTCCAAAAATCATCAAAAATATCAAGATATAACCTTTGGATTTAAAATCCATCAAAACTAACAAAACCTAGAAAGCAGAAATAGTTCAGCACATGCAAACTGCAAAATGGCACATTAGGGGTGTTGAATGGAGTGTGCACACCAAACTTTAGTGCATGCACCCCAGACTTTACCACATAGAAGGAAAACATTAGCACATAGAAGATAAAGGCAAAAATAGAGATTTTTGAGTAGTCTGTGACTAACAAGTGTGCCCAGGTTCGGGTAAAGGCACAATCAGGGTCTGAGATCAATCTAGGACTCATAAAAATATATAAAGAGAACCTAATAGGGTTTCCACAAATTAAATAGATCCAAACACACAAGAAAAATAGCTCTCATTGACAAAGACATTGCACAAGAAGAGCTGCAGACACAACCACTTCCTTATAAATGATCCAAGAGGAACAAGAGAACAATAGAAATTAAAATAGGATACACAAGGCAAATAAATTCTCATCAAAAACCAACTCCAAGCCATTAAACATTGCACAAAGTCTCAGACAAATACAAAAATAATCTCATCCTATTAATGCATCGACTTATATATTTATCCCAAGCAAACACAAATAAAATCCAATCCCTTTCCTTACAAATTTCTGATAGAAAAAACCAAATGAAAACTATTTGAACCCTTGAACAAGTTTTCTGAATATACCATTGAAGACAATCTTTTCCAAAATAAAATTGCAGGGAATGGAGATCTGAGAACTCTAGCCTAGAATCACAATCCAACAATGAAGTTCTGATGAGGAGCAATCCCAAGAAACAATCCAAGCAAGCAAGCTTCAATCCAATCTCTAACGCAATCCAAAACCAATTTGCAATCCCAAAATCAAACTTTGATTTCTTGAAAAATTAACCTGACAACAATCACAAAGAGGCAAATAAATATAGAAATTATTCAAAACTATGGTCAAACGTCAACCAATCAAAATATTCCTAAAATAATATAATTTACCTAACTTGTATAGTTTCAAGGCAAATATTATTCTCCCAATATAATTTACCTCCCAAATAAAAAATAACCAATCACGTGCAAGGGTAAGTAAACAATTTTCAAATACAATTGTTGATAATATCTTTTATATTAATACATTAAATAATGATTGATTACTTTATAAATCCATGAATCATGTAAATACATCCACCAAAGTGATTCTATGTACTATCTTCCACAAGAATCATCAAATGTCATATACCATATAATATGTCTAACATTATCCACTAATGCATTTGAGCTCAAAATCAGACGAAAGTTTCTGTCAAAAGTGAATCAATTTTTTGATTTGTCGGATTCCTTTTAAATTTTTTAAATTTATGCATGACGTTCATCAGAATTTTGACAAAATTTTCTGATGAACATTTTCGATGAAATTTCGTCGAACATTCATTGGAAAAGGTTTTTGATAAATTTTTAATTTTTTAATTTTTTTGTACATACCTCGCACCCTTTGGGGATTTGAGCTTGTGACCTCTCTTTTAAGAGCTCAAGTTCTCTACCACTAGGCCAACTCAGGTTGTACAATTGTTTTTTAATTTTTAATTTTTCTTATTATTTTATAAAAGTATTGAGAGTTTTTTTATTCGATGGCATATTAATATATATGTATATATATATACACACACACACACACATATTAAGTAAATATATATGTATATTTAGTTAATATATATTAATTAAATATATATGTATATTTAATTAATATGTGTATATATATACATATTAGTTAAATAAACATATATATATTTACACATACATACATACATATTTTAAAGAAGTTGATAAATACAACTTAAGAGATCCCAAGAACACCTACAAGCAAAATACCTATCACAAGAGAAGAATGGAGGCAAAAAGAAATTATCACTCATAGAGGGAATAAATAAAAAAGTACAATACAATCTTTATAAAATGAGAATATACAACCCCAAAGATGTGCAACCCTAAAGAAACCCTAAAGAGATAAAGCATATTTAATAATTACCTACCATATAATTAAATGCCTAAGTTTAGCTTAAGTGTAAAGGATAATGCACTAATAATTAAATAAATAATTATTGGCTACTGCATGATAACTCTAACACCCCCCCTTAAGATGAACTTAGGGAGTAGCTAAAAGACTAAATGCATGAAACAAAAAATACAAATACATGATGAAGGCAAATTTGGGTCCTAGCAACAAAGCTTGATGAGGTACCCAATCACAACCAAATCTCTATGAATCAGAGAAATGGAGAAAACCATGTGGGAAAATAATATACTCCAAAAAGAGATGGAAAAATCATTCTAAAAAAATATGAAGGAAGGAAGGCCTCAATGAGACCCCCCAAGGACAACATCCTTCACCCCAAGAATAGAGTAGAATTGAAGATAGTGCGGAGATGCAAAAGGTTTAGTGAAGATGTCATCACCTGCTCCTCTATAGGAATGTACTCCAAGATGAGAAAGCCATCCTAAATCAGTTATTTGATGAAGAGCATGTGAAGCTCAATGTGTTTATTCCTCTCGTGGTCCACTGGGTTGCGAGAAATGTGAATGGCACTCTGATTGTCACACCAAGGAATAGTGGGACTATCAGGAGGGAACCCAAACTCAGTCATCAATTGTCAAAGCCATAAAACCTATTGACTAGCTAACACCACTACTCAGTACTCAGCCTCTATAGATGATAATGTAAGACAAGGCTTCTTCTTGCAAGACCATGTGATAGGGCTAGAACCAAGGAGAAAAAAAAGCTAGAAGTAGACTTCCGATCATGAGCATCACCAGCCCAATCTAAGTTAGTGAAGCCAATAATGTGAGGGGATCTTGAAGTATAGTGAATGAAAAACTATGGACTACCTCGAATGTACCTTAAAATACATTTGGTAGCTTATGAATGACTCTCATGTGGATCATGGGAGAACCTAGAGACAAGACCAATCGCAAAGGAAAGATACAGGCATGTATGTGTTAGGTATGTAACAAACTGCCAATCAACTACTTGTATAAGGTAGGATCCATGGAAGGTGTAGAAAAAGTGGCAGACAAAACAACAGGTGACTAAAAAGGTGTAGGTGGAGGCTTGCAAGAAAGCATGTTAAATCTATGAAGTATATCAAAAGCATACTTCTACTGAAGTATGGAAATCCCATCAGAAGATTGAATAACCTATAGGCCCAAAAATAGTGTAGAAGGACAAGATCTATCATCTCAATTTACTCCATCAAAGCTCTCTAAATACCCTGAATCAAGGAGTATGAGCTACCGATAATGATGAGATCATCAACATATAGCACAAGAATAACTATACCATCCCCTTGATGCTGGATATAAATTGTGGGATTGGAATGACAACATGTGAAGAGTGTGGAGAGAAAGAGGGAGTCCATCTTCTCATACCATGCCTGAGGGGTCTGTTTGAGACTGTATAATGAGTGCTGAAGTCTACAAACCAAAGAGGAATCCTGCACAAATCCTTGAGGTTTCTCTATATAGATCTCCTCATGAAGATCTCCATGCAAGAAGGCACTCTTCATATCCATTTGAAAAATTATCCATCCCTGTGAAGCTGCAAGTGAAAGTACAAAGTGAATAGAATTCATCTTGGCAATAGGAGCAAAGGTCTCAAAGTAATCAATACTCTCCACCTAAGAAAACCCCTTCACAACAATATGAGCCTTATACTTATTAATAGAATGATCTACAACATACTTGGTACGGTACACCCACTTGCACCAAACCAACTTTCTTCCTTTCGGAATAGTACAAAGATCCCAAGTATGATTCTTCATCAAAGAAGAATTTACTCCTCATCCATGGCCCTATCCCACTCTAGGTGACCTTTCACCTTTGAAAATGTCTGAGGACCATCCGAAATGGCATGACTCAGAAGACCAGAACCAAATGTTTGGGCATGAGTATGATAAGAGTATGAAGGATAACCTGCCGTTGATTGAACAACATTAACCATAAGTCTGGCCCACTTGGGAAAAGGTTGAGTTGTGGGTGGTAGAGATGGTGGACCTTCATCTGCATCATCCTCAATGAATAAGGAATCCTCAAAAGATGAAGAGGGAGGAAGTAGTGAGGGAGAAACTGGTGATGGAGAATCCATCTGAGGAAGGTGCTCATCAAACTGGTGATGGAGAATCCATCCAAGGAAGGCACTCTTTAGGTTTTGATCCCTTTTGGGCAGAATGGATCCTTTGGATCAATATATGTATAATTGTAATTGCGCAATAGAATGCAATCAATTAGAGAATCAAGTAGCTAGACTATGCATAAAAGATAGGTCCTAAGATTCAAGGTCTCCATTGTGACCTATTCTATATGTTCTACCAAGCTTGTGAGCCAGTTATGTTGTAACCTAGTTTTTATCGGTTGGTTGTAAACAATTTTTATGAAAATAAAACAACCTGGTCTACATTGCCTCCATCATATCTTTGTGTTTCCATTGTGTTACTCTTGTTAACCGGTCCAAATTGATCTCTTTGAGGTCCATCCTCACCGGTGACTTCTTCAAGTAGTATCAGAGTGAAGTTTCATTTTGGAGGTTGCTTGTCTTGAAATTTTTCTTGTAGGGTGGCAGATTGCGGAACCGACCTACAATTGTAGATGACTAGCATGAATGATGGTACGAAGAGGAGATAGGAATGATGGAGAGTATGAGAATGAAAACCCTATTGTGATGGAGATGTTGTGAGGTATACAAGCTCATTTGGAATCCATGGAGATAGTCCAAAGAAGAGGCCGACATATCGAAGATGTAAGTGAAGATGAAGGAGAAGAAGTCTTGACAAAACATGCAAACCTACTTGTGGTTTATCTAGATGAGGAAAGGTTTTTGAGGGTTTTTAGTAGGGAAAATACTAAACCTCATTTTACAAAACCATAATATGATGGGAAGTTTTATTCAGATCAATTGATGGATTGGATCTCAAAGATGGAGAAGCATTTTGATTTTGAAAACACTGCAGAAGAGAGGAAGTTGAACTATGCTTGTACTCGGTTGAAAGCTCATGCATCTCTTTGGTGGGAGAATTTGCAAGTTGATAGATATAGAAGAGGCAAAGAGAAGATTAAGAAATGGGATCAGATGATTTCTAAGTTGACATCAAAGTTTATGCCAGCTGATTATGAAGTGAACCTGTTCAAGAAGTTGTAGAATTTGAGATAGAAGGAATCTAATTTGAAGGAGTACACCGAAGCATTTTACAAGTTGAACATTAGATCAAAACATATTGATGATGAAGTTGAACAATTGGCAAGATATTTGAATAGATTGCGGATGTCTTTACAAGATGAACTTAGTTTGATAAAATTGGAGAGTGTTGAAGATGTTGGCATTTTCATGAAGATTGCATTAATGATATGTTATGTTGCCATTGATGTCAATTGAACCGATAATGGTATTTATGATATTGCTGATATTGTTGTTATTATTGATATTGTGTTGTAATCGGTAGGAAGGTTTGAAGAATATGTTGTAAACCGATATGTAAGTTTGTGAGTTAAACCTGTAACTAGTGTATAAGGTTAAACCCTTTCTATGTTATGTAACTGGTAAACCCTACTAGTTGTTTTTGTAAAACCCTAACCGATTAAGTTTGTTGAAATGGTTATGTTGGTTTATTATCTATTATACAGTAATGATGGAGACACATGTGATCATTGTAAGAAGATAATTTCAGATTATTTTGGTGCTTTTGTTTGATTGTCTAGGGAATGAGTAAGGTGCATTTCATCTAATGCAAAGCGTGTGATTAGTTACGAGTCTAATGAACTGGTGATCATGGAGTGGTTGGAATTTTATTGAAGAATGTGTAAAGATTTCTATGTAAATCCAACGGTCACACTTGAATTGATTTGTTTGTAATCTCTATGAGAGAATTAGGTTTTTGTTGTGTTACCAACTTAATTGATTTGTATTTAAGGTCGATGAAGTTATTTTATTTTGTGTTGGCATAGTTTTGGAAGAAATCTATTGAGTGTGTGGTTTCCTAACTAGAGAATGGATCTGCATTTTGAGTAAAGTCACACTGAAGCTTAAAAGGATATGATCAACCAAATGTAGTGCTATTCAGATAGATCAAGAAAAACCTGTTGTCTTCTAACAATTACTATAGAATTGAAATCCCCTAACTAGGTAAGCTCTAACAAGCTTGCTTACTTCTTAAATCCTCTAACAAGGTGGTCCATTATCCTGGATTCTCAAATCCTCTACCGAGGTTACTCCTAACAGGGTATTTTCTTTTTATCAAGGCATTTTGTAAATCCCTTAACCGAGTGATTGCTAATAGGATCAGTTCTTAACATGACATATTGTAAAAGATTTAACAAGCTTGGCTCCTGACAAGGTGGACATCAGAAGAGTTCATATAGCCATCTTGTGAGTCTCATCTCACCGTGGTTTTTACCTATTTTGGTTTTCTATGTATAAAATTTTGTGTCATGTGGTGAATGTTTTTGTGGTTACGATCTTATTTGTTGATTTGATTAACTTCTGATAAGCTATGATAACTGGAAGCATTGAGAGATGGAGTGTGTTGATATCTAATTAAGCATTTGGATGTTTACAAGATTAAAGTTGTTTATTGTTAAGTTGATATAACAATTAGCTAGTTGATGTTAAGTATTCTTACGAGTATTGATCTTGACAGTAATATTCTATTGATAAGTTTACTTTGTGAGTTTGAGTTTGATATTGGGAAGTTTGTATCAGTTTTTCAGTTTACTGATTCACCCCCCTCCTAGTAATCTACTAGATACTTATTCTTTCCTCATACCATCAATTGGTATCAGAGTGTCTCAGGTCCTCTTAAATCTAAAAGCCTAACAACTTGAGAAAAAGATCTTGTAGATCATTATGAAGAAGGAAGGTTCAAAGTTCACCAAAGATAACTATAGGATATGGAGCGACAGAATGAAGATTTACATTAAGAATCTGGGAAGTCAGTATTGGGATCATGTAGAAACTCATCATGTTACACTTATTGGAACTCTGGCTGATGATCAAAAGAAAGAACAACAAGAAAATCATCAAGCATTGGATGCTATTATCAGTTCCTTGTCTGATGCTAAATATGTATATGTTCATGGTCTTGAAATTGCATATGATGTATGGAAAAAACTTTAAGAGATTTATAGTAGTGATGAACATGTTAAGATTCCTAAAGAGGAGATCCTAAGAGAAAAGTTTGATGACATGAGAATGCCCGAAGGTGAGAATATCCATCAGTATGGTCAAAGGATAAAAGAGATAGTTGGTGAGATAAAAAGTGTAAGAGGGAAAGTGGAAGATGCCACAGTGATCAGTAAGGTATTGAGAACCCTTATACTAGTCTATTCTATCCAAGTTGCAGCTATTCAGGAGTTGAAGTCCATTGACAAAACTAATGTAACTCTTCACTCTATCATTGGTAAACTTACTGATTTTGAATTAAACGACTATGATGGTAGTGTACAAAAATTAGAATCTGCATTTAGAGATTCTGTCTCTAACACATATATGAGAAAAAATAGAGATACTTATCATGGTTATGAATCTATATCTAGCAGAGATGTTGATGATGAAGACAGCTTAGTGGTGCTTGAAGCATTGTTGGCAAAACGGCTAGCTAGAGACATTAGTAAATATAGATGTAAACTACCTTTCAAATGTTTTGCATGCAACAAGATTGGTCATATATAGACTAATTGTCCTCGTGGTGAAAATGAACATAAGAGAGTATGAAGGATCACCTTCCATATAACCAACAACATCAACTATAAGTTAGACCCACTGGGGAAAAGGCTGAGCTACAGGTGGTGGAGATGGCAGACCATCATCTGCACCATCCTCAAGGAAAAAGGAATCCTCAAAAGATGAAGAGGGAGGAGGAGGCACTAAGGGAGAAGTTGGTGATTGAGAATCCATCTAAGGAAGGCGCTCATCAAACTGGATACCCAATCTAAACAAGAACTCTCAAGAGTCAAGATCAAACAACTTGTATGCCTTAACATCCTCATATTAGCCAACAAATATGAGTGTTCATCTCTTCCTCTCCATTGCTTTGCTTTGAGCATTTGGAATAAATTCCCAAGCCTCACTACTAAAAAATAAGAATAATGAAACATCGTGAATGACATGGGATCAAGCCTCCTTAGGAGTCATCTGGTGCAATGCCTTATGAGGCATCCGATTCTGAATATAAGTGACACAATTAACTACCTCAACCCAAAACCAAGCTGCATAGAATGTGACTGAAGCATACAATTGGCCATCTTTCATAGTGTTTGGTTCTTTCTCTCAGCAACACCATTTTGCTAAGGAGTGTGAGGAACTGATAACTAAAGCTACAAACCATGCTCTATGTAGAAATCTATAAAAACTTGATTCACATATTCTCTCCCATTATCTGTGTCTATCCTCCAGATAGAAAGACCAGACTTATTCTCTAAAAATGTCTTAAAGACTCGAAATGAATCAAAGACATCAGATTTGTTTTGGCATATGTGCAAAGTTGGATGACACGATGATATTGTATGTTGTCATTGATGTCAATATGCTGAAGTATGAATTGTTATGTTGGAATGTGAACTGGTATGATGGTATGAAGTGAACCGGTATGATGATGTGAACCAGTATATGCGAAAAGGTGAATTGGTATGTGAATTGGTATATGTGAATTGGTATCGGGGTTTCATTTGATATGACTACCAGTTGGTAGTCTCAGCATCAGGGTTTTCGGTTGATGCATTCCAAGTCTGTGTGATTCAACTGAGGACATTTTGTGATGAGTTAGCATTGAAATGAAGATGAGATCGCATTTCCACGTCATCCTTGTGCGCATGAAGAATCTCCTTGAGGATCCTGCATGAAGAAGATTGATTCTATCTACCTCGGGAATGTACAAAATTTTAGTAGACAGAGGAGAGCGCGTGATGGGTTATCAGCTTCTAGAAGTGGTAAAGAATGGATGATGAAGAACGTCTTGAGATTTGTTCAAGATTGTTTTATCCTATGTAATGTGATCCAATGGTTAGGATTGGACTGACTATATTGATAACCCAGATGCTTAGGGTTTTAGGTTTTGGCTACCGACCTAATTGTTGTCTATAAGGTTGATGATGATTTGCATTGTGAAGTTGTTGGCAAATGTTATGTGTGTATCCAAATGAAGAGATATCTTATTCTTGCTAGACTGATATAGTGAGTAGAGATCTGTAGAGTGTGATTGCAGATGTAAAGGAACTAAAGTGGATCTACTTTGGCATTAAGTGCTCTTATCAGATTAGTGTATTACCTATTGACTTCTAACCATTTCAGCAGTTGGAAAATCCCTTTACCGGGTAGCTTTACCAAGCTTTTTGTAAATCCTTTAACAGGGTGACTCAAAATCATTGAGTTCTTTAAATCTTCTAACAAGGTAACCTTTAGTAGGGTTCTAACCTTTAACTAGTTATTTAGCCATCCCTTAATGGGGTTATCCCTAGCAGGATCAGTTCCTAGAAGAACCTGTTGTAAAGTCTTTAACTGGAATGGGCTTCTAACAGAGACGACTTCAGAAGAGTTCAAGAACAACTTGTGGGTATTCATCCCCACTCTGGTTTTTCCCAGTTGGGTTTCCACATGAAAAATTAGTGTGGTATGTGTGATGTTTTTTCATGTGATGCTTTAGTGTTTTCTGTGAAGCAGTAATGCATGTTGATCCAGTGATCATTATATTTCTGATGTATTACTTGTTTAAGCATATGGGTGAAATGGAAATGAGATGCTAGGATTTGTGAAGATCTAAATTTTACCGGTTTATGTCTTTCATAGTCTCACTATGTTTTACCGGTAGTGCCCTGATTTAAATCAGTGATATTGTTTACCAGTTAGTACAGTCTTTGTAGTTTAAGTTGTTAAAGAAGTTTTTGTCTATACTGATTCAGCCCCCCCCCCTCAGTATCTATTGAGCATTTACTATTCATCATTATTCATCAATTGGTATCAAAGTGTCCTCCAGGTCTTCTTTGTTATAAGCTTAACCACTTGAGGAAAAGATCCTATTCTAATGATGAAGAGGGAAGGTCCTTAGTTCAACAGAGATAACTTTAAGATATGGAAGGATAGGGTGAAGATATATATTAAAAGCATGGGTTCTCAACACTGGAACTATGTTAAAAATACTTATGTTGTCCGTACTGGTACTCTCACTGATGATCAAAGAAGAGAAATTCAAGAGAATAGGCAAGCCATAGAAGCTCTTATCAATAGTCTATCTGATATTGAGTTTATAGATGTTCAAGACAAACAAAATCCCAAGGATGTATGGGATACTCTGGAGTCTATCTATGGGGGTGATGAGCATGTAAAGTAGGCTAAGGAAGAAAGCCTTAGAGGAAAGTTTGAATACATGCAGATGGTTGAAGGAGAGACCATTCAACAATATGGAATAAGGATTAAAATTGTTATTGGAGACATCAAGAGTGCAAGAGGTACAATGGATGATTCCACTATTGTTAGCAAAGTTTTGAAAACCTTATTACCGGTCTATACAATAAGGGTTGCCACTATTCAAGAGTTGAGATCTATTGACAAGACAAAGGTATCCCTTGATTCTATCATTGCTAAGTTGACCATATATGAGCTAAACAATTATGATGGCAGTGTTTAGAAGATTGATTCAACCTTTAAAGTATCTGCTGCCCTATCTAGAAAGGGTAAAGAAGCTAGTACCAGTTGTGAACCTAGACAAAGAAGAGATATGGATGATGAGGAGATCCTATTGGAATTTGAAGCTCTTCTTGCCAAGAGACTTCCTAAGGGAACTGGAAAATACATAGGTAAGCTCCTAAGGAAGATGTGTCAGACAAGAAGGCTCTTGTCTCCTGCTTTGATAATTATAATGAGTGGATTACTGACAATGGTTGTTCTCACCACATGACTGGTGACCAGAGAAATTTTCTATCTCTGGAACAGCATGATGGAGATGTAGTCCGATTTGGTAATGATGCACCATGTATGGTAAAAGGCAAAGGGTCCATCTCTCTAAATGGAAAAAGAAGTGCTGATAATGTGTAATGGGTAGAAGGTCCTAGGCATATCCTTTTGAGTGTTGCTCAGCTGAATGATAAAGGGCTCACTCTGGAATTCAAAGATGGAGTATGCAAAATAAAAGGAAAGAGTGGTGAACTGATGGCCACTGGTATGCAGACCAAAGGTAAATTATTTCAATTGAATACAAATATCAGTCAATGTCTAATGGATAAGTTTGACGATAGTTGGATATGGCATAGGAGAATCTACCATGTAAATTTTGATAACATTGTGAAGGCTAGTAAGATCAAGGCAGATAGAGGATTGCCTGTGCTAAAGAAACTGGAGAATCCTTTGTGTAGAGAATGTCAATTGGAGAAAATGTCTTCCTCAACCTTCAAAGGTAAATCTTTCATAACATATAATTTACTTGATCTTGTGCATATTGATTATTATTGATGATTGCTCAAGAATGATGTGGGTCACATTCTTGAAAGACAAGTCTAAAGCTTTTAGAAAGTTCAAAGCCTTCAGAGCACTAGTTGAAAAATAAAGTGGTAAGAGGATCAAATTCCTTACAACTAACCAAGGAGGTGAGTTCACCTCTTGAAGATTCAATAAGTACTATGAAGAGAATGGTATCAAGAGGCAACTGTCTGCCCCCCAGACTCCACAGTAGAATGGCCTAGCATAAAGGAACAACTGAACTGTAGTTGAGGTAGCCAAGACGATACTGATTCAAGGGAAGGTTGCTCACACCTTTTGGAGAGAAGCAGTGAGCACTGTAGTCTACACTATGAACTGGGTACTCATCAAGAAAGGTAAGGATAAAACTCCTTATGAGTATTGGACTGGTAAAACTCCAGTAGTTAGCTACTTTAGAGTGTTTGGTAGCAAGTGTTATATCAAGAGGAGTAAATACCAGAGCAAGTTTGATACAAAATATGATGAGGGAATATTCCTAGGGTATTCCACCAAGAGCAAAGCTCTCAAGTGTTTTAACAATAGGACTCAGAGAATTATTGAAAGTATCAATGTTAGAGTTGATGAAACCTTTGAGAAACCTGAGGGAACTGACAGTGAGCGAGCAATAGATGAACCGGTTATAACCTTCTAAGAACTGGTTGCAAAATAACCAAGTACAAGTAACAAGGCTCCTACACCAGTAGATGCTGATGTAGATGTTGATGAAGATGAGGATGAAGAGGAAAAGAAAGAGGAATCAGTTAAGATCATTCCTAGGTATGTAAAGCTACATCATGATCCAAAGCAGATCATAGGGGATAAGGATGCACAAATACTAACAAGAGGAAAGGTCAGAGAGAATTCTTGCATGATTTCTGAATTTGAGCCTAAAACATTTAAAGAAGCACACAAAGGTGAAGAATGGATTAAGGCTATGGAAGAGGAACTTGACCAGATAGAAAAGAATGGTACATGGTCTTTGGTACCCAGACCAGAGCATAAAAATGTTATTGGCACCAAATGGGTTTTTATAAACAAGCTGAATGAAGATGGGACAGTGGTAAGAAACAAAGCAATATTGGTATGTAAGGGATATGCTCAAGAAGAAGGAGAAGACTATGGAGAAACCTTTTCTCCAGTAGCTAGATTCCAAGGAGTTTGAATGCTACTTGCATATGCAGCCTTCAAGAGATTCAAAGTGTATTAGATGGATGTGAAATCCACATTCCTGAATGGAATACTTGAAGAGCAAGTGTATATAGAGCAACCAGATGGGTTTGCCTTTTCAAAAGACAGTGATATGGTGTGTAGGCTACATAAAGCCTTGTATGGACTGAAACAAGCACCTAGAGCATGGTATGAATGTTTACACTCACATCTTGTGAATATTGGATTTGAAAGAACAAGTAAAGATAGCAATATCTATCTAAAGTCAGAAGGAGATCAGATTGTAATTTGTGAAGTGTTTGTTGATGGCATAATTTTTGGTGGAAATGACAAGATGAGTCATGCATTTGTAGATGAAATGAAGAAGGAATTTGAGATGTCATTAATTAGAGAGATTAAGTTCTTCATTGGACTACAAATTCAACAAATGAAAGATAGTATCTTTATCACTTAGTCCAAGTATGTCAAAGAGGTGTTCAAGACTTTTGGCATGGAAGAAAGCAAACCGGTTGGTACACGAATGATGACCGGTTGTAAATTGTCAAAATAAGATGACAATGCATTGGTGAATGAGAAGGAATATCGGTCAATGATTGGTAAGTTGCACTATGTAGTACACAACAAACCAAACATTGCACATGCAGTGAGCATTGTTGCACATTTTCAGAAAAGTCAAAGAGAATCCCACTTGGTAGCAGTCAAGCAAATTCTTAGATATCTAAAGAGAACTATAGATTAAGGATTTTGGTATCCACACAGTAATGATTTCAATCTCAAAGTGTTTACTAATGTCGATTGGGCTGGTAATGTGGATGACCGAAAGAGCACAACCAGTGGTGCATTCTTTCTTGGTGGTAGACTAGTCTCATGGATGAGCAAGAAGAAAAGTTGTATCTTTCAGTGTACAACAGAAGCAGAATATGTAGTAGCATTTATGAACTACACTCAGACAATTTGGATGAAGCATGTATTAAGTGGTTTCAAAGTCCCTGTATTTGAACCGGTGAGTATAGTTTTTGCTAGCACAAGTGAAATTAATATTCCCAAGAATCCGGTATTGCATGCTAGAACCAATATCTTCGAGCTCAAGTATCATTTCTTGAGGGAGAAAGTTCAGAACAAAGAGGTTGTATTGGAACATGTTTCCAGTAAGGAGCAGTTAGAAACTTTATTCACCAAGCCTCTAGAAAAGGCTATATTTATCTATTTAAGAGGTGAATTAGGGGTACTTCCCCTTCAAGAGGTGAACTAAAATTATGTGCTCCACATGAGTCAGGTATTGTTTTGTCAAATCTTTTTAGGATTGGTGTGTTGAAGGATGCTACTCCTCAGTAGGAGTAGCATAGTGGATCATGGATGTTTGTGCCTCCACTTTGGCATTATTGTCAAAGGGGGAGAAGATGTGAAGAAGAGAAGATATCTACAGTATTGGCTACACATAATATGGAAGAGATTGGGAGAAGATGTGAAGCAGAGAGATATCTTTGTATATTGCCATGTATATTGCCATCAATGCCAAAGGGGGAGATTGTTGGCATATGTGCAGAGTTGGATGACATGATGATATTGTATGTTGTCATTGATGTCAATATGCTGAAGTATGAACCGGTATGTTAGAATTTGAACTGGTATGATGGTATGAAGTGAACTAGTATGATGATGTGAACCAGTATATGCGAAAAGGTGAACCATCATGTGAACCGATATATAAAAAGTTTGTATTGGGGTTTCATTTGATATGAGAATCGGTTGGTAGTCTCAGCTTCAAGGTTTCCAGTTCATGCATTCCAAGTTTGTGTGATTCGACCAATGACATTCTATGATGAGTTAGCATTAAAATGAAGATGAGATCATGTTGCCACGCTGGCCTTGTGCGCATGAAGAATCTCCTTGAGTATATTGCATAAAGAGGATTGATTCTATCTACCTTAGGAATGTGGAAAATCTCATTAGACAGAGGAGAGTGTGTGATGGGTTATCAGCTTCTAGAAGCGGTGAAGAACGGATGATGGAGAACATCTTGAGATTTGTTCAAGGTTGTTTTATCCTATGTAATGTGATCGAATGGTTAGGATTGGACCGACTGTATTGAAAACCCAGATGCTTAGGGTTTTAGGTTTTGGCTACTGACCTAATTGTTGTCTATAAGATCGATGATGATTTGCATTGTGAATTTGTTGGCAAATGTTATGTGTGTATCCAAGTGAAGAGATACTTGATTCTTGCCAGACTGGTGTAGTGAGCAGAGATCTATAGAGTGTGATTGGATATGTAAAGGAAATAAAGTGGATCTGCCTTGGCATTAAGTGTTGTTATCATATCAGTGTATTACCTGTTGACATCTAACCATTTCAATAGTTGGAAAATCCCTTTACCCGGTAGCTTTAGCAAGCTTTTTGTAAATCCTTTAACAAGGTGACTCAAAATCATTGAGTTCTTTAAATCCTATGATAGCGTAACCTTTAGTAGGGTTCTAACCTTTAACCGGGTGTTTAGCCATCCCTTAACCGGGTGATCCCTAGCAGGATCAGTTCCTAGCATAACTTGTTGTAAAGTCTTTAACCAAACTAGGCTTCTAATAGAGGGGACTTCAGAAGAGTTCAAGAACAACTTGTGGGTATTCATCCCCGCCGTGGTTTTTCCAAGTTGGGTTTCCATGTGAAAAATCAGTGTGTTATGTGTGATGCTTTTTCATGTGATGCTTTAGTGTTTTTTGTCAAGGGGTAATGCATGTTGATCTAGTGGCATTATATTTCTGATTTATTACTTGTTAAAGCATATGGGTGAAGTGGAAATGATATGTTAGGATTTGTGAAGATCTAAATGTTACTAGTTTATTTCTTTCATAGTCTCATCCTGTTTTATCGGTAGTGCCTTGATTTAGATCAGTGATGTTGTTTACCAATTAGTATAGTCTTTGCAGTTTAAGTTGTTAAAGAACTATTTGTCTATACTGATTCACCCCCCCTCTTAGTATCTATTGAGCATTTACTGTTCATCATTATTCATCAATTTGTATTTAAAAAAGTATACCCATGTATTTTTGGAGAAGTCATCAATGAATGTGAGAACATACTTAGATCTTGAAAAAGATGGAGTCAAAAATGACATAAGATCACTGTGTACCAAGACCAAGGGTGCCTTAGCATGTGTGGCTATACCTGTAGGAAAATTATCCTTCTGATTCTTTCCAAGTGCACAACCTCGGCATACACCATCAGTACAAGATATCTGAGGGAGCCCAATCACAAGTGCCTATGTGCTCATCTGTTGAAAGTATCTGTAATTGACATGGCCAAAATGCTAATGCCAAAGTTTGATCACTGAATTTGCATGTGCTACAAGAGAAACACCTGAACCATCTGGACTCTCAAAGCCATCAAACCTGTATAATCAAGAATGAAGATCAACACTGCTAGTAGAAACAACCAAATCAAGATCATGGAGATCTCTAATAACCACATCATGTGGTGAGAACTCAAATGTTTTACTAGAGCCAGAATGACAAATTTGATTAACAGGGAGGAGGTTTGTCAAAATGTTAGGAACTAGAAGGACATCATGAATACAACCACCTATTCTTTTGTAGGGTAAAGTCTGAGAGTTACTGGAATAGTTTCCCATCTTACTCTTGATAATTTATTTGGTATTAATGCCTGCTCATTGGTTTATTGAAGTTGCAACTTCACAATTGCATGATTGTTAAGCTTTATTCTTCTATTATAAATTTGTTTCTCTTTGAATATTATATATGAATTGTTACTAGCAATTAAGACTTCCTATATGCATTAGATTGTTTAGGTTTACCCCTCTTGCTGTGTTCTTATTTCTTTAGTGCTTATATTTCAGTTACTTTTCATAACCCAATGTCCCAATGTCTCCTTTCCTAGTACTTATCTATTCTGATTTGACACATTTTTAACTTAGAAACACGAAGATATGATACTAAAATCATTCTCAGAAATAAATTAACAAACCAAAATATGAAAAAAAATTATCAACGAATTGTAATAATAAACAAAATGTCAAGTTAGAGAGTTAGCAAAATGTCAAGTTAGAGAGTTATGTTCTGGAGAAAGGTTAAAAAAAAATAGGGCACAGAGTTATGTTTTGGAGAATGGTTAAAAAAAAATAGGGTACATGTAAAGTTTAGGGTTTTCAAAAAATTACATGTCTACATTCTGAATCACAAATTAAATGGCCCTTTGCATGTCTAAATTCTACAGAATTGACTTACAAGCTCAGCAAAATCTTCTTGTTAGGACCTGCCAGTTTGCAGAAACTCTCTAGCTTCTACAATCTTCTGAGACCAAATGAAAGACTAGTTAATTCTGTCATAAATAAAAATAGATAACCTATCAAAAATATTCTTAAAACATTAAAATTGATTCTTTTTATATTATACTTTTTTTAAAAAAATTGTTTGAAGTTTTGGCTGATTCTTGTTAAACGGAATCTGAGTGAAGTTCAGAAGCAGGCACATGAATTCGATCAAGAAATCTTTCCCTTCTATGCCCTCTTTGTTTCAATAACATTTGAAGACAATGAGATGTAAACACAAAAATTAATAGTTTCTTTCCTATTCCTTGAAATTTTTGAAACCCAAACATAATAATTCTCACCATATCCAACGCACTCTCACCCTGTCCAATGCACTAGCCAATTTGCAAATTCATCAGTTGATGGCACAACTTTGCACATACAATTCATCCATCGATTAGAAGAAAATCTGAAAACGCCCCAAATAAAGAAAGATACTTATGATATATTAAGCATATTTTAGCATTCTTGCTACGAGTTGTTCCTCCGCTAATATTGGAAATTGTAATAGCTTAAAAGAAATTATGATTGAAATAATTAAAGCCCAACCAAATAACTATAAAGTGATCAATAAAGAGGTCGGGCAGGGCAAATCCAAGCAAACTTAGCAGGGTGTAATCGATTTCTTGAGTTAGATGGCGATTCTAGGGCAATTTTGAGGCAAACTAGGCAACATGACTTAGCACAATACCTTGTAACATCAGCAAGTACCTCCTATGCACCATTTGCAACGGGTTTGAGTCTGAGATGAGTGGAATAAGAGAGCTACATTGCATCTAATTTGATCTGCAACCAACTGTTGTCTGTTTAGAAGACAATGACTAGGGCATAGAAGAGCTATAGCAACTGTAGTAGTCTTTCCTACCATCAAAGCTAGGGCATCGGAGAGGATTTTACCTCACAATCAAGATTAGGAGTGAACATTCTTCAACTACAAACACTTGTGCATAGCCTACAACATCGATTCATCCAGGCATGTCTAGTTGCTATGAATAAACAAGACACACGGGGAACCCTAAGGAAAACAATAAACTTTTAATAAAACCGTTTGCAAGCAAAAATAGAAATTTAAACCCCACTCAAAAGAGCTTAAATTTGACGATCCATTGACAAACTCTTAAAGACAAAACCCCACTCAAAAGAGCTTAAAATTTGATGATCCATTCACACAAACTCTTAAACACAAAACAGGTAGATGAACTTTTTTTGCAGTCCTAACAGGTATAATGGTGGTATGATTCTAGTAATTTAAGTTGGTGCAGATGTTGTAGTTGTGATTCATGATGCTTGTGGATGTTTCTGGATCATGTGTCTTTTGTGTTGGTGGTCTGTATTGATTGTTGTGCAAATAACTGTTGATTTTCTCTGGTGTGCTAGTGTTCTTTATTGTTTTGGCTGACTAGATGCTTGTAGCACGTTGCTGATGTTCAATGCATAATTCTTGGAGGTGTTTTGAATTTGAAGTGTGTTATATTGGCTTTTTCTATGTATTAGCTGACATGCTTGGTCTGCATCTGATTTTGTAGCGTGTGTGGTTAGAGTTTTGTAATTAGGCGAAAAGTGTTGAGCTAACCTTGGTGAGGTTGATGTTATCTATAAATAGATGCAATTTCTTTGTAATTGGATGTGTTGTGGATGAGTGTATGAGGGAATAATATATACATCTTTCGGCAGTAGAGAAGAAGTTGTTTATGTGTTTAACCAAAACTATAACCAAGCATTAGGAGATGCTATTCTATTAGTTCACAATCTTTCAGATGTAATTTGAATGTGTTTGTAAGACAACGCGAGTCTTTCCTAGGTTGTAGCCTTTTGTTGTTTTTGAGCAATGAGCTCTAGGTAGTGTGCCTGAATGCATGTGCATTCCCCTTTGTAATATTTCATATACTTCTAATAGGGTATCATCATATTGTGGGTAGGCTCCCACCATGGTTTTTCCCTTGACCGGGTTTTCCACATCAAAAAACTTGGTGTTGTGTGTACTCTTCATGTGTTGTTGATTTATGATTTCAAGTTTAATAATCAAATCTAAGAATAAGTTTAATTTGTGTGAGTTTGTGTGACAAGTGATTCACCCCCCCTTCTCAGTTGTCTGCTAGGAATCAGAGTTATTTCATCAATTGGTATTAGAGCGGGTTCCTCTAGAGAAGCTTAATCACTTGAGGTGATTTGGGATGACGTCTTACAAGGGCAGTCCAAGATATGATGGTACTAACTACTCTCTTTGGAAGAGCCACATGGAATATCATCTCAAATGCATTGGCGAATCTTACTAGATTATTACAAAGAATAAGTATACTGTTCCTACAAATAGACCTTCAACTCTAGATGACATTAAGGAAGATGAATGTAATATAAGAGCTAAGGAAGCATTGTGCCTCGACAAATTCTGAAATGACAAATGTTATGGAATTATAGACTACTCATGAAATCTGGAAAAAAGTTGGAAACCCTGTATGAAGGTGACTGCTATGTGAAGATTGCTAAGTTGAAGAGCTTAAAAGAAAAGTATGAGATGTTGAGGATGGATGAAGATGAGAACATTACTTATTTTATGCATAAGGTTAATGAACTTGTGTGCTATATCAGATGTGAAGGTGGAAAGTTGGAAGAATCAAAGATTCTTGCTAAAGTGGTAAGATCCTTACCTACATTATACAAACATAAAGTTCTTGCTATTGAGGAGATCTAGACCATGATAGATGTGACTAGAGACATGTTGATTTGTAAGTTATTAGCCTTTGAATTGAGTGAATTTGGTAACTTCCTTCGTAAGGTAGAATCTGCATTCAAAGACACTATTTTCAGGAAGGATAAGTAGAGATATGATCTAAGAGAGAGTTCTTCAAGGAGTATGTCTATATATGAGAAAGAGATGAAGGATATGGGAGAAGAAGAGCGAGAGCTTGAGGTGCTTGAAGCATTAATTTATAGGAGATTGTCTAAAGGAGTTGGTAAGTATGAAGGAAAGTTTCCTCTTAAATGTTTTTCATGTAATAAGACAAGACATTTTGCCTCAAAATGTCCAAAAAGAGTTCCTAGAAAGAATTACAAGCCTAAATTTCAAAAGAGATGATATTATGCTACTGATGAATGTGTTTCAGATGATGAATCAGATAAGAGAAATATAAGTAATAATGAATAGGTTTTTATTGCTATCAAGGAATATGATCCAATACCTATAGATTATGCTAGTTGCATGAATGTGGAAAGAGCTTTGGCTGCACAAGTTGAAGAGAAAGATGAATGGGTAATTGACAGTGGGTTCTCTCATCATATGATAGGTGATAAAAGTAAGTTTGTGAGCTTGGAGAAATATGAAGGTAGACTTGTAAAATTTGGAGATGATAATGCTGGTATAATTCATGGTAGAGGTTCTATTTCTCTTGATGGTAAGCACAATACTGATTATGTCTTGTATATAGAAGGTCGAAAGCACAATCTTTTGAGTTTTGGACAGATGGTTGATGTGAGGCCCTACCCCGACTCAGTTTGACATTTTCAGTTATTTGCATATTGAGACTATTATGGATGCTTTATTTTATGCTTTATGGATTTAGAACATATATGACTTCATGATTTGGATAACATTGACATATATTGATGCTTTATTTTATGCATGATGATTACGAAACTTTATATGTTGCTAGATTAGAATTACATTGAAATGGTGAATGTCATTATTGGAATTGCAGGACTTCATTTTGATGATAGAAAAATGATGCTTATTTTATGAATGGTTCAATTTTGAGAATTATGTTAATTGCTTATGTGGAATCGAATTTGAATGAAAGAGATATTGAATTATTATTGCCAAATGTATGAGTATTTGATGTGCAATGAAATCCATGTATTTAATTATGTATAAATTATGATTATTTGGAATTACTGATGTGTTAATTGAGATGCACGGGAAAATTATCCATGAGACCATGGAATTTATATGGAGAACCAAACCTAGACCAATGTACATTTGTTAAGCTAGGGGTTGTCTATTTGGAGAGACAACACCCCGTTTGTAATGTATTTTATTTGTAAAGTAAATGATGCATGTGTGTTAATTTGATTTTATGTAATTGTGTAAACCTACAAGAGACAAATTCCATGTGTGATTTTTATATTGTATTTTATTGTGTCACTTGACACATGTGATGATTAGTGTCATTGATTTTGACTTGTCTCTTGGAGGGAGTTTTGTTTCTACCAAAACCATTCAATCAAATGAGTGTGGTCCCAAATTTGCCTTGGGTAGGGAGTCTTGGGAGTGGTCAACTCAGGTTTGACCCGTAGGTTAACTTCAGTTGGGTTTCTAAGGGGTGAAATGGACTCCTAGGGTCAGTTTTAGGGCTTTTCCAAAGGTCCAAAGGGTATACCTATGGGTTAGGGGTATTTTGAAACATGTGACTACTCCCATGTGACTGTTTAGTCATCTCAAAAAGTGGTTTTTCCAAGGTGAGCGAAAATTCAACTTAGAAGGTTCCTCCTAGGATAGACAACCTTCCCTTTTGATGTCAAACTCTCTTCCCCATTCTCTCTCACCTTTTCCCTTTCCAGTTTTAGTAATGTGTAAGAGGTTGGGAAGAGCAACCAATGGGAACTCTCACCTCACCCAAGGGGTTGGGAAGTGTGTGAGAGGCATTCTTAGGCAAGGATTAGGGACTTAGTGAGTAATCACCTACTCTCCATTGTTGGAGATTCTACATTTTGTTTTGAAAAAAAAAAATTAGTTGTAGAATAGAAATTTTGGGAAAAAGATTGGTGAAAAGTTTGTGTGGATTTGGACAGCTCATTACCAACTAAGTCTAACATACCTATTGGCAGATTAAGGTTGGTTTTATTCCCTTTTGTTTATGTTGTTTAAGTAGTTTTTTTTTGAAAGAAAGAATTGCTTGTTGAAAGAGATGTGTATATGTAAATTGTTGTAGGAGAAAAATGCAAGTTTCTTCATTTCTATGTTTTTTGTTTATGTGTTCTTGTTTTGGGAGTGTTCAAGATCTCCTACTCTTGGAAGAGTAGGATGGTCTTGGGGTGGAAGAAGTATGATAGCCTTGGGTGAGAGGCTCTCCTTATGGAGAGTGATCTCAAGGGTGTCCTTTGTGACCCTTGCTGCATAGCCTTGTGTATGCATTTGGGGGTCATAAGGGGAGAAAATATGGCCTTTGTGCCTTTGGGGGGGCATAAGGTGTGGAGATGTATCTTTTGTTGTATGTTGTATTGCCATGAGGTGGCTTGAGTAGTAATTTTGGCTTGCAATCTCCCCAATGGTACTTGCTCCACTTCCACTCGTGGAATGATCATCACAATATGTGGTGAAAGTGTAGCTTGGGATGGGAAGATGCATGTTGAGTGTTATATTTGTTGTTGAGTTGTTTGCTTGTTTGTAACCCGTCTAGTGCTTGGTTCTCCAAGCTCGGGGGTGGCTTCTAGTAAGCCTAGGCTGGGAGGTGAGCTCTCCATGGTCAAGTTGTAATTTTTATTGCAGGTTGCTTGGGATGGAAAAGAAATGATAAAGGGGATTAGTTGCTATCCTAAGTTGTAGAAATAGTTCAAAAAGAATATATTTATTTATAGCAAGATAAAGGAAAAAGAAAAAAGAGCTATGTTGTATTTATTTTCCAACAAAAAAAAAAATGTATTTATGTCATTCATATTCCTATGGAAGGGAATTATTAGTTGGGTTTTCAAACCCATGTGTATGATTATTTACTTTGTATTTTACTTGCTAAAGAAATATATTTTTCCTACGTTGGTTAGTTTTGCAAAAAAAAAAAAGGGGATGAAATGTATTAGCATGTGTTTAAATCCTTAAAAAAATAAAATAAATGAATTTGTTGCATTTTTATGTATTCTGCAAACATATTTAGTTTATTACTACATGATTACTTTGTTATTTATGCTGCTGCAAAATAAATAAACCAGTCATTTATTTTTCCATTTAAAGTAGAAAATAAATTTAAATGTAGTAGCCTACTTTATAAAAAAAAAAAGAAATTAGCATATAGCTTTAGTTTTATTTTTTTTACCAAAAGATTATATTTTGAAGTTTGTAGTTAGAAGGCATTGTAGATATCAGTTGCAACATGTTAGTTTTTAAAATATATATATATATATATATATATATATATATATATATATATATATATATATATATATATATATATATATATATATATATATATATATATATATATATATATATATTAGCTTATAAAAAGAAAATAGATAGGTTAGAACTTGTTGTAAATGTTCACTCTTAAATAAAATGGGAATAAAAAGAATGCCTTATCAACAAAAAGAAATATAACATATGTATATTAGCTTATAAAAAAAAAATAGAGAAACCTTCACCAATAACTCAATATTTTTATTCTTTTAGTTTCTACATGTATTTATAGACCTAATAATGCAAAAGAAAAAGGAAAGAAGTGAAAACTCTTAAACTGGTTGAAGTAAGTTATTAAAAGAAAAAAAAAAATATATATATATATATATATATATATATATATATATATATAATAAAACTAAAAATACATGTCATACATTTTAATGAAGTTAATAAATTTATTTAAAAAATAAATAAAATAAAATAAAAAGAAGAAACTTCATGCATGGCGCG
The DNA here is from genome assembly GCF_030272615.1 of Cryptomeria japonica. Lineage (NCBI taxonomy): Eukaryota > Viridiplantae > Streptophyta > Pinopsida > Cupressales > Cupressaceae > Cryptomeria > Cryptomeria japonica. The sequence goes on from NC_081409.1 coordinate 225,949,477, forward strand.
GATCAGGGGAAAGGGCCAAGAAACCCTACCACTGCAGGCCGCCTTCCTCACCCTTGCGGGCGCCACAGTGAGCGGACGCCGCTCGCTGTGGGCCGCCACAGTGGGCAAGGCGAAGCCCGTCACTACGGTGACTCACAGCAGCGATGACCGCCACTGTGGTAACCTGCAGTGGGTGGCAACCGCCACTAGTAGTGAACGACGGCCTCTCCCTGCGGGGTACCACAGTGGCCACCACTCGGCTCCCCTCCTCACACAAAAAGCTTGCCCTCTGCCTTGAACACCTCAGCCCCCACGTAGTCCCTAATCCGCCGATAGAAAATAAAGGCGGCGCCATCTCTTCCATGACCTGCACACACCACTTACAAAAAAAAGACATTACATACACACACACAGCACACACACACAAGATTAAAAAAAAAAAGAGTGTGAATGTTGTTTTTTACACACATGCCCTAACCCTATTTTCAGTTTAGGGCAAACACATTTAGTTTTTTTTTTAAAATAAGATGTGTGTGTGGGAGAAAACAAAAAAGGGGGTAAAATAATGAAATAAAATAGAAGCTTTCCCCCCCTTTCTCTTTAGAATATACTTGTAAACATATATATATATATATATATATATATATATATATATATATATATATATATATATATATATATATATATATATATATATATATATATATATATATATATATATATATATATAAGTAATTTAACTTCTATATTTGTTCGAGATCAAATTAGTTAGTTGTAAAATTAATTAATGCTCTTTTATTTATTTAAAGAATGTAGAAGCTTTTTAATAAAAATATTTTATACTCATGGGAGGAGGAACCTTAGGGGATTAAAATGACCATGTGTGTCAAGTTGGCCCCTCTATTCTGAAAATTATTAGACCCCTTTTAAATTAATGAATATTTGATTTAATAGATTTATTTAATCAAAGAATTAGGGTGAATTAATTTTAGTCCCTAATTAGTTAAGGAACTATAGGAGCTCATTAATAATCCCTACCAATTAATTTTGAAGATCATATATTAAGTTTGAGACTAATCGCATAGGGAGTTTAATTATTTATTAATGGAAGATTAGTGATGACACTTTTGGGGAAATATTAGCTCCCTGATAACTTAGATTATTTATCGTTCTATTAATTTAGTTGTTTGATTTATTTAAAACATAATTAAGACCAAACTAGTGTGCATTATTTTATTTAAGTTAGTCATTCTAAGTTAAGTATTTTAAAAAAACAAATTTATTCTGGTTGTGCCCAAGAGTTTGGGCATGACATTTTGGTATCAGAGCCAAGTTACCAACACTAGGAACCTTACTCCAATATGTTTCGCTATAATTATTTAATTAATTAAATTATATTTAATTTAATTATATTTATTTTTAAATTAGCTAAAATATTTCTCCTAGAATATTTATTTATTTCATTTTATTTTATTTTCTTAAAAAGGATGCCTCCAACTACGCGACAAGCTCGCAAATGTGGTAGAGGCCCTAGGCGTGAATGCATGGCACATGAAGAGGCCATTAGGGAGGAATCGGTTCTGGAAGTAAACCCAGAAGCCCCTCCCGAATGATCAGTTGACCCAAACCGAGACATCTTGGTAGCTCTACAGAACCTGATTGGCATAGTTCAGGATAGGCTTCTGGCAGTAGATCAGAATGTTGAGAATCAGAACTCAGGAAGCCGTAGAATAGTAGAACGGGAACGGAGTAGGAGTCCACCTCCTAATCCCGTAGAGAGTTAGGCTGGGCATGAGCCCGAGTCCGTTCACCTACCAACACCACCTCCAGTCGTAGCACCAGTGTATATTGAGAGGGCACGTCGGTATCCTGGGGATCTAATTAGAGAGGTTATGCATCTTCAGCCACCATCTTTTGGGGGATCTATCGACAGGGTAGAAGCAGAGGCATGGCTTTTAAGCCTAGATAGGTGCTTTGCATTGTGCTCTTATGAGAGCAATCTAAAAGTACGTGCAGCAGTTCACCTATTGCGAGGAACAACCTCCACATGGTGGAGACAGGAAGAGTATAAGTGTGGCTTAGAGATAGAGACCCTCACTTGGGAGATTTTCATAGAGAGATTCAGAGAGAGGTACTTATCAGAGCATTTCAGACAGTGTAGGGTGGATGAGTTTCATGACCTCCAGCAGAAGGGTCTTTCAGTGACCCAGTACGAGAACAAGTTCTTTGAACTCTTATCGTACGTAGATTACCTAAAAGATGAGAAGCTTCTCGTCAACCAATTTATCAGAGGATTGAATTCTGGCATAGCAGGACTAGTGAGAATGGCCACTCTAGGGAGCCTTCGGGTTGCCATGGAGAAGGCTTTGATAGCCAAGGAGATTTAGGTCAGACCCCAAGACTTGAGGGATCGGTTCTAGAACCGTAACCCTACACCATAGACTTATGGGTTTTAGAAACCCCATTGGAAAGGTAACAACAGACACACATCGGGGTTCTCCAAACCCCCTCCTCCGCAGTAGTCACAGCAAAACCAGAGACAAAGGCCTCCGCAGAGTCAGCAGGGCACGAAGCCCAAGCAATGGCAGCCACAGGGTCAAAGGCGAGATCAGAGATCTCAGGCTCCTTACACACCTCCAGCGAGGACTCAGTAGTCCTCCAGAGGTGGGTATAGTGGCTCTAGTAGGACAGGGGGACAGTCTTTCTCTAGACCACAAGGAGTGTAGTTTCAGGCATGTGGCGCTTGCTTCACATGTGGAGCCATGGGACACATGGCGAGAGAGTGTCCACAGGGTCAGATGGCAAGAAATCAGAGGATGGCAGCATCAGAGCCGACAGTTGGGGATATGGGCAAGTCCCATAGGGTCTTCACAGTGGTTGACAACTGCCAGGCAGAGCATCAGGCCACAGTTATTGAGGTAGCAGGTATGAACAGAGGTAGCAGTGTATCTATATTATTTGACTCAGGAGCTACTGACTCTTTTATATCTCCATTGGTTGTGGAGCGTTGCGGGCTAGTGGCAATTAGATAAGAGGTCAGTTGGGAAGTGGAATTAGCTTCAGGGGCTAGAGTGTCAGTGGAATCAGAGGTTAAGGGTTGTTAGCTTCAGATTGTTAATACCACCACCTTAGTAGACCTTAGAGTTACACCACTCGGATCATATGGCATCGTACTTGGCATGGATTGGCTTTATGCCCATAGAGCCAAGATGGATTGTCGCCTAAAAAAGATCAAGTGTGAGGATGATCATGGTTCTTCCATAGTGATCACTGGAATTCAGAGACCCGTGTCTCTACATATGATCTCCGCCATGCAGCTTAAGCGGAGCATGCGAAAGGGATGTCAGTTATTTGCCATCACCATTAGTGATAGAGAAGAAGAAGAGGAAAAGGAACCATCTATTGATGACCACCCTATCCTTAAGGGATTTTCAGATGTATTTCCTTCAGAGTTACCTGGTATGCCGCCCCATAGAGAGATTTATTTTCATATAGACCTTGTTCCAGGAGCCGAACCAGTATCCAAAGAACCTTATAGAATGACCACAAATGAGCTTAATGAGCTCAAGATGCAGCTTGAGGAACTCCTAGAGAAGGGCCACATTCACCCTAGTGTATCCCCTTGGGGTGCACCAGTCATCTTCGTGAAGAAGAAGGATGGATCTCTCCGATTATGCATGGATTACTGTCAGTTGGACAAAGTAACTATCAAGAACTGATATCCATTACCCAAGATCAATGATTTGTTCGACCAACTTCAGGGTGCCAAAGTATTTTCCAAGATTGATCTAAAGTCAGGGTACCATCAATTGAGGATAGTGGATAGCGATATCCACAAGACTGCATTTTGCACTAGATATGGCCACTATGAGTTCACCGTGGTCCCATTCGGTCTTACGAATGCCCCAGCAGTTTTCATGATTCTCATGAATGGAGTATTCCACACATTCCTTGACCGTTTTGTGATTGTGTTTCTCGACGACATATTGATATATTCACGGAATGAGGAGGAACATGAGGAGCACCTGAGATAGGTTTTGCAGTGTTTGAGGGATAATCAGTTGTATGGCAGTTTGTCGAAGTGTGCTTTCTTTAGAACTGAGTTCAAGTACCTTGGTCATGTTATATCTGGTGATGGGATATCAGTAGACCCATCAAAGATCAGAGCCATTATGGATTGGCCAGCACCTACCAGTGTGACAGAGGTCAGGAGCTTCATGGGCTTGGCAGGTTATTACCGACGTTTTGTTGAGGGATTCTTTAGATTTGCTCATCCTATTACTTCTTTTCAGTGCAAAGGGAAGAGATTTGAGTGGACGGAGAAGTGCGAGAAGGCCTTTCAGGAACTTAAAAAGGCACTTACTACCGCACCTATCCTTGTAGTACCAGATCCTTCAGCTGATTTCATGGTTTGCACAGATGCTTCCCTAGAGGGTTTAGGAGCAGTACTTATGCAGAGTGGCAGAGCTATAGCTTTTGAGTCTAGGAAACTCAAGACTCACGAGATTAATTATCCTACTCATGACCTTGAGCTTGCAGTAGTAGTGTATGCACTTGTGAGGTGGAGACACTTCCTTTTGGGTCATCATTTTGAGTTGCACTCAGACCATCAGAGCCTTCAGTACATATTCACTCAGCCAAATCTTAATGCACGTCAGAGGAGATGGATGGAATTCTTGTGCGAGTATGATTTTGATGTTCACTACATCAAAGGGAAAGAAAATGTGGTTGCAGATGCTTTGAGTAGGAGATGTCACGAGGTATACACCATATATATGAGCACGGATTTGAGAGATCAGATCATGCAGAAGTTGCCAGAGGATAGATGGTATTTAGAGGTTTGCCAGGCTATATGATCTCAGGAAACTTTAGAAGGGAAATATGTGGATTATTCCTTAGAGTCTGATGGTTTATTATGTCATAGAGGATGCATCTATGTACATTCTTCTGGGGGATTGCTGGAGTTCATTATCACAGAGGCTCATAGAGCTCCTTATGTAGCACATCCCGGGGTCAAGAAGATGCATGTAGACTTGAGGGAATTATACCATTGGCCAGGAATGTCGCAGCTTATTGCTGAGTTGGTAGCCCGATGCCTTGAGTGTCAGAGAGTCAAGGCAGAGCACCGCCATCCAGGTGGGTTGCTCCAATCTCATGTTATACCTGAGTGGAAGTGGCATACTATATCCATGGATTTCATCATTGGTCTCCCTATGTCATCTCGTCGCCATGATGCCATCTTGGTGATGGTTGACAAGTTGACCAAAGTGGCCCACTTTTCACCAGTTCGTACCACCTTCACAGTACCAACAGTAGCATAGGTGTTTTTGTGAGACATTGTCAGACTTCATGGCATTCCACGCAAGATCATTTACGATAGGGATTCCCTCTTCACCTCTTCCTTTTGGAAGGCATTACAGGCAGCTATGGGTACCAAGCTCAAATTCAGTATAGCCCACCATCCTGAAATGGATGGCCAGACAGAAAGAGTTAATCAGGTGTTAGAGGATATGCTTCGCATGTATGTCATGGATCACCAGACCAGATGGGAAGAGTACCTTCCCTTAGTGGATTTTGCCTATAACAATGGGCATCACATGTCCTTGGGGATGCCACCCTATCAGGCATTATATGGCAGACCTTGTAGGACACCATTGAGTTGGGACCACATAGAGGATAGAGTTTCTATTGGTCCTAAGATAGTTCAGGATATGGAGCAGTAGGTGGATTTGATTAGGCAACGTCTTAGAGAGGCAGAGGATAGACAGAAGAAATATGCAGATGCAAAGAGTATAGATCGTAGCTACTTGGTTGGAGATAGAGTCTTCTTGAGAGTGCGACCGCATAAGAGTCCAATCCGTTATGGAAAGGGTTCTAAGCTCGCACCTCAATTTGTAGGGCCTTTTGAGATCCTTGAGAGGATAGGACCAGTTGCCTACCATTTAGCATCGCCACCTAGCCTGTCACGCATCCACGATGTGTTTCATGTTTCAATTTTGAGGAAGTATATCTATGATGAGTCTCATATTCTAGATTGGGATGCCTTGCAGGTGGAGTCGGATGGGCAGCTAGCCTTGGAGCCCATTCGCATTGTGGCACGTCGGACGCTGGGCCTTCGAGGTCGAGAGCTGGACTAGGTTAGGGTCTAGTGGGATTGCTATGATGAGGTCACAACCTCATGGAAGGATGCAACACGTATGAGATCACAGTACCCCCACCTTTTTTATGAACTTCAGGTGGAAGTTCATGCCTAGAGGGGGAGGGTGTGAGGCCCTACCCCGACTCAGTTTGACATTTTCAGTTATTTGCATATTGAGACTATTATGGATGCTTTATTTTATGCTTTATGGATTTAGAACCTATATGACTTCATGATTTGGATCACATTGACATATATTGATGCTTTATTTTATGCATGATGATTATGAGACTTTATATGTTGCTAGATTAGAATTACATTGAAATAGTGAATGTCATTATTGGAATTGCAGGACTTCATTTTGATGATAGAAAAATGATGCTTATTTTATGAATGGTTCAATTTTGAGAATTATGTTAATTGCTTATGTGGAATCGAATTTGAATGAAAGAGATATTGAATTATTATTGCCAAATGTATGAGTATTTGATGTGCAATGAAATCCATGTATTTAATTATGTATAAATTGTGATTATTTGGAATTACTAATTTGTTAATTGAGATGTGTAGGAAAATTAACCATGTGACCATGGAATTTATATGGAGAACCAAACCTAGACCAATGTATGTTTGTTAAGCCAGGGGTTGTCTATTTGGAGAGACAACACCCCATTTGTAATGTATTTTATTTGTGAAGTAAATGATGCATGTGTGTGAATTTGATTTTATGTAATTGTGTAAACCTACAAGAGACAAATTCCATGTGTGATTTTTATATTGTATTTTATTGTGTCACTTGACATGTGATGATTAGTGTCATTGATTTTGACTTGTCTCTTGGAGGGAGTTTTGTTTCTACCAAAGCCATTCAATCAAATGAGTGTGGTCCCAAATTTGCCTTGGGTAGGGAGTCTTGGGAGTGGTCAACTCAGGTTTGACCAGTAGGTTAACTTCAGTTGGGTTTCTAAGGGGTGGAATGGACTCCTAGGGCCAGTTTTAGGGCTTTTCCAAAGGTCCAAAGGGTATACCTATGGGTTAGGGGTATTTTGAAACATGTGACTACTCCCATGTGACTGTTTAGTCATCTCAAAAAGTGGTTTTTCCAAGGTGAGCGAAAATTCAACTTAGAAGGTTCCTCCTAGGATAGACAACCTTCCCTTTTGATGTCAAACTCTCTTCCCCATTCTCTCTCACCTTTTCCCTTTCCAGTTTTAGTAATGTGTAAGAGGTTGGGAAGAGCAACCAATGGGAACTCTCACCTCACCCAAGGGGTTGGGAAGTGTGTGAGAGGCCTTCTTAGGCAAGGATTAGGGACTTAGTGAGTAATCACCCACTCTCCATTGTTGGAGATTATGCCTTTTGTTTTGAAAAAAAAAAATTAGTTGTAGAATAGAAATTTTGGGAAAAAGATTGGTGAAAAGTTTGTGTGGATTTGGGCAGCTCACCACCAACTAAGTCTAACATACCCATTGGTAGATTAAGGTTGGTTTTATTCCCTTTTGTTTATGTTGTTTAAGTAGTTTTTTTTTGAAAGAAAGAAATGCTTGTTGAAAGAGATGTGTATATGTAAATTGTTGTAGGAGAAAAATGCAAGTTTCTTCATTTCTATGTTTTTTGTTTATGTGTTCTTGTTTTGGGAGTGTCCAGGATCTCCTACTCTTGGGAGAGTAGGATGGTCTTGGGGTGGAAGAAGTATGACAGCCTTGGGTGAGAGGCTCTCCTTATGGATAGTGATCTCAAGGGTGTTCTTTGCGACCCTTGCTGCATAGCCTTGTGTATGCATTTGGGGGTCATAAGGGGAGAAAATATGGCCTTTGTGCCTTTGGGGGGGCATAAGGTGTGGAGATGTATCTTTTGTTGTATGTTGTATTGCCATGAGGTGGCTTGAGTAGTAATTTTGGCTTGCAATCTCCCCAATGGTACTTGGTCCACTTCCACCTATGGAATGATCATCACAATATGTGGTGAAAGTGTAGCCTGGGATGTGAAGATGCATGTTGAGTGTTATATTTGTTGTTGTGTTGTTTGCTTGTTTGTAACCCGTCTAGTCCTTGATTCTCCAAGCTCGGGGGTGGCTTCTAGTAAGCATAGGCTGGGAGGTGAGCTCTCCATGGTCAAGTTGTAATTTTTATTGCAGGTTGCTTGGGATGGGAAAGAAATGATAAAGGGGATTAGTTGCTGTCCTAAGTTGCAGAAATAGTTCAAAAAGAATGTATTTATTTATAGCAAGATAAAGGAAAAAGAAAAAAGAGCTATGTTGTATTTATTTTCCAACAAAAAAAAAATGTATTTATGTCATTCATATTCCTATGGAAGGGAATTATTAGTTGGGTTTTCAAACCCATGTGTATGATTATTTACTTTGTATTTTACTTGCTAAAGAAATATATTTTTCCTACGTTGGTTAGTTTTACAAAAAAAAAAGGGGGATGAAATGTATTAGCATGTGTTTAAATCCTTAAAAAAAAAAAATAATGAAGTTGTTGCATTTTTATGTATTCTGTAAACATATTTAGTTTATTACTACATGATTACTTTGTTATTTATGCTGCTGCAAAATAAATAAATCAGTCATTTATTTTTCCATTTAATGCAAAAAATAAATTTAAATGTAGTAGCCTATATATATATATATATTAGCTTATAAAAAAAAAATAGATAGGTTAGAACTTTCTGTAAATGTTCATTCTTAAATAAAATGGGAATAAATAGAATGCCTTATCAACAAAAAGAAATATAACATATGTATATTAGCTTATAAAAAAAAATAGAGAAACCTTCACCAATAACTCACTGTTTTTATTCTTTTAGTTTCTACATGTATTTACAGACCTGATAATGCAAAAGAAAAAGGAAAGAAGGGAAAACTCTTAAACTGGTTGAAGTAAGTTATTAAAAGCAAAATATATATATATATATATATCTGAACTTATTGTTCATTTAAAAGTTTATTTGAGACCTATGTATTTAAAAAAAAAATGAGATTAGATATATACCTACTTTTATATATATATATATATATATATATATATAAAATAAAACTAAAAAATACATGTCATACATTTTAATGAATTTAATATATTTATTTTAAAAAAAAAAAAAAAAAAAAAAAGAAACTTCATGCATGGAGCGGACCAGGGGAAAGGGCCAAGAAACCCTACCCCCATAGGCCGTCTTCCTCACCCTTGCGAGCGCCGCAGTGAGCGGATGCCACTCGCTGTGGGCCGCCACAGTGGGCAGGGCGAAGCCCGCGACTCCGGCGACTCACAGCGGCGGTGACTGCCATTGTGGTAACCCGCAGTGGGCGGGAGCCGCCACTAATAGTGAACAGCAACCGCTCCTTGCGGGGTACCACAGTGGCCACCACTTAGCTCCCCTCCTCACGCAAAAATCTCGGCCTCTACCTTGAGTGCCTCGGCTCCCACGCAGTCCCTAATCTGCCGATAGAAAATAAAGGCGGCGCCATCTCTTCCACGACCTGCACACACCACTTACAAAAAAAAGACATTACATACACACACACAGCACACACACACAAGATTAAAAAAAAAAAGAGTGTGAATGTTCTTTTTTACATGCATGCCCTAACCCTATTTTCGGGTTAGGGCAAACACATTTAGTTGTTTTTTAAAATAAGATGTGTGTGTGGGAGAAAACAAAAAAGGGGGTAAAATAATGAAATAAAATAGAAGCTTTCCCCCCCATTCTCTTTACATATCAATATTTATACACACACACACACACGCACACACACACACACACACACACACACACACACACACACACACACACACACATATATATATAAGTAATTTAACTTCTATATTTGTTTGAGATCAAATTAGTTAGTTGTAAAATTAATTAATGCTCTTTTATTTATTTAAAGAATGTAGAAGCTTTTTAATAAAAAGATTTTATACTCATGGGAGGAGGAACCTTAGGGGATTAAAATGACCATGTGTATCAAGTTGGCCCCTCTATTCTGAAAATTATTAGACCCCTTTTAAATTAATGAATATTTGATTTAATAGATTTATTTAATCAAAGAATTAGGATGAATTAATTTTAGTCCCTAATTAGTTAAGGAACTATAGGAGCTCATTAATAATCCCTACCAATTAATTTTGAAGATCATATATTAAGTTTGAGACTAATCGCATAGGGAGTTTAATTATTTATTAATGGAAGATTAGTGATGACACTTTTGGGGAAATATTAGCTTCCTGATAACTTAGATTATTTATCATTCTATTAATTTAGTTGTTTGATTTATTTAAAACATAGTTAAGACCAAACTAGTTTGCATTATTTTATTTAAGTTAGTCGTTCTAAGTTAAGTATTTAAAAAAAAATAAAATTATTCCGGTTGTGCCCAAAAGTTTGGGCATGACAGTTGACAAGGGTTATGATCTTCAATTCAAGAATGCAAAATGTAGAATTTGGGTAGCTTCAGAATTGAGATTGAATTAGGTACAAAGACTAAAGGTAATATATTTCACTTGAATAGCTTTGGTAAAAGATGTTTGATTGTTCAAGTTAATGAAAGATGGTTGTGGCATAGAAGGACGTGTCATCTTAATTTTGGTAACATTGTTAAGATAAGTTCTACTCAAGTTGTGAGAGATCTTCCTAAGTTGACGAAACCTACTAACTCTATGTGCAAGGAATGTCAGTTAGAGAAACAAACAAGAATATATTTCAAAAGTAAGAAGTATTTTCTAATTGATTATTAGATCTTGTGCATATTGATTTGAGTAGACCCTCTAGAGTTATAAGCTTGCAAGGAGATAGGTATTTCATATTGCTGATTGATGATTATTCAAGGATGATGTGGGTTACTTTCTTAAGGGAAAAGTCTGAAGCATTAGAAAAATTCAAGATTTTCAAAGATATGGTTGAGACTGAGATAGGTTTGAAGCTAAAGTGTTTGAGATCTGACAGAGGTGGAAAATTCATTTTTCAGTGATTTTAATGCATTATGTGAAGAGCATAGGATAAAAAGACAATTGTCTGCTCCTAGAACCCCTTAGCAAAATGGAGTAGTGGAAAGGAAGAACATAACCATTCAGGAAGTTGCTAAGACAATGATGTTGCAAGGAAATGTTCTACATGTTTATTGGAGAGAAGTTGTGAGTACTATTGTGTACACTCTTAATTGGGTGCATATTAAAGATGATACTGTTAAGACTCCTTATGAATTATGGTTTGGTAATGCTCCTGCTCTTAAATATTTTAAATTTTTTGGAAGTAAATGTTATATTAGAAGAGATGAAGATTTACGAAAGTTTGATGATAGATGTGATAAAGGAATATTTCTTGGTTGTTTTAACAAGAGCAAGGCCTACCAGTGTTACAAAAAGAGATTGAGAAAGATAGTTGAGAGTGCTAATGTCAGAGTTGATGAAATCGATGAGAGACAAATCAGATCTTGTTGGTATGATTCAGATTATTAGAGTGATAGTGCAAACAAAGGAAAGCAACCACAAACCCATAATCAAGTTTAAATTGTTCTAATGAATCCAGACAATCAAGGTGAAGGAACTAGTGCAAGCACAAAAGAAAGAGCACAAGAGTCATAAAATCAAGAAAATCCTAAGACTCCCAGGTATGTAAGATTGAATCATTCATAAAATCAAATCATAGGAGACAAAAGTAAAGGTGTTCAAACTAGGAGAAGAATTGTAGAAGATCAGGTTGAATAGTGTTTGATTTCTAAGATTGATCCTAAGGATGTAAATGAAGCATGTAAAGATGAATATTGGGTTAAATAAATGGGAGAAGAATTGAATAAGATTGAAAAGAACAATACATGGATTCTTGATCCCATACATAAGGACAAAAATGTAATTGGAACTAAATGGGTCTTTCGGAATAAATTGAATGATCAAGGTAAGTTAGGAACAAATCTAGACTTGTTTGTAAGGGACATTCTCAAATGGAAGGAATTGATTTTGAGGAGACTTTTTCTCTAGTGGCAAGGATTGAAGATGTGAGATTATTTATTGCTTATGCTGCTTACAAAGATTTCAAGGTATATCAAATGGATGTCAAGTCAACATTTCTTAATGGCAAATTGGAAGAAGAGGTGTACATAGAGCAACTAGATGGAATTCTATTGACTGATCAGAGAGACATAGTGTGTCGGTTGAAAAAAACATTGTATAAATTGAGGCAAGCATGAAGAGATTGGTATGCCAGATTGGATAAGTATCTGCTGAAGCTTGGATTTAACAAAGGTATTGTTGATAGTAATCTATATTTCAAGATTGATCATGATAACATTCTGATTGTTGAAGTTTTTGTTGATGATATTATTTTTGGAGGAAATGATTTGTGGAAAGAATTTGCTAATGAGAGGCAGAATGAGTTTGAGATGTCTATGATTGGAGTAATGAAATTCTTTCTGAGATTATGAATTACACAGTCTAAAAAAGGGATTTTTATATCACAGTTAAAGTATGTGAAGGAATTGTTGAAGAAGTTTGGTTTAGAGGACACAAAGCTAGTTGCGACTTCTATGGTGACTGGATGTAAGTTAACTAATGATGATGATTCCCCTAAAGAAAATCAAACCGAATACAAATATATGATTGGCGGATTGCTACTTTGACTTAGACTAGACAATATATCAAGAATGGTGTTTGTCTTGTTGCTATATTTCAAGTTGATCCTAAGGAATCTCATGTTGTAGCTATTAAAAGAATTTTCAGATATTTGAAAGGAACTATTGATTTTGGTTTATGGTACCCTAGAGATGATGATTTTATGTTGAGTGCATTTACTGATGTTAATTGGGCAAGAGATGTTGATGACCAGAAGAGTACTAGTGGTGGTGCATTTTTCTTGGGAAAAAGGTTGGTTTCTTGGTTGAGTAAAGAGAAAAATTCAATTTCTTTATCTATTGCAAAGGCAGATTATATTGTTGTTGCTAACAATTGTACTCAGTTTATATGGATGAAGCAAATGTTGAAATATAGCATAGCACAATTGTGTATGATGAGCCTATTGCTATTTATTGTGACAATTTAAGTGCAATCAACATTTCTAAGATTTCGATGTTGCATTCAAAGACTAAGCATATATCTATCAAGTTTTAATTCTTGAGAGACAAGGTAAATGAGAAGGAAGTCAAATTGGAGTATATGCCTACAAAGGAACAAACTGCGGACATTTTTACGAAGCCTTTTCCTAAAGATAACTTTGAGTATCTCAAAGGGAAGCTAGGGGTGATTGTCCCTCCTAATCAGAACTAATGTGCATTTGTATGCATCAGTCTGGTGCATCTCAGAGTCATATCTTATGATATGGGTTGATGAGTTGAGGCTACTACTCAGGGGGAGTAGTCAGTGAGTTAGTTTTGAGTATTGTGGTGCAAATATGTGTCTTTTTCATTAATGTCGAAGGGGGAGATATTCATGTGAAAAAATGTGTAGTGATTTCAAGGGGAAAGAGTTATTTGAGAGAGTTGAGGATTTCTTTGTCATTGATTGTTTTTCACATCATATGTTGCCATCAATGCCAAAGGGGGAGATTGTTCGATGTGTGGGTGATTGTTGCAAAAATGTGTTTTAATGATATCTGAGACATGTGTTATCATTGATGTCAACATATTTCTCTCTTTGTGATAGTGTTACAGTGGAGGTCAAGTAGCGAGTTTGTATAGCTTGTTGATGAATAGTGTTTGCAGATTAAAGGGTTTGTAAGGGATTGTGTTTAGATGATTCAATGTAATTTGCAAAGGTCCACATGAAGATTTCAGTGAGTTATGGTATATGTGTTGTGGCTAGTTTTTTTGTTGACCAATGATACCAGAGTGTTAATAATTTGATTTGCATTTCTCTACATTGCAATATCTTGATCTGCTGATTTTGAGGAATATTTGAGACATTTATGTGTGTCTTGAATTCAAGTGGTTCGTGGTTTTGAGTTTCGCAAGTGATTTTTCCAAGTTGATAGTCATTGTAGTTAGTGTTCTTGAAGTTTGCTATAATGGTGATACAATTCTAGTAATTTGAGTTGTTGCAGATGTTGTAATGGTGATTCATGATGCTTGTGGATGTTTCTAGATCATGTGCCTTTTGTGTTGGTGGTCTGCATTGATCATTGTACGTGTAACTGATGATTTTCTCTTATGTGTTAGTGCTCTTCATTGTTTTGACCAACTAGATGCTTGTAGCATGTTGTGGATGTTTGATGCATAATTCTTGGAGGTGTTTCACAATCAAGGCATGTAATATTGGTTTGTGTTATATCTTAGCCAACATTGCTTGGTTTGCATTTGATTTTGTAGCATGTGTGGTTATATTTTTGTAATTAGGTGATAAGTATTGAGCTGACCTTGGTGAGGTTCATGTTATGTATAAATAGATGTAATATCTTTGTAACTAGATGTGTCGTGGACAAGTGTATGAGTGAATAATGTATACATCTTTTAGAGGTAAAGAAGAAGAGTGAGAAGAAGTTGTTTATGTGCTTAACTAGAACTGTAACCACGCATTTGGAGATGCTATTTTATCAATTCATGATCTTCTGGATGTAATCCAAATGTGTTTGTAAGACAGTGAGTCTTCTCTGGGTTTTAGCCCTTTGTTGTTTTTGAGCAGTGAGTTCTAGGCAGTGTGCCTAAATGCATGTGCATTCATCATTTTAATATTTCATATAATTCTAACAGAGTATCATCATATTGTGGGTAGGCTCCCACCATGGTTTTTCCCTTGACCAATTTTTTCACATCAAAAATCTTGGTATTGTGTGTGTTCTTGATGTGTTGTTGATTTATGCTTTCATGCTTAATAATCAGATATGAGAATAAGTTTAATTTGTGTGAGTTTGTGAGATAAAAGATTCACCCCCTCCCCCTTAGTTGTCTTCCCATAATCAGAGTTATTTCATCAATATCACAGTCTCAATCTCTTTTCTCTTCATTTTTTCAATCATTTTTGGATAGGCCCCTTCCTGAAGATTCTTTAGATTTGAAAATAGCTCTAGGTTATGAATCTTATCAAACTCATCTTTGGACAAGTTGGCATTTTTATATGTCTCTCTTGTAACAACTCGCGTGTTTGGGTATATTGGTTTTCTTGGCATTTTGGCAAAAGCATAAGACTCATCCCCAAAAATATTTAGAAAGTTCACTAGAGTAGATGACCCTACTCTTTCTCCAATAGTTGTAGACTCTTCTATCACCATAATGCTTCCTTCTCTAGAAGTAGATATTGCCACACTAAGTATTCTTATGCTAATCTTTCAATTCTATAGGGATGCCTCAAATTTTAGTGCCCAACACTTAGTTTCTTTTGAAATGCTTCTTTTAACCTTTTACTTACTTTAAGTTTACTAGGTAGTTGGAGTGCTTTATCCTAGGCATGTTGATAATTAAGATAGCTCATGCAAAATTAATGTACCACTGTCAAAAAGATGCTACCTCACTTTACTAAATGATGGTTCCACCTCAAAGAGGTTCTTTTAGGGACCTATGCCCACAAATGGTAAGTATGATGCCTTTTCGCTTGTCTTGTATAGAAATCAACCCAGAGAATGGCTTTATGTGAAGATTTACTGCTATGATTTTCTTGTATTTGGTGTGTTTAATGAATCTTATGGCAAGAAACTTAACATTTGGCTGGGCAATTGATAGGGAGGATCCTAGATTGCTTGAGTTGACTTGAATCACTCCAAGGCCTTTTTCCTAGCCTAACTCAAGAATTCTTCTCTCTATTCTTGTAATCTAGTCTAGGCCCTCACTACCGAGGTTTGATACTCTGCTCTTTGTGAATTCACTTTCGTAAATCCACCAACTCACTAATCCACCAGATCTCACCAAGGTGTCCTTCCAGGGTTTTCCCTACCATGGATTAATCCTACAACTTCTCCTAAGTTGTTTTCCTCCTCATGCTTGGATCTTTCTTCCTATTGATCCCATCTTCCCCTGATATGAGGCTAATAGCCTAGATTCCAATCTACCCTGTAAGTGATTCCTCTTGGTCACTGATACCTAGTCGGGCTATCATCAAGCTCGCCTAGGGCCAGTCTACTGAAACAAACGATGCCATTCCCTGGTCTGCTACAAATAGAACTCTATTGTACATGACTGGCTCTTCTTGACAACCTCCAATGGTCATGTGGATCCCACAATGGAGAATCAAGACAAAGCCATGTTTATGACTGCTTGTCACCAACATAAAACAAGAAACAGAAAGACAACTTTATTTACAGAGCCAAGCTTGGCATGAATTCAAAATTGGAACTCACAAAACACATAAAAGTAACATCTACTTTATCACACTGACATTTAAATTTTTAAGCCATTATTTATAGTTTTCAAATGAAAACTGAACTTTGAGAAAGAAACTAGAAAATGGTCTTCAAATTGTTATTCAAAAGATGTTCTTTGTTCCACCTATCCAACCTCTTTCTAACCTCTATAAAAAATGCCCATTGGGTCTTTTATAGCCTCTACGACATCTCATGAAGCATCCCTAACTGATGAGATTGAACTCAACACAATTGGTTTCTTGTTGTAACTATCTTTTGATTTCCATTGGGTCATCGGGTTAGCACCGAAAACACTTACACTGATGTTCGATGGCAATTTACAACTCACTTCCCTTTCTATTGGGTCATCAGAGTAGCATTAAAACATTCACTCTAATGGTCGATGGTGTGCTCCCAACAAAATGCTTTCCCATTGGGTTATCAATGTAGCCTAAAACACCTCCTACTCGTGGTCAATGGTGTGCTCCAAACCATATGCTTTCCCATCGGGTTATCAAGCAGCATAAAAACTAGTTATGTTGATACCTGATGGATCCACTTTGACTCACTCCGCTCACTAACTTCTTGCTAGGTACCACCATGGTCACTAAGTTGCAGGCGATAAACCTTGTTCAACTTACCATAGCGGTATAGAAACCAACATTGATCAACCCGAGACTTGCTCACCTGTTAGTTGGCGGTTTCATCGGGTTATTGGGGAAGGTCTTGCCGAAAAACAAGACTTTCACAAAGAAGATAAAAAAAGCACTCCAAGCTCCAAACAAACAACCTAATGGACTAGAACCAACCCTTATGCCAAAATTGCAAAGGGTATTTCCTCACCCTTAGGTGCTCCTACACCATACTCCCTACTCAAAAAAAATCATGTTCCCCTGGGGGCGATAAGGCAACATCAATGCCCAGTCTTTTGAAATTAGGTTCTGCAATACAAGTGGCTTCAACCTTAGGTAAGTTACACCACTTGATTAGGTGTTCCATATACACACCATGCATCATTTGCTTCTGCACCTTGGAACCTAAAATCTATTCCACCTATGGTTTAGAAACAGGTGGTACTAGAATATCACTGAGAGTAGTTCCCCTTTTGGAGTCGGGCCATCTAGCATTGCTATGGGACCTTTAAACTGAACCAAGTCTTGGACATTAAACATAGGGGATAATGCCAAATCTATGGGTAAATCTACCTTATAAGCATTGGAGCCATATTTAGCCAAAATTTTGTAAGGACCTATTTGCCTCATGTGAAGCTTACTAGGGACTCCCTTCTATAATCTCACCTTGTTTAGATGTACCATAACCATGTCTCCCACTACAAATTGAATGTCTTTTCTTCTCTCATCTGTGTTAGCCTTAATCCTCTGCATAGTGTTTTCTGCACTTGTTCATGTACCTCTTTCATAGATGAAGTAAAATCCTCTGCATGTCCACTTCTTCCTTCCAGGCTTCCTAAATCTTTAAGTTCACAAACACCGTGTGGGTGGAGTCCATAAACAATCTCAAAAACACTGTTACCTGTAGTTCTATTGACACTGTCATTATATGCAAATTCTGCCTATGGTAGCACTTGATCCCACATCTATCCATACTCTTTTGTCAGACACCTCAGAAGATTACCCAATACTTGGTTAATGACCTCTATTTGACCATCTATTTGTGGATGGTACGTAGAACCAAAAGAAAGCTTAGTTCCCAGTCTTATCCATAGAGTTTTCCAAAAGTGTCCCATAAAATTCACATCCCTATCTAAAACTATACTGAGAGGAAGCCCATGAATTTGTACTTCTCTGAAAAATAAATGTACAATGTAACTAGCATCATGTGTAGTCTTGCATGGAACAAAATGACTCATTTTTCTAAACTAGTTGTAAAGCGGAAAATCGCGGTCGAACCCTAGTTGTTCTCCCCTCTTCCGACTCCGAGGAGAGAGAAGGGAGGTTCACTAGGATTTGATGGGTTTTCACTTAGGGGGAAGACTTTACATTCAAAAGAGGGGTTGAAACTCATAAGATCCAATCCCACACAATGTAAGATTGGATGCTAAATGAATTTCAAGGGTTAGGAAAGCAAGGCTACCCTCTTTTGTAAAGAATGTGCATAGAAGAATTAAGCTAAGCATGCATAGAAAGTCATAAAGATTCGCTTATAAACTGAGTTTAGGTTATAGGATGAAGCTGCGGACCTGGAATTAGCAGTAAAATGTCGATACGACGCTGTCCTGCAAATTTGAGCAAAAGTTGTTGGGACGATGGCGCCCGGCGCCACGGTCCTCCGAAAAATCCGTCAAACGAAGGGGGATCAGTTCGTCTCTGCACAAGGATTCTAGATCTTCAATCTCAGCCGCGTACCTGCAACCTACACATAGAAAAGCGAAGACGATTGGGGGGTTAGGGATTAGGGGTTTGCCTTTAGGTCAAACCCTGGTTTTGGAATTAACCAAAACCAACGAATAGGAAGGCAACGAGCAATACCATTGTAGGGCTTTGTCTCTTAATGTTCTAGTGAACAGTTTTGCAAGCAACCTTTGGTCATAAGCAAAATCAGTACAAATTGTTTGAAAAGTCTTAACATGTGTTAGAGGATCTCCTTTACCATTATAAAGCTCCAAATGCGGAATTTCAACATGTTTAGGAGGGATAGCTCGAACAATATCAAGAGAAAGTGGGCTCGCAACATCAAATGTGGGCACACTAAACTTAGATTGATTCATAGAGGCAATTTGTTGCTGTAAAGAAGAGACAGTTTGTGCAAGATTGTTAATGGTCGCTTCAGTCGAAGAGTTCATATTAGGTGTGTTAGATTGAGATGGAGGTGTGATGTTATTGAAAGAAGGTAAAGAGTAAGGTGGTGGGACCCTATGATAGTCAACCATAGGGGATGATTGGATAGGAGGAACACTACAAGGAGGAATGGAATGGTTAAATGAATTGCCCCCTTGCGTCATGTTCATTTGTGAAGATGTAATAGAAACATTCATTGAAGGAATGTACGAAGAAGTTGGATTGAATGAAGGAAGAGGATTAATTGAAGAAGGGGGAGGATTGCCCCCATGACTAGTGATCACAGGAGGAATGTCTTGTATAGAGGTAGCCATGATGTTTGATGTAAAGGTAGGTATACTAGCAATAGTAGTTGTCAAAGGAATAGAATGATTGACTTGTGTAGGAGGTTGTGTATAACCTAAAGATTCAGCACAACTCTTCATAGGCATCACATTCGAATCCACAATATGTGCGATACCACGTAAAACATCAATTCCATTCTTATCACTTTGAAGCATGCATTTTAGACCCTCAATTAAAGGAAGAGCTTGACTATCGGGATACTCATGAGACATCCATTGGTGAAAATCGTCAAATTGGTTATCCAATTTGGAAAGTTGTTCAACGAAAACTTCATGGGGAGCTTCTTCATCATTAGGAGGATTAGAGGAATTACCCATATCCTCGTTAAAAAGGCTACTCAAATTAGGTTCCATCTCCTTGGTAGTTAAACCTCGGAAGGACTTAATTCTACGGCTTCGTCTAACGGGAATAGTGTAAGTAGGGCTTACTGTTGTAAAACTCATGCACTAGAGAGAGAGAAAAGATTTTGATCTTAGAGGTAGCAATTTTCAGTAAAACCAGCCAATCTTCTAGATTTAAGCTGTTAAATACAATCACAACAGTCTCCCGAAATTTCAGAAAAAATGTCCGGGACCGTGGTGCTCGGAGTGCAACACGGTCCTTGCAACTTTTTTCGAAATTTGCAGGGATGAAAGGTATGATGATTTTAGAGCTAATCTGAAAAAATTGAGGGATTTTACGATCTATAGATAGGCCAAATTAAAGTTGCAAATTCAAAATTGAACCCTATCCAGATTGTCAAAAAAATGCAAAATTTGAATTTTGAAAAAAAGAGGGAAACTGAAATTTTGAATTTTATGATTTTAGAGGGAATGTCAAAAGCAATGCAAATTTTGAAAATTAAAAATTGACTCAATTTCACGCAAAATTCAATTTTGAAAGCGGAAATCAAAGTTGTTGTAATTAAGCACTTAATTTCAAAAGTCATAAATTGCAAGAATTTGAATAAAGCACTGAAATTTCGAATGAATGTAGATACACTTTTCAGATTTATGATAATAAAAATGCAATTTTGACACAAAATTTTAATTTCGACAATTTTTGAATGATTAGGAGCCTTAGACCAAGCAATCGCAAGACCAACTTTGACTGTAATTTTGTAAGTGTTATAATTGACAAAATTAACCAAAATTCTGGATTTTAGCAGGAAAATACAGCAAGATCTCGCTCCCGAAATTTCGGAAAAAATGTCGGGGACGATGGCGCTCGGAGTGCAACACGGTCCTTGCAACTTTTTTCCAAATTTTCAGGGATGAAAGATATTGTGATTTTATTGCGGAATCCAAAGTTACAGCTGATTTGGAGATGTTTTGATCAGTGAAATTGTCGGACAAAGGTTGAATCAAGAGGGTTTCAAAAATTAGGGTTTTGACTTTTAACCACTTAATTTTCAAAATTAAAGTACAGACATGAATTGATAATTTGTAATAGAAAAGCAGATCTGAAGCAAGCATTAACAATTAAACATTTCGCAAGTTCAATGTTCAAAAAGAAAATTTAGGGTTTTTATGCAATCACCTCTAAAATTTTGCAAAAGATCAAACATGGAAATGTAATCAACTTTTTAGATCTAAGCATGAAAAATCAGAAAGGATGTTCACGTCGGGTTCACCAAAATGTAAAGCGGAAAATCGCGGTCAAACCCTAGTTGTTCTCCCCTCTTCCGACTCCGAGGAGAGAGAAGGGAGGTTCGCTAGGATTCGATGGGTTTTCACTTAGGGGGAAGACTTTACATTCAAAAGAGGGGTTGAAACTCATAAGATCCAATCCCACACAATGTAAGATTGGATGCTAAATGAATTTCAAGGGTTAGGAAAGCAAGGCTACCCTCTTTTGTAAAGAATGTGCATAGAAGAATTAAGCTAAGCATGCATAGAAAGTCATAAAGATTCACTTATAAACTGAGTTTAGGTTGTAGGATGAACCTGCGGACCTGGACTTAGCAGTAAAATGTCGATACGGCGTTGTCCTGCAAATTTGAGCAAAAGTTGTCGGGACAATGGCGCCCGGCGCCACGGTCCTCCGAAAAATCCGTCAAACGAAGGGGGATCGGTTCGTCTCTGCACAAGGATTCCAGATCTTCAATCTCAGCCACGTACCTGCAACCTACACACAGAAAAGCGAAGACGATTGGGGGGTTAGGGATTAGGGGTTTGCCTTTAGGTCAAACCCCGGTTTTGGAATTAACCAAGAAATGAGCAAGAGCTGTAAATGTAAATGACTGTAATGTAAACAAGTACTAATACCTTGTTCTAAGGATGTTGGTATCCTTATGTGCGAAGGTTTAGATGTTGTATGTTGTAGTATGTAGTATGTTGTATGTAATAAGTGATCTCCTCTTCAATGGTTGAATCCTTGTCTTGAATGCAACACTTAGCCTTGAATGGAGACTTGAAATGATTGATTGCTTGAATGCTTGAGTATAGTTTCCACACTTTGTACACATATCCTCCTCATGCCCAAATGAGAGAGAAAAATGTAGTTTATATACTTTTCAATTAGGGCTGATAGACTGATTTTCCCGACCTTAGGCCGACCAGGGAAGTATATTTCCAAATTGCAATCAAAAAGACCCGATATCACTTAGGAGACCGGGCCCAAAATAGGACCCAGGGACCAGGGCGCTGGGCGCCCTGGTCCTGAGGGACCAGGGCGCTGGGTGCTCTGGTCCTGAGGGACCAGGGCGCTAGGTGTTCTGGTCCCACCTCTGGGACAGCGGGGTGCAAGGAGGTTCAGGACAAGGTGCTTGAAAAATGCAGTTTTTGGTGTCGTGAGCAAGTTTTGGGGTCTCCATTCAGGTTGCGTGTTGCGTCGCCATCGTGAAGACCGAAATGCAGTCGAAATTGCAAGTGTCGCAATTTTAGGACGCTACACTAGTCAACAATGACAAAAATACTATCCACGCCAGTCTTGGTTTTTGGCAAACCTACAACAAAATCCATGCTGATGCACTCCCATGATCTTTTTGGAATTGGTAAAGGTTGGTATAGTCCAACATTTGAACTAGTACCCTTAGCTCTCTGACACACAAAACACAACTCAACATACTTCCTGATATCTTTATGCATTTTTGACCAATAATAAAATCTTTGTGCCTACTCAAGTGTTTTATTCAGACCAAAATGTCCACTAAGACTTCCATTATGTTTTTCTTGTATTAGATTTTCCCTCATAGATCCTCTTGGCACGCATAACTGACAACCCTTAAACAAAAGACAACTATGCAATGTGTAATCTGCATACTGGCTATAGAAATGATTATTAAACTCACTGCATACCTTGTATTCCTCAGAGAAGTCTTCATCTTCTTTGTAAAGCTCTTTGAAACTCTCCACACCTATGCTATGCAAAGTCACTTCTAGGATAGTGAGAAGTTTTCTACTTAAGGAATCTTCTACCTTGTTTAGCTGTCTCTTTTTGTGCTTGATAGTGAAAGTGTATGCCTGCAAGTATTCTATCGATTTCATGTGTCTATTGCTCAAATTTTCTTGAGAATTGATAAAACTCAAGGCTTAGTTATTTGTAAACACTACATATTCTTTGGGCAATAGGATGGGTTGGGTAGCTATCCTATTTTTGAGAAAATCAAATCCCTGGTCATCTTCTTTAGTCCACCTAAACTTATTTTTCAACCCACCCTTAACTGTAACAAGAACAGGAGCACAAATTTCACTAAAACCTCTAATGAACTTCCTATAAAACTGGGCAAGTCCATGAAAACTTCTTACCTCAGTAGAAGTTTGCGGTGTAGGCCAACTCTGTATTGCTTCCACCTTGCTAGGGTCCATTTCCAAAGTGCCTTGGGATACAAAAAAACCCAGATAAATGAGTTCTTGTTTCATGAATTCACATTTTTCAAGATTGATTGCCAACTGTTCCTCATGCAATTTCCTTAATACAATCTGCAAGTGTTCAATATGCTCTTCCTCTATTTTGTTGAATATGAGGATATCATCAAGGTATACCACTACAAATCTACCTATGTAGTCTTTCAACACCTCATTCATCAACCTCATGAAAGTTCTGGGGGCATTAGTAAGCCCAAATGGCATAACTAACCACTCATATAACCCAGGCTCTGTAGTCTTAAAATTTGTTTTCCATTCATCCCCTTCTTTAATCTAGATCTAGTGATAACCACTCTTTAAATCCAACTTAGTAAAATACTTTGCTTCTCCAAGACAATCCATTAAATTCTTAAATCTATGATAGGAAATATGTATCTTATGGTGATTCTATTTATTGCTCAAGAGTCAGTACATAATCTCCATTTACCTCCTTTCTTGGTTGCTAAAACCACTGGTACAACACATGGGCTTATACTTTTTTTTATTAGACCTTGATCAAGCAACTCTTGTACTTGTCTTGCCACTTTTTTGTTTTGTTTAGGAGTTATTTTATATGCAACCTTATTAGGCAGTGATGCTCTGGGTATAAAGTCTTTCTGGTGACTTACTATTCTAGGAGGAGGTAGCATTGTGGGTGTTCCATCACTCACAATGTCCTTAAACTATTCTAACAACTGCAGAACCTCTTTAGGTAAACTTTCTTGTTCATTCTTCTTTTCTTGACTAGGTTTCACTAAGAGAGCATAATGTTCTATATCTCCTTTCTTGAGATATCTTAGAAATTCTTTTCCTCCAACCAACAACACATTAGGACCACTAGTCTTGGTTCCTTCATTCTCTACCAAAGATTGAATCTTGTATGTCACCCCTTCCTTCATGAATGCATATGAATTCTTTTCTCCGTCATGGATAGCCTTTTTGTCAAATTGCCACGGTCTTCCTAGTAACAAATGACAGGCTTCCATGGGTGGAACATCACATAAAATTTTGTCAAAATAATTTCCCAATTGCAAATTCAACCCATACTTGTTAATTTACTAACACATGTTCTCCCTTATTCAACCATGTGACCTTGTAAGGATGACTATGTGGCATGCTACTCAACCCAAGTTTACTTACTGCTTCTTTGGAGATTATATTGTCTTTCAATCTTGAGTCAATGATCACTTTACACACCTTACCAAGTATCTTTCACTTTACTCTGAAAAGAGACCTCCTCTGTTTAGGCTCTTCCTTAATCGGCTCCCTGATTAGTACCCTTCTAACCATCAGATTCTCACCATTCTTTGAGTCAAGGTTTACTTTAGGAGACTTCACACTACTAGAATCCTCTTGCACATAATTAATTATTTTCTCTTTATATGATGAGGTTTCCTTCTCCGGACACCTATAGGTAGGATGACCAAAATTACTACAATGGTAACACTTCATGTTTGCAAAGTATGAACCTCTGCCAGAACTTCCAGATCTACCTCTATTATTATTGTTATGTCCTCTTCCTCTACCATAATTTCCTCTTCTACTAGACTCATTAGTCTGCTCAGTCAATTTTGACTCTCCTTGTGATCTTACTTCAGCTTCTCTGCCACTATAGCTTCCTCTATAACCTTTTGAATCTCAGCCTCTACCTTTGCCTCTACTAGTGCTTTCATGTTTCTTCTTATTCTTTTCTTCTAGTTTCAAGGTAAACTGATAACATTTGTAAATGCTATTTGGACTCAACAAACTTATTTCCTCTTGTATGTTCCATCTCAGACCATTAAGATACCTTGCTACTCTAATTCTTTCATCCTCCATCACTTTTGACCTTAGACACAACTTCTAGAACTCTTCAATGTAGGTACTTACATCTAACTCCTTTTACCTTAGGTTTTGTCTTTTCCTATGCAACTACACTTCATAATCCTTAGGAAGATAATTCTCTCTAATTTTTCTTACCTTCTCTTTCTCTCTCATTTTGTATAAACTTCCACCAAGTAATGACAACACCTCTCATTCTTGACTTAGCCACTTTAACCTTTTGGGCCTCAGTCACACTTTCACACTCAAAATGGTTTTCCATACCCTCTATCCATTCCATTATCGAATCTTCTTTCATCTTGCCACTAAACAGTGATACTCCTTCCAAAGACTTTCCACTCATTTCCTTCAAATCCTTCAAGAATGGTTCTTGATCAATAACAGGGTCTAAGGTAGGGAATTCATCCTCTATTGCCAACATTTTACCCTTCTTATCTATCTTCCCACTCACTTCTATTTTCTTCACTTCCACCACACCAATTTTTTCTCCAACTACTCCAACCTTTCCTTGAGCAATCGATTTTCATCTTCTTGGTCTATGACCTACTTAGCCAATTTTGCATTGGTCACCATCTTTACTCCTTCTGATAATAGATCAGTCTTACACTCTTTACCGTAAATCTTTAACTTGCTCTGATACCAATCTGATAGGGAGGATCCTAGATATCTTGAGTCAGCTTGACTCACTCCAAGGCCTTTTTCCTAGCCTAACCCAAGAATGCTTCTCTATATTCCCCTAATCTACTCTAGGCCCTCACTACCGAGGTTTGATTCAGGGTGTATTGATGGGTGATTTTCCTTCTTCTCTTTCTTGAGGTGACGGATTGAAAGTAGTTAGAAGGTGAATACCCAATAGTTTTTGAGGGGTTGGAAATAGGGATGTGTGGTTCGAACACCAGAATTGTGTTGTCAATATGCATTTGATTCAATTCAATAGAGCTGGGGCTAGGGACAGAGGCATATTTGCCTATAGAGTGAAGAGTAGTTGGGTTTGAATCTTTACCGGTGGTAGGGTTTTCAGATGTTTCGGCTATATTATGGTTATTTTTTTGTTTTCTATGGTTAATAATTGGACAATTATTTTGAAGATGCACTTCTTTTTTTCATAGAAAATAGGTATTTAGACCTCCAAGTATTTCAATAGGAACAAAGGTATCCTCATTAATGTTTAGGTTTAGAAATGAAGGGATGTCAATCCTAGGCTTAATAGAGATAAGCAATCTTACATCAAGGTTGGGCACCAAACAGGTAGTTTAATCAACCCGAATTGTTTTTCCAAATGGCTCCATTAGTTGGGGAAGAAAACGCTAGAGGAAGGGAGGGATATCCTTAAGGATGACCCATTTGGGGCAGGATAGCGCAAGAACTTCCTCATTAACTGCCTCCAAAGACTAGGTTAGGGAACGAAAGGAGGTGTTCCTGACCATCCAATATTGACGTTTGAGGGCTTCAACTTGGGATTCATGTCTGTTAAAGAAAATAATATAAAGTCCTTTCTATATTTGCCTACAGAATGAAATCTTAAGCCCTAGTTTCAAATTCCGTAGATTATTAAACCAATCATCTAAGAATTTTCTAGGCAGGCATCTTTCAATATCAACACAAGCAAAGAAAATGGCAGTGTCACTTAACCTAGACTTTTCCGAAATAATTTCTTTCAACATTTCATCATTTGGTGCAATGCAAAAGGAGTCTGAGGCAATATTAGGGAACTTACCTTCCTCACTGGGTCATTTGCCTCCAGGAGTCTTAAGAAATCATGCACAAGTAGTTTTAAAAAATTGTTTTCTTCATTTCTAAGTTACCAACTAGATATGGATTGGTGGGTGTCTCAACTCCCATTGATAGAGACACTCCAAAAGATATGGGTACTAAAGACATCCTACGCATATCTAGATGGAAGATATCTTATCTACATCAATTCTTTAATCTATGGAGATTGAATAAACAAAAACACATTTAATCAAACCAATGCAAACTTCCTTGAACCTTTAAAAATGCTGACACAGGGTCTTGTGAAAATCTGAAGAGACCACATAAAATAAATTCTAAAACATTTGGAGTTTCTTAAAGAGAATTGAATTTTGTGTCTGTCCTTAACTTCTCCAGAGTACGATTTTCCATGTGCAGAATATTTAAGAAAAGTGCAATACAAGAAAAGTGCACAACTTTTATTCTTATCCAATTGAAAAAAAAAGGAAAGGTCGTTGATTGATTTCCGAGAGTTATTTTTTTATGGTTTGTGGCCTATTAATTAATTTTAGGGGGCTTGTCAAAATATTTTTGGCCAAAAGATCTTTGAGGACCTATCATGAAAAGGAAATTTGAAAAAATTGGGATTGAACTTCTTTTTATGTTTCAAGATTTGGATCACATGATTTGACATAAAATTCTTAACACCCTCATAGTTTAGTAGAGGGGGGGAGGATGTCAGAGTCATTATTCTTCATACAAAATTGAATATATATATATGACATTATATTATGATTTTAATTTTCTATCAATTGGTTATTAGTTGTAATTTATAAAGAAGTTTAGAATTTTGTGTTAGCATGGGTAATAGAGATGATTATATGAACTTTTTATTGACTCAACATTAAAGTTGAACATATATATTTAGATTAGAAGATGGTGGAATAATTAATGGTTTATGACTTATTATATAGGAGGAGATGAGTATGTTGATGCTCTACAACACCAAGGAAGTATATAAATTTGGTCTAGAGCTTAAGGCGAAGAAGCAAAAATGATTTTAGAAAGAATACCCATTGAGAGAGGTAGAGTGACTATTTAAAATTCTTACAAAATTGAAAATGAAGGGAATCAAGAAATTCCTAGCCAACAATCAATAGGCACCACAATGCAAGCCCCAAAAAAAGTCAAATAGGAATTGAAAAATATGAAAAAGAAATGTCTAGTACCTATTCCTAGTGTGGATTGTAGGGTCATCAATGTATTGAATGTCATCATCTACATAATTTGTTTGTAGAAAGAGGAAGGACCAAGCTGATATTTAGTTAATTGAATTGGTATATAGAATAGAACTAAAGCATAGTGGTATGCTAATGATAAAGAGGGTATTTTTTAAGCTATCTTGGGGGATTAAAGAGCTAGCATAGTAGAAAAGTTTATTCAATGTTGTATCCAAATTATGGAGAGAATGTTATAAGATGGTTGTAGTAGCACTGATAATATTTTTTTAGTTGACATAGTGTTTAACTAGGGGTGAAAGTTTAGTAATGTCACATCATTTATAAAGAAAATGGAAAACTCATTCAACATTTTAACTTAAAAAATCTAAAACCTACATATATGTTTTGAATTTTGAAATGATGTAAATTAATGATGTATAGACTTATTTACTTTAGGTTATGTTCATATTTTTGAAATTTAAAGATTATTTGAATTTTATTGACAAAACTAACATTAGTATTGATTTTCTAAAAGAAGTTCTAAAATCAACTAGTAGGTGGACATTACAATTTTGTGGAAAACTTCATTTTTTTATTTTATGATTTTTTTTCATATCTCAAAAATTAAATTGTAGTGTATACATAGAACATAACATTCAAAAAGATTTTTTTTTGATAATTTTGTAGAGTCAAGTGTGCTAAAAGCATAATGTATTACTTAAATGTCACCTTTTTATGGTCCTATCTACACAAAATAAATAAAAAATACATTGACATCATAAGAACTCTCTTCTCTAGTGCTCCACATATATTTTAAATATTTTTATTGAGAAAGAAAACAACTTTATATTTGGGTGAAAATGACCTAATTACAATGAGAACAACAAATAAAATGTAAATGCTAATTAAACTATTATTAGCAAGAACTATGGAGATAGATAGAAGTTTTGTTCAAAAGGATTTCAGCTAGTTGTATTCTTTAACCTTGGAGATGGTCCTATTGAGGTGATTAATTCAATGAATTTTGGATTTGATCCTACTACTTAACCAAAAATAAATAGCATACATAGTATTGGAGCAATAAGATAGATTCACTAAAAAAGTCTCAATATGTCATGTGCATTCCTTACATCATCTTTTATCAAGTATGTCTTCTATCTATTGCCTTACTCTTAGCCTTCTAACCTTAGTTACTTAGTGACTATCTAAACTATCTTCTACTTATATATTCCTTTAGGTTCACAAGCCTTTGATAATAACTTTCTAATCTATTCTAGAATTACTAATGCTAGATTGCACCCTTATCTCTTTGGACCAGTGTCTATAGCCTATTTTTGGTCAACATCATCCCCTTGAAAAAACCCTTAACTTGTCCTCAACTCAACTAGGTGGTCCAATATCATGATGGTAGTGTTTGAGGCAGGCACCATTAACATATCATTGTAAAAAATTACCATCTAATGTTTCTAACTAGATTGCTCGAGTCCCCAATGTCATTAATCCAGTAGGAGCTAAGACAATGGATTTTCAATTTTCCCTACTTCTTAAATTTTCTATCATATTGGATTACATTGTCACCGAGGTTGAATTTTTTTCTTTTTAGATTCCAGTCATGCCAAGATTTTTGTCTTCTTCTTTGAATTTTTTCTTTTCAGATTCTAGTCATTCCTTAATATATTCATCTTCTATAAAATAGAGTGTAAGTGCACTTTAGAGGTTATCAGTAATGAAATTTATGAGTTATGTAGCTTCGAGGGCATAGACTAGTGCGAAAGGCAAATGTGTAGTTAGTCGCTTTTAAGTGGTCTGGTGTGCCAAAAGTATTGTGTTATTTTTATATCCTAGTCTATTTGGTTGGCATTTCACATTTTGGTTAGTGTAGTTCCTAAGATTTTGTTCAAGGCTTTGCTAGTCTCATTTTCTTGTGGGTGGCAGGGAGTACTTTGGTTATGTGTGATCATTAAATTATCTAAGGTTTCCTTGATAGTCTTATTGACAAAATGCTTCTCTTGGTCACTTGTGATACTTAGAGGGCATCCAAACTTAGTGATTATGTTTTGTAAATAAATTTAGCTGTAGTATATGTTGTATAGTCTCTATAAGATTCAATCTCAACCCATTTAGTGAGGTAATCTACATTGATAATGATAAACTTTTATTTTGATCCTTTGGATGGTGTGAGATTGGTCTAATGATTAATAGCCCATTTTTTCAAAGGGGGTATGTGTAAGAACTTGTTGTAGACGTGTTTTATCTCAGGCTATAGGACATCTTTCTCTTTGAAATTTTTTAAATTGTTTGGTTTATTATTTCCAATTTTTGTATAGCTCTGACTACCATAATCTAGAAAGTAGAATTTTTTAAGCTTTCACATCCCCATTGTAATATTCTTCTATTATTCCTTCATGTGTCTCTAACAAGAGGTGTTCTCTTTCATGTTTGTAGACTTCTCTATGTAGGATATCATCCTTCCACATTTATATAGGTCGTCCCACTAAGTGTAAAATTTAAGAATTTACTTTGCAGCAATTTTTTACCTTGGGTAGGCATACTTGAGGGGTAGCATCTAGTTGACAAGAATTTTGATATGTCATGTAGGTCCTCCAGGACTATAGTGATTTTAAATAAGCATGTGCCAGGTAAGTACTCTCCATCAATCTCATCTAGATCTTTGTTAGTATCAATTCTAGATAGGTAATCTAGACCTTGATTGTTTCTTTCAAGTTAAACCATGATGTTGAAATTGTACTCCTGAAATAATAGAAGCCACCTACATATTCAACCTTGTATCATTGGTTTGTTTAAGAGGAATTTCAAAGGTTTGTGGTAGGTGTAAAAACTGAACAAGGTAGATAACAAGAAATGTCTAAACTAATGTAATGTGTAAACCATAGTCAAGACCTCTCATTCCATTGTGGTATAATTTCACTTGGCCTTGGATAATTTTCTACTAATAAAGGCTACTAGGTTGTCTTTGTTTCCTCTTGGTTGAGCTAAGAAAACACTTAGTTCTATTCCAAACACATCTATGTGGATGTGAAACAAGATTGTCCAATCTAAGAAAATTAGGATAGGGGATTTTTCTATCTTCTATTTTATGTATCAAGTGAGTGTTGCCATTCTAGGTTCCATTCGATTGACTTGTTTGTTTTTATACTTTAAGAAATTCTTCCAATAGCTTAGCTATTGTGACATAACTTTTGATTAATTTCTAATTGTATCTACTGTATCTCAGAAATTTTTTGACTTCTGATGCTATATTAGGTGGTGGGAGTTTCATGATAAGGGATATATTCATTGAATCCACCATCATGCCTTCTTTGCATATGTTGTGTCTTAGGAGTGTTCTAAATGGTGCTACAAACATACATTTCTTTAGGTTGAGAAAAATCTCCATGCTTCTACATTTTTATATGATGGTCCAGAGTGCTTGCACATGACCTTTGACTAATCTGTAAAAAATCCAATCATCTAGGTATACTTCCAAAAATTCATGAATAAAATCCTTGAATGTATTTACCATAATATGACTGAATACTGTCAGTGCATTTTTTAGTCCAAGGGGTATTACTGTATACATCAATGAGCCCCATTCTATTCCAAAAGTAGTCTTAGGTTGGTCTTCCTCCTTTATTAAGATTTGATGATAGCCAAAAAATCCACTAGAGAATGAATATTTTTCTCTCTTAGCAACTGATTCAAGGATCTCTTCCATAAAGGTGTTGGAAATAGATTATGTAGGTAAGTCTTATTTAATTCTCAAAAATATGCACATACCTAAATTTCTCTGGTCTTTATATTCTATATCACCATTGCGATTATCCACTTAGAGTCCTCAACTGGTTTGATTATCCTTGCTGCCAACATTTTATCCAACTCACTTTTCACTCTTTGCTTCAAATTTAGGTTTAGATGATATGGAAATTTAAAGATTGGTTTGGTTCCTTCATTCAATTGTATCTTCATGGTTCCAACTTATTCCTTAATGACCTTCACCTCACTGAATATCTAGAGAAACAAGTCTTCATATTTTGTCAACAGTTTCATAACAAATTCTATAGTATCCTCATCACAATAGTCTCCTATCTTTTCTCTTTTTAGGCTACTCATGGTAGCAATATATTTTTCCTCTCAGAGTTGATAGGTTAGTTATAATAGTGAAGTTTGGAATATTTTTAAAGTTCTATTTATTGTTCTGCTTCTCCTATGTCAATGTTTTTCTTGGGATCCACTTGTTTCTCATTTGTATGAATCATATAGTATTATTTGTGGACTAGTTATATTTGTTTGTCTATCCATTCAACTAGTTTCAATACACCCTCACTACAGGGTGGAGGTTTAGGTTGGATATGTATTTTTTGGAATTGATTTAAATATGAAATCCTTGATATTGAATAGGGCTTGTTGGATTTGTTCATTACTAAATTATGGAAGGAGAATGTTCGATTCAAATATGTACATACTATATCAAAATCCCTGGTTCCTATTCTCCTTTCCTAATTAATGTACCAAGTCTAGACTATCAGCATTAGGGTCCAACCAAAAAGTTATAAGTATAGGAAATGGTCATACTCCTAGTCTTTGATCCAAGTTACCACACTATTGTAGAGGTGATACTTTGGGGGGATGATACCTTCATACTTAGGAATGCTACAGTATTCCCCATCCTATTGTCTATACTATGTTTTGATAAGAATGTTAACAAAATACAAATTCAAAATGTGTTAAACAGGTGTGTTCCACCAAAACATGATGTTGCATAGTAGTGTGTCTTGGAAATCCGCCATTTTGTCTATCTCTAATGAGAATGTCTTTTGCATAACTACAATATATTCTATAACTTCCCCTCATCATTACCACCTTGGGATTTTGTAGCTTACCCCAAACTAATGTCATTCTTAAAGTGGTTTCTAGCTGACTACAAACTCTACACACAAATGGTTTTGGTTTACCATGAACCTAACACACAAATAGTTTCAGATGACTCGGACCCATCATGAAATTTTTTCATCACTATGGGATTTATTCATGAACTTTTATGATTCTCCATGTGAGACCCATATAAAATTTGATCCACCTACTAAGATACATGGGTAACTTGTCATTGTACTTGCTAGTTCTGTAGGAATCCTTTTCACCTAAATGGTTAAAAAACATGTTAAACTATCTTGTAATAATTTAGTTGGTCCCTCAAAATTTGTGATTACTCAATCTCATAGTACCACCTTAATCAAAGATTCAACTTCTTTGATTCTCCATGTCAATCTTAGATACGAGTCTATTTTCCACCCTTATATTTATTTGAGTGATTAATCCCACAACTTGATGCACATCCTCTTTATGCATAAGAGGATACATGCTACATGATTACATGGGCTATTGCACTAATCCATGTAGGCCTAACTCAATAGAACTTACAAAATACTTGGAGAAATAAAAATTGTCTATGGCTAAGTTTTACAACTTTGGACGAAATACTTTGGGGTGTCAGATACAAAAAATCATGCATCCCCTACAAAATCTCAAGGACACTAAATATTCCAACAAACTTTTTATTTTACTTTTTAATAAATCTGACCATCTCTTAATAATTTGTAAGCACTCCATCATAATTCTTGTTTTACCTCTTAACAAAGGTTACTATCACTCAATTATTTGCCTAAAATACAAGCCCATTACTTATGCCCATTTACATCACATTACCATACCTACTTTCTATTTTACGTCTTGTCATGGAGTCTTCCTTCTTTGCAGTGATCTGAACAATTCCTAACCATCCACTTCAATGTATTCTTTAGATTGGTAAACTTCTTGGCTTATTCACAAATAGCACTAAATTGCTCCTTTGCAAATTCCCATGATCTTCTTAAACATTAACCTTTCATAATATTTGGCATTCTCTTTAGTCAAAAAACTTAAGCATATCCTCTTACCTTTGATCTAAACACTTCAATGATCTATATTAGAGTAAGACCTATCCTTGATAATGGTGACATGATCTACAACCTCTTTGTTGGCAATCTATCTTTTATCTCTACACAACAAGGACTAAACAAGTCAGTGAACTATCTTATTGATAGTTGTAGCTCTTCCGTCAAACAAGCTTCAACAACTACCTTTTGACTAGAATCTTAGTTTTTTTTTAGTACCAATGATCTTGTAGGACTCTAGGCTAATTGCTTCAAAAGCACTACTGATCCCTTTTCTTGTGTTGCAATCTACACTCGGCCCCTTGCGACACATGTCCACCCCTTAGGACCTATTATCACTACAAAAGACCAAATATTGTTGCAAGGTGTCATATGTGGTACAAAGGGGTCACACATGTGTTCTAACACATGCGTGACCCCTTAAGACCACTTAAGGCCCCTTGCGACACATGTCCACGCCTTACGACCTATTAGGTCCACAAACGACCAAATATTGTTACAAGGGGTCATATGTGGTGCTAAGAGGTCACACATGTGTTAGAACACATGCGTGACCCCTTAGGACCACTTAAGGCCTATTGCGACAGATGTGCACCCCTTACGACCTATTAGGACCACAAAAGACTAAATGTTGTCGCAAGGGGTCATATGTGGTCCTAAGGGGTCACACATGTGTTCTAACACATGAATGACCCCTTAGGATGACTTAAGGTCCCTTGTGACACATGTGCACCCCTTAGGACCAAATTATGTCACAATGGGTCATGCATGTGTTAGAAAAAGCTCATTAGCTGCCCAGAAGAGAGCAATTGGAGAAAAGTAGAGGAAATTGTTAAAGGGTGATAAATACATAGAGAGTATGTAATACAAACAAATAATGTATGGAGTGTGTGATGTGGTCTCTAATTTATTTCCGGAGGGACTAACTAGTTTTGGAGTTGGATAGGGAAACCTATTGGGCCACGCTTGGAGGAAATCATCGTGTTCATGCAAGGGCCACCTTTTTTATATTATGAGAATGATGATTTTGCACTGAAGGATATTTGGAAGACAATTTCTGAAAAATTTCTATGGTGTGGAACAAGAGTTGGTGGACTCGAAGTACACTTTTCAGCATCTAAGAAGACCAAGAGGCTATGTACACAATCTCCCAATAGAAGGGCGATTTTGAAAGCATAATTCATTGGTCTCTGGAAGTTGAAAAAGTACTTCGACAAGTCCACCAACTCTGGTTCCACACCATAGAAATTTTTGGATATTGTCTTCAAAATATCCTTTGGGGCCAAAGCATCATTCTCATAATAGAAAAAAAGTGGCCCTTGCATGAACACATTGATTTCCTCCAGGCGTGGCCCAATAGGTTTCCCTGTCCAACTCCAAAACCAGTTAGTCAGGCTCTGGACATAAATTAGAGACCACATCACACACTTGAGACATTGTTTGTTTGTATTGCATACTCTCTATACATGTATTTATCACCCTTTAACAATTTCCTCTTTCTCCAATTGCTCTCTTTTGGGCAACTAATAAGCTTGTTTCCACGTTATTCAAGATAATGCAGACCTACTTGGTTTCTTTTATGAAAATTATTGGCACCCCAAGTACGACCTATTAGGACCACATAAGACCAAATTAGGACCTATTAATTATTTTTTACATATATGCAAAATTGTGAATTAATTGTAAATTTATTTTACTTAATTGTAAATTAATTTTACTTAACTTGGGGTCATAATTTGACTTAATTTTACTAATTTTCAAATTAATTATTGTATATGAAAATATATGTAATTATAAATTAGACATATATATTGAAATTTAAAACTAAATTTATAGTTGTTTAAATTTCTTTTGTGCATAGATCTCTAGAAATTTATCTTAAATTTGTCTTTATATCTAGAAAATTTTAACTCAAGTATGCATTTATGACGTTTAAATTTCTTTAAAATTTATATATCTAATTTCTTTAATTTACATATTTTTAAATATATTTAAAATGATTTAAATGTATGTATACGTTTTTAATTAAATTGTTTAATTTGTACTACATACATGCACATGTGTAGATATATATATCTAGTTCTACATTATCCACTGAACATCATGTCTGACAAGCCTAGATCACATAACATGAGTACTTCTGAGCCTAGTGTTCATCCTCGTGGGAGTGAGTAGACATCACATAGGTTTGCAACAACTCCATAGGAGAGAAAACAACTCTACAATCAGACTGCTGAGGTACTCCAACATGCCTTAGATCATTTAAATATCACTTTGGAAAACATGCGTGATCACACAAATAAACAAAGGGATGAGACTATTAGACATGAGCTAGTTCATATGATTGACCTCATCGACAATTATAATCCATATGATGAGGTCAAGGCAGAGGAATTCTATAGATCCCTTTCATGCAGTGTACATGGTACTGTGAAATGGGACATGGTGAATGATAGGGTTTCCATAGTTGATGTGAAAACCATGTTTCCTCATTATCAGGCCTTTGGTAGGGTGAAAGGGTATATGCCTATTAGGTGCATGGATGCACTAGTAGCACCATTTATCTATCCTAGATGGTTAGCTACTCATCATAGGTGGCCCCAAAAGGATGAGTTGCCCCTTTATTTCTACAAACAATTATTTGCAAAATTTCATTTATTGGATGATGTTGATTACACCAATTTTCTGAAACATGTTGCATAAGGGAAGGGCAGATTTTCAGATAAGTTTAGATGACCAGGTGCACCTCCGCCCGTTAATAAATGAGCATTGATTGGTCCAAACCTTGTGGTTCTTCCCAAGAGTGCGGACTTAGAACATGCTGCAAATAGTGTGCCAGATGACACTCGACAGTCCATATTTTCTAGTATTGCTACTATAGCCACATAGGTGGATAAGATGACATTAGATCAGGTGGGTAGATATTTTTTGCACTCTCATACTAGCATTCATGATGCATCAGCGAGTGATGATCCATATGTTTGAGTCGACATACCATCACCGATGGATGCTGCATGCATGCATGACATAGATCATTTACGATAGATGAGTGCATGCTTATCTAGTGATCTCTTGGATGCATATCAAGTCATTTCCATGGATCATGGGATCCCACTACAGTATGCCCCATCATTTTTAGCCATGCACTTGGAAGACCGGGTGCATCTAGTTGTGTTTGTGAGCATACAGATTCTCAGCCTACTGCTACTGTACATCCTACTACCCCACCCCAGCATACAACAGTTGGTCAGGATACACTTCCTCCTCCTATTTATACATCAATTGATCGAGCCACAATACCTGATACTAGATATTCGGGGATGTTCACTACCATGCTTATGGAGCCAAGCAGTGAGGGGGATCATGTTGCAGTGGGCTCCTTGGATGATTCTGACATTAGCAGGATTAGACGAGCCTTACATGCTGCAAGAGAGGTATGAATTATATAATATATAATTTACTAATTTTAATTTAGATATTTTATATAGCTACTTGATTGTACACATGAACTACATAGATTAAATTAATTATATATATATTGGATTGTATTTTTTGAACTATATAGGGTATCACATTAGGGTTGATATATGGAGATTTGGATGCTACCATTGACCCAGTTGTTCATCATGAGACACATATATAGATAAAGTTTAAGTTATTATTTTTTTATTTTTAATTTCTATTTAAATGGATATCTAGGTGTTGATTAAATAATTTTTTGAGCGATTTAAATTTTATATATATATATCCAACAAAATGTGTGCATGTTGTCTAGGATGAGCGAGCTTTGCACATGATGAGTCATTCATCTTGCAAACGTTCTAGAGTCCATCATGCGTGCAATGGAGGTGTTAGAGACCCCAAGGTATGTTTATCTACAACCTCATGTACATGTACATGTTCAAGTAGATTAGATTTAAATAATAATTCATGTTTAAATAATGCACATGTTCAAGTTCATGTGTAATTTATATTGTAGGTGCAGGGGGCAATGTTTGAGGATTTTCACATTGCCACCGACCCTATTCATCATGAGACACAGGTACATACATTATAACTTTAAATTAATTGAATCTTAAATATTTGAGTTCTATTTTTAAAGGGTTAGTTTGCAAGTTATGAATATATGTGTACACATGTATATCTAACAAAATTTTAACATTGCAGGATGAACCACTATCATGCAAGTTGAGCTCCTCATCACATAGACATCCTAGAATCCTGTATGTGCATGGGGGTAATATTAGAGAATCTTCACAGGTATGTTTGTCTACGTACAAATTCTCATAATCTATGTTACTTAAAAATTTTCACTTTAGTACATTCAAATTAAATTTTTAATGTATGATTTTATGCATCCATACTCTATTGTAGGCGCATGGATCGGGACATGCTTCAAGATAGGGCCCCGAGTGACCCATTCTTTATATATGTGTGTGTGTGTGTGTGTACATGTGCATACATTTTATAGACGTTTCATATATATTTGTACAAGTGTACTAGACATTTCATACATGTGTATTGTACACATTTCATATGCATATGTGTACTAGATATTTATTTTCCATATTTCATGTGTGTGTGTATGTGTTAGATAGATCTTCATTTCACACTAATTTGCACATTTATATATAGATAAGTGTTTAAATGATAGAATCTCTAAGTCATTTGAATATAGTTAAGTGTTCTATTTAATTGTACATGTGTATGTGAAAGTTAAGTGTTTATGTCTATTTTAACTTTGTTCACTGTTAAACAAATTTAGTCATTAAAATTTAATTTAGTTGTTCATTTTAGTTAAGTGTTTATGTACATGTTTAATGAACTTACTTCAAAAATTTAATATCCCCTTAAATGTCCCCTTAAATCCCCTGAAGACCACTTAGAACACCTTAGGACAACATAATTAAATGAAAAATAATGTGTAAATATAAATGAAATGAATCTACATAGATGAATAAAATGAATCCATGCATGTGTAAAAATATAAAAGAATAAATCCCCCTTAAATATCCCCTTAAATCCCTTTAAGACCACTTAGAACACCTTTGTACAACATAATAAGATGAATCCAAACAACATAATTAAATGAAACAATATATGTGTTTAAATATAAATGAAATGAATGTACATAGATGAATAAAACAAATCCATGCATGTGTAAAAATATAAAAGAATCAATCCCCTTAAACACCCCTTAAATCCCCTTAAGACCACTTAGATCACCTTAGGACAACATAATTAGATGAATCCAAATAAAATAATCAAATGAAACAATATATGTGTAAATATAAATGAAATGAATGTACATAGATGAATAAAACGAATCCATGCATGTGTAAAAATATAAAAGAATCAATCCCGTTAAATACCCCCTTAAATCCCCTTAAGACCACTTAGGACAACATAATTAGATGAATCCAAGAAACATAATTAAATGAAACAATATATGTGTAAAAATAAATGAAATTAATGTACATAGATGAATAAAACAAATCCATGCATGTGTAAAAATATAAAATAATCAATCCCCTTAAATCCCCTTAAGACCACTTAAAACACCTTAGGACAACATAATTAGATGAATCCAAACAAAATAATTAAATGAAACAATATATGTGTAAATATAAATGAAATGAATGTACATAGATGAATAAAATGAATCCATGCATGTGTAAAAATATAAAATAATCAATCCCCTTAAATCCCCCCTTAAATCCCCTTAAGACCACTTAAAACACCTTAGGACAACATAATTAGATGAATCCAAACAACATAATTAAATGAAATAATATATGTGTAAATATAAATGAAATGAATGTACATATATTAATAAAATGAATCCATGCTTGTGTAAAAATATAAAAGAAGATCAATGATGCAAATATCCCCTTAAATGCCCTTAAGACCACGTAAAACACCTTAGGTCAACATAATTAGATGAATCCAAACAACATAATTAAATGAAATAATATATGTGTAAATATAAATGAAATGAATGTACATATATCAATAAAATGAATCCATGCTTGTGTAAAAATATAAAAGAAGATCAATGATGCAAATATCCCCTTAAATGCCCTTAAGACCATGTAAAACACCTTAGGTCAACATAATTAGATGAATCCAAACAACCTAATTAAATGAAAAAATATGTGTAAATATAAATGAAAGAAATATCTAGATGAATAAAACGTGCAAAATCAACATATAAATTGTAAAATAAATGCGTCAACAAAACTAAATTTTCACAAGTTATCCAAATTGCTACACATGTCTAGAAATATCTAAATACATATATGAGTTTATCAAAAAATACTTGACCTATCTAATATATTTTACTTGTTCAAACATGACAAGTGAACTTAAAGCTCATGGTACATATAATCTGGATCCTCCCTAGCTTTTATAATTTCTAAATTTTTTTCATGATCTTCAATAGGCAACCTCCACTTTTGGTTGCCACGTCTTCTTTTTGGCAATGTCTCCAACTAAAATCTTGTCGCTATTACGAAGTGACTGTAGTGTAGAACTTTTTGGCCAAGCATATAATCAATGAATGTTACACCATTTGTATCTATCTTTATTTGTTGATAATAGTTGCCTTCAACAACAACTAAACCAGTGGGATATTTTTGCCCATCATCATCATTGACTATTACCAATAACTTGCATTTTGGTTGTGTGCATCTCAGTAGATAATAATCTACACTTTCAGTATTGTCAAGATCAACAATCACTGCACAAATATCACTTGTGAAAATAGACCATGCATGTATATATATTACAAGCAATATTAGTTCATTACACATTTTTAAATTAATGAAGAATTTAAAAATTTGTACATGTACATATATGCAATTTACAAACTATGCATGAACACCTATAAAAACTAAACTAGAAACACGTTTATAATTAGCTGAATATAGAGGATCATGGATATCAATAATGTCACTATCTTCGTAAGGAGACATTCTGATAAAATATTTCATATCCCATTGCAAAACATATCCATTAGCAATATTTTCACAATGAGTATCTTTGTTGTTCGCAATGCAATCAACACAAAAGCATGATTTTCCTCTTGCAAGAATAAAACGATGCTTACTAAAGCCCGTAGTCATGACTTGATGAAAACTTCTAATACCATTAATTGATTGACAATTATAAGGATTTGATCGATAGGGTTTGATAGGAAAATCTGGATGTGAAAGAATATGAAAATAGTGAAAAAAACTTTCTTTAAACACCAATAGGTTGCAAAAAAAATAAAATAAAAAATGTATGTTTACCTAGATCACAATGATTAATGGAATTGAAAAGAGTTAGTTAAATTTAATTTTGGTCTTAAAAATTTAAAGGTAAAGTCTACTCTTACACACACAAAATGACTCAAGATAATGACTTATAAATTGAAGAAAATACAAATAAAGAATTTTTAATCATAGAAGACACGATAAATTTATTCTATACCAAAACAAAGAGTGCAAATTTTAGTAAAGTGTATGCAATTGTATGAGAATATATAAATATAAAGATAGTTGAAGGGTGGGTTTAAGTCATATTTTACACAAACTTACACCCCTTATCAACAAGCAATTGTATTAAGACATTCTCTCTAAATGAACATCACATTTGTTAAAATAGACATTCAAACATAAGAATTTCACCACTATAAATATATGTAATTATTATTATTTTTAAATGATCTCACATTTTAAACTAATGTAAAAAATGATTTTGTGATAGCTTTTAAATGTGTTCTTATAACTAAAAAACTAAACAAGTCCCTTATAATTATAATAATAAAATTAATCTTGACCTTAATTATTAATTATTAACTTAAAATTATATATTATTTTAATTATATTTATGTAATATTAATTATAATTGAATTTTGATGTTGCTTCTCGTGGGAACCCTGGCTTGGCAAGGGCAGGTATGGTAATTTATGATCTTAAGGTAAGATTTATTCAGGCTCGTTGTCATGCGATTGGTTTCAAGTCTAACAATTATGCATAATTCTTTTCTCTATCCTTTGGTTTGGATATGGCTATATCTTTGGGAATTAAGGACTTGATAATTGAGGGTGATTCTATGGTTATTATTCAAGGTGTCATGAAAAAGAAGTCAAATTGTTTGCAATTACAATATATACTTGATCATATTTTGCAAAAATTAGACTTTTTTTATTCCTTCTTGATTTCCCACTGTTATAGGGAAGTGAATAAGATTGCAGATTTCTTGGCTAATTTAGCCATTGACAGTGATGCTAATATGCGGGAGGTAAGTGTGGATGAGATCCCTTCCTTGGTTTTAGAATTTTTGAAGTAAAGAAGGGCATAGTTGTTGTCTTCATCTACCTCCTTATTTGGTGTGGCTTTTCTTTGGGGTGGGTTCTGTTATGCTAGATCACAATGTTTATTTTGATAGGGTGTCTGATTATGGTTTCATTTCTGCTATGTGGTATCATTCTAACTAGTGGTTGGAGAATTATGTTTCATAGATAGGGGTGGTTCAGACTAGTGTTTTTTGGCAGCAATGGATATGCATCCTTCAATGATCATACTTTAATCTTCCTTCTATATGCTTCTATTGGCAGCTTATAGTGATCATACTTTAATCTAATGCGGCTTATGTAATTGGGATGGGTTTTTTGATGTACTATGCCAATGGGCATTTGGTATTGGGTAGAATAGGCTTGTGTCACTTAGGCAATACTAAAGGGTTTTCTTACTGGTTCTTTCCCTTCAGTGCTTTTTGAACCAGACACTATTAAAAAAACTTTTAAAATTGAATATAGTTTAGTGGTTCTATCCACTTTTATCAAAAAAAAAAAATTGTAATTGATCTTAATAAAATAAATATTAATAATTATAAAATTTTATTATATATATATTAAAATGATTAAATTGAAAATCATAATTCAAAAAAAGTATTAATAATAAAAATAGAATGATGTCAAAAAAATTACACAAAATTATAATTATAAAAGAAACATACTTAAGTTTATTTTTTATTTTTGTTTTTTGCGCGGTAATAAGATTTTATTTTATTCAGTTTCTAAAAAAGAGCACATCATCATTTTAAAAATAAACTTCGAGTCATCCAAAAACCCACCCAAAACAAACACCAAACCAAAACCATCTATCCATGCTTAATAATCTAACAAGAAAACAACCCTACCCAAATCCCTTTACAACTTTGTCAAGCTTCAAAAAACGCCCAGAGAAACAGTTTACAGATTTTTTTAAACTGAGAAAAGCACACAAACACCATACTCTATCCGATTATAACTAAAACTAATAACTAAATAGGGCTAAACCCCTAAGACGCAAGACAAAACAGACAAAAAATTATAAAATTTCATTACAGAGCAAGGAAATTCATTCACTGGCACCATGCGAGCTCCTTGGGACTGCTCCTCCCATTTGCTCATCCAATGCCTTTCTCTTCCATGGTTGTAGCTCTCTGCACCCCGAATACTCTGCTTTTGCCTTAGCCTACTCAATCAATGCTTCCACACCCATCAAATGCATAAATACTTTCAGAGCCTTCCCATCTGTGCCTGGCCTCCTCTCTACAATGAGATTTGAATTGCCCCTTTGGCCAACATATGAATGGGATGCAATTCTCAAAAACCTCATGCTCTTCATTTTCAATTCCTTCGCAAACATCAATTCCTACACCCGATATCACCCACTCAAGAATTGAACCCATTCCATCAAGATAATCTTTGTGTACAATTGACTCCATTACCCACTTCACCGTTTCCATCGGCTCACCCAAATCCAGTTCCCATGTCATGATTAATGAACAAACATCCATGTTTGTTTGGTACATGTGTCTCAAATCACCAACCGCCTTACCCAAGATCAAC
Organism: Cryptomeria japonica; assembly: GCF_030272615.1. NCBI lineage: Eukaryota > Viridiplantae > Streptophyta > Pinopsida > Cupressales > Cupressaceae > Cryptomeria > Cryptomeria japonica. The sequence continues at coordinate 225,993,362 of NC_081409.1, forward strand.
TGCACACACCTTACCAGTCTATCATCTTTAAAAAGAAACATTCCCTTCAATCTCCTTTCGATCACATCACCAAAGAAATGACACAATTGCTTTTTGGTCTTCAGAGTAAAGTTTGCCTCCATAATTTCTCTGCTACAACAGTGTCACCACCCTACACCACACTTACTCAAAAGCTTCTTCAACATGAAAAGGTTTGTTGAAGCATCGATAAAAGAGGACATGCTATCTTTAAATAAAACTACCACTACAAATTCGGCCATAAATGCAGAGTGTCCTCTTTACTTTGCCATCCTTCTTCACATCACTTCTCCAGACAAAACAATCATGTAATTCGATATTATTAAAGTTTTGTCATTTAATAATGTGATCTAACCACTTAAACGATCATCAAATTCTTCTAAAGAAATGTGCCTAAAATGTTCAGTCCTTAGTTCACCAACCGCTTCAAATGTTAGAGCCCATTTCGATAAGGTGTCAACTTCCATATTCCCAGATCTAACATGGCTAATCTTTGAAAAATGATAATTCTTCCATTATTTTAGCAATTGGATTTTGGAGATGCCATGCATTGATTCTGCCCTTCATAATTGCCTGAATGATTATTAGGGAGTCACCCTCTAAATGGATTTTCATGGCTCCCAAACTCTTGCCAAATCTAATAGTCGTTAACACTACTAAGGCTTCAGCTACATTGTGTGTTCCATTGTGTAACTTCTTCACTCACAATGCCACCACATCCCCTTTCCAATCTTGAACAATGAAACCTGCTCCTAATAGCCTAGGGTTCCCTTTAGATGTTCCATCAGAATTAATTTCCCACCATCCCTCCATCGGTTCTTTCCAGGCAACCTCAATTTGCTCTTTTAAATTTGAATTAACCTAGCCAAGCCCCTTAACGGGCCTTGAGTTTATTTTTTTTAATAAAAATATTTGTTGTCTAATTCTTGTGATGAAATAATTTAATTATTTATTTAAATAGTGTGAATCAAATCCTTATAAAATAGTTAATCAAATCTATTACCTTTTTTTTTTAAATTAAAAAATATTAAAATTTAAATATCTATATTAAAAATCACTTCATTTACAAGATTATCAATAAGAAATGAAAAACAAATTATTTATAATAAAAATTTATTTTTAAAATATAAAGAAATTTATAAAAAAAAGCCTATAAAATCTATCATTCCTAGAATTTTCATCCAATCAATAATTACTTCTAATTTAAAAACATAAATCAAATTTTATAAAAATCAAATTTATTTTGAAAATAAAATTAATACTATTTTTTTGATGAAAAAAAAGGGATTAATTACAGTAAGTGAATGCATTGCCTCTCCAAAAGAAAGTCCTCGAGCATACAATTTTATAACAGAGCAGCTGTAATATGTAACAAGTTTTATTTATAGACTACAGGGTGTTTTGTTGTATCTTCTCCATACCTCTTCAGTTCAACTGAAAACGTTCTCATACCCAAAATGGGGACTGGGAAACGATCTACTCTCGACTTATTGTTAGAGATTCGCTTCCCCTTCTTGGCTGAATTCCAATACCAAACGGCGCGACAGCTGGTTGATTATGCAGAGGCCTTTATATTCTCTTGCAGTAAGCGTTCCTTTCCACATTCTCTCTCTCATTTTCCTTTCCTTTAGTCCCGTCATCTGAAAAAGTTGGGAAAGAGGAAGGAGATTTCATCTAGGAATTAATTCTGTTGGGTCATGGGTTCCTCCAATCTTCTCCATTGCATTCTGTTTTCCCTGCTCATATCTACAGCATCCAAGGTTTATGCGAACTTCAATGATGAAGTAGTCACTGTATGGGGCGCTAAGAATGTTAAGCTATTGAACAATGGCCAGGAGATGCAGCTTTCTCTCACTAAGGAGAGTGGTATGTTTTATTTAATGCTTAACAACAACATTTATTTGCATCTACCCATGACTAGAGTCTTCTGTTTTTTCATTATTATTTTTAGATTCCATCATTAAAGTAATGGAGAGTTATAAGAGAAAATTTCTTCTTTTCTATCATTTTATTATTTTGATAATGGATTATAAGATGTGATCTGAAAAGTTGATGTGGAAATTCAAATACTATTGAATCCATAAATAATAGTAAACATGATGAATCTGAATTAAATAAAATGATAGAAACCTTCAATCTAATTATCTGATCGATATTAGATTCAAATTGGAAATTGGTATACTGCAATATTCTTGGATCGGCTGCTGATGAATCTCTATATTGAACACATTATAAAGATGATCAGTTTGTTAATGATATCAAGTTTTGACAATCTATAACACTGTTCATTTTTGTTTTTATTTGATTGTGTTGAAGTTTTTGCATCAATATTTCAGATCACACTCCATGATCCATCATAAAAATAATTATCAAGTTTCCACAACCTACAATATTGTTCCTTTCTAGACTCAATTGTATTGGAGTTTTTGCATCAACATTTCAGATTACACTCCATAATCCATCATAAGGATAATATCTGAACTATGAACTAGAGGAAAAGATAGATTATAAAGTATGATCCAATACATTGATATAAAAATTTCAACATAATTAAATTCAAAAATAATAATGAACATGATGAATCTAGATGAGATTAAATGGTCTGAAACCTTCTACCTAACTGATCTTAGATGCAAGTTGGAATTTGATATACTGCAAACAAAATACTCTTATATATTAAAATCTGATGTTTGGTTTTGTTTTAGGCTCATTAGTCCGATCAAAGCAAATACGCATATATTAAAGTCTGATGTTTGATTTTGTTTTAGGATCATTAATCCGATCAAAGCAAATGTTCTTGTCTGGGAGCTTCACTATGTTTATGAAGCTTGTTCAAGGAGACTCTGCGGGCACAATAGCTTCATTCTATGTAAGTGAGAGTGAGGAGCTGGTGATTTGTTTCATTATAAGTTAATTAGTGAATCTGATTATAGTATGCATAAATGACCTTCTGTGAGGATGCAGCTTACCTCTCTGAGCAATAATCATGATGAGATTGATATGGAACTCCTCGGAAATAGTTTGGGACAACCTTACTTGTTGCACACCAACATCTTCATTCAAGGAGTGGGAAATCGGGAGCAGCAATTCTCACTATGGTTCAACCCCACAGCCGACTTTCACAATTACACAATCCTTTGGAATCCCTGGCAGATCCTGTACTTTCTTTGAATCTTAATCATCTATTGGTTTTGTTTTAGATTAGTTGCAGATCCTGTACTTTCTTTGAATCTTAATCATCTATTGGTTTTGTTTTAGATTAGTTGTTTGGAAAGATTAGTTTCTTTTGATCTTGAAATTCTATTATAACTCAAACAATACATGCTAAGTTTTTTTCTTAAGATGGTTCATATGAAGTCGCACTCTATTTTTTTAGGATCCATTTAATAATATGAGTTAAAGATGAATTACTTAAGCAAAACAATGCTTAGAATGTGTTATTTAAGTAGGATCCACTTTTCTATAAGACCCATCTATTAGTATGGGCACTCTCTTCTGTTAGAACCCATCTAATAGTATGAGTTAACGCTTAGAATGTGTTGTTTAAGTGAGACCTACTTTTCTTTGTTTTCTGTAGGATCCACTTATTAGTATGAGTTAAAATGAAGTACCGTAAACAAATCAAAGCTTAGAGTCTGTCCTTTAAATAGAACCTACCAATTATTGTAATTTAAGTCGAACCATCTAAATAAGTCAAAGCTTAAAATGTATTATTTAAGTCAAATCAAATATTCAATAATAAATAACATAAATAACATGTTTCATGTTTATGATAGATGGAATACCAATAAGAGTGTATGGCAACCATGAAGACGCGGGGGTGCCATACGTAAAGAAAGCCATGAAAGTGGATTCAAGCTTATATAACGGAGAGACATGGGCCACACAAAGAGGCCGTATCAAGGTTGACTGGTCCCACGCACCATTTGTGGCTTTCTTATCCAATTTCAAGGCAGCAGCCTGCAAAAACAACACCCAAACTAATCAGTGTTCTTCAAGCAGTAATCCAGATTACTGGTGGAATCAGCCAGCTTTTCACAGCTTGAGTTTCGAACAACAACAATTGTTGAAATCGGTTCGCAAGAGCCATCTCAAATACGATTATTGCCAAGATAAGCATCTATTCAAAAATGATCAACATGCTCCTGAATGTGCCTTCGAAATAATCTAAATAGCTCAACTCCATTCCATTCGAAATAAGTGCAGGCATTTCATGGCCATGCTTGGCCGCTCAGAGGTCTCCAATTATGTTTTACTTATTTACTTATATCAGTCTATTCCGAAAGGAAATATGCATTGGATCTTTTCAGTAAACACTACTATTGTGGATTCATTATGTTTTGGTATTTTAAAATAAATATTTTTGTATATTCAAGCATATTGGCATATCTAAAGATTCTAAGTGTTAGAAGAGAACCAATGTAGGAATATTTTGATTTGGAAGATTAAATGGAGTTATAATCTACATTAGATTTTACATCTAGCATTGTGGCTCATAGTCTATTTGATAATTTTTTTTAATGATGATAAATAATGAGACTTGTTTATTTTCTTTTGAAGGTTTAATAATTATCACATATTAGAGTAACCATTCTTTAGTATATCCCACAGATTTCCTATTCTTTGCTATAGTAGTTTATATGTTGAAAATGCATTGCATTAGGGGAGATGTCCATATTGGATGAGATAAGTGTTAGTTGTTTTGGAAATTGCTATGTACAATGTGATGAGAATAGGAGTTTGTTATTTTTGACACAACTTAGCTCTTAGGCATTGGAGTTGGTTTGGGAAACCATGGGTTCCTACTTCTTCATGTTGAGCTTTATAAATATATGGAACCTTAGCCCATTGCATATGACAAGTTGAAGATTTTCAAAGACATTGTTATGTTGTCAGAACCATTCCAAAATCTTCTACTACTGTGAAGACTCCTAAAGAGCATAGCTAAATGCGATAGTATAGTAAATGTTTATTTTGTTGATTAATACAATTGAACTGAGTGTTTGGAGTGTGGGATTTTTCTTGAAAGGGTTTTCCCACATGTATGTTCTGCTATGAGTTTACTTTGTGTTTATTTGAATGTGCAACTAAGTATATAATTGTTGAAGGTTTTAAATGACTTTTTGTATTCACTCTCTTGTATAGATCACTATAGGAAGGTATATTTTGTCACCAAGTTTCTTTTTACTTAATATCAAAGTTGGATCAAATTTGGTCTCAATTGTGGGGTTTGTTTGGTTTTTTGTATTGGTCTATGTTTTAGTGGGAGTTTTGCAAATGTTATTTTCTTGATGTCCTATTGCAGAAAAATATGGAAAGCAAATCTATTAGGATTTAGATGGAGAATGATTACTTTTAGTGAAGCATTATTTGTATCTTTGACAATGCATGCATTTGAATATGTGTGGTTAATAGACTCTGAGGCATCTTTTCACATGACCTCACATATCGAATGTTTTTCAAAATATGAAGAATTTGATGATGGAAAGGTGTATCTCGGTGATAATTCTCATCTAGAAATAATTAGTTGTGAAAGAGTCTAAATTAAATCCCTAATGATAGAGTGAAGGGTATTGATGGTGTGTTGCATATCTTGAATTTGGCACAAAACCTCCTTTTAGTAAGTAAATTGAATCATCCATGTGTGTAGGTTTTCTATTCTTCTAACAAGTTGAAGCAAAAAATCTAGATTCTTCATTTTCACCGTCAAATAAAGAAATCAATAAATTTGTTGCATGTACTTGTGCTTTCTAGGTACGTAAGGGTGCTCATTCTTTGGAGATGAATCTTCTTGTAAAGAAGATTATCTTATGACACCAAAGACTCGAACATATTGGCAAGAAGGATCTCAAAATAGTCAAATCTAAGATCCTTTTAGAAGGCTTTCAATATTGCAATCTTGATATTTGAATTCTATGAATATTGTATCTTTGGTAAACAAAAATATGAACAATTTTATTAAATTTCTCATAAGTCTTCTATGGTTTTGGACTACATCCATGCAAATGCATTTGGTCCTGTAAATGTTCCTTCATTATTAAAATATGTGTACTTTGTTTCTTTCCTACATGATTGTAGTAGAAGGAAATTTGTTTATTTCCTTATGAGTAAGGCTGAAGTCTTTAGTTAGTTTGAGGAGTTCATATCCTTGGTTGAAAATTAGATTGATCTAAAAATATTAATTTTTTTAGGACTAACAACGACAATGCATTTTATTCTATAGAGTTTGAAAAGTTTTATAAATAAGATGTTGTTGGAGAGGGCCAATAGTATGGTGAGTGATGTTGGCCTTGAATAGAAGTTTTAGGTTGAAGTTGTAACTACTACATATTATTTGATCAATAGATCTTTAACATTAACTCTTATTGATTGGACACCCATGGATGCCCATGGTTTGGTTAAAAACCTTCACTAAGGCATCTCAAAGTATTTGGTTACAAGGCATATGCACATATGCCAAGTGATAAGAGTTATAAGTTGGAAAATAAGGAGATTAAATGTATATCATTGGCTATGGTGTTGGTAAGAAAGGGTACAAGCTTTGTGAAATGCCCACTCTTGAGCACTCTTGTGATCAGACCTTTATTTCATGTGATGGATATGATTTGACTTATCTGATGCATGGACATTGATTATGACTACTTACGTTTTCAATTGATGATTTTGATGATAAACATTACATTACCTTATATTATTGATGTTACTAACTATGCTCATGACTAGTTATGATTTCTAGATGGTTAGTATTGGTATTTTGGTTATCATATTATTTGGTAGATTTCATGTATCATGCCTTATTTTGGAATGGATATACTAAACCTAGTTTGATTTACTTTTTATGTGATATTTCATAATTTGTATACTCACTATATGGGTACTGTTTGACTATCTTTGTGAGGCATCAATGCCATATCACTCATTGTGAGCGTGATATGTTGTTGTGATATCCCTCCACTTTCCTGTCTTATATATATATATATATATATATGTGCACATGCATCTTTGTTGTGGTTGCAGGTACCTAGACATTCATTCCTCCTGGGCAACCGGGTGCAAGCTCCCCTGGCTTTACAGGTGCGAGCGTGTCTTTTCCCAATGGCGAATATGTGGTTCAGATATATCGTTTGTTCCCTACCACACTCTAGGTCCATGTTGTCATGAGTCCTTGTCATCAGTTTTGGCAAATTTTGCCATGTTGAGTTGGTTGTCGTTAGTTGCGAGTATGTGGCATGGTGAGTTTGATTGTTTAGTTTATTTAATTTATTTAAATTGTGATTTATTGACTATAGTAATAGATTAATTATTTAATCTATTTAATCATGATTTTATTTAGTGATGGATTGATTATTCAATTTATTTAAATTTTGGTGATTTATCATAATTCAGTGATTATTTAATATTAAATTATGACTTTTACTAGTGGCAGTGTTATTTTAATTTATTACGATTTAGCGATTTTTGTTTATTTAATTACTTCACTATTGAATTTAAACTAACGTTTAATTGAGATTTTATTTAATATTTAATGTTTTCAGTTGATTTAAATTATTGCATTTATTTATTTATTTCTCTTTAATTACTTTATTTATTTAATATTGATTTTAATTTTAATTTTTCTATTATGGGTTGATTATTTTAATGTTTAAATAATATTTTGATTTTTATGAGGATGAGAGCGATATATTTCTATTTTGGTTTTTAATTTAAATTGGGTTTTTGAAATCCCATAAAAGAAATGGGAAGAATAAGTTATTATATTATATAGTTGTAGTGATGAAATATTTCTCTTGGTTGATTATAATGCTAGGATTTTCCAATTTCTCTTTTTGGTTTTTATATGTTGTCGTGAATTTCATTTTGGGGGTTCTTCTTCTTTCTGCTTCTTTTGCAACTATTTTTCAACGAGTGGTTTTGGAGAATTTGGGGAATTTGTGGATTGGACTTTTTGAGTTGGAAGGGTTTTGTGCTATAGCTAGAAGTAGTGGGCAAGATTATTCACCAGAGGCTCTCTTCCATAACACAAGAAAGAGGCTGGCCTCATTTTTTTTCCTCTTTTTGTACTGTTATAAAATCTTATTAATGTGTGTCTTCATTGTGTTTGAAATTGTTGGTGAATCTAGGGTAGAATGAGTAGTTTGCTTCCTAAATGAGTTTTCCATATGAATGAGAGAATGGAAACTATATTGCTATGAAATATGGATGTAATTAGTGAGATAATTGTTGTTTGAAATCCATGTTTGAATTTATCAGACTTTCTCTATCAAACCCTTATTTATGATTTATGGAATTGCAAATTTGGGTGTATTGCCTGTTGTTATCACTATATTTCTTTTGTATTTTAAGAGGCAATTTGTTTACAAAACTATTATTTTGGATGGGTTGATGGTTGTGTGCTACCCCTTACCTTATTTATTCTTTTAGTGGCTATATTACCCTATCACCCTTTTTAAATTTTGTTTGCTACTAAATTCAGGTTTACCCACGACATGGTGGTGTGTTGCTGCACCACCACCATGTCATGGTGGCTACTTTGCACCCCTTCATGACATGGAGGGTGTAGCAGCACCACCCATGTCATGGTGGTTCCTAGCACCACTCATGACATGGTGGGTGTTGTGGCACCTCCCATGTCATGGACGGTGCAAGCAACACCCCACTACATGGTGAGTAAAGTTGCACCACCATGTTGTGGTGGGTGCAACAACACAACCGCAATATGGTGGGTGCTCAACACCACGAGTTATGTTGTGATCTGCTATAAATCCCTACTTCTAGGTAATATATTTGCCCAGTCAGTAGTGAGTACTTAACATTTTATTTCTATTTTTTTCATTGTATTCGCCAGCCGATGGGTAACCAAGAAAGATGGGCTTGCCCATTCTATAGGCTTGTAAATAAATTTGTATTCATAATATCCTAGTTGAACAGGGAATTGTTGAACTAAAACACCCAGTTTGTTGGGTCTGAAAATGAGTTTGTGCATTTTAGTTATGTTGTTAGTATAGTGTTTTATTTGGTTTAGTATTTTTCATACTTGTCTTGGTGTGAATCCCTATTGTCAGGCAATAGATGGTGTTGTGTATGTAGTTTTGTAGCTAATTGGTAGTTATTTTTGTTATGCGAATTTACGCATTGTGTTGTCCATGAGTCTTTGATGTTATATGTTAAGTTCAATTTGGTTTTGGATGAAGCCTTCGAGTTATAGCATGGGTCGAGCGTATTGGAAACGCTACCTCATTTTATTTAACATTTTATTTTGTGAAGGTCATATTGCGTAATGTGTTATGCTACATTTTGGTACCAGAGGTTGTCTTGCATATGTTGTGTTTTAGATTGATTTTTAATTTCAGTTTTGATGTGATTGCTTGGATGCAAGATTTGAATGGTTATTTGAATACGTCTCATGATGTTTTTCCTTGGGAGTTAATTTATTATGCTGTTGATTTTAAGGACAGCAAGTGTGAAGACCTTGATGGATTTATGTTGATTTGGTTGTAGTGGTATTATGACTTGATTTTCATATTTTATTAGTCAAGAGGCTCAACTCTCTTGTATTTTGATGTCCAACCTTCATGAGTATGTGTCTATGCATGATTTGGCATTGTACGATGTTGTATTTCAGATTTATTTGTGTAACTTAGAGCCTCTTGTAATTCTGATTTTGGGTCCATGTAAGGGAGTGGGATCCTTTGCGACACTCAGGGTCATGAGAGATGGAATATCATGGGGTTCCTTGTAAGGATGCATGGAGTCCAGATCTGTTGAGCATAAGGGAGTTTACCTTGTTTAATTAAGTGATAATCAATTAATGAATGGGATTGGGTAGTTAGATAATTAAGAAGATAATAAATGATGGTGCCTCATGGCTCAGTCCTACAAAGAATGATTTAGGTTGAGCATGAGAAGACCATGGAGATGGTAAGCCAATATTCCTTGGTCTCTCATAGGTTGAAATGGCTCTACATGCCCTTAGGTTAGAGCGTTGTTTTTGGTACAACATTTGATGACACTCCCTTGTACATGAGTTCCCTTGTGTTTTACATTTTCATTTATGCCTTGATGTTTTGTCCGCCTCTAGGATTTTTCTTCTTTGTGTTGCATTGGTGTTTGGTCCATGTGTATGGAAGTCTTTCTTGGTGTTAGTCCCTTTGGTAGAAGTGTCAACCTAGGATTAGTGTGTTTTTTAGGACCTAGCAACACCTCCTAGCTCGGGGGGTGGTTCCTTGTAGGTTCCACATTGGTCGGGTGGTTGGAGCTTTTTTCCATTGTGGTTTTTCCCTTGTTATTGTTGTTCTTCTTGTGCATGGACTTGGAACTTCTTCATGATGGCTATGGATTCTTTGGAGCAGATTTATGTACTAAAAATTCATGTCATATGAATTGTAATAGTTTGTAATAGTGTAGGAACCACTTGTAAGGCTAAGTAAGCCTCATGTACATATGATAATGTAATAGTAGCATGTAGGTTCATAATTATCATTGGTTGGAAATTATCATGCCATCTTTCAAATGGATATCATTGTAATTATGAGAAAGAGTATATAATTTTGGATGTTTCATTATTAGAATAGCATATCAAAGTATGTGTAAAGACCTAACACTTATGCTACAAATTGCCATATCTTGTAATGTATTCAACAAGTTGTATATATGTATTCATTATGGAAATAGATTTGGGAAGCATGTTAAATATTTATGTGGTATTATTTTGACATGTAATTGATACTTGTATATGTTGTAATGTATAAAGATGTAATGATGATCTTTTATGCATATATGAATGCAATATAGTTAATTTTTAGAACATGTTCATGAGACTCTAAGATTTAAATGGTGATCATTATCAAGACCTTGTTAAAAATATTAATGTTATCTAATATTGAAACATGGCATACACAATAGTTGCTTTAGCTAGCATCATAGAAACTAAATCAGTCATAAGGTTGTAATCTATAATAAAACTTAGAATTATGAAAAATGTATAGACCAAACTTGATTAAGAACTCATTAGTAACATGGTTGTAACAAACAATTTATGAGTGGTTGGTACAATAATCATTAAAGAGTATAAGTGGATTTTGTATGCATTAGAAAGGTGGCAGAAATAAAACAATCAGTGTGCGGACAATGTCAATGTTCATAATATGATATAAACAAGTAGTGTGCATGCATTTTATGACAACAATAGTTAGAATGGTCTATAGGTAATGTATTATGTGTATGGGCAGAAATAGCATAGTTGTCATCATATTAGCTCAAGGTTTTATGTCATTTAAGTGTTGCAACTTGTTTGAGGGCAGAAATAAGAACATTATAGCTATGATAGTAGAAGCTCATCCTTAGCATGTAAGGAGCAAGTATCTTGTAACATATAAGTTGTAGATTGAGGGTTGATGGTTATGCATTGCATCATGTGATAGATAATCTAGTTGAATGCATTATAATCATGTAGGCTTAGATGTGTAAGAATAAGTATGGTGCATATGATAGAAGCCTCACATTTAATGTCATGCACTTGTAAGAGTATGAAGTGCTAAGGCACTAGATAAGCTAAGCATGTAGATTTGTAGGATTGATGGTTTGGACTTCTAGATGGAGCTAGTGTATAAAAAGGTTTACTTTCTTATTTAGTTAGGTAGTTGCTAAAAATTGTGGATAGTGTTGGATTGATGATGATTGTATTGTATTCATCACTTGTTGTCATTGATGAAAACACTCTCACATACATATATGTTAACATTGACTACCAGTGTAGCTTCAATTGGTTTTTACTATCCAATCGGTATGTTCAAGGTCTGTCTCTAACCGGTACTTTATGTCAACTGGTATGTGCCTATGAGATAACCTGTGATAATACTAAGTCAACATCAAAATCAGGATGAAGATGAAGAAGTAGATCAAGTGGAAGATTCCATAACAATGATTCACTAGTTTTATTCCAACCGGTATTAAATTTCTCTAACTGGTATCTATTTTTGCCAAGAGTTACCAGAATCGTTTGTTTAACAATCATTTTTGTGATGAGTTATGATTACATGTCTAGATTCACTGGACCTAGGAAATTGTGTTCCTATGGCCGACATAAGGTTTGAATATCTATTTAAAGACATCGTAGAGAATCATTTTTGATGATGAGAATAGATAGAGAGTTGTTATGTGAAAAGAGTGAGAAAGCTTTTGTTGAGAAGAGATAAGTGTTAAGATGTAGAGAAGTGTTGAATGTACTTAGAAGGATCTAATCAAGCAAGTTTTGTGCTACTCAGAATAGATCAAACAATTATTGTTGTTTTCTAACCATTACAATGGATTCAAATCCCTTAACTAGGTAAATCTCTAACAAGATTCATTGTACAAATCCTCTAACAAGGTGATCCATTAGTTTGGATTCTCAAATCCTCTAGTGAGATTACTCCTAATAGGGTAGTACTCTTAACAGGGTATAAGCTTCTAATAAAGTTTGGAATCTCTAACAAGATTTGCTCCTAGCAGAGCTCTTTGTGAGACCTTAATCAATCAATTTTCTATTACTGTAGATAGTTAACTTGTGAGTTCTATCTCACCGTGGTTTTTACCTATTTGGGTTTTCCACATATAAACACTTGTGTTATGGTGGATGTTCTACTTTATGTGGATGTTGTTATTTCATTTTGGATAGCATGTTTTGTGTTTAACTACCTAGTTAAATTCATCTATGTGTTAGTGTTTAGAATAGTGTGTGTTTTGGTGTCACTGATTCACCCCCCCTCTCAGTGCTTTTCAAGTCCATCAATTGGTATCAGAGCCTAACTTCTTTAAAGCCTAACCGCTTAGAAGGGAATCTTGAAACTACCATGGGGGACAGAAGCTACTTTGAGATGGTTAGAGAGATAGAAGCTAGTATAAATGAATTTGAATCCCTTAGGTGAAAATTGAAAGCTTCTCAAGTCAAGAGGAGAGACTATCTGAAAAAATGTTAGAAATATTTGACAATAGTTCTTTAGACGAAGCTAATATTGATGCTTTATCAGAAGAAGTTGAAAAGTTGTAGGGTGAGAAACTGAATCTAAGGAGAGAACTGGAAGGTCTCAATATCCGTATGAGTCAAGAACTGGAATTCAGAAGAGATGTTGAAGATCTTATCAAGGCAAGAGATCAAGAGATTCTAAAAATCAAATGAGAAAGAGACACCATGCATGAGGATTTAATAGCTAAAACAAAAGAAAAGGAGAACTTAAAGCTAGACCTCGAGTTGGCATCATATCTGAAAGAGAATTTGTCTAAGCATAATGAAGATCTCGTCAATAAGCTTGTTGAAGCCAATGAGAGTCTGGAAAAGTTTGTCAAAAGTTCTACCATGATGGAAGAAGAAATTCAATCACAGAGAATGAAGGGCAATATCTCTGGAATTGGCTTTCAAACAACTAAAAAAGGTGAATCCTTTGGTACAAGGAGCAACTATCCAAAGAATAAAAATGCTTCTAAAGTCAAGAAGACCAATGGTAAGAAGGCTTTTAAACCTGTTTGTTTTGCTTGTCACAAGCCTGGTCATACTGCAAATGTTTGTAGGAACAAACCTAGCAAAAATGCCAAGTATAATACCAGTTAGGTATGTATCTAGAAAGTTTGAAGGACATTGCTACACTTGTGGAATGTATGGGCCTATAAATAGAATACCTAAAAGGGGTGACCAAAAAGAAAGTTTATCAAATTTTCTAGGTGGAGCATGTGATGAAATGACACTATTGAACTAATAAAAGTAAGCTTAATGTGTACAAGAGTACACAAGTGAATTTGAGAAAAGATAGGTTCAACCAAGGAAAGATGCCAAGGACAAGTATTTTTAGATAAAGTACCTTGGAGGGTTTCATAGGAACCTAAAGAGGCCTATACTCATAAAAAAAAAAAATAGTAACAAATCATGTGCTCAAGTACACTATCTTGATTTGAAAAGAAAAAAACTTATCCTTTTAGGACAAAGAACAAGGAAATAGAGATAAAAACCTGGCAAGGGAAAAAATCAAGGGTAACGGCCAAACAAAAGTTCAAGAATAAAGATAATAGTTTTGTCTAAAAGAAAGAAAAGAGGAAACATAAAGATAAATCTAATTCTTCACATTGTGATAAGGATAGACATTCAAATGAGAGGGGTTGAAATCTACATCTAAAATTTGTACCTTCATGAAGGAGGAAGAAGAAAGATTCAAATTCAACCTTATCTTTGTCTGATGCAAAATTATACTTGTATATTTGGTGAGAGTTCCGAAAGAAAAGAAGAAAAAATTCACAAAATTGTTCAAATCTAGATAAAGGACAAAAAGAGGGATTCATTGTTTTGCAATTGCTCTCAATCGTCTCATTTCACAAAAAATAGTAGGTGAGTTGGGATTGGATACCATGGATCATCAACAACCCTCTTTCACACAATTGGCTCAAGCAAGGATTGGATGTTTCTATTAAGGAAAAATGTATGTCATCATTTTGCATAGGAGCTAATTTCAAGAATAAAATTATGGTTAATTTCATTCCTTTCAATTGTGTGTGGAGTTTTTTTTAAATTCCATATTTGCACATGAAGATGTGATTTACTTGCACAATATAAATTAATTTATGATTTTTCTACATGAGCATTGTGTTGCTACAAGGAGGTAGTAAATTTATTATCATCTAGAAATATTTAGAGAAAATATGATGAATTATATTACATATGAAAAAAAATCTAAATTCCTTAATTTTAGTGGCAAATAAATAGGTGTGACATAATAAACAAGAAAATGATGGTGCGTACTAATCACTAACAATTATATCTCTCTCCATTTTTGGGAGCCTTCTTGTTTCGAGGCCATCAACGACTCCATTGGCAACTTCTTGAAGGTTGATGATGTCATGTTCTCCATGAGACATTCTATCTTTTCTCGCCTATTAATTGATGTCGACATCTCTTGCCCTCCTCAGGGATGTGATTCATATGGTTTGGGATAGGCCATGGACTCAACCACTAGATTATGAGGGCCTCCCCTTTCACTGTCAAAGGTGCTTCTCAATGGGTCACTTAGCTTTAGAATGTTCTCTCTCTTACCGCAGAGGCGTTGCTACTTGGTGGAAGGATGATACTAAAGATTACTTGACAATTAATATTTCTAAATCTATCTCGGTTGAATCCTCTCAAGATGAGGTTCCCCTTACTATTGATGTTATTGCTGCCTTTTACTCTTTCACCCCCTTGGCTCCTACATCTATTGCTCCTGCTCCATAGCTTCACTCTTCTCCTGGTGATTCCACCCTTGATGTTGTTCTTTAGCAATAGTTTATTGTTGTTCTATAGTAGTAGTCTGGCAGTGACTTTGTGGGGTCTTTGAAGTAGTCATTGGTGAGGAGGGACCTCAAAGAGATCAATCTGGACTGGTCAGCAAGAGTAACACTGTGGAAACACAAAGATATGATGGAGGCAATGTAGAACGGATGTTTTTATTTCATGGAAATTGATTACAACAAACTGGTAACAACTGGGTTAAAGTATAACTGGCTCATAGGTGTGGTAGAACATATAGAATAGGTCACAATCGAGACCTTGAATCTTAGGATCTATCTTCTATGCACAGTCTAGCTACTTGATTCTCTGATTGATTGCATTCTAATGCATAATTACATATATATATATATATACATATATACATATATATATATATACATATATATACATATATACATATATATATGTATATACATACATATATGTATATACATACATATATATATATATATATGTATATACATATATATATATGTATGTATATACATATATATATGTATATATGTATATATATGTGTGTGTGTGTGTGTGTATATATAGATATATATACATATATATGTGTATATATATATATGTATGTATATGTATATATATATGTATGTATATGTATGTATATATATGTATATATATGTATATGTATATATATATATATATGTATATGTATATATCAATCAAAAGGATCCAGTCGGCCTCTGCCAAGAGATTCCTCTGGAAAATCCAAAGGATGAAATGTAGATTGTGGGAAAAGGTCAGCCACACACCAAGGAACATCGGAATAAATGCCCAAGGCTTTGCAAGCTTGAGAAGCGGTTCTGGTAGATCACCAAAATAAGTCCAGTCAACCAGTAACAAGAACTCTCAACCGGTGATCGGAAACTATCAAGGAAACCGATAGCGATATCTTGCCGAAAAATGATCCAAATACGATGCGGTTTGGAAACAAGAAAGATGAAAAATTATTCAAGTAGAATCCAACTCCATAGGATCTAGTGAGCCAAAACTAGGACACACAGATAGAAAAGATGAAAATGCAAACAGAAAACAAAACAGAAAGAAAATATTTTTGGTTAATGCAAGATTGCTATGAATCGGGGATGCTCCTGCATCAGACATCCGAGGTTATTGAAAAATTGATACTCTCACTTTGCTGGGGTTAGAGGGAAACCAAGGCAATCTACCTCTTCTTAAGAAATCCAAGATGAATCTTTAACTAGTATGTGCTTCCCTCCTTATACTGATTGCTCCGGGTACTATGCCCAATCCTACTATCCAAAATCTCTTCAATCTGATCTAGTTCCTTCCGGGGCAACTGTTTCTCCAAGTTTGCGATATTGTCCTCACTGAGTTCTTTTTCATGATACTCATGAAGCTCTGCAATGTTAAACATGGGTGAAATACTCAGACTATCGGGTAACTCCAATTCATATGCATTTCCAGAACTGAACTTCCTCAAAATTCTCCAAGGTCCAAACTTTTTCATCTACAACTTGTTATAAGTTCCAACCAAGAATATTTCTTTTCTTAGATATACCATCACTTCATCGCCAACTTCAAATTCCTTATGTCTCCTCTTCTCATCTGCATTCTCCTTATACTTGATGTTCATGTCTTCCAAATGTTTCTTAACCTGAATATGAAATGCTGCCATGTGATCTGCAAAGTCTTTTGCTTCTGAACTTCTTTAGTCTTCACTACTAATATTTCTCAATTGTGATATACCTCTAGGATGCACTTCAGTAACAATCTCAAAAGGTGTTCTTCTAGTACTTTTATTCATTGAATTGTTGTAGGCAAACTCTTCTTGTGCAAGGCTCAAATCCCAACTTCCGATTTTATCTCCAACTAAACATCTCAACAGATTTCCCAAACTCCAGTTAACAACATATGTCTATCCATCAGTCTGTGGATAAAAAGTAGAACTTAACTTCAAATATGTCTTCATCTTCTTCCAAAGTGTTCTCCAAAAATAGCCAACAAACTTAGTATCTCAGTCTCAAACTATGCTCTTAGGTAATCCATGCAATCTCACCACTTCCTTGAAAAAAAGGTCTTCTACATGCAATGCATATGATGTCTTCAAATAAAAATCCACCATATTTCAACTCAATGAGAATCCACATTATCAAGATTCACAACATCATCTTATACATCATCTTATGATGAAAAGGAAACCTAGGAAATTGACGTGGATGCATAAGGAACAGGGGAAGCCTAAGGTCCCAGAACCCACACTCGTGGGAAGAGGAAGGAAAAGAAAGTGAATAAGGACCTGGAGGAGCTAAAAGCAGTTGGGATGACCTATGATGAGTTGGTGACTAAGGTAGAGGATCTGCTAAAGAAAATTACTATGTACTGTCTCTTTGGGTTCTTTGCTGTTTTTTCTATTCGTTGGTCTTTTGACCAATCACTCTATATGTGGACTCTTTTTTTCTCAGCTTTCTTTATATCTATGTTGTAATGGTTTTGGGTCCTTAAAACCTATTTTTCAATCAATCAGAACATTATCTTATACACCTAATTCGAGGTCACATTTACAACTTGAATTCATTACAATATTTATGCCTCAAAGCCTATTTGGCCACAATGCTAATCAATCACAAAAACAAATACCTCTTACCTTGCAAGAATCCTCCACTCTATCCTTTTATCTCACATCCTTCAACTTTTTTGTCCTCATTTTATTGTCTCCGCACAAACTCAAGGTCCATCAATCCTCCATAACATCTCCATGACCCTTCCATTGCCTACAATAATGTCAACTTCCAATAGTATAATCAACAACATGACAATGCCATAGTCCTTTAAAACCTAAAACATATCTCATTATAACAACATCAGTACTTTCCCCATCAATGAATATCATTTACCAACTTCCTTGATGATTCATGAGTCCAAAATCCAAAC
Source organism: Cryptomeria japonica (assembly GCF_030272615.1). Taxonomy (NCBI): domain Eukaryota; kingdom Viridiplantae; phylum Streptophyta; class Pinopsida; order Cupressales; family Cupressaceae; genus Cryptomeria; species Cryptomeria japonica. The sequence goes on from NC_081409.1 coordinate 226,011,573, forward strand.
CAAAACAAACAAGAGTTTCCATTCTTTATGATTGTATTAGTTATGATGCTTTTGACAGTACTACACTCTCTTATTGACAACTTTTAATCGAGACACTATTTGGAAATCACTTTGGGGATGATGTAGATAACTAGGTTTACAAAATCATATCCAAAATCTATCCATATCTAATGGTTCATTTGATATTTATTCCCCCATACCGAGACCCAATTTTATTGTTAGAAACAACTTAGAAAGTTCAATATTTAGCCTGCTAGGGCATAAGATTTCTTGTAATTTGTAAAACCAATCAACATGAAACCAACTTCATATGAAAGATAATTGAATTTACTATTAAAATATAAAATATGAGAAAACTTGATCATTTATATTAAGAGTTATGATCAAATCTTTTGCTGCAACCTTGTCAATAAGGGTTTTGTGACAGTTTTGAAGAAATACCTTCAAACTTACTTTATATTTCACATCAAGGGCTCAAACTAATCACAATGAGTCAAATTAGACCATTAAATTAAACATATAATATCTTTCCCCCTATAATTTATTAACTACCACTTTAGGACTGAATGGAAACCTTTTACATCAATTTTTGTGACTTTTTGCAATGTTGCACTTTGCAACTTTTTGTCAATTTTTGCAATTTTTAATGTAAATGAATCTAACCCTTACATGGGAACTTTTAACACTTCAATATCAACCAAATATGATATATTACATTTAATTTACCCTTCCTCGACACTTTTATACCATTTTGACCTTCTTAACCCAATTAGGACCTCAATGCACACCTTGAGCAACTTTGGAAAAAATGGCTCATTTAGCTTGACACATTATGATTCAATGGACTCAAATAACATTAATACATTATGAATGAATTAAATAGAATAAATTTTCTCATGTTATGACTTTTGACCTCCTCGTATGCTTGTGTGCTTAGGTGCCTCTACACCATACTCCCAACCTTGAAAAGTTTCCAAGTCCCTTGGAAGCATGGGTACAATGACCTGCGAGAAAAAATTTGAGTGAAATTTTCACCTTTGTCTTCATCTTTACCTCTTTATGCCTCTTTATGTTACTTCTTCCTTCTCAAACAATCTCTTTGTGACTCCTACCAATGGAGTTTGTAGTGTTTGTCTTCCAAGTGCTTTTACCATCCATAAGTCCACCTCTCCATATTGCATCACCTCACCAACAACCTTTGTGCCTCACCTAGGAGCTCTCCTCTTTGCCTCTCTCCCTAGTCTTTTGGAAACCAATGGACCATCTCATGGCCTTGGACCATCTCTTTGGCCCTTGACAAACCTTCCTTGTCTACCCACACACAACACCAACTTCCACTTGCAACTAGATGGGCAAGCACCTACAACCAAAACTCATGAGTAACACAAAACACAAACATCTCTCTCAGCCCATATCTTTTAGCAAGCTTTGATACCAATTTGATATAGAGAATCATGGAAAACCAACCATAGAGTTCCAATTCTAGGGTGCTCACTGACCCATTCAACTTGCAACTTTGTTAGGTTTGAGGCATCTAACAAGATTAAACTCATCTCACAAAACCAACTCATACAATACTCAATCAATCTTTAATCCATTCAAGACAAAATCCAACATATTTCAACTCAATGAGCATCCACATTATCAAGATTCACAATATCATCTTATACATTCAAGGTCACATTTACAGCTTGATTCCATTACAAGATTTAGGCCTCAAAGCCTATTTGGCCCCAATGCCAATCAATCACAAAAACCATTACCTCTTACCTTGCAAGAATCCTCCACTCAATCCGTTTATCTCACATCCTTCATTTTTTTTGTCCTCATTTTATTGTTTGCACACTAACTCAAGTTCCATCAATCCTCCATAATATCTCCATGATCCTTCCATTGCCTGCAATAATGTCAACTTCCAATAGTATGATCAACAACATAACAATGCCATAGTCCTCCAAAACCTGAAACATATCTCATTATAACAACATCAATACTTTCCACATCAATGAAGATAATTTACCAACTTCCTATATGATTCATGAGTCCAAAATCCAAACCAAAACAAACATGAGATTCCATTCTTTATGACTGTCCTAGTTATGATAGTTTTGGCAGTGCTACACTTTGTTATTGACAACTTTCATTTTAGACACGATTTGGTAAATCTCTCCAATTAAGATGTAGAGAATTGGGTTTACAAAGTCATATCCAAAATCTATCTAGAGCCAATGGTACATTTGAGATTTATGCCCCCGTATTGAGACCCAATTTTACTATCATAAGCAACTTAGAAAATTAAATATTTAGCCTGCTAGGGCATAAGATTTCTTGTAATTTGTATAACCAATCAACATGAAACCAACTTCATGTGAAAGATAATTGAATTAACTACTAGAATATAAAATATGAGAAAACTTGATCAGTTATATTAAGAGTTATGATCAAATCTTTTTCTGCAACCCTGTCAACAATGGTTTTGTGACAGTTTTGAAGAAATACCTTCAAACTTTCTTTATATTTCACATCAAGGGCTCAAACTGATCCCCATGACTCAAATTAGACCATTAAATTAAATATATAAGATCTTTCCCCCTATAACTGATGAATACCCCTTTAGGACTAAGCAAAAACCTTTTAGATCAATTTTGCAACTTTTTGTCAATTTTTGCATTTTTGACATAAATAACTCTAACCCTTACATGGACACTTTTAACACTTCAAGATGGACCAAATATGATATATTAAATTTAATTTACCCTTCCTTGACACTTTTACACCATTTTGACCTTCTTGACCCAACTAGGACCTCAATGCACACTTTGAGCAACTTTGGACAAAATGGCTCATTTAGCCTTACATGTTATGATTCAATGGACTCAAATAACCTTAATACATTATGAATGACTGAAATACAATAAAATTCTCATAATATGACTTTTGACCTCCTACTATGTTTGTGTGCTTAGGTGCCTCTGTACCACTTTCCAAGGTTCTGCAAAATCTGGGTCTGCATCATACAAGGTCTCCAAACCATCAAATCGTAATACTATCACTCTCATCTCTATGAGAAAATTCCTTCTCCTACTCAATACATCAGAAAATTTGATAGATATCCCATTTCTATGCTTCAAAAAAAGGTGTAACTATGTACGAATTCTACCCATCTCATATCTCTCTGATTCAACTTACTTTGACTATTCAAATACTACAAAGCTTGATGATCTATATACAAAAAAAACTCCTTAGGCAATAATTAATGTCTTCACTTCTTCAAGGATTGAACTCTAGCATAAAACTCCTGATCATACACTGAATATCTCTTTTGGGCATCATTCATTTTCTCACTGAAATAGGCTACTGCTCTCCCTTCTTGACTCAATAATGATCCTATTGTTGTTCCACTTGCATCACTATCCACTTGAAATACTTTATTAAAATCTGGTAAAGCCAACACGGGTTGGTCAGTCACTTTTTTCTTCAACAATTCAAAAAAATTGTTTCCTCTAGTGGTCCACTTGAATTCCTTCCAATCTCCTCTCATGGTCACAGTAATAGGGTTACAAACTGAACTGAAATTTATGATAAAATTTTGGTAAAAACTAGCCAACCCATGAAATGATCTTACCTCTCCAATGCTTTCCAATGTAGACCACTCAAGAATTCCTTTCACTTTCTTAGGGTCTAGCTTCAAACCATCCTCAGATACCATAAATCCCAAATAGACTAAGTCATATTTCATGAGAGTATAATTCTTAATGTTGATCAACAACTTTTCTTCTCTCAATCTTTGCAAAACTTGTCTTGATTGCAACAAATGCTCTTATTTTGTCTTACTCAAAAATCAAAATGTCATCGAAATACACAATAACAAACTTACCCAAGAATTTCTTCAATACCTCATTCATCAGCCTCTTGAAAGTACTTAGTGCATTAGTCAATCCAAAAGAAATCACCAACCATTCATATAGTCCTTCATTTGTCTTAAATATTGTCTTCCATTCATCACCTTCTCTGATCCTGATCTAATGATATCCACTCTTCAAATCTATCTTTGTAAAGTAATTTTCTCCTCTCAAATAATCCATTATGTCATCCATCCTAGGCAGAGGAAACCAGTATTTCACCTTGATCTTGTTTATTTCTCTGGAATCAGTACACATTCTCCACTCTCCATTCTTATTAGGTACTAATAATGTTTGTATTGCATAAGGGCTCAGACTTTCCTTGAACAAATATTTCTTCAATATCTCTTGCACTTACTTATTTAGTTCTTCATTCTTTGCCAATCTCAACCGGTGTGCAACTTTGTTAGGCAAACTAACTCCGAGAACCAAATCTATGCAATGACTAATAAATCTCATAGGTAGAAATCCATCAGGTACATTATCTGAAATGATGTCTTCATATTCTGTCAGCAAATCTTTTATCTCTTCTAGTTGTTCTCCTTCCAATTTCGGTTTCTTAGTCTTCTTAGGAATTAATGAAAAACACACATTCTCATGTCTCAATCCATCCAAGAATTTCCTTTCATCTACCAAACACATTCTAGCATTCATATAGACTTCATTCTTCAAAGGTTCCTCCAAAGAAAACAAGGCTTTCTTCATCTCATTGGCCACAATAGTGTATGTATTCTTCCTCCCATAATGTACTACCTATCTATCAAACTGCCAAGGTCTACCCATCAAAAGATGACAAATATCCATAGGTATAATATCACACAAGACTTCATCATGATAATTCCCAATTTTTAATTTCACCAAACATTGCTTAGTTATTAACAACTTATGTTCATCCTAAATTCATGCTATCTGATAAGGCTTAGGGTGTTTCAATCTCTCCAGTTTCAACTGATTCACCATCTCTTCTGAAATAAGATTATTTGAACTACCACTATGAATAACAACTTTACAACACTTACTAGATACCTTACATCTGGTCTTGAATAGATTCTTACTTTGTAAAGGCTCTTCATCTCCTTCGGTATGACATAGAGCTCTCCTCATCACCAAAAGTTCTCCATCTTCTAGTTTTTTGTCTGATTCGGTGGGGTTTTCTTCCACTATTGCTGGTCTTCTGGTATTTGTTTTCTTCTTACACTCGAATGCACGATGTCCTTCTCCTCCATACTTAAAGAAGGTTCCTCTAAATGCTCTCTTGTCTTGTCTTCAAAAATTCTCATTTTGGTAACATTTGGTTCTCTCCTCTGGTAGAAATTTTTGTCATCCTTTTGGTATAAATTATCTTCTTTGTTCACTTCCTTGTCCTTGTTTTGATCTGTATTGGTTCCTCTACCACTGGTATATCCTCTTCCTCCTTGAAATATTTCTCCAATAAACCTTCCACCTATGTCGCTCTGCCTCTTCTCATGTATTTTGTTTAACTTCTCTTCTACCTTTAGGGCATACTGGTAAGCCTCTTCAACACTCTCCAATTTGATCAAATAGAGTTCATCTTGTATAGACATCCACAATCCATTCAAATATCTTGCAACTTGATCAACTACATCATCAACATGTTTGGATCTAATGTTCAACTTGTAAAATGCTTTCGTGTACTCCTTCACACTAGATTCCTTCTGTCTCAAATTCCACAACTTCCAGATCAGGTTCACTTGATAATCAACTAGAATAAACTTTGACTTCAACTTAGCAATCATATGATCCCATGTCTTAATCTTCTCTTTACTTCTTCTATGTCTATCAACTTGAAAATGCTCACACCAAAGAGATGCATGACCTTTCAACCGGGTACAAGCATATTTCACCTTCCTCTCTTCTGCAGTGTTTTCAAAATCAAAATGTTTTTCCATCTCTGATATCCAATCCATCAATTCATCTAAATCCAACTTCCCATCATATTCTGGTGTGGTAAAATGAGGTTTAGTATTTGCCCTGCTCAAAACCCTCAAAAACCTTTCCTCGTTTGGATAAATTGCTAGTATGTTTGCTTGTTCTACTGAGACTTCTTCTCCTTCATCTTCAATTACATCTTTGATATATCGACCTCTTCTCTGGACTGTCTCCACAGATTCCAAACGAGCTGCTATACCTCGCAACATCTCCATCATAGACGGATTTGCATTCCCATACTCTCCACCATTCCTAGCTCCTCTACGCGCCATCATTCATACTAATCATCTACAAATGCAGGTCGGATCTGCAATCTATCACCCTACAACAAAAATTTCAAGACATGCAACCTCTGAAATGAAACTTCACTCTGATACCACTTGAAGCAGTCACTGGTGAGGACGGACCTCAAAGCGATCAATCCGGACCGGTCAGCAAGAGTAACACAACGGAAATACAAAGATATGATAGAGGCAATATAGACCAAATTTTTTTATTTTATGAAAATTCATTACAACCAACCAATTATAACAACTGGGTTACATCATAACCGGCTGACAGGACTAGTAGAACATATAGAATAGGTCACAACTGAGACCTTGAATCTTAGGAACTATCTTCTATGCATAGTCTAGCTACTTTATTCTCTGATTGATTGCATTCTATTGCATAATTTAAATTATATACATCGATCCAAAGGATCCAATCTACTCAAAAGGGATCAAAACTCAAAGAACAAGACCTAACGTGTAAAATAAACAAGTTATGCCTCCACCAAGAGATTCCTCCAAAAAATTGAAAGGATGAAACGTAGATCACGGAAAAAGGTCGGCCACACACCAAGGAAAATAACAATCAATGCTCAAGGCTCTGCAAGCTTCAGAAGGGGTTCTAGTAGATTACCAAAATAGGTCCAGGCAACCAATAACAAGAAATGTCAACCGGTAATAGGAAATTGTCAAGGAAACTGATAGTGATAGCTTGCTAGAAAATTACCCAAATGTGATGCGGTCTGGAAATAAGAAAGATGATCAAGCCTTCAAGTAGAATCTAGCTCGACAGGATCCGATGAGCCGAAAATGGGATACAGAGAAAGAAATGGTGAAATTGCAAATAGAAAACAAAATAGAAAGAAAATATTTTTGGTTGATGCAATATTGCTATGAATCGGGGATGCTCCTCCATTAGTCTTCCCTACCTAATTTTTTTGAATGTTACTAATGATAGTGTTGACTATATGGTTGTTTGATGCGAGCGAAAGAGAAAATAGACCACATTTCCTTGCCCCCCTTCATCAAGTTTTGGGTATTTTTCCCCCCTCTTGACTTTGGTTGGGTTGTTGCCGGTTTGACAAGTTTGTTTGGCCTATCCAACTTTGTTTGTTTGGGATTTTCACCCCTGCTTGGTATGTTTAAAATTGATAGCTTTTCAGCTATGTAAAGGGTCAACCCTCTAGTTAATTCTTCTTTATTAATAAAAAATAATTATATTATCTACAATTTTAAATAAAGTTTTCTTAGTCACAATATAACAAGTGGATAGGATTCTTACAACAATTTCGTCTAGTCCTCAAGTACAAGAATGGGGACACTAACAAAGTGGTGGACATGCTTTCTAGACCACCTCTTCTCTCCTTAGTTGGAAATATTTATATGTCAAGAGTCCATTTTGAAAAGAAATATATGCTAAACATTATTTACATAATGAATATTTTAGTGATGGGTACAAATTAAAAATTCAAGGTAAGCATGATGAGTTTGAAGGTTAAAATATTTGTTATCTCTTCGATGGGTTTCCATATAAGGTCGGAGACTTTATGTGCCCAAAGAAAAAAGAGAGATGTTAATAAGAAAATCACATGCCTTGTATGTGACTCAACACTTTGGAGTAACAAAAAGAAAGGAAAATGTTTAGTAGTATGTTTATTGGTCCTAGTTATGGGATGATGTCTCTATTTATAAAAGTTATTAATCATGTAGTGTTACCAAGACCAAAATTAGAAAAATTGGGTTGTATTGACCAGTATTGGTGCTTCAAAGTTCTTGGAAAAGAATATCCATGTACTTTAAAGGTGGATTTATAAAGAAAAAACATGGTAAAGGCTAAATTTCAATGTTTTAGGTCATTTTTCTAAAATGTGCATACTCATTGTCTTGTCCTCATTTTTGGCTAAGTCACATAAACAGGACAACCCCTACAAATTTTATCCAATTTATAGTACATGTACTCTAAGCACGTTGTTCGATGTATTATTTTTCCCCTTGCATTTTATTTAGGACCATTGATTCTTGATTTGAAGGTTTTGGTCCCTTTTTAGGCCTTTTAAGTTAGTTTTGTGTTTTGGTGTAAATTGGAGTTACAAACCCGGATTATGCTTTCCCTTCAAAAAGTTTAGTCTGAGGTGGAAATTGGGTTTGTAACCCTGATTTAAACCTTTTCATAGTCCTCTTTCATTTCAGGTGCAAGTTGGAGTTATAACCCTGAGCTACACCTAAATCCTAAGAAATCATGTTAGGTGTAAGTTAGAGTTATAACCCCAACCTATACCAAGTCCTATCAATATGGCACAAGTCAGAGTTACAACCCCAAATTCAACCAAATTCTCCCTTTCACGTGCAAGGTGGGGTTATAGCCCCACCCTGCACCAAGTCTTCCCATTATAGTGTAGCTCGGGTTTATAACCTTGACCTATACCGAGTCCCCTTCAAATGGTGTTTGTCAGGGGTATAACTGTGACCTACACCAAGGTCTTACCCAACAGTGCAGATTGAGGTTGTATCACCAATCTACACCAAGTCTCCTCTTCACAGTGCATGTCGACGGTATAATGCCGACCCACATCATTTTCCTTTTGAATTTTTTCCAAGTGCTAATAGTTAGTGCAAACCGGAGTTGTAACTCTGACTTGCACCATGTTCTCTTATTAGGTGTAAATTGGGGTTATAACCCCGACATACACCATAATCCTTTATTAGATGTAAATCGGGTTTATAACCCTAATTTGCACAAAAGTCATTTTTTCTTCCCTTTGTTTTTGCATAAGTGTAAATCCGACTTGTAAGTCTAATATGCACCTATATGACTATTGATCCTTCCTAAATTCAAATCGGACTTATAAGTCTAAAATGCACTTCTTCTACCCCTTTTGGTCATTTTTCTTCAACTTCAGGAATTTTTCAAGTAAGGAAAAGAATTTGGGGGGCTTTGATGTTACTATTTTTTATGTAATTCTTTTCCCACCTTCATTTTTCTAATAAATAATGTATTAAGGCCTTTGATAGTTTCTTTTTGTTTTTTTTCTTAATATATAAGCTGTTTAATATAGTATATGAAGAAATTATCTCACATGTAAAAAAAGTGTTTAATATTCTTTACAAGAACCAACTCTTGTTAAATGAGAAAAATGTGAGTTTACCACAAATATGTTGGTGTATTTTGGTCATGTGATTATCAATCGAGAGGAGAAATGAGTCCCTCCAAAGTGGAATTTATTTTAAAGTGGTCAAATACTAGTAATAATTATTAAATAAGGAGTCTTGTTTGAGCAACTCAATAAATCTAGAAGTTTGTGAAATAATTTTTGTATATGTCAACCCAATTACATGCTTTCATGGACATTGAAGAAAAGTATAATTAAGATAGCAAAACAAAAAAAAAATTATTTAAGAAAAGCTAAGCATGGGTCTAATTTTTGCACTTTAAACTATTCAACAACTTTTCAAAGTCAAAATTAGGATGTAAGTGATTACACTATGGGTATTTTGTTTTTGTATGAGGAGGTAGGAAAATCTATTATCATCTAGAAATATTTAGAGTTAATATCATGAATTATAGTACATATTAAAAAATCTAAATTCAATCATTATAGTGGTCAATAAATAGAAGTGATATATAATAGAAAAGAAAATGATGGTGCATGTACACTAATCAGTAACAACTATATTATTTACAATCTTGAATAAAGTTGCAACAATCACACTATAACAAGTGGATGATATTCTTACAACAATTTCATTAGTCTTCAAGTACAATCATGGGAAACTAACAAAGTGGTGGACATGATTTCTAGACCACGTGTTCTCTTCTTACTTAGAAATCTTTCTATTCCAAGATTCCATTTAGAAAATAAGTATAGGCTAAATTTTAATTACATGTTGAAGATTTTAGTGATGAGTAAAAATTAAAAACTCAACGTAGGCATGATGGTTTTAAAGATAAAATTATTTTTTTTCCTCTTTGATGGGCTTCTTTATAAGGTGGATATATTTGAGAGGTTTTATCTCTTCCTTAATGATAGCCATTACCTTCATGTTGTCTCAACATATTCATCTTTGGATTTTTTTCTACATCAAATTCCATGTCTAGTTCCATCTTGTCACTTTCTTTTTTGATTGAGGCATCATCATATCACTTGAACAAGGAGACATGTGAGTAATTTTCAAAGAGATCACCTTCATTCTTAGAGTTTCCATCATTTCCAACATATCCTATATGGTAAGAATGCCTACATGTATACATGGTTTTGTTTCTCCCTACGGGGAGACAAGTGGTTTGTAAGTGTTGTATTATGTTTTTACTTCAAATACTTACCATTATTTCAAACAATTCTTCATTATTGGGGGGAGGGGGGGAGGGGAGAGGCTACATGGTCTCTCTCTTTCCCTCTTCTGAGGGGGCTATCAATTGGATTCTTGGGGGGCATTGATGTTTAGACCTCCATGTACATCACTTCATCATTCACTTGTACATGATTTTCATATCTCTTTTTTGGAGAGGAGTTTTGCCCCACAAGGTTTTCTCCATTTCCCTATTTGTGAGAGATTAGTTGCATGGTTATTTAAGCATAGGTACCCAACATGTCCTAGTTTTCCAAACCCATATATTGTACTCTTATATTAGACTTGCATCATTTTCATAATAATTTCTCTACCTAAGTTGCACTAAAGGGAGTGTGTTGGTGTGAATAAGGTTATATCCTAACTAGTTCATAGTTAGGACCTATTCACATTGTTAAGATTACTTAGGATAGCTTAGATGTCACATGTAAATTTTATTTAATATTGTTTATAAATTAGTTATCCTAAGTGTCATTCTAGATAGATATGAGTCATAGTTTATTATTTAATATTAATTAAAAATGCATCATGCATTTAATATTTGTAACTTGAGGTAGTTACATTTCTACCTCCATCAAGTATCATATCAATTTCATCTCATTCATTTCAATTTAATTTTTATTGGTTCATTCTTGTTCATGTTTCAACATTCTCTTGTGGTTGGTTTTTTTCTTTGTTGATCCCTTGAAGTCTACAACTTCATGATGCACTCTTAATCTTTGCAACAATAACTGCCAATGGATAATACCATTTTGTTTTTGAAATAGTTATTAATAGACAAATAGAACTAAAGAAGATAAAAACTTAAGAGAATGTTATTGATTCACTTAGCAAACCTCTAGTCATCTATAAAATATTACATGGTACAAGAAGTCCATGGGCCTTGTAATTAGTTCATTTATGTTTTCCTATGGATGTATTTATAATGTATGATGTCAAGTGGGATAATATTAGAATCAAGGTGTCATCAACCTTGTAAATCCTGTGTAGTTAATTAATACTAATATTATATGTAAGTCACTCATAATGGATGAGGGATTCAACATCAATAGTGATTATTTTTTACCATTAGGAATTTATTGCTATGATAATTAATTATTTACCAACAAGAAGCTAATGTTTAGTCGACAACCATATTGGATGTTATGGAGGTTTTAAGCACCCAAATTCTCATGAGGTTGTTAATAAACCTTTAAAAGATATATATATTTTGTATCCTCTTTGGTAATTATTTCTATTTTCATATGATTTTTCATGATTATGATCTCATATGCATAAATTTTTTAATATAGTTTCATTGTTTACTCTATCTTAATTTATATATTTTCAAGTGAAGAAGACCATAACAAGGAGGGCAGTAATATATAGTGGCAGCAAGTTGGAGGTTGATATTTTAACACAAACCTTATTTGACTAAGGAATGATACAACATTATGCACCTACTTAATGAGGATTTCTATGACAAAAATAAAGTCATTAAAGCAATATGGTACAGATCTATAAAGATATTTTTGTTTTAGGTATTGGCTTAAGGAGGTAGTTGGAGAAATAAATTTATAACATGTAATAAATCTAATATCATTTAGAAAGGCTATAAACATGATTGGAGTTATTTTTATAGCTCCTTGCAAGCAATTATGTGATATTCTAAGCCATTAGGATTCATATTTATTATAGACATGATCAATTGTAGATCTAAAATAGGGTTTCCTCTAAACCTAGGAGAGAACTCACATTAGAACATGTTCTATTGTATTGGTGATATGTGACATCATGTAAACCTAAAGTAAGTCTAATATTTTAAATTCTTGTAAAGTGTTGCTAATTAATTGTCTGTCATTTATCTTTTAAGGAATTTAATGTCTAAACAAGGTGGTTGTTACTATGATTTGGCAACAAATCTAAATGATATGTGATGGCTAGGTGCACAATATTATCAAATGTTAAGGTTCTTGAGAACTCCAAGATAACAGAAATGAGCTATAAATAAAGTTTCTCTTAATGAAGTTAAGACTTGTCCAATTTCTATTGTTATAGAGTTCTTATTTCCTCTATTCTAAGTAGAATAAGGCGTCAACTCTATAACTTAAAATTTATTTCCACAATTTTAAGTATTATTGTTTCTAAAAGGTGTTTGCATACATAGCCTTTCACTAACTTGAAGGTTTTTGTGGGTTTGTAAAGGAAACTTTGAGGATTTACATCTATATTTGATGATACATTTTCTAGTGTGATTGTTATATGGGATTAGCCAATCTTCTAACAAATTATAAAACTTTTTCAAAGCTTTCTTGAGGGTATTTTCCTTTCCACTTTAATATAAAGCATATATATTTGATTAACAGTCTATCCTAACATCAAGAATTAAATTATAGTTTGTCAATCTTGGAACCCTTGATTAGGGGATTATTTTTTGCAAGACTCTGACGCCCAAATGTCTTGTGATCAAAAGAACAATTATGTTCCTCTGGATATCTGTGCTTGCTACAAAATACATGATCACATCTACACTTAAAACTCACACCCATTCTGCAACGCTTATTGCAGTTGAAACATCTGCACTCTGTTACCTCTTTCTCCATTTTTCCTTCTTCTTTCTCTATATATCCTCCTTTCTCACTTTCTTCTGCTTTTTTATCTGCTGCTTCGCTCTCTTCTTTCCCCTTCGCTTTCCTTGCCGCCTTTTCAGCTAACGATTGTTTCTCCATATATTTTTTGTAACAGAAAGAACACATATTCATATTCTCAGCAGTACCGAAAAACCCACATTTCTTAATGCAAAGGTTATTCTCTTCAGACATCTTCAAGTCTATGCAATTTTAATTCAGATGAAATAGTTAAATTTGATTTCTTCATTCAAACCGGGTTTCTATTCTTATATACTTTGAACGATTTGCATTGGAGCACGAACCAACAATCACGTCGTTTTTCTTTAATCATTTATTTTGCCCTACCGAATTCATCATGTAGCAGTAAACAAAATACTAGTAAATTAGTGAAAATTAGTGAACATATTGTCAGAATAAAGATAATAGTTTTGTAACATAAATTCATGGTAGGAAAGCTCCACGATCACAATGTAACATAAATTCATTGAGAGATTTTTTAATTTGAGCGGTAAATAAACAAGTTTTTGCTCATCACAATCTCTTTCTCTTCCCTGAAAGTTGTCTTTTCTCTTCTGAAGGCCTCAGAAAAATCTATTCTCATTGTGCAAATTGGTATGTTTCTGCTATTTGTAATTGTTTCTTGCGCTATGATGAAGCTTATTAGTGGAGGCATAGCTTTTTAAACAGTGATTAATCTATCTTTCTACAGCCAATCAAATTGCTAGAAATTTATGTATAGGTTTATTATCTGCTATATTATATAAGAAGTTGCATTTTTTTAAGCTAAATTTTTATACAATGTATTTTTGCTGCCTCTGATTGGCAATGGAGATGGCTAGCAGCTGCTTTCTCATATATCAAGAAGAGAGAAGGCACTCCTCCCTAGTACAGGGCCTGCAAAACTTTCAAATCTCCAAAACTTCTGGAGATCACCGTAGGTGCAGTGACAGATAATAATTAGGACAGAAACTTGGCGATTGGAGCTTAATTTCTTCTGCATGCTTTGACCTTTATTTGTGTTCTTTGTGATTTTTAAGCCTCTAGTTTTGATTTTTGGTTTTGTGACCAGGTCGAGCTTTATTTGAATGAATTTGAAAGATTCAGAAATGGCTAAGCTTTTTTACTTTCCAGTGTGCAGATACGGCGGTCCTCCTACCTCAATGTTATTCGCGTTTCAGATATTCAAAAAGTTCTGGACATAAGCGGTGTGCAGACATATATCATCAACAGTGCAAGGAATGTGTTTCTCAATGAGAGACCCCAATCAAGGCCTGAAAAACGCATGACAAATACTTGTGAAATATGTGCTCGAAGTCTTCTGGATTCATTTTGGTTTTGCTCGGTCGGCTGCAAGGTAAGTTCGCTCATAGCCACTTTCTCTATTTAGTACCCCATTACAATTCTCATTTATTAAAGGGAATTTCACATTTAATGTCATCTTAAATTTTGTCAGTTCGCAGGAATTGAGCGAAGCAGGGACGCCACATTTCTTCTCTAGGCAAAGCATCCGGGAGACAGCAGAGAAGCCTTTTCAAAGCACAAGCGGCCCAGATTATGGAAGAACCTCTTCCACCGTTTTACAGAGAACAACACCATGAATGCAGAGATTACGTTGACTTACACATCATATTAATCACAATTGATTTTTCTTTGTTCTTCATTTTCTTTTTCAATGAATAAGCAAGTTAGACCTCCTTAGTTTGATGGTTATCAATCTCATTTTATCTGCTTCACTCTATCCACTAACTTAAAAGAATTTGTTTAAAGTTTACGTTGCATCCTTTCAATAGCTATATTTCTATTGAATTCTTGCTTTTATATATTAGAGACGATATCCATAATTTCAAGCATGGTTGCAACTAGAATGGAGATTGCTTCCAGGTCAAACTATTTAGACATCGAGGTTTCTAATTTTCTTATTTAAGAGAGTTCTACAATTTTATCAACTATATGGAAGTATTGATAAGATGTTTGTATGCTACTGGTAGTATCTCCCAAATTTGTAGTATGATCTTTTCCTACAATTATTCAAAAATCATGTTGTATATTTTTAAACTTCTATGTTGAATTATTGTGCTTTTAGTTCAGAGTTTCACTGTATATGATATTAGGCAAGCTGATTGTTAAATTTGTAGTTTGGATATGGAGTTGAAGCATCACCATTCAATCTCTATTTGCTAACTTGTAAGAACATGTGCATAACATTCAAAATATACCTGAGACTAGATAAACATTCTACACATCCAAGTGTCATTCTGCAGGGTGATCGTTCTCTTGATTAGCCCTGAATGACTTTAGTCAAGAATCAGAGTGTTCCACTAGTCAAACAATTTCCAAAACTAGCATTTAAGCATTACAAGTTGTTATGGTGGTTAGGTTTGACAAAAGGCTACCTTGCATTAAAATTTGAATCTGATTGAATACTGTTATATATTGAAAGTGATCAGAAATTACATGAATATCACCTCAATATTTTGGTTACTGGGCAACAACACTTTTTAATCTTGTTAAGAGACTTTTTATTGTGTATCTGCTCAAATGCAAAAGAACTGTTTGCTAGCAGTTAATCAAAGTATTTATAAATAGTAGATATGTGCAATATAGCATTTGCACATTTGTGTATTAGTCTGCAGAGTGATTGTGCTTTTGATGAGCCCTTTGGTTACTGGGCAATGAGACTATAATATTTTTACAAGATTTTTTAGTGGGTATCTACCTAATGTAAAAGAACTATTCGTTAGCAGGAAACCAAACTGTCTATAACTAGTAGATTTGTACAATACGAGAGTCAAGGTCTAAGTCAATATGGAATGACTTCAAAAGGTGGACAATTCAAAGGGTATAAGCTGAACAATACAAGACGAAGCTTCACGAGAGTTTGTGAGAAAGATCCAAATTAGGTTAAATACCACAACATAAATTGCTAAAATCGGATAAATTACAACATCCCACTCACTGGGTAAGAGATACATGGGCCCAACAGACATTGAGATTCGTAAAATATTGCATCCAACTTTTAGCATCCCTTGCCATAGTAAACAAGCATCACTAGCATCTTTTAGCAGAGTGCAGGAGCTGTTGTTGACAAAACTTCTAATCAATTGGTGCCTTACCTCCATTAGCTATCTCCCACTACTTATTCTCGTTGCCTTCGGTGTGCATGATAGGAGGACTGTTGCAATTGATTTTGAAGCAGGCATGGGTAAGGGAAATGGACGACCAAAGGACAACATGCAAATTTAGTTGCAGATAAATTCTCTGTATAGATCAGTGTAATTAATGAATACTATGCATTCAACACAATCAAGTAAATGTGAAATAACTTATAATGCAAGCTTTGGTTCGGAGTGACCAGGTCTACTCAGGGCTTTATTTTGTATATATTACTCCTACCTAGTTAAAGTTATCTATTTCATATTCTTCTTTTTCACACGAATGCTTCCTAAATATGGTTAACATGTTTTTGCTTGCAAAATTGTGAGAATGAAACACATCGGAAGCGATTTTCTGTTAGATTGGACATTCTAAAACTTAAATATAAATATGTTTTGCTTTAAGCAATTGTAGAGTACTACTCATAGATGTCTCTATGTGAAGGGTTTCTACTAAGATTTTACCCTTCACCTTTTCACTTCTGCTTTTACTGCCCTTTTCATGTTTACGCCCCCACCTCCATTGAGCATTCGCTATTTTAAGAAAAAATATTCATGGTGGCCGCCTATTATTGAATTTATAACTGCTGTAATGGTTTAGTAGGGATTTATCAATTTTTGGAATGGGATTTTGTATATTTGTGGGATGTGTGGCCACTATGACATCCATGTCTTCCACAAAATATGTATTTCGTTATATACAATTTGAGGCCATACAACATTTACAAATTCCTAGGCGTTGGGGAAATTTCAAAAGAATACAAAGTCTTGGCATTTTTATGCTTTGTTGGCCAACACCCCTTTGATAGTCCTCATCACGAATCACAATAAAAATCAACTTTCAACGCATTTACATCAAATCATACATAAAGTTGTGTTAGTGAACAGATTTGTCTTCTCAAAACACCTGCACAAATTGACTCCTAAACACCCAAGGCTGAAAGACAAACTTGCAACACAATAGTTGAGTCACTTGCCACAATTATATACAAGTGCTCTCTGCTTATTTTCCAAGGCGCAGCTACCTTCGTATGATTTGCAACGAATCAAATAACTTGCTATGCCTTTAACCCGAAGACAAAGAAGGTAAACTAACATTCATCCATTAACATGAGATGAATGTGATTACAGATTTAATGAGTTTAAAGAAAACTAGATAAAAGGCACAAAGGCCATTTGTCGAATCTTAAAACTTTAAGGAAAGATTAACATTTCATTTCAGACATATGAGTAATTAAAATTCAAAGATTTTAACAAACGCATACGCATTTCAAATGAACAGGACAACATCTGAAATGATTGGGACAACTCAAAGATCATCTCCGATCAAAGAAAACATCATTAAACTCCAAGATTTAACATACGTTCTCTTCATTTTACAAATACCAAAAACATGGCTCAAAGACCATTCAATCCTACAGAAAATCTCCCCTCCCTCACCCACAAGCTGCCAGAAGAAAAAAAAGAAGAAGAAGAAGAAGCCTTGCTCTTTCAATCATTTCGCCATAAATAGTTACATGAGATCATTATTTGGTTTTATAACCGAATCTTGAAAAACCTTTTCACTTACGCTTTTCATTTTCCCCATTACTCTTTTTTTATAACATAAAATACTTATAAACATTTAGAAATATAATTCTCTAAAGTTTATAATAATATTTGGATAAGTGGTACTTGAATATTTTAAACCAAAGTGAAAATATTCAATACGCTGGGCGGGCTGAAAATATTTGTGACAATCAAAGTCTGTCTCGGTACGAGGGCCATAACTTTTGTTTCCACCATTGGATCTTTCTCAGTTTTGGATATTTTGGTCGAAACCTAGTCTTCTCCATTCTGACTGGAGTGATTTCAAGAATAATGCTTGAGTAAAAAGATACGAGCTACTGTGTACGGGTCTATATGACTGTCATAAAATTAGACTTGCAGAGCTTGAACCTTGAACTTCATCGATTTGTTTGAACATCCTTGAACTATTTGGACATAATGAACCTGCTTGAACTGAATGAACTATTTGAACTTCCTTGAATTGTTTGAACAGTATATGACATATCACTTGCACAACACTGAAGTGAACATTAGCCCGAAAATGTCTTAGACTTAGGACCTGTAGTACCTAAATGAACACTACGAACTCTGTTCAAGATGGTTCAAGAGGTTCAAGAGACCATTGAACCTTAATGTTAAGGATCTAAAAAAATGATTTACAAGTGGATAAGGGATTGAACCAACGAATTTTTAACAAGACAAAGACTCAACTAAAATTTTTGCAAGGCGACTCACTCTTGTTATGAGGGATGAATGACAAGGTAACATTGGCTCTGACTAGGGATTGCATTTTGCGAAGAAGAATGCAAAGAACTCTGAATCTCTAGTTGAAAAGACAAGTGCCTAGCACCATTGGGCAATAGAGTCACAAAGAGTGGAAGGGAAACTTCTTGCAATGTGGGTGGAGGGGAGCAAGGCTAAACTAACAAACTAAAACTGAAAATGAGGAAAGTGAAAATAGCAAACCACCCAAACAAGTGGCAGGCCCAAAGCTTGGGCATTATTCAAACTAACGTTACACACACCAAAGATATATACAATATGTACATAAGTGGGAAAAACTCCTACCACAATAACTAGAAGCAAGAACTTACACGAAGCCATTGACTGGCTGAGGGAAATAGGAGCCTTTACGGAGCAATTGACGATGCCTCTTTAGTGTAGTCCTTAAAAACTGCCATCTGACGACTTCATTAATGTTATAAATCATATTAGTAACATGCAAAAATTTCTTGAATAACCATCCACCCCGCAAAAGCCAGTCTTCATCATAAATTTCTGATTTTCCTTGGGCCTTTTGCATATCATTTCCCAAATGATTTTCAATTTCAAGCTGAAAGAAATGATGTCTAGAGACTTCCTCAAGGGAAACTACATAATCTTCAAAATTGAGTCAACTAAAAGTATAAACCTTCACCAAACATGTAATAGGCCAAGCCCAAAACCCCACATGTTACTCCAAAGGAAAGAACACAATATGTGTTACCCAATGTAAACACATCTAGTCCCAATGGTCACCCACATACTATCTTCGATGAGAACACGTTACAAACCTCTGGCTACATCAATGTGAAACAAATAGTCGGTGAGTTTGCACAACTCTATCACATCAAACTTTCTGCTTGATGAGGCTCAACTCCAAAACTCTGAAATATGACACGTGTGTAGACATACTCTCCATCCAAACTAAAAATCGTAACTCTCAAGTGCAGCAAAATGCGACACTCTCCATTGACTCCCTAATCAAGTAAAATAACACAATTTTCACCCTATCATCACCAAACATCTTTGTGGTAGCTCAAATCTCTAGAAACTGAAAGAACACTCCCTAATACCACCACTACCTACTATCCAAACAACAAGACCAAATAATGAACTGAGATAGAATGTTGTACTCTCTAATATCCATCTTCATGACACAATAAGGATTTACAAATCTTCCAAATTCTCCCTAATGCTCCTACATCAAATTCTATAGGTTCATTTTAGTTTTAACTAATGAATTGCCTAACCATCAACTCCACAAGTTCACTGATCTGCTCATAGCTCACTGCACTACCTCAATGATCAATGATCTGCACAAGAGCTCACTGCAAGCTACCTCAAGATGAAAATTCAATTGTACAAATTCAATTATTTTCACATGCTCGTTGCATTGAGACTAAGATTAAGCTCAACAAATTCAGGGATGTTCTCATGCTCACTCCATTGCCTCAATGGTCAATGATCTATATAGGTCCTCACTGTAAGTTACCTCAAGATGCAAATTCATTATGATAATACCTCCATGCAATAACCTCAAGAATCTAGCACAAATTCATTTTGCAAACTTAACACAAATGTTTAAAAATGTTTAACTTAAACTTTCCTTAAATGATCCATTAGATGTTTGTTTCTTCCTGAAAAAACACAAACCTTGCAATTTTGTCAATTTATTGATCCACACTTCATTCACTATGGAATGATTTTTTATTGGTTCTCCCTTTGCAGTAGAATTCCCTATCTATTAAGGTTTTATCTATCCCCTTGATTACATGTGTACTTATGTTCGTACAAAGTCTGGAACCTACATCCAGTATCCTCGACGAATTTGATCCATTAGTCTACCCATAATCTAGCTTGATATAATTTGCATTAGATTTGCCTTTCCACCAACATACCTTTTTAATTATTTTATAGTCCACGTATCCCACAAGGGTGTAGATCCAACAAATTTGTCTCCTATGTCCCTTTCTTGGAAATATGACTTACAATAAGGACTAGGACATTTTAATTAATTTGGAGTAGAAAGTAAAACATTTGAGTTAAGAAAACAAATATTCATATTGGAAATATTATTCAAAGAACAAGTACTTTGTATCTATATCAGAAATATATACTGAGAGGACAATTAATGAAGGTGTTAAATTCAGATAGATTGGCATGATTATGCTTTTTTCCATTTGTCTTATATTTTATTTAATTTTGTAAGTCTTTAATTTCCACTAAAAAAATACTTTAGAGGTTGTAGGTATAGCTTGTGAAAGATAAATTTTAACATTTTTTGTTGAATGATTGTATATCTTTTTATCAATCTACTAAAAATGTGTAGCACTAGTACTTGGGTGGCAAAAGAGCATGGTATATGTAAGTATGTGTTGTCAGCAAATATTTTTTATATATGAATTTGAAAAGGGAGTTTTGAAAGGGCCTCACCCTTGTATATAGCATAGAAAGAGACAAGCAAAAAGCCAAAAGGTAATAGAAGTGCTCACATAGAGCCAACAACAAAACAAAACAAAAAAAACTAAATATCACTCTATTACTTGCACTAGAAACAAATATAGGAAAAATTCCCAAAATATCTACAAAACTCACAACTTAAAGTGACTTGAACTTCACCAAGGAACTCTATACCTTGCAAGCATCCATATCCTTAGCTTCAATCAAAATATGATTTTCTTCAATTCTAAGATATGAATCCAAGGGGAGAGGGGGACCCTTAAAGCTCTTCTCATTACATTAGTTATGTATTTTCCTTGTTTGAGTCCATAGATCATTTCCCCCAATGAGTTTCACTAGCCTTATTGAGGCATACTCCTCTAGGCAACAACCACTTACTAAGCTCATTCACAAATTGAAACCAAGAATGACATATTTAGAATGTGTCTACTCTCATCCTCCTTATTTGGATGAAGATGATTTCCAACCCTAAACCCATGAGAGGCATCACCAACCATGAAATATTAATATCAAAAACCAAAGAGACCATATATTTGATCTATTACACCCAAACTCCCAACCTACATGATAATGTAATTGGAGAAGGAAGCACCTTCTCCTCATCCACATTAATGTAGAACCTTGCAAATAAAAATTATTTTCTATATTTTTCCACATTGCCAACAACAATGAGTTGGCAAACAAAGCTAACACTTCATGTCCAAATCTCTTTGTCTCAATATTAGAAGGATTAGTTTTTAAACATTTCTCACCATGAAGGATTTTATTCACATCAATGGAGGTTTTGTGGCTAAAAGTATATGGAGAACTTGGGAGGTTGTTAAACCTTCACTTGTCTTGACTGGTTTCAATTTTTGAGATGTCATTTCCTTTAGGTAGTAGAACATTTAGTGTTTCCTCTTTTACAATATCAAGGTCATCCTTTGGCTCACTTGCAATGGGTGAGGGCCATGTAATTTCACAAAAAATATATCCAATGCCCAAAGGATTTATTCTCTAGAAATTTTGAGTCTCATGTCATCAATTGAGACAAAGGCTAAGTTTTCCCTTTCTAATTGTTATAGAGGATATTCTACTTGATATGATTCACAAAATGAGTATTCAATCTTCTAAACCTTGGTGGAAAGATTGGAAGTTGGGGTCCAAACACAAATTTATGTAACTATAAGCCACATCTTGAATATCATTTTCTTTAAAAGATGGCATTTATAGTCATTTATCTCGATTTGGAAATATAAATTTCTTACCATCTACTTTACTTTTCTAGAGCCTAAATTGGTCCACTTTGCCCAGTGTAGTCTTGTCTAAGGCTTACCTATGGGGTCGCGTTAATTCATTTGAGCATCCAAGACCCTTGTTGCACATGCTATGTGTAGTTGGAGTCTACGCAACATATGGATAGATAAATAAAACTATAAGTTTTTCATTTCATTTTTTAATAAAATATTTCACTTTTTTCTCAATTAATAATTTGTTCTAATGTTTTTATAGATCTAGCTACACACCAACAAAGTTTCCCTAGAAGTGGCTCACCATCAGATATTTGTCAACCATCAATGTAATGCCTCATGTACCATGGATAGAGTTCCCTCATCTTCTTCCTACTCCTAGGGCTGCTCATTAAGAACACTAGACAAGTAGGAGTCTCTCGACTCATAGAAATCAATCTTCTTGGTTGTAGGTATCTTCATCAGTTGGTCAAATGGATCGTGGTCACTGGAGCATTGTGACCTATTTGGTTGCACATGGCCTCTCTTTTTCATCCATGTGGAGCTCCTAGGTGACCTTCTAGTGGTTCTTCTAGCTAGTTTGACTCCAACAAGTATCCTTGATTAGCAAATAGGCTATGTGGCATGTGCCTTATGCATGTCTTCTTTGTGAGGAATGTTGCTATGTGCAATGTGGCCCTAGGTGTGTCTTCTCTATGAGGTGTATTGCCATGATATGTTAGGATTTGTAGTGTGCAGGCCACAAATGCATGCATGAGGGACTATTATTATAGTCATGTTTTTTGGGCATGTAGCCTAGGCATGTCTTCTCCATTAGGTACATGGCCATGCCGTTTGGGAGTTTTTGTGTTCATGCCACAAATGCACACATGAGGGACTATTATTGGAGTCATGATGAATCTTCACTCTATTTAGCCACAATTTCTAGTCGTATAGTTATGTAATGTGCACTTTTAAGGATTGTGAAGTTTCCTTCAATTATTGATGATCTCTCATCTTTGTTGCATTGGCCAACAATTTTATTTTATCTTGTTTGAATTAGTTTAATCACTATTGTGAGTTTTCTCTATTGTGTAGTTATTGTGGCTATGTTTGATTTGCTATTGGAATTGAACACATTTATTTGACTTATTATTGTTACTATTTTTTCTTTCTTTCAATATTTATGATCTTTGGTAGTTTAGTGAAACTCTTGCTATTTTTAAATGTTACCTTCTTTTTTGTGATGTGATTCCTCACCAAGATCGACATAGATAACCTTGGACGAGTGTATATAAAGAATCAAACATTGGGAAAATTTGAGGATAGGGGTAAGTGTTTGTTGTATAGATAGCTACGATCCACTTGTACATTTTTAGTGATTATTGACGGCTATGTCTTGGAGTTGGCTAATCCCATTAAACAAACAAGGGGGAAGTCATACATAATCATATGGATCCTCCCTAGTTGTGTGTGGATTCAAGACAGCCATCATTTCATATGGTTCTTGGTTACTTTGTGAGACCATGGCATCCTCTTAGACCAATATGTGAGCCTTGTATTGTTATCCCTGCAATGTGGATGAATAAGTGTATGTTTAAATAAATGCTTTGCTTAGAATACTCAAAAATGTCTCTCAGAAAGTCTGCAACAGGCAAACTTTTAGTAAGAATTTGCAGACACAATTCTCAAAAATTCACACAATCAGCTACATTAAATACGTTCTCTATTAAGTTCAATGGTTTTGGTTCGATTTGCAATTTTTGTGAAGCTTTTGCACTAAAGTTTCCATAGCCTGATTTTTTTGCTTGTGAAGAAAGACCATGTTAGATAATATCAGCGAAGAACAAAATAAGGAGACAATTGCTAGATTATGGTCTAACTTGAAAAGAAAAGGTGATGGGAAATGTTATTGTCCCTGCAAAATTTGTAAGGGCTTAAAGACTAGAAGACTTCTAATCAAAACAACTAAGAAACATTGTAGGTAGCATGGTCACATTGAAGGGGGACATGATTATCATCCACTCGTAAGTTGTTCATTATATCATTTTAACAATTTATATACATAAGAAATCACTTGATAATGAGATCATGATCACTGTTTATTTATGTATATCAATTTTATATAGGTGGAGAACCCTAGAGCACATGGTATGGATCAACAAAACCCTGAGAATATGGTTTTGGAAGTTGAGGAACATGGAGGTGTGAATATCGAAGCTGAAGATAATGATCCCATGGAAGATGACGATCATGCACCAGAAAACACAATTGAAGATGATGGTACAAATACATTGATCCATGACACATTTAGTACTGGCACAACTGATCAAGATGATTAGGATGACCTTGATGTTCATGATTTACCTCTTCTTGAGAAGGCATATGAACCCCTTTACAAAGGCTCCCAAACAACTCTTCTCTCTGCTGTATTGTTGTTGGTGAACTTGAAGGTTATGAATGGTTTATCCAACATAACAATCTCTCATATGTTAAGGTGTGTCATACATGTCACTATAGTTAATAAATGGTGAATCATGTACCATTAATATTCTTTATATTAACACCTCAAACTTTTTTTTTTGCTGTAGATTTATAGGTGAGTTTTTCTTACCACCATCAAATATTCTACCTCACTCATACCGAGAATTATCTGCCATTATGAAAGATATTGGAATGGAGTATCAAACAATAGATGCTTGTCCCAATGATCATATTATATATCATAAACAACATGAATTTGGAACAGAATGCCCTTAATGTCATATTAGTAGATATTGAACATATCAAATAACAAAAAAGGTGCCTCGCAAGGTTCTTCGTTATATTCCCATTATTCCAAGTATGCAACGATTATTCCGGTCCACTAGCTTGGCACAATTTATGGATTTCCATGCATGCAATAGAAGTCGAGATGACATTATTCGAATGCCTATGGATGGTTCAGCATTTATGGACATAGAGGAAAAGTGGCCACACTTTAAAGAAGAACCTCGTAATCTCAGGCTTTCATTGGCAGTGGACGGTGTCAATCCATTTGGAAAGTTAAGATCTGTTTACTCGGTGTGGCCTATTTTTGTTATCAACAATAATATTCCTCCATGGATGTCAATAAAGAGGGAGCACATAATGTTGGCAATGATTGTTCCAAGTATTTTATCATTTAATAGTCATCTACATTTAATTATAAATATTGCAGTAAAATTGTCATAATAATTATTTAATGTTTTTGTTCATTCCACTAGGCAAGTACCAAGTTAAAGATATGAATGTATATATTGAGCCTCTTATCGATGAGTTTCTGGAGTTATGGAATGGTGTGACCATGTATGACATCTCTAAACCAATAGCACAAAGACAATTTCAATTCCATGCAATGCTTGTATGGACAATACATGATGCCCCAAGGCTAACACATTTTTGTGGTATGTTATAGTGTTCAAGTTGTGCATGATAATTAAAATTATAAAAATTAATAGATTTGATAGAATTATACATTATCTTGTAGGTCTTCAAACAAAGGGAAAATTTGCATGTCCAGTTTGTGGTCCAAAGATGAAATCCCATCATTCAAAAATTTTAGGAAAGCAGGTGTTTGATGAGTATAGGCACTTCCTTCACAAGAATCATAAGTACTAGAATACTGAAAAACATCTTTTCAATGGGAAAGAAGAGACTACATCAAAGCCACGAAGAATGACTCCTCATTTATGGAAGTTGGAATATAATAGAATTAATCGTTAAGGTAATGTCATTCCATCTAATGGTTTATGTTTGGAAATTGAATTTTTCTATTGTGTTTTGTTTACTGATGATGTAATTGATGATACTGAAGGTCGTCAAGGCATGGATGGCCACCTTCCAAAGGGACTAAAAAGTTATCCCAGACAATTCAGTAGGTTTCCTTACTACGAGCAGCTACAAATTGTGCATTTGTTTGATACAATGCATATTGGAAAGAATATAACAGAGACATTATGGAAAATATTGGATGGAAGGTGTGACAAAGAAAAAATTATCAAAATTTGTAGTGACATTGTGGAATCCAATCATGCAATTAAAAATGTCATTCAATCAAATAGCAATGGAGGTCAGATTAATATAAGTGCCCTTCCTTGGTTATTAACGGAGCAGCAAAGCAATTCTATAAAAGAAGTCATACGAAAAATTTGATTTCCCACAGGATTTGTTGTGAACATAAACAATCTCATATCAAAGAAGAGTGAATTTGGGCTAGGGATGAAAACGCTTGATTGGCATACCTTCATTAAGGTAATTCGTATTCTTGTGTATTTACTATATATTTGTATACTGTGCATGTACTTTTCATTGTATTATGTTAGAAAACAATGAAAAGATCATTTTATAATTGTTGCAGTACGTTCTACCTCTATCTCTCCCAGATCACTTTGACAATAATATCAAGCAAGTCATTATGATCTTGGAAAGTACATGAGGTAAGTAGTGATGTTTGTTCAATTTGTTGTATAGATATTATATTTGCCATTTTTTTTACTTGTTATGCAATATATTTGCATATTATTTTGTAAAGTCTCATTTATATATTTTTGCATCTTCAATCTCTTTAATTAGGTGGTTGTCATCTAAAGAAATCCACAAGGAAGATATAAAATATTGGAAGAGAAAAATCTCTCATCTAATGTGTGAAATGCAAAAGTGTCTACCTTCAACTTTTTTCAATGCACAAGAACACTACCTCATACACCAAGTTGAGGAGATCGAATTGTGTGGACCTGTACACACTAGGTCAATGTGGATGGTTGAGAGGCACTTGAAATTTTTGAAGGCTTTGGTTCAACAAAGATCACATCCTGAGGGTTCTATGGTGGAGGGATATATGGTATACCAAACTATGGTGTACATTACTGAATATCTTCCTAAGTTTGCAGCAAAAATCCATGTAGATCGCATTTGGGATCCCAACCCCATTAATAAATTCGAAGGGGAGCACTTGATGGGGAAAGGTAGATTGAAGAAAGTGAGAGGTAATTATAAGATGTTATTGTAGTAAATTAATTATTCATCTTCTAAATAAATCAATTGTAAGTGGTCTATTAATTATTTATACAGTTGGTTAGGAGTGGGATGCGCTACATTTGTATATTACAAACAATCTTGATTGGATGACGGTGTGGATTGAACGATGTCAACATTCTGGTCGCACATTAACATGGGATGGTGTTGCTTCATTGGTTAAAGAAGCTCATCGTAATGGAGATTCCAATGTTACACAAAGGGAAATTGATTTAGCATATGGTTTAAGAGATCAAAAGGTATGTATAATTTTATTAATCACCCGTATGTTTATCAACTCATGATGCAATAATTTTAATATGTTAGACATATTGCAGGTCAAACACCACAAGGCTATGTGCTACAATGGTAATAAATTTCACATCAAATAGTTGGATGACACGAAGAAAACTTGTGATTCTGGGATAACTGCAGTCTTTGAGGTGACCAATATTTCATCTAGAAATGACATACATCCTCAAGTGTCTCAAAATCGATACTATGGCATTTTGGATGATATACTTGAGTGTGACTTTAATTCCTTCAAATTAGTTCTATTCATCGTCAAATGGTATAGGCTACGACTGAATATAAATGATCCTGATAGAACTGTTATCGAACATGATAATGGATTTACAATGGTTAATACAAGGTCGTTTGAATGAGTTGGGGGATGAGCCCTATGTTCTTCCAAGTCAATGTGAGCAGGTATTTTACTCGAAGGTTCCACATAAACCGGGTTGGTCATTTTTTGTTAGACATGATCCAAGAGGAAGGCCGATAATGTATAATGTGATGGAAGAAGAAGATATCGAAGAAGTAGAAGATGATATAGATGATCAAGATTGACAGTTACTCGATGATGTTCCTGACGGAAATGTACACAATGAAGAAGTTGATGATGATGATGGTGGTGCTGCTGATGATGATGGTGATGGTGATGGTGATGGTGATGGTGTCGGTGATGGTGATGATGATGACAATGACGAACATAATGATGATGACGACGATGACGACGACGATGATGACAATGACGACGACGAGGATGATGATGATGATGATGATGATGATGATGATGATGATGATGATGATGATGATGATGATGATGATGATGATGATGATGATGATGATGATGATGATGATGATGATGATGATGATGATGATGGTCATGATGATGAGTTGGATGAAGAAGAAGATCAATGACATGAATGAAATGTATGAGATGCGATTATTATATTATCTATTTAATATTGATATCTTGATAGAAATTGATTTGACTTATATGGTTACATAAATAATTCATATGTTTTGAATTCTAATGCCATTACTTAATTAATTCATGATGCACCTCTAGCTATGTGATAGATGGTGATTTAAAATACATATGCGATGGATTACATGCTTATGATGATACATGTGACATTTTTTGAACTTTGTGTTTATTTATGGAATGTGGACTACTTATTAGCTATGTGATGGATGGTGATTTATGATACGTATGTGATGGATTACATGTTTATGATGATACATATGTGATTCTTATGATGCTCAATTACATATATGATGATACATATGTGATGCTTATGATGCTTATGATGCTTATGATACTGCAGTATTTATTGTTTATCAAATTACAAATGTAATGCTTATGATGCTCAATTGTTGGTGTAGGAACCTAAACCCCTTTGATGAGGATCCTGCACAGTCTCATGGATCGACAGGTATAAGTCAATACACCTTATAGAAATAATATATTTTTTAAAAATTACAAGAAAAACAAACTTCCTCAGTTTTTCAAACATCAACATTAGCAACAAATCTAAAACAGTTATCAACACTTGAGGCCCTAGTTGGACTTACTCAAATTTTAATCTCAACATCAACTTTATGGCTGACTTCTTCATCAATATTACCCTCATTTAAAAAATATCTCTCTCATTACCAACTAACTCTCTCATTTGATGGTGCACAGGTATCACCAAATAGGTATTTGTCAGATGTGTCTTCCTTGAGTGAGGGAAATGCAGGAATAGAAGAGGAAAGTGAGACATGTAGCAGATCTCAAATAGGGAGATCAACTAGAGGTCAAAAGATTAGAAGAAAATTCAATAAATGCATGGAATTTTTTCTTTCTCAAGGGGGGTCATGTTCTTATGATGATGAGACCAAAGGCGACATTGAGGTGCCCTTGAGGTACAAACATCTACTGAAACAATCTGTACCCAAGGAACTTCCTCCAATAAACACTAATTTTTGTGTTAATGAGAGGATATATTGCATAGCACCTTCATCGTTACATGGTTTGGGCCTATTTTCCATGGACAACATAAAGGTCTGTTACAACAAAGTTGCTGAATTGATGGAGTTTGTTGGACCTTGTTACAATTATAATGATTGGATGCAGATTGTTCGTTATAAAAAAAGTATGTGTAAGTATGCACTGTCAGCCAATTATATACAACAAAAAGATAATGATCAAATTAAATGAGTGGTTGTATACATTGATGGAAGGCCAAAAGCAACAGGGAATATTGCAGGTTTTATAAATAGTACACGACCTGGGTCAACTAATAGGCAACCCAATTGCATATTTGAGGCACGTGAGGGAAATTGTGTGTTTGTATGTGCAATAAAATCAATAAGTGCAAGGGAAGAGATGCTAATCGATTACAATTTGAATCATATAGATACAAACAAAGTTACTATCATGGGGGTGGTACGTACTATATATATACCATTTAAGCCAACTTCCAATTAATGAATCCAATAAACCATTGTATTATTAAGTTTTTTTGCTAAGTCTATTGGTTTCATTTCGCTAACATTTTTATATTTTTTTCTTTGTCATAGGGCCACATGGA
The DNA here is from genome assembly GCF_030272615.1 of Cryptomeria japonica. NCBI lineage: Eukaryota > Viridiplantae > Streptophyta > Pinopsida > Cupressales > Cupressaceae > Cryptomeria > Cryptomeria japonica. The sequence goes on from NC_081409.1 coordinate 226,041,675, forward strand.
TCCACCACATAGCACAGATAGGGGTGTAGGTCTTGACACTTCTACGGAGCAGGTAAACCTCATTGTAATTGTACAAACTAGATAAAATCAAACTGTTACATTATGATCTTTTCTTGAGTGTTTTGAAGTAATTTTGATAGTGTTAATTATATTCTTGTCACAAACGGATGTTCGGGATAAGGGAAAGGAACTTGCAGTACCTCAGCACCTCCATGGGGATGTGGGGCTCTTGACAGTGTTATGCACTGATGACATCGCACTTACCGCAAACCCTATGCAATTTGTACATAAGAATATTAGAAAAATTAGGCAAGAGATTCTTGATTTGGCAACCATAAGTCCTCAGGCTGATGAGATAACAAAGAGGGTGTAACTATTGTTGACGATAATGGAAAACTTGCAAGTAAGCAGTAATGAAAGCTTTAATCATAACAAAAGTTCAATAATGGTTTATATTTTTATCTCTTTTATGTCATTAACTAAAATATGTATGTGTTGTTTTTACAAAAATTTATAGGGCCTCATCATCCTGGTGGTGATGATCAGGGCATTGCGAGTAGTTTAGGTGATGATCATGTTCTATATATTAAAACCACTACTTTGGACTTGTGAACTTGCTTTTTTAATGTTTTACATATTTAATGTATTACTCTTCAGGTGCTGACATGAGTCCGAGGTCGAGCCCAATTGTATTGCCAACTACAATGTCGGCAACACGTAGCATGCAGACATCGTCTGTTGCACTGGCTTGTGTTGACCTACCCACTAGTGGTAGATCCCTTTTTTTCTCTCTCTTTTGTTATGTGTTTATTACCCTTGAAGTGTTCTTTCTTGGAGGCATTTCATAGTGGACTCATTTACTGTGGCAGGAGATGCACATGAGGATGTGCTAGAGGTGAGTACTACTGATAACATACCATCACTTCTTGGATCTTCCCGTATTGCTAGTACGGGAACGTTGCGGGCCACATTGGTGGTGAGCGATGAAGAATTGATTCCCTTGAAGATACAGAAGGCTCCAGGTACTTTAAAAATATTATTATATATAGTCTAATTGTAATTTACTTACTGATCACTCATTTTGGACTAATGATCGCATGTTTTTTTTGCAGGAAATGATATTTTTTATAAAAATCTTAATGACATTTCATTGCAAATATTTGGGCCCACCATACGTAAAAGGTGGAACATCATAAGTGAACTAACCCTTATCCACTATTTTGATTTCATATCATTGCTAGAATAGTTTTCCTTTTATCCATTTCTTGAACTATATCAAAGGTAGCTTCAGTTTCTTTCTAAATCTAACAGGTTTGTTTTTGCTTTAAAGGTGGAATGACCAAGAAAAAAAGTTAAAAGATGAACTCACAAACCGTATGGTAGGTTTGTTTGGAAATGACACATTCGACAAGACTAAGCTCCTGGAAAAAGCTGGCACATATCTGAAGTATGTGAGGGACCAATACAGGACACATTTAGAGAAGAACGTAAAGTATGAGCATCCCCCCATGATTCCAGAGAGGGAGTGGAAGGACCTGATTTTGGATGCAAAGGAGAGAATTGAAAGGAAAAAAGGAAATACACCTCCAGATGCCAGAAGAAGGTATGTGATACTATTAAGAATGTGAATATGTACTAATTATTTATTATATTTATATAATCTAACATATTTCAAAATTTTCATAGATTGAGTGACACATCAAAGGCAACCAAGGCAAGACAAGAAAAGCATGGGCAACACAAACTCGGCTCTGGTGGTTATATGAAGCTTGCCACACGAATTGTAAGAATCAGTAAATTAAGTATCACATCAAAATATTTATAAATTGTAAACAATTTTTTTTTAATCAAACAATACAAGCAAAATTCACAATACTAAGAAAAAATGCAGGGCTCTAAATTCAATAGAGCGCCCACGGAAGATGGCAAGAGAATTGGCTACCAGCAAGGCTATATAGCTGTGGTTGAATGGCTATGAGAATTGAGTGGGCAAACATGAGATTTTGATGCATCTATCACAACAGTAATTAAGCTAAATGAAAATTATTTCAAATTGAATACTTAACCAATAATCTATTTGATGTTAAGTTTCAACATAAAGTGACTATATTTTTTTTAAATAAGCAAGCAATGATAACACTGCACATGACATTGCAATGCAACATGATAATCGTGGAACAAAACCTATACATGAAGGTTCGGATGTGCATCCTAGTAGTGGAGGTATTCATTTTCTATTCAAATTTTTTTAAGTAATTATTAATACAATTAAACATCTTAAATTGAAAATTAGTGTAGTAATTAATGTAACCTTTATTGTTAATATTCTAGAGCATGTAGTTCATGGTGACCAAGTGGAGCATGATCTAGGTAGACAACATCAGGAACATGATGTTCCCCAATCAGGTAAAGAGGACCACTATTATTCCTTTAAACAAATTTAATTGCAATTGGTGTATTGATTAATGTAACGTTTCGTATTTCAACTCCAGAGGATCTGGAGGGTGCTCAGCATGTCAAGCTTGAGGCTAGACAAAATGATGTGGCCCCATTAGGTAAAGATTGTAACGGATGTGTTCTTTAAACTAATGAAATACTTGTAACAATAATAAAAAAATGTTTTGAATTTAACCCAATTCTTTGTTATTGCAGAGGACCCCCCTTTGGTTCAGCATCCTCGTCCTTTGTATAGGACTAGGCATACATCAAGAGCATGAGAAGAGGGCATAACATCCACAGATGGGGGAAATGATGAAGAACCCGATGTTCCACTTAGTCTTTTCATAGCTTCAAAAAAAAAACAAAGAAAGAAATGATTGTAATCTACCTTATTTGATAATGACTGATTTTTATGTGTAATGAATGTAATTATGTGCTAATGAATGTTCATGAATGATATGTGTTGATGATTATTGATGAATGTTACGTTTTAATGAAAGTTAATGAATTTTATGTGTTAATGAACGTTATGTGATAATGAATGAATGTTATATTTTAATAATGGATGAAAGAATGAATGAATCTTAGATGTTAACGGGGAATTTAGAGTGATGTTAGGGGGGGGTGGGGAGGGGCCAAATGAGCTTCTGCCTTCATGTGGTTGGCCCTGTGAAGTAGAGAATATTAAACTATTCTCGAAACAAAGCGAAGCTCAATTATAAGATGTGAAATGTTTGAAAGGTGAGAGTCCACAAACAGATGTGAAATGTTTAAGTAGGCCTCCCAATGAATTGGATCTCATAGACACGAAGAATCCTATATAGAGAATCATTGAGAGCCCTTAAAGAAGAAAATTTGAACTTTGATGAAGCAATACATGATGGCAGAATATCTTGCAAGAGGAAATCAAAGTCATTGTGGTGTCATCTAGATCTGAAATGTGGTCTACTTTTCAAAAAAGTAAAGATGCTTGATATGAATGCGTCATTGATTTGACAATTTCTAATGTCTGGTAGATGACTTTGATGGTCTCAAATTGTTCTTGAAGCTTATATGTCTTGGTTCTAAACCTTATAAGCTTTTAGAATGATTTAGGCACTATGATCTCACTGCAAATTTATCATTTATTGGTTGTTCTTTTGTTGATAGTGACATTTATCACTACTTTCATCTGAGGCAATCACTTCTTGACAGTCAAAAGGTTGCCTGAGGTCAAGTTATATCATGGAAAAATGAACATGAAGAAGAACTTCTATTTTTAAGTAACAAGGTATAGATCTACATTCTGCATGACACTTTTGTAAATCCATGCATATACTGCTCTTATATATAATTTACTTTGTTAAAGAAATGCTTTTTATTATTATTCCAAAGAGGTTTACCTCGGCTGGGCATGATTTGAAGGAAAATCTCTCCCCACATAGCTAAGGAAAGAAAGCATCTAGATCCTATGTGTAAAACATATATCCTTTCATAATCATGCAAGCATAAATTTCACAATCAAAGCCAAGTATTGTCCAAAATTTGCAACTTCCCCATCAAATGGGGAGGTAACTCCCCCAAAAAAAGCTTGGCATCATGCCCTCTGAGGGAACTTCATTGCTGCAAACTAAATTGTATGCCTTCCATGACCATTCAAGAATCCCTTAATAGTGGCCCACACTAAGAGTGGCAATATATAACTATCTAGGTACTCTAATATTCCTTCCTCCCATCCCAGTGCAACATACCAATGCACAAATGACCATAGATTTGTGGATATAGACAGTCCACATTCAAGTCATCTCACTATAGCCAATTGATGCAGGGGCATCTTCAAATTCAAATCATGGGATTCTTGAAGAGTCAAACTCCTTTTGATTGGTTTTTAGGTTTTGAAACACTTAAGGATAGTTTTGGTTTATTTTCATGTTGATGTAATAAGTCACCCCACCTTGTAAGCCTATGCCCTAGGTAGGTGTGTTATAAACCACCTTGGGTATATGAAAATTGGGGTTATTAATGCCTTGAAGGCATTTTTAGTGCATTTGAAGAGTTTTAAGTGTCTTAGGGGTCAATTAGTGTCTAGGTGTGTTTAGGAGGACAAAATGTCAAAAGTTGTAAAAAGTTGTCAAAAAAGTTGTCAACTTTTAACCCAAAATTGTAACTTCCTCCAAACCGCCATGTTGGTTTCCAAAATCAGTTGATAACTATTGGAAGGGTCATTACAGGTCGAATTCCAACCTTTGGAAAGGTTTTTGAAGGAAAATGAAAGTTTTGTGAACAAAGAAACCAATAAAAATCTATCTTTTTCCTACATTTTGCTGCTATTTCCCTTATTTCATATAGTACGGCTTTATCCAGGGCGTAAAACCTCTTGAATATGAAATTCACGTGTCTTACTTTTCCAATTCAGCAAGTCTGAGCCTCTAACTCTTCTAGAGCCGTGAGAAAAGTGGTTTTTTGTGAAGGTACCTCGGATTTGACAGTCTACCTACGGTTTGATAGCAAATATAAGTTTTTCTTGTTGATACCTCATGGGATTTGTATGGCCTTTGGGGTGAAGCAAGTGGTGAAAATTTACTTTGATATTTCCAAGACCTTTTGTAGGGAAGTGACAGGTAAAGGCGAGGGTTTGAAGTTTTAGAGGTGGGCATCTCTATGTGACCACCTTGGCTAGGTATGCATCCGACCCCACAAATGATGATAGCGGTGGAACCAAGGCTATAACTTTGTAATTTATGTTGTATCCATATCCCCCACATGTCTCAGGTCTTACTTTTCCCAGGCAGCAGGTTTTGAGTATACTTCCTTTGTTAAGGTGGCCTAATTAGGGCTATTAGGCCTAGGAGTGAAGCTGGGTTTATAACCCTTAGACATTGGATCTTCCCAAACCCTTTTGGAATCCTTTGGCACTCACTTGAATGAAAAAAAATCCACTCTCATTTGTAGAGGTCTTTTGAGAAACTAACAAGAAACCTTAAGTTTTTCAGACTGGCAGGGCTACTAGGCCTGACAAGCCTAATTGTAGCAGCAGTACTAATTTTTCTCAATACATCATGTTTGATGATTGGAATGGGTCTATTAACCCTATAGGATAGTAAATCAAGGTATTGGAGGTCCCCATTGCCTTAGGAAGTCTATTTCCACCTTTGGTTGGGTGTAGCGGCCTTTGAGTCCTAAGAGACTTTTGTGAGACACTGTGGGATTGGCATTGTCTAGATGGCTTAGTATGGGGAGAGGTATGAAAAAAATCAAATTGAAACCAATCCAACCCTTGATGTCTTTGTAGAATTTGTAGGGTCCTTGTTTGGGGTTCTTGAGTGAAGGATCTTGTCTCAGCAACAAGGTCTCTACATCACTAATGGGTGGATTAAATCCATACAACTGCGTAACTTGTAGATCTAAAACAATGATGCATGTAAAACTCATCATCACATCAATAACTTGCAAACTGAGATACAAAGAAATACCATATGGATCTCAAGACAAAGACACCAAATCAACTCCAAATCCGATTTGCCAAACAATTCCACTAGTCAAGGAATCCATCAAGAAAATATTGTAGAGATGATGAAGGACTAATGATTGCATACCAACATCTCGTCAATGAGAAAGTTGCAAAAAACCTCCTTGAATCATGTACTAAACATGCATGCAAACCCACAACTATCTTTCATCTAGAACCACCTATTGATGTTTTTTTATGCACCGCGAACACAATAAAATACCAAGGTATTCTATCATCTCTTGAACAAAGAAACTTTGAATGCTAAACAAAGTGATCAATCAAAGAAACTCCAAGGTTTACAATACAAACTATGCAACTTAATTGTATGGGATAGACTTAGTGAATATGGTGTGATTTTGTTGGAATCGCAAGGGGGCTTACATTTTTCTTGAACTCTACTGGAACTTGGACTCTACACTAACTTGCTTGGATAATAAAAGACAAAAGAGATAAAGGGTTTAGAGATCTAATTTAATCCTAAGAACAGTGACAATAAAGGATGATGATTTGATAGATGAATTCCATAATCAAGCTTTGCTTTGCCATGCAGAAACAAGTACACAAAACTAATGCAATCTTCTAAGGAATAACGAAGGGTTTTCATATCATGAACATTCATTCGAATACCCAAAACTAGGGCAATTTAAGTGAACATTCACAATTGAACTTATGCTTAATGAAGTTCAGACTAACCATACATTGCAACTTACAACCAGCAAATTACAAATAGTATGAACAGGAATTCCTTCAAGAAATCATCACATTTCTCCATTGCAATATATGAAATTTATCTAAACTTGAGAAGTAACAAGAAGCCATGCAACATGTAGAAATTACACATAGAAATCCACCATGCTTCAATGAAGATCATGTATTAAAATCAACAAGTCTTGGCAAAAATTCCTTCTTTCCTCCTACTCTACTATAATTGCTATCTAACTGCTATCTATGAACTATTAATTGTTGACTAGCAACTATTAACCTTTACAAATGAAAAGGCTAGGCCTTTTATAGACCCCCATTATAATGAATGACCCAGATTGACTATCAAATCAACAGTCAAGATAATATAGTGAAACCCTAATTAGGGCTTGTTATAACAAACTCCATTCTAGCCAATTAAATAATTACATTGAATAGGACACATGTCCACCTTGAATTCTAACCAATGAGGAAATAGGTTAGGTATGCTTGAACAAACTTTGATGCATTGCAATGTGTCACTAGCTCATTCATTAGATGAATCAAGTACGATGAACTTGGACATGTCAATGTGGCTTCACTTGATTAGGTTGATGATGATTGGATGCCAACTCAACTTGACAAGTCGATCATCACAAAGCTTATGTGATTGAGCAATATCTCTTGATACTCAATGTTATCTAGTTTTCTCAACATGATGAAGGTGGTGGGACATATTCCCAAATTGTATCATCTAGATGATCAAGTCCTTAGCTTTTGATTAATTCTTCTAAAACTATCTACTTGATCATGTTTGTGTCCTTCCATCTTCCTGATAGTTCTTGATCCTTTTATGTGACTGTGTGCTTAATGAAGTATATATTTGATGATGCTTGGCCCTCCTTTTGTTGCATCTCCATACCGATGATGCTTGCTTCAACTTCATGGTGCATATACTTGACTTGAATGGCTTGCTTTGATGAAATCCTCTTTGAGATTCAAAAATCTACCTCTTTGTGGGGTAATTCACCTTGGTGAATATGTTTGATATAGACTTTGTAATGCCTAGGCTTGATGTAGAACCCACTTATTCTTGATCTATCCAACCTTGATCACCTTTGTAACTCTGACTTGAATACCTTGATCATTGGTGATTTATGTCTTACATATGGCCAATCATGTTGTAGATCCCTTCATTTTAAAGCAATCCTTATTGATTTCTCCTTATTCTACTGATTGCTATTCTTGGATTTTCGAAGGGAATGCAAGATAGTCTTCTATTTCTTCCTTCTTGAATCCTCATAATATATTGATCATCATTTGACATTGTCCTTGCACCTTGAGATGCTCCTTCCTTTGTATTGCATTGTTGAAAGCTTTGAATAGGTTTAGCTCCTCATGTTGCCATCCTAAACTCATGAATCTTGGTGTTGATATTGATGTGAAAATCCTCCATGATGCCAATGTCCTCTTTCATGCCTTAAAGCCTCCTTTCATCAAGTGTCTTCATCCTTGCATTGAAGCATGATGTTGGCATGCTCTATGTGCTAGGTAAGGTGTTCTTTTCCTTGTAATGAAGTCCTCACATCCTGAAAGCAAGAAAGAACATATCGTGAATGAAATGAAAAACAAATAATGCATCACAAATAAATTTAATCTGATTTTATACCCTAATTCATAGACTTGCTCCCTAATTCTTCTCCTCTTAATTGGTTGTAAATTGAATTTGATGAGCATTTGATCTTTGTTTTATATGATTCCTTTTTACCTTTGTCTTCATTTCACCTCCATAGGTCGGCCAACCCAATAATTGTTTATTAAATTCATGAATTTACCTTCCTTCTAGCTGACTTAAGGTGCTCTTCTCTTGCTGAGTGGGTTTGGACTCCTCTCATGCACAGATTTAGGCGCAAATAACAAGAAGGTTTGCACAGATTGGGGTCAGCAATGTAGAAAATTATTGATTTTATCCTTTGAACATTTGCATTTTTCCTCAAAATAAGGCCAACTTAGGGCTATTTTACCCCCGAGTGGGTTTGAAAGGCTCATATGCATAGACTAGAGGTGAGAGAGAGAGAGGGTGAGAGGAAGAGATAATGACCTAGAGAGGGTAGAGAAAGAGAAGTAGAGAGGGAGAGAAGAAGAGAGGGATGGAGAAAGAGACCTAGAGAGGGGAGAGAGAAGAGAGATAGTAGAGAGGGATAGAGAAGAGAGATAGAATAGAGATACCAATGCCAATCTTTTTCTATAAATTTTTTTTTTTGAAAAATCGGGCTACCATCGGAATTCCGACATCAAAGCGTAAAAATTCCGACAGAGGAGTGTTGTCAAATGCACAGCATCCTCATCGGAACTCTCCTGGAGGCCGTCGTAATTCCAACACCAAAGGGTTAAAATTACATTTTCACCCATTTCTTCAACAAAGTATAAAGAAAGAGGAGGAAGAACACAAATACGACTAAAACCATCACATATTTTATGCAACTTATGATTTCAAGATTTAGATTGAACATCTTTTTTAGGAGAAAAGTGAATCATGTCAACTGCTAGAGTCTGAGGAGATTAAGTATTTTGAGGGATAGCTTCACGAGCTCAAACATGGTGTCTTCATCAGTGTTCTCTCACACAATGATTTTGTTGAGTCTTAGTGGAAGGTTGAGAAGGAGGAACATTTGAAAAAGAAGGAATGTTTCTCTCCTTAATAGTTAAAGGTTTATGTTGAGGTCTTTTTGGTTGAACAAGAGGAGATGGAAGTCTATTCTCCCAATAAGAGGAAGGAGGTGGAACTGTTCCATAGAAATGAGGAATATTACATTTAGGAAGGAGACCGGGTCCATTATGAGGAGGAGGTATAGGTCTAACCTTAGGAAGAATATTGTTGTTCTCCTTAAGAGAAGGTAAAGTCACATCCATAGGAGTAGGTGGATGATCTTCCTTAGGAGTGAGATTATTTCTATCTGAGAGGGGAAGAACCTCATCTTAAAGAATAATAGGAATGTCAAGTGTTGGTGATCTAGGTTGACTTAAGAATAAGATCATATCATTCTTCCATTTTTGATAAGATTGAAAAAGAGCATCGCTTCTTAATGGAAGAGATTGAAATTGTTTAGGCCAAAAGAGATGAATAGGAACACCGAGGATTCTTTCGGATGGATGAAATAAGCTATGGTTCATGGTTATGATTTATCTATTGTGAGGAAATTTAAGACACTTGTGGAGTGGAGAAGCAATATCCTTCATGGAAGATATCCAAGGATAGCCCAACTTCACATGGAATTGCTCAGAAGAAGGTATGATAACAAAGTCAACATTTATGGATTTAACATGAATTTCAACAGGAAGGGTGATAGAACCAATGGTAGGACAAGAGAAGTCATAAAATAACTTCACAACCATATTATAAGCATCATAGATTGGCTTATGCAATCGTAAAGTGAAAAGATACTCTTCAGTTATGACATTAACCATGCAAGAGGGATCAATCAAGGCACCACGGGAAGGGATATCCTTAACCTTTGCAACTATGTATAAAGGGCCATCGGGTGTTGTAATGCTCTCGGTGGGGTCAAATGTAATACAAGGATCCTTAAGGAAATCTTGTGTTTCTACCATATTAACCAAGTTTCATACCATAGAGGTGAATTCTTTAGAAGAGACAGAATTAGGCACCATCTCAATAACGTTAGAGGTATGAGATGGCGAGGGATCAATGAAAATCTTAAGATTTTGATTAGGAGGAGCAATTGATTTATTTCCTTTATCATTCACACCTACAACAAATATAGTACTATTATCAATCAAGTCTTGAATCTTATTTTTCAATGCAAAATATTTCTCAATATCATGACCAGGTTGACGATGAAATTGGCAAAAGGAATTGTTATCAAAATAAGGGGATGCAAGTTTAGAAGGATCAATTTGTTTTCTAGGAGGAAGTTTGATAACATTTTTTTGTAACAACTGAGACATAATACTATATAAAGATTAATTCAAGGAAGTAAAATGTCTTTCTCTTTGGAAAAGTTTAAAAATAGAAGGCACACCCATTGTAGCTTTCAAATGGTTGTTGTTGATTGAATCATTGAACTTGATGAAGAATTTTTTTGGTTTGAACTTCGCAAACGGTTGTTTAACACTCTCCCCCTTATCACTCAGAGCCATAGGAGTGGATTAATCCATTTAACTCACAACCAGTTGATAATTGTGGAGTGTTGTGGACAACTACAGAAAGGAAGTAAACTCAGACAAAAGAAGCTTTTCCCTGATATCTTTTTGCAAATTAGAAATGAAAATTATTTGAATATCATTATCAGGTACATGAAAAGAAATTTGAGCACACAAATTCTTATATCTACCAATGAAATTAGTCACTTTTTCTTTAACACCTTGTTTACAGTGCATTAAATCAGTCAAAGTGATTTTAGGACCAATTTAATTTTGAAATTGTTGGATGAAAGCATTTGCTAGTTGTTGAAAAGAAGTGATAGAATAAGGAGGCAAATAGAAATACCATTGTAAAGCCTTATCTCTTAGTTTTCTTGTAAACAATTTTTCAAGAAATCTTTGATCATAAGCAAAATGAGTACACAAGGTTTGAAATGTTTTGACATGCATAAGAGGATCACCTTTTCCATTATAGAGTTCCTATTGAGGGACCTCAACATGTTTAGGTGGCACAACTTTAACAATATCAAGAGAAAGTGGGCTTGCAGCATTAAAGGTGGGCACACTAAACTTGGATTCACTCATGGAAGTAATTTGTTGTTGTAAGGAAGACACGGTTTGAGAAAGATTGTTGATTGTCAATTCGGTGGAAGAATTGATGTTAGACATAGGTGATTGAGAAGGTGTTGTGATGTTATTAAAATAAGGGATGAACTAAGAATAAGTTGGTGGGACATTACGGTAAGTAGGCATGGGTGATGATTGGGTAGGAAAAGGGACACTTAAAGGAGGAATAAAGTTGTTGAAGGAATTGCCCCCTTGTGTCACACTGATAGGAATAATTATGGAAGACATAGGTAATGATGGAGGATTAAATGAAGAAGATGGATTGCCCCCATGACCTATGGTTGTAGGAATGACATATTGAATTGAAGTAGCCATGATGTTGGATGTTAAAGTAGGAATACTAGTCATAGGATTAGTCAAAGGAATCAAAACCCTTTGAAGCATGCACTTAAGACCTTCAATTAATGGAAGAGCTTCACTATTAGGGTACTCTTGGGACATCCATTATTGAAAGCTATCAAATTGATTGTCCAATGTGGCAAGCTAATTTAAAGAAACCCTAGTTAAAGCTTCTTCTTCATTATGGGATCCATCAATGGGGTGAATAGGCACATGATTAGGATGGAAAGAATTAGCATGATCCTTATCAAAGAAGTCACACAAATTAGGCTCCATCTCCTCGGTGATTAAACCTTGGGAAGCCTTAATTCTAATACTTTGTCTAATGGGGATAGGATAGGTAGGACTAATAGTGGTAAAACTAATGCACCTGAGGGAAAATTTGAATTTTCAATTGTAGAATAAATCTTACAAAATTGAGTAATGCACAATGGAAAGAGATTACACAATTTGAACTTTGTTGGACGAAGAGGATGACACAATTTCAAAAAATGAAAGGAAATTGGAATTTCCAAATTAGGGCCAAGGGAATACCACTTAAATTTAAAATTTGAATTTTAAAAATCAGGGCATACTATAATTAACCTCTTAATTTTAAGTTTCTTTTTGAAAGTTGAAATGTTGAATTTTGAAGGTATTTATGATTCTAGAGGGATAGAAAATTGATAAAATCAGCCAATCTTCCAGATTTAGGTTATCAAATACTATCATAACAGTCCCAAATTTTTGGGAAAAAAGCCAAGGACCGTGGTGGGAAGGCACATGGTCTTACCAAATTTTTTCAAAATTTTCAGGGATGGATATTAAGATGATTTTAAAGCTAACCCCCCAAAATTGGCAAATTTTATGATCTCTAGATTGGCAAAATGAAGGTGCAAATGTGAAAATAGGACCCTATTAGGGTTTTGAAGAAAAAGAGGAATTGAATTGTAATTTTGTCAATGGTCAAACCTAATGGATAGGAACACCTTGGAAATTTTTTAGAAAGCTGAATGTAAATGAATTTGATTTGAAATTCACACAAAATCCAATTAGTTTTAAAAATTAGGGTTTGATGACCTAACCACTTAATTTTGAAATTTAAATTTTGGGAAAAAGGGGGAAATTAAAAATTTGAATTGTAGGATTGAAGACAAATCTGAGAACAATCAGAAATCTGAAAATTAAATGGAAATCCAACTTTTGCACAAGTTCAAGATGATTTTTGAAAATTGGAGTTTTGATAAGTAGCCTCTTCATTTTATAAATTTTAATTGAAAATTGAACAAGACAATGAGGAAATTGAATTTGAAAAAAAAAACAATTTTCTGATCTAAGATAACCACAAGCAATTTTTACAAATCACAAGTTCAATTTTAATTTTAAAAACTAGGGTTTTAAATGAATTAACCACTAAGTTTGCAGAAAGTTGAAACTTGTAAATGAAAAATATGAAATGTTGTTAAAAAGAAAGCATGTAAGATGTCGAATTCACCAAAATGTAATGGTGGGAAAATGGTGAATGATAGATCAAGAAGGAAACTACCCTTTCCCTCAAAGAGAGATGAAAATTTCACTATTGATTACCATTCGAGCTTTTTTCACCATGTTACATTAGAAATAAGAGAGGAAATTAACTAGATTAAATCTCTCCACACAAAGATGGTAGATTGAATTCTGAATGAATTAGGAATGATAAGTTTATTGCCTCTTTCTTGTTTGAAATGGAAAGGAATTGATTGAATTATGTAGTGCAAAAGTGACAAAGAATTGATTATAACTTGAGATCAGAATATGCGATGAAGTTGTGCACCTAGATCTGGCCGTAAAATTTCGAGATGAAGTCACCCTGTGAATTTGAGGAAAATTTGCCTAGACCATGGTGGGAATATACACGGTCTTCCAAAAAATCTGCGAAATAAAAAGGGTTTTTCTGCCTCTGCAAATGAAGCCTGAATCCAAAAGTACAATTGCACACCTACAACCTACAAACATAAAAGAGAGGAAAATAGGTTAGGATTGGGGGTTTGCCTTTAGGTCAAACCCATGTTTTGGAATTAATTAAGTAATGAGAGAAAGTACTTGCAAGTAGATATAAATGAAAGACTGAATTGTAAATCACCTCAAGGGAGGTTGTGGTACCAATGTTGATAGAAATGCTTGTGTGGAATTGAATGTTGAAATAAATATCCTCTTCAATGGTTGAATCCTTGACTTGATTGCAACACCTAGCCTTCAAGGGAGACTTGAGAATTCTCAATGCTAGAAAAGAACTCTTGAATAATTGAATGCTTGATTGCTTGTGCACACTTGAATCTCTCCAACTTCAACTTATCAAATTTCTAGTTATTGAACCTATGCAAATGAGAGGATGAATGCCCTCTTAAATACATGTTAGTGAATTTGAATTTCATCACGGGCTGACATCGGGGGAGTTTCCCACCCAAGGTACAACCAACAATGCAACCCTAGGAAGGGTCCTGCCTAAAAATAGAGTAGGGATAGGGGCGCCATGCCTCTCTCCAAGGAGGAAAGTGGTGCCACACCCATGTCCTACCCCTTTCTACAGGGCAAAGTGCATACATGATGTTGCAGAGTCCAAGGAAGAAGTTGTTTCTGCAAGCTGAGCAATCTTCGGTCTTCGATCAGGCTAGAGGATTCAAATTTGCATGCGTGAGGACCCTATTGCAGTCAAACATTGCTAGGATCACAATTTTATGAAACTATAATTGTATTAATTATACATTTAATCTAGAATATCCCCCTTCATAGTTCGACCATAATATTGATTCTTTTAAGTTTGTCTTCAAGAAAACTCCTAAGACTGATAAGGAGAGGAGAGCGAAGACATTAGATCAGAGATTAGCCGATGAGGTAATCTACTTTTTAATTGCAGGAAAAATATACTTAAATGAATAGTTATGAGCTTAATTGTGAACTATTTTCTACAAAATAATTCTAACTTGGCTTTTGAATTGTGGTTTTGCAGCCATCTACAAAGCCACGTACTACATCGAAGAGGCTCAATTTTGTTGAGCCACCACAAGTTTAGGATCATATAATGTTAGTTGTGGTCATAGAATGGCCAATACATTTAGATATATTCTACATTTTTATTGTATATCAATTTGGACATGGTATATGCCACATTTTTTAAATACTTGTATTGACTTGGTAGACATGCCTTTTTTCATATATATATAAATGATATTTAATCCAATTAATGTGTACTGAGTTCATTATTGTGTATTCATTTTATTTCATGGCTGCCCTTTTATAAATTTAATTGAATATTTTCCTATGTAATCAATAATATGAATAAAAAAACAAACATCTATGATATAAAACATTGCAATTGTGGAATATGATTTGATAAATTTTCTAAACTGTTCAATTAACCCTACAAAACTCCTTGTATTCAGTTCATTATTGTTTATTCGCTATATTTGGTGGCTGCCCTTTCATAAATTTAAATGAATATTTGCCTATGTAATCAATAATATGAATATAAACAATAAAAATCAACAATATGAATATAACCTATAATATGTGTGGTGCGAGAGCACCCTCATGCTCAGAATAGTCAAATTTTGGTTCTCATGTTTGGGGTCATTTGGATCAAAGATGTAAAAGTTGCTCAGTTATTGTTAGAGTTGCTCAATCATCCTCAAAGTTATCAAAGTTGTCAAAGTCAGATAAAAGATGTAAAAGTTTCTCAGTTGTTATCAAAGTTGATCAGTTGTTGTCAAAGTTTTCAAAGTTGCAAGATAGGCTAGAATTGATTTCATTTGTCATGTGAACAAACCGATGTCACGAGAACATCTAAGTATGAATTTTTATGCTAGGATTTCTCCTCTCATGCATCTTAAAGCATCGGAACATCGAGAGTCATACCCTACCGACATGATCTCTCAAGTGCCCTGAGTCCAAAAAATTATCAAACTTTGATGGACTATTTCTTCCAATCTAGAACATATATGATCAATTCGTTTGAACCTATGGGGTTGTGTGAGGCTCCTGTACAACATCCTATCTTAGTTTCTGATGACTCATAGCCATTTTCAATTGGTAGCATTTTTTTGCCTACTGCAAAAAGCATCAGTTGCATTAAATGCAAAGTTTCAAGATAGGCTAGAATTGATTCAATTTATCCTATGCCAAAACCAACATCATGAGCATGTCCAAGTGGACAAATTTATCGTAGGAATGCTCCTCTCATGCATCCCAAAGCATAGGAACATCGAGAGCCATACCCTACTGATGTGATCTCTCAAGTGCCCTAAGTCCAAAAAATTGTCAAACTTTGACAGACTATTTCTTCCAATCCATGATACATATGGTCAACCTATTTGAACCTCTAGGGTCACATGAGGCTCCTCTACAATGGCCTATCTCTATTTCTGATGACTCAGAGTCATTTTCAATTGGTAGCATTTTTTTGCTTGCTGCAAAAACCGTTAGTTGCATGTAATCCAAAGTTGCAAGATAGGCTAGAATTGATTTAGTTCATCTTATGCACAAACTAACATCACAAGCACATTTGGGTGGGAATTTTTATGCTAGTAATTCTCTTCTCGTTCATCCCAAAGCATCGAAACATCAAGATCCATACCCTATCAGCGTGATCTCTCAAGTGCCCTGAGTCCAAAAAATTATCAAACTCTGATAAACTGTTTCTTCCAATCCAAGACACATATGATTGATCCGTTTGAACCTATGGGATCACATGAGGCTCCTCTACAATTTCCTATCTTAGATTCTAATGACTTGGAGCTATTTTCAATTGGTAGCATTTTTTTGCCTACTGCAAAAACTAGCAGTTGCATCCATTGCTAAAGTTGCAAGATAGGATAGAATTGATTTGGTTCGTCCTATGCACAAACCAACATCATGAGAATGTCTGGGTGGAAAATTTTATGCTAGGTATACTCATCTCATGCATCCCAAAGTGCCAGAACATCGAGACCCATACTCTACCAGCACGATCTCTCAAGTGCCTTGAGTCTAAAAAATTATCAAACTTTGATGGACTGTTTCTTCCAATACAAGACAAATATGGTCATTATGTTTGAACTTGTGGGCTCACGTGAGACTCCTATACAATGGCCTATCTTGGTTTCTAAAAAATTTGACCCATTTTCAATTGGTAGCATATTTTCACTTGCTACAAAAACTGTTACTTACAAGATAGGCTAGAATTGATTTGGTTCGTCTTGTGCACAAACTGTTACCATGAGGGCATCTGGGTGGGTAGGTTTATGATAGGCATTCTCCTCTCATGAATCCCAAATCTCCAAAACATCGAGAGCCATACCCTATCGACATGATGTAGAAGTTGTTTGACAACTTTTTTGATAACTTTTTTGACAATAAATACAATTTTATTCAAATTATATCTAGACTCAATATATGCCTGCTATGACCCGATAATGACTGAAATAATTCTCTATGATTATACAAGAATCAAGAATTCTCATGATTGACCTTATCACATCACATAAACTCAAAACATAGTCACAAAACATAGACACAAAAAATAGTCACAAAACATTGTCACATATTATTCAAAAATTTTCCTCTAAAATGGTCAAATCAGCTCTTGGCTATTTGAATATACAAAACAAATATCTTAAAAATAATCTCATGGGATTTTATACAAAATTTGGCATTACAATATGTGCAATATAGCTCATCGCCATTTTAATGTACAAAATTTGGCATCTAAATATGTACAAATCAACTCATTGTCATTTAAATATACAAAATTATTCCCCTAAACATGTACAAACCAGCTCGTGGGCATTTATATATACAAAAAATAAATATAGAACAATTCATCGATGATATATACAAAATTATAAAAAATCATTCTACTTTGAACCATAGAATAAATTAAGTGAGCCTTTTGGATTGACTCTAACTCGTATTGTGTTAAGTATTGCCTCGTGGTCAGATTTGTGAACTTTTCATAAAATCTTGTTATGAAGTCTACCATGATACCTCATCAAATGAATATTTGTTGCAACAACAAGGTTAGAGAAATGAAGAATATTACTATGTGTTTCAAAGTCCTCGAACAACTAAACATCATAATTCTTTAGGGGGTATCTTCAATGCCATGTTCCTGCCAGGACAACGGACCCTATTGGGTACTCAATACCCTTTCCGTCAATGATTCTAGTTGTCAATTTTCTTTTAGGCTCAACACAGCGATACAAAAAGTAATCCATTCCTTCTTCATTGTTCTCTTCTACAACAATAGAATACACATGGCCTACATTTTATAAAGTGATCATTAATACCAAAACTAAAGTGTGATGTACAACAAAATGAACCAAAAAGAATACTTGCAAAAAGCTTAACTTAAAAAATCACCTGAATCCACTAGGTCAGATACATGATCGAAATCCATTTATGTCTCTATCTGGCTCAATTGTAGTGCTTTGGGAATTTGATATGTATCAATGGGAACCAATAGTCTACAAGACCATTTGTCAACCCACTCTTGTGATTCACATTCTTCCCACTTAAAATACATTCATGAAGAGATAAACCATACCATTTGTCTCGTATAAATTATGGCTGAACTTGCTTTTGAACTAAAAAATGAGTGCATGTCACTCGATCCTGCAATTGTAAAACAATCTAGATAGTTTTCAATATTATATTAAGTGATCAACCAAAAATATCTATGAACCATTGATGTACCTAGATTACCTGGACCCATAGTAGAGTTACACCATCTCACAATTGTTTCTGCATCTATTAACTCAACACCACCTTCATACTTCAATTCTTCTCTAGCTAGGGATCTTTTTACACATGCTCCTACACCATCATGCTCTCCCTTACCATGTCCTACCTCAATGATTTCAAAAATGTTGTACACTGCTTGTCATATGGATCCTTGTCAACCAATACATCCTTGCATTCTTGAATTATGCAGTGCAATTATCTGACCATATGAAGTGTCGGTTGTATTTTTATGTTTCTTTCCTTTAAATTATCATAGAAAAATTTAAAGAATCCTTGTACAAATTCTGACGAATGACTTCAATCATCACTTATGTAGAAGTGATAATCTCTTATCACCTTCATATCCTTCTTTGTACTATCATTTGTGAATTTGAATGTTATATGTACAAAAATATAAACTTCTGTAGAATGATAATTGCAAAGTGGAAAAATTGAACCCTAGTGACTCCCCACCTAGGAGAGAGAAAGCAAGTCACTAGGATGATTTTTCACTTGGGAGACCTTTACAATCAGAAGAGGTGCTTGAATCGACTAGACCCAAATCTAAGAGAGACAAGGATGTAAATTCCTAGTGGATTGCAAGGGATGAAGTGTGATTTGTCATCTTTTGTAAATGGGAAAGTTGACTTGTTGACTATGAAGAAAGGAGAAATAAAATGATTGAAATAAGGAGCTACCAATTTGGGGTTGCACTGTAACTTTAGATGTGAGCTAATTAGAATGATATGAATCTACCCTGCAAATTTGGAGAAAATTCATTGGGACCGTGGTGAAAGTGTACATGGTCCTCCAAAAAATCCATAAAACAAAAAGGGTTTTTTTGCCTTTATAAATCGAGTCCAAATATGAAAATACAGCTGTGCACCTACAACCTACACACATAAAATAAGGGAAGAAGGGATGTGGATAGGGGTTTGCATTAATCAAACCCTAGTTGCAGAATCAACCTTAAAAGTAATTGCAAATGCTTAAAATGTAAATACTGAAAATGTATACCTTGTAGATTTAGAGTTTGTTGATGATGATCACTTTGCTTCTTGAATGTAATCACAAATGTTGCATAAAATAGCATGCAACCTAACAAAACCCTAACACACACACACATGCTTGCAGATGAATGTTGTAATATTACTCCAATAGATGAATGAAGAAGACTTGAATGCTCAATGAATATAATGAAGGCATCCTCCTGAATTACTGCATATCCTTCTTATATGAAAATGAGAAAACAAACCCCCTTTTATATAGGCCTAAAGGATTAATTGTCACGCACTGAAGGCCGACAAAGATGAATTACAAACCCCAAAGTAGGATTTTGTATTGGGGACCGGTCAAACTTGACATAGGGCCACCCTAAGAGGTGGGGATAGGGGTGCCACACCCCTGTCCTAGCCTATTTTAGGGCCCATATAGGATCTAGAACCTAGACAAGGATGGTTTAGCAGTGAGATCACAAGAAAAGGGGGGCTCAGTTAGAAAGGAAAATATAGTCACCAAGGTGAGGACTTCAAATGTGGTTAAAATTGCTAGGGTTATAATTTTATGACATGAAATTTATCCCCCACTTTAGTAGGAGTATGGCTTATGCCAATACTACTGATAAAGTAGAAGAAAGGGAGATATGAAGATGAGATATATAGAGCCATATCACAAGGAGTATAAGACATCACTAATCTTGAGGAGCGAAAATCCCCCAATCTTAGTGTCTCAACTCACACCAACATATGAAAGAGCACACAAAACCAAAAAGAATAAGGTAAACAAAAAAACACAAAAGACACATGACATGATAGAAAAGACATGACCACACACCAACTAGCCAAAACACAAGGACACATGCCATTACATAAACATAAGTGATCATATAAAAGAGAAAAGCGGACATCATCCATGAACCACTAATAGTAAAACTATGGGTTCATGAGAGGAAATAGAGAGAGGACATGAATACACACTTTGGTGATCCATGAGAAGAAAGGTGAAGAAGAAAGAAACCATGGACGTCTCGCCCCTAAATCTAGGTGAGCCATGGAGAGAAGGACATGGAAATCTAGCCCCCAGAGTTTATCTGGATGATCCATGTGGAAAAGGACATGGAAATATCTCCCCTAGAGTCTATCTAGGTGATACATGTAAGAGAGGAGAGTGAAAACACCGTTAGTTCCACCCAACCTCATGTGTGTGTGTGTCCAAGTGAGGTTTGAAGCACCTTATAGGAGTCTATGCCCGAGTATGCTACAACTTTTATAGAATGTATAGTACAAGTGTCAAGAAAGGTCTGGCATCCCACTCTAAGAGGTTGTGCTCTGGTTCCAATAATAATCATCCCACATAAGAGAAAATTTATGTCGTCTCTCTCTAAGGGTTCGTGCCCTAGTTCCAAGAATGATCCATTGTACAAGAAAACAAGTGAAGACATCTTGCTCTAAGAATCTCTTCTCTGGTTCCAAGAATGACCCACTATACCAGGAAAAAGCAACATCATCTCGCTCTAAAATTCTATGCTCTGGTTTTGAGAATGATCCATAAAAAGTGATGACATCATTTTCTAAGAGGTTGCCCTCTGGCTCCAAGAATGTACCACTGTACTAGGAAAAAGAAGCATCATCTCACTCTAAAAGTCTGTGCTATGGTTCTGAGAATGATCTATGAAAAGTGATGATATCTTGCTTTGAGAGGCCACCCTTTGGTTCCAAGAATGTCCCACTATACCATGCATAAGAAAACTATAATACAAAGGAGCAGTGTGGGTGCCCCCCCCTCAGATGTCAATATAGATTCATGTTGATATCTTAAGGAAAGTAGAACAAGGATACCCACCTTCATCACAAAGAAGATATCTGATATGCAACAATGTCATGCATCCAAGCAAGAAAGGGAATACTCTTCAAGCAAGGATAAGATAGTTGAAAAGAGATGCCTTGTTGTAAGTGTAAAGGAGATCCCTGGAGAAGAAGAGATATTTGTTCAAAAGACATCTTCCTCCATGGGGAATTGTCTTAGACAAATATAACATCTTCTAGATGAAAATAAAGGGGAGAACAAGAATGCCATCCTTCCTCCTATTCCTAAGTGAAAGGGATTCTTGATGAGGGATGAATCACTTTTATCCCCAAGAAGGATGGGTGATATTATTATAGATGTACATTACCAGGTGGAAAAAAGGTTGTATTCAAAGGCTTACACCTCTTGTATGAGAGAGAACCCTTGAGAAAACAATCAACAATTTCTCACAAGGAATAACATCAAGTAATAAAAGTCACACCACCCACACAATAGGTAAAAGTGGATCCCTAGAGAAAGAGAGAGAGAGGGATCATTTCCCCCGAAGCATAGAGGCAATGAGAAGAGGTTACACAATCCTCTAAAGATAGATTAAACATAAGAAAATGTACAGTGTAATTTCATGAATGTATGCAAGAAAAGACATTAATATATATAAAATACACATCTCAAGAAGTGTTAATCTTCGAAAGGAATAAAAAGCATCACATGTTCCCCAAGGGTGATTAATCATATAGAAATGATAATTATATATGAAAAATGCAGCCCCTAAAGGAAATAGTGATACATGAGATAGAGAGAAACGAATGGGAATGAAAATCCTTGCCCCCGAAGTAAGAAGGACAAGGGGAAAACAAGTACACATCTTCCAATGGTGTTTATTTTCAAGTGACATTCCCATGTAATTCTCAAGAGATCATTTCATGCAAAGAGGTATATCATGCTTGAGAATAATAGCAAGCATAGAAAAGATACCTTTCCAAGAGAATGAAAGAAAGAGAAGAGGTGCATTACTTATTGAAGAAACTCCTCTCTGAGCAAAGTGGAAAACCAAAGAAAAATTACATGATCATATAAGAATAACCCAATGCAAGAAAGGAGATCTAATAATGAATAATGCACAACGATAAAGATAAATGTTTAGAAAGAATAAGGAAAGTGAACTTCATGTTTCTACCCCAAAGTATGTTAAATTGAAATAGTATCACCACAAATGATAAAGAACCCACAATTAGGTTGGCTAGTTATGTCAGAGGGTGAAGAGAAATGTGAAGGGAGAAGAAGTGCTAAGGCACTATGTTTTTACTAAGAAATACAACTAGATCTCTTGTAAGACAAAGTTGTGCAAGATCATATTGCATTTGAACAATTTTCTTAAATGCATAATATTTTCTAAAAGAATATGAATATGAATCATGAAAAACTGAACCCTAGTGACTCACCACCTAGGAGAGAGAAAGGAAGTCACCAGGATGATTTTTCACTCGGGAGAACTTTACATTCAAAAGAGGGGCTTGAATCCACTAGATCCAAATCTAAGAGAGGAAAGGATGTGAATTTCCAATCGATTGCAAGGCTTGAAGTGTGATTTACCCTCTTTTGTAAACGGGAAAGTTGACTTATTGACTATGAGGAAAGGAGAGAGTAAAGGAGTGAAATAAAGAGCTACCGGATCGGGGTCATATTGTAACTTTGGATCTGAGATAATTAGACTGATATGGATCTACCTTGTAAATTTGGAGAAAAGTAATTGGAAACGTGGTGGAAGTGTACATGGTCCTCCAAAAAATTTGATGAAAAGGGTTTTTTTGCCTCTATAAATGGAATCCAAATCTAAAAATATAGCTATACAGCTACAACCTACACATAGAAAAGAAGGAAATAAGAGTTGTAGATAGGGGTTTACCTCAGTCAAACTCCGGTTGAGGAATCAACCTTGAAAGAAAGTAATTGCAAATTCTTGAAATGTGAATAATGGAAATGTATACCTTGTAGATTTGCAATTTGTTGATGATGATCACTTTGCTTCTTGAATGTAATCATAAGTGTTGCATGAAATGGCATGTAACATGACAAAACCCTAACACACGCACATGCTTGCAAATAAATGTTGTAATATTGCTCCAATGGATGAATGAAGAAGACTTGAATGCTTGAATGTTTGTTGAATATAATGAAGGTGTCCTCTTGAATTCTTGCATATCCTCCTTATATGCAAATGAGAAAACCAACCCCATTTTATACTAGCCTATAGGATTATTTTTTTCTCATTGAAGGCCAACAAAGATGAATTGCAAACTCTAAAGTCAGATTTTGCATTGGGGACTAGGCAAACCTGACATAGAGCCACCCTAAGAGGTGGGGATAGGGGTGCCACACAAGAAATAAATTCAAAACAAGGCCTATTATAATAAATACAACCACCATTTCTATTGCATAGCACACTTGAAATAAATTCTATTGTCGACTTAGGAGGTGCTTGTATATTGCATTCTTCCAAATATCATTAGTGTGCAAAGTAGAACAAATAAGATGAAAAATATAGTAGTGCATGGAAAATTCAATATGCATCCTACAATAACACGTGGTGCATACATGATTAATCTTAACATAAAAAGGTTTTGCCATTTCAAAAAATCTTTGCGAAATTCTTATTTGAGGAAACTTATCAAGGAATCTTTCATAAAATTTTGTTTGAGTCATATCCCAGTAGTGTTTGGCATGTGGCTCATGATTTCTAGACCCAATTTGCCTTCTGACAACATCTTTTTTGTTGGGAAAAACTCTTTTGTTTTCATGCCAAAAAATTTCAATTAATGTTCTTAGTGCATCAACAATAACCTTGTCTTTGTGTGATAGTCTACCCGAGAATGCCCAAAGAGAGTTATTATTACTTGTTTTGGTTATCAAACGATCTTTTTTAATTTTCTTTCTCATTATGGTTGATGTAATGACATGTCAAGTAGCATTATAATCTTTAGTATGTGATTTTGAACTAATAGATTGATATGCATCAAATAGATTTCTCACAATAGTTCTTTCGCTATTACTTTTGGATGATCTTAGGCCTTGAATTTTCATTGTCTCTCCAAAATTCAAATTTTTAATCATTTGAACAATTAATTGACATCTTTCAGTTTGATTTAATTTTTCTAAATAGTTTTTCCATATTCTTTTAACCATTCTCCTGTTGTTATTATGGATGTGTTGCATTGGTTTTGTCATTGATGTCAACACCTGTCAACACTTGTCAACACTTATCAGCACTAGAGATCTTTGGTTATGTTCATTGGCATGTTTAGTGACTTATGCATAGTCACCAGTATTTGGTTCACCAGCAGGTTATATTGTTCACTGCCACTGAGGGTGATCTATTATCATCTAGAGATTACTTGGTTATGTTGAAGACATTGTTTGGACACTTGGTTTTTGTGATTTGGTTATTGGCCTAATCGAGTTTGCATATTTGTTGTTATTGGCAAATAGGAATAGGCTATGGACCAGCAAGCGTTATCTATTTCGAATCAACATGAGACGTTATGGAGATTATTTATTGACTGGCTATTATTGTAAATGCATTGAGCTAACATTATGCATTGCATATTGATTCATTTGTAATTGATTTAATTGTAATATTCTTTGTGAGCCGACCTACACATTTGGTGTTAGGTTTTGGTATATATGAAAGATCTCATTTGTGAGATTATGAAGAAGGTGAAAAAAAGGGTTGTAATAAGGTATATGTGAATATAAGGAGAGCTATACACGCAGACATCATTTGAAGATTCAAGGAAGGTATGAAGAAGACAATCACAGCTTAACTGGTACTGAATCCACCATATGAAGATGTTATTCTAAGAAGTACATTATCATTGGATTTAGCCATCCAATTGTAGTCAATGTGAATCTCATTTTGTGATTCAACAGTGAGCTCTAGGCAGTTGGCCTTTCTGCATGTGCAGACCCCATTTGTACACACATACTATCTGCAGTAGTATCATCTGATTGTGGGTAAGGATTCCCACCATGGTTTTTCCCCTTATAGGGTTTCTACATACAATTATCCATGTTATGTATTGTGGATGTTATTTGTCTTTCTGTTTCATGCATTAAACTTTACCGGTACTGTTATTATCTATTAAACTGTCAATCGACATTAAGTTTGGTTTACCGGTATTATGCATCAAGTTTGATTAAATTACATTTGGGTTTAAATTAATAGACAACTGATTCACCCATCCCCTCTTAGTTGCCTTCGGGTCCTAACAATTGGTATCAGAGCTAAGTCCTCTTTTTGCAAAAGTTTAATAGCTTGAGAAGATTCTATGGGAACTAACTATTTCAGGAAGGACAGTCTGAAGATTGATGGAACTAACTATGGAATATGGAAGATCAGAATGGAGACACATATGAATTGCATTGGAAGAGACATATGAGATGTTACAAAGAATGGCTATGTTGGTCCTACACAGAGTCAACCTAATCCTCCTAACTTGGCCAAAGATCAGGAGAATGATTGCAAAGCAAGAGAAGAACTTTTGAGCATATTGTCAAATCAGTAAATCATGGGATTATCAGACCGATCTACTGCTAAAGCTATTTGGGACAAATTAGAGACATTGAATGAAGGTGATACCATTGTAAAAATTGAAAAACTAGAATGATTTCGGGTCAAGTATGAAAATTTGAAAATGGAAGAAGATGAAAGGATCTTGCTTTTATGGAAAGAGTTAATAAAATTGTTTTGGGTATAAAATGTTGTGGAGGATCCTTAAATGAAGATGAGATTGTTTATAAAATTTTAAGAGCATTGCCACTAGCATACAAAATGAAAGTAACTGCTATTAATGAATTGAGAACAATGTCTAATACATTAGTATCTAGAGATACCTTGGTTGGAAAACTTTCATCTTTTGAACTTGAGGAATTTGGTCCTGTTGCTACAATTAAGAAAAATTTTGCTTTCAAAGCATCATCATCTGCAACAACATCATCATCATCTAAGAAATGTGATTGGAAAGCACTTTATGCAAGAGAACTTGAAGAAATCAGAAGAGAAAATGAAGAATTGGAAGAGCTTGAAGCACTATTTGCAAGAAAAGTTCCTAGAGGTCCAGTTGGAAGTAAGTATGAAGGTAAAGTGCCATTTAAATGTTTTAACTACAATAAAATTGGTCATATGATATCTAGGTGTCCTGATAGACATGCAAGATTGAAAGAAGAAGCTAAAAGAACATACAAGACTAACCCTAAATATCAGAGATATAGATTTAACAAGAATAGAGACAAATCATATTACTATGCTGATGAAGGAGTTACTAATGATTTTGATGTGGAAACAAAAGACAATGGATGGGATTTTGTTGCAATAACACAAGATCAACCGGTAGAGCAGGCCTTGACAAGTAAAATTGAAGAAAATGATGAATGGATCATTGATTTAGGATTTTCACATCATATGACTGGTGATAAAACTAAATTCTTAACCTTTCAGGAATACAATGGAGGTCAAGTAAGACTTGGGGATGATAAAGCTTGTTTGATCAGAGGAAAAGGCATTAAATCTTTTCATGGTAAGCACAATACTAACAATATTTATTATGTTGAAGGTTTGAAGCATAATCTTTTGAGTGTTGGTCAATTAGTTGAAAAGGGATTTCAATTACAATTCAAGAATGGTAAATGCAAAATCATGAATAGAACTGGTTTGGAAATTGCAACCAGTAATCCGACTGGAGGTGATATCTTTCACTTGAATAAAAATGAGAAAACATGCTTGATTGCACATATTGATGAAAGTTGGTTATGGCATAAAAGACTTTGTCATGTAAATTTTGATTGCATTGTGAAGATCGGTACTACTAAGGTAGTAAGGGACTTACCTAAGATTGTAAAACCTTACAATCCAGTATGTAAGGAATGTCAATTTGGAAAGAAAGTTAGAGAAACTTTTAAGAGTATTCCAGAGAAATCCACTAATGTTCTTGATTTAATTCATACTGATTTATGTGGTTCGTTAAGAACTAGAAGTTTACAAGGAGATAGATATTTTATGCTAATCATTGATGATTATTCTAAAATGTGTTGGTTTACTTTTTCTAGGAAGAAATCAAAAGCTTTTGGGAAATTCAAACTATTCAAGGTAGCGGTAGAGAATGAAACCGGTAATAAAATCAAATGTTTAAGATCAAATCAAGGAGGTGAATTCACATCCAATGAATTTAATACTTTCTGTGAAGTGAATGGAATCAGAAGACAATTATCAGCACCTCAGACACCCCTTCAAAATGGAGTTGTGGAAAGGAACAACAAAACTATTTTGGATGCAACTAGAAGCATGATATTAGAAGCAAACCTACCTCATGTGTATTGGAGAGAAGCAATCAATACGATGGTTTACACATTCAAAATAGTTCACATCAAAGGTGAAACCGGTAAGACCCCTCATGAACTATGGTTTGGTAATACTCCTACTCTTAAATATTTTAGAATATTTGGAAGCAAATGTTATATTAGGAGAGATGATTATATTGGTAAATTGGATCCTAGAAGTGATGAAGGAATATTTCTTGGTTATTCATCTAAGAACAAGGCATATAGATGTTTTAATAAGAGATTGCAGAAAATCATTAAGAGTGCAAATGTGAAGATTGATGAACAGTTTAGAGGTAACTCAAGGTCTATGGACTTTGAACCAATAGTTGAGATAATCACATATGAACCTATATAGAGTGCACTGATACAAAATGTTGATACAATCACACCGGCACTAGCTGATAATTCCACAGTGACTAAAGAACAACAAGTGAATACACCCAGGTATGCAAGATTGAATCACTCTAAAAGTCAAATAATTGGGAATAAGTATCAAGGTGTAATGACTAGAGGAAGACTAGAAAATGAAGAGGTGTGTCTAATTTTATCAAATTGAAGCAACATTAGTTAATGAGGCATGTGAAGATAAACATTGGATTAAAGCTATGGAAGATGAATTGGAACAAATTGAAAAGAATAACACATGGACATTAGTTCCCCGACCAAAAAAATAAAAATATAATTGGAACTAAATGGGTATTCAAAAATAAACTTAAAGAAGATGGTAAGGTAACTAGAAACAAAGAAATATTAGTGTGTAAGGGATATTCATAGAAAGAAGGAATTGATTACAATGAAACCTTTGCACCGGTAGCTAGAATTGAGGCAGTCAGACTATTTCTAGCATTTGCAACACACAGGAACTATAAAGTATATCAAATGGATGTTAAATGTGCATTTCTAAATGGTGATCTTGAAGAGGAAGTTTACATTGAACAACCTGATGGATTTTCTTTGACAAATGACAAAGATATGGTTTGCAGGTTAAGGAAATCTTTATATGGATTTAAGAAAGCTCCTAGAGCTTGGTATGCTAGATTGGAAAAATATCTTTTGAGGGTTGGTTACACTAAAGATAATGCTGACAACAATCTATATTTCAAAGGGACTAATGATGACATCTTGGTTATTGAAGTCTTTGTTGATGATATCATTTTTGGAGAAGAATATGAATTGTGTAAAGACTTTTCTAATAATATGCAAGAAGAATTTTAAATGTCTATGATTGAGGAGATAAAATTCTTTTTAAGATTGCAGATTTCATAGACTGATAAAGGTATATTCATATGTCAATATAAGTACTTGAAAGAACTACTAAAGAAATTTGGTATGGAAAACTCTAAACTGGTAAGTACTCCTATGAATACAACTAATAAACTATCATTGAAGGATGAATCAACACCTGTTAATGAATGCAGTATGTATTGTTTCAAGATTTCAAAGTAATCCTAAGGAAAATCATGAATCAACAGTGAGAAGGATTTTTTGGTATCTACAAGGCACAACAAATCTTGGCTTATGGTATCCTAAAGATGAAATTTTTTATTTATGTGCATACACAAATGCTAATTGGGCAGGAGATTTAGATGACATAAAGAGAACCATCGGTGGAGCATTCTTTCTTGGTAGAAGATTTATTTCATGGTTGTGCATGAAACAGAGTCGTACATCATTATCTATAGCAGAATCATAGTATGTTGTAGTAGCAACTAATTGTACTAAGGTATTATGGATCAAGAAAATGTTGAAGGACATAAAGGTAAAATGCAAAGAACCTATAATCATTTACTGTGATAATATGGTAGCAATTGATATATCCAAGAATCTGGTATTTCACTCTTAAACTAAATATGTTTCTATCAAATTCAATTTTCTAAAAGAGAATGTTGAAGCAAAAGAAGTGAAATTGGTTTATGTGAATACTAAAGAGTAGATTGCAAATATCTTTACTAAACCTTTGCCTAAGGACAGTTTTGAATATCTCAGAGAGAAGCTTGGGGTTATACCCTAACCGGTAGAAACTTAGATAGTTGGAGATTGGCATCAGACCGATAGGAATTAATAGAGAAATCTTTTTCTAGCTTTGATGAAGAAGAGCTACTTCTCAAGGGGAGTAGTTGGTTATAATAATTGGTTCTATGAATTGATTACATTTGGTTTTTGCATTGCTTTGGCATTTGATGTCAAAGGGGGAGAGATATCTATGGATAAACACATTATCTATTGCGGAGAGATTATTCCTAGGGGGAGAATATTATGTATTTTGAATTCTGGTAATTGATCTCTTTGGGAGATTGTTGGTTTTTGGTTTTTGGCATTTAGGGTTTAGCACTTAGATAGTTTTTCCATCTTGTGTTTCCATCAATTCCAAAGGGGGAGATTGTTAATATATTATAGATGTGTTGCATTAGTTTTGTCATTGATATCAACATCTATCAACACTTATCAGCTCTGGAGATCTTTGGTTATGTTCCTTGGTATGTTCAGTGACTTATGCATAGTCACCGATATTTGGTTCATCGACAAGTTATATTGTTCACCGACACTAAGGATGATCTGTTATCATTTGGAGATTACTTGGTTATGTAGAAGACATTGTTTGGACACTTGGTTTTGGTGATTTGGTTATTGGCCTAATCGAGTTTGCATATTTGTTGTTATCGACAAATAGGTCTAGGTTATGGATCGACAAGCGTTATCTATTCTAGATCAGCACAACACATTATGGAGATGATTTATTGATTGGATATTATTGTAAATGCATTGAGCTGACATGATGCATCACATATTGATTCATTTGTAATTGATTTTATTGTAATATTCTTAGTGAGACGACCTACACATTTGGTCTTAGGTTTTGGTATATATGTAAGATCTCATTTGTGAGATTATGAAGAAGGTGAAAAAAAGGGTTGTAATAAGGTATATGCAAATATAAGCATATCTATACATGTAGACATCATTTCAAGATTCAAGGAAGGTATGAAGAAGACAATCAAAGCTTAACCAATACTAAATCTAGCATATGAAGATGCTATTCTAAGTAGTACATTATCATTGGATTTATCCATCCAATTGTAGTCAGTGTGATTCTCATTTTGTGATTGAGCAGTGAGCTCTAGGCAGTTGGCCTTTCTGTATGTGCAGACCCCATTTATACACACATACTATCTGCAATAGTATCATCTGATTGTGGGTAAGGTTTCCCACTGTGGTTTTTCCCCTTACAGGGTTTCCACGTACAAATATCTATGTTATGTGTTGTGGATGTTATTTTCCTTTTTCTTTCATGCATTAAACTTTACTAGTACTATTATTATCTGTTAAACTATAAATCAACATTAAGTTTGGTTTAGCGGTATTATGTATCAAGTTTTATTAAATTATGTTTGGGTTGAAATTAATAGACAACTGATTCACCCCCCCTCTCAGTTGCCTCCGGTTTGTAACATCTCCTACAAGTTTGTTTATTCATTTTATTGGGCATTGGCTTCAATATATTCTCATCAATGTCAATTAGATACTTTGGTTTCCTATGAATGATTCTAGGAGGTGTATCTTCATCATTTAATTGATTACTCAATGATGTCTATTCTTCAATTGCATTAGATTCATATGATAAATCAATTGTCTCTTCTTCAATTGCATTACATGCATTATGTTCATTTGGTAAATCGAAATGAGATGTTGCGGATGACATACCTTCTTGTCCCATTGTTCTTATGTCACATAATTTCCTAATACATTGCCTTTGTCTTTCCTTTCCATCCTCTCATTGTTCCATCATTCCTCGCTTGTTCTTTCCTATGGTTGATATCGATTATCCTAAATAGAATCATATTACATATATATGTAAACAAAAGTAAATTTGGTATCAAATAACTTTAAATTAGAGACTTATCATTGATTGTTTGAATCAACACTATTTAAAAATCAATATAATATTGACAAAACTAATAAGAACAACAATTCAATCATTTGAAATCATACAAAAAAAAATCACCTAATTCTATGTATAAAACAGTGATAGAAAGGCAAACATAGTTGCAGTGGGGCCTTCAGCAACCTCAAAAACTTCTTTTGAGGCCATCGATGCTCTTGGGCAACTAAAACTATGTCTAAGTACCACATACATAATTTATTACTAACCACGTATGCGCTATTATTCCCTAAAATGTTTTCGAGACCAATGGTATTTTTGGCACCACCTGCACGCTCATAGACCTTAAAAATTTTATGGTAGGGCAACTAACTAATAGGATTAGTACCCTATAGGTGCTATTTGTAGTAAATAAAATGTGAAGGAAAAGGGAGGGAGGGAGAGAGATGGGTAGGGAGAGGGAGTGAGAGGGAGAGAGAGAGAGGGGGAGAGGGAGAGAAAGAGAGGGAGAGGGAGGAAGAGAGAGAGAGAGATGGAGAGAGATGGAGAGAGAGATTAAGAGGGAGAGAGAGAGAGAGAGAGAGAGAGAGAGAGAGAGAGAGAGAGAGAGAGAGAGAGAGAGCAATCAATTAAATTGTATCCTATCAAATCAATCTTACTGCATAAGATAGTAATATAGTTAAATTCAATGGAAATGATTTCCTTGGTATGGCTATAAATTGCTACCTAGACCATGAGTTTGGAAACCACTTCATATTCTAAGAATTGCAGGGGAGAAAATTAGGAAGAAAAAATGTGCATTACAAAATATTTACCAAAGCCCACCACAGGAGGACTGTGGTGGAGGGATGATTCACAATAGGTTTTGTACACTGAGTCAAATGTTAAGTCTATCAAGGAAAGCATAGCCTCTTGAGCTCAAACTGTGGACCTAGGGAATATTAGGTCTATGTTCATCTAAATGGTGACCACTACATGGAAAAACTAATTGCAATACAACAATATAAGATAAGGGAGATAAAGGGGGTAGGAAGGGAGAAAGAGTGGGGAAGGAGAGAAGAAGAGAGAGAGGGATGAGGTATGGAGGAAGTGAGAAGGGGAGAGAGGAAGAGAGAGGAAGAGAGAGGGAGAGAGAGAGAGAGAGAGAAAGAGGGAGAGGAAGAGAGAGGGGGAGAGAGAGAGAGAGAGAGAGAGAGAGAGAGAAAGAGAGAGAGAGAGAGAATACACATACATATGTACACATATGTGTGTGTATATACCCAATATATTATATATTATATTAAATATATTATATATTATTATACATATTTATATATTATTATATATATTTATATATTATATATTATATACATTATATGTATATACACATATTATACATACAATATCATATTATACACACTACCAAATTTTAAACAAAACTAGCGCATACGCATTGTTTTAGCTTTATTACTGTGTACGTGCTTTTGACTATTCAGGCTTGGAAATAGGCCTGGATGACAAAGCTATGGGCTAGAAGTTTGATTTCCCTTGATTTCCCTCCTTTTTGATGTGTTTTATTTTATCAACTTGGTTTCTGGACTTTGTCATCATCAGGTTTACACTTAATTAAGTGGGTATTTCTAAAATTGCCACCATATTTTCACCCATCTTCTAAGCTTTCTAACCATATAATTTTTGTTAAATTTGAACAAAAATAACATTATTATTGAATTTCTTTTACCAGTGTCTCTATAGTTCTCACAGACATACATGTACCAGTTTTTTAATTACTTTTCCAAATTTTAATTTTTTTATATATTATTGTAGTGCACTTGATTCTTTACAACTTTAAACAAAATTATATTTTTCAAATTTTTTAGTGTAAGTTATGCTTCACGCATGAATAGGTACTTAATTTTCAAGATGTGCTCGATTGGAAAAATCATAAAAAAAACAACTCAACAAAATATTACAAAAAAATACACAACTAATAGTGCTCAATTTTAACTATCTTTCTGCCAAAGGATTTGTCAAAATACTAAATCTAACTATGACATTTTTATGTGCACGTCAAACACTATGTTATGTTTTTAAGAAAAAATTAGGGTCTATTTTTCATGCGCAAAGGATTTGACCCCCTTAATCTTATCCAGTTTTGAAAAATTTTAGTAGTTTGGAAACTAGATTGAGAGTATTACAATATTTGTTCTTTGATTATCTTCATATCTTGAGTGGTTGACTTTCAAATTTTGCCTCCAAGTTCAGGTTCACCTTATTTCAGAAAAAAAGTGTCCACTTATAGCCCCCCTTTTGACCACCATCTTTGTGCACTTACCCATTTGTTGGTTTCCTTTTGGTTATCTTATATTGCTTTGTGTCCTTACTATGTTTTTCTTTCCTTTGGTTGTTAGGTGTCATCTTATATCTAGAGTATGCATGGGATCTTGAGGCATCTCCTAGCATGGGGGGTGGTACCTTTTCTTACACCTGGTCGGGTGGTTTGATGCCTTCTTCCATTGATATATTCTTTGTTGGATTCTCTTGCGTGGATGTGGATACCTTGTCTTCTCAGATTTGGATGGATTTTTGTATCAGATTGATGTAATTGATTATATGGCAATGTATGTAGTGATTCATGATGTATTGTAATGTAAATAGAACTATGGATCTTGTTGTAAAAGATATAGTATTCATGTAATAGTATATTAGGAGAATAAATAATGTAACTTGTAATATTGGTTCATTAATGGAAATTGATTATGGGTGTTTATTTGGTTTATGTGATGATGGAATACATGTTAGATTATCTTGGGTATAGTTCATGATGATAGAAATGCATAAGTAATTTGGGAATAGGAACATTTGATATTGGTGGTTAAAAATGAACTTAGAGGAAACGAATAGTATGCTTAGTAAATGGATATAATCATGATATAGAATAGTGAAAGATTATGTGTGCATTGTAAGAAATATTTATGCTAAGAATTAGTATGCATTAGACTATAGTGGTATTTTCATTGTTATGCTTATTATGTTATGTTGTGTTATTATTTATGGTTAGTTTAAGTGATGATGTTGAGATTCTCTAGAGGATGTTTGATATGTTGTACTTATTTCTACTTGCATTCTGTTCTTATGTGAGTTAAGCATGATGGTTATATGTTATATGGTTAAGGAATAATTATTGCATTTGAGTAGTTAATGATAATGGTTGCATTAGTTAATGTTTTAAAACAAAAAACCTCTATTGCATATTAGTTAGTGTATTTTGTCTAGGGTATTTTGGCAGGTATTACATTTGGTATCAGAGCCCATGTTCATACACCGAGTACTCTGATTTCATATGAGCCCATCATTTGTGTTAGCACTTTAGTGTGGGATTAGTTGCATGATTATCCCTAGTGGTTGTTTACTTGTATTTAATATCCTTAGACTTCATCTTATAGTATTTTCCATCTTGCTTACAA
Organism: Cryptomeria japonica; assembly: GCF_030272615.1. Taxonomy (NCBI): domain Eukaryota; kingdom Viridiplantae; phylum Streptophyta; class Pinopsida; order Cupressales; family Cupressaceae; genus Cryptomeria; species Cryptomeria japonica. Next base: position 226,076,635 of record NC_081409.1, read on the forward strand.
AAGATGCTTGCTAGAGGTAGAGATTGTGGTCATGGTCATGGTAGATGAATGGGTACTCAATAGAATCCTCATCTCGACGTTTCTCTGTTGGCAATATAGCATTATAACAGACAATGAAAGATTGTTGACATTTCAATAAAGATATTGAGAAGGTTGTTGATGATTATGGATATAACTGATTAAGGATGTTTACTATCTTGATATTATATTTTGTCATTGATGTCAACAAATTGATTTTCTAATTCAGTATGATGTTGCCATATCTTGAGAAGTATGATTTGAAGAATATAAAGATGTCAGTAAAAGACACAGGAAAGAATATGATGAATAAGAGGATGAATAAGGTATTCAATGGGCAACTATTACCGAGTCAGACAATGATGTGATCATGATGTTTAGATTGTTTTAACATCATACAAATGTTGTAAATTGTAAAGATTAATACTATACTATGTTATCAAGCAAAGAACCTAGTCAGTAAACCCTAAGGTTATAACTATCGGTTAATGAAGGTGGAATGTCTACAAAGTGAATTTTAGTATTTACCGAGTTGTAACAGAATGCATTAAATGTTTACATGCATTATTTAATGAAGGAAGTTGATGAGTCGGAACTGATTAAATGATTGGTATGCCGTAAATATAGTTTGTTAATGAATCTATGGCAAAGGAAAGTTGGCATGAAGATCTACAACATAGATTGAACCGCAATACCCTGGCACAAGTTCCAAGAAATATGTGCAAGTTCCTAGGCAGGGTAAAAGATTTTCAGATTGAAAGATGCATTGAACCTGGACAAGTTTGAAGATCTAATGGCTATGATTGATCATGGGAAATGTGATCAAGGACATTAAGCGGTTAGCTAATTGTTTATAAATAGGAAACTGTTGATAAACAATGTATGCGGGCAAGTGTATGCACATGGATGCTACATAGTGATTACCGAGCACAAAAGCTTGAAGACCTATTTGAATAATAGAGTATAGAAGCCCAGAAGATGGACAAGATTAGTTCTATGTCTATATTGTATTGAACAAATAAGAATTTTCTTTAGCATTTTAGATGTGAAGTTGCAGATAGATTTTTATTACTATTATTTTGTGAAAGTGACAGAAAATCTCTTAACCGAGTGGACTTAATAGTCTTATTTGTAAAACCCTCTAGCAAGGTGACATTCTGATTGAGTGTTTGAAATCCTTTAACAAGGTCACTTCTAACAAGGTGAAGATCCTAATAGATCTGAGGAAAGTCCCTTTAACTGGGTCACATCTAGCAATGTGTTTGTAATTTATAACAGGATTTGCTTTTGAATCTGATTTTTTATGGAAGATTAAGTTTGTATGATTCACCCCCCCCCCCCTCCCATCTTGTTGGCTATTGGATCTATACTTACATTAAGTATCAGAGCTATCAATTGGTATTAGAGCTTTGGACTCTGGAAGAAAAGTTTAAAGGCACTTGAGTTAAAGATCCAAAGATGTATAAGAGGGATGCACCGAAGCTGAACAAGTCAAGTTTCTCTACATAGCAGAAAAGGATGAAGCTGCATCTATCAGGAGTTGGAGAATATGTTGTATACTATATGTAGAATGATTTTGTTACACTGAGCACCTATCCATTGACTATGGAAGAGATAAAGGCAAAGCAAGAACATATTCAAGCAATGATTGAAATAACATTTGCATTGACCAATTCAGAGTTTAATGATCTAGAAGGCTACAATGATGCAAAGGCAATGTGGGATAACCTCATATCAGTGTATGGAGGAGATGAACATTTTCAAAGAGAAAAAGTAGATAGTCTAAGAGGACAACTTGAATCTATGAGGATGAATGAAGGTGAGAACATAACTCAGTACAATACAAGACTAAAGGAGATTGTCAATCAAATCAAAGGAGCAGGTGGAACTATTGAAGAAAAGGATATAACAAGTAAGTTGTTAAGAACCCTTCTATCGGCTTATGCAATCCGAGTCTCTACAATGAATGAATTGAGGTCTGTACCTAATATGCCAGTTTCTTTAGATGCTACTATTGGTAAGCTCCATGCATTTGAATTAAGTAACTTTGATAACAGTGGATCTTCGGTAAATAAAGTTGAATCTACATTTAGTTCTTTTCATCTTGATGAATCTAATGATTACAATGAAAGAAAGTATAAGTACTCTGAAGGAGATCATAGTGGAGCAAGTGAAAGATTTCATAAGAACATGGAAGAAGTACACAAACTGTATGAGGAAATCAGAAAGCAAGAAGAGTTTGAAGAACTATTAGCCAAAAGGTTACCAAAAGGCAAAGGTAAGTATAAAGGAAAACTACCTTTGAAATGTTTCAATTGTGATAAGATAGGACATATAGCTTCTAACTGTCTTGACAAAGATTCTACTGAAAAGAGAGATTACCGAGATGACAAACAGAAAGATAATCATTATAGAGGACACCAAGACTTCAAAAGAAGAGATAGAAAGACATGTTTAATAGTTGATGAGGAATCCAATGATGATAAATTAGATGAAACTGATATAGAGGAAGTAGTTTATGTGGCTATCAAAGATGGATTAGATGAAGAAAGGTATGAAGAAAAATCCCTAATATCTCACATAAACACTAATGATTCTTGGATCATAGATAGTGGATGCTCACATCATATGATAGGAGATAAACACAAGTTTGTTATATTAGAAGATTATGATGGAGGCTATGTTATATTTGGTAATGATGCACCATGTTCGGTAAAAGGTAAAGGATCTATAACACTTCTTGACAATGCAAGATGCAATGATGTTTATTGGGTTGAAGGTTTGAAATACAATTTGATGAGTGTAGCATAGCTAAACAACATAGGTTACCAAATACAATTTCATAAAGGAATTGTCAAAGTTCATGACAAGAATGAAAAGTTAGCTGCTACTGGGACACAAACAAAAGGTAACACATTTCACCTTGACTCAACTCATAACAAGTGTTTGTATACAAAGATAGATGATACCTGGTTGTGGCATAAAAGGTTTTGTCATGTAAATTTTGATAATCTAATCAAAATAAGTAAGAAGCACCGAGTAAGAGGTCTACTAAGTCTTGAAAAACCTAAGAATGTTATGTGTCGAGGATGCCAGATGGGTAAGATGACAAGATCAAGCTTTAAAAGTAAGTCTTACACTTCTAAGGGAATTTTAGATCTAGTGCACACTGATCTTTGTGGTCCTATGAAAGTTCAAAGTTATTATGGTGATAAATATTTCATATTATTTGTGGATGACTATTCAAGGATGATGTTAGTAATGTTTTTAAAAGATAAATCAAAAGCTTTTCAAATGTTTAAATGGTACAAGGCAAGAGTTGAAAATGAAATAGGAAGACAACTGAAATGTCTTAGATCAGATAGAGGAGGAGAGTTCACATTTGATGAATTCAACTTATTCTGTAATGATCATGGTATTAAAAGACAAGTCTCTGCACTGAGAACTCCACTATAGAATGGAATAGCTGAGAGAAGAAATGGATCTATTGTGGATTGTGATAGAACATTGATGATTGAAAAGAAGGTGCCACAAACATTTTGAAGAGAAGCAATAAGCACAGTAGTTTACACCCTGAACCGAGTATAATTGAAGAAAGGTACTTTGAAGACACCATATGAAATATGGTATGATAAGAAACCTAATGTAAGCTATTTTAAAATCTTTGGAAGTAGATGCTATGTTCACAAAGATGATAGAAATGGTAAGTTTGATCAAAAGAGTGAAGAAGGAACGTTTCTAGGTTATTCTTCTAGAAGCAAAGCATTTAAATGTTTGATCAAATCATCTAACAAAATAATAGAAAGTGCAAATGTGAAAATTGATGAATTTGTAGAAAGAAATGATGAAGGAAATTCCAAGGAACCGGAAGACTATGATGAATTTGTCTATGTTCAACCAAGAAGTCTTACCGAGAAGACTGTTGAAGAAAATGAAGAAAATGAAGAAAATATCTAGTTACCGAGTGATGAAGAAGATCATATAGAGCCTACTAAGCCTGTATTAGCCAAGTATGTTAGAAGAAATCATGCACCAAGTCAGATTATAGGAGATAAGCATGATCCAGTGATGACAAGGAACAAACTGAGACATAACACATGTTTGATATCTGAATTTGAACTGAGAATAGTGAAAGAGGCATTTAACAGTGAAGATTGGATAAATGCTATGATAGGAGAGATTGATCAAATCAAGAAGAATGACACATGGACACTAATCCCAAGACCGAAGGACAAAAATGTAATCGATACAAAGTGGATTTTCAGAAACAAGCTAAATGAAAAGGGAGAGGTCATTCGAAACAAAGCAAGACTAGTTTGCAAAGGTTATGCTCAAGAAGAAGGAATTGATTATGGTGAAACTTTTGCACCTATTGCTAGACTTGAAGGAGTAAGAACATTGTTGGCATATGCTACTTTCAAAAATTTCAAGGTATATCAAATGGATGTCAAATCTGCATTTCTGAATGGAATATTAGAAGAAGAAGTTTTTATTGAACAACCTGAAGGATTTGTTGAAGGCAAGAATAAAGATCAGGTATGTAAACTGAAAAAAGCTTTATATGGTTTGAAACAAGCACCTAGAGCATGGTATTAAAGATTTCACTCTTATTTGATTAAGATTGGTTTTATAAAGACAAGTGAGAACATCAATATGTACATGAAGAATGATGAAAATGGAATACTAATCTCAGCCATATTTGTTGATGATATTATATTTTGTGGAAATGACTCTTTATGCAAGAACTTTGGAAATGAAATGAGCAAAGAATTTGAGATGTCATTAATCGGTAAGATAAAGTAGTTTATAGGTTTACAAATACTACAAATGAAAAATGAGATTTTCATTACTCAATCCAAGTACATAAAGGAAATATTGAAGAAATTTGGAATGGAGGACTCACAACCAGTAAGTACTCCTATGACTACCAACTGTAGATTATCAAAGAATGATGAATCTGCATTTGTTGATGAGACACTTTACCGATCCATGATTGGAAAACTTCAATATGTTGTTCACAGTAGACCAGACATAGAACATGTAGTAGGTATAGTTGCAAGATTCTCTGCAGATCCTAAGGAAACACACATGACAACAATCAAAAGAATTTTTAGATACTTAAAAGGCACTAAGGGTTATGGCTTAGTATATCAGAAAGGAAATGATTTTGATTTGAATGTTTATATTGATGCTGATTAGGCATGCAACATTGATGACAGAAAAAGCACAAGTGGAGGAGCTTTCTTTTTAGGAGAAAGATTAGTGAGTTGGCTTAGCAAGAAACAAGGATGTGTTTCACAGTCAATAGCAGAAGCTGAATACGTTGCTACAGCATTGAATTGTACCAACATTGCATGGATCAAACAACTATTGGAAGGTATAAATGAGAAATTTATTGAGCCAGTAACTATATTCTATGACAATACTAGTGCCATTAACATTTCAAAGAATCATGTTATGCACTCTAAGACAAAGCACATCTCTATCAAATATCATTATCTTAGAGAAGAAGCTCAAGAGAAGAAAGTGGTGTTGGAGTATGTTAGCACAAAGGAACAAATAGCAGATATCTTCACCAAGCCACTACCAAGGGACACTTTTGAATATCTCAGAAATAAGTTAGGGGTCATACCCCTATCTTCTACTCATTGACTGAGTTCGGTGAAAACATCAATCCGATGAATCTATCAAATATATTTTGAGAGTTGATGCTGATTTACACACTTTGGATGTTTTCTAAAGGTGTACATGAAATATTACGGGAAACAATATAGGGAATAGGAATTGAAGACAAATGCTCTGACTAAGACTAAATTGACACATTACAGTAGGAATTCACTTCATACAGGCAGGAATTATGTTTTAGTTCTTTACTTTTTGGCATTGTTGTCAAAGGGGGGGAAGACTAATATAAAGGGGAGAAGACTGAAGTTTGGAAAGAAGACTAAGAAAAGAGGAGAAGTCTAATGTATGGGGGAGAGCATTTCAGCATTTTAGAATCACAGCAATCCAAATCTTTTAAGGTCAAATCAATTGGTTTTGCCATCAATGCCAAAGGGGGAGATTGTTGGCAATATAGCATTATAATAGACAATGAAAGATTGTTGACATTTCAATAAGGATATTGAGAAGGTTGTTGATGATTATGGATATAACTGATTAAGGATGTTTACTATCTTGATATTATTATTTTGTCATTGATGTCAAGAAATTGATTTTCTAATTCAGTATGATGTTGCCATATCTTGAGAAGTATGATATGAAGATTATAAAGATGTTGGTAAAAGACACAGGAAAGAATATGATGAATAAGGGGATGAATAAGGTATTCAATGGGCAACTACTATTGAGTCAGACAATGATGAGATCATGATGTTGTAGATTGTTTTAACATCATACATATGTTGTAAATTGTAAAGGTTAATACTATACTATGTTATCAAGCAAGGAACCTAGTCGATAAACCCTAAGGTTATCACTATCAGTTAATGAAGGCAGAATGTCTACCGAGTGGAGTTTAGTATTCATCGAGTTCTTACCGAGTTGTAACCGAGCTATAACAGAATGCATTAAATGTTTACATGCATTATTTAATGAAGGAAGTTGATGAGTCAAAACTGATTAAATGATTGGTATGTCATAAATATAGTTTGTTAATGAATTTATGGCAAAGGAAAGTCGGCATGAAGATCTACATCATAGATTGAACCACAATACCCTGGCACAAGTTCCAAGAAATATGTACAAGTTCCTAGACAGGGTAAAACGTTTTCAGATCGAAAGATGCATTGAACCTGGACAAGTTTGAAGATCTGATGGCTATGATTGATCATGGGAAATGTGATCAAGGAGATTAAGTGATTAGCTAATTGTTTATAAATAGGAAACTATTGATAAACAATGTATGTGGGCAAGTGTATGCATAGGAATGCTACATAGTGATTACCGAGCACAAAAGCTTGAAGACCTGTTTGAATAATAGAGTATAGAAGCCGAGCAGATGGACAATATTAGTTCTATGTCTAGATTGTATTGAACAAATGAGAATCTGCTTTAGCATTTTAGATGTGAAGTTGTAGATAGATTTTTATTACTATTATTTTGTGAAAGTGATAGAAAATCTCTTAACTGAGTGGACTTAACAGTCTTATTTGTAAAACCCTCTAGCAAGGTGACATTCTGATTGAGTGTTTGAAATCCTTTAACAAGGTCACTTCTAACAAGGTGAAGATCCTAACAGATCTGAGGGAAATCCCTTAAGCAGGTCACATCTAGTAATGTGTTTGTAATCTTTAACAGGGTTTGCTTTTAATCGAGCATACTCTAGAAGAGTATATTTCTTAGTGGGTCCGAAATCCCATAGTGGTTTTTCCCTATTTAGGTTTACACATTAAATCTAGTGTTATGAGGTTTATGATGTTTATATGCTTTTGAGTTTGCATGTTTGACAGTTTTGGTTATATTACTAAAGTATATGTTACCGAGGTTGAATCTGATGTTTTTATGGAAGATTAAGTTTGTATGATTCACCCCCCCCCATCTCATCTTGTTGGCTATTGGATCTGTACTTACATTAAGTATCAGAACTATCATTCTCAAGAGTCACACGATGGGAAGTAGTAGTAGGATCAACATGTAGAGGAAGAGCAAGTTGCTAATATGGTTCTGCAATTGGTCAATTTGCTTCAAGGAATTCTTGATCGGTTGGGTCTACAATAGGAAGAAAATGAACAAGAGGGATCTCATCATGTGAGTCATCGAGATAGAGAGCTAGAGTGGGAGCAAGTGAGGGAATGTTCATGTTCACCTTGGAGGAGAGATGATGCAGTATCAAATCAAGATTTGGTTGTAGCAGGTCATATGCAAGTCATTTTGAGAGCTTGCCCTCCTACTTTTTATGGTTTTGGCAGTGGTCTAGAGGCAAAGACTTGGTTTCTTGATATGGGTAGGTGTTATTCCATGCATCTATATGGTAGTAACACCAAGGCTAGGTACACGATTATGCATCTTTGAGACTTTGCTTCTAGCTAGTGGCATATAGAGGAGCAGAAGCTTCGTTTGGACATTGCATCAGTATCATGTGAGTTCTTTTTAGAGCGTTTCCATGCTCATTTTCTATCAAATCTTTGGAGACAATGTAGGGCCGATGAGTTCCACAACTTGAGGAAATAGGACATGACAATAGAGAAGTATGAGAAGAAGTTATTTGAGCTCGGACAATATTCTAGTTTAGCAAATGATGATGTGATGCTTGTACAACATTTTATCAGAGGTCTCGATGACCACATCAGTGGTAACGTTTGGGTCCATGAACGCAAGTCTATGGTGGTAGCTATGGAGAAGGCATGACTGGTTGAGGATAAGTTGTTGTTAGGAGGCTCTTCGGTTGTGCAGAGTGTTAGTACTCCAGTATCAGGTTCAGATGTGAGAGGTGCTCCATCGCAGACTTTAGAACATGCTAGGAGGGATCCTCCTTCATCTAAAGGTGATCATTCTCAGTAGAGGGAGAGTTCTCAGGATTGTAATTCTTCCTACAAGAATATATCACATGGTGACAGAGAGAGTAATAGGAAATGTGCTTTTCATTTTCAGGGTTCATGGGTAGCATAGAGTTCTCAAGAGAACTCTAGTGGAGGCAATTTTTCAACAACCTAGTGCACCTTCAGTTATTTGTGGTTTCACTAGAGGGAGTTGTTTCACTTGTGGTCAACAAGGACATTATGTAGAAAGTTGCCCACATTAGCATACTCAGGTGTTAGTTCAGAGAACAATGGCATCAAAGCCCACTATTGGTGATGTAGGTAGATCTCATCACATATTTGCAGTAACAGATAATCGTCAGGGTTTGCGTCAAGGTTTAGATATTTTTAGTGGATGTTTATGAATTTTACATATTATTTTGATGATTTATTATAGATTTTGAACATATTCTGGCACATTTGACACTATTATTTCATGTGGATGATGACATTATGGATTGTTATATGCGTTATTCTCATGATAGGTGCTCATTTGATGACTTATATGTATCTCTTTCTATGTGCTGTTTATATTCTCTTACAATGATTTGAGGATATTGTATGATGATCTAAACCTATTTCATGATGTGATATTTATTATGATATTGCTTGATTGTTTGCGAGTGTCTTCTATTGTCTTTGTGATAGGGATGATGTCACATCACTCATTGCAAGTGAGATATGCCATTGAGATTCTCTATCACTTGCCTATATTATATATCGTATATGTTGTATCGTGGCTTTGTGGATATAGGATTTGCACGTACCATAAATCAACTCCACCTAGCTTCATAGGTTTGAGCATGTCTTATCCCAATGGAAAGTTGATCAGAGATGGCATAAAATCCCATTCTACACTCTAGGCTTAAGATTGATTACCTTTGTCAGTTTAGAGTCTTGGTGTGAGTCATGGTTAGTGTATAATGCTTTCTTGGATTATTTTTATGGTGGCTTGCTTTGTGTAGTTTGGTTAATTATTAATTATTTTTAAAAATTTATTTATATAGTTTAATAATGTTAAATTAAAATAAAAGATTAATATAGTTAATAATAATTAATTAAATAGATAGTTGGTATAATATTTAATAATAAATCTTGATAGATTAATATTAATATTATCATTTAGTAAGAAAATGATTTATTATTAATTAGAATATTTATTTATATAAATAACCTTTTATTTATTATTGTGGTTTTAATTTAATATAGCCTTGGTTTATTTATTTAGTATTGGGATTTTATAATTATTTGTGCCCATGATTTTATGAGTTATTATCATTATTCTCTTTTTACTCTCTTGGGTTGCTTGGTAGACTCTTTCTAGCTACCATATGGGTAAGTAAATTAAATAATATTATATTATTCTTACCTTGGATTTTGTTATGGGTTGGTAAGAAATATTATTTTTGCTATTATTTTGATTGGCCAACATATTCTATAGTTTTGACATGGTTTTCTGTTTATTTTCTTTCCTATGAGTTCACGAGGGTTGGCTTTTCGAATGTATTTTGCTGGAGTTGGATTTTGGATCTTTGAAGGAATTTTTTTGCTTGGCTTGTGGATTCTCTTCATCAAATTCTTTGTTTCTGCGTATCTCCAAGTAGGAGGTTCTTACTTCAATATTTTTAATTTGGCAAAGATTGTCTTCTCCATGTATTCATGGGAATTTGGAGAAAATAACTCATTAATATGGTTTTATATAGTTGGCTTATGAAATATTTCCTTGTATAAATCTTATTCTATACCTTAACTTTAGAAAATGGGAAAAATAATTAGGGGATATAGTTGTTGCCATGAATATATGGCTTAGTATTTTTGTCTATATAGGAATCTTGTTCTTCTCTCTGAGATATTGATTGAAATGTATTAGGTTGTGGTTTTGATGGAGTATTGTCTTATTTTCAGTTCGCTATGGGCTGTAAGAGGCTTTGTATGACTCCATTTTCATGGAGTTTGAGTATTTGCTGTGTAGTTTTGTATGGAGAACTCTTCCCATTTCTTCTATGTTATTTTTATTTGATTTCACCCTTAAGTTGGTATTTTCTAGGCATCACTTTTGTGATTGTCTTTAGGGATTAGATATTTTTCCATGATTTTTAATTTGAAGTCATAACTTAGCCTTTCTAGGTAATTTTTACATTCTGTGTCATATGCGCTAAATCATGAGACGTATGCGCTAATTAATTTGTCATATGCACTAAACTATTTCTATATACGCAATATTGTTGATCATATGTGCTAGAACAATTATCGAATGCGCTACAAGAGTCATTGTATGTGTTGAAAGATCAAACATATGCACTAAAGAAATACTTAAATATGCTAATGTATTTTTCATATGCGTTATTCTACTAAAAATATGCCCTTTTCTATCAATAAATTAAGTTTGCTAGTTTTAGTTCATTTTCTAAAGTTTTGTTCCTATTTTTCGAAATCCAGAGGTTGTTTTCTGATAGCTGAAATGTTCAAGGTGTATTTCATTGATTGATTATTGGTTGTTGATGTGATTATTTGGCTTGTTTATGTGATTATCTTGTAGTCGGGCTCATTTGTTGCATTCCTTAAGGATGATTGTATTTTTGTTGGATTGGTTGAATATCTTTGTGAGCCAGGTCTTGTATTGTTGTGAGCCATTGGTTATGTTGAAGTATTCTATGTTGTTACCCCAAGCTCTAGGTGCATGCAAGGGAGAGAGTGTTCTTTGTAGTGAGTGACTAGGATAGCATGGAGTGGGCTGTCAGGTCCATCCTAGGTTGAGATCTCTATGGTTCTCACTAGAATTTTTCCAATATGAAAAAGTGATAACATAATTAATAATACTTGGGTTTGGGTAGAATAGTTCATCTTAATAAGATAATAAATTTATGTTGGCCTCTTTCCCTTGCCTTGCGGTTGTGGATCGGGATAGGACAAGGAAGGCCTTGGTAAAATCTAGGAAAGCTAATCTCTTTCACTCCATGAAATCTACATGGTTTCACATGTGCTTTGGGGCATCCAGGATAGGTTCCCAGATACCCACATATTGCATGTGATGACACTATTTCTCCCTATATGTAGCTCCTAGCACTTTGAGTTTTTGATTGGTGATATTGCCTCTAGAGGGATTCTATGTTTGGAGAGATTGTGTTGTTAGTTTCCTTTTGGTTATCTAGTTATGTTTATTTGCAACCTTTCTATGTTGGTCTTTCCTTTGGTTGTTAGGTGCCAGCTTAGATCTAGAGTATGCGTGGGTTCTTGTGTCATCTCCTAGAACGAGGGGTGGTACCTTTGGTTCCACATGGTCGAGCGGTTTGCTGTCTTCTTCTATTAAGATTTTCTTTATTGGATGATCTTGCACAAATGTGGATACCTCATTTTATCATTTTTTGATGGATTCTTGTAGTAGATTAATGTAAATTCTAATGCCCCGCCACAAAACCTCAAAGGGATAAAGCTAAAACACAATAATAGAGTGCAAATAACTTTTTTTAAAGTTAAAATAAAAAAATGATACATTGAATTATCATTAAGTTTAGTTTACACAATGGAAGACTTAACTAAACCTAAAGAGTTTCCCAATGTGATTACTTGATTCAACACTTAACTTAACATGCTACTTAATCCAATTAAGTTTATTTACTTAATAACATGATAATACTTTAAACAAAGGATATATTCATTTGGTAGGTTAAAATTATAGACAACATGATTAAGTTCATCCATTACGATTTAACCATACATTACAGTCAATCTTTACAATACAACATATATCATACATCTAATTTCCTTACATACTTTAATTGTATTAAAAACTAATGAATACTTTCCATTATACTAACCTACAATCTTCATGATCAAAATTACCGCATTTAATAAGATAACTACATACATGCATTTAATATTAACATCATCTAATCCACATTATACATTTAACCATAATGCCATCCATACATGGTAAATAAAAAGGAAATAGAAGAACACAAACACCACATAACACCAAAATGATATCGGAGTTCACCCCTAGTGGGGTACATCTCTTGGTCTGCTCAACTGCAAGACCCCTCTAATAAAATAATAGGGTGAAGAATACATAAGGTTCACATCCATTACAACCTGCCAATAAGGCATACATAAACAAATAATACATATGACCACATCGGTCTAATAGATACATGAATGATCCAAGAAAAGGAAAATGATCCATCTGAATATGATAAGAAGCAATCTCAAAAGAACAATAGGAGCACCCATGAAATGAAGTCCTCGTAACCCATCAGAAGTAACCCATGGTCTAACATGAATATTAGGTACTCACAATGGCATAAAAAACTAGAAATGACTCCACAACACTGTTCCTAGAAAAGACAACAAAAATTGCACACTAGTGAACATAAGGGACAAGTGTCATGACATAACTTATTATGGTTACCCTAGAAAGCCTCTATAGGTCCCAGCCCCATCTACTAGGTTACCCTGGCAATCTTTCCCTAACCTCTAACCCATCCAAGTCTCAGGTGGACCCAACAGATCCTTTCGTGAAGACAAGGTCATTGGTTTGCCATTTTAGGCCTTCTCACTGCATTTTGAGTCTGTACTAGCACTCATCCCATGCATGAGGCAAAATTATCTTAGTGTTTTATTAACTAAAATATCTAATATTCTATTAGGTTATCACTTATTTAGACACACTTTCGATGGGTTACCCTACAACCACTTTGGGCATGGCCCCCACTCGAAAGTCACTCTCCTATATGACACAAGACCATAATCAAATGAAACTCCAAAAATCAACCTATACACAAGGACTAGTATATGGAGTTCAATATGGTAGGAATATCCACTTGGCCAAAGAAGTCCTCATACGAGGTGCACTGATTGAAGGTTCTCTGACTAGAAACATGACCAACTACAATCAACCACATAACAACACCCAACACTCGCATATAAGGACATGACCAGATACAAAACCAACACATGAAAACAATCAATACAAGAGATCAAGGACATAAACACTTACAAAATAACCTTATGACAATATCCAACACTAACAATCAAGGACATGCTATTTATTAATCATACGGGAAAATAGAAAATTAAGCACACATAGACATAAATTTGTAAAGGTAGTCATTTTTCCATATCGCTGAAACATTACAAACAATCCAGTTTTATAATAGATCTAAATTTGTTTATGATTTGTCTACCTCGTTTAGGTACATGTCGCCCATTGTTTACTTACTCACTATAATTCAACTTTTATCATAAAATGATATAAATACTTCACAATGAATTTTCAAACCAAAATCACATTAATATAATTATAATTATATGCAAAACATACAAAGATATAATTAAATATATATTAATCAACTAAAATTTGATATTTATTTTTCAAAATAAAATAATCTCCATTTTTGTTCGCAATAAATAATCTAATCTCATCTTTTGCAAAACAAATATATATACTTTCCAAAAATAGAAATATACATTTAAAAGGAAACTAAATTGACAATCTGTTTCCCAATGAAATAAAATTTCCTTGCATATAAATAAAAAAACAAACTTAATTATTAATTAAGCTATATTTAACTATATACATTAATTATTAATTAACTAATAACCAAATATTATTGAATAAACTTTGAATTATATAATATTAAAACTTTATTTTAAATATAGATTATTATTTTTCTTTTGCTAAAGAACAAAATAGCAAATTCATAAGGGTAGACCCACGTGCCCCTCCTGCCTCTTTTTCCAAGGAAGGGTTTTATTGGCGGGGGCTACCTTTGGTAGCGTTGCTACCTTCGGTAGCGCTGCTACCATATGGTAGCAGTTCGCTACCCTTAGTCCCATTGCTACCATCCCACGTGGTGAGGTTTTCCCTACCATGTGGGGGGGGGCGGGGGGTAATTTATATATTTTTTCTTTTTTTAATTTTTAAAACATAAAACAATACTGAGAAATTTTTCAAAGAACAAACTCTGGGAACATTCTCTAGAATGAAAAAAAAAGAAAGATTTACATATATATTTTTTTCTTAAAAAAGAAAACACCAGAAAGCCCCAAATACTCAGATTGGCAAAATCCTAGGCATTCTCCACTTCCATTCAACCAAGCATAAACATAGCTCTTAGTTTAGAACCTGGATTTGAATGCATTTATTTGAAATTTTAACCAAATTTATTGTGAATAACCAACCCCCAAATTTTTTATTTTGAAAACGATTTGAACAAGTAAGAGTCTGATCTAGAAATCGGAAAAGGAAGCAAAGAGGGTTTAAATTCTGAAATTTAAATACACTCTTTCCATTCCATAAATCAAAAAGATTAACAAACCAAACCACATACAGATTCTTTCCAAACAATATTAGTAAATTTCTTGACAACAAAGGAGATTAACAAAAATCCTACCTCCATAAGTAATCCTGGAAGTAATTTGTTGAAGAGCCCAACTTGGAAGCTCAACAAATTTCTTCTCCCACCAATGCCCAAAATTTTCCATTCCAAAAAAATAACCCTTCCAAAATATTTTTCAGAACCGAGGTTAAAAAAGGAAATTGTTTCACCAAAAATCATTTTTTTGGTTTAAAATAATTTCCTCAAATAAAATCATTTTTCCGAACAATTCAATATGTAAAAATTCCTTATCTTCCAAAATTGATTTTCTCAATTGAATTAAAACTAACATTTCTATTTCAAAATGCCAAAGAGGGTAAGATATTTCTATTTTCAAATACTATTTCACATTTCCTATTAAAATGCATATACTTAATTAATTCATCATTTAAAATAACCATTTAATCAAACTTGCTACAAACATGAATTAAGCAAATCTAATTATTGATTAATCACACAAAGGGGTCCTATTTAATTTAGTCCCTTTAATTTACTAATGCATAAAAACACATTTAATCTAATTTAAATACTTGGAATTTAATAATCAATTTTTACCATGCACACCCAACACGCAACCCAAGAAAGCCAAACAAATACATGACCCACATTCCCAACCAAAGGGAAAACTGAGGGATGGCTGACAATGCTCACTTGAGCATGAATAGGGTAAAATGTAGGGTCTTATAACTACATAATCCAATTCCTTTGGACAAATAGGGCACACTCAAACCTGCGAAGCCAGGGGGAGATGTGTTAGAGTAAAGTAATTAATTAACTTTGCTCTCCTCTTAAGATTTCTCTTTATGCATACATTAGTCATTTAATAATTAATATTTAATTATTAAATGCTCACACCTTAGGGTTAGGTTTTCCTTTTGGTGTTGATCTCCTTTATAAGGATTGATCTCTTGTATTATTCATATTCTTGATTCATTTTTTCTCTGATAATACATCTTTTCTCTTTGTCAGAGCCAAAACCCTTGTATTTGTTCTCTCTCTTTCTCTGTGACAGGTTTCTTGCATGCAGGTTTCTTTTGGGTTCTGTGGATTTGTATTTCTCAAATCCTACATGGTATCAGAGCCAGATCTGCTGCAGCTTATTCAGACTTTTGAAAGATTTTGAGATCCAGGTTCTGGTTGCATCAGATCTGTGTTTGTCTTCTATTTTTTATTTTGGAATAGGGGGTATTTTTTTTCGGTGCACTTTGAGCCCAAACGGACCTCACCGTTGAGCTCATAGTGCCCAAAAACCCCTATTTCCATATAAAATTCGTCCGATTTGGACACAGTTGCACCAGGAGGCAAATTTTTTTTTGGCCCCAAGGCCGTACGGCCCTAGGGCATGAAAACCGAGGCGGATTTTCAAAAAAAAATCAAAAAAAAAATTAAAAAACGCAATTTTTTTGTTTAAAAAGGGTGCAGCCAGTGTAAACAGCCTGCTCCGTCGGTGCGCAGCCCGGCGGCCACCGCTCGGCCACCGCCGGCGGCGGAAACCACCGGCCGCGGCCAGGCTTCCACCGCCGCGCCGCCCACCGCCCACGCACAGCTCGCGCCCAGCCCGCGCTCCGCCCGCGCACCACCACAGCGCCGCCCCTGCGCCGCCGCCCCCTGCGCGCGCCCCTGGTCGCCCAGAGGACCAGGGGCTTATTTTTTTTAAGCCCTTGAGGGCTTAAAGGGCCTATTTGGGCTTTTTTGGAGCAGTTTTACTAAATCGGGTATAACTCGGGCATTTTAGCTCGGATTTTCGAATGAAAATAGGCGTTGGAAAGCTGGTTCCGAGCCCAATCTAAAAGATGCAGATCTTTTTTTCTGATTTTTTCGTTTTGTAGTGTTTTTTGCCAGTCGAAGTCAGAACAAATTTTTTGCACTCCAGGAGCCATATCTTTTGCATACGAACTCCGTTTTTCGAAAGCGAATAGGCGTCAGAAAGGTGGTTCTGTGCTCTTTCCAGATCTACAGTCTATTTCATCAGAAAAATATTCAGGTGCTCCAAATTTTGTCTCAACCCGTTATTGCTTTCTATCATTTTCTGGCTTTCAGTTTGTACTGGGGATTAGTTTTTTGCATTGTGGGGGGGTGTTTTCTCTTGCTTTCTATTATTTACATCAGAAAACTAGAATTTACAAACACCAATACAAAAAAATCAAACCCCCTTCTACATCTTCTGTCTAGTTCTGAAAGACCACTTAATAATAATTAAAAATTCAGAGCAGTTGAGGCACAGTTCACAGGATGGCAGACAGACCTATTGAATCTTTCACACCGCATAATTACCACACTTGGAAGGGTCGCATGATGACTCTTCTCCAGTCAAAAGGGTTATGGTCCTGTTTGGATGAGGTTCAGCCTCAGTTGACACGTCCTTTTGAGATTATGCAGCACAGGAACAATATGGATCAGGCTATGGGATTGATGGCTTTACACATTTCCGACAGTCTCCAGTTTCATCTTGAAGGTTGCATCACTCCTCGAGCCATTTGGACCAAGTTTGAGGGACTTTTTGGTACTGTCAACGAGTTCAGAGCTTTGTAGCTTGAGTCAGAGTTAACTTCCTTGGTACCTAATTCATTTCCTTCTATTGAGGACTTTCTGATGAAGTTCAAACAGCAAAGATCTATCTTGCAGGGTTGTGGTAAGACTAAGACTGATACAGAGTGCATTTTCCTGATTCTCTCCAAGCTTCGGGGTCCATTTCAGATCTTCTCTTCGACCTTCTATTCCACCATGGATGCCTTGGGTGCTCGACATGTCATGCCTTCTTTTGAGGTCTTTTGTGATCATCTGACTCGTGAGCAAGCTAAGCTTAAGCAGTTGGATTCACTTTCAGGTTCACAGAACCAAGCATTGGTAGCCCAGTCCTCCAAAGGAAAACAGAAGCAGAAACCGAAGCCTAAGAAAGATTCAGAGGCTAGTGAGAATCCCTCCAAGCCACCACCTAAGTCTGATTCAAAACCACAATTCAATTCTAAACAGAGCAAATCTTCAAAGTCTGGTGAGTCTTCCTCCAAGACTAAGAAGAAATCAGGTGATCCTTGCAATTTTTGTGGCAAGGAAGGACATCCTGTTTCCAAGTGTTGGAAACGTTTAGAGGCTTTGGAGGAAGCCATGCAGCAACATAATATCAGTGCACCACAGCCTCCTTCACAGCCCACAGGGAAAGGTCATGCTCTTTCTGCACGAGCATTGTCCTTAGCGTCCACTTGGATTCTAGATTCTGGTGCCTCTCACCATATGACACACACACAGGATTTGGTCACCGCTCTTGCTCCTACAGGCACTCGACATATTGCAGTTGGTGACTCAGCACAACTTTCTGTTCAGGGTTCTGGTACTGTTTCATTGGATGGTGGTTGTCTTCAGGATGTGCTTTTGGTTCCTGACATTTTGACAAACCTTCTATCTGTTTATCAGATTTGCCACTCTGGCTCTGGTAAGACAGTTGAGTTCTCTCCACATGATGTGGTTATTCGAGATCTTCATGATCCTGACTTGGTTGTGGCTACTGGGAGTGTGGATTTTGCATCTCACTTATATAGTTTTGATGGCTTTGAGAGTTCAGACACTATTGGTTCCTCTCTTATAGCACATGCAGATTCAGTGAGCAGGCTTTGGCATGAGCGTTTTGGTCATGTCAATTACAGATATCTACAGCAGATGAGTACACAGGCACTTGTGATTGGGCTTCCACAGATTTCTTGTACAGATGGTGTATGTCGTGGTTGTGTCCTTGGCAAACATCATCGAGATCCTTTTCCTAAGGGTCGAGCCTCTCGTGCTAGGGCAGCCCTAGAGTTGGTACACAGTGATCTTATGTCCTTTCCGACTCCTTCTTTTTCAGGGGCCCGTTATGTACTCACTTTTATTGATGACTTCTCCAGACGTACATGGGTGTACTTTCTTAAGTACAAGTCTGATGTCTTTGACTCTTTCAGGAAGTTTAAGACATTTGTGGAGAAGCAATCTGGACTTTCTATCAGGAGGATACGAACAGATAATGGGGGGGAGTATGTAAATCAGGCTTTCAGAGATTTTTGCACTGAGCATGGTTTACAGCATCAGTTTACAGTTCCTTATACCCCTCAACAGAATGGTGTTGCTGAGAGAAAGAACAGATCCTTACGGGAGATGGCAAATTGTATGATACAGTCTCGAGCTATGAGTTCTTCATTTTGGGCTGAGGCAGTCAATTGTGCCAATTATATTCAGAATCGGATGCCCCATAAGGCATTACGACATATAACTCCTGAGGAGGCTTGGACCCATGTCAAGCCTGATGTTTCTACATTCTGAGTTTTTGGTAGTGAGGCTTGCGCATTTATTCCTGATGCTCAGCAGATAGCCATGGAGAGGAAGAGCCGACCACTCATATTTGTTGGCTACTGTGAGGATGTTAAGGCATACAGGTTGTTTGATCCTGATTCTAGAGAGGTCTTGTTTCGGCGGGATGTCCAGTTTGATGAGTGCTATCCTCAGATGGATTCTTCATCACCAGCTTCTCCCTCATTGCCTACTCCTTCCTCTTCATCTCTTGAGGATTACTTATCTCTTGAGGATGATGTAGATCATGATCCACCATCTCCACCACCACCAGTTGCTCCGTCTTTGCCGAAGTGGGCCCGTGATACTGTTGATGCAGCTGGTTCTTTGGCAGGTGATCCTTCAGATACTCGTCGCACTCATGCTCAGACATCTGGTTCTAGTCTTTTGAGTCATACCCTTTCAGATGATCCTCAAAAGTTTTCAGAGGCGACAGGACACCCAGAGTGGGATAGGGCCATGGATGAGGAGTATTCTTCTTTGATGAAGAATCATACTTGGGATCTTTGTCCTCTTCCTAAGGGAAGAAAGTTGGTTCGGTGCAAGTGGGTGTATCGTACCAAGTATGCTGCACATGGTTCTATTGATAAGTATAAGGCCCGTCTTGTTGCGAAGGGGTTTTCTCAGGTAGAGGGTATTGACTACTCTGAGACCTTTGCTCCTGTCGCCAAG
This sequence comes from Cryptomeria japonica, assembly GCF_030272615.1. Lineage (NCBI taxonomy): Eukaryota > Viridiplantae > Streptophyta > Pinopsida > Cupressales > Cupressaceae > Cryptomeria > Cryptomeria japonica. The sequence continues at coordinate 226,096,538 of NC_081409.1, forward strand.
ATGAATTCTATACGCCTGGTACTTTCACTTGCAGCTTCACAGGGATGGACAGTGTTTCAGATGGATGTGAAGAGTGCCTTCTTGCATGGAGACCTACATGAGGAGATCTATATGGAGCAGCCTCAGGGTTTTGTGCAGGATACTTCTTTGGTTTGCAGACTTCGACGTTCATTGTATGGTCTCAAACAAGCCCCCAGGGCTTGGTATGAGAAGATGGACTCCTTCTTGCTTTCCTCGCACTTCACACGCTGTCATTCCGATCACACAGTCTATATTCAGCGTCAGGAGGGTGATCTTTTGATTCTAGTGCTATATGTAGATGATCTCATCATTACAGGTAGCTCATCCTCCATGATTCAGAGTGTTCAGAGAGCTTTGATGGAGCAGTTTGAGATGACCGATCTTGGTCTCTTGCACTTCTTTCTGGGTCTACAGGTTATTCAGTCTTCGAATGAGATTTCCATTTTTCAGGAGAAGTATGCTCTTGATATGCTTCAGCGATTTGGCATGCTTGGCATGCTTGATTGCAAGTCTGCCCCCACTCCATTTCAGTCAGGTGTTGTTTTGTCTTCCACTTGCTCTACTCCTTCAGTAGACCCCACTTTATACAGGCAGTTGGTTGGCAGTCTGTTGTACCTGACACATTCTCGTCTTGATCTTTCCTTTGCGGTTGGCCTTGTCTCTCGGTTCTCCCATGATCCTCATGAGAGCCATTGGCAAGCAGCCAAATGTATTTTGAGATATATTCAGGGCACCACACATTATGGCATTCACTACTCTTCAGGATCCCCTCACATCATTGGCTTCACTGACTCCGATTGGGCTGGTGATGTCAATGATCGGAAGTCTACTTCTAGCTTCGTTTTTTGCCTTGGTTCTAGTCCTATCACATGGTCTTGCAAGAAGCAATCTGCTATTGCATTATCATCTACAGAGGCTGAGTACCGTGCAGCAGTGTTAGCCAGTCAGGAGGTTTTATGGCTTCGGCAGTCGATGACAGAGTTTGGGTTTCCTCCAGATTGTCCCACTATTCTTTGGTGTGACAACCAGAGTGCCATTCACATTTCACGCAACCCAGTGGAGCATCAGCGGACAAAGCACATTGAAATCCACATGCACTTCATCAGATAGTTGATTCAGGATGGTTCTCTCATCTTGGAGTATATTCCTACAGAGGAGCAGGTTGCTGACATCTTCACTAAACCTTTGGCATCTCCGCGCTATCTTTAGTTGCGCTCAATGCTTGGGGTGAAGGAAGTTGTCCTTGGGGGGTCTCCGTGAGGCCTTCCTTCATGTTTTCTTTTCAGCATGATTCTTTATCTCTTTTTGGAGAGGAGTTTTTTCCCACTGGGTTTTCTCCTTTACTCTGCTTTATAGAGATTTTCTTGTATTCGGGTACCTCATCAGGCCTTGTTGTCGGGACCCTCTTTTGCATTGTAGTTCCTTTGCTTTCTTCTGCATTTTTTGTAGCTGCATTGTAGCTCATCTTAAGGGGGGGTGTTAGAGTAAAGTAATTAATTAACTTTGCTCTCCTCTTAAGATTTCTCTTTATGCATACATTAGTCATTTAATAATTAATATTTAATTATTAAATGCTCACACCTTAGGGTTAGGTTTTCCTTTTGGTGTTGATCTCCTTTATAAGGATCGATCTCTTGTATTATTCATATTCTTGATTCATTTTTTCTCTGATAATACATCTTTTCTCTTTGTTAGAGCCAAAACCCTTGTATTTGTTCTCTCTCTTTCTCTATGACAGGTTTCTTGCATGCAGGTTTCTTTTGGGTTCTGTGGATTTGTATTTCTCAAATCCTACAAGATGAACCCCATACCTATGTGGTATTGTACCTACAATCTTCTACAACAATGAACCACACACACACACACACACATATATATATTCCATGAAAGTGTTAGCCCAGGGTTAATAACAAGAATCAAAAGAATGACTAATCATACATAATAATCGATGCGAAATCAATATTTATAGGTACACACATTAAGCATAATACCTCACTTTAATATTACAAGATAGTAAAGCAACCATCCAAGAAATCCACTTAAAAAGTCAACCAAGGTCAAACTGAGTTTTAAAATATGATTAGGGTGAGGGTACTAAATCCTCCCCCGCTAGGTTCTGACTTACTCCTAGAAGATACCTCTAGAAGGAAAACATGTAGCCCACATTAGCCTTGATAGTTATTTAACAAATATCAAATTGCACATAAGAATATTTTCACAGATAAATGAAACATTATTGCTAATCCTTTATGAATGCCACTATCCAATGGTAAGATACCTCCAAATCCATATATTTATTAAAACATTCTAGGAACTCGCTATAATCGTAGTAGTGAAACAAGAATTTTCTTCCTTTCATCACACCAAATTAAAACATTAAAATAGTTAAACAATAATTACCATACTCATCTACCAAATACGTCAAGAAAACATGCCATCATGATCAATTTCTTTTACCAATTCATCCTTTTACTAACATGAAATAGCTTCAAATTTCAAATTCTACAACCATGTTAACTTTCATGAAATAAGAGCAACATATCTAATACAATTTCTTAAACTTCCCAGGCATATAAAAACCTTTCTAATGACTATGTCCCATAACATAGTGACAAAAGAACACATTTCACTCCATGTTTACACATAAATATCCATCCACATAATTGGAATGTACAAATCATAAGGGCACATGTGAGCATGTCTAATGCTCGGTCATAGATAACATGCACAATCAACATCTCTATGCCCAATCTTAGAACAAAATAACATGATCATAAATATCCAACATCTCACTCAAGGGCTTGATGGTGCTAGGGAACACACATATCTGTACCTTCCATACAAGACCCTCGTGACCATCCCTTGTTGAGTAAGGTGGTTATCCTTTAAGAGATAGTCACCACACATGGGTAGGTAGTGGATCCTAGCTGCATCACAACCTTACATACCCCCACCCTCAAGGTTCCCTATGTCTACTTCCTCATATACACTCAACCAAGACTATATCATACGCCCTTGGAGAGGAATTCACATTTCAACACAAGATCAACATACAAAAATAGTAAGGATAAACCAGTTTAGCCACCAAACTACAGATGAATAAAGATAAAAAATCATCAATTCCAACAGTAAGGTAAGAAAATTCTAGAATTTCAACACCAAATCAAGTAAGCAAAAGATCATAAGATCATTTCTAAACCTTCAAAGTCAAAATAGAATAATTTGTTGATCCAAATAAGAAATAAATAAGAATATCGTAATTGCACATAACATCACTATGTGACTAGAATATAACCACCAACGAGGAAGGAGAGAAGAATCATCTAGCTATTGCAGTAGCTCGTCATGTGGTGTGGCCTAGTCACACATCCACATGGCATGGTAGTGTGCACCTCGACATCACCCCACATCACATCGTCACGCAGCATGGATCTACCCTAAACAAGCTTGTAGGCCGCATGGTAATGCCTACTACATCCCACATCACGTCTCAGCAAGACATGGAAATACTCCAAGCAGAAAAGACATGCAATGGACGTATCCCGCATGGTAGTGTACCTCATAGAAAAAGGAACGTGCAGGTCACACCTTGCATAGAGATGTACCTCTCAGGATACTCATCGTAAGCCAGAGGTATACATGGCTAGGGTCCACCCACATGTCTACCAATGCCTGCCAATTGCTAACTCCTATGGAAATAACATACCTTTCATGAAGAAAAGGCAAAAGATCCTCCAAGATACACCATCACTATGCTCAAGAACTGCCAACAATATGCTTAAATAAAAGAGGGGAATAGGCTAGCATGCATAAACCATATAAGTTGGTTCATCAAAAGGGAAAGTATTGAGTACACCTTCAATATAGTTTCATTATATAACTATATTTTTCCTAGAAATAGAGAAGCTAAAGTCGCTTCATGCTGACATTAATCGTACGTTGAAAAATACTATTCAAGGAATGGTGACTTCTGATACTACCCCTTAACATACTGAATTACCAACAACCCAGGGGTTAGCACTCAATACGGTAACAAATAAGCAACATCACATAAACAGTATGGTTCCCCCATACTCAAAAGTAAGTATATCCTCCATGGTTGGTTACTTCACCATCCCATGGGCACATATAGCAAGCACTGGTTTCTCACAATACATAATGAAAGCACCAGTACTAGTTTATTCACATTTATGGGGAGTAATTTTCAGTAACACTATCATCTACTCAAGGAAGGTTTTAATTATGCTTCCCACATGAATAACTGAATAGAATTTATGCTAGGTACAAGTACTAAAATTATTTACAATTCAAAATTACATAAGGAAGTAATGTCATTCCTACATCTTTCACTAATTCCACTCAGCATTCATATCCATATCACTAACCATGCAAATTTTCTTTCAGAAGCTTAAGACTTCTATCTTTCAATATGAATCCAAAATGCAAAAATACAATTTCATATGCTTTATATACATTCTATTTAAATCAATTCATTCTTTAGTAGCATTTTTAAAAATCTTATAATCTAGGTAGGGAGAAGGGAAAGGGTGGCTGGAAGAAGTTGAGTCCCACTTTTGGGCAAAAAGTGGAAGTGTTTTCTCCGTTTTTCAAATTTTCTGTCGATTGATGTCAAAATTTGATGCACTTAGAGATTGAATCTCAGAAAAATTATGTAATAGAAAATGTAGTGCTCAGATTCTACTTTTCAAATATGTAATTTATTTTAATACCAACATGCTAGAAATCCATTTTTAGTAGGCATCTTTAAAAACCAGTATTTCAAAATGCCTGTCTCAGGACCATACCACACCTGTATGACCACCCTTTTTTGATGCAAATAAATGAATTTTTGCAAATCCTTCTGGGAAATGATACCTAAGACACCAAATATTGATGAGAATATTTTTTCTTATTTTTTTATTGAATATTTTTTTTAATTAATTTTTAACTGACAATAAAGTATATTTTCAAAACATCGAGTGTACAACCACCATAATTTGATGAAAATTTCATATTTTTCAAATCTTTTTTTTAATATTCAAAAGAATTGTATGTAGATTGATGTCATATAATTTATTTTTCTAAAATCCTAAAAACAAAAAAAGTTATTAAAGTTTTAGTGAACCTTGGTATTTTAGGTTTAGGTTCCACTTTTGATTAATAAATAATACAAAAATAATAAAAGTAATCTTATCATTATGAAATTTACATTTCTAAAATTAGGACACTGAAAACTCTAATGGGTTTTCGTTTCGTCAAAAAATTCAATCAGAAAGACCCTCAAAAAATTAGGCCAAGGTAGAAATCTAATGTTGTTTTACCTTAGTCATTTTTTTGGAGGTCCAAGCATAGGCTTTGTCCCACCAAACCTATCCCGAAGCAAAAAAGAAACCTGAGGGTTGTTTCCCGCCCCTAATTTTAATAAACAGGTGCCCATATTTTAAATTAGAAAAAGGGGCGCCCATTTTGCTTTGTACCATTGAAAGCGAAACGAGTGCCCGTTTTGAAAAAAAGGCACCCATTTTGAAAAAGGGCACCTGTTTCATTCAATAATAGGCACCCATTTCTAAAAAGATCCATTGGGCCAAAATCTGACCCATAAGCACAAATCCCAATGATTGAATGATTTTTCAATCATTGCCTGACAGGTACGATCTGCAAAGAGAATGTTTTGATTAATCATTCTCTTTGTTTGTCTTATTATCAATTTGGTAAGGAAATCGATTCGAATTCAAAGTTTGGTGTAGCCATGGGATCAAATCAACGCAAGAAGAGGTAAAGGAAGGTTCTGACAACTGAGGAGATTGCAGCAAAATAGGTAGGAGGCAATGTGTCAACGAGAGAGAAGATCAAGAATGAGAGAAGGAGCTTCAAGTTCCACAATCATTTTAGAAGAGGAGAACATCAATGAGAACATAAATATTGATGAAGGAAACACAATAGAACCATTTAATTTAGGTGCATTTTCTAATCCATTATTGGATACATGTATGTCTTCACATCCCTATGTTTTTTCTCATGAAGAAATTGGTGATATAGTAGAAGCAGGTTACTTATTAAATGAAATTCTAATTGAAAATCCAACCCCAAATGAAATTAGAACTCAATTTGAAACTGAAATTAAAAACCAAGTTGAAACCCCAAATGAAACTAGATCTCAACTTGAAACTGTAATTGAAACCGAATTTGAAACTCCAAATGAAATTGAAAATCCACGTGCAACTAAAACCAATAATGTGTATGTAGACATGGGAACACCAATTGAAAATGAAACATGTTTAAATGATAATTATCTTCTTGAAAATTTTGAAATTAAAAGTGATGTACTAGACAACCTTCATGGCTTGGTTTCATGGAGATGGATTAGGACACATGCAAATAGATTGTTTAGACATTTTTTTTATAATAAGAAATTTGGGTTTCAATGTCAATTAATGGTACAACTAATTAAAATAACTAAAATGTGAAAAGTGATGAAGAAGTTAGGCTTTTATGTCAAACCCAAGAAGAAGGACAAGTCTTTAAAACAAGTTGTATCGACTATTGCTAGCGCCTTTGATACAATTGGAAAGAAAAGTCATTATAAAGATAAAAATGCGACACGATGGGCAATAACAACAACTTTAGTAAGCCAAACAACTTCTAATAAAAGAATGATGAGTAACATAAGTGGATATCTTAATATTCATCGCAAAAATTTGTCAACAGCTGTAAAAAGAAGATGTAATTTTGAAATTGATCTAGCAAACAAATTGTGGAATTTTAGTGGTAGACTACCAACGTCTGATATGAAACTTACTGGGGGAGTCAAAAATTTGATCAAAAAATTCTGGCATGATATTACGAGAGTATCACCTAATGTTAGAGATGCTCTTAAATTAAGAGTTGAGTCAAAAATTCGTGATCCACATCGAAAACACCTATTGGACATGACTCAAACTAAATTGTATAAAATTTTTTTGGATGATAAGGTGTTGACTATTAGCATTTGTCAAAGGTCTTTTGAAAAGTGTAAACCTTGGTATGTTCGAATTAACAAGGAAAGAGTCACATGTTGTTGCAAAACTCATGTTCAATTTCGCTACCATTATGATGTATTTTGATACATACGTGTTACCATGCATAGTAATGGAATGTTCCAAGAATGTGGTATAAATATACCACCTGAAACTATAAAGGAGTTTATTTCAAGTTTGTTTTGCAACCCACTAAATGAACAAAAGTTTATTTTCAATGCATGTGTTTCTAGTGTATGTGATATATGTCGCAATCTTGCATTGTTGGATGAATGTTTGCATGAAAATTTTTCAAATGATTTTGGACAACAAATAGTTGATGTTAAAATATTTAAAACTATTGAGTATCCATTGAAGGATGGAAAGGTTGGAAAACGATGCGATCGAATCACTAAAAAAGTTAGTGTTCATGCATTTATGAATGAATTCAAGAGTAACATCATACCTAAATATGTTAAACACACTCAAAATGCTAGATGGCTTGATGGTCAGTTTTGAATATGTAAGGATACATTTCCTGTTGGTACTATACTTTCAGTTGTTGACTTTGTAGAGAACTACATGCTTGCACCACAAGATGAGGTCCAATCACAATACTACAATTCAGTGCAAGTATCGATTTGTGTCCATATTGTCTATAGGCATGCACCAGATAGTACAGAAGAGGATCGCAAAATTTTGAGAGAGTACCATTTCTATATGAGTGATAATAAATTACACTCATCTGAGTTTGTCCAGTTTTGCTTCAAGACCTTTTTTGAGAATTTGAGGGAGAGAGAAATTCAGATGACACAACATCTAATATGGTCTGGTAATTGCATAGGGCAATTCAAGAATGCTAGAATGTTTTATTGGTTGAGTAGGATTCATAAGAACACTAATATCGAACACATGTGGAGTTTTTTTTAGGCTGGACATGGGAAAGGAGAACATGATGGTGTTGGTGCATGTGTTAAGAGAGCCCTTTGCAAAGAGCAACTCAAATTCGAGGAAAAGGCTAAATTTAAAAATGCAAGTGCAATTGTGGATTGGTGTAGTGCAAATTTATCCACAAGATCAAGTCAGAACTCTACAATTAGACAATTCTTCTGGCTAGTTAAAGAGGAGAATATCCTTCCATGATATGATTGTGATACAATCAATGGGTCAGCTAGACGACATTCATTTAAGAGTTGTAATTCTAACACTTGGACTATATGGACTAGAGAGCTTGCATGTTTTTGTCAATTTTGTGTTGCAGGTGAATGGGAAGAATGCGAGAATACGGAATGGGTCAAAGAATGGCAACACAAATCCTTAACACCTACTAAGACGCAATATGAAGATGTTAGAAGAAATCAAGACCCCGATCATGCATTTGCATCAAAAGATTATGATCGTGTTTTAGACCTCATACAACCAGGTAATTTAATTCAATTTATTGTTTATAACTTTAAATTATATATTTTTATGTATTGTCATATAATTTATGATTTCATATTTGAATTATAAATTCTAACAAGTTTTATTTCTACATGTACTTAAATTTGTTTTCTAGGACATGTGTATGTTGTTGTTGCACCTGAAGATAATGATGAGTAGGTTGAGTATTGGCTAGCTAGATGTGTAGAACCTAAGAAAAAGTTGATATGTGATCAAGTAGATGATGATGGTTTTCAATATCCAGTTGGATCTGTTGTGGTAGTTGGTACATGGCTATGCAAATACTTAACAAGAAGGAATGGCTTACCAGCTTATGAGGACTACCAATCAGAAAAGAAGATTATACACTATTCTCATTTGGCGGTGGCAACAAACATCAAATTAGAAAGATACAAAGGTAGACCTGCCAATAAGGTATTGTGGACACTTTCAGTAGAAGAGCATGAGGCAATCATAGACGCATTGCAAAAGAGAGAGGATGCAGATGGTACACTAGGTTGAATCAATTTTATATGCATGTAAGTTTGTGTTACTTGTGTGAACTCTTTTATATTTAATCATGATAATTGTTTTTCATTGTCCCTTTAACACTATATTTGTCTACATTTGATACAATTTTGGTTTCATAAACAATATTGTATTAGTTATCTTCTTCTTAATGTTATTTTGAGCACATTGTAATTGTGTCACAATTGAATTCTAATTTTTATGATATATTTATTTTATCATAATCTCTTCATAGATTAATTGTAAGCTAACTTGAGAGGAAAGTCAACTAGTAAACCACTACTATTTGTACTAATAAACCATCAATACACTAGTAAAGTAGTGTGGTCAACTTAAGAGGAAAGTCAATACTATGTTTGTAGCTTCCTTTATGAGATTCATTTATAATTTTCATATCAAATTTATATGCATGTAAGTTTGTGTTACTTGTGTTAATGTTCTTCAAACCTTCCTTATAATTTGGTTAGCCTTAGTTCCATCAATCTATTGGATTCCTCTATGAGATTCATTTATAACTAATAATCCTTTTATAATTTTCATATCAAATTTATATGCATGTAAGTTTGTGTTACTTGTGTGAACTCTTTTAAATTTATATGCATGTAAGTTTGTGTTACTTGTGTTAATGTTCTTCAAACCTTCCTTATAATTTGGTTAGCCTTAGTTCCATCAATCTATTGGATTCCTCTATGAGATTCATTTATAACTAATAATCCTTTTATAATTTTCATGTCAAATTTATATGCATGTAAGTTTGTGTTACTTGTGTGAACTCTTTTAAATTTATATGCATGTAAGTTTGTGTTACTTGTGTTAATGTTCTTCAAACCTTCCTAATAATTTGGTTAGCCTTAGTTCCATCAATCTATTGGATTCCTCTATGAGATTCATTTATAATTAATAATCCTTTTATAATTTTCATATCAAATTTATATGCATGTAAGTTTGTGTTACTTGTGTGAACTATTTTAAATTTACATGCATGTAAGTTTGTGTTATTTGTGTGAACTCTTTTAAATTTATATGCATGATGCAATTTTGGTTTCATAAACAACATAATAACAAAACAATGTATCACATATATAATCACTAGAGTGTGCCAAATCACATAACACAACCTGATATCATAATAGCAAGGAAATGACATAATAAAAAGTCGTATATATAATCACATAACAACAAGTCCTATATATAATCACATAATAACAAGTCCTGGGATAACATAACAAGTGTCATCATAAAAAGTCCACAATACAATGACATGACATGATCTAAAATATACAATCTAAGAACTCGCATGCATCTCATTTGCAGTCTTCTTCAGTCCACGTGAAGGTGGCTGAGATGAATCATCATGTTGCACGTGGTCCTAAGATGCACCATCATGTATCTATGTAGTATCAGTGTCTCCACCCTCCTGTGCAGTATCAGTGACTCTACCCTCTTGTGCAGTATCAGTGTCTGCACCCTCCTATACATTATTAATAGATTTTACATGAGAAGAAGATTTAACATGAGAATAAGTTACTTGCATAATTCACTTATAAAGTAATTAAATATTAAAAATTTTAAAATAAATATACCATACGACTATGCTCTACAATGCCCTCGCTGGTATGTGGAGGTCCACTATCATGAACAAGAAAAGTGGTCGTAGTCAAGTCCTACAAAATAAAACATTGTACATCAATTTTGATAATCCCTATAAAAGCCAGGTACACAGTATAAACAAATTAGAAATTATTTTCTAATCATCACCTCAAATGATAATGTTGATGGTTGCATCTGGCTCAATGCCATAGCCATACCAATACTGGTAGTGGTATCGACCTGAACAACATATATAAAACATGAATCAAACTTGTATATATACATAAATTATAAAGTATATATATAGAGTACAAGATTATCATAAAAAAGCATACATGTGATGTAGGAAAAGTAACTAATGGTCAAAGGCGTACATGTGATGTGCCATCAAACAATCCAGAAGCCTACAATTGCAAAAAATAACGAACATGAATCAAAGTTGTACATAAATTAGTAAGCATGTAAACACTTCACATTAATGGATGAAAAACATACTAGTGGTATATGAGGCTGAGCCTTAGTGGTCCATGGGTCACGTGAAGAACTACCCACCTCAGTGCTACACAAAGCACCCTACAAAATTGAAAAAACATATCATATACATCATTACATTAAAAAAATTATTGTTTATTTTAAATGTACATATCAATACAATGTATCTAGATGAAAGTGCATACCATAAATGGGGTGCCAACATCTCTAGGTATAGAGGTAACATGCTATCGGTTCCTCAATGATGTGGTATGGTCCATCCTCTATTCAAAAAAAAATGACTCATGTTATGGTTCATATGTGTATATATAAGGAATTTAATATTGCATTATAAATTATACAAATAAATTTGTACCTTTGTAGGTTGATCATCGTCTGCCCATAGGAGATCAACATATGAAGAGATGGCATCAGCATGTGCAGCCTCCTCGGCATCATCATAACCACCATGGGCAGCATGAGGATGTGCAGCCTCCTTGGCATCATCAAAATCACCATCTCCTCCAGGGGCAGCCTCATTCTATGGACCTCTACATACATCCCCACAACTCATGCAAACATGTGCTAAGCTGAGGCTAGCCCTCACTTCCCACAACTGCTGTACCAAATTGCCCGATAGGGCACTCAATGAACCTAGAGCAGAATCCACTACTCGATAATGGGTAGGTGTTGGAACAACTGGTGATGGAAGAGGAACCAATGGATCATCGCGCACACAGTTTCTAACCCTATCGCTCAATTTTGCTACTGGCCTATCCTAGGGCATGCCTCTCCCAATCCCCTGAAATGATTGAATATCAAAGTAATTGCACTTTTTTCCCAATTCAAATTCGGCCCATAACTTCTTCAAAAAATACATTAGGACCTCATGATTGGAGTGTGGTGGATGGTCAAAGACCATCCACCACCGCTCCCAAAAGTGTCTAGCAATGCTTGGGTGTTGTCATGCCCAAAATTTAGGGCAAGAACGAGATAATTTTATTTATTTTTAAATCACAACTTAAAACATTAATTTGACAAATATAAAATGTTGTAACCTATTTTGTCTTAACTATGTTTAGAGTTAACTTTATCTACTAGCTCAAGTAATCAAAATAATTAAAATTATATGTTGAATGCTAATTGAATAGTTTTATTATCGCATCGCTCTTAATCAATAATTAAATCAATTAATTAACGTAGCAACAGATTAATCTCCAATATCCATTCATTGTTCTTAGGAACTAATTAAAACTAGTCCTAGCACTTAGTTTTATAAGTGTCTTTATTTTACTTAACAATAATTAAATAGTAGACTAACCTAAAACAAATAAAGGGTCGATTATATTCGTAAATGAATATTTTTCTATAAAGTTTAATCACATGCACCTACGTCTAGGAGAGCTAAAAATTACCCTATAGTCCAATAATATACATTAGAATTAAATTCCCTAAATGTTTAATTTAAAACATCTAAGTTTATTTAATTAAAATTAAATATTACTTCACCAATATTTAAATTCAAAAACATCTCAATCTATTTAAATTTAAAATTAAATATTAACTTCATTAATATTTAATTTGAAACATCTCAACCTATATAAATATATCTGTATACATATATATATTCATATATATGTATATAATATAATTACATATATATTTTACCAACTTCATATTTATAACCTTGTTTATATAAAATATACATATATATTGTTATATATATATATATATATATATATATATATATATATATATATATTTATATATAACTATGTATATATGTATATATAAATACAATTATATAAAATCTAAAGAGTTTAACCCATGCAAACCCTAACTCTTCTTTATATTATAAAACAAGCCTCTCCTTTTTTTTCCTTTTTTTTTATTGACCACATTTTTTTTTGTTTCTTAATTCTTTCTTATTTTTTTTCCTACATAGGGCCAAACAGGGTTAGGCGGTGGCCATGACAAAAGGGCGGGGGCAATCTTTTTGTTCACAAGGGGTGCCGAGCGCCGCCCACTGTGCGACCACACAGTGGTGGCATGGGCGCCACCCACTGTGTGCCCACATAGTGGTGGCGCGAGGTGCCGGCCCACTGCGTGTCCACACAGTGGTGGCACTTCGGCGCTGCCCACTGTGTGTTCGCACAGTGGCGGCCCGCAAGCCACCCACTGTGTGCACACACAGTGGGATTTGCCCCCCCCCAAAACCTAGATTTAAAAAAAAAAAAAAAACAAGTTTCAATATCTTTTTGGGTTGTTGTTTATTTAAATGAATATATATATATTTATGTAAATATATATATGTATATATATATATATAAATTATATATATATATATAAGTATTTGTATATATATTTTAAATAGCAAGTTTATTTATTTAACTTTAAGAAATGAATTTTCATTTATGTACTTATGCATGCATATATATATATATATATATATATATATTTATTTATTATATCTAGGGCAGTTTCTTTCCATACAATTATTTCTTCTTTTTTTTTAAACAAATAAAACACATTAGATATATTCTACAAATTTAGTCATTTTATTCATTTTATTTTTTTATATCCTAGTTGCCAAGTAGAAATAGTTAGGCTATCTAAATATGGCTTTTCTTTCTAGAAAAATAAAGTAATTAACAGAAATAAACAACTTAACACAACATCTATTTAAATCTAGAAATCTACAATATATCTTTAGAGATGACTATAATACAGGTTAGATTTTTATTTTCTGCAAGATAATATAATGACAGATTTAAATAAATTCCAACAACTTTATTTAACTAGAGTCCTTTAAATTTAACCATGCAATTAGGAATTAAACTGAAACGTATATATTCAAGTAACATGCATGAATCATTAAACTAATTCTTTATTTTCCTAGTATATTTAATAAGCATAAAGGGATGAATAAGTTTCTTGCTTTTCAATTTATTATAAATTCAACAAATATCAATTTCAAAACTTTAGGAACTAAATCTAGAATTATTCATTTCATTGTTGCAGTATCTAACATAACACATTTCTTTAAATTGCATTTAAAAGACACTATCGTCATTTTACAAATAGATCTCTCATTATTAGTAAATGAGGACTTTAAACAAATAATAAATATATTTCCAAATAGTTTTCTGTAACAAATAACTCCATCAAATTTATTTTTTTTGTCCTAATTCATTCCTTCTAACAACCTATGTATAAATCAAGGATATGACCATGGAGTGCTCACCTCCCAGCCTAGGCTAACTGGTAGCCACCTCCAAGCTTGGAGAACCAAGCCCTAGATGGGATTACACATATGCAAACATAGTAAACAATGGGAAAACAAACACAACACATCCCCAATCCCAGGGCTACACTGTACCACACATTGTGATGTCTTTTCAAGGGTAGTAGTGGACCAAGTACCCTGAGGAGACTGCAAGTATGGTAATATGAATAGCCACCTCATGGCAAAATAAAAACATCATAAGTATAACAACCCCACATTCCTTATGCCCCCCAAGGCTTTCATGCCTTATTCCCCTCCTTATGACCCCCAATGCATAAACAAGCCATGCAGCAAGGGTCACATAAAATCCCTTGTGATCACTCTCATAATGAGAGCCTCTCACTCAAGGGCTGTCACTTCTACCACCCACAAGACCATCCTCTCTCCCAAGAGTAGGAGGCCTTGATTACTCCCAAAGCACATTAAATGCCATACAAAAGTAAAACATAAAACACCAAATAATTTTCCAAGACAAGCAATTCTTTCAATACAACATGCAATATGAAAACATTACAAGAAAGGTAAAACCAACCTTCAACTGCCCAAAGGTATGCTAGTTTTGTTGAGGATGAGTAGCCTAATTCCACATGTCTTTCCTTTCTACCCTTAGCCAAATTCATAATTCAGAATCTCTTTTTTTTTTTTCATTCAAAATTCCTCATCTCCAAAAATGGAGAGTGGGTGATTGCCCCCAAAATCTCTCATTCTTGCTTAAGAAGACCCTAGTGAGAGTTCTCACAAGTTTCTAAAACTGAAAAGGAAAGTAAGGTAAAATGGGAAAGGGAACTCTCATTCAAAAAGGAAGGTTAACAACTTAGTTCAAGCCTTCTAATTTCCATTTTCGGACAACTTAGAAAAGTCACTTTTTAAGGTGTCTAAAAGGTCACATGAGAGTTGGTACATGCCTAAATTTACTCCTAACCCTTAGGTATACCTTATGGGCTTTAGGAAACCCTATTAAACTACCCCTAGGTGTCCATTTAACCCTTTTAAAACCCATCTGAAGTTAATTTTCGGGTCAAACTTAAGTTGACCATCCCAAAGATTCTTTACCCAAGGCATTTGTGGAATCATATTAAATTAATTGAAAAAGCTATAGGTAAACAACTCCCTCCAAGAGACAAATTTAAAAACTCAAACATAAATCAAAACATGTGTCAAGTGACACAAAGAAAATACTTTTACAAAATTATACATGAAGTCTTGTCTCTTGTTGGATTTATACAAATAAACAAAATTCAATTTAACATTCACGCAACAATCACTTTCATGAATAAAATACGATACAAATGGGGTGTTGTCTCTCCAAATAGACAAACACTGGTTTTACGAATGCACATAGGTCTAAGTTTGGTTCTCCATAATATTTCCATGGTCACATGGATAATTTTCTTGTGCATCTCAATTACACATTAGTAATTTCAAATACCCTTATATAATGTAAAGCACATGATTAAGAATACACATCAAACACTCTGCATACAATATACATTAAATCAATACATCTTGCATCCAAATACTCAACATAAGCAATTATCATATTTATTATAATTTTGATCCATATAAAACATGCATCCTATTTCTATCATCATAGGAAAGTCTTGCAAATCCATAAATGACATACATCATCTCAAATTTATCTTGTTCTAGAATCATATAGAGTTCTATAACATAAAGCATATAAATGAAGCATCAACATATAGCAATAATCCCAAAACATGGAATAATATAATTTCTAAGTCCATAATGCATAAAAATAAAGCATCCATAATAGTCTCAACATAAAAATCACCAAACTGCAAGGCCGAGTTGGGGTAGGGCCTCACACCCTCCCCCTCTAGGCATGAACTTCCTCTTGGAGTTCATAAAAAAGATGGGGGTACTCTGATCTCATACATGCTGCGTCCTCCCATGAAGCTATAACCTCATCATAGCAATCCCACTGGACCCTAACTTGGTCTAGCTCTCAACCTTGAAGGGTTAGTGTTCGGCATGCTAAAATGCGAATGGGCTCCAAAGCTAGCTGCACGTCTGACTCCACCTGCAAGGCATCCCAATCTAATATATGAGACTCATCATAGATATACTTCCTCAAAACTGATACATGAAACACATCGTGGATGCATGACAGGCTAGGTGACAATGCTAAATGGTAGGCAACTGGTCCTATCCTCTCAAGGATATGAAATGGTCATACAAAGTGAGGTGCAAACTTAGAACCCTTTCCATAATGTATTGGACTCTTATGCGGTCCCACTCTCGAGAAGATTCTGTCTCCAACCAAGTAGCTACGATCTATCCTCTTCGCATCTACATATTTCTTCTGTCTATCCTGAGCCTCTCTAAGATGCTGCCTAATCAAATCCACCTGTTGTTCCATATCCCAAACTATCTCAGGACCAATAGCAACTATGTCCTCTATGCGGTCCCAACTCAACAGTGTGCTACAAGGCCTTTTGTATAATGCCTGATAGGGTGGCATCCCCAAAGAAGTATGATGCCCATTATTATAGGCAAACTCCACTAAGGGGAGGTACTCTTCCCATCTGGTTTGATGATCCATGATGTACATGCGAAGCATATCCTCTAATACCTAATTAACCCTCTCTGTGTGACCATCCATTTCCAGATGATAGGTTGTATTGAAGTTGAGCTTAGTGCCCATAGCTGCCTTGCACAAACCCTTCCCTCTTACCAACTTTGTGGGCCTAATGTCTAAATTGAACTCCTGAATTTTTGACACCCACAAAGCTCTTTCATTCATTCCTATGTCTTGTTGTGTCAATGTGCTCTTGATTGTTGAATGAGGCACATAGACAATATTGTGGGAATGGAGTATATAATACTTGAACTATTTTATTGCCTTCACAACCGTGTATGCTTTCTTTTCTAGTATTGAATACTTTAATTCATTCTTTTTTACTGGTATGCTCATGAATGATATTGGGACTTCATCATTATCCTTATTCTTCTATAATAAAATCCTTGACCTGGTGTCCTCTGAGGCATAAAAGTAGATAACAAAATATTTACTAAAATCAGGATTAACCAGAATAGGTTCCTGACCAATAGCATTCTTTATT
Organism: Cryptomeria japonica; assembly: GCF_030272615.1. NCBI lineage: Eukaryota > Viridiplantae > Streptophyta > Pinopsida > Cupressales > Cupressaceae > Cryptomeria > Cryptomeria japonica. The sequence goes on from NC_081409.1 coordinate 226,113,934, forward strand.
GAGGTGAACGCTTTCTTCCCTTCCTCAATCCATTTGGGGTTGATTTTCACTCATAAAATTCATGATATATCTGGTAGTCTCACCAAAATATGGGATGAACCTCAAAAAATTTAACTGTTCGAAGAAGGATCTAACGACATTCCTACTTGATGGTAGATTTAGCTATTGAATTGCTCTTACCCTTTCAGGATCTATTTTTACCCCTTCCTTAGAAACAATATGATCAAGAAACTTACCCTATGTGACCCCAAACACTGATTTCTTTGGGTTTAAGGATACCCCATGCTCGCAGAACCTCTATAACACTTGTCTCAGGTCCCACAAGTGATGCTTTCTTCTTTTTGAGAATACTATTAAGTCATCCAAATATACAACAATGATCTTATCCTTTAAGTGACTAAAGGATAAATCCACAGCATGCTGAAATGTTGCTCTTGCATTAATCAAACTAAAGGGAACTCAATTATATGCAAATGTACCTCGAGGAGTAATAAAGGCAATTTTATGTTGATCATCTTCCTGAACACTAATCTGATTATATCCCAAAAATCCATCAAGAATGGACATCATCTCTGACCCTGGAACTATTTGTAGAATGTGGTCCATGGCCAACAATGGATAGTTGTCTTTTAGGATCGCCTTGTTTAGATTTCTAAAATCTATGCAAATCCTTATTTCTTTGTTTTTCTTTCTAACATGTACAATATTAGTTATCCATGTAGAATGAAGGATGGGGTATATAATCCTGGCTTTTAATATCTTATCTACTTCTTGAAATATAGCCTCTACTACTTGTGGATTGAAGCTTCAAATATTTTGCCGGAAAGGGCTTACTCTAGGTTTTAGGGGAATCTACTGTTGGAATTTACACTCTCTTAAATTTTTAAGATTGTCATAGCACCAAGAAAACACGTTCTTGAACTCCAACAGGAGACTAATGAACCTCTCTTTTTCTATAGGCATACAACACTTTCCAAGATTGATATATTTAGGTTCATTCTAAGTATCGATCTTGACCTTTTTCATAACCTCCAATATCCTGAACCTCTAGGGACTTGTCACTTTTATTATTCGTGTAGGCATCATGATGATCAAAAAGATGCTCCAATGAAACCAGTCCTTTAGGGGTCTTGTTTCCTCTCAACTATATGATTGTTACTACTTATCAAATTGCCATTAGTTTTATATACAAAGTCATTCTATATACTCTAGTCGGTTACCCCTACCAAAATATTTAGTCGGTATGAACAGCCTAGTCGGTTACAAAAGGAAAATAGTCACAAAGCCCAGTATGCACCGAGCTGTCTACCGAGTGTTATTTCATGTCTACCAAGCAGTAAAGATAATACACCGAGTTGATATACACCGAGTGAAACGTGTTACCAGATTCATTGAACCTGGACACACATATGAAAACATGTTACAAGATCGAGGCACACAAAACCATTATCACATTGGAAATTGCACATACAGATTTTGTATAATTTTGAGGTCATCTAACCAATGAAATATTTTGCATGGTTATTTATTCAAGAAATCATGTTTGTAAGATCGAAGCAATGAATCAGATCACTGACATAAGAAGTCTATTTATATAGCATGAATTTAGGGTTAGAAACATGTGTGAATATGAGAAATGTGTGTACATATGTGTATGAAGCAAGACTTATGTGATACATGAGAAATCACAGAGTATTAGGACTATTACAGAGACACAGAGGTCACCGAGAAGGTTATCAGAGAACAGTCGAGGAATAGAGTAAACATAAGGGTTTACCGAGTTATTTTATGAGTCACCAAGGTATGCTATAGGAAAGGCAATCTTATTTTGAGCACGTAGAATCTGCTACAGCATTTCAGATGTAAAGTTGCAGATATTTGTAAAGTCTTATTGTAATATTTTGAAGTTGTAAGAGAAACCTTTCACAAGGTAAAAGACTCTAACCAAGTCCATAAAATGTAAATCCTTTAACCAGGTGCTACACTTATATAGTGTTGTATAAATCCTTTAGTAAGGTAGATCTAACTGATCTTAATACTCCTAATAGGGTAAGCTATCAGAAATAGCTAAATGTAGCTCTAACCGAGCATTCTTTATTATTGCAGTAGTGAAGTTGTGGGTGCCATCCCCACTGCAGTTTTCTCTCTAACCAAGAGTTTCTGCGTAACCAAAATATATGTGTTATGGAGTGAATCGTGTATGATTGTTACTCATTTTTTTTAGCTTTATGTTATGTTACAATAGTTTTTGGTTTATGCATAATAGTAAAGATATTGTTGGGAAAAGGATTTGACGTACTGATTCACCCCTCCCCTCTCAGTACATTAGCTTTCCATATTGGGCCTAACAATTGGTATCAGAGCTTGAATCTTGGAAAAGGGTTTAAGTACCTAAAGAGAAAGATCTTATCAATGGAAGGCTATAAACAATCTCGGAGGATTGTGTATCTACAAGAAGAGCTAGATAATGCAAATCAAGTGATTGCAGACATGCAAAGGAAAATGCAAAAATCTCTGAAAGTAAGGAGAAGATTATCTAATGACTTGCAGGATTCTCAAGAGTTAGTGGAACAAATCGAGACATCATCTGAGAATAGTATATCTGAAGAAACTGAAGAAATGATTGGAATGTTGAAAGAAAAGAACAAAGCATTAGCTGATCAACTAAAAGAAATGAAAAGAAAACATGAACATTTCAGTACACAGATGACTGAAAATCTAGATGCATTAAGGATAGCCAAGGATAAAGCAAGAGATCTACAAAGAGAGAAATAACAACTTGAAGTCTTAGTATCTAATAAGAATGATGAAATCATAAGGCTAACTGGTATTCAACAAAATCTGATAGATCAACTAGGTTATACACATCATGAAGCAAATCTAAAAAATGATGAGAATCAAGCATTGAAACTTGAAGTATCAAGGTTGAGCAATGAACTTGAAACAGAGAAGAAATCCAAGGAAACACTGAAGAAGAGTTATGAAGAATCAAAGATGTTGGATGAGCAACTGAACACAAGACGACCCTACAAAGAAGGAGCACTCAGTTACAAAGGAAAAGACTCTATCGAGAAGGGAATTTGCACTACCGAGAGAGGAGAATCATCAAAACAAGCTGGAAAAAGAAATAACATCAAAAGAAAGAAGCCTATTTGCTACTACTGTGGAAATCAAGGTCACACTACCAACATGTGTCAAATCAGAAAAGGTAAGCAACCGAATACCACTAAGACCAATGGTTATTGTTACAATTGCAATAAATATGGTCACACACCTAATCAATGTAGGACAAAGTCTGTTAACAATTATCAGAAGGCAAAATTCAAAGGGTTTTGTAAAAACTGCAATAGATATGGACATAGTACCGAGAAGTGTTGGTTTAAGCAAAAGAACCACATGTGGTCTGCACACCGAGCAAATACTAGAGGTTACTGAACTCACACAGATCCTTACCAACAATATTCTGTAGTACCATGGGATTACAATACAAGGATATGGTGTGAATTTTGTGGAAGATATGGACATATAAGTGCCAACTGCTTTATATGGTTTGGAACGAATAACCGAAGATCATGGAGAAATCCTGGTATGGCATGTTTTCATTGTCACAAAGTTGGACACTTGGCTAGAGATTGCAGAGATCAACCTAGAGAAGACACTGAGGAAATAAAAGAGAAATTAAAGATGATTTGGAGAAAGAAGGAAATTGTGTCAAATAAAGAAAGAACCTTACCTACTGAGTTAGGTGCTCCCACTCCAAATTAATTGGTAAAGGTATGAAGGGACTGCATTCTCACAAGGTTAAATCTTAAATAGTTCCTATTTTAGTATGTACTGAATTCAAAATCTGCATAGTAAGATGTAGTAGTAAGTTTGAAATTCTATCAAAGTCTTTTGAGCACTTTACAGGAAAATTGTTAAGGCGGTGAATTCATGAAGCCTGTCAAGTCAGTATATGAAGGAAATCTGGTTACTTAGTTGAAGCGCAAAAAAAAGGGAAAGAAAGTTAAGTGAACCGAGTGCATTTAATGTCTTTGACCTAATTTGCACGGGGCTCGATAAGGTATTTTTGAGTACTTAAAAGGTTTTTTCACGGTCATTTTCATTCACTAAGTTTTTGAGAAGCAGAGCAGAGTGAATCAAGGGATCAAACCATCTTCAAAGCAAAATCTAAGGTATTTACATCGAATCTCATCGCATTGCTAAGCTGGTTGACCGAACTCATTAAGTTGTTATTATCTGCTGAGTGTGAAGCGTTTGCCATTTGTTTAGTTCTCAAACCCTAAGGTTCCTATGTCAATTTTTATCTGAAATCAAAATGGCATCTAAGATCCAAGACCCCATTGTTGTCACAAATGTAGAAAATCCCTCACTAAAATACTCTTTGACTCCCAAAATTGCATCTACACCGGATGAGAAAATTGCTTTTTCACTCATCCCGGATCGAGTCTTGTTAGTCAAGGATGTGAGATTCTTCACAAAATGTCATGTTGAAGAACTTGGTCATGTTGAGATCAAAGATGCATATGATGAATTGTGCACAGATGGTAAAATGGATAGCAAGTATGAGCATATCAAAATCAAGGGATTGACTAAAGCCCTAACCTATCCCCATGTGTTCAAACCCCAGTGGGTCAAGTTTGTACTAAGCCGAGTGCATGATGATTTCATGTGGCTACAAGAGCAACCATTTAAGATCACTAAAGAAATCATTCATCTGATCACCAAATATCCTATCTAAGATCATGCCCGAGCACAGAAAATGATATCACAGAAGGAATTGATCAGTTTGAATAGAGTTGAATCAGATTACAGATGTCTAAAGTTGAACAATGTCACTGATCCTGAACTCAAATTTTCCATTAGAGTAATTGGTTACTGTTTCTTCCAATCGGCAAGGGAAAATAGTGTACCCTGTGCAACAGTGGACTTAGCATACAAAATTGTTAAGAAAGGCATGAAAATTGACTTGTGTGAAGTATTGTTGAAGAACTTGTTTGAAAATCTGAACACAATCAGGAAGTCGAAGAAGAACAACTTGGCAAATACTCTAAAATTTGGATCATTACTTGTATGTATGTTTTTCTACTTTGAGAAGTTTTTTCCAACAGTCGGTAAAGTTGTTTGGGAACTACACCGACCAATCACCCATCAGATCAATGACTTAATCAAGAAGTTAGGTGATAACTTTAATGATATAATGGATGATTACTTCAACAAGTTCCAAGAGAAAATGCATAACAGGTACCGAATTCCACCACAGCTGGTAGAAAAATACAAAGATGAAATATGTTTTGAGGTCGACATCGATTACTGTTATGTGAATGTTGTGGAACCGAGGACTCAATCTTTGTCACCTATGGGTTATGAGATTGATTTTGATATCACACAACAACAAATTGATGCCTATCTATCATTGCCAAGGCATACTACCGAGCTGAGGTATGGAACCTATGAAGAGATGAAGGAAAAAGTAAAAATGAGCATTGTAGTACCTAAGGCTACAAGAAAAGCTACAAACATGATTAAGGCATTAACTGAGAAATTTGGAGAAGAGTCTTCCTCCACACCTATCAAAGGAGTTCTAGCCATCACCAAAGAGGAGATAGAAGCCCAAGAAGCAGCCATAACACTTAGCACTGAATTGCCAAAGGGAAAAGTGTTGAAGAGAAAGAAAAAGGACACTTCAATGGCCCTACCGACCCCTCCAACAAAGAGACCTAACACAAGGGCATCTGCTGCATTACTGAGTAAGAAACAAAAGAATATTGCCATTCGTAAGGTAACTAGAACTTACAAGAAATCTACTTACAGACTCATTTTGCCAAAAGAGTCAAGTGATACCGAATCTGAAGATGCAAATAAATTTTAGATTGTGAAAAGCAAGAAGGTAGATGTACATAGTGTGGAAAATTTTTGTAATAATCTAAAGGAATATGGTGGATTTGGTGGATTCAGATTTGTCAAATATGAATCTAGATCTACTGATGAAAAGAGGCAATTTGAAGAAGTTGTCATTTGCACACTTCTCAAATTCTGAGTTATCCCATTAGAAGTATGTAATTCTATTCCTACAGAATTATATGCACATATTGAAACCAAATGGCAATATGCCCTAGACTCAGAGAAACAAATCAGAGAAAGAAGTTTGGTGCATCTCTTTCCTAATATGTCAGTTGATGAAATAAAAGAACATCTGACAAACAACCAAACTCAATTTACAGTAAAACAAAAGGCCTTGAAATTGATGAATGGCCTATATATAGAAGTGGAAAAGGAAACAAAAGAGCAATGGAAGACCATCTTTCAAAGAAAGAATGCTGGTGAACAATCTATAGTGGAAATAGTCGATGTCACCGACCAAGAGCCTGATGTCATTGAGCAAGACCCTAATGTCACCATTCAAATAGATGAAGATATCATGGATGCAGAGGCACCTGAACAAGAAATGATAGAAGGCAATGATTATACAAAACTTGTCTCCAGTGAATCTATTTTGGAACAAGTTCAGCCTTACCCACCGATCAATCAACTTGCTACAACTGATGCTCCTCAGGCTACAAGTGAAGGCACTGAAGGTCAAAAGTCTACAGCAGAAGGTACTTCACAAGAACAAACCTCTCAAGCACCTTCTAGCATAGAAAATGTTCTAGCTGAGACACCAAGCACCGAGACACCGAAGGACACTACCAAGACTAAAGAAACTGACAAAAGTGTTGTCTCTACTGAGCAACCTATCGAGGGTTCTCAAGCCTCTCAAGCTATTGTAGTGGTTCACCCAATGAAAGGTAAAGAAAAGAAGTTGAAAAAGCATAGTTTCAAAATTGATTTATCAAAACCAATAGTGTTGCCCAATGTAGACATCTCCACATTGAAAGGGCAAGCACTTAATGAATTTGGTAAACTAGGCAAAGCAAAGGCCAAATAGGAGAAGCAACTAGCCATACAAAAGAAGAATAAAGTACTTCAGAAGGTCAAGACCTTACTATCAGATATGCTACCTTTAGCTATAGTATCAACTGATGCAGCCATCCATATTCAATTGGATGAACTCCTAAATCAGATTGAGACATCTGGAGTAGATGCATCCGAATACTTGAGAAAACTAAAAGGCAAGGAGCTAACTGCTAAAATGATAGAGGAAGTACAGAGATCCATTGTTGTTGGCAAGGTAAAACTTGTCAAATTTATTGCTGAGTTGTCCCCTCAACTCAAGCACATTCTTTCATTATTTCAGAAACTCTGCACATTTTCTTTATTTCTTAAAGACATTAAGAATAAAACAAAAGCAATTGAGAAAGAGATCACTGATCTCTCAAATAAGTTGACCCTTGAGCCCAATTCAATTATGAATTTTTATACTAAGCTACAACAGCTAATGGCTCAACAATTGGAACTGAGGAATGAAGAACACAAGATCAGGATGGACATAATGACACTTCAAACATTATTCCTTCCTCATCTTTCATCCATTCAAGAATAGCTAAACTGAGCCACTTATCTCTCTACTACACAAGAGGGAAGCACTTTAGATGGCTTAATTTCATTATTGGCTGATATTAATGCACAAAATTATTTAATGGATAGTGTAAAGGATGCACTCTTTGTCACTCTCACCGAAGCCAAGACAAAGTACAAATCCATTTTTGATCAGTTGCCACCTCCCAATGGTAACTAAATTTTGATGTTTGTCAAAAAGGGGGAGTATATCAGAGTATATCATCAAGAATGTATAGTATTCAAAATAATCAAGCAACTGGAGTGTAGTATACAAGGGGAGTATATTGAGCAGAGAATGAGCAGAATAAGTAGAGTATCCAAGAGCAGTGAATAGAGGAAAGAACAGTGATTATAGAGTATTGATCATTGACCACACATTACAAAGTTTTGTACAACATATTGATAAGGGGAGTATATTTGATTATACTATTTCAATGACTAATGTATATATTGCATGTTTAGTCAAATTTTGTAAAGTATACAGATTTTTGAGTAATGACTTTGAAAGTAGTTTTGTCAAAAATCTCAACTAATGTCAAAAGGGGAGATTGTTACTACTTATCAAATTGCCATTAGTTTTATATACAAAGTCATTCTATATACTCTAGTCAGTTACCCCTACTGAAATATTTAGTCGGTATGAACAACCTAGTTGGTTACAGAAGGAAAATAGTCACAAAGCCCAGTATACACCGAGCTGTCTACTGAGTGTTATTTCATGTCTACTGAGCAGTAAAGATAATACATCAAGTTGATATACATTGAGTGAAACGTGTTACCAAATTCATTGAACCTAGACACACATATGAAAATGTGTTACAAGATCGAGGCACATAGAACTGTCATCACATTGGAAATTGTATATACAAATTTTGTATAATTTTAAGGTCATCTAACCAATGAAATATTTTGCATGGTTATTTATTCGAGAAATCATGTTTGTAAGATCGAAGCAATGAATTAAATCACCGACATAAGAAGTCTATTTATACAGCATGAATTTACGGTTAGAAACATGTGTGAATATGAGAAATTTGTGTACATATGTGTATGAAGCAAGACTTATGTGATACATGAGAAATCATAGAGTATTAGGATTGTTACAGAGACATAGAGGTCACTGAGAAGGTTATCAGAGAACAGTCGAGGAATAGAGTAAACAAAAGGGTTTACCGAGTTATTTTATGAGTTACCAAGGTATGCTATAGGCAAGGTAATCTTATTTTGAGCACACAAAATTTGCTACAACATTTTAGATGTAAAGTTGTAGATATTTGTAAAGTCTTATTGTAATATTTTGAAGTTGTAAGAGAAACCTTTAACAGGGTAAAAGACTCTAACCAAGTCCATAAATTGTAAATCCTTTAACCAGGTGCTACACTTATATAGTGTTGTATAAATCCTTTAGTAAGGTAGATCTAACTGACCTTAATACTCCTAACAGGGTAAGCTATCAGAAATAGCTAAATGTAGCTCTAACCAAGCACTCTTTATTATTGCAGTAGTGAAGTTGTGGGTGCCATCCCCAACATAGTTTTTCTCTCTAACCAAGAGTTTCTGCGTAACAAAAATATATGTGTTATGGAGTGTATCATGTATGATTGTTACTCATTTGTTTTAGCTTTATGTTATGTTACAGTAGTTTTTGGTTTATGCATAACAGTAAAGATATTGTTGGGAAAAGGATTTGAAGTACTGATTTACCCCTCCCCTCTCAGTACATTAGCTTTCCATATTGGGCCTAACACAAAAAGATGCTCCAATGAAACCAGTCCTTTAGGGGTCTTGTTTCCTCTCAACTACATGATTCTATCAAGCAAATCCTTGGCTCATTCTGGTGAAAAAAAATTGCACTCGGTATCTGAACCTTCAAAATACATGGTTGAAAACATGTCTACACTTTGCATTAAATTATTGATTTGTTTATCACTTTCAAATACCTACCAAAAATCAGAGTTGTCTAGGACAGTGGGCCGATATATCAACTCTACCCTATAAATATCATCAACAAATTTAGGATGTGGGATAAGCAAAGAAGTTGAGACTACTAATGAATGTACTTTTGAATTCAGTTCCCTGGGTATTGCTTCAATGGAAAATGCATTGAAATCTTCGATTTCATCCCAAACTCTATTCTGATAGTGTTTCAACCTTTCATTTTTAACACTAAACAACCCTCTGACCTATTTTACAATTAGTTCAGCATCTCCTTTAACCCGCAAGAGTTTCACTCCCAATCTCTTAGCTTTGGTTGAACATAAAAACAAAGCCTCATAATTAGCCTTATTGTTGGTATTTTTGAATTCTAATTTAAAAGAAAAAGGAATATGATTTCTAGAAGGTTGGATTAAGACTACCCCTGCACCAGAACTTGACGCTACACAACTGCCATCAAACTCCATTTACCACAGGCTTTCTTTTCCATCAGGTTGAGATGAATCTTCCACTACCTCATTATCAAACAAAATCATGTAGTTTCCAAATTGACAATCATGATATAAAATCTGGGTTTTAGGGTCATCAGATGGAAAAATAGTGAATTTGGACTTTGGTTCAGGGTATAGGATGACTCATTGTTTTCCAACAGGAATTGTGGCTTGGGACCAATCCATTTTAATCTCACCACCTAAATCCCTACAAAAAGTATGACTTACCAGCATGCCATAACTAGCTGGGATGTCAGCTATCAAAATAGTCAACTTGATTCTTTTATTTGGGTGAGAAGCAAGAACTACTTGAGCATCCTTAATTTGGCCTAGCAGAGGAATTTGTTTTGAATCCATAGAGTAGCATCTGCCAAAGGTTTTGGTCAAGGATAGCCCTGACACTTTAGCTACTGTAGAAGGCATTATATTGTCAGATGCACCTAAATCTATAATACAATTATTCAACCTATGACCATTTATGAATAATGATATGTATAAGGATTCTGGTTTAGACTCAAGGGCATGTATAGAATCATCTATTTAAAGAGCAATTATTTCAAGTATCTTTTCACAAACCGAAGGATGAACCAATACATTACTATGTGAGGGCAATATGGCATTTACTGATTGTTGTGTTCTATTGGCTCGTGGCACATTATTCCCTTTTACGAATAGTACAAGCCTATCTAGTTCTTTAGGAGTTAGCTTAAGGTACTTGGCAGGTGTGATTTGAATTTGAGAAGATTTGTAAAATTCTATAATATCAAATGAACTTTGTTTTTCAACGAGCCTTAAAAATGAGGGTTCCTGCAACTTTTGATCATTATTATGAAATTTTGAGTCAATCCCCTTACCTTTGAAAGCCACAATAGATGATGAAGAAGCACCCTGAGGTTTTATATTTTGTTGATTTCTTGTGAGCATAGCACACGAAGGATCTTCTAAAGTAACCAAAATATCACCTCCTCTTTCTGAATTTGACTTGTACTCAAGAAAATGGATTTCAGAGTCGCTAGGTTGCTTTAAAGATTCTTCTTCACCCCACTCATTTGAGGTATCTTTAGAATTCACCAATTGTGTGTAACACACCATCTTAGGATAGGAATTACCATGATGTTCATTAGTGAGGTCAAAAACACACATATTTCCTTTAGGTGGAGGTGCTTCAATTGCTAATCTTTATTGAGTAGGGGGTAATTGCAGAGCCTTGTTCCCATAGCTCAAAGACTAGTTTGTATTCTTTCTAGGCACATCTTGATAGGGAGATGGGTATGAGGTACTTGCTTTAGGCAATTGTGTTTTAGGAGTAATCACATCATTCATTAGTCATTGTATTACAGGGTTGAAAGAAGTAGAATATTGAGCAATGGGTGTCTGCACTTCTCTTTTCCATTTACTTATCGTGATTAGATCATCTTCCAACTCAACTGCAAGTGCTTTGGCAGCATTTAAATCTATAACTCTTTGCCTGTGAATTAGGAAACCTATTTCTGAAGGCATAGAATTGATAAAGAAACACTTAAGATTATCATCTGAGGGCTTTTGATTAGCTGAAATTTTGTGCATAATCTTATAAAAAAATTCTACAAAGTCCCTCATAGACTCAGAAATTTATTTCTTTAACTGGGTCAATTGAGGGAGGAGAGAATGTTCATCCTCAACCACTTTGAATATTGCCTCAAATCTTGTTTTCAAATATTGCCAGGTTGTTATCACACTATTTGGTAAGTGATCAAACCAATCCGCTGCTACCCCAGTTAGTGTCTGGACAAACAATCTCACAGGAACATCTTCATGTTGAACTGCTATTATCCCACAAGCCACATTGAATGCATTCAGGTGTTCATCAATAGTGACTTTTCCATCCCCATAAAATTTTGGCAAGTGATCCCTAGCACCTTTGGGTAAGGGGTTGAGATGCAAACCTAAATTCAATGGACCTACAACAGCCCCCTAAGAATTATTTGTTGCCATTGGTAGTATGATATTGAGTGGAGTTGGGTTGATTATATTTGGTAAAGAAACACCATGCAAGGTCAAAGCTTGACAAACTGAGGACACAGGTGATGATGGCGATGGGGAAGGAGGCCTACTTCTTGCCCTTCTTTGAGGTGAAAAAATGAGTTGAAAATTTAGGTTTTGTAACTCCTGAAAGATAGAATAAACTACCCCCTTCCTTCTTTGGGACCTAGTGTTAGGCCCAGTATAGAGAGCTAATGTATTGAGAGGGGAGGGGTGAATCAGTACTCCAAAACTTTTCTCTGATAATAACCTTACTGTTATGCATAAATAGAATAGTGCAGTAACATAAAATAAAACTATAATCAATAGATAAAAATCATACATGATTCACTCCATAACACATATATTTTGGTCACGTAGAAACTCTTGGTTAGAGAGAAAAACTATGGTGGGGATGGCACCCACAACTTCACTACTGCAATAATAAAGAATGCTCAGTTAGAGCTAAATTTAGCTATTTCTGATAGCTTACCCTGTTAGGAGTATTAAGATCAGTTAGATCTACCTTACTAAAGGATTTTTACAACACTATATAAGTGTAGCACCTGGTTAGAGGATTTAAAATTTATAGACTTGGTTAGAGTCTTTTACCCTATTAAAGGTTTCTCTTACAACTTCAAAATATTTCAATATAATCTTTACAAATATCTGCAACTTTACATTTGAAATGCTAAAGCAGATTCTATGTGCTCTGAATAAGATTACCTAGCTTGTAGCATACCTCGGTAACCCATAATGAAACTTGGTAAACCCTTCTGTTTACTCAGTTCTTCGACTGTTCACTGATAACCTTCTTGGTGACCTCTCTGTGTCTCTATAATAGTCTTCCTTCATGCATACACACTACTATGTCATTGTATCTCATATCACATCATTTCATCTCATTTTTCTAACCCTAGAATCATGTTGTATATATAGATCTCTTACAGCGGTGATCTAATTCCTTGCTTCGATCTTACAAAAAGATTCTTCAAATGAATAACTAAACAAAATATCTCATAGGTTAGATTGGCCTTGTAATCATACACAATCTCCTAGTGCAATTTCCAATGCAAAAATGGTTAGATGTGCCTCGATCTTGTAACACGTTTTCATGTGCATGTCCAAGTTCAATGTATCTAGTAAAAAATTTCACTTGGTGAATATCAACTCGGTGAGTTAACTTTACCACTCGGTAGCCATGAAACTTTACTCGATAAATATCTCGGTGAATACTGTGACTGCTTTCTTTAGTAACAGACTAGACTATTCATACTGACTTCTTTGTGTGTACTGACTGCATGATTCGGTAATACTAACTGACTAGACTATAGTATGACTTTGGATATGAAACTAATGGCAATCTGATAAGTAGTAACAATCTCCCCTTTTGACATTATTTGAGATGTTTGACAAAAACTACTTACAAAGTCATAACTCAAAAAAAAACTATATACTTGACAAAATGACTATACTTGACAATATGTACAATAGTCAATAGTATATGCAGATATACTCCCCTTATCATTATCCTATACATAACTCTAAATTTTGCATGTTCGGTTCTGTTCTATACGTGTGTGCTCTGATTGCTTTGTATATTCTGCTTAGTATACTCCCCTTGTATACAATACTCAAAATTGTGTTATCAAAACTGTACTACTCTCCAAGTGTAGAATTACTCCCCCTTTGTTGGGCTTTCGTCTGTGTAGTAACATAATATTACTCCCCCTTTTTTGATAAAAATTAAAAACTTAATTTGCATCCGGAGGCGGTAACTGATCAAAAATAGTCTTATACTTGGTCCAGGTGTCAGTGAGGGTGACTGAGAGTGAGTCCTTGAGACTTTCCACTAATGAGTTATGTGCTTGAATATCAGATAAGAGTGATATCAAGCCATCAAGAGTGCTTCCCTCTTGGGTAGTTGATAAGCTTGTAGCTCGGTTGAGCTGCTCTTGGACTGATGAGAGATGAGGAAGGAATAATGTTTAAAGGGTCATTATATCCATCCTAATTTTATGCTCTTCATTCCTCAGTTCTAACTGTTAGGCCATGAGTTGTTGTAGCTTTTTGTAAAAATTATGAACTAAATTAGGCTCAATGGTCAACTTGGATGAGAGATCGGTGATCTCTTTCTCAATTGCATCAGTTTTATTTTTTATGTCTTTAATAAATAAAGAAAATGTACACAATTTCTGGAATAAATAAAGAATGTGCTTGAGTTGAGGGGACAACTCAGCAATGAATTTGACAAGTTTTACCTTGCCAACAACAATTGATTGTTGGACTTCCTCTATCATTTTTGCTGTGAGCTCTTTATCCTTGAGCTTTCTTAGGTACTCAGATGCATCAACTCCAGATGTTTCAATCTGATTAAGGAGTTCATCCAACTGAATATGGATAGCTGCACTGATTGACACTGTTGCTGATGGTAGCATTTTTGTTAGCAGTGTCCTAACCTTTTGAAGTACCTTGTTCTTTTTCTGTATGGCCAGTTGCTTCTCCCGTTCGGCCTTTGCTTTGCATAGTTCACCAAATTTAGTGAGTGCTTTCCCTTTTAATTTGGAAATGTCGACATTGGGAAACACAATCGGTTTAGATAAGTCAAATTTAAAACCATGCTTTCTCACCTTCTTCTCTTTTCCTTTGGTCTGTGGCACTAAGACAAGTGCTTGTGAGGCTTGCTGTCCCTTGGTAGGTTGCTTGGTAGATGCAACACTTTGGACTATTCCTGTAGCAGTTGCAGTGTCTTTGGATGGCTTGGTGCTAGGGGTCTCAGCTGTAATATTTGTTGTGATTGTCTATACTTGAGACATTTGATCTTTGGTTGTGTCTGCTGTAGCTTCAGATTTGTTACTTATATCTTTTGTAGCTTTAGATTTGTTACCTTCGGTAACTTGTTTGGTGTCCTTGGGAGCTTCAGTTGGGACTAGGGGCTTCACTAGCGGATAAGGTTGAACTTGTTCTAAGACCAATTCACTAGACACAAGTTTTGCATAGGTGGTGCCTTCAATCATTTCCTGCTCCAGTGCGGCTTCATCCAATACATCTTCATCAATTTGTATAGTGTCAACCGGGTCTGGACCTTGCTCGATGACATCTGGATCTTGCTCGGTGACATCAACAATTCCAATTTGAGATTGTTCACCGACATCCTTTTTTTTGAAGATATCCTGCCACTTGGCCTTAGTCTCATTCTCCACATCAATATATAGCCCATTCATCAATTTTAAGGCTCTTTGTTTCACAAGAAATTTTGAATTGTATGTGGACAAATGCTCCTTGATTTCAGCTATGAACATGTCAGGAAATAAATGGACAAGACTTCTTTCTCTTATTTGTCTCTCCGAATCCATTGCATATTTCCACCTGTTATCAATATGTGAGTAGAGTTCACTTAGAAGTGACTTTGCTAGTTCTAATGGTGCTAACCGAAATTTCAGAAGTGTACATATGACAACTTCTTCAATCTGTCATTTCTCATCATTATTCCTAGTCTCATACTTAACATATCTAAATCCTGCAAATCCTCCATATTCTTTAAGATTGGCACAAAAGTTTTCAACACTATGAATGTTTACCTTTTTGCTCTTCAAAATCTCGAATTTGTTTGCATCATCAGACTTTGTATCACTCAACTCTTTTACCAAAATGAGTCTCTGAGTAGATTTCTTGTAAGTCTTTGTTACCTTAGGAATGACAACAGTATTTTGTTTCTTGCTCGGTGATGCAGCTGATGCTCTGGTGTTGGGTCTCTTTGTTGGTGGAGTCGGCAAGGCCTTTGTGATGTCCTGTTTCTTTCATTTTAGGACTTTTCCCTTTGGCAACTATGTGCTCAATGTTATTGCAGCCTCTTGTGCTTCTGATTCTTCCTCAGTAATGGCAAGATTGCCTTTGATAGGTGTAGATGAGGACTCTTCTCTGAATTTCTCAGATAAAGTTTTTATTATCTTTGTAGCTTTTCTTGTAGCCTTAGGAACTACAATGCTCATTTTTACTTTCTCCTTCACCTCTTCATAGGTTCCATACCTTAGTTCAGTTGCATGCCTTGGCAATGATAGGTAGGCATCAATTTTTTGCTGTGTGATATCATAGTCAATTTCATAACCCATTGGTTGCAATGATTGAATCCTCGGTTCAACAACATTTACATAGCAATAATCAGTGTCGACTTCAAAACATATATTGTCCTTGTATTTTTTGACCAGCAATGGTGGGATCCTGTACCTGTTGTGCATTTTCTCTTGGAATTTGCTAAAATAATCATCCATGATATCATTAAAGTTATCTCCCAACTTCTTGATGTAATCATTGATCTGATGGGTGATAGGTCGATGTAGCTCCCATACTACTTTACTGACTGAGGGAAAGAACTTCTAAAAATAGAAAAACATACAGATGAGTAGTGAACCAAACTTTAGTGTGTTTGCCGAGTTGTTCTTCTTCGGCTTCCTTATTGTGTTCAGGTTCTCAAATAAGTTCTTTAGTAGCACTTCACATAAGTATACTTTCATTCCCTTCTTTACTATTTTGTAGGCTAGGTCCACTGCAGCACATGGTACACTATTTTCCCTTGCAGATTGGAAGAAATAGTAACCAATAACTCTGATTGCAAATTTTAGTTCAACATCAGTGACATTATTCAATTTCAATCCTCGATAATCGGATTCTACTCTGGTTAGACTGATTAGCTCCGTTTGTGATATCATTTTCTATGCACGAGCATGATCGTAGATAGGATATTCGGTGATTAGGTGAATGACTTCCTTCATGATCTTGAATGGTTGCTCTTGTAGCCACATGAAATCATCATGGACTCTGCTCAATACAAACTTAACCCATTGGGGTTTGAACACATGAGGATAGACTAGGGCTTCAGTTAATCCCTTGATTCTGATATGTTCAAATTTACTATCTAGTTTGTCGTCAGTGCATAGTTCATCATATGTGTCACTAATCTCTACATGACTGAGTTCCTCAACACGGCACTTGGTAAAGAATCTGACATCTTCTACCAATAAGACTCGATCCAGGATGAGTGAAAATGCAGTTTTATCATCTGGTTCTGAGGTGACTTTAGGAGTTAGGGAATACTCTCTACATTTTGGACAACTAAAGGGTCTTAGGTCTTGGGTGCCATGGTAGATCTTGAGTAAAATTTGATAGGTTATCCTTAGGGTTTACAAGTGACTTACTCTTCACACTCGATAGACACAAGCAATTTGACTAGATCAGAAACCAGCTAAATGGTGTGAATAGATTGATGTAAATACCTCGAATATTTGCTCTACATGAAGTTTGATCACTTTGATTCACTCTGCTCTGCTTCTCAAAAACTTGGGTGAATGATAATGATAGCGAAAACACTTTTAAGTACTCAAAAATACCTTATCGGGCTCTGTGCAAGTTAGGTCAAGATATTAAATGCACTCGGTTCACCTTTTACTGATTTACTCCATTTTCTGTTTTCACCGAGTACCCAACTTTGCTTTGTTAACTGACTTGACAGGTTTCCTATATACACCGACTTGACAGGTTTTCTGTATAGTATGCAAACTGACTAGTTGCATATTAACTATGCAGATTTTGAATTCTTGTTCATAATAAAATAGGAACTATTATGATTTAACTTTTACAGAATGCAGTCCCTTCATACCTTTTCTTGACTAATTTGAAATAGGTGCACCTAACTCATTAGGTAAGGTTCTTTCTTCATCAGACATAATTTCTTTCTTTTTCCAAATCATCTTGAATTTTTCTTTTATCTCCTCAGTGTCTCTTCTCAGTTGATCTCTGCAATCTCTAGCTAAATATCTAGCTTTGTGACAATGAAAACATGCCATACCGGGATTTCTCCATGATCTCCGGTTGTTCATTTGAAACCTTATAAAATAGTTGGCACTTATATGTCCATATCTTCCACAACATTCACACCATATCCTTGTATTGTAATCCCATGGTACTGCTGCATATTGTCGGTAAGGATCTGTGTGAGTTCGGTAACCTCCAGTGTTTTCTCAGTGTGGATACTTCATGTAGTTCTTTTTCTTAAACCAGCACTTCTCGGTACTATGTCCATATCTATTGCAGCTTTTACAAAACCCTTTGAATTTTGCCTTCTGATGGTTGTTAACAGACTTTGTCCTACACTGATTAGGTATGTGACCATATTTATTGCAATTATAACAATATCCATTGGACTTAGAGATATTCGGTTGCTTACCTTTTCTGATCTGGCATATGTTGGCAGTATGACCTTGATTTCCATAGTAGTAGCAAATAGGCTTCTTCCTTTTGATGTTATTCCTTTTTCCAGCTTGTTTTGATGATTCTCCTCTCTCGGTAGTATGAATTCCTTTCTCGGTAGAGTCTTTTCCTTTGTAACTGAGTCCTCCATTTTTGTAGAGTCTTCTTGTATTCAGTTGCTCATCCAACATCTTTGATGCTTCATAACTTTTCTCCAATGATTCTTTGGATTTCTTTTCTGTTTCAAGTTCACCAGTCAACCTTGATACTTCAAGTTTCAATGATTGATTTTCATCATTCTTCAGAATTGCTTCATGTTGTGCATAACCTAGTTGATCTGTCATATTTTGTTGAATACCAGTTAACCTTATGATTTCATCATCCTTATCAGATACTAGAGCTTCAAGTTGTTGTTTCTCTTTTTGTAGATCTCTTGCTTTATCCTTAGCTATCATTAATTCATGTAGATTTTCAGTCATTTGTGTACTGAAATGTTCATGTTCTCTTTTCATTGCTTTTAGTTGATCAGCCAATGCTTTATTCTTTTCTTTCAACATTCCAATCATTTCTTCAGTTTCTTCAGATATAATGTTCTCAGATGATGTCTAAATTTGTTCCACTAGCTCTTGAGAATCCTGCAAGTCATCAGATAATCTTCTCCTTACTTTCAAAGATTTTTGCATTTGCCTCTACATGTCTACAATCACTTGATTTGCATTATCTAGCTCTTCTTGAAGATGCACAATCCTCTGATATTGTTTGTAGCCTTCCATTGCTAGGATCTTTCTCTTTAGGTATTTAAACCCTTTTCCAAGATTCAAGCTTTGATACCAATTGTTAGGCCCAATATAGAAAGCTAATGTACTGAGAGGGGAGGGGTGAATTAGTACTCCAAAAATTTTCTCCGATAATAACCTTACTGTTATGCATAAATAGAATAGTGCAGTAATATAAAATAAAACTATAATCAACAGATAACAATCATACATGATTCACTCCACAACACATATATTTTGGTCATGCAGAAACTCTTGGTTAGAGAGAAAAAATGGGGTAGAGATGGCACCCACAACTTCACTACTGCAATAATAAAGAATGCTTGATTAGAGCTACATTTAGCTATTTTTGATAGCTTACCCTGTTAGGAGTATTAAGATCAGTTAGATCTACCTTACTAAAGGATTTTTACAACACTATATAAGTGTAGCACCTAGTTAAAGGATTTACAATTTATAGACTTGGTTAGAGTCTTTTACCTTGTTAAAGGTTTCTCTTACAACTTCAAAATATTTCAATATAATTGTTACAAATATCTGCAACTTTACATCTAAAATGCTAAAGCAGATTCTATGTGCTCTGAATAAGATTACCTAGCTTGTAGCATACCTCAGTAACCCATAATGAAACTCGGTAAACCCTTTTGTTTACTCTGTTCTTCGACTGTTCACTGATAACCTTCTCGGTGACCTCTCTGTGTTTCTATAATAGTCTCCTTCATGCGTACACATTGCTATCTCATTGTATCTCATATCACATCATGTCATCTCATTTTTCTAACCCTAGAATCATGTTGTATATATAGATCTCTTACAACAGTGATCTGATTCATTGCTTCGATCTTACAAAAAGATTCTTCGAATGAATAACTAAAAAAAATATCTCATAGGTTAGATTGGCCTTGTAATCATACACAATCTCATAGTACAATTTCCAATGCAAAAATGGTTAGATGTGCCTCGATCTTGCAACACATTTTCATGTGCATGTCTAGGTTCAATGTATCTGGTAAAACGTTTCACTCGGTGAATATCAAATCGGTGAGTTAACTTTACCACTCGGTAGCCATGAAACTTTACTCTGTAAATAGCTTGGTGAATACTATGACTACTTTCTTTAGTAACCAACTAGACTGTTCATACCGACTTCTCTGTGTGTACCGACTGCATGATTTGGTAATACTAACTGACTAGAATATAGTATGACCTTGGATATGAAACTAATGGCAATTTGATAAGTAGTAACACCTAGTATATCTCTTTGACTCTAGTCTTGTAACTAGGTGTTCAATCTTATGATTCGAGTCCCCAGCAGAGTCGCCAAAATTTTTTTGGTGAATAGATTTGCCCCTTTTTGAAATCTTACCAATTATATTCCTTAAGCAAAAATATCACTCTATTTCGCCTTTTATAAAAGGAGACAAACTACCAACAGTTGGATGAATTAATAAAATTCAACCTTTGCATTAGAGGACAACTCCTCATATGATTTGCAATCAATTTACTACACAAATGATATGATAATAATTTTTACCAGAAAGCAATGAAAGGCTTCAACATTCATTCATCAACACAAATAAATGCATTCAAAACTGTAAACATAGAAAATTTTCCGAAAGAATATTTTAAAGAGAGTTCACAGACTCTGATTTACAAACATGTTCACATTATAAATCCAAAGCATAGCAAAGGCTCAACAATACTGAAGGCTGATCGATACTCTCTCGTGCCTCACGGGGAAAGGCGAATCAAGAAAATCAATACATATAAGTCTTCTAAAACAAATGATAATCATGAATTGGGAAAAATACAAAGATAACCGATTGCAAAATTCTATCATGCCCATAACAATTTTCTCAAGAAAAATTATTAATCTTCAAACACACAGATTCAAAGATTGCATAACATAACCCTTCATTGATAATCATCCATTGTATTTTCAAACAATTCATATGAAAACCAAAATATTATCTGCTGCTCCTAAAAATCACAGTTTTCAAAACCCTTACAAACACAAGCTTTTCAGCTTAAATAGCCTCCAGGCTGATAGTTTTTACATAATCAAATAACATTTACTTTTTATAAAAGTGAAAGAAACCGTTTAAAAAAATAGGAAAGAAAAATAAATCAACAGCCACTGGGAGGTTGCCACTTCATCTTTGGATCAATTATACTTCCACTATGGCAGACGACGTTATAGATCTATCCTTCTTTGTCGGAGAACCACACCACTCCAGGTACACTACCAAGAAGTTCAAGATGACCTGAAAAATAAGGAAGACTGATGTTTTGGATTATTTGCTTCCACACCTCTTTGTCCATGTTTACCTGTGCTACTTTTGCCTTGTGAACCTCCAAATGGTCAGAACTAACTATAAGCATGAATTCAATTCTTGCCACCTTTGAGAAGTCATTTGTGGTCAAAGATTTCATCATCAGAATGAATTGAATCCTCTCCTGAAAGACCTTGGTCATGTACATAGCTTCCTCAATTGTCTTGGTGCCATCCTTTATGAGTTAGATGTCAATGCATTTGAGATCCTTTTCCATCGTATCAATCAAGTTTGTCAATCCTTTGAGAAATTTGGTGGATTCTTTGTGACCTTGCTTGATGATAAAGTTGCACCACTTCACATTCTTCCTTGATACATAGAATACATTGTTATCCAGGTTCTCTACCAGTTTTTCAGACAAGAATTTTATCATCCCATATTTTTGTATATCATTCATTTGTGCAAGGAATACTACCCATTTGATCATTTCCTTCTCCTAAGCCAATGTTTCTAGTTCTAGCTCCTTGCTCACAGTTTCTGCGTCTTTATGAACTTTCACCAAATTAATGATATAATTTGATCTCTGTTGTATTATCAGGTCCAACCATTTATTGAACATTTCTATAACTACCATGTTCCTTTAAACCCGATCTAGCATTTTCTGGTTGGCCGAAGATTTATAGTCGAATGATATCAGTATCTATGACAATGGTTGGGGGTTTTGATTGTAGATGGCATTGATATATTCAACCATCTGGGTAACAACTTGCTTTAGTTCTCTTTTGTCTTTTTCATCCTTCCACGTTCTTGAAATTATCCTCTTTGTGGATGATTCCAAATGCCTAACATCCACAACACGTGAATAAACTCTTAGATCTATCTTCTCAACTATAAAATCCTCCTTAGTAGATTTGTCTGCATCCTTTCCTGGGATTGGTTTGCCTATTTTGGTCATCTAGTGACCTATTGCTTCATCTACATCAAGCATTGCCTATGTTTTGAGTTTCTTTGGCTTTGATGCCTTTCCCAAACATCTACTAACCATGTCCTCCATTGAGATTGTAAACGGCACCACACTCCATTTCTTTCCAATAGCAGCTTCGAACCATCTTGGTGTGTTTGTAGGCTCCTTAGGTGGTGGAGTTGTTTATATGTCTGGTGAAGCGAAAATGACCAAGGTGTTCATCGGACCTTGTCGGATTTCCTCATCCTTACTCATGTCCATTTCCTGCATCTCGGGCTCATCTTGATCCTGTGGATTCATTGTTTGTTCAAGCTCATCACTAGAGTCTAGGTCTATAAAAACCTATTTTATAATGGGCTCCCTACTCTTTTCTGTACTCCTGGACCGAGTTACTCGAGCAACTGTGAGACCAGATGGTGACCTCTTTGATCTCCTAGGTTTAATTTTCTCAAGAATAGGTCTTGGAATACCTACAACATTAGCAAATATTTTAGTGAAAGAAATGGGAGATTGAGTCACAATGTGTGAATCAATTCTTAGTTCGTGCAAGGACATGTGAGGTCCCTCCTTAAAATTTTGGTTTCTCAACCATCTTTTTGTTCTCCTCAAAATGTTGAAGGTTCTAGTTTGGATATTGTCATCCTCCTTTTTGTTCCAATCAATTTCTGAAATCGGTTTTCCTTGAACCTCTGTGTCAAACTCAGGATCTAAAACATCCTCCCCCGTATCTTCTGATACTCCGGATATATTAATTGGAAGCCTCATGGTAGTTATTTTCTCCATAGTGAACCTGGACCATAGTCTCTTCCTTACCTCATACTCATCACTACACTTCTCCTAGTAATCCTCTAACTGAGGTTAATGACAAAAATGACTATCTACATTTAGGTTTTCCATTGTATAACCCCTATTATCAAACTTTCACCTTGCCACATATGATTGTAGCTTTGTCCTTTTGAATTCTAGTTCTAGGTTTAGGGTGTCTGACACAAATTTGTAGCTATAGTATCTGAGTTCAATAGGGAATACAACTTTAGACTCACCCTTTGTTCCCAATCTTTTATCAATGTAGGGTAGCTGCCTGCTTACCTCTATAAGCACATAACTATCAAAAGTATACCTAGGCAGCTTGAACGGTTGTCCCTCAAAACCACCTACCCGAAGGTAAGTAAACCTAGGAAATTGAATAAAGAAGCTACCATATAAGCTCACAAATTCCATTGATTCAACAAACATTCTCCTGTTTGCATCGCCGTAGAGCTCAAAGGCAAGTCTTCCTGCGAAGACTCCATTCTGCCTATACATTTGCTCAACATGTCTCCATTGCTATAATAGGGGGTAATAATTATATAGCCTGAACCCATCTATCCAAGGCTCATTAGGTAGACCAAGCCAATCCCTTGTCCAAGCTAAAATGTAGAAAAGATAAGAAGACATATAAAACCCTAACATCCCCACAAAATTGCTCAATCCTTCATGAAGTCTCTTTGCAATTACCTAAGACCAATCTAGATTCTTGTCACCGGATAAAACCACTTGAATGAAGAAGTACATCCAATCCTTCTAGTAGAAGGAATGTGATTTTTCCTTCACTTTGTTTAAAAGTATCACAAAATCGCACAATTTTGTGATGAAGTTCTCTCTAGTCAGGGGCTTTGGCAATCGTGACCCTCCTTTCTGAATTTTAGGAGCCAATTCCTAGCAATTATGTTCCTGTACTTGCTCTTCTTTTTCAAGAAATAGGCATACAAATTCCCAATGGTCTAGTCCTCATATTCATCCTTGTATGAAATACCCATTTCTGCCATTACTGTTTCTCTATTGATAGTGACTAGAAACTCACCATTACTAGTTCTGATGCATCTGTTCATGTAAGCCATCACTAAATTCGAACACGCAGTGACAAGCGGGAACGTAATAGCTTCTACAAGACCACTTTTAACTATTTTCTCCATCAATGAACTAGTAAGAGGGTTCTTGGTTCTTTGTAGGAAATCCCCTAAATCTACATGGACCAAGGACTTGTCTTCTAATTCTGGTAAAATACTCACTAGAAACGAGATCCGAACAAGCTTCGGCAACATTGGCCTCATACTGCCTATCTATACTCTTAACCGAGAAATTCTATAACAAGGCAGAATCCTACTCCAACAATTTAGAGATTTTTCTTTTTATACTGATAAATCTTCAGAACTTAAAGAAATATAGCTTAGGAAGAATCATCTGAACTTACCCATTACCACCTAGAAAAGTGGAAATTCCTCAGGAAATCAGAATTGGTTTTACCTTCGACGCCTCCAATTTGCTCAAGTATGGCAACTGCAATCTTCTCAACTATGGAAATTAATTCATACATTTCCTTCAATCAGATAGAAAAATATCTATAAAGCCACACACACTTCATCATGATTTACCCAAGTGTGCGAAGTAATGGTGAAATGACCAAAACCTGACACCTTCTTAATTATCCATCACTTCCACACAAGTAGTTCAATGCACTCATGATTACTTTCCATATTTAAAATTTTAAACTACTGAAAAGGGAATATTCCTTCTTGTTGCACAACTTTCATTTTCATCCAAAAAACCTTAGAGTTAGTTTTGAAATGAACTCATGAACCTTGAACCATTTGACAAAAAGTTCAACGGTTCAAGTTCACTTAAGAAATATAATAGTGAGTGAGCGGCACACATAACATTACTGGGAATGAGCGAACACAAGGACTATTAAATAAGAACTTTGAACCCTTTGAACCACTTGAGATTTGGTTCAAGGTTCAAGGCCACAAATCAACTTAAAACATATGGACCCACGCTCGTTATACAACGATACATTACCACAACTCACAAAAAGCATTTTGAACCTTGAACCATTTGACAAAAAGTTCAATGGGTTCAAAACTTGAAGACAAAAAACAAAAGCGCACTTGCTCACATGACGACAAAGACCACAAATGACTCTCTTCTAAACTTGCTTTGAACCTTGAACCTTTTGAACTTTTTAGAAAGAGTTCAACGGTTCAAGTACGAAGGAAAACAAATGACCCAATGAAAGTAAAGGCACAAAAAAAGGCAACCCATGAGTATGAACACTCAAAAGAGAAAATTGTGGGGGGGGACAAGCAATAAGTATATGTATATGTATATGTATATGTATATGTAGATGTACATGTATGTGTATGTGTATATGTATATGTATATGTATATGTATATGTATATGTATATGTATATGTATATGTATATGTATATGTATATGTATGTGCATATACATATGTTGAATGTTCTATTTACAATATAGTAGACAAGTTTTATGAAAATAAAATAAGTACAATATTGGTTTTTTTTATGAAAATAAAATAAGTACAATATTGGTTTTCTTATAAATCTATAAAATTTTGAGCCAAATATTTAACCATTTCTTGATAATAAGTACTGTAATCTCCATTCATCTTAAACGATGTCGCTTGCTAGTTGCAAAAGTATTAAGCAAACAATATCTGAAAAGGGTGATTTGTATGTTTCCCTTACAAATTATTAGCACTTTGAAATTGAGGGTATAGAAGGTAGTGAATTGAAGACTACAAGAAGTTTATTAAATTTGAAATAAAATTTAAAAAAAAAGGATTTTTACTAACATGATTAAGCAAAAAATTTACCTCAACCCAAAAATTACTATGAAGTTTTAAGGAATTACAATTTACGACATGATATTTATCCCCCACTTTAATGGGAGTATGAAATTATGGTCATACTCATGGTAAAGTATAAGAGAGAGAGAGAGAGAGAGAGAGAGAGAGAGAGAGAGAGAGAGATTAACAAGAGGTAATATGTCACTAAGTTTGAGAGAAAAAGCCCCCAAGCTTAAGAACTTAACTCACACAATCACATCCAAGAAATGACATACCAGATAAAAGGAAAAATAGAGGCAAACAAAAAGACCACAAAAGGGGTTAGTACTAAAAAAAGGCTCCAAGTCAACTAATTGAAGAGTCCTCAATAATCAAAATGTCTTAAGCACTAATATCATTCTCAGAATATTAGTGCAAGAGCACAAGCGGTCGTATAGAAAGAGAAAGAGAATACACCAATTGATGAGACAAGAAACCATAATCTAACAACTAGCAAGTTATGTTATGCTATGGGTTCATGGAAACAATGAATGCTACTAGCCAACAATGTGTATTATGTTGGGTGATTCATGTTAGAGGAATGGATTCTATTGGTTAGCATGTTGTGGTGTGTTAGTTTAATGTGGTGGAATAGGGATTCACTAGTAAACAAGGAATGAACCTATTTCATGCAACATTTATATTGAAGGGAGAAAAAATCAATAGATTTACCTCTCAGGGGTGGATGTTGACTGACTCTAGGTGGCTCCCTTTGTGGGGGTTGAATTGGATATTTAAAAGTTGTAAAGTGAAGGCTAGATCTAGGGCTAAAGATGGGAAATCAATATAAATGAACATGAACAGGTAATTGCATATATGATATGAAGTTGTTAGTATAGATCTCTGAGATGATGAAGATGAATAGAATATATCATTGGAATTTGGACCAAAAAATCGAGACAATGTATCTCCAAATGATATTTTTCCTAAATATCAAAAGCAAACAAAATTAACTAATATAGAACCAAAATGTTGCTTATTATCTTCACCTAAATTCTCATGAGAAATTAGGTCATTCATTAGATTTTCTAACAAATTTAAAGTGTAATAAAGTATGTTAATCCTACATTAAATTCAAAACACTATACTCTTCATGTTTACCTCTTTAATATACATGTTGAAACTTTCTCCATTTAACAAAGTAATTGTACAAGAGGAGACTGTGACTTGAGAATATAAACCCTATGAAAGTATACATAGCATTAAACTATAATATGTTCCTAGCCAAGGACCTAAAAAATCTAGAATAAGAAAAATATTAAATTATATTTTAATTAAAATATTATCTATTTCTAAAACATGACCAATATTAAAACACTTTTAATTATTAGTTTTATCTAATTAATGGAGATCACAAATAAAAATTTGTGAATTTCAATCATTAGCATAAAAGATGGTTCTCATTAATGTCATACTTAGTTCTAAGGATAAAAAGTGAATAAAAATAACAAAAAATCATGAACTGTTTTTTACCAAATTAACCAAGTATTAATTTTTTTTTTTAAAACCAAGGATCCACCATAAAGCACAAAAATCGAGTACATCAATGAAGGTTGATGAATTAATATAATGCATCACTATTATTCATAAGATATTCATAATGCAACTTAAATAGTCATTAATCTTGTATTTATGAATCTCTTTTCTCCTACAATTTCATATTAACTTGGTGCACTCTACCCTTTGGAGTTTTTCCCTCAACATCTTAAAGAGGGAAATAACATAAATAACAAGAAAAAAAATCTTGAATTAGTAATAAAAATAACATGAAGAGATAGAATTAAACTAGAAAAATTTAAGGAACAATGTATTTGAAAAAGATTAATATGTTATTATAATATTACTAAGAAAAATGTTATATATACATTATTGGAGGTTACGTTCATAGATAAGAAATTTGAGAGATATAAAGAACTCATATGTACTCTAGGAACATGTATTTTCCTCATATTCATGATAGCATTTATTACATCATATAATATTATGCATTTTATATTGCACTTCTAACAATATATATCCTAAAAACTAAAGGAAACATATCATGATTATTGTTTTCCTTATTATTTTTGTACATAAATGGAATTACCATCTATTCCAAGTATTATTTTTCATATATTTATTTATTTCTTACCACACTAACTAGTGATATTGAATACTATTCACACATTTTGGAAAAGTTAGCCAATGACTTTTTTCCATTGAGTTTTGTATTCGTGTAATAATACATATATTCTTTTTGCTTGAACTTCCCATATAGCGAAGGGTGTTCTTCATCGACAAGGTTGCTTGCAGGAGCCACTTCATCATCTAAGCCTGGAAAATAAAACATAGCAATGGATAACCTTGTCCTCTCTTTGTTTGTCACCGCGCGATGTTCTATACTCTTATAGATTCCATTTGTCATCACCTATAAAAAAATTAAAATGTCACATGTTATATTTTATAAATTATTTATACTAGACATAGCCTAATCAATAGCCAAACTTACATAGCATTTACCTCTATTAGGTCACCAATATTAACAACAAGGGCATAAGGAATGGGTTGAATAGGAACCCATTTGTTGTTCTTCCGAACCTGAAGGCCTTCTATGTGTTCATCTTGAAGTAAAAGTGTTATGGCAGCTCCATCTGAATGAGGGCTTAACCCCAACACTAGATCAGGCCTAGAGCAAGGTGGATATAAATTCATCCTTACTGCCATCATTGGATCTTCTCCAAACTTTTCTTTAAAATAATCATTGTTTAATTGTAAGTTTTCAGCAAATAGACTAAGGATCATCTGAGCAACCCTTTCCACTTGAGTTGTGTAACTTTGTAGTGTATTTCTACAATAACATATTAAAAACTTATTAGATGGTGATTATAAATATTAACAAAAATACTTTATTATAAATCATTATGGTTTTTAGATTATCGTTTTATATTTAATAAGTGAGTTTATTATAGACAACTCAAATTCTATTTTAAAAATGTTAGCTTAGAAAATATGAAACTACACCACTCCAGGAATGCAACACTGAGAAGAAGAAAAATATTAAATGAAAGTGGCGACCTTAGAGACTAAGCATGCCTAGATGACTTGGGTGAATTGGTTGATTTATTGCTTGGTAGCATAGTCAAGGCTTGGCATCGTAGTAGTGATAGACCCAAATTCTAGGGCCGAGATCTATGTTTGACCTTCCTAGTTAACTCATGTCACATGTGTGACTTGTGGGAACCTACAAGAAGCCAACATTTGGAAACATGATTATGGCATGGTGCTGATAAGTTCTTCAATGAACATTTTCTTTTCCCCAAGGTATGGTCTAAGGTTGAACTATCAGTTTGGACCTAAGGCAATCCTTGTAGTGAACTCAATACCTGTAATCCACAATAATAGGAAGAAATTTAGAAAGCTATAAACTTTTAGTCAGCCCAGTACCTGTAATCCGACGGTGTTGTTGGCCACAGAGATAACTTGACAAGTTTCTTAGGCATAAGAGCCAAAGCTATGGAGTCGCCCCAATCCAACTTTTGATCTTCATCAACCACAAACATATTACCATAGCCTTGAGAATCTCCTGCTTGTGGAGCATACTTTTTCTTTTCTTCTAAGGAAAGACTAAAGAATTCATTTGTCACTCCTCTCATGCGATCTACTAAAGAATGTGGAATTCCATGGTTCACAATCTGAGGATCATTATACAATTAGTACAATTACAAATTCAAATACGATTATTTTTAAACCCCACACATTAAGTAACATATTAAGTTTAGAGAATGTTAATCAATTCTGAATGTTTAACACTTTTAAGTCTAGAAATGTATTCTTAGTGTGATCATATACCTTAAACAACATATTAAGTTCAAAAAATGTCAGTCAATTCTTAATGTTTAAGTTTAAAAGTGTAAACTTAATGTGTGATTTAAGCCTTTCCCCAATAACAGAAATCTATGACTGCTAATTATTTATTCTGAAAGAATTTAATGGTACCTGAAAGAAGCCCCACTCTATGCAGGCCTTAGAAAGAATGCCCATCTCCTTGCGTCTTTCATGGTTGTCAGAGGGTAAGAGAAGCTTTTCCATGTCGATTACAGGAACTTTCAAGAGAGAAGAAAGTGGTGTTGAAGACGGCCTTTCTTCTTCTGATCTGATGTATCTCTGGGGAATGTCATTGGGTTTGTTTAGTGCAAGCTCCTGCACACTCTCCACAGAAACAAAATCAAAAGCAGTCTGGAATGGACTACTCAAAGAGTCAGAGGAAGCCATTCTTATTTTAATTTGTTCCCGACCACAGGAAACCTATCAGAATTATAATGCAGGCAATGAGAAATATAATTTGATATGGAGGACATCAACTAGTGTCCCTTTTATATGATTCGTAGTCACACTAACTACGTAATTACGTTGAAGAATCCATGCATCTGGAAACGCGATTTTCTACCCTGTGGTGTCCTACAGGAAGATTTTTCTATGCTGATGGATAGGCTAATAAATGGTTTTGAATGGACTGTCTATAAGTTGGACTAACCAACCATTCAGATTTCTTTCCGTAAGGGACTGTTTATAGGTTGGACTAATCAACCATTCAGATCTCTTTTAGTAGGGACTGTCTATAAGTTAGACTAACTAATCATCTAGTAGGGGACTGTCTATAGGTTGGACTAATCAACCATTCAGAGGATTTTTCTATGCTGATGGATAGGCTAATAAATGGTTTTGAATGGACTGTTTGTAAGTTGGACTAACAAACCATTCAGATCTCTTTCCCTAGGGGACTGTCTATAAGTTGGACTAACCAACCATTCAGAGGATTTGGATTTTTCTATGCTGATGGATAGCCTAATAAATGGTTTTGAATGGACTGTCTATAAGTTGGACTAACCAACCATTCAGATCTCTTTCAGTAGGGGACCACCTATAAGTTGGACTAACCAACCATTCAGATCTCTTTCAGCAGGGGCTCTTTCAATGGTTTTGTAATAAAGATTTTTGAATACATTTTCACGTGTTGGACTAATCATTCATGTCTTTATAATAAGCAAGTTCTTGAATAAACAAGTTGTTGGATATGTTGTATATGTTTTATAATAAAGAGTTTTGAATGGATTGCCTACTTGTTGGACTAAGTATTGACATCTTTTTCACTAGGACATATTTCTTCTAAAGCATGTTGTTGGATGTACTATATAAGTTTTATGATAAATAGTTTTGAATGGGCTGCGTACAAGTTGGACTAAACATTCACATCTTTTTCACTAGGTATATTTTTCTAAAGTGAATTATTGGATATATATATATATATATATATATATATATATATATATATATATATATTATAATAAAGAGTTTTGAATGCACTCTCATGTGTTGGACTAATCATTTACATATCTTTTTGGTGCAGGAGCACCTAATAGGCCATCATGCCTCAATGAGGCCAAGTTTAAATCTTTCAAGTTTAAATATGTAAGAAAGTCATGAATAAGGTATATTAAACCATTTAGAATGGATTTTTATTAGGTTTGTGTTTTTACAGGTCATTTGGTGTCATTAGTCCAAAATTACTTATGTTGTCATTAAAGAGTTCAAAATGTAAATAAGCATTTCATGGCATTGTGTTGATGTAATCAAGGTGGCGTTCATGATTTAAACATGCTCAATTCAATTGAAGAACCTATACAAAGTTTGGAGTCATTACACATCAAAATGTAAAGGATGTCCTAAAGTTGTCATTATTCACAAGAAATTGTCAATACAATTTTATGGTGCAACATTAATAGGTAAATGCATTTTGTTAGGCAAGTTTTAAACAATAGTTGTAGCCATTGGGAGAGGCTTGAGTGGCCTTTAAATAAGTGTATTCTCAAGAAATGTAGGGATTGATGAAAGTTTATGTATGAAAAAAGAAGAAATATCACTATGTTTCTTGCACCTTCTGAGTTTATCAGACGCAACAGTCTGTTCATTAACATTTCTCAGTGTAAAAACCTTTTCATTTTCTTTGGAAAAATGTTGTTTGAATTAAGTGTTTCAAGACTAAGTATAAAAGTAGCAAAGAATTGATTATAACTCAAAATAGAAGTGTGGGATGAAGTTGTGCACTTGGATCTGGTTATAATATGTTTTGGAATTAACCAAATCATGAAACCCTAGTTTTGGAATTAACCAAATGATGAAAGAAAGTACATGCAAGTAAATGTAAATGAAAGACTAAAATGTAATTCATCTCTGTTACTACTTACTAAGTTGCCATTAGTTTTATGTCCAAAGTCATTCTATATACTCTAGTCGGTTACTACTACCGAAATATTCAGTCGGTAAGCACAAAGCAGTCAGTTATAGCAGAAAGTAGTCACAGAGCCTAGTATACACCGAGTTGTCTATTGAGTAACACTCTATGTCTACCGAGCAGCAAAAATGATATATCAAGTTAACACTCACCGAGTGAAACATGTTACCAGATTCATTGAACCTAGACACACATGGGAAACGTGTTACAAGATCGAGGAACAAAGAACCGTTATCATATTGGAAATTGCACTTAAAGATTTTGTATGATCTTGAGGTCATCTATCCAATGAAATATTTTGTATGGTTATTTATTTGATAAAATCATGTTTGTAAGATCGAAGCAATGAATAGATCACAAACATACGAGATCTATTTATATAGCATGGATTAAGGATAAAAATATGAGAAACAAAGATATATGAAGGAAGACATATGTGATAGATAAGGAAGCACTGAGTATTGTGACTGTTAGAGACACAGAGGTCACCGAGAAGGATTTTAGAGAACAGTCAAGGAATAGAGTAAACAGAAGGGTTTACTGAGTTAATCTATGGATTACCGAGGTATGCTATAAGCAAGGTAATCTCATTTTGAGCACATAGAATCTGCTATAACATTTCAGATGTGAAGTTGCAGATATTTGTAAAGATTTTATTGTAAAATTTTGAGTTATAAGAGAAACCTATAATAGGGTAAAAGACTCTAACAAAGTCTATAAATTGTAAAGCCTTTAACCAGGTGCAGCATTTAGAATAAGTGTTGTAAAATCCTTTAGCAAGGTAGATCTAATGATCTTGATACTCCTAACAGGGTAAGCTATTAGAAATAGCTAAACATGTAGCTCTAATCGAGCAACCTTTATTATTGTAGTAGTGAAGTTGTGGGTGCCATCCCCACCGCAGTTTTTCTCTCTAACCAAGAGTTTCTGCATAACCAAAATATATGTGTTATGGAGTGAATCATGTATGATTGTTATTTATTTGTTTTTGCTTTATGTTATGTTACAACAGTTTTTGGTTTATGCATAACAGTAAAGTTATTGTTGAAGAAAAGATTTGAAGTACTGATTCACCCCTCCCCTCTCAGTACGTTAGCTTGCCATATTGGGCCTAACAATTGGTATCAGAGGTTGAATCTTGGAAAGGGATTAACAGCCTAAAGAGAAAGATCTTATCAATGGAAGGCTATAGACAATCTTGGAGAATTGTGAATCTTCAAAATGAATTGGTTCATGCTAATCAAGTGATTGCTAACATGCAGAAACAAATGCAAAAATCTCTGAAAGTTAGAAGAAGATTATCTGATGATTTACAGGACTCTCAAGAGTTAGTGGAACAAATTGAAACATCATCTAAGAACAATATATCTGAAGAGACTGAAGAAATGATTGAAGAACAGAAGGAAAAGAACAAAGCACCGATTGATCAGCTAAAAGCAATGAAAAGAGAACATGAACATTTTAGCACACAGATGATTGAAAATCTTGATGCATTGAGGACAGCTGAGGATAAAGTAAGAAATCTAGAAAGAGAAAAACAATAGCTTGAAGCATTAGTATCTGAAAAGAATGATGAAATCACAAGGTTGACTGGGATTCAACAAAATCTGTCAGATCAATTGGGTTATGCACATCACGAAGTAAATCTAAAAGATGATGAGAATCAAGCATTGAAACTTGAAGTATCAAGGTTGACCGATGAACTTGAAACAAAGAAGAAATCCAAAGAAACACTAAAAAAGAGTTATGCAGCATCAAAGATGTTGGATGAGCAACTTAATACAAAAAGACCCAACAAAGTTGCAGAACTCGGTTACAACGGAAAAGACTCTACCAAGAAGGGAATCCACACTACCAAGAGAGGAGAATCATCAAACCAAGCTAGAAACAAGAAGAACATCAAAGGAAAGAAACTTATTTGCAACTACTGTGGAAAATAAGGACATAGTGCTAACATGTGCCAAATCAAAAAAGGTAAGCAACAAAATGTCACTAGGTCTAATGGTTATTGTTACAATTGCAATAAATATGGTCACACATCTAACCAATGTAGGACAAAGTCTGCTAGCAATTATCAGAAGGCAAAATTCAAAGGATTTTGTAAAAACTGCAATAGATATGGACATAGTACCGAGAAGTGTTGGTTTAAGAAAAAGAACTATATGTGGTCTGCACACCAAGCAAATAATAGAGGCTACAGAACTCACATAGATCCTAACTGACAATATTATGCAGTACTATGGGATTACAATGCAAGGATATGGTGTGAATGTTGTGGAAGATATGGACATATAAGTGCCAACTGCTTTATAAGGTTTGGAATGAACAACTGAAGATCATCGAGAAATCCTGGTATGGCATGTTTTCATTGTCACAAAGTTGGACACTTGGCTAGAGATTGCAGAGATCAACCTAGAGGAGACACTAAGGAAATAAAAAGGGAAACTACAGATGATTTGGAAAAAGAAGGAAATTGTGTCAAATAAAGAAAGCACCTTATCTACCAAGTTAGGTGCACCTATTCCAAATTAATTGGTAAAGGTATGAAGGGACTGCATTCTCTCAAGGTTAAACCTTAACAGTTCCTATTTTATCATGTACTTAATTCAAAATCTGCATAACTAAAGATGCATTAGGAAATTTGAAATTTTATCAAATCTTTTGGAAGCCTGTCTAGTCGGTAAATAAAGAAAGTCTGGCTACTCGGTAAAAGCATAAAAAGGAAGTGGTATCGAGTGCATTGAATGTTTTTTGACCTAACTGCACAAAGCTTGATAAGGTATATTGTGTACTTAAATCTTTTGCATGGTCATTTTACACTTACCAAGTTTTCATGAAAGCAAAGCAAAGCGATTCAAAGGTGATCAAACCTCCTCCGAAGCGAAATTCAAGGTATTTACATCAATCACAATGCATTGTCAAGCTACTTTACCAATCATATCAGTTGTGAATATCTGTTTTATATTTGTTAAGAGAAAGTGTCTTATGTTTAAAAGTTTTCAAACCCTAAGAATATTTTGTTAAGTGATTATCCGAAATCTGTAATGGCATCTAAGATCTAGAAGCTCGTTGTTGTTGAGAACATTGAAAAGCCCTCACTGAAATACTCTCTAACTCCCAAAGTAGCATCTTAACCGGATGATAAAATTGCATTTTCACTCATTCTGAATAGGGTTTTACTTGTTGAGGATGTCAGATTCTTCACTTAGTGTCATGTTGAGGAACTAGGTCATGTTGAGGTCAAGGACACATATGATGAATTGTGTACCAATGGGAATTTGGATAGCAAGTATGAACACATTAAAATCAAGGGATTGACTGAAGCCCTAACCTATCCCCGTGTATTCAAACCCCAATGGGTCAAGTTTGTTTTGAGCAAAGTTCATGATGATTGCATATGGTTAGAGGAGAAACCATTCAAGATCACCAAGGAAATTATTCATTTGATCACTGGTTACCCTATTTTTGATCATGCCTGAGCTTAGTAAATGATATCACAAAAGGAATTGATCACTTTAACTAGAGTTGAATCTGATTGTAGAGGACTGAAATTGAACAATGTGACAGGTGCAGAGCTAAAGTTTGCCAATAGAGTAATAGGTTATTGTTTCTTTCAATTGGCAAGGGAAAACAATGTACCCTGTGTAGCAGTCAATTTAGCATATAAAATTGTGAAGAAAGGAATGAAAATTGATCTATGCAAAGTATTGTTGAAAAGCTTGTTTGAGAATCTAAACACCATAAGGAAGCGGAAGAAGAACAACTCGGCAAGCACACTGAAGTTTGGATCACTTTGGGTATGCATGCTTTTCTATTTTGAGAAATTCTTTCCATCAGTCAGTAATGTAGTTTGGGAGCTACACCGACCGATCACCCATCAAATCAATGAATTCATCAAAAAGCTAGGTGATATCTTCAATGATATTATGGATGATTACTTTAGCAAGTTTCAAGAAAAGATGCATAACAGGTATAGAATTCCACCCAAGTTAGTAGAGAAATACAAGGATGATATATGCTTTGAAGTGGACACTGACTACTGCTATGTCAATGTCGTGGAACCGAGAACTCAATCTTTGCCACCTATGGGTTATGAGATTGATTTTGACATCACACAATAGCAAATAGATGCTTTTCTTACATTACCAAGGCATGCTACCAAGCTGAGATATGATACATATGAAGAAGTTAAAGAGAAAGTTAAGATGAGAATTGTAGTACCAAAGGCTACAAGGAAAGCAACAAAAATGATCGAGGCATTAACGGAGAAATTTGGAGAAGGTTCTTACTCCACACCTATCAAGGGCAATCTAGTCATCACCGAGGAGGAATCTGAAGCCCAAGAGGCAACTATTACATTGAGCACCGAGTTGCCTAAAGGGAAAGTTTTGAAAAGGAAGAAACAGGATACATCAAAGGTATCACAGACTCCTTCAGTAAAGCACCCAAACACAAGATCATCTGCAGCGTCACCAAGTAAGAAACCAAAGAATGTTGCCGCACCAAAGGTAAAAAAAACTTATAAGAAATATACTCGGAGACTCATTTTGACTAAAGAGTCCAATGACACCGAATCTGAAGACAAAAGTAAATTTCAGATTGTCAAGAGTAAAAAGGAAGATGTACATAGTGTTGATAACTTTTGTGCTAATTTGAAGCAATATGGTGGATTTGGAGCATTCAGATATGTAAAATATGAATCTAAATCTTATGCAAAAAAGAGACAAATTGAAGAAGTCATAATCTACACTCTTCTGAAATTTTGATTGGTCCCATTGGAAGTAACTAATTCTCTTCCAAAATAATTGTATTTGCATATTGATAACAGGTGGACATATGCCATGGACTCAGAAAAGTAGATGAGAGAAAGAAGTCTGGTACATCTCTTTCTAGACATGTCGGTAGATGATATCAATGAACACTTGAAAAACTACCACAAAAACTTCCTAGTCAATCAAAGAGCCTTAAAATTGATGAATGACCTTTATCTGGATGTAGAGAATGAGACCAAAGAAAAGTGGCAGGAAATCTTTCAAATCAAGAATGTTGGTGAGCAAGTTGAAGTTGAAATAGTTGATGTCACCGAGCAAGATCCTGATATCACCAAGCAAGACCTTGCTGACACTATACATATTGATGAGGATATCATGGACACTGAGGCACAAGAACAGGAAATGATAGAAGGGAATGCATATGCCAAATTGGTATCCAGTGAGTTAGTTCTGGAAGAAGTTCAGCCCTATCCTTGGGTCACATAGCCTGTTTCAACCAAGGCCCCTCGGGATACTGAACAAGGAATAGAGGGTCACAAGTCTACAAAAGGAGAAGCTACTTCTCAGGCCACCGAGGAACAGACTTCTCAAGCTCCTTCTAGCACTGAAAATGTTACAACTGAGACCCTGAGCAAGGATTCACCGAAGGCTACATCAGAGGTTCAAGAAATTGACAAAAGTGTTGCCTCTACCGAGCAACCTACCGAGAGTCAAAAAACCTCCCAAGCCCTTGTATTAGTTCAACTAGTGAAAGCTAAAGAAAAGAAAATGAAAAAGTATAGTTTCAAATTAGATTTGTCAAAACCAATTGTGTTGCCAAATGTAGACATATCCAAATTAAAAGGGCAAGCACTAATTGAATTCAGTGAACTATGCAAAGCCAAAGAAGAACAGGAAAAACAAATGGCTATTCAAAAGAAAAATAAAGTAATTCAGAAGGTGAAAGCACTATTAACAGATATGCTACCTGAAGCTATAGTGACAAAAGATGTTGCCATCCATATTCAACTAGATGAACTCCTAACTAAAATAGAGACATCTGGAGTAGACGCATCTGAATATTTGAGCAAGTTAAAGGACAAAGAGCTTACTGCTAAAATGATTGAAGAGGTACAGAAAGTCATTGCTATTGGCAAAGTAAAACTTATCATCTAAACTCAAGCACATTCTTTATTTATTTTAGAAACTCTATACATTCTCTTTATTCATTAAAGATATTAAAAATAAAATAGAAGTGATTGAGAAAGAGATCAGCGATCTCTCAAATAAGTTGACCACTAAGCCAAATTCTATTGAGCATTTCTATACAAAGTTACAAAAGCTCATGGCTCAACAATTGGAACTTAGGAATGAAGAGCACCAAATCAAAATGGACATTCTGACTCTTCAAACCTTAATCATTCCACACTTGTCCTCCATCCAAGAGCAGATCAACAAGGATCCCTCCCTATCCACTCAGCTAGAGGGAAGCACCTTAGATGGACTAATTCCATTGTTAGCTGACATTAGAGTTCAGAATTCACTCATGGACAGTGTCAAGGATGCCCTCTGTGCCGCTCTTACCAGTGCAAGGACAAAGTACAAATCCATTTTTGACCAGTTGCCTCCACCGAATGGTAACTAAGTTTTGATGTTTGTCAAAAAGGGGGAGTATAGTATCAAAGTAATCAAAGTATCAAAGGGGGAGTGTAGTATATAGGGGGAGTATACCAAGCAGAACAGAGTATCAAATGCACAATTAATTTTGATAGGGAAGCAGTGAATTCAGCAGTGACAACTGAGCAGTTAGTACAGAATATTGATCACATCGCATGCATAATCAGAGTTTTGTACAGTATATTGATAAGGGGAGTATATCTGAATATACTATTTTATTGACAAATGTATATACTGTCTGATTAGTCAAATCTTGTAAGTATATAGAATTTTTGAGTTATGACTTTGAAAGAAGTTTTGTCAAGCATCTCAACTAATGTCAAAAGGGGAGATTGTTACTACTTACTAAGTTGCCATTAGTTTTATGTCCAAAGTCATTCTATATACTCTAGTCAATTACTACTACCGAAATATTTAGTCGGTAAGCACAGAGCAGTCGGTTATAGAAGAAAGTAGTCACAAAACCTAGTATACACTGAGCTATCTACCGAGTAAAACTCTATGTCTACCAAGCAGCAAAAATGATATACCGAGTGAAACGTGTTACCAGATTCATTGAACCTAGACACACATGGGAAATGTGTTACAAGATCGAGGAACAAAGAACCGTTATCACATTGGAAATTGCACTTAAAGATTTTGTATGATCTTGAGGTCATCTATCCAATGAGATATTTTGTATGGTTATTTATTTGATAAAATCATGTTTGTAAGATCGAAGCAATGAACAGATCACCGACATAAGAGATCTATTTATACAACATGGATTAAGGATAAAAATATGAGAAATGGAGATATATGAAGCAATATATATGTGATAGATAAGGAAGCACTGAGTATTGTGACTGTTAGAGACACAGAGGTCACCAAGAAGGATTTTAGAGAATAGTCAAGGAACAAAGTAAACATAAGGGTTTACCAAGTTAATCTATGGATTACCGAGGTATGCTATAAGCAAGGTAATCTTAGTTTGAGCACATAGAATCTACTATAACATTTCAGCTGTGAAGTTGCAGATATTTGTAAATATTTTATTGTAATATTTTGAGTTATAAGAGAAACCTCTAACAGGGTAAAAGACTCTAACAAAGTCTATAAATTGTAAAGCCTTTAACCAGGTGCAACATTTAGAATAAGCGTTGTAAAATCCTTTAGCAAGGTAGATCTAATGATCTTGATGCTCCTAACAGGGTAAGCTATCAGAAATAGCTAAACATGTAGCTCTAACCATGCAACCTTTATTATTGCAATAGTGAAGTTGTGGGTGCCATCCCCACCACAGTTTTTCTCTCTAACCAAAAGTTTCTGCATAACCAAAATATATGTGTTATGGAGTGAATCATGTATGATTGTTATTTATTTGTTTTAGCTTTATGTTATGTTACAACAGTTTTTAGTTTATGCACAACAGTAAAGTTATTGTTGAAGAAAAGATTTGAAGTACTGATTCACCCCTCCCCTCTCAGTACATTATCTTTTCATATTGGGCCTAACAACCTCAAGGGAGGATGCAATTGAAATGTAGATTAAATTGCTTGGGTTGAATTGAATGATGAAAGAGATCTCCTCTTCAATGGTTGAATCCTTGACCTGAATGCAACACCTAACCTTGAAGGGAGACTTGAGAATACTCAATGATTAGAAGGATGCTTGAATGTGTTGAATGCTTGTTCAATTGAATTCCCACTTATGCAAATTTTTGCCTTATTCAAATGGGAGGGTAAATGCGACATATATATTCATCAATTAGGGTTATTGGACTGATTTTTTGTCATAGGCCGACATAGGAAAAGCTTTCCAACTTTAATTGCAAAGCTCAATGAAAAGATGGGAAAGAGGTAGCCCCAAAATAGGGTAGGGACAGGGTTGCCATGACCCTTTCCTAGGGGGGACAAGGGTGCCACGTCCTTGTCCTTCCCTTATCCTAGACAAAAAGCAAGTTTTGGGCAGTGCAGAGTGTGAAAAAGTACAATTTTTCTTGGATTGAGAAAGTCTCAAGTCTCCGATCAGGCTTGGGAATTCTATTCACCAATGTGAAGACCCTAATGTGGTCAGAAATTGCTCTTGGGTCACAATTTTATGATGCTACATTTAGCCCCCACTTTAGTAGGAGTATAAGCATATGCCAATACTATTGGTAAAGTACAAATAAACAAGATTGAAAAATTTCTACCATGTCAAAGAGGCAAGATGCACCAAGCCCCCAATGGACTAAGGATTTTATGAATTCAATTGAAAGAGTAAAAGGGAAAATCGAGAAGGGGAGAATCATGAATGCAAGTAGCAAGGTTCCCCTCACTATGAGTCATGAAAAGAAAGGATACCAAAGGCTACAAAGAAAAGGCATGTTCACAAAGTAACTCCAAGTATCAAGAAGGAAGATATGAGCAGAGTGTATACCCCCATGTTAAACTGATCATGCATGCCTTATCAGGAGGGATTTATTTAAGCTAGGATACACCCAGGAGAAAGAAAGAGAGGGAGCACATTGTCACAAGGATTTAGCCCCTAGTCAAGGAATAAACCCAAGGATAATGAACATAGAACATGAGGTAGTTTTTCTTTCCTCAGGGTTAGTATGTTGTATGATAACTCATGTATATTATATATGTATATGCATATAACAATCGTCACTCCCAAAAGAAAGGAAACTTCCTTGGAAGAAAGGGAACATAAGCATCTTTTTAGTCAACATGAAATAGACCAAAAGAGATCTCAATGCTTTGCATCATCCTCAAGTAGACATTAAGGAAAAAAATAGAAGAACAAGGATACACATAGAAGAATGGTCACAAAAGAGAAAGAAAAGAGAGAGGGAGAATATCTACGGTGCTAATGTTGCTAATCCAGTATGACATTGACCTCCCAATCTTGCTAATCACTATTTCAAGAAGGCGAGCAACAAGTTAGAGGAGGGACATTGAGCACAATAAATGGAGGTATCACAAGATCCAAACAAGGACTATGCTCATGTGGTAAGTCACTGTGTTCAAGTCTAGAAGCTAGGATTAGGGATTTTTAAAATTCAGCTGATAAATTCTTGTCAACATAAACATATTCATAGTCACTATCTGAAGCATTAGGAGTTGTATTGCCATCATGAATAACATTTTCACCTATTTCCTCATCAAGATTTATAGAAAGAGGAGCTCTCACATGAATAGAAGTAAAACCATCACATGTTTTTTGCAATTTATGATTTGGAGATTTAGGTTCAACATATTGTTTAGGATAAAAGGGAATCATGAAAACTATTGGAGTTCTCAGAGATTGAATATTTTGAGGAACAACTTCACAAGCTCTAGCACGATGTATTTGTCGGCGGTCTCTCACACAATAATTTTGTCGAGTCTTAACAAAAGGCTGGGAAGAAGGGGGAACATTTGTTGAAGGAGGAATATTCTCCTCTTTGATAGTTGAAGGTTTAGGTTGAGCTCTTTTAGGTTGAACAAGAGGAGAGGGAGGCCTTTTCACTTTATAAGAGGAAAGAGGTCAAACTACACCATATAAAGGAGGAATATTAGGTGTAGGAAGGAGATTGGGTGGGTCCATCATGGGGAAGTGGTACAGGTCTAACATAAGAAGGAATATTGTTTTTCTTCTTAGGAGAAGGCATAGTCACATTCATAGGAATAGGTTGAGTCTTCCTTAGGAGGAAGATTAGTTATATCCATTAGGGGAAGAACTTCATCTTCAAGAATGATAGGAATGTCAAGTGTTGGGGATCTAGGTTGACTTAAGGATAAGATCATATCTTTCTTACATTTTTTATAACATTGGAAAAGAGCATCGCTCCTTGGTGGAAGAGATTGAAATTATTTAGGCCAAAAGAAATCAATAGGAACACCTAGGCTTCTTTCGGATGGTTGAAATAAGTTATGGTTAACGGTTATAATTTCTCCATTGTGGGGAAATTTCAAACACTTATGAATTGGAG
Source organism: Cryptomeria japonica (assembly GCF_030272615.1). Taxonomy (NCBI): domain Eukaryota; kingdom Viridiplantae; phylum Streptophyta; class Pinopsida; order Cupressales; family Cupressaceae; genus Cryptomeria; species Cryptomeria japonica. Next base: position 226,156,424 of record NC_081409.1, read on the forward strand.
AAGCAATATCCTTCATGGAAGATAGCCAAGGGTATCCCAACTTCACACAGAATTGCTTGGAAGAAGGAATGATAAAAAAGTTGGCATCCATAGATATAGTGTGAAATTCAATAGGAAGGGCGATAGAACCAATGGTAGGACAAGAGAATCCATCAAATAACTTCACAACCACATTAGTATCATCATAAATTGGTTTATGCAAACATAAAGTTAAAAGATACTCCTCAGTGATGATATTAACCATGCAAGAGGGATCAACGAGAGCACCACGGAAAGGTATATCCTTAACCTTCATAGCTATGTATAAAGGGCCATCGGGTTCTCTAATGGTCTCACTAGGGTCAAATGCAATACAAGGATCCTTAGGTGTCTCTAATATATTCGAAATATAATTTTATACTTATTTATTAAGTTTATTTACTAGCATTTGCACCTTCTTGTGCAATGGGTACACTAAAGAGTTGAGGAAGGTTAATTAGCTAAAATTTTGGTATAACTTTTGCATACTGATTGCTCTTATTTTTTATTATATTTTTCAATATAATGTTTGCATACTGATGTTTCATTATATTTTATTTATAGAATATTGGAGTTATTTAATAAGTTTACTTTCCAAATATTTTTATGATGGTTTTGTTTGTTAGTAATTTTTTATTTTTTGTGGAGGTCTAGACCTGTGAACACGACAGTCCAACAAGGGTATGAAGCTTGTGAGCTGCCAACCTAGTGAGGGTCTTCACAAAGTATTTTTTGCCACTCGATATGGGGGCACGAGCCAATATGATGAACCTCTTTGACTAAGATTCGAGGACTGAGGGGTATCCATTCTGCCAAATTTGCCTGAACCATGATCCCAACCTCATCCCTTATGATGTTGGAGCCTTGCACTCAACAAGAATTGATCCATGGTGGGATCATTTAGAGCCATTCAACTTCACTAGTAGACAAAGGGCTTCAACTTCCTATGATTTTCTCCAATATGATTGGGAAGACTCTTTGATCCGATTTGTAGAATTGGTTTGTTGATCACTGCTTTGTAGAGGTTGATATTTCGTTTGGCATATTCTAGTGTGATCAGATCGGGTGCTGAGCTTTTGGGATATTGTTTTAGATGATCTTGTGTATCTTAATTTCAATTGGATCATGATTTGGTGCTCCATAAGTTATCTTTCTTTGTGATAGTTGTTGATTGGTTGTGTTCTTAAGCTTCTAGATTTTGATAGATGAAGATTTGAAAAGTGGTGTTGGTGCAGGTGTTCCGGATGATTCTAATGTTCTTGTTGGTGTTTCCTAGTAATATCTTATTTGTTTTGATGATCTAAATTGATTGTTGTGTGATTTTTTGGTGGTTTCTATCAACCGGTGATGATTTGCATATTATACGGTATTTTTGGTGGTGTAGCGTGTTGCGGTTTATCTTGGCATGATTTCTGAAGGAGTTGTGCATTTTGGAATTTGAATTAGGACCATGTTATACTATGTAAATCATCATATTGGTCTGGTGGTTGATATTTATATTGTCTGATTTTGTAATTGAGGGTTTAGCCAGCCTTGTTATCAATGTTGATGAATTGTATATATAGGTGGTATAGTCATGTAGTTTGGGTGTCGATGTTGTGTCTGCATTATTAAAGAGAGGTTTGTGTGCGAACAAGTGATTTATCCTTTGGTGTTGTATTTGTGGTGAGATTGGTATTGTAGGGAAGACATTTGTTCTTAACCGGAACTATAATTAGGCATTTGGAGATGCTATTTCTTCAGTTCATTTCTTCCAGATTGTAGTCCAAATCTTATTGTAAGTCAATTAGACTTCCCTGAGGGTTGTAGCCTTCTGAGAAAATATCTTTAGAGCAATGAGCTCTAGGTAATGTGCCTGAATGTATGTGAATTCCCCATTATAATATTTTCACATACTACTAAAGAGTATTATCTTATTGTGGGTAGGTCACCACCATGGTTTTTCCCCTAACCAAGTTTTCTACATCAAAATCTTGGTGTTGCATGTTATGTTGTTAATTTTATTATCTATCTTATTGCTGCAATTTATGAAATATTTGTTTTGTGGTTAAGTTTGTTATTCCGGTGAAGACTAATTCACCCCTCCCCCCCCTTGCAGTCTTCCCTCTTGTTGTTGCCAATAGTTGGTATCAGAGCTAGATCCTTTGGTAGAAGCTTAACTGCTTGAGGAGATTTGGGATGGTAGCTCAAGGTGTAATCTTTAGGAAGGACAATTTGAGATTTTATTGAAGTAACTATGCTATATGGAAGGACCGGATGGAAGTGCACTTGAAATGACTTTGTGAAGATTATTGGAAGATCACAAAGAATGTCTATGTTGTTCCTTAGAATGGACCATATAATCCTAAAGTTGTTAATGAAGTAGTACATAATATTAGAGTAAAGGAAGCATTTCTTAGTGCCCTGACGGATTTTGAGATAAAAAATGTAATGGGTCTTCAGAATGCACATGATATCTGGGCAAAGCTTGAGCTGTTGTATGATGGTGATAAACAAGTGAAGGTTGCTAAGTTGCAGAGTTTATATGGAAAGTGTGAGACATTGAATATGGGAGATGATGAGAACATACACTCTTTTATGGCTAAGGTGAATGATCTTGTCCTAGGTATTAGATGTACTGGTGGAACCATTGAGGAATATGAAATTGTTGCTAAGGTATTGAGATATTTTCCTCCTACCTATAAGTATAAGGTTGTTTCTATTGATGAGATCTAGAGTATGACTACAGTGACAAGAGATATGTTAGTTGAAAATATTATTGCATTTGAACTAAGTCAATTTGGAGAATCACATGGAAACTCTGAGACATAATTTAAATATGCATCTATATCCGATAAGCAGAAGTATAATCCTGACAATTATTAAATATCCATATATGAAAGAGAGAGAAGAGATATGGAAGAGAAAGAAAGGGAGTTAGATGAACTTGAAGCACTGATTGTCGAGAGATTGCCTAAAGGTGTCGATAAGTATGATGGAAAGTTTCCTTTTAAATGTTTCTCTTCTAACAAGATAGGACATTTTGCTTCTAGATACTTGAAGAGAATGGCTAAGTATGATAGACATTATAAATTTGATAAGAATGATAGGAATGATAGATATGACAAGCATGAGAAGTATGACAAGCCTTGCAAGTATAAATGGAAGTTTACAAATCAGAAGAACTGTTATTATGTTGTTGATGAAGATATTACAGATGAAGAATCTAAAGGAGATGAAGTTGTAATCCTTGCCATTAAGGAAGATGGATCTATACCAATTAATTCCACTAGTTGTACTATTGAGGAGAAAGCTTTAGCTGCTAAAGTTGAAGAGAAATATGAATGGGTGATCATATTATATGACCAATGATAAATGTAAATTTGTAAGCATGGAAAGATATGATAGTGGAATAGTCAAATTTGGAGATCACAAAGCTTGTGTGATCTATGGGAGAGGTTTTATTTCTTTTGATAGTAAGCATCACACTGATGATGTCTTGTATGTTGAAGGTTTGAAGAGTAATCTTTTAAGTGTTGGATAGATGGTTGATAAAGGCTATGATCTACAATTCAAGGATGGTAAATGAAAGATCTTAAATGCTTCTGGTATAGAGAATGCATCTAGAACTCACTGTAGGTAACATTTTTCATTTGAATGCTGGTGAGAAAAGTTGTTTGATTGCTCAGATTGATGAGAGTTGGCTATGGCATAGGAGAATGTGTCATGAAAATTTTGATTCAATGATTAAGATCTATTCTACACATGCGGTTAGAGATCTGCCTAAGATTGTTAAGCCTGCTAATCTGGTATGTAAGGAATGTTAGTTGGGTAAGCAAACAAGAATTTTTTTCAAAAGAAAAAAAATATACATCTAATGGCTTGTTAGATATTGTGCATACTGACCTATGCGGATCTACAAATGTTAGAAGTGTGCAAGATGATAGATATTTTATGCTGCTAATTGATGATTACTCTAGGATGATGTGGGTTGTCTTTTTGAAGGAGAAATCATAAGCATTTGATAAATTCAAGATATTCAAAGCTAAGGTTGATACTAAATCTATATTAAAGGTGAAGTGTCTGAGATTTTATAGAGATGGATAATTCTGTTCTAGTGAGTTCAACTCATTCTTTGAGATGCATGGAAATAGAAGACAATTATCTACTCCTAGAACCCCTCAGCAGAATGGAGTTGTTGAGAGGAAGATCATATATGTTTTGGATGCTACAAGGACTATGTTGATTGAAGGAAATGTTTCAAATATTTACTAGAGAGAATTCATTAGCACTATTGTTTATACAATCCACAGAGTTCACATCAAAGAAGATATCGATAAGACCCCTTATGAGCTTTGGTTTGGTCATGTTCCTAAGTTATGAGATATTTTAGATTATTTGGTAGCAAATTTATATCAAAAGATATGTGGATATAGGTAATTTTGATGCTAGAAGTGATGAAGGTATTTTCCTAGGATATTCAACAAAGAGCAAGGCCTACCAGTGCTACAATAAGAGACTGGGAAATATAGTTGAAAGTGAAAATGTGAAGGTGGATGAGAACCTTGGAAAGGAAATCAGAGCATGTAGTTATGATGATGGTCAACATGTTGTTTTGGCTCCTATTCAGCCTGAAGAAACTAAGCAGAAAGATCTGATGGAGATTATGAATCTGGATATTGTTGGTGAAGGAGTGTAGGAACTTAAAAATCAAAATAGACAGAAGACTCTGAGGTATATAAGATTGAATAATTCTAAAAAATATATTATTGGTGATAAGAATAAAGGTGTGATGACTAGAAGAAGGTTAGTAGCTACAGAAGTATGTTTGATTTCCAAAGTTGGACCTAAAGATGTTGTTGAATCCTATAAAGATGAAAGTAGGATGAGATCTATGGAAGAATAACTAGATCAAATTAAAAACAATAACACCTGGGATCTTGTGCCTAGACCCAAGGATAAGAATGTTATTGGTACTAAATGGGTATTCAGAAATAAATTAAATCAAGTCGGTAAAATTGTTAGAAATAAAGCTATACTAGTCTGTAAAGGGTATTCACAACAAGAAGGGATTGATTATGAGGATAATTTTTCTCTGGTTGCCAGACTTGAAGCCATTAGATTGTTGCTTGCTTATGCTTCTTATAAAGACTTCAATATATATCAGATGGATGTCAAATTTGCCTTATTTAATGGTGATCTTGAAGAAGAAGTTTACATTGAACAACATGATGGATTTTAATTGTCAAATGATGGAGACATGGTATGTAAATTGAAGAAAGCTCTTTATGGATAGAAACAAGCTCCTAGAGCCTGGTATGCTAGACTAGATAAATACTTGTTGAAATTGGGATTAGTAAAGATGTTGCTAACAACAATCTGTACTTTAAGATAGAAAATGATAAAATCCTAATTGTTGAGGTGTTTGTTGATGATATTATCTTTGATGGTCATGACAACTTGAGCATGAAGTTTGCTGATGATATGGAGAAATAATTTGAGATGTCTATGACTGGTGAAATGAAATTTTTCTTAGGTTTGCAGATTGCACACACTAGGAAAGGTATATTCATATCTCAAACTAAGTATGTGAAGGAATTCTTGAAGAAGTTCCAACTAGATGACTCCAAACTGGTTGGAACTCCTATGGTAAATGGTTATAAATTTTCCAAGAATGATGAATCTCCTAAAGCTAATCAGAGTTTATATAGATCTATGGTTGGTGGACTGCTATATCTTACACAGACTAGACCAAACATTATGCATGCTAATTTCATGGCTCCTAGATATCAAGTTGATCCGAAAGAGAGTCATGTTACTTTTGTTAAGAGGATATTCAGATACTTGAAGGGAACTATGGACTATGGATTATGGTATCATAGGAATGATGATTTTATGCTTTGTGCCTATACTAATGCAGATTGGGTTAGTGATGTTAATGACCGGAAGAGCACTATCAGTGGAGCATTATTTTTGGGTAAGAAATTGGTTTCATTTGCTAGCAAGAAACAAGATTCACTTTCTTTATCTATTGCTACTAAATATGAGTACATTACTACTGCTATTAATTGCACTCAGGTAGTTTGGATGAGGCAAATGTTGAAGGATATCAAAATTATTCATGATGAACCTACTATTATATAATTTGATAATTCAAGTGCTATCAACATGTAAAAGAATCCGGTGAAACATTCAAAGACTAAACATGTGTCAATCAAATATCATTACTTGAGAGAGAAAGTAAGTGAAGAGAGGGTGAAGTTAGAGTATGTATCTACAAAGGAATAAATAGTTGATATTTTCTCTAAACCTTTTCTTGTAGATACATTTGTCTACTTAAGAGATAGGTTAGGGGTATCCACCTCTACAGGTGAGAACTAGATGCATTAAGTTGCATCAATCTGGTGAATTTTGAAGCTTTATATTTTATCTAGATTGATGAGTTGGTGCTACTCCTTTGCAAGAGTAGTCTGTGTTTGGGGGAGAGATTTATATTTTCTATTTTTATATATCTTTTGCATTGTTGTCAAATGGGGGAGATTTCATGTGAAAAACATATTTCTAAGTCTTGATCTTAGGGGGAGTTTGTTGGTGATATCTTCTTTCTTTTCATTGATAGTTTTTCACATTCATATGTTGTTGTGAATACCAAAGGGGGAGATTGTTGGATATGGTTGGTCATTGCTATAGCTAGGATATTTTTTTGTCATTGATGTCAAAATATTTTTGTAAATTGTTCTAGTGTGATTGGGAAGATTCTCTTATCTGGTTTGTAGAATTCATTTGTTGATCACTATTTTGCAAAGGTTGATATTTCCTCTAGTATATTTTGATGTGATCCAATCAGGAGCTGAGCTTTTGAGATATTGTTTTGGATGATCTTTTATTTCTTCATTTCAGTTGGATCATGATTTGGTACTCCACAAGTTATCTTTCTTCATGACAATTACTTATTGGTTGTGTTCTTGAGCTTCTAGATGTTTATAGATGAAAATTTGAAAAGTGGTGTTGGTGCAATTGTTTCGGATGATTCTAACATGCTTGCTGGTGTTTCCTAGTCATTTCATATTGTGATGGGGAAAAAGAGAAATTGAGTGACTTGGACCTAATCCCACTTTAGCCAATACATTGGGAATATGAAAGAGCATAGGGAGATAGCTCTAATGATATAATGAATGAATAAGGATCCAGTCAACTACTCAGAGGGGAGGGGGTGAATCAATAGTTGTAAAAATGACTTAACCTTCACCAAACTCAAAACCCAACTCACAAATCAATCACTGAACTAACTGGTTCAACACTGAGTAATAAACTGCAACTGCACTATCAAGTATACCGGTTGATTGGCATAAGAAAATAACAATGTAACAGCTCTGAAATTCTCAAACCATTTAACCAAAACATAAAAATACTTTGCAAACAATAGTAAAAGCATATTTTAGATTATTGTTGGTCATCTTAACATAAGTAAGTGGATTTAATAGTCAAGAAAATTAACCATATCAAAAACATAACCACAAAAACCATTCACCACTTGGCACAATGATTTTTGATGTGGCAACCCAAATGGGAAAAAACACGATGGTGATGAATACCCACAAGTATTCTAAATTCTTCTAAATTTTTCCCTACTAGGAGCCAAGCCTGTTAAAGCTTTACAAAATAACCTGTTAGGAACAGATCCCATTAAGGACCACCTGGTTCAGGGATTGACTATAATGCCTTGTTAGAAGCAATACTCTATTAGGAATAAACTCAATAGAGGATTTGTAATACAAGCTAATGGATCACCTGATTAAAGGATTTAGAAAGAACTAAGCTTGTTAAAGCTTGCCCAGTTAAGGGATTTAACTGTTGTAATTGTTAGAGAACAACAGGGTTTTGTTGATCTGGTAAATAGCACTACTCTACTTGATTAGTTCATTTTCATGCTCCTATCTGCCTTCACACATATTGCAGATACTCCTTCTAGTTTGGCAATCAATCACACTAACACTTAACCAAAATTTCCAACACTACCACAAAACAACTCATTGACCTTATAAGCAAAATAATAGGTCGGTAACACATCACAAACCTAAGATCTCATAGAGATTACAAACAAATCAGTTCAAATATGACCATTGGATTACATAGAAATCATCATCACATTTCTCAAGACAACCTTGACCGCTCCTTGATCACCACTCATCGATTCCTATAACTGATCACGTTGTTTCCTCTTCATGCAATGTATTCACTCATTCCCAAGATAAAACCATTATTTCTACGTGCCAAAACAACTTTGAAACTTATCACATTCATCATGCATATGTGGCATAATCATCACTGATCACCATTTGATCATAAATAAACATAACCTATTCACCAAGCTTCATTGGTTAGGGTTACCGGTTGATCTCACTGCTTCTTAAGTAATACCAGTTTCCGTCACTTATCCAGCTACTGGTTGCATAACAACATCATTACTGGTTGCAATTGACATCAATGACAACATAATAGTTCATCAATTCAATCAATGCCAACAATCTCCCCCTTTGGCATGTCTGGCAATACAAATATCAATACCCTTGATTGTGATGATTGAGAGTAATGTACATACATAGGTATAAGAATCCTGGTTTACATTTTTCCATGTACTCTCCTTCAACTGAGTCTCCATGTCTCCAGTTGGTAACTAGATACAATTCTTCTCCCTATCAATCATACAATTATTCTCCCCATAATCATACAACTCTTCTCCCCCTTTGACAACAATGCCAAAGTGAAAGTAAATCATGCAGTATCACACTTCACTATTCTATAACAATGATATGCAACTTGTTTCTCCCCCTATGGAGTAGCTCTACTCTACACCAATCTTGCTTCAAGATTCCTCATTTGTCTTTGGGATTGATATCTTCCACATCTATTCAACTGACCTCATGTAGGGGAACAACCCCTAGCTAACTTCTAAGATACTCAAAAGTAGTCTTAAGAAGAGGTTTAGTAAATATCTCCACTAGTTACTCCTTAGTAGATACATGATCTAGTAACACATCTTTACTTTGCACTTTCTCCCTCAAGAAATGATATTTCAACTCAATATGCTTGGTTCTAGCATGCAACACCAAGTTCTTTGAGATATTTATTGTACTGGTGTTAGCACATTAAATATTTATTGATTTTGTGATCTTCAACTTGAATCCTTCCAAAATGTGTTTCATCCAGATTGCCTGGGTACAATTGATATACATTGCAACATATTCAACTTCAGCAGTGGACTGTGATATACAGCTCTACTTCTTGCTGCTCCAAGATACAAGTCTTCCTCTAGAAAAGAATGCACCACTAGTTGTGCTCTTCCTGTCATCAACATTTCTTGCCCAATTTGCATCTGTATAGACTCTCAAATCAAAGTTACCTGCATATGAATACCATAATCTATAATCAATAGTACCTTTCAAATATCTGAATATCCTTTTAGTTGCAATCATGTGTGTCTCTTTTGGGTTCTTCTGAAATCTAGCAACTAATCCAACTACATGAACAATATTCAGTCTATTGTGAACAACATAATGTAGTTTACCTATCATAGACCTATACTCCTTTCCATCAATGGATGCAGCATCACCTTCCTTAGATAGTTTGGTGTCCCACCTGTTTATAGTCTCCCATTCCAAATGTCTTCAATACCTCTTTCACATATTTGGACCATGTGATAAAGATACCACTCTTCATCTGTTGAATTTGCAAAGATATGAATAATTTTATCTCTCCAATAAGAGACATCTCAAATTCACTTTTCATCTCATTTGAAAATTCATCACTCATGTCATCATTGCCTCCAAAAATGATATCATCCACAAACACTTCACTAACCACTATCTTATCTCCTTCAGTCTTGAGATATATATTGTTATCTTCACTGGTTCTCTCAAAACCTATCTTCATCAGGTGTGAATGTAGTCTTTCATACCATGCTCTTGGTGCTTTCTTCAAACCATATAGTGGCTTATGTAGTTTACAAACCATATCCTTTGCATCACTCAAAAAATAACCATCCGATTGTTCAATCTATACTTCCTCTTCCAATATTCCATTCAGAAATGTTGACTTCACATCCATCTGATATACTTTCAATCCCCTATATGTTGGAAATGCAAGTAGAGTCCTAACACCTTCCAATCTAGCAACTGGTGCAAATGTCTTGCCATAGTGTTATCCTTCTTCTTGTGCATAACCTTTGCATACCAATCTAGCTTATTTTCTGACTACTACTCCATCTTCATTCAATTTAATCCCGAATACCCATTTAGTACCTATCACATTTTTGTTCATTAGTTTGGGTACTAGGGTCCATGTATTGTTCTTCTCAATCTAGTCAAGCTAGTCTTCCAAAGGCTTGATTCAGTGATCATCTCCAAAGACTTCCTTAGCAGTTCTAGGCTTAATAGTAGAGATCATACAAGAATTCTCACTAATTCTTCTTCTGGTTAACACACCAGCATCTTTATCTCCAATAATCTGGTTAGGATTATGATTGAGTCTTATATACCTTGGAATAAGATGATCATTATCTTCAGGTTCTCCTTCCTCACTCTCTTCATCTTCTACAGAATCTACCTATTTCGGATGAACTAGTACTATAACATTCACTTCACCAACTTTTGGTTTCATCGGTTCTAGTTCCAAAATCAGAATGTAAGGTTCATCTTCCTTCTTCTCCTCACTGGTTTCTCCTATATCTTTAGAAAACTCATCCACTCAGACATCATCACTTTCAATGATTCTCTTTGTTCAATTGTTGTAACATTTGTAGGCTTTTCTCTTGGTGGAGTAACCAAGAAATATGCCTTCATCACTCTTAGCATCAAACTTACCATCATAGTCACCTCTCTTGATAAAACATTTACTAACAAAAATCTTGGAGTAATTGACATTAGGCGACCTACCATACTTGTATTCATAAGGAGTTTTGTCCTTACCTCTTTTAACCAATATCCGGTTCATGGTGTATACAATTGTGCTGAGAGCTTCTTTCCAAAAATTTATTGCTACACGTCCTTGTATTAGCATAGTTCTAGCTGCTTCAACAAATGACTAGTTGTTCCTCTTTTCAATACCATTATGTTGTGGTGTCGTAGGTGCAGAAATTTTCCTCTTAATTCCATTGTCTTCACAATATCTAGTGAATTCCTCTAAAGTTAATTCACCACCTTGATCAATTCTTAGACACTTTATCTTCTCACACTTCCCTTTTCAACTAAGGCCTTGAATGCCTTAAACTTACTAAAGGCTTATGTTTTGTCCTTCAAGAATGTGACCCACATCATTATTGAGCAATCATCAGTGAAGATCATAAAATACCTATCACCTTAAATACTTCTAGTCCTTATTGGTCCACAGAGGTCTATATGAACCAAATCTAACAAATGTTCTACTGAGGAAGATTTGCTCTTAAAAGTTGAGGATGTCATATTCCCTAACTCACATTCCTCACATAGAGTATTCATCATTTTGTCCAATAGAGGAAAACCTCTTACTGACTTGGACTTACTGACTTTGACAATGTTATCAAAATTTATATGACAATCTCTGATGCCAAAGCCAACTATCATCTACTTTAGCAATTAAATAGATGTTGACTTTAGGATTTAGGTGAAATAGGTTACCTTTTGTCTTCTTACTAGTTGCAATCAGTTCACCTTTTCTCCCATAGATTTTGCACATTCCATTCTTGAATTCCAGTGGATAACCTCTATCATTGAGTTGAGCAACACTCAACAGATTGTGCTTTAATCCTTCAACCTAGTAGACATCATCTACACTGCTATTTCCATTAAGAGAAATGGTTCCCTTTCCTTTTACCATGCAGGGTGAGACATTTCAAAATCTCACAACTCCTCCATCAAATTCCTTCAAAGTAATAAATTTACTCTGGTCATCAGTCATGTGGTGTGAACAACCACTATCTATAGTCCAATCATCATAACTATCAATACGAGAAACTAATGCCTTATGATTAGATGTATCCTCTTTAATGGCAACAAAGACAATATCTTCATTTGCATCTCTCTCAGATTCCTCATCTATGATTCCACCATCAACTGTAATGAGGCAATCTCTTTTACCTTTTCCTTTGTACTTATTATACTTCTCGTGCTTATTCTCATTGTCTCTATTAGGACAGTTATCTACAATATGTCCAATCTGGTTACATGCAAAACATTTCAAAGATAATTTACCTTTGTACTTACTGGTACCTCTAGGTAACCTCTTGGCCAACAATGATTCAAGCGCAATCAGACGGTCTTCATCATCAACTTCTATACTAGATCTGGACACATAACTATGACTAGTTTCTCTGCTTTTCCTCATAGGTGGGATAGAGACTAAAGCTCTAAATGTAGATTTGGATTTATAAGCACTACCATCATAACCATTTAATTCAAATGCAATAAATTTACCAATGATGAAGTCAAGAATTACCATTATTTATCAATAGACTTTATCTCCTGAATGGTTGCACATCAGATAGCATAGACCAGTAGAAGGTTTATCAACACCTTACTAACCACTGTAGTATCCTCCACTTTACCACCAACACTCTTGATCTCACCAACTATCTCCTTTACCCTCTAACCATACTATTGAATATTCTCACCTTTAGCCATCCGCCTGTCATCAAATTTACCTCTCAAACTCTCTTCTTTTGTAATCTTCACATTCTCATCACCGTTATAAATATCCTCAAGTTTCCTCCATACATCATAAGAAATCTCTAGACTATGGACATCAACATACTCTGAATCAAAAAAACAACTGATAATGACCTTCAATGCTTGATTATTCTCTTGTTGCTCTTTCTTTTGATCATCAGACAAAATCCCACTAGGAAAGGTATATTTGGTAACAACATGTTCCAAATATTGACTTCCTAGACTCTTGATATAGATTTTCATCCTATCACTCCATATTTTATAATTTTCCCTATTAACTTCAGACCTTCTTTCTTCATCATGTTCTTCTAGATCTTTACCTCAAGTTGTTAGGCTTAGACACTAGATGACCTAAAATTATCTGATACCAATTAATGATATGATGAATCAATAAGGATCCGAACAACTACTGAAAGAGGGGGTGACTCAGTAGTTGTAAAATTGACTTAACTTTCACCAAACTCAAAACCCAACTCATAAATCAATCACTAAACTAACTGGTTCAACATTGAGTAATAAACTGCAACTACACTATCAAGTATACAGGTTGACTGACATAACAAAATAACAGTGTAATAGCTCTAAAAAATTTAAACCATTTAACCAAAACATCAAAATACTTTACTAAAAATTGTAAAATCACATTTCATATTACTCTCGTCATCTTGACATAACTAAGCGTATTTAATAGTTAAGAAAATTAACTATATCAAAAACATAACCACAAAAACCATTCACCAATTGACACAATGATTTTTGATATGGAAACCCAAATGGGAAAAACCATAGTTGGGATGCATATCCACAAGTGTTATGAACTCTTCTGAAGTTCACCCTATTAAGAGATAATCCTGTTAAAGCTTTACAAAATGTCTTGTTAGGAACAGATCTGGTTAAGGACCACTCAATTAAGGGATTAACTATAATTTCCTGTTAGAAGCAATACTCTGTTAGGAGTGACCTCGATAGAGGATTTAAAATCTAAGCTAATGGATCACCTGGTTAGAGGATTTAGAAAGCACTAAGCCTGTTAAAGCTTACCCAGTTAAGGGATTTAACTATTATAATTGTTAGAGAACAACAACATTTTGTTGATCTGGTAAATAGCACTACTTTACTTGATCAGATCCTTTTCATGTTGCTATCTTCCTTCACACATATTGAAGATACTCCTTCTGGTTTGGCAATCAATCACACTGATACTTAACCAAAATTTCCAGCACTACAATAAAACAACTCATCGACCTTATAAGAAAAACAATAGGTCGGTAACACATCACAAATGTAAGATCTCATAGAGATTACAAACAAATCGGTTCAAACATGACCATTGGATTACATAGGAATCATCAACACATTGTTCAAGATAACCTCAACCTCTCCTTGATCACCACTCATTGATTCCTATAACTCATCACATGGTTTTCTCTTCATGCAATGTATTCGCTCATTCCCAAGATAAAAATTAAAATCGTTATCTCTACACACCAAAATAACTTTGAAACTTATCACATGCATCATGCATACATGGCATAATCATCACCAATCACCATTTGATAATAAATCAACACAACCAATTCACCAAGATCCATCAGTTAGGGTTTGGCACATCAACACGTAGGGTTTGATTGATCAACTAGACTAGGAGATAGACAATAAAGCACACATGAACTAAAATTGCACAAACTTATAGATCTAGGATTGAGATATTGAAAGCAGAGAAGGGGGGGAATTTGGATGTGTGCCTAATGCTATTAAATGAACCAAACTGACTAGGACTAGGGTGCCATGCCATTGTCCCTGATGATCTGACAGAGAGCTGCAATTGAAAGACTGAAATATGAAGATCTTGAAATTGTAACCTACTAAAAGTCACCTAAAAGTGGGGGGAATAGGACACCACACCCCTGTTATGGGTAGGACCAGGGTGTTGTGCCCCTATCCTTGACATATTTGAGCAATTCTCAGACTTTTGGGTTGTCCATGTGCCTTTTCTTGATCTAAAACTCCTTCTAGGTACCAATTTCTACTCCTGCAATTGAAAAGAGAGGGTTTGGGTGTCTATATAGGGTTTTGACTTAGTCAAACCCTTGTTTTGGTGATTTCCACCATCACAAATAGTCGATAATGTAATGAAAGTGTGTGTGCTAGAATCTTGTGTGTATGCAAGATCCTAAAATGAAAGAAAACAATCTAGAGCAACCCTAAAGAGTAAACCCTAATTGCTTATAATTTAAAAAGTAAATGGTCTAAATCAATGATGTAAATTGATCTAAATCATGAATGTAAATATGCAAATTTATGTAATGAATCTTATGCAAATACATGAAACCATACCCAACCCCTAAGGCAGGGGTACAAGCCAATCATTAGTCGGTGATCTCCTGTTATTCTTCAATGTCTTCAAGGCTCCTAATTGATGATGAATGCTTGATGAAATATTTTGAATGTTGTTGAATGTTGTTGAAAACCCCACATAGGCTCCTCTTTCAGTACCTAGAAGGCTCCTTGTGCTCCAAAAACCCACTCTTAGAATCTTAGATCTTCCCTTCAAATGAAGAAAGAGAACTCTTATGTATGAAACCCTAGATCTTAATTTTGACTTAATTTAGTCTTTAAGATGACCTAGGAATTGAATTTCCCACCTATATTTTGGGGTTAAGAATTATAATATCATAGAATTATGCTCTTGAAATTTTAGAAAAAAAGTCAAGGACCATGTGCACTTTGCACGTAGTCCAACCAACTTTTCACCAAATTTTTAGGGCCATTAGATATGATGATATTAGAGTGAATCCCAAAGTTAAAACTGATTTAGAGATGTTTTTATATGCAAATTTGGGCCTTAAAGGTCAAAATAGGACATAATTGGGGTTTACGATTTAATGATTTATTGGAGGAATAAAATAAAAAGAGGCACACTTAGGGTAAAGGGCCCAATTTTATGATGTGGGGAGTGATGAAATATGACTTTAGATTTAATTAAATTAATTAATTAAATACTTAAAGGGAAATTGCAATGCAAGATGCAAACACACTAAGGAGGGTGCTAAACTAAGTGTGAAATTGTGCCACCCTAGCAAGGGTGTACAATTTAGGATACTACACATATTTGTTTTGACGATCCACATTGATTGTTGTGCAAATTTTTGGTGGTTTCTATGAAACAGTGATGATTTGTGTGTTATGTGGTATTTCAAGTGGTGTAGAGTGTTGCAATTGATCTTGGTATGATTTCCAGTGGAGTTGTGCATTTGGGAATTTTAATTAGGACCATGTTATACTATGTAAATCATCATATTGGTTCGGTGGTCGATCTATGTATCATCTGATTTTGTAATTGAGAGTTGAGGGTTTAGCTGACCTTGTTATCAAGGTTGATGAATTGTATATATAGGTGATGTAGTCATGTAGTTTGGGTGTCTATGTTGTGTCTGCATTATCAAAGAGGTTTATGTGTGAACAAGTGATTTATATTTTGGTGTTGTGTTTTTTGTGAGATTGGTGTTGTAGGGTAGACATGTGTGCTTAATCAGAACTATAATCAAGCATTTGGAGATGCTATTCTTTTAGTTTATTCCTTCTGGATTGTAGTCTACATCTTGTTGTAAGTCAATGAGACTTCCTTGAGGGTTGTATCCTTGTGAGTAAATATCTTTTGATAAATGAGCTCTAGGAAGTGTGCTTGAATGCATGTGCATTCCCAATTGTAATAATTTCACATACTACTGCAGAGTATCATCTTATTATGGGTAGGTTCCCACTGTGGTTTTTCCCTTAACTAGGTTTTCCACATCAAAATCTTGGTGTTGTGTGTTGTGTTGTTAATTTTCTTATATGTCCTATTGCTACAATTTATCAGATCTATGTTTTGTGGTTAAGTTTGTCATTCTAGTGAAGATTGATTCACCCCCTCTCAGTCTTCCCTCTTGGTTGTTGCTAACAGCATTCATAGATTTTCAACTTCAAATAATATGGATCTCAAACCACAACTAGAGGATCTTGCAAAACTAAATCAAGTAGAAGAAATGTTAATTGTAAGTGTCAGCCCAATACTACAACTTGCACATGCAATTGGTGGTCAATATAGATACAAAGGACACATGATAAGTTTCCCACAAAATGTTGAACATGTTTTACAAATTTTGCTCCATACAATATATCATTTACTAATTATTATTGTTTGAAGAAGGGATTAGCATGACACCAATTATAACTTTATAGTAAATAGAGATCATGTGTATAAAGTGCTTAAGTACAAAGTAGAGCACTATTAGTTTTACTCTAATGTTCGAATTGATAAAAATGCTCTCAACAATCTATTAAGAAATTGTGATAAAAATATTTTCAACAAATTGAAGATAGTACACATGAAATTTGATCCCAATACAAATGAAATAATATTTGTAGTTCCAATCATGGAGATATATGAAGGTAATATAATTGAGCACACAACATCAATGGCTTCCAAACCTCCTATTATTCACAGAGATATAGAATTCATCCATGCATGGGTTAATAATTTTGATGCATATCCAACAAAATTGATTGACTGGCCAAGAATAAGTGCATCTCATATCAATGAGTGTACCACATTAGGATTACTTGTTATGGCATTCCTAACATTGATTCCTGATGGACGATATGACTAGTTAGAAATCCAAATGAGGTGAGTGCATTTACATGAATTTGTGAAGCATATATTGAGGTATAAGGATCATTAATTTGGTCAACATTTAAGATTTAGATATTTAATGATGAATATGATAATGAGACATCATACACATAATTCATCTAGAGTTTTTGTGAAAAGAATTTTTCTAGGCCACTCACCATTAATGAGTTGTGTTAGCATATGGAAAACATGACACACTATCATTTAGCTTATAGGATAATATGGTTTGGAAACAAACTAAGGGGTACAAGGTCATATTGAGCTGAATTTTATACAAAATTGATAGACATGCTTCACCAAACCGACTCTCCTACAATATTCTTTACATTGAGTGTTGCAGAGATGTATCAGACTTATTTGCATGCATTATTGCCTATACAACTGCTAAGTACTCCATGATAAGCTCTTGTTTGGCAAAAGCAATATTATAGACTATCCTCATATTGTTGTACTCTAC
The DNA here is from genome assembly GCF_030272615.1 of Cryptomeria japonica. NCBI lineage: Eukaryota > Viridiplantae > Streptophyta > Pinopsida > Cupressales > Cupressaceae > Cryptomeria > Cryptomeria japonica. The sequence goes on from NC_081409.1 coordinate 226,174,254, forward strand.
ATGCACTTAAGACATTCAACATTTAGAAAAGACATTTTTGAAAAAGGAATGAATGTTAAAGATTATTGGACTATGAATGGCAACATAGGGGGTCACCACATATGTATGGGTTCCTTTAGATGCATGGAGCACCAAATATAGAAAACATTTATTGGTCAAATGAGGAGAAAAAGAAAATTATTGAGAGTTATTTTCATTCTTGTTCATGCATAGAGTCTTAAACAAGATCCACATTAGCAAAATATGCAAACATGTAAATAAATATTTTCATCTACATCAAATATATCACACAAACTACTTATACTTGATGATATGACTAATACATTCATTATTTTTGAGATTGTAGACATTCCAAAATTGTCATCAACATCCATGTTTAAAAAATACAACACAACTTGCAAAGTTAGATATTGAGCATGAGTATGAATAGATACAAAACTTTGTAGAACTACACACAATGTGTAGTGATGGTGCATCGCTATGAAAAAAGGGAGGCGAGATGGTTTGCATAAATATTTAGTTAGTTAAAAAAAATCACATGTTTAAATATATAAAAATTATACCAATTAATAAAATATGAGTTCATATTAATTCTAGGTACATAAATTCATCAAGCATGAGTAAATAGCCCTAACATAGATCTTGAATCACTATTTGATTGGCCAGGAATTGGAGCATCTCCAATTAATGTGTTAGGAATCCCACAGATACTGAGAGAGGGGGGGGTGAATCAGTATCTGACCGGTGAGTAGAATTTCTTGAATTAAAACATGCAGAACATATTATAATAGTGTACCGGTATGCAAGAAATAATGCAATAAATAGAATCAAGAACATCCACATGAAAACCACACCCTAACACAAGGTTTTAATGAGGAAACCCAGTGTGGGAAAAACCTCGGTGGGATTTGTGACCCACAATATTCACTCACTGGCCAATAAGAGAATATTACTTACAATAGAAGCCTGCACATGCAGGAAGGCCAACTGCCTAGAGCTCATTGCTCAATGGGAAGTCTCACTGACTTACAATGAGGATTATACAAATCCAATATCTTGTACTGCTTTACAATAGCATCTATAATGCCTGATCTAGTACTGGTTGCTGCTCTGCTTCTTACATAAACCCTTAGCCTATATTTCGCATAATAGGTCTGCCTAATATTTTTCCTTAACACTTCCTCACTCATTGCCAAATGTCTACAATGATCTCTTTTATATATAAGAGTCATTTTACAATTTTCCAAGTCGGCTTACAAAGTTTTTACAATAATAAACAAAATATAATATAACAAAATCCTGTCGGCCTCTGTGCCAGTATACTTCTTTTCTTTGTGTCGGTGTTAGTGTCTTAAGTGTCGGTGTAGAGTGTGATTCGTTGATGCCGGTGTAATGCCTTTGCTGGTGCCATAGGATTGCAAGGTTTCCATCAATGACAAAACCTTCAATCACATACAATGTCTCATTGGAGTGTGCATATACCAATAATCTCCCCCTTTCTCATTGATGGCAACACTCATGAGAAATTTCAAAAATGTATCCAAAAATGTGAAGTCCAAAATGTTACCAAAAATGTGTGTGCTCCCCCTGAGCATATGATTCCTGTGATATTGAATTTTCTCATCCCACTACTCCCCCTTTGGCATCAATGACAAAGGTTGTCAAGATGTTAGTAGAGTTTGTAGTTTCAACCTTATAACTAGGTGGTTACAATTTGAAAAAGATCTCCCAAAATCAAGTTTATACTATCCATAAACTTCTTGCTATCCTTTATTGTTGTCTCTATTCTCTTCACTGTACCGGTGAGATGTTTCAAATGCTCTGTCGATGTTTTCTATCCCTGTATTAGTGCCTCAGATACTTCCTTCCGTAGTGATGCTAGATAGTCCAATCTTGGACTTAGTTTTAATCTCAAATGTTTTTCCTTATTCACTATTCTTTCTCTCTCTCTTTCCAATTTAAGTAAATCTTCTTCAAAATTTGTTATCTTATCCTCAAAAACTGATAGTGTATCAGGTGAGTTAACAAAATTATCTGCAAGTTTATTGATTTCATCCTGTACCTTTCTCATCTTTTTGTCTATATCTACAGTCAAAAAGTTTGTCTTACAGGTGTCTTTGTACAGAGTTTTGTACTCTTTCAATAAATTACACAATTCCAGTAGAAGTGTGTCAAAATTTTTGTTACACTTCTTTATTTGCTCATCAAAGAATTTCTACTTTTCAATTTCTACTTTATCCTTTAATGACTCTTCCTTTATTTTCTCAATGTTTTTTGTGATATATTTACACATTGTATCAAGTTGTCCTAAAGAATCTTTATTATCTATATTACAGTTAGGAGCAATTACCTTCAAAATTGGTATGGTATCATCAATTGCCTTATAAGCTTGTGAGCTACAGTCTATTATCTTTTTGATTCAATCTAATAGTACCTCAGTCACATTAGTTGATTTGTATCCTGATGATGAACCAACACTCTGAGTATCGCCGATGGAAGTAACCAAGCTTGTATTGACCTCTGGTAGGTCTGTTTGTGTCTGCATTTCTTTAAGCAATGTTTTTTCTATTTCTTCAGTTGTCAGTGGCACTGTTTCCTTATGTTCATGTTCATGTTGTTGTTGTTCCTGTTCCAGAGCCTTTTGCTCTGTTTGTTGCATTATCTCAATCTGAGTCTCTACCTTTTGCTCTTTGTCTTCTGTCGGTTTCTCCTATGTGTTTTCAGTTTGCTTAGCTACCGGAGGCTCACTAGCCATGTCAGTCTTATCAGTTGTATCTTTGTCTACCACTATGTTGATCTTTTGAGTATCAACATCCATAGTTTATAAGACTTCATGATTAGGATTACTATCCTCTACATCCATACTCTCAGCTGCCGGTTGATCTTCTGTAGCTGTTGTTTTTACTGGTGGAGTAATCAAAGGAGGTGGGGGTAAGTTGTCTCTAACCTTGATACTGGGTGGTCCACCAACTTTACCTCTACCCTTGTCTCTATCTTTTTGATAAACTTTTATGGGTTTAGGGTTCCTGTATTCTTCTTGTTTTTCTTTTTCAACTAGGAATATATCCCATCCATTTTCTATTTCCTCAGTCACCTCATTAACTCTTCCAACCATTAAAGCAATGTGCCGGTGTGCAGTAGAAAATATTGACCAGTTGGCTTGAGCAATTAGGTCATCAATTTCTTTGGGTGAGTTTACCGGATATACAACAAGTAGCTTTTCAATCTTTATTTTCTTGTCCAGTTCTATTACTGCTTGTCTTCTTGCTTCCAGTCTCTTAAATAGTTCATTTGGAATTTCATTGACCACTTCCATCAAAAACTTCTTATACATGTCCATATGCAATATAAAACTATTTTCAACTTGTTCTTTTTCATCAGTTGTTAAAGTGTCATATATTTTCTCTATATTTTTCAATTTAACTTCCTTTGTAATTTCATTTAGCAATATATCAAGAGGGGCCAAGTCTTTGTTTGTCCTCTTCTTCCTTTTGGGTTTCAGTTTCTTCTTCTTTGGTGTAGCCTTTCTTACCAGAGATCTCACTACTTGTTATTTTTGTCTTGTCCTCCTGGGTGAGGGTGTGGTTGCCGGTGAGGGATCTCTTTCCCTTACAACTCTTTTGAAAGTTGCAGGCATGTCACTCCCTGAAGAAGTACCTACCGGTGATAGGTGAGTTTCAGGTTGTGAAGCTGCTAACTCATCCTCTGTTATACCGGTTATCTTCAACACATCTTCTTTGATGGCCTTTGCTTGTCTAGAACCTTTCCTTACAACTGCCTCAACCTTTTTCACTCTTTTCTTTGATTGTATTTGGCTTTCAATAGTTTCTGCACTACCAAATATTTCTTCCTTAGGTTCTCTGGGGGCTTCTAGAAGTGCTTTAGCATAGGTTTCAATTATATGATCATCTGTTTCATAGCCCATCTTGATTACCCAAACTATCCTAGGGATGACTGCTTCCATCCAGATTTTATCCTTCTTGATTACAAAGAATATTTCATCTTTGTATTTGTCAACAATCTTTTGTGATAACCTGATTCTTTTCTTCATTTTGGTCTTTAATGATTGAAAGAAGTCATGAATATTGTTTTCCTTGTCTTCTCCCATGTTATTGAATAGTTCTGTTAACTGTTTACCTACCGGTATATCATATCCAAGTTCTTTGTAGCCTATACTGGGAACCTGTTTTGTTATATGTAGCATCAGACATACTAACAGATTTCCAAACCTGAAAGTTCCTTTCTTGTCCTTCTTAATCTTTCCAAGGTTGTCAATTAATTCATCCTTTAACCATTCACATATATCAATCTTTGCATTATCTGTGACCATATCATAAGCACTCTTAATGCATAAACTTGAAACTGAATTGAGTCTATTTGCATGAGTACCTTTATACCCTAATATCATGCTGATAAATCTCACATTAATGTCTGTTACATCATTAACTCTTAGGGACCTTTTGTCGAATGTTGCACCAGTTAGGTTTGTAACTAGGTCATTGGATACCTTTTTGGTTTTATCTGGCCTTTTACCAGTGGTCGGTAACCCTATGATAGCTTTCATAGCTTCCTTAGTGATTTTGTGGATTGTATCTAACCAGAAAAATTCACCATGTACCTTGCTTAAGACTATCCTAATCACATCCTTGGGGAATTCAAGAATGCTAAGGATCTCTGTAAATCCTAGGGTTTCAATGATCTTGTGTTCATCTTTTACATTGTCGGTTTTATCACATATCACAGTTTTAAACATGGTTTTAATCTCTTCATCTCCTAGTTCCTCAATGTTGTAGTGGGTGTACATTCTAGGGTCTTCAGCATAGACAACTCCCTTGGGAATTTGAGAAAAAGCACCTAAGGTGTCATCTTTCTTTGCTACCTCGGGAACTAACTGAAATATGGGCCTAGGTCTTTTTATCACTTCGATAATAGTAGGGTTTGCTATATATTCAATTGTAGAGGTGGATGCCATGATAAAATACCTTTTGTTGCCTTTAGGATGGATGAATGCTTGGAGTATTCTTGCCTCTTGCTTGAAATGCCTTAGCTCAGAATCTTCGTGCTCTTCGTAGGTTTGAAATCTCGGTGAAATGGAATGGAGCCAAAACCTCAATTTTATAGTGTCTTTTTGCCATCTACCACATTAAATGCATGGTAGTTAAGTATTCACTTAACATTGTCTGTTGATAGAAAGTAATTTCCAACTTCTTATCTCTAACCGAGGGAATAATATTACATGTGTCATTAGATTGCCAAACCCTCAAGGAAACTTTCTTCAATTAGATGAAGAACTTCCTGCCGGTGGAGCACTTCTCTGTCTTGCCGGTGAAGTATCACTTTGTCCTACTGGTGAAGCATTGATTTGTTCTACTAGTGGAGGAGTATTCCCAATATTTAGATCAGCTTTTCTAATCCATTGTTTTGAGAATTCTTGCTCAACCTCTTCAACTTTTTCTTTACGTTTCAAGCTAGAACTTTTGTTGTCTACCGGTGATCCTTTACTTCTACAGAATTTTGCAATATGCCCAATCTTGTTACATGCATAACAAGTTACATTATTCTTCTGAATAGCTTTTCCATAACCTATGATGGTTTGTGTTCTGCATTGATTAGATAAATGTCCAAATCTTCCACAAACATAACATCTCACATTCATTCTGCAATTTTCAAAGTTGTGACCAACTTTGTTGCATTTAGAACATTGACTGGTGGGTGTGTTGATATTCTGATAATTTCTAGATCTACATTCATTTTCTCTATGACCATACTTATTACAGTTAAAGCATTTTTCATTGAATTTATAAGCATTAGGTTGTCTTATCAGTTTGTTGTGATCCTGAGTATTTTCAGTACCAGAGCTTTCACCAACTTCAAAGCCAATTCCAGAAGTGTCACCTTTAGGTTTTTGATTCTTCAGCAAGGTGCCAAGTTCCTCTGAGCTTTTCTTGAATTTTTCTTTATGTTGATTTGCAGTTTCTAGTTCTCTTTCTAAAACTTCTTTTTGTCTCATCAATTCATTTGAGTCATTCTGAGTATGCATCAAATCTGTCTTCAACATGTCATTTTCATAGCTAAGTCTTGTGTTCTCATTTGTTGCATCACTTAGCCTTCTGGTCAATTCTTCTTCATTCTTCTTCCTATCCTCAATCTCTTTGCAAAATCTCATAGTCATATCTTGTATCTCATTCTTTGTTGTCATGTTCTCTTGTTTCAACTTCCTTATCATATCATTAAGTGATTCCTTTTCATCATTCTCATTTTTCAATTTTTCACAAAGTTCTCTTCTCTTATTTCTTGCAATAGTAAAATTTTCTTGAAGTGCCTGAATGATATCCTGAGCTACCCTTAAATCATCTTCTAGTTTGATATTTTTCAATTTCTCTGCATCATAGTCTGAAAGAGCTCCTTCAAGTTGCTTCATCGGATTTTCCATCTTTACCGGTGTCAAGATCTTCCTCAAGATGTTAGGCTTCTGAAAATAGAGGACCAAGCTCTGATACCAAAAGTTAGGAATCCCATAGATATTGAGAGGGGGGGGGTGAATCAGTATCTGACCGGTGAGTAGAATTTCTTGAATTAAAACATGCAGAACATATTATAACAGTGTAGCGGTATGCAAGAAATAATGCAATAAATAGAATCAAGAACATCCACATGAAAAGCACACCATAACACAAGGTTTTAATGAGGAAACCTGGTGTGGGAAAAACCTCAGTGGGATTTGTGACCGACAATATTCACTCACTGGCCAATAAGAGAATATTACTTACAATAGGGGCCTACACATGCAGGAAGGCCAACTACCTAGAGCTCGCTACTCAATGGGAAGTCTCACTGACTTAAAATGGGGATTATACAAATCCAATATCTTGTACTACTTTACAATAGCATCTATAATACTTGATCCAGTACCGGTTGATGCTCTACTTCTTACATAAACCATTAGCCTATATTTTGCATAATAGGTCTGCCTAATATTTTTCCTTAACACTTCCTCACTCATTGCCAAATGTCTACAATGATCTCTTTTATATATAAGAGTCATTTTACAATTTGCCAAGTCATCTTACAAAGTTTTTACAATAATAAACAAAATATAATATAACAAAATCATGTCGGCCTCTATGCCGGTATACTTCTTTTCTTTGTGCTGGTGTCGGTGTCCTGAGTGCCAATGTAGAGTGTGATCTGTTGATGTCGGTGTAATACCTTTGTCGATGCCATAGGATTGCAAGGTTGCCATCAATGTCAAAACCTTCAATCACATACAATGTCTCATTGGAGTGTGCATATGCCAACAGAATGAGTATGTTACTAAAGGATTACTATGGCTCTTCTAACACTATTTCTAGATAGATGATGTGATTGGATAGAACCACAAATAAGGATAGTTCATCTACATGAGTTTATTAAGCATTTATTGAGTTATAGAGATCATCATTTTGGAAGACACCTACAATTTAGATATTATACACGATGAATATTATTATGCAGCATCGTGCATAAAATTCATTAGCATATATTATAATAAATTAGTTAAGAGAACATATGCAAAATATCCCTCACTCACATCTAGCCGATCATTTGATGTGTTTCAGTACAACACTAAGGGGTACAAGGTCTTATTGGGCAAAATGTCAAGCTGAATTAACTAATCTATTGCATCAAATTGGAACACCAACAATTTTCTTTCCTTTGAGTGCAACAGATATGTACTGACCATATTTACATGCATTAATGCTTGGGACACATCTAACTAGCTCACAAAAAGCACAAAAATGGTGAAACAAAATATTATTGACAATCCGCATATTGTGGCACATTACACATGCACCTATGATATATACAATTCTTCACAAGGAAACACTACAAAAAGGAATGAAGGTAAGAGATTATTGGTCAAGATATTAATGGAAGTATAGAGGATACCACATAAGCTTGGATTCATATGGTTAGAGGGAACACCTAAACTAGACAACCTTAATTCAGGAAATATTGATGAAATAAAAATTATTCAAAAATATTTTGATTTCATTACATATGCATGGAATCCACGAGGAAATCCACATAATCGAAGCATACAAGTATGATCTATTAATGATCGATTGTACATTTTTTTCAAAATATATGTAGCTTAAAAATTAGTATTTCAATTAATAAAATATGTTATATTATCAATTATAGGTTCTACAAAATTTTACGCAACACCCATGCCCTCAAAGTACACAACAACTAAGCCAAATAGACTTGGCACGTGACTATGAAGAGTTGCTCAATTGTGTTGAACACTATGTACAATGTGTAAAGAGGGTGCTTGCCTTCATAAAAAAAGAGGAAGAATGGTTTGCAGGTACGATATTTATACATTCATATATTTTGTACTTATAAATAATTAAAATATTTATATAACCTAATGATTTACTATTTGTTTGTAGGTACAATGCGACATGGCCATTACATATAGATGGATAAAAATCATTTGAAGATCCAGCCACATGAGATAAAGTATATCAACATGCAAGAAATCATAACATACTTAATTTAACGAGGGAAATTATGGATTGTTAACTAGTTATTCTGAAACATGTTGTAATGAATTATACTGCAAAGTATGCAGAAAAATCACAAAACAATTAAGAAAGTTATCATCAAACTTTAATGTGACTTACAAATATTGAAAACTCAGATGGAGTAGCATCAAGGGCATACAAGAGACTTCTAACAGAAAACCTCAATGAGAGAGACATTGGAGCACAATAAACATGTCATATGTTATTGGAGTTGCCAATGGTAGAATGTAGCAGAGTATTTCTTACTTCAAATTTTCAAAATAGGTGTTCAAGCCAATGCTCAAAAAATGAAGATAGTGATAATGAAGTACACCTAAAACATTCATTGAAGGATACATGGGTAGACCATATGTAATAGAAAGTGTCACACTTATAGATGCAAGTAATTCTTGGAATTATAATTCCAAAATAAAATGAGATAATAAATGGGAAGCAAAGGTCTATTGTAACTATTGTAGGAGTGTTTCCAATATTTACCACAGTACTTACACGCCAATCAAAAAAGTGGGTTGATTTTTGTTGGTCAAAGTTATTATTGTACAAGCCATTTCATAATATACAAAGGGATATTGGACTTGATGATAATATAATTATATCAAATTAGGACTCACTCAATTATGATCCATGGCATTTAGAATGAAGAATTATTTCAAAAGAAACTAAAAATCACAATGATTCTGAAGATGAGAATGATTTACCAAATGATCGGAATACAATTGAACATGAGTGGGAAATTAAATCAAAACTGTGTCATAAATAGATATGTTGGGAAGAATAGATATTTATAAACAAACTCCATGGAGTGCACAATATCAAGGAGATGATTATAGAAATAAAGCAATAAATTTTATTAACACTATGAAAGAGAATGGCTTATTAATACCCGATGATATGATGTTGTGTATATCATATGGAACCTTAGGTGCTAAGCAAAAAAATGCAGTTGATATTATTATGTCACATTATAATCAAGATGACAATGTCATACCATTATACATGATAATTCAAGGAACATCTAGAACAGGTAAATAATATCTGATTAATGTAATTCGTCAATGTATTTATTATGCATCAACACCACAATGTTCTCCCCTATTTTTACTAACAGTAGCTAGAGTTGCATCTTTTAATGTTAGCACATCAATAATTCATTCAACACTGAGAATACCTCTTATAGATTTTGTTGAATTAGAAGGCACAAGGCTCATAAATCTTCAAGAATAAATTCAACATATTAAATACATATTGATTGATAAAATGAGTTTCATTGGACAAAATTGGTTTCAAAGTATTGATTCAAGGCTATGTCAATCTTTTCTTGAAAAATCAAACATGAATTTTGGTGGAAGATCAATCATTTGGGTAGGAGATTTGGGACAACTACCTCATGTTAGTGATAAACCACTTTATGATAGTAATGTACGTGCAAAATTATTATGGGAAGAGTTTAAGGTAGTTTTTAGTTTGGATAACATTTTCAAACATGAAGGTGAAAATGAAAACCAACAAAGGTTTCACCAACTACTCACAAATAATATAGATGCACATGTCCAACTATAGATGATTGAAAATTAATGATGACAAGAATAGATGTTTCTATTGGAGTAATAAGGTTATTTACCTAATTAATTAAATCATCTCGATTTAATAATTAAGTCACCTTTTACTTTATTTTTCACTTAAGCTAAAGTTAGGCACATTAATAATTAATTCATTATTAATTATTAATTTGTTCATCTTAGGGTTTTTACTTTTAGGTTTTGATCTCCTTTTATAAGGATTGATCTCTTTGTAATCATTACACTAATTATTATTATTATTGCATATTGATTTTTGCTTCAAGATTTTAGAGCATCTTGTTTGTGTTTCAGTGTCTCTGGTATGTGACAAGTTATTTGCATGCATGTGTTCACTGGGTTTTGTGAGGTTGTATTTCAAAAATTTAACATGGCATCACATCAAGTCTACCATATCTTGTTCGTCTTTTCAGGGATCCTATCTTGAAAGTGATTTTTTTGTGTATTTTTCAGTCTTTTTGACCTCTCCATTGTGTCTGGAATGCTTGAATTAGACACGATTGACCTATGGTTTGTCAATTTTGGCTTCACGGCACTAGATCTAAGAGGGTTTGAATATTTTATGTGTTTCTAGTTCCAGAGGTTACATATAATTTCGAGCCATTTTGAGCCCAAACGGACCTCACCATTGCATCCTCATCACCTAAAATCCCTAAGATTGCCTTTAAAATTATCAAAATTTGAGCAGTTGACCTCTGAGGCAACAAAATAATTGTTTTATGACTACCTAAGCACATACTTCAAAAAAAATTGGTATTTTAAAAAAATTTCTCTCTCATTTATTTTTTCCAATTTTTTTTTTAAATTATTAAAATAAAAATAATTCAAAAATTTTCTTTTTAAAAGTTTTTTTCCCAACAAAAAAGAAAAGGGAGGGGGGGAGTGAAAGCCACTACAGGTTCGTACACGCTATAGCAGGTCATGGACCCTACAACAAGCCCCGCCCTTTTTCAGGCCCTACATATTTTTTAATGGCCGCATGCCAAAATCTTCTGGGCTTGGCTTCCCTTTGCTACTAGCAGCCAACCACCGAATAGCCACTACTACCGCAACCGTCAGTTGATGAATTTTTTGTCAACCATTTTTTTTTTCTAGTGATTTTTACCAGCAAGGATTTTTTCAATCAAATGGGAATATTTTGAGAATATTTCTTTGATGTCAGTAGTACCGACTATTATGCATGACCTCTTTGAACCCTCTTTGTGCCCTAAAGGAGAGGTTTTTTCTTTTGGCCATAACTTGGGCATACGATATCAGTTTTTGGCAAATGAGATATCATCAAAAAATTAGTTTTGCCAGATTTCTAGTGATGTGGGTCTCATCACTCATTTTTTTGCTGGTGCATTCTATAACCATTTCAAGTCAAAGGTGTTGTTTTTAGTCCAAACCTCATAACTTTTGACTAGTTTCTTCATTTTTTGCGATTCTAATGATGTTGGGATGATGTTCAGATCTCTTCACAACCATTCATGCACCTTTTTTAGATTTTACTCCAAGTACATTTTTATTCATTTTTTTGTGTTTTCACACTCTAGTGACTTACTTTGACATATGAGCTTGTGGAAACTTCTTGGTTGCATTAGATGACAGTCGTTCTTCATGTATTTCCAGTCTTGTGTCTGCTTTTGACATTATGAGCTTTTATTGTAAGCACTTATTATTTTGTAAACATAGTAAGATGAAGTGCTTATGTATTACACATATATTATGGTATCTTGCACATCTTTTTTCTATTCCATATTGTACTTGTACTATGATATAAAGTGTCATGGGGGTTTGATGTTTGCCTTTGCTTTTCCTTCATACCTTTCTCATGCATGTGAGCCTTAGTTTTCATACCTTTTGTATTTTCTTATACTTTCATGTTTGTACATTCATATGTTCTTAGTTATTCTTCATGCACTACATTATGACATTCAGATTTAGTGTACCTGTCATACCTCTTCCTTGTCAGCATTATGGGGGGGTTCTACTATTGGTTTTAATGCTTCCTTAGCTTCTCATTGGAGTGAGATATGTATTAGGTATTTGTTCCTATGTAATAGGCAAATGTAGTGGTTGGTTACCCATGCATTTTAGTGAGATGGAGAACTTACCATACACACACTCTTGCATTCCTATTTCTGGAGGTGACCTTCCATTTTTCACTTGATCAGTTCTTCAGACTATTGGTACTTTTTCCACCTCTATCTTCGGGTTCCAGATGTTTTTCCTGTGTTTTCCATCTAATTTGGATTTGAGTAGTATCATTGAGGGTACTCATGCAGATTCATGTCTTCTTGATCCTAATAATCTTTTATTTCAGATGAGGTTCTTATTTCAACATCATAGCAATCATTCTATGACAATAACTTAGCAACAAAATTAGCATCAAATTGAACCCTAACCCCACCAAATGAAATATATTAAACCCTAAAACTTTAATATTTTTTAGATTATTAAAATTAAATAGAATTGAAATTATAAACCAAGTCAAACTCTAACCCTAATAGTAAACCAAAAGAACTCCTAAATCTCAGCCTAATTAGATATTAAATCAAATTGAATAGTAATCCTAAACCAAATTTAATATTGACTATAAACCTAATCAAACCTGATGGGGAGGCCACCTATTTAACCATCAATTAAATTTCTTGGCGGTTTGTTTCTATCCCTTCCTGGGTTCCAAGTCTACTCTTCTAGACTTCTAGGTGCTTCCCTACCATTTGTTTTCTTGACTCCAACCTCAAGCTCAAAAATTAAGCTCGCTCACTATATCCTTGCAGGGGTGAAGGACACACTCATTCTTGACTCTTTGCAAAACTACCCATTTTGTTTGGTTTAGCAAACTTTCCTCTTGATTACTCAATGTGTCAATCTCAGGCTTGTAGCCTTTTGGATCTTCTTCCAGTTCTTAGCAATTTCCATCCCTTGCAAGTTATCACAATTAATTACTGATACCTATCCAGACTACCATCAAGCTCGTCTAGGTTCAGTATGCAGAAATGGCGATTGCCATTTCCTAGCTTCCTCCTACTACTACTCTACTTATACTATACATGTTTTGCTCTTCTTGAAGAACTCCAATAGCCATGTGGATCCCACGGTGGAGGTTCAAGACAGAGCCATATTTACAAAGAGAGACCAAAACAAAAATGAACAACAAAAAGGAACTTTAATTTTAGAACTGTAATGAAAAACTTAATCAAAATATATAGTACAATGTTAAAAAACTAGAAAATAGACTATATGTATTTCCTTTAGTGCTTCAACCTTTCAACAACCAACAACCAACATCCAAACCTTTACAAATGCCCATTGGGTCTTTTAAACATTCCATCTGTCATGAAACACAGATGGTTTCAAACTAAAAAATAGTTACAAAATGGTCCATCAGCATAGCCACAGAACTTGGCTTCCAACTGCCAATGTCGACTTTCTATGCTCTACACTTCTTATCGGGTCATCAAGAAGTCTTCAAAACATTACTTCCAATGACCGATGACAATGTTCACCTTTAGCACTTTCTCCATTAGGAGATGAGATAGCAAGAAATCCCTTCATCCAATAGCCGATGTCTTTCTCTAGATGTTGGGTGTTTCTATCGGTCTTCGGGAAGATAACCAAAAATCTAATTCAATCATCCGATCTCCTCAATCTCTCTTTTGTGCTTTTCCATGTAGCATTCATTGATTGGTTTTGAGGGCTCTACCCTAACATCTCAACATCACCTCTCTAACCGCCTGGAATGCTCTTCGTTTTCATTGGGTCCCACCATGGTCACCAAGTCACAGTAGATAATCTTCGATCATTTTCCTGTCGTGGTCTAGTGAGAGTCATCCAATCCTTTTGGAAGTCACAAGGCTTTCTCACTTGTTATCAGCTAGCACTTTCCTATCAGAACCGTAGGATAGCATCAAAACTCAAAAACTGCAAAGAAAACAACCAAACAATATCTACATGACCACGGGAGGGTCTTAAAAATCAAAATTGGTCAAGGGCATTTCAACCCTTAGGTGCCCATGCACCAAAACCTTAAACTAAAGTGTACCCTAACCTTATAGGAATTTAAAACCAAACCTACCACCAAATTGAACCCTAACCCTAACAATATAGTAAATTAAATCCTATAACACTTTAGTATTTTTAGATTATAAAAATATAAATTGAATCAAAATGAACCCTAATCCTAACCCTAACACTCATCAAAAAATGAACCCAACACTAAACCAAATTGAACATTAACCCTAACCCTAACCCTAACTCTCATCAAAATAAATTGAACCCTAACACAAAAATTAAACTCTAATAAAACTTGAGCACTAACCCCAAACCAAATTGAACTCTAAATGTAACACTAAACCAAAATAAAACCTAACTTTAAACCATATTAAACCCTAACACTAAACCAAAATAAATTTTAATTGTAAACCTAATTGAATGATAAACCAAACTAAACTGTAACCCTGAAACCAAACTAAATCATAACAATAAAAAAAATTGAAGCCTAAGCTTAACTAAAATGAATGTAATGCCCCGCCAGGAAACCCCTAAGGGTTTAAATTAATAACACTCAAATAGAGTGTAAATTTTTTTTTTTTTATAACAATTATTAAGAGCGTTAATACAAAGTTACAACATTAAGATAGTTGAAATTAACTCAGTTCATAATTAAGCACGACATTAAAAATACATTGGAGTTATCTGTCAACTTAGTTATCACAGCGGAAGGCTCAAACAATCCTAAGGAGTTTCCTAACGTGACTACATAACCTTGCACCTATCTCAACTTGCGTTATCAGTTCCATAAATCTGGATATCTTAATTACGGGCTAATGCCTAGATCATGACTACATATGTGTTTCCAAGATATGACATCTTAAAATTTTAGTAGGCGTTCATTTACTTTAGGTGAATAGGAGGCCTTTGCTAGGTTATCTATTCAATGCACTTAAATTCATAATTTTATTAAGAGGTCTCCAAAAAGGTTCATGCATTTTAAATGTAACCAAGTTCTTTCATTAGAGTTTTAAAATAGCCATCCACACTTGACATCATCCTTTAATGCTATAAGTTTGCCTAACGAGATTCATTCTTTTAGGGTTAAGCTACGATTAGCAAAATGAGGATTCCATCATTTGATTTTATAATATCCACCCACATTTGATATATAGTTCTTAAATATTAAAAAAAGCATGGTTAATAGGGAGAATTTCGTTTCTTGAGGATTAACCACAATTAATAGAGTGAGGTCCCTTCATTTGATTTCGTGCATAGCCAACCGATGAGTTGACGTTCCTTTTATGAAAGGCATAATGTGAGTAGCCATAGGAGTCATATGAGGTTTTAATAATGCAAAGAGATGGACTAACTTCATTAGATGCATATGCATTAGCACAACGGAAACACCCTTTAAATTAAAGTATCGTTACTAAATGACATTCATCATTTCAAGATTAGAGTAATAAGATCATGATGACGTTCTTCTTTTAGGATTTAAAGTACAATTATCTTATTGCATATCTCTTTTTTTTTTTATTTGTTAGATGATAGTAATAGGAGAGACATCACTCTTTTTTTCTTGTGTTAAATGAATTAATATGCGAGGGATGCTTTTACTAAGTTTTAATGTATAAACAACTGATCAATTATTTCCCATTCTAGTTCAATTATAGCAATCATGAGGGATTCCTTCTATAAGGATTATAATATGGATATCTAAATTGAGTTCACACAATTATAAAGTTAATTTAGTGAGGATTATTGATTTTAATTACAACATGAATTACTAAGGATATTCTTCCATTATACAACATGAATACCTAATTAAGTCCACACGGTTATCAAGCTAATCTGATGAGTATTTTTGTTAAGATTAAAATGTGACATAACTTAACAAATTCGTCCAATGTAATGAAACATAATTGACATGGCGTGATTCATTTTCTAAGGTAAAAAGATAGATACGTATATGATGTTCATTCTTTAGTTTTCAATCTAAGAATTGTGACATAAATTTTAACTTCATCTCCTTTTTACATCCATTCCATTTATATACTTAATAACAAGTTAATCCAATAAAGTATTATACAAGATTCTTTCCACCATTACAACTTAAATTAACATCATCAATTTACTTTTTCCACCACTTTAATCTCAATATTTAAATACCTTGCCATATTCATAATTCACCACGTTTTACGAATTTAAATGACTATATTTATCCATTTGAATAATGTTATGCACTTAAATTGATTTCATTAAATTTCCACCATTCACTTAAGCAAGAGTATAACCATTCATGATATCTTAAAACATAAAACAAGTATGCTCAAAACATCACATAACACAGGTATGATCTCGGAGTTCACC
Organism: Cryptomeria japonica; assembly: GCF_030272615.1. Classification (NCBI taxonomy): domain Eukaryota; kingdom Viridiplantae; phylum Streptophyta; class Pinopsida; order Cupressales; family Cupressaceae; genus Cryptomeria; species Cryptomeria japonica. The sequence continues at coordinate 226,190,752 of NC_081409.1, forward strand.
CCGGATGGGCTACATCTCCGGGTCTGCTCAACTGCAAGACCCCTTTGGTATTATATAGTTAAGGTTACATATTTACATGTCTTTACAATCTTGCCTTTTTGGCGATCACAACCATACTACAAATGACAATTTCAGTCTGTAAATGCAACTCTACAAGTTTGCCAACTAAGTTCACTTAAATGTAAGCATTTCTCATTCGGGTATTTTACTTAATCCTTAGATACACATCACTGACATGTTGGTCTAGAACTATACACTAGTACCCTCCCAACGATTTATAAATCCCTTGCATATATATAAAACAAGTATATGTAAATCTCAATTTTATATCTAACCGATTAAAATTATCGTCAGAACACTAATGACAAGTTGGTTTACGACAATAGTCTAGCCCCCTTTCTAACGCCACAAAAACAAAATTTCCCCTTTTTCTATGAAGAACAAATACATAATGAGTGAATGAAGAAAAGGAAAGAAAATCATTTCCGAGCTAATTTAGCTTCTATTGCGTACATTTAAGGATTTAAAAAAAACCATCACCTCCATTTAATTTATTCTTTATCATATAGTTATTTATCATTGGGATTAAAAATTACAATGAAGGTCATTGCTACATTAAGGCTCATAATTCTGTATATATATATTTAATAATACATGCTAAATAGGTGTTCCCATATTTGCATATATTTTAAATATATACCTTTATCCCCTTTTGGTTACACATACTTGCTAGAGTATAAACTACATCTCATTTTTTTTTTAATGTCAAAATGTTTCTTATGATAACCTTATACTAATAAGTAAATTCCCCTTTTTTTTTTTTTTTCAAACATTTTATATCTATTAATATAAAATACCAAGTCTCATTTTGAAAATACAATATATTACTTAAAACAGATTTTTAAACCAATAACATCTACCCCATTTTATAAAACGAAAACCCCCTTTTTTTATATTCTAAATACTAAAGCAATTTTTATAACTAAAATGAATTAACGCACCCAAAAAAAAAAAAACTTAAAATAGCAAAAAGGGGAAGGGCGTAGCCCTTGTGGCTTGCGCAGGGGTTTCCCTGCGAGCCACGGTGGCCACAGGGTTCCCTGCGGACACCGTGGTCGCAGGTTTTACCCTGCGGCCACGGTGGACGCAGGGAATTCCCTGCGGCCCACCGTGGACGTAGGGGAAACCTTGCGTGGCACGGGAGCACAGGGGTGTAGGGAAAGAAAACGGGAAGGGGGCGGCAGCGCCAAACCCTTACCCGCAAGGAATTTTTTTTTCTCATCTTTTTTTTTTTGTTAATGTTTTCTTTTTTGTCAATATAGAAATCCGATTCATAGTCGGATCTAACTGTTTAGAAATCTAAAAAAAACAGATAAATATGTAACCCAATAACAAAATCTCCCCTCTTTCATATTTGCTTTGCTTTTATCACAGACCCATTTCTTTTCTTTTTTCCAGATTCTACCAAAATCTCTTTTATGGGAAGAATATTTCCTATCCAGTTTTAAAATCACAGAAACCATTAAGAGCAAGGATTTGATCCAAGAGCAACTAAGTAAGGAAGGAGACTGAAAAACTAAACTTCAAACATTCATGAATAAAACTGTCTTTTTGTTCAAGAAATAAATAAGGAGAAGATTCGAATCCTACCTCACAATGCATATCCCAGGCATGAATCTTGATGAAGAGCTTCAGCCACTCCAAGCAAGCAAGAAAAACTCCCTTCTTTTCTTCCCAAACCATGTCTTTCCACCCAAAAATGGCCAAAAAGCCAAAGACCCCAAAAATGCTTGCAAAACTAAGATTAAAAGAAAACCCTAATTTTGCCCTAATTTTCAATTTCGAAATTAGGCATTTATTTTTGAAATTAAATGAATGAAAATCAAAATAGGAGTCATTCATTTCCATTCTCTCTTACATCTTATTTGTTTTCCTTATTAAAATTATAATGCTTCTATTTCTTTATTGAGTTCTAAATTTTAATTTCCCAATAACGATTTGGGCCTACATTTACACTTTGGAACTATTTACCGGGTAGGGCGTTTGACTAATTTAATTTTCTAAAAGTCAAACTTTTATACTTTATCGTCTTTACAAGTAAAAGAAAATAATTTCATTTAAATAATAATAATTTACCCCTTTTTCTTCCAACGTGCGAAAATGAGTAATTTAATTCTATCTCTAAATGACTTTAAAATTTTTCCCTTCTAAAATGCGTAATTTATTAAAATCGTCGTTATTAAAATTAACTATTAAATTAACTCGCTGCAACAAAATAAAGCGACATTTTAAAATACATGACTAATCTAGTACAAGAGTCTTATTTATTCTAATTTCTCAATTACAAATACGTAAAAGTTACAAATGCATAAATGAGCACACTAACCCCAGTTAAATACCTTAAGCCTGCTACATTAATAATTTAAGGCAATTTCTTAAATTAATGATTAATCATATAAAAGAAGCTACCCATTTAAATTTCTAAATTTCTAATGTGCTCGTCTACTCATAAATTTGAATTTAATACTTAGGATCACAAACCTCACTTACCTCGCGCATGGCACGCAAATCGAGGGGGTCCTCCAATCTCTCGACATGCATCCCAATGAAAAGCAAGCCCCCACGAATCCACACACGATGCTCACCTAACCATGGCTAAGGCAAGACGAGAGTTATATGACCACTAAATCCAAATTCAAAAGATGAAGGAGCATACTCAACCTTGCAATTTCCAAAGGAGATGAACCTTGCCCTAAGCGGTGTTGTACCTGCAATCTCCTCCACCCATGAATTCATACAAGCATGCATATACAAATACATATGCAATGAAGATGTTAGCTCAAGATTTATCACAAGGGTTAGGAACAATTGCATTTACACGAGAATCGATGCAAAAACACAATAATAAGTATGCTCAGTTTATTTATACTATCTAAACTACACATTGCATATCGGTTAATCTACCATTCGAGAATGCCACATAGGAAGTCAATCAAGGTTAAACGGGTTTTAAAAGTCCGACTAGGGTATGGGCATTACATTCTCCCCCCCTAGGTTCCAACTTACTCTTGGAAGTCGCAAAGTTAAACGGAAGTCCTGCAACACTTATCAGTCCTTAAACTCAACTAACAATTATCAATTTGCACAAACAACTATTTTGTCAACAATTTAAAACATTATTCACCAATAAAAATGCATCTAACATCATTCACACCTTCAAATATTCTATAATTTTCACACAATTATAGTAAAGATATGAGACTTTTCCCTTCTTATTACACCAAATTAAAGCAATTAAAATACACATAGGCACAATTATGCTTCTCATTTATCAATCATGACAAGAAAACAGGCTCTCAAGGTCAATTTCTTCCATCAATTCCTCTCTTTCACAAGATTTTATCACATAGAACTAGTTTCACATAAAACAATTTCCAGGACCAAGTTAACTTCTCAACAAATAAGAACAACATAAGAACTCAATTGTTTACATTTTTCAGACATACAAGATCCTCTCCAATGACTATGCCCCATAACATAGTGACAAGTTAGTACCATTTAATCCATGATTACACATAATATCCATCCACAATACTGGTTTGCACAACACAATAGGCCACATGTGAGCATGTCTAATGCTCGGTCAAAGGTAACATATATGATCCACATCTCTATGTCTGCTCTCAGAATACATACATGATCAACAATTATCCAACATCTCACTCAAGGGCTTGATGGTGCTAGGTTACACCATAGCGGTGCCACCTTCCATACAAGTCCCTCGTGAATACCCCTTGTTGTGTAAGGTGTTTAGCCTCCAAGAGATAGTCACCACTCATAGGTAGGTAGTGGATCTTAGCTGTTTTCACAGCCTCACATACCTCCATCCTCAAGGTTCCTTGCGTCTACTTCCTCGTATACACTCATCCAAGCCCATCTCCTACGTTCTTGGAGAGGAATTCACATTACAACACAAGACCAGCATACGAAAACAACAAGGATAAACCGGTTTACCCACCAAAGTACAAAAGATTAAAGATAATAATTGTCAATTCCAACAATAAAACAAGAAAATAATTTCCGGATTTGCAACATCAAATCAAGTAAAATCAAGATCGCAAGATCGTGGCTAAACTGTCAAGGTCAAGGTAAAATAAATTGCTGGCCCACAAGGAAATAAATAAATAATTAAAAGAAAATCATAATAGCACATTACATCACTATGTGACTAGTAGCTAGCCACCAATGAGGAAGGAAGGAACAATCGTCTAGCTACCCTAGTAGCTCATCATGTGGTGTGGCCAAGTCACACACTTGCATGGCATGGCAGTGTGCACCTCGGCATCACCCCGCATCACGTCGTCACGTGGCATGGCTCTACCCTATACCTATTGGTAGGCCGCATGGCAATGTCTACTACATCCCGCATCGTGTCTCAGCACGGCATGGCAATACTCCAAGCGGACAAAGCACGCAATGGACGTATCCCGCATGGCAGTGTACCCCGCGGACAAGACACGCGCCGGTCACACTCCGCATAGCGATGTTCCTCTCAGGATACTCGCCGTAAGCCAGAGGTATACATGGCTAAGGTCTACCCATAAGTCTACCAACACTAGCCAGTTGGCAACTTATGTAAGAAAATAACATGCCTCTCATGAAGACAAGGCAACAAATGCTCCAATATGTAAGAAAATACCACGCCTCTCATGAAGACAAGGCAACAAATGCTCCAATATGTAAGAAATTACCACGCCTCTCATGAAGACAAGGCAACAAATGCTCCAATGGAATCCAACAATATGCTCAAAACTGTCATCTATATGCTCAAGATAAAGGATAGGAATAGGCTGGCACATATGAACCTCGTAAATCAGCTCATCACAAGGGGAAGTATTGAGTACACCTATGTTATAGTTTCATTACAAAACCATGCTTTTCCTCGAAATAGGGAAGCTAAAGTCGCTTCGCGTCGACATTACTCGTACGCTGTTCATACTCTTTCAAGGAACGGTGACTTCTACTACTACCCCTTCACATACTGACTTATCAACAACCCGTGGGTTGGCACTCAGTAAGGGAAACAAACAAGCAACACCACATAGATAGGTATGGTTTCCCATACTCATAAACAACTCATTCCCCATGGTTGATTACTTCACCATCCCATGGGCACACAAAGCAAGTACGGGTTTTCTCACAACACACACAGAATAGCACTATTACTGGTTTAGTCACATTTACGGGGAGTACTTTACATTCTGCTAACATATACTTAAGGGAAGCTTTATTTATGCTTTACACATGAATCACCAAACAAAGTTTACTCTAGATCCACGTACTAATATTTTCAACAATTCAAATTTACACAAAGAAATAACATCATTCGGATATCTTTCTCAATATTCCCTAAGCATTTTCATACACACTACTAACTATGCAATTTCCCTTTTCAAGATGAAAAACTTTCCCCTTTCAATTAGAAGCCCAAAGCAACATAAAATTTCATATGCATTATAAGAATTTCTTTAAGTCATTGCATTCTAAATAGTGTTTCAAAGACAACAATTCCTATATTTTAGACAAGAGGAGGAAGAGAGTTCGAAAATCAACTAATCCCTATGAATACACAAGGATTTCAAAATCACACCATATGCTCGGATATAAGTTTATCATTTGACTGCACGGCTTTCATTTTGCTATCTTTTAGGAAAGTGCCAAAACATCCTAACATGACATTTCTAATCTTTATTGTTGCACTATAATGTTCTAGTTTTCCGGACAAGAATTCAAAACAACCAATTTTTCTTTTGTAATACAAGTCTTCTAAAGCACAATCACTATTCGTAATACGTTACAATACAATAATACCTCAAATTTAACATTGAAACTTCATAATATGATAAGGAGGTAAATAGAGAGCTATCTACTAGATTTTACACATTTCGTGCCTACAATTCCACAAGTCTTTCATTTTCTTAAACACAATAAGGCAATTATCTAAATCCAAAGCAAGTAATCTGGTGCATCACTTAATAGATCTTAAATCACACTAGTTGAATAACACATAAAACAATCTTTTGAGGAGCACATCCATTTACTCTTGAAACTACTACAACATGTCCTCTTTGGTTTTCCTTTCACATCAAGCAATTTTCACAAAATCAACTATACGCATATTGATGCACCTTACTTAAGATAAAATTTAACTATATTACTCCTACCAAGCACATGGAGAACCTTTTAATGCAAATATACAATTTCCTATCATTAACCAAAAATCAACTCCCAAATCATTCCTTTACACAATCTAAAGCGCAAAAACATTATGAGGCTTACACATGGGCTCAAGAAATACCATCCTTTTTCTTGCAATAAGAAAACTTAAATAAGAGATAATCACACATACCGAATCCTTTTAATTTACTAAAGAGAGAAGAGGAAGAGTCATAGTCACTAAATGTACTACATAATAAGAACTAACATTTGCCATACTAGTCTTTCAAGTGGACAATCATGAAGATAGAGCCAAAACCACAAACAAACACATTTTGTACTTTTAGGTTCAAGATATTAACAACCAACTTAGATGGATTAGTCAAAAGAGTAAAACCAAGCAAGAACGAAGGTACATACGAATCCTTTTCAAAGAAGAGAAGTCATAGATCAAGACCTCAATAGGTAGACAAAACACCCATAATTATTTCCAAAACACCCACATCAATAAGGTGAAAACAAGGTGTGAATCACACATGTTACACGCAAATAGGGTTTGTTAAATCACACTCTCACATCAAGGTGGACAAGCATACAACATAAGATAGACACACACACACCAACTAAGAGCACAAGTGAAACCAGAGATCCCAGTGTTGCAACATGGGCTCTGATACCAAGTGTAATGCCCCGCCAGGAAACCCCTAAGGGTTTAAATTAATAACACTCAAATAGAGTGTAAAATTTTTTTTATTTTTTATTTTTTTTTATAACAATTATTAAAAGCGTTAATACAAAGTTACAACATTAAGATAGTTGAAGTTAACTCAGTTCATAATTAAGCACGACATTAAAAATACATTGGAGTTATCTGTCAACTTAGTTATCACAGCGGAAGGCTCAAACAATCCTAAGGAGTTTCCTAACGTGATTACATAACCTTGCACCTATCTCAACTTGCGTTATCAGTTCCATAAATCTAGATATCTTAATTACGGGCTAATGCCTAGATCATGACTACATATGTGTTTCCAAGATATGACATCTTAAAATTTTAGGAGGCGTTCATTTACTTTAGGTGAATAGGAGGCCTTTGCTAGGTTATCTATTCAATGCACTTAAATTCATAATTTTATTAAGAGGTCTCCAAAAAGGTTCATGCGTTTTAAATGTAACCAAGTTCTTTCATTAGAGTTTTAAAATAGCCATCCACACTTGACATCATCCTTTAATGCTATAAGTTTGCCTAACGAGATTCATTCTTTTAGGGTTAAGCTACGATTAGCAAAATGAGGATTCCATCATTTGATTTTATAATATCCACCCACATTTGATATATAGTTCTTAAATATTAAAAAAAGCATGGTTAATAGGGAGAATTTCGTTTCTTGAGGATTAACCACAATTAATAGAGTGAGGTCCCTTCATTTGATTTCGTGCGTAGCCAACTGATGAATTGAAGTTCCTTTTATGAAAGGCATAATGTGAGTAGCCACAGGAGTCATATGAGGTTTTAATAATGCAAAGAGATGGACTAACTTCATTAGATGCATATGCATTAGGACAACGGAAACACCCTTTAAATTAAAGTATCGTTACTAGATGACATTCATCATTTCAAGATTAGAGTAATAAGATCATGATGACGTTCTTCTTTTAGGATTTAAAGTACAATTATCTTATTGCATATCTCTTTTTTTATTTATTTGTTAGATGATAGTAATAGGAGAGACATCACTCTTTTTTTCTTGTGTTAAATGAATTAATATGCGAGGGATGCTTTTACTAAGTTTTAATGTATAAACAACTGATCAATTATTTCCCATTCTAGTTCAATTATAGCAATCATGAGGGATTCCTTCTATAAGGATTATAATATGGATATCTAAATTGAGTTCACACAATTATAAAGTTAATTTAGTGAGGATTATTGATTTTAATTACAACATGAATTACTAAGTATATTCTTCCATTATACAACATGAATACCTAATTAAGTCCACACGGTTATCAAGCTAATCTGATGAGTATTTTTGTTAAGATTAAAATGTGACATAACTTAACAAATTCGTCCAATGTAATGAAACATAATTGACATGGCGTGATTCATTTTCTAAGGTAAAAAGATAGATACTTATATGATGTTCATTCTTTAGTTTTCAATCTAAGAATTGTGACATAAATTTTAACTTCATCTCCTTTTTACATCCATTCCATTTATATACTTAATAACAAGTTAATCCAATAAAGTATTATACAAGATTCTTTCCACCATTACAACTTAAATTAACATCATCAATTTACTTTTTCCACCACTTTAATCTCAATATTTAAATACCTTGCCATATTCATAATTCACCACATTTTACGAATTTAAATGACTATATTTATCCATTTGAATAATGTTATGCACTTAAATTGATTTCATTAAATTTCCACCATTCACTTAAGCAAGAGTATAACCATTCATGATATCTTAAAACATAAAACAAGTACGCTCAAAACATCACATAACACAGGTATGATCTCGGAGTTCACCCCGGATGGGCTACATCTCCGGGTCTGCTCAACTGCAAGACCCCTTTGGTATTATATAGTTAAGGTTACATATTTACATGTCTTTACAATCTTGCCTTTTTGGCGATCACAACCATACTACAAATGAAAATTTCAGTCTGTAAATGCAACTCTACAAGTTTGCCAACTAAGTTCACTTAAATGTAAGCATTTCTCATTCGGGTATTTTACTTAATCCTTAGATACACATCACTGACATGTTGGTCTAGAACTATACACTAGTACCCTCCCAACGATTTATAAATCCCTTGCATATATATAAAACAAGTATATGTAAATCTCAATTTTATATCTAACTGATTAAAATTATTGTCAGAACACTAATGACAAGTTGGTTTACGACAATAGTCTAGCCCCCTTTCTAATGCCACAAAAACAAAATTTCTCCTTTTTCTATGAAGAACAAATACATAATAAGTGAATGAAGAAAAGGAAAGAAAATCATTTCTGAGCTAATTTAGCTTCTATTGCGTACATTTAAGGATTTAAAAAAAACCATCACCTCCATTTAATTTATTCTTTATCATATAGTTATTTATCATTGGGATTAAAAATTACAATGAAGGTCATTGCTACATTAAGGCTCATAATTTTGTATATATATATTTAATAATACATGCTAAATAGGTGTTCCCATATTTGCATATATTTTAAATATATACCTTTATCCCCTTTTCGTTACACATACTTGCTAGAGTATAAACTACATATCATTTTTTTTTTAATGTCAAAATGTTTCTTATGATAACCTTATACTAATAAGTAAATTCCCCTTTTTTTTTTAGTTTCAAACATTTTATATCTATTAATATAAAATACCAAGTCTCATTTTGAAAATACAATATATTACTTAAAACAGATTTTTAAACCAATAACATCTCCCCCATTTTATAAAACGAAAACCCCCTTTTTTTATATTCTAAATACTAAAGCAATTTTTATAACTAAAATGAATTAACGCACCCAAAAAAAAAAAACTTAAAATAGCAAAAAGGGGAAGGGCGTAGCCCTTGTGGCTTGCGCAGGGGTTTCCCTGCGAGCCACGGTGGCCACAGGGTTCCCTGCGAACACCGTGGTCGCAGGTTTTACCCTGCGGCCACGGTGGACGCAGGGAATTCCCTGCGGCCCACCGTGGATGTAGGGGAAACCCTGCGTTGCACGGGAGCACAGGGTTGTAGGGAAAGAAAACGGGAAGGGGGCGGCGGCGCCAAACCCTTACCCGCAAGGAATTTTTTTTTCTCATCTTTTTTTTTTTGTTAATGTTTTCTTTTTTGTCAATATAGAAATCCGATTCACAGTCGGATCTAACTGTTTAGAAATCTAAAAAAAACAGATAAATATGTAACCCAATAACAAAATCTCCCCTCTTTCATATTTGCTTTGCTTTTATCACACACCCATTTCTTTTCTTTTTTCCAGATTCTACCAAAATCTCTTTTATGGGAAGAATATTTCCTATCCAGTTTTAAAATCACAGAAACCATTAAGAGCAAGGATTTGATCCAAGAGCAACTAAGTAAGGAGGGAGACTGAAAAACTAAACTTCAAACATTCATGAATAAAACTGTCTTTTTGTTCAAGAAATAAATAAGGAGAAGATTCGAATCCTACCTCACAATGCATATCCCAGGCATGAATCTTGATGAAGAGCTTCAGCCACTCCAAGAAAGCAAGAAAAACTCCCTTCTTTTCTTCCCAAACCATGTTTTTCCACCCAAAAATGGCCAAAAAGCCAAAGACCCCAAAAATGCTTGCAAAACTAAGATTAAAAGAAAACCCTAATTTTGCCCTAATTTTCAATTTCGAAATTAGGCATTTATTTTTGAAATTAAATGAATGAAAATCAAAATAGGAGTCATTCATTTCCATTCTCTCTTACATCTTATTTGTTTTCCTTATTAAAATTATAATGCTTCTATTTCTTTATTGAGTTCTAAATTTTAATTTCCCAATAACGATTTGGGCCTACATTTACACTTTGGAACTATTTACCGGGTAGGGCGTTTGACTAATTTAATTTTCTAAAAGTCAAACTTTTATACTTTATCGTCTTTACAAGTAAAAGAAAATAATTTCATTTAAATAATAATAATTTACCCCTTTTTCTTCCAAAGTGCGAAAATGAGTAATTTAATTCTATCTCTCAATGACTTTAAAATTTTTCCCTTCTAAAACGCGCAATTTATTAAAATCGTCGTTATTAAAATTAACTATTAAATTAACTTGCTGCAACAAAATAAAGTGACATTTTAAAATACATGACTAATCTAGTACAAGAGTCTTATTTATTCTAATTTCTCAATTACAAATATGTAAAAGTTACAAATGCATAAATGAGCACACTAACCCCAGTTAAATACCTTAAGCCTGCTACATTAATAATTTAAGGCAATTTCTTAAATTAATGATTAATCATATAAAAGAAGCTACCCATTTAAATTTCTAAATTTCTAATGTGCTCGTCTACTCATAAATTTGAATTTAATACTTAGGATCACAAACCTCACTTACCTCGCGCATGGCACGCAAATCGAGGGTGTCCTCTAATCTCTCGACACGCATCCCAATGAGAAGCAAGCCCCCACGAATCCACACACGATGCTCACCTAACCATGGCTAAGGCAAGACGAGAGTTATATGACCACTAAATCCAAATTCAAAAGATGAAGGAGCATACTCAACCTTGCAATTTCCAAAGGAGATGAACCTTGCCCTAAGCGGTGTTGTACCTGCAATATCCTCCACCCATGAATTCATACAAGCATGCATATACAAATACATATGCAATGAAGATGTTAGCTCAAGATTTATCACAAGGGTTAGGAACAATTGCATTTACACGAGAATCGATGCAAAAACACAATAATAAGTATGCTCAGTTTATTTATACTATCTAAACTACACATTGCATATCGGTTAATCTACCATTCGAGAATGCCACATAGGAAGTCAATCAAGGTTAAACGGGTTTTAAAAGTCCGACTAGGGTATGGGCATTACAATGAACACAAATTTTAAACAAAATCAAACTCTAAGAACAAACCAAATTTATTTGTATCTCTTACCTTTAATACAATTGAACCCTAACCCTAATCACAATTGAATTAAAAACCAAATTAAACCCTAGCCATAAACCTAAACCAAAATCTACTATAAACTTTAATTGAATGATAAACCAAATTGAACTGTAACCCTGACACCAAACTAAATCATAACAATAAAAAAAAATTGAAGCCTAAGCTTAACTAAAATGAACACAAATTTTAAACTAAATCAAACTCTAACCACAAACCAAATCTATTTGTAACTCTTACCTTTAATACAATTGAACCCTAACCCTAATCAAAATTGAATTAAAAACCAAATTAAACCCCAACCATAAACCTAAACCAAAATCTACTATAAACTTTAATTGAATGATAAACCAAATTGAACTGTAACCCTAACACCAAACTTAATCATAACAATAAACAAAATTGAAGCCTAAGCTTAACTAAAATGAACACAAATTTTAAACAAAATCAAACTCTAACACAAACCAAATTGATTTGTAACTCTTACCTTTAATACAATTGAACCCTAACCCCAATCACAATTGAATTAAAAACCAAATTAAACCCAACCATAAGCCTAAACCAAAATCTACTATAAACTTAACACTAAACCAAATTAAACCCTAACCCTAAACTAAATCGAATTATAACTTGAACTCTAAACCAAATTGAACCCTTACCCTAAACCAAATTGAACTCTAAACATAACGCTGAACCAAAATAAAGCCTAACTATAAACCTATTTGAATCATAACTTAAATTGAATTTTAACCCTAATATTGAACCAAATTGAACCCTAAAACTAAACAAAAATTGAACCCTAACCCTAATATAACCCTAATATGCCCGACAAAATTCTCTAGAGAAACTAACCAACTAACAAGGAAAATAGATAATTTAAACAAAAAATCTAATACAACACATGTAGGCCCAAGATAAACACATACATTCAAATAAGCATGATCATAAGAACATAATTACGCAAGTGGAATTAAACTCACATCACATAGACTAACTTTGCCTAGGGTATCTCAACACCATTACTTAACATATCATTATAAATTGTTGACATCTAAAACCAATTAAAATAAATATTCAATTAATTTATGTCTTTCTATATAATTTATTTATTTAATTATTTTATCCTTCTTTTTCTTAAAATTAATTAAATCAAATTTAATTGATTTCATCCTTATGGCCCAATAATTAATTTGTTAATAAATCAATTATTTCCCTATTCTTCTAAAGTCATCCAAATCATTAATTCTTCTAAATTCTCACTTAGTTAATTAATTTTACTTAATTAACCTAACCAATGTGATTCCTAGAAATCACTTTCTCTAATCCTCATCTAACCTAATTAATTCTTCAATAATCATGCTTATCCTTATCCATCAATTTTATATTCCTTCACTCATTCTCTCTCCTCCTGTCACATTCTCCTAACTTTCCTGCTTTTACTCTAATCCCTCATTAACTCACCTAATCACTCATCTTAATCATTTGCACATTCCTAATCCCCAAGCTTAGGAACAAGTCAACTATTTACCATAAATGGTTTGTCCCCCTCCATCCTCCAAACCTTAAATGCACCAATTTTGGTCATGTCAAAGGATTTCAAATCCTTTGCACATTCCCATGCCTTCTCTTCTCAAGGAATTATTAATTCCTTTATCCTGTATTATTCCCATGCATCCCTCATTTTTTAGAATTTTTAGTTTTTCTCCTCATTCTCTGAATTTTGTATTCCTTTTTCCTTCCCAATGTAATTAGGGATCTCTTCCCTATGTAACTTGTAGGATGTGGAGACAAGAAATGCCTTTATGGAAAATCTCTTGAACCCCACACCTTGTCCTCTCAATCCTCTACCACCTTCTTTCAATCTCCACCCTCCATTACAAATCAATCTTGGCCCTTCATTTGGACCTCCTGCAATCTATAAATTAGAGTCTCCTCCCTTCATTTCTACATCCATCAATTAAGTAACATCATGTTGTCCAAGTGAGCCTCAGAAATCATCCATAACCCACTTACTATGCCAAGTTAATCCTACATTTAGCCAAATCATCTCATCCATTCAATCCATATCCTCTTTTTTGTATAGTGGAGAGAAATCCAAATCCCATCCAAAGAACCAATCCAATCAAGTGATGGAGGGGCACATTCTTCACTTCACCAAAGGCTAAATCAGAAGAAGGGGAGAAGGTATAAGGTTTTTCATATGTTTCTTCTATGTTCTATTTATGTTTTTATGATTATTATATGCATGTGAACCTTCTAATCATTTTATTGTCTCCATAAACAACATTATAAAAACTTACAACTTATTTTCTATATTAAACTTAATATTCAATACAATTAAGATCATAAGAAAATAACCATTTTACTAAACCATCATTCTAGCATAAAATATATTTCCATATACAAATATCCATTGCCCACATTATCATTTACTTATAGATTTAAAGCATTTGACACAACTAGTATGAAAGGTTTATTTTAAATCTCCAAATATAAATATTCCTACTCAATAATCCCAACCATAAGGAATTCATAACATCTCTAAAGCATTATTATTAACAATTTCCTAATAGAGAAACCGCATAGATATTTAACGTAATGCACAACTTACATTATAACTATCGCATATGCATCTATTTCATCAATAAGAACCCTAATCTTTAAAGTAAAAGAGTGAAAATCATCTAGGATATAAATCATGTCTTACAAGAATACCTCCACCTATCTACAACATCTACTACACTAATAAACCATACTCTCAAGCTACAATATTAATATCCTGGATTTACATATCATATTTTATACTATTGGCAAATGCACACTCCAATGAAAAATTGTAGGTGATTGAAGGTATTGTCATTGATGGAAACCTTACGATCATGTGATACTAGCAGGAAAGAATAGGCATCAGCAGTGGTAGACTCTACATCAGCATATAGATCACCGGCACCAAAAAAAAAGAAGATTACCGGCACCATGGCCGACAGGAATTTTGTGTAAAAGTATTTTGTAATTAATTATAAAATGTTTTGTAAGCCAACATGGTGGATTGTAATATGACTCATATATGTATGAGATCATTGTAGATCATTTAGTGTGTGAAGTATGAAAACAATATAGCAGACCTAATGTGCGAACTAGTAGGATAAGGGTTTATGTATATTGCAGAACTTAAACTGGTACTGAATCTGGCATAGAAGATGCTGATCTGAAGTAGTACAAGACATTGGATTTGTATAATCCAATTTTGTAAGTCAGTGTGACTTATTTTGTAATTGAGCAGTGAGCTCTAGGCACTTGGCCTTCCTATATGTGCAAGCCCCTATTGTAAGTAGTAATATTCCCTTATTGGCTAGTAAGCAAATATTGTGGGTCACAAATCCGACTAAGGTTTTTCCCACACTAGATTTCCTCATTAAAATATTGTGTTATGGTGTGTCTCTTATGTTGTGGTTGCTATTCTTATTTACTGCATTATTTTTGGTTTACCGGTACACAGTTTTAATATGCTTTTCATGTTATAAGTTAAGAAAATCATCTAACTGGTTAGATACTGATTCACCCCCCACCCCCCCTCAGTATCTTTGGGAATCCTAACATATACATGAGGATCATCACTTCATTACCATATCTACTCTTACAACAATAGGTCATAGTCAAGGTACAATTTGTTGGCAAATGCACACTCCAATGAAAAATTGTAGGTGATTGGAGGTATTGTCATTCATAGCAACTTTACAATCATGTGATACCAGCAAGCAAGCACATGAATTGCCACCGGTAGACTCTACATTGGGATACAAATCACTGGCACCCAAAAAAAAGAATACTGGCACCATGGCCAACAAGAATTTTGTGTAAATGTATTTTGTAATTAATTGTAAAATCTTTTGTAAGCGGACATGGCGGATTGTAATATGACTCATATATGTATGAGATCATTGTAGATCATTTATGGTGTGAAGTCTGAAAAGAATATAGCAGACCTAATGTGCAAACTATTAGGTTAAGGGTTTATGTATATTGCAAAACTTAAACCGGTAGTGAATCTAGTATAGAAGATGTTGATATGAAGCAGTACAAGACATTGGATTTGTATAATCCAATTTTCTAAGTCAGTGTGACTTCTTTTTTAATTGAGCAGTGAGCTCTAGGAACTTGGTCTTTCTGCATGTGTAGGCCCCTATTGTAAGCAGTAATATTTCCTTATTGGCCAGTAAGCGAATATTGTGGGTCACAAATCCCATCGAGGTTTTTCCCACTTCAGGTTTCCTCATTGAAATATTGTGTTATGGTGTGTCTCTTATGTTGTGGTTGCTATTCTTATTTACTGCATTATTTTTGGTTTACCGGTACACTATTTTAATATGCTTTTCATGTTATAAGTTAAGAAAATATTCTAACTAGTCAAATACTGATTCACCCCCCCCCCCCCCCCCTGCCTCTCAATATCTTTGGGAATCCTAACAATTGGTATCAGAGCCTAGTCCTCTACTTTCAAAATCCTAATAGATTAAGGAAGATCTTGTCACTGGTAGAGATGGAAAACTTGAGAAAGAAATTGGAAAAAACTCTTTCAGATTATGATGTAGAAAAGGTGAAGAATATCAAACTTGAAGATGATCTAAAAGTTGCTTAGGATATTATTCAAGGACTTCAAGAGAATTTCACTATTGCAAGGAACAAGAGAAGAGAACTTTGTGAAAAGATATAGAATGATGAAGATGAAAAGGAAACTCTTAATGATCTGGTGAACCAATTGAGACAAGATAACTGTAAAATGAAGAATGAGATGCAAGATATGACTATGAGGTTTTGTAAAGAAATTGAAGATAGAAAGAAGAATGAAGATGATTTGGCTAGAAGACTAAATGATGCTACAAATGAAAATCTAAGACTCGGTCATGAGCATGATATGCTAAAGACAAATCTAATTCACTTAGAACATGATAAAACTAAACTCATGAGACAAAAAGACTTCTTGGAAAATGAATTGGCTACTCTAGATCAACACAAGGAGAAATTGAAGAAAAGTTCAGAGGAACTTGATGACATGCTGAAGAATCAAAAACCTAATGGTGATACAAATGGCCTTGGCTTTGAATTTGGTGAAAGCTCTAGTACTGCAAACAAACATGAACATAGAAAACCAGTAAGACAACCTAATGCTTACAAATTTAATGGGAAATGTTTTAACTATAACTGTATGCGGGAAAAGCAGGTCAATGAAACTTAAAATGTGAAAATGTGGTCTCAAAGAGGCTTGTTCACACACCCACAGGACTTCTTGGTGCAAGTTATGGAGTCATGAGGAATGATTCAACTTCCCAAGTTGGCTCCATGGTTCTCTATCTCACAAGATCCCTCAAGCCAATGCCTTTGCTCTCAGATCACTGAGCAAAGTGGCTTAGGGATGATGAATGCAAGAACAAGGGATGCTTATGATTCGTTTAATTATGAAATGCATCCTATCTATGCATGATTCTACAAATGCAATAAACTAGATTATAAGATGACAAGGTTAGTAGCAATACTATCCTAACATGATATACTAGTTAATTATTTAGGCTAATGATAAAGGAAATATTCTAAAATTCTTATTAGATTAATTCCTATTACAAAGAGAAGCTAGATGTATTGATAAATTTGAGCATAAATGAAATACTAAAAGCTTGCATGGATTCTTAAAATGGAGGAATGAGAGCTCTATTTATAGTGAAAATAGGGTAATGGATGGTCAAGATTGAAAGAGTTAATCAAGGGTCAAGTTTGAAAGTTACCAATCCATGTTTACAATTTTCACCAATGAAATGGTGACAATTGTCAACATAAGACTGGTTGAAAGGAGAGGTAAGAAGCATTAAATGCTTGAGAAGACCTTATTTTTACCTTAGGAGGTAAGGGTTAAGGTTAGGTTAGGGTTATCCAATGGATAAACCTTTTACCCAAAGGGTAAACTCTTGTGAAAAGGTTAAAAGGATAACCATGGTCAAAGCAATGAATACTTGATGAGACCCTTGGGTTAGATGTAGGTTGAGTTAAGAGAAAAATTCTCTAATAATGCTAGAGGGTTGAGTTGACCATTAATGGTTTGGAAGACTTTCAAGGTTAACTTGTTGAAAACATAAAGCCTTTAATGGTTTTCAAAGACTTTGAGGGTTTCAGAAGTGACTTTCCTTTGCTTAGGGATGTGACAATATATAGGAGATGGGTTAGGATAATTTAGAAGTGATTAGAAGAATCTAGAAGGGGGTTTGGAGAGGCAAGTGGGAGATGTAGGAAAATGCAAGTGGGTGAGGGAAAATAGAATTAATTAAAATAAATTGCTTTATTTCAATTTGGTTGGAATTTGGGAAATTGAATAAATTAGATTTATTCAATTTGGGATAAACTATTAATTAAGTGTAAATTTAATTAAAAGTAAGAAGAAGGGATTTAATTAAATAAAATGATTTATTTAATTAGATAATGTACAGGGTTTTACTGAATTTAACTAAATAAATTGAATAATTTATTTAATTAAAATAGAAGAATGGGGGTGATTTAGTTAAATTAAATTTAACTAAATGGAGGAATGGGAATAAAATGAACATTAAATATTCATTTAGGAATATGGTCATTTTTATACGTCTACATTTTGCCCTTCTTTGAAGTGACGTGTGTGCACATGTTGATTCAAAGAAAATGATATGTCGTCATGATTTAGTTATGATCAATTTTTATGTCGTTTTGAGATTTTCATGTTGTGCCCCAGATTTGATAAATGATGCCCTAGATTTGATAAACGAAGCCCCAGATTTGATAAACGATGTTGATAATGCCCCCTCGGGAGATGAATCAAAATTTTTGAACATTTGATTTGATTTGGATAATTTTGATAAATTTTATGGCATTTTAAATTTTTGTCTATGTTGAATGCGATAAATTGATTCATCTCCCGATAATGATGTGTGATAGGGTTGTATTAGACACCGCGAGAAATTTACGCGTCCCTCCATGTAACCCTAATTTTGATTTACCCTATAAAAGGGAAAAAGTGATTTCTTTTTGTCTTATTTGTGCTTGTTGACTTTTGAGAAAGTGATTTTTGGAGAGAAGTCAACATATCGATTTTGTATTCTTCTCATCGATTCGAGCATGTGCAGAGGTATCGGAGGCCCATCGCATATGGACCATCGGTAAGTCAACCCTTTTGACCCCTTTCAGATTTCAATTTTATCATTTTTTATCATGTTTCCAATTTTATCATGCGGATTTGCCGGGTTAGTGCATCGGGGTCAAAACATACTGCATACAATAGGTTTCGTAACGCGTAGGTTTTAATAAAAAAAGATAGTGTCTAAAAAGTTTAGGGTAGCACATCGGTAGGTTAGGGTAGCGCTTAAGATTAGGTTAGCGCATAGAGATCATAGGGTAGTGAAGAGGGAAAAATGGGTAACACATAGGTTATACCTAGCGCATAGGGTTTCTAGGGGGTCGCATGGGTAGGTCTAGGTAGCGTGTAGGTATGACCTAGCACATAGGGTTAGATATGGAGTACAAAAATAGGATAAAATAGCGCATAGGGTAGTTTAGCACTTGGGATAGGTTAGGCGATGCTTTGGGAGGAAAGGGTAGCGCGTAGGTTCTAGCTAGCGCATAGGGTGGATTGGGTAGCACTTGGGGAGGACAAGATAGCGCATAGGGAAATTTTTTTGGTAAAGTGTGATTTGTGAATGAAGAAAAAATGGTAGGCTGATGCCAGTTTTGTCGAGATAGGTGTAAATTGTCAGTCTGCATGCCTGTTGTCGTTGTTTTGATAAGTTTGTCCGATAGGAGTTCCAATATAACTTGATTTGATTTGCAATGTTTCAAGTTGATATGATGTGGTTTTTGATAGGGATGGTGGATATGAACTTGATTTGATATGAATTGTTTCAAGTTGATATATATGTGAAACTTGAGTTGTTTTACAAGTTGATATGGATGTGAAACTTGAGTTGTTTTACAAGTTGATATGAATATAAAACTTGATTTGTGTTACAAGTTGATATGAATGTGAAACTTGAGTTGTGTTACAAGTTGATATGAATGTGAAACTTGAGTTGTGTTACAAGCTGATATGATTTGATATGAAAATGGATTGATATGATGTGGAACTTGATTTAGATTTTCAAAGTCTCAAGTTGATATGAATTTATGATTTTGATATCTATGTTTTTGATGAGGAAACTGATATTGGACTTGTTTTGCTTTTTGATAGGAGCACCTTGGAGTGGTTCAGTCACGAGAGCACTTTCCAAGAACGTGGTCATTGATACCACGATTGACATAGGCTGATAGAGATATTATTGAGAGGTGTGGCATGTCCTCATTGTTAGAGATGCCTTGGTTTATCCTAAACCTGAGTTTATTGACAGCATTAGCTGAGAGGTGGAATAGTGATACGAACACCTTTCATTTGGCAACAGGTGAGATCATAGTGACACCTGAGGATTGTTACCAGATTCTATGGATTCTTGTGGTAGGTGCATTGCTACCCTATGAGGAGATTGAGGAGGGTGGTATAGAGGCACTTCGCTCGATTCTGCAAGATGACATAGTTTGTGGATACGAGATCCCCTGGCAGGAGCTCTTAGATTTGGATTATGCTCCCCTACCATCAGTGCTGGCAGGTTTTATAGGTCGTTTCCTATGTCCCGACCATAGGTCAAAGGGACTAGCAATGGGATGGCGATTGGTTCTGAAGAACATGGTGATGCAAGGTCGCTGATTTGCATGGGGGTTGGCTATGTTGGCCCACTTATATAGGGATTTGCATCAGGTAGTATATTTGGGATATGGCAGTCTATCAGCTGGAGTGACACTGCTACAGGTATGGGCATGAGAGCACATTCCCATAGCTAGGCCAGTAGTAGACAAAGATAGGCCTGTTGGGTGTGCATATGCATACGGGTATCAAGGGATAGTTGTCCAGCGTAAGTTAGGCAAACTAGAGCACTGGATGAGAGTTTTGGATGATATCGATACGGTCATTTGGTGACCATATACAGGTTGTGAGGTATGGGCAAAGGATGGGATGGAGACACCCTATGTCTATATGTCCAGGTATCCGATAGGGCAGACACTCTTTGTTATTGAGAGGTTTTTGCATAGCTAGGTGTTGTGGCAGTATGGTCAATAGTAAAGGATTCCACAGGGAGCATGTTTTATGCTTGATGCTTGATTGGGGACCTATGATTGATAGCACGATGACCATGGAGTTCTTTCATTTAGCTGGCTAGATATGGGATTATGCCCCTAAGATAGTGGATACAAGGATGACTGACGAGTTTACAATACTCTTTGCAGCATGTGCAGTGGCCAGGATATCGGATCTAGCTGAGATGACTCCCTCTTTTGATGATGATGAGGATGATCAACTTGAGAGATTAGGGAGATGGGGAGAGGTGGGTGAGGAGGTAGATGATAGAGGTGGTGATGGAGGAGGAGACGATGACAGAGATGGTGGAGGAGGTTGTTGAGGTTGGCGAGGGGATAGAGGTAGAGTGGATCGGGGGAGGAGAGGAGATAGGGGTGGAGATGGTGGTGATAGAGGGATATGGGTGGAGAGATGTGATAAAAGGATATGGGTGGAGAGAGCAGTGTGGCGGGCTGTGGTGGATAGAGGGAGAGGAGGTTTGGCTATCAGAGCTGAGGGTGAGGAGAGGGTGGGAGAGGTGATAGCAGCAGTGGGAGGGTATGATGACTTCAAATGACCCGCCAGAGGAGGAGGTCAGATGTTTTACCTCCACCAGCACTGAGGACAGGCAGAGGGACAGGGGGTACCCCTTCATAGGTACTATTGCAGATGCGAATTATGATGCATGTGGAGGATGCATAGATTAGATTGTTGCAATTGTCAGTGCAGCAGTTGTAGACACAATTGTTGGTGCATAAGCATCAGATTATTCAACTGATCACAGAGCGTGATACTGAGATAGAGCATCGGGGTCGATCAGAGGAGCTCGCAGCGAGTTTGCAGAGAGCTGCAGCAGGTGGCCCGATGAGAGACACCTTGAGAGAGTTAGCTTTGAGAGCCAAGGAGGCGGAGTACTACTGATGTCATTATGAGGATGCGATGCCTAGGGAGCGTTGAGTGCAGAGTTTTATCACGTCGAGATCTAGTCAATCTCGAGAGACTGGGTCAAGGATAGAGAGCAGAGGCATGACATAGCCTCCTAGACATGATCCACCTAGAGATCCAAGTGATGGGACATCTGTAGTGATATTGTCTCCCTCAGGAGATAGTCATATCTAAGAGACATTATATCTTTTGTATATTGATCATTTTTGTTGTATTGGTACAGACATGACATATTTTGTACTTTGATCATTTTTTGAGATATATGTATGACACCATTTTCTTTGATACTCATGTGATATGTTATGGATTATGCTTTCTATATTCTTTTGATTATTCTATGATGATGCAATGCTTAGATAGATTCATGTGATGTGATATGGGATAAATATGATGTGATAATGCATGATGTTGTGAGATGTATCTTGAAAATGAGATGTATGATATGATATGCGATGAGATGTATCTTAAAAATGAGATGTATGATATGATATGCGGTTAATTGTATCTTGAAAATGAGATGTATGATATGATATGTTGTGAGATGTATCTTGAAAATGAGATGTATGATATGATATGTGGTTAATTGTATCTTGAAAATGAGATGTATGATATGATATGTGATTAATTGTAAAATGATATGCAAATAATTATAAAATGATATGCAACTAATTTTAAAATGATATGCAACTAATTGTAAAATGATATGCAACTAATTGATTTGAGCATCCTCGTTCTGCATTGGTCATCCCTGTATAGTCACATGCGGTTTGCTTTCTTTGTATGTATCATCATTGAGAATTGATTTATTTTGGGATATGTTGAAAATTTATACAAGCATAATGGTATAATTGAACCATAATGACCTGAGAAAAATTTAAATGATTTTTGATTTTGCAAGATAGCGCAAGCGTCAAGGTATAATTTAACCAGGATGACCTGAGTGCGGATTGCATATAAACAGACAAGATTAAACCATTTGTATGTTTGAAGTGGACTCATGTCTTCAATGATATGTTGTGAATCACGTCTCGAGACAAGTATTTACACAGTACAAGTGATCGCCTCACAGACAAAAAACAAAAAATAATATTGAGTCTCAACGACTTTCTCTAGCTTTGAAGCTTTTGTTGAGAAAATTTAGAAGATCCAATAATTCAAAAAGTTCAAGTGCAAAAATAGTCAAAACTTAATGTAAGATGCAACATTTGATACTTCAGAAAATCATCCATCATATTTTGTGAATCTCGTTAAGTGATCAATGTGGGGTTTTTATGTTTGTTGAGTTTTGTTTGTTGGATATGATGTTTTGAGTTTGCGACAAGTTTTTAACATTGAACGTGCTGTAAGTTCTAATTGATGCTTCCCCTAGCCGAGTGTTCCTCTCAATGTGGATATGTATAGGGATTATTGAGCCATGGTGAGATGCGGTGAAAGGATATGATGATAAATCAAGATATTGACCACGCTAAGTATGTCCTAGATGGATATAGTGATAGAAATGTTGGGCGATGGCTGATAGTGCTTTACTGTGGATATAATGGTATGGATATAGATAGAAGAGCTTTCCTCTTACAATAGTGCATGTTGCTAGGTTTTCACCAGTTGCTTTTATTGTACCTCTCTATTTGTTTTTTCTTGACTTTTTGATATTTTTTAGTTTTTGACTTTTTTCGTGCATTAGACTACTCAAGTATAGTATTTCTTCAAATGGATGTTGTTAGTTGGTTCATCGAGCACATCTCCTTCTGAATTTGTTAGCTGATAGGCTCCTGATCCATAGGTTGATATAATGACATAGGGACCTAACCAATTAGGTTCAAATTTCCCTTTCTTTTCCTGATCTTGCTGATTTCTAGGATTTTCTTTGAGTTCTAGGTCACCAATTTTAAAAATTTGGTGAATGACCTTGTGGTTGTAGCTTTGGCACATGCGTTGCTGATATGCTTTGAGATGAGTGTAGGCATGTTGGTGTCTTTCATCTAGAAGTTCAAGCTCTTACAGTCGGTTAACTTGATATTCTTCATCTAGAATTAGACCTTTCAAAGAGACTCTGAGAGATGGAATTTCTACCTCCAGGGGTAAAATTGCTTTTGATCCATACACCAATGAATATGGTGTAGCTCCCGTAGGTGTGCAGATGCTAGTTTTGTATGCCCAAAGTGCTGGATTAAGTTGTACATGCCAATCTTTGCCTACATCATTCACTATTTTCTTTAGGATTTTCAATATTGTCTTGTTGGATGCTTCTGCCTGACCATTCCCCTGTGGGTAGTAAGGTGTAGAAAAATGATGTTGGATTTTGAATTTTTCACATAGTTCTCATACATCTTCGTTCTTGAAAGGTCGTCCATTATTTGTGATGATGGAGCTTGGAATGCCATATATGCAGATCAGACAATTAAGAATTAAAGAGGCTATTTGTTTCCCTGTTACTGTGGTCATGGGGACTACTTCAATCAATTTGGTAAAGTATTATATTGTAGTTATAATGAACTTGTGTCCATTTGAAGATGAAGGATGAATTTTTCTGACCAAGTCTAGTCCCCACTTGCGAAAGGGCTAGGATGTTGTGAATGGCTGCAGTTCCTGTGCTGGTGCATGTATAAGATTGCCATGGTGATGCAGGAGCATCCAAGAGTCCACCTGAGACTAAGGAGATTATAAACATGAACAAAGACCCTAGAGCATCCTTGAAAGTGAATTGGAATGTTTTGGAGCCAATAATGGCTCTATGTAATGCTCAATTTGATTTAAATGTAATAAGTCCTGATAAGGGACCTAAGACAAAATATGGTGTCAAGTAGGCCAATAGTGTTTCAAGGGTCTAGAATGGTTAGTAGGGTCTTTGGTAGGGTTATTTAGGTGTATGAAATAAAATTCCATTGATTTGGAATGATTTTAGCAAATAGAATGTATTAAATAAAGTTGGAAAATTCAAATCTTTGTATTCCAACGTTCAGTAGCATTTTGGAGGGAAATTGAGTTTTTAAGTCTTAATGAATTTGTAAACCCCTCCAACCACCTTGGGTTGGTTGGGGAAGTTGTATTCATCATTTATGATGGAAAAAAGAGAGAAAAGTATAGATGGTACGGACTGGAGATGTTGTTGTATGGACTGAGATAGTTTTAATGCAATAAACTTTATTTTCCTTGCAAAACTTGCATTCCTTTGATGATCTTTGAGTTCTAATCATTAAGGAAGGTTGATAGGAATTTAATGTGCATGATCTAAAGAATTTAATATCTTTTTTAATCTGATCTAAGGATTTATATTGACTGTCCTGTTTTAAAAGTCCGATTTTCCTTGTTTTCTCAAGTATGAATATGTAATCCATCCCCTTTATGTGCTTACTGTGACTTGGGGATGGAAGCTAATGTTGTATCATATCAAACTAACATGAAAGTGCAGGATTGAAGTGGTTTTTCAGAGTGATCACTCACAAATGGTGAATTTGTTGGTTGATTGGAGCATGGGGATGGTGGCTAGAGTGTAGCAGCCACTAAAGTAGCCATTGGAGGGCTATCTTTTATTATTGGAATTAGTAGAGGGCACCAATTTAATGGTGAAACAACCTTCATTTGATCAGAGAAGTGACTGGAGGCATGATTTTGAGCAAGCCCTAGTTTAGAGGGTGATTTAAGGAGGGTTTTAGAGTTTGGACACTTAGAAGTTGAATCAAGCCATAAAACATGGAAAATCCTTGGTTTGGGAGCCTGATTAAATACTGGAGAAAGTTTTGTAGCCTTTTGTTAAGTTTTTTTGGTACTTCCTTTGTAAAGTGGGTGGTTTTTAAGGCTAAAAAGGGGCACATTTGAGGATAGCAAAGGGTCTGTCCCAAACAACCTATATCAGTTTTCTGATATGTTGTGTAACATCCAAATGGGTGTCTAAATATATAATTTTTTGGGCAAGTTTTTGGAAAAAATTTTGAGTTAAAGGGAAAATACCCGATTTGAAGGGCTAGATGCTTGGTTGAATAAATGTATTGAGTTTGTGTTGAAGGTAGAGGCTTAGGGGTTTAGAAAACCTTTGAATCATGTTTGTTGAGGTCCTTTGAAGTATGTGGAGGTAGGAGACACACCTAGTTTAGGTGGTGTTAGGTTTTGAGCCTATTGAGGCATTGAGTGCATTTGAGACACCTGAGGAGTGTAAGGGGTTTGGGTCCAAAATACACCTTTTATTTACAAATTTGTACTAGATTCTCCTGTCTCTACATCACATGGATCTGGAATTTAGGACACTTCTTTGCAAAGTGATAAGAGTCTTTTTCCATTGTCTGCCAGCAATATCCCATTCTTAGAAGCTTTTTAGCAAGAGTAGGACCACTTGAATGTGTGTCACAGATACCTTCGTGAAGCTCTTGTAAAGTGGAGTTAGATTCATTATGGTCAAGGAAACAAAGAAGAGTACCATCTAGACCTCAACAGTACAAAGTATAAGCAATAAGGGTATAATGGGTGGCTTGACGGATAAAGTTACGTTTTTGGTTTCGGGATAGGTCAATGGGTAGGATATTGTCCTTAAGATAGTCATATATCGGTCCACATAATGGAGAGCTTGAACCAGCCAAGGCATAGATAACATGGGAGTCAGAATGGTCATAGGCTGGGGAGAATAGTTACCCTACCAAAAACTCATAACAATTTTGTTGTTTTAGAATTTGTAGTAGTGAAGTGATAGTAGCCATTGTATCGGTTGCTCCATTGTCCAACCTTGGTATTTTATCGAAGGTGATGTGTACAAAATATTGTTTAAAATCATCCACCATTCACCTGTATGGTAGCAGCTTGTCATCCTTTGTCTGATAGTCATCGTTGATTTGATTTATAACTAGTTGTGAATATTCGTAGACTTTTAATTATGTGATTCTCCATTCTATAGCCATTTTGATGCCTATAACCAATGCCTCATATTCAGCAACAGTATTTGTCCATGGAAGCATAAGCCTATATGATCTTCACATGGTGTGCCCTTCAAGAGTGATGAACAAAATGCCAGCACCTGAGCCATGTTGAGTAAATGATCCATCAAAGTATAGGGTCCATTATGTTGTAGAGATAGTAAGAACATCTCTGTCTAGAAATTTGATCTATATAGGTTGTTTTCCTAGTAGTGGTGGTTCCGCTAGTTGATCTACAATTGCTTGTCCTTTGATAGCTCATCACTCTATGTAGTGGATATCAAATTCACTGAGAATCATGATCCATTTAGCTAATCTGCCGGTAAGAGCTGCTTTGCTGAGTTAATATTTGAGAGGATCAATTTTCGCAACTAGCTTAATTGTGTGAGCTAGCATGTAGTGCCAGAATTTTTTGAGAGGCAAATACCACTATTAGGAAAGCTTTCTTAATGAATGTATAGTTGAGTTCATATCCATTCAATGTCCTATTGATGTAATAGATAGCTCGCTCCTTGCCTTGCTGATCCTCTTGTGCTAACGATGCCCCCAGTGATATGTCTATTGTTGAAATATAGATAATGATTGGCTTCCCTGTGATTGGTGGTACTAGAACTAGTGGGTTCCTTAGATATTGCTTGATTTGATAGAAGGATTCTGCACATTTGGCTTCCCATCTGAATGGTACATTTTTATGTAGAAAATGATTGAACGGAAGACTTTAATCTACTAATTGAGTGATGAATCACCTAATTGATTGGAGTCGTCCTTGTAGGGATCTGAGCTGACTGATGTTCTTTGGTGGTGGCATCTCTATAATGGCTTGTAACTTTGCTGGATCCACTTCAATACCCTTAGCTAAAACTATGTAGCTTAGTAATTTGCCTGATGTAACCCTGAAGACACAATTCTTAGGGTTGAGCCTGACTTGGAATTTCTCCAATCTATCAAAAGTCTTTTCTAAGATGCTTAGATGTTGTGCTCTGGTGAAGGATTTAGCTAGTAAATCATCCACATAGTCCTTCATGAAGGTATGCATCATGTCATGAAAGATTGTCGTCATTGCTCATTGATAAGTTGCTCCTGTATTCTTTAAGCCAAAAGGCATGATGTTCCAATAGTACGTTCCCCAAGGATAGGTAAACATTGTTCTACCTTGATCCTCTAGGGCTATCTTGATTTGATTATAGCCTGAAAAACCGTCCATTAGTGATAGCATTGCATGGCTTGCTATGAGGTCTACAATTATGTCGATACTAGGTAAGAGAAAGTCATCATTTGGACAAGATTTGTTGACATCTCTAAAA
The DNA here is from genome assembly GCF_030272615.1 of Cryptomeria japonica. Classification (NCBI taxonomy): domain Eukaryota; kingdom Viridiplantae; phylum Streptophyta; class Pinopsida; order Cupressales; family Cupressaceae; genus Cryptomeria; species Cryptomeria japonica. Next base: position 226,218,929 of record NC_081409.1, read on the forward strand.
TTAGTGCATATTCTGATACTTCCATATGGTTTTGATACTGGTACAATGTTGAAAATCCATTCACTATAGTCGATAGGTCGAATGAACCCAACATCTAATAGTTTTTTCAGTTCAGCTTTAACCATGAGTGCCACATGTGGATTCATCTTTTATAGTTTTTGCTTGATTGGCTTAGCTTCTAGAGTAATGGATAGGTGATGCATGATTAATTTTTGATCCATCCCAAGCATATCTGGATATGACCAAGCAAAGTTACTTTTCTTTTCTTTAAAAAAATTAATAAATTATGATCTTTCTTCCTCTATTAGAGATTCTGCAAGGTGTATATTTTTGGCTGCTTCTATAGTACCAATGTTGATTGATTGAGTGGGCTCAATAAATATGGGTGATCGCTCATGATAATGCTCAAGAAGAGTGTCAAGTCTCCCATCCTTAGGTGTCTTTAAAATGTTTTCACCATCAGATGCATCCTTTATTTTTACTTTTTTGTGATCTATTGCTGCCAATGACTGGTTTTCAACAGTAGATCCTTTATTTTGTTCATTTTTGTGACTGAGAGACTTGGCACTCCCCTGATTGCAGATGTCATTACTTTGTTCACTAGTAGAGTTTTTTTATGGGTTAATGGTATACAAGTAATGGGTAATGGATTCATTATTTGTGAAAATTGGTATATCATGAGTTTCAGGTTCATCCTAGTCTATGAGGTCAGGAAAGACAAGTGGTAAGGAGTCGTTAGGTGGATCAAGTTTTGGTGTTGTAAGTGTCAGGATAGAGGTATCCTCATAATTGGCTGGGATGTTAAATAAATTAAGGATTTCATTGAGGTCTTCGATGGTATCATTTTCCATATAGACTTGCTCATAATGTCGTCGCTCACTTTCCTTGGCATCATAGATATTTTGTGGACCAAATTCAAGTGGTCTAGATTTTGTATCGTGTTCTTCTTGAGAGATGGGTGTATTACTATCATTTGCACAAATATCTTCAGTAATGTTAGAACAACTGCCCCATTCATATTCATTGGAATCAGTCTTAGAGGTATTATCCCAAATTCTAGCAATGTTGTGAACTGGTATGTTGTAGGGTGAGAATAGGTCTTTCAAGATTGATACAAGTTTGATAGTTTTATTTGATTCTGTGTCAGATCCTGCTTCCACTCTTTGCATTTGTTCATATACTATCTCTCTGCGGGGAGGAATAATGTAATCAAGAGGTGATTCTTCTTTGTTGGATATTAGTTCTTGAATATGATGTTCTTTTGCAGTAGGTGCTTCCTTCTTTTGATTGATAGGTTTCCTTTGATATTGCTTTCGTTCTTGATGTCCGTGTTCCTTATGTATTGTCTCAGTTGACTCAAATAGTGCCTCCTACTAGGAGTCTTCTTTGTATTTCTTCTTTTCTTTCCACTGAGGTTTTTGATATTTGTGTGGTGCCCTTTTTGGTAATAGAGTGAGTTCAAATACCAATCCTAGTTTTTCTTTACTGAATTGTGAAGGAGGATCCAATGGTTCTATGATGCCTTCCTGATGCTTACCAATGGGTCATTTGCCATTCTATCTCATTCATTACATGATTAAGTAGCCTTTTTGATACAGGTGTGTTGGTATAGCTACCTCCACAATAGCTGCTATCTCTTCTTCCTTGTCTTTGTACAACCAACTAAGGATGTCCTTTTCCTCTAATTCATGTGCTAGAGTGCCTAGTTGGATAAATGTGCCATCAAACTTGGTGATGGGCTGGGTTGCTTGATGTGTTGATATTGTAGGTAATCCATGAGATTTAGGTGATGTTGGTAAGTTGGCCAAACACATGGGTTCCAAAGAGTACTCTCCCATGCCTTTCTCTTTGATTTTCATTTTCTTCTTGAAATCTATAAACAGCAGTGTGGACTTTTCTTGTTGAAGATCTGGTGTCGAGTAACTTTGTTTTTCTCTATTATGTGGAACCAAATTGTCTTGGGCTACCCCCATAGAATTACAATGTTGGAAAGGATTATGATATGATGATATGGAAATCTCTTGTCCATTGTAGGGGAACTTAACACACTGATGATAAGTAGAAGGTACTGCTTGCATTTCATGTATCAAAGGCCGACCTAATAAGATATTGTATGTGAGGTCTATGTCTAAGACTTGGCACATAGTGTCCCTTTGTATTGGTCCTACTTGAATTGACAGCATTACTGTTCCTTTGGATGATCTCTCTTCATCATCATATGCTTTTATAGTGATCTTTTTGCACGGATCAATAGATTGCTCAGAGAAGCCTAATGCATGGATAAGTTTTAAGGTATAGATATTGAGTCCAGCTCCTCCATCTATTAACACTCTTTTGACTCAATGCTTGTAGACCAAAAATTCAATGTGGAGTGGAGTATTGTGTGGATGGATCAATGAGATATTATCATGCTCAGAAAAAGTGAGGTTATGAGGCCTTGTAATATGAGCCACCATGGCTTAGAATTTTTTAGTATCCAGATCTTGAGGTACATTTGTTTCCAATAACGCTTGTTCCAAGATGTCTTTGTGTTTTGGTGAAAGTTTTAGTAACTCTAGTATAGATATTTGAGCAAGAGTTTTGCGCAGTTGACTGACTAGATCATATTGAATGTTGGGTAAGGTCTTTGTTGTTGACATATGTCCCTTTAAGACATATTTTTGAGCTCTAGTTGTTACGTTGACAAATTCATGTTCAAGCTTGTCCTTGATTGTGATAACATTGACTTGATTGTCCTCAGCTGATATGTGATTGATTGTGTTATTGTATATGTGATTGATACAAGCTCCCCATGTATCGTTTGAGGTTGAAGCTCCATACTTGTTGTAGTTTGGAAGAGGATTCTTAAAGGCTCCATGGTCACCATTTGTCTTAAGACCATCGACCGTTAAATTGCCTCTATCAATCATGTCTTGAACAATGGTTTCCAATCTCATGCAATCATTGGTTTGATGACCTTTATTGCGATGAAAATAAAAAAAGTGTGAGTCATTCCACCAGGGTGGTTTGATTTGTGGTTTAAAGTTGTTGATTGCTAGTAAAGAGATATTTTTGTTTGCCAAGAGTTCACTGAATGTTGACTCTAGTGATTGCCCTAGTGGTGTGTAAATGTGTTTTGAAAAGTTGTTTGCATTACCCCGTGAGTTTGGATTAGGTCCCTGATTGGTGTTATTGTTTTGGGCATTGTTGGTGTTGTTTGTGTTGAGTTGATCTTGATTGTTATTCTGTGCATAAGTGTTAGTACCTTGGTTAGCACCTTTGGGATTTCTTGTAGCTTGAGGATTACTTGATAATGCAAGCATGAGCTGTTTTGATTTTGGATCATTTGATTCATTGCTTCCTTCATTTCCATTGTTTTTATTGTGGGTCCAGAATCTGGATTTGTCTAAGTTGTTGTTATTTTGGTTGTTGTAATTGGATGAACTTGTTCCTTCTTTGAAAAATTTTAATGTTCCTTTCTTAACACATGCTTATTCTACTTGGATGCCATTCTCAATCAATTTGGCAAAAGATGGTATGCATTGAAGCTTGAGTATGTATCTCATCTCACTATTCAAGTTGTTGATGAAAATCTCCATCTTTTCCTTTTCAGGCACATCTCAAGGATATCTTGAAACCATATGCCACCAACGTTGAAGGAATACCATGAATGTTTCATTGTTTTTCTGTTTGGTGTTATAGACATCTAACATGGTAATAGCCTGTTGAATGTTATAAGAATATTGAGTTATGAATTTGTTGACTAGTTCATCAAATGATCTGATGGGAGGTATGATTTTGGACAACCATTCCATTGTTTTCCCTCCCAAGCTTCTTGGGAATAACCTCATCAAATAGGTATCATCATGAGAAAATTCAAGACTCATTGTACATAATTCTTTAACATGATCACGGGGATCACTTTTCCCATCATATTTGTCGAATTTGGGAATGTCTGAGTTTGGGGGAAAAGACACGATGTTTAACCGTTTGTCAAAAGGACAAGGACATATTTCAGTTAAGGAGCAATCAAAGGTGCATTATTTTTCCGAGGGAGGAATTCTTCCCTTGTATTAGTTCTAGGTAGAAATGGTGTGTGGAATGGTATGTTTTTCTCCGGGATGTTTTGCTCAGGGATATTTTGCTCGGGGATATTTTGCTCAGGGATATCTTGCTCAAGGTCATGTGCTTCTTCCTCTCTTTGTCTTTCTTGATATTTGTAATGTTGAGATCTTGTTCTAAAAATGTCCATGTCTAAATCTTTAGGAAGTTTAACTCCCTTGCTTGTGAGTATGAGCAGATATTTTTCTTTGTCATTTTCGATGAGCCTTTCCACAAGCTTTTGAAATGAAGCGCTTTCTTGACATTCTCGAAGGAGTTCTTTAGAAATTTTAGTGTCCTCTAGATGCAGGCCCTCAAAAGGATTTGATAATCTTTGATTCATGCTAGATTCTGGTTGCATTTTTCTTTGTTTGTTTCGTTGAGAGCGAGTAACAATAGGCATCTAGTAGAAGCTTTTTGTGACAAAAGGAACGAACTCTTCTTCAATGCTTTGCTCAGGGGTTGGTGGTTCAAATCGGGGTACGTTATAAGTGATGCACTCTTCGAGAAAGAAGGTCAAATTGATCTTCCCTCCTTGATTTATGCGTTGACTCAATGCTTATTTTTGACAGAATGCCCTACTCCTCAAGGGTTCCTTGTCAAATTTCATTTGTTTTGTTTTAAAGATATAAGTGTATATGATGAAGGAATGTTCGATGTGATTTGAAGAGTTAGCGATTGATGTATTAAAATTTATTTCTTTTGGCAAGTTTTGAAGAACTCATTGGTTGTTTCTTCAACTTAGTGTTATGATAAATATTCTTTCTTCTCAGAATATGAGAATTAGTCATGCACAAGCGATCAATGGTTTCCTTTGATTTTTTTTGGATTTAGTTTAGCTTGTTTTGGAAAATCAAGTTTTTACTTTATCAAAATGAAGGTTTAGATGCCCCCTCATGACAAAGTGTGTCAAATGATATGGAATACAAACTTTCCTAATATGGAAACTTGATTTGACAACTTGGAGTTTTAAAACAAGTGTGTTTTGGGATAAAAATTTGTTTGATTGAAGGACCTGCTTGCCACTTGTGATGATGTTTCCTAATTTTGATAGGAGAGATATGTTTATCTTGTGACTAGCTTTAGATTTTGGGCAACTTTGTTTGATGGAAAATTTGCTTTAGAAATAGCTTTTGATACTCTATTTTTGGTTTTCTGCTTGATGAAGTTTAGGCTGATGAAGGAAAGCTTTCAAAATTATTTTCAAAATTTTCAAAATTGACCTCTGTTTTGCCCCCTGTTTTTCTGGTGTTGGCTATGCGCTAAAATAGAGACCCAATGCACTATAGAAAGTTCTCAATGTGCTAGCAAAAAGACTCCACGCGCTATGCTGCCCCCTATTATGCGCTAACTAGTTTTTTATGATTCTGCCTTGGTTCAAAATATTATGCGCCAATATGGGTTGCCTATACGCTAACTGTTAAACCCTACGCGCTAAGGTTTGGTTTCCACATTCTAAGCTGATGCTTCAACACGCTAAAATGTTTTCAAAATGCGCTACTTGAAACTACTAGTTTTGGTTTCTGATGAAGTGCTACCATTAAGCCTTAATGCACTAATAAAAAGGTCTAATGTGCTAAAAGATGGTTTCTATGTGCTAAGAAGTTGCTCTTATGTGCTAAACTGCCCTGATATATTTTGAATTGGTTGTTTTTCTAAAATTTTTGGAATTTTGATTTGAATTTTCAGTGTTGATAGATGATTTTCTGAAGTAACAAATGAAAGCACAACACCAAAGAGACAACCATTTTTCTTAATCTAAACAATAAGTGTATGTTCTGGGAGGATGTGTTCAAATGCCCAATGTTTTGACAGGTTTAGATACAACATGCACTTCAAGCAGACTCTTTATTCAAGGTCATAAGCAATATCATAGCCCACTAGTCTTGATACTTCATTAGCTCAAACAACCGTGTCACCCCCTAGGGGGCACCTATTTTTTTGGCTTTTGCCAGAAATTAACGTAAAGTGAATTTTTTCACAATTGAGTAGTTATCTTGGGAGATATATAGTGAGCGATCTTGGGGGTGGATTCTTCCCCACCCTTGCACTATGATATTGCAAATATCTAGATACTGACTCGGCTCAAATTTTTTATGCTAAGGTTCATAATCAAGCTTCTCGTTTGATCATTAGTGATAAACTCCCTCAAGAGGCTTCCCAACCTTTAGAACAAAGGTTTTACGTATCTCAAGGATACTGGGGGAAGGCTAATCGTTGCACGTAACTGTTGAAAAAGACTTTCATCACTTTCCACTTTTGATTATATTGGGTTGGAACACTCGACTTCAAAGACGTTTCTCACTTAGGTCATTCCCTTCACACCGGCCAAAAATGGCTTTAAGAGTTTTTCAACCCCTTGGGAAGGTAGGCTTTCTAAATGATTTATTTCTTGAAGTAAATAAATCTTTAAGAGTGGTTTGGCTTTTTGATCACCCAGTTAAAGGGAGAGCATATACCTTCCACTTTCGAGACAAAGCACATAAGTTCTTTTTAGCCTTTCAAAGCAATGATTTGCTAACTCTATATGGAGATGTTGCTCCACAAAAATATGGTGTCCCTTTTAACCTTTTAAGGCAATGATTTTCTAATCTATTTAATAAGGAACTTGGTCAACAGAATAAATGTGATGTTTCATCAACAAAAGAAATCGATTGAAAGGGCAAGATCTTCCCTCTTTGATTGCAAAAGACTTTTTGGACCTTGTGTGATTCTTTACCTTGCAAAAAATTAAGATGGATCCTTTTATGCACCAAAGGATGGTGATGTTCTTTTTAAACCATTTGCTTGCAAAACTTTTGAAAAATTGATTTGTTCTTTTTAAGATCTAATTAGAAAATTTTCTCTCCTAGAAAAGCAAGGAAAATTTGTTTTGTGGTTCTTTTTTTAAACCCAAACAAAGTGAGTTCAATTTTACCCAAAAAGAATAAAAAATCTTTATATTTTAACTAACTTAACTAGGTTAGTAAAAACTTAAACTATTTATGATCCTAAAATTAAGCTCCTATCTGCAAGAAACTTATTAAAAACCTTGCAAGATACCAAGTAAAATTGTTAGAAAAATCTGTGGGTTTGGTGGACTTCAACAAATCTAATTTCATATTCAGTTACAATTTTTAATTTTGCCTATGTCTGTGATGTGCTACAGAACAGACTGTATGCGCCACAATATAATCAGGATGCGCTATCAGGTAGACCTGATTCATTGGACTGTTTTCCGAATGCGCTACTCTATTATTCTCTAGCACCGAGACCTACAAGAAAATATTAGTGAGGATGATGTGCTAAGCTATGGTCTGCACGCATTGGGGAATGAGTCCCACGTGCCAAATAGTGAGCCAGATGTGCTAAAAGATCAACCATATGTGCTAAGGGATGTTCCATATGCGTTGATTCATGTTTCCTACATACCTGCAAAAGTGTTTATTTTTTAAAACTAATTGGAATAATGGGGTAGTGCCCCACGGCGGGTGCCAGAAATGTGTGAGGGAAAAGCGATTCAATGAAACATAAAATGCAAAAATGTGGTCTCAAAGAGGCTTGTTCACACACCCATGGGACTTCTTGGTGCAAGTTATGGAGTCATGAGGAATGACTCAACTTCCTAAGGTTGGTTCCATGGCTCTCTATCTCACAAGGTCCCTCAAGCCAATACTTTTTCTCTCAGATCATTGAGCAAAGTGGCTTAGGGATGATGAATGCAAGAATGAGGGATGCTTATGATTGGTTTAATTATGAAATACATCCTATCTATGCATGATTCTACAAATGCAATAAACTAGATTATAAGATGACAAGGTTAGTAGAAATACTATCCTAACATGATATAGTAGTTAATGATTTAAGTTAATGATAAAGGAAATGGTCTAAAATTCTTATTAGATTAATTCCTATTACAAAGAGAAGCTAGATGTATTGATAAATTTGAGAATAAATGAAATACTAAAAGCTTGCATGGATCCTTAAAATGGAGGAATGAGAGCTTTATTTATAGTGAAAATAGGGTAATGGATGGTCAATATTGAAAGAGTTAATCAAGGGTCAAGTTTTAAAGTTACCAATCCATGTTTACGATTTTCACCAATGAAATGGTGACAATTGTCAACATAAGACTGGCTGAGAGGAGGGGTAAGAAGCATTAAATGCTTCAGAAGACTTTATGGTTACCTTAGGAGGTAAGGGTTAAGGTTAGGTTAGGGTTATCCAATGGATAAAGCTTTTACCCAAAGGGTAAACTCTTGTGCAAAGGTTAAAGGTATAACTGTATGCAGGAAAAGTGGGCTGATAAAACTAAAAATGTGAAAAATTATGTTAAAATACTAGTCCACACACACACACAGGACTTCTTGATGCAAGCTATGGAGTAATGATGTGTTACTCAGCTTCCCAAGGAGGGTCCCATGGTTCTCTATCTCAAAATGTCCCTCAAACCAACATTTTTGCTCTCAGATTATTGAGCAAAATGGTTTAGGGATGGCAAATATGAGAACGAGAGATGTTTTTTTAGATTTTAGTATGAGATGTGTTGTAAGCTATGTATGATGCTAAAATACAATAAACTAGATGATAAGATGACGAGATTAGTATGAATACTATCCTAGCATACTATATTTAGTCTATGATTGAACTAAAATGATAAAGAAAATAATCTAAGCATGCATATTAGTCTAATTTATGATCTAAAAGAGGCTAAATGAGGAACATATATAAAATGAAAGCTTGAAAGAATTTGAGCATAAGTGTGATGCTTCAAATTTGAAAGATGATTGTTAAAAATGGAGGAATGAGAGCTCTATTTATAGCACAAACAGGGCAATGGATGGTCAAGATCGAAAGGTTTAATCAAGGGCCAAGTTTGAAAGTTGGGGATCCATGTGCACAATTTGCACCAATGAAATGATGACAAATGTCAACATAGGATTGGGTTGAAAGAAGAGGTTGGAGGCATTAAAGGCCTAAGAAGACCTCATGGTTATCTAAAGGCTAAGAGTCAAGTCTAAATTAGGATTATCCATTGGATTAGGAATTAATCCAAGAATAAACCTTTGTGCAAATGATTAAGAGATAATCATGGTCAAAGCATTAATGGCCTGATGAGACCTTTGGGTTGGGTAGAGGTTGAGTCAAAACAAATGTTTTAACCATGTGGGAGAGTTTGAATTAACCATTAATGGTTATTGGAGACTTTGGGATTAAGTGGTTGAAGGTTGGAAGCCTTCAATGGTTTTCAAAGACTTTAAGGGTTTTGGTGGTTGAAGGTTGAAAACCTTCAATGGTTATCCAAGACTTTGGGCCATTTGAGAAGTGACCTCCCTTTGCTTAGGGATGTGACAAAGTTTAGAGGAGGGTTATGTTAATTAGAATCGATTAGAAGATTCTAGAAGGGATTAGGAAGGGGTTTGGGATTTTGCAAGTGGATGGGGGAATAATAGGTTTTAATTGAATTAATTGATTTTCATTCAATTTGGTTGTAATTAAATAAATTTGATTTTTTCAATTTAGGATAACTATTTAATTAAATTTGAATTTAATTAAAAGTGGATAGGGAGATTTAATTGAATAAAATGATTTATTCATTAAATGGTATAGTGAATTTTATTTAAATAAATTGAGTAATTTATTTAATAAAATAGAGGAATGTGGGTAATTTAATTAAATTGGATTTAATTAAATAGAGAAATGAACATAAAATATTCATTTAGAAATATGGTCATTTTTATACGTCTACAATAACCATGGTCAAAGCAATGAATGCTTGATGAGACCCTTGAGTTAGATGTAGGTTGAGTTAAGAGAAAAATTCTCTAATCATGCTAGAGGGTTGAGTTAACCATTAATGGTTTGGAAGACTTTCAAGGTTAACTTGTTGAAGACATAAAGCATTTAATGGTTTTCAAAGACTTTGAGGGTTTGAGAAGTGACTTCCCTTTGCTTAGGGATGTGACAACATTTAGGAGATGGGTTAGGCTAATTTAGAAGTGATTAGAAGAATCTAGAAGGGGGTTTAGATCTGAAAGTAGGAGATGTAGGAAAATGCAAGTGGGTGAGGGAAAATAAAATTAATTAAAATAAATAGCTTTATTTCAATTTGGTTGCAATTTGGGAAATTGAATAAATTAGATTTATTCAATTTGGGATAAACTATTAATTAAGTGTAAATTTAATTAAAAGTAAGAAGAAGGGATTTAATTAAATAAAATGATTTATGTAATTAAATGATGTAAAGGGTTTTAGTGAATTTAACTAAATAAATTGAATAATTTATTTAATTAAAATAGAAGAATGTGGGTGATTTAGTTAAATGAAATTTAACTAAATGGAGGAATGGGAATAAAATGAACATTAAATATTCATTTTAGAATATTGTCATTTTTTATACATCTACGGTAACAAGTATGTTCATAGAGAAAATCAGTGAAGATCTAGAAATTATTTGAACACTAATAAGTTGGCATTTTTTTGTGGTTGTCATTGATGGACACACACTTCCTATGAGATCACTTTGTGAATGTATGAATTATTCTCAACTGGTAATTGTTCCAAACTAGTATTATGTTGTAGTTTCTAGACTATTAATGTTATGCAGAAAGTGTTTGCCAATTTCAAAAAGTATAAAGACCCAAGCGGCATAAGGAGATCAAGCGGTTTGAAGATCTCAAGCAGAGTGGAGCAAAGGAGCCAGAAGCAATAGTTATCATTTTCCCAGTCTTCAATTTTTGTCAACCAGTAATCTGTTTTATAATTGAACCAATATTACCCTGTGTTACCAACTGGTAACCGGTAAAGTTGTATAAACTGGTAATAATCTGTGATGAGTTACCAACTAGTATATTTTTGTGATGAATTACCATCCACCGACACTTTGACGGTGATTTTGTGTCATGTTACCAAATGTGTCTAGATACAATGAACATAAGAACTTGCAATGTAATCCTATTGGACCGATATGAAATCAGATTCCTTTTAAGGACATCATGTCTAGGGTTTTTAGAGTGAGAGAGTGCATGTGAGTATAGTTGTTAGGTTTGTGGTGGTTGTCAAAGTTCTTGTATGTGCGATCTTAACTGAGAAGATCAAGTCTATGTGTTATAACAGAGCATGGAGTTACTGAAGAATGAAGTAATGCTGAAATGCATTAGCTATGAGCTACAATGGATCTAATCAAGCAGAGTGTGACATTTGCTAGATCATTCACTTGTTGATTACTCACATCTTTGACAAGTTACAAACCCTTAACTAGGTAGGCCCATAAAAGACTTTGAAAATCCTCTAACAAGGTGGTTCACATCTGTGGATCTGAAATCCTTTCACAAGGTAGTCTTTAATCAGACTTATCTCCTAGCAGAGATTGAGATTCCTAATAGGATCTATTCTAGTAAAGAACATTGTACGACCTTAACCTGTCTATCCTTAACTGGACTGGTTACTATTCTGCAGATTGTTACTTGTGAGTTTCATCTCACCATGGTTTTTCTCATTTGGGTTTCCACATCAAAATCTCATGTTATGGTGATTGTGCTTCTGTGGGTGAATGTCTTATTTTCTATTTGGTCTGCATGTGTGTTAACTAGTTTGTTTGTTAAACTGTTTTACCAGTTTACTGCTAGACTATTAAAGTGTTTAAGTGCTGTAATTTTTGGTATACTAATTCACCCCCTATCTTAGTATTCATCAATTGGTATCAGAGCCAACCTTTCTATAAGTCTAACCACTTGGAAAGAGTTATGGGGGAATACACTGTGAGGGCACTTACTCATCATCTCACTTAGACTGAGCAAGCCTATGATGAACTTAAGGTCAAATATAAGGCCTCTTAGGCAAAAAGAAGAGAGCATGTTGAAAAACTAATGGACCTAACTGAAAATAGTTCTTCTGATGAAGCGGACATGGAAGCCCTAATTCAAGAAGTAGAAAATCTGAATGAATCCAATACCAACCTGAGAAAGGAGTTGGAAGGACTGACTATCCGAATGTGTCAAGAGATTGAGAACCAGAGGAAAAATGAAGACCTGGTAAAAGATAAAGATCATGAGATCTCCAAGTTGAAGCAAGAGATCAGTGCATTTACCGCTCATCTTCATGAAAGAAAAATGGAAAAAGAAGAAGTACTAGGTGAACTAAACATGGCTATTTCTAAGAATGCAAGCTTGAAGGAATCCAATGCTTCTATTTCCAAAGAACTCACTGAGTCAAAGGAAATACTTGCCAAATTCAATAAGAGCACTATCAAACTAGAGGAGAAGCTTGAATCAGCTAAACTAGTAAAGAATACCAATGGACTTCATTTCTCTAAGTATGAGGAAGGTGAGACCTCTGAAATAAAAGATGGAGCATCAAAGAAGCAACTGACATCAAATGATAAAGGTAACAAAAAGTTCAAACTTGTTTACTTTAATTGTCTCAAGGAAGGACACACTTCTAATATATGTAGAAGTAAGGCTTACAATAATTTTCCTTATTTTCTAAATGACAAGCCTAGACCCAATAGATTCAATGGTAATTGTTATGCATGCAACAAGTTTGGGCATAGAGAATTTGAATGCAGGTCTATCATGCACAATACCAGAAGGTATCCTCAAAGGAGTCAAGGAGTTTTTCCTGAACCCTTTGGGAATTAGAACCCGAACTGGTCTAATACCTATAATCATTAGTCAAGTAGCAATGGCTATCAAGCGGCAACCGGATGGAGAGCAATCTATGTGATTTTTCATGGTCATGGTCACACTCCTGCAACATACAGAAGGAAGAATGGAAACATGAATGATGGACCTTAGAGACCACCTGGAATGGTTTGCTATCATTGCAACAAACCGAGTCATTCAGCAAGATTCTGCAGAAGTAGAAAGAGTATATCGGATGATATACTAGTCACTCTAGGAGGAAAGATTGATGTTGAAACTATTCAAGCGGATATGAAGAAAACCTGGAAGAAAAATCCAGAAGAAGTGATTCTAGTAGAACCGGTTTCTACACCTAGTGTGGAAGTCGTTGAACCGACAAACTAAGCATCAAAAAAGATTAGGGGGAGCAAATGGTGAAATATCATGAACCCGCGGTTGACACCAGTAAAAGACCTTAGCCGGTATATGATATCTGTCAGATAGGAAGAAGACCAGAAATGGTAAAAGGCAAATTAGGGTTTATGCCCTAATAGTGGAGCATTTATTATGGTAGGTGGAGAATCTGTTTAAAAGGAATTTTCAAATTATTTCTCACTTATCATTTTTCGAGTGAAGAAGTTTTCAAGTGTAGAGTGAAGAAAAGTGATTTACATTGCGATTTAAAGAATTTATCAAAATTCTGAAGTAGAATCTAAAGCAAACATCTATTGGAGAAGTGTAGAACACAAAGTGGTATTTCAGCAACCAAAGGAGTGTGTAGCGAAGTTTAAATTGCAAAGCCCTAAATTTTGATTTACGAAGGTATTTTTCAAAATTCTTACTTTATCATGGCTTCCACATCACATGCTAGCTCTAGTGCACCCATTGATTCTGTAGACTTCATTGAATGGAAGACAAAATACAATGCCCTATCTCAAATACCCGCTAGCGTTATAATGGAAGAAGGCATTTCAGATTATATTGACTGCAAGATTGAAGACCTAGGATCTTTGATGATCCATTCCCAATTGAGCTTGTTCTGTGGGAAGGATAAGAAGATGAAATCAAAATTCAGCATTCTGGAAAAGAAGAAACTTCACAGCGTAGTCTATTTTCTTGAAGAATTTTTAGATGATCACATTCACATCATTCTAAGTAGAGTGCATGGTGATAAGATGTACTTAGAGTGAACACATGATATTACACCGAAAGTAATTCATGCCATCACCAGTTTTTGCAATGTCAGTGAAGTACCTACCCTAAGGAAGATCAGCAAAATGCAAATGACCAAGCTCACCAGTTCCATGAGTAATTCATGAGGAATGACTGTCAATTCCATCAAGGATGATCTTGTGAAATATGCATGTATGGTGATAGGATACCGGATGTTTCATGCCAGCAAAATCAACTTTGTCTTTGCTACAGTAGTAAATGCCACCTATAGGATGAAAGGAAGATGCATCATTTAATCTGTACACTTGTATGCAAAGACAACTTCTATTGAATCTCAAGTCGATCAAACAAGACAATGTGTTGAGATTTAAGTTTAGACAACTATTGGTTGGGTTGTTCTTCTACTTCCAAGGCTACTTTCTAGGAGTAGGTGATATTCAATGGTTTGTTGACCAACCAGTGAGAAAGCAAATCAAGAAAATCCTACAAGCAGTTGGAACCCGCTATTTGAAAGTGCTGATCAAATACTTTGATGAGTTCAGATGCAAAATGAACCAAAGGGTAAGAATATCTGGTGATATAGTCAAAAAGTATGAGGAGGACATCTTCTTCACCATCAAATTTGATGAGGGCATAATGGAGGTGGTTGGACCTAGACTGGAAGAAGTGGAACCAATGGGATATGAGGTAATGTATGATATGCTGGATGGGTATGCCTCTACCCTACTTGCCTCGCCTCTTGATCCAAGGGCAAAGAGAACCAGAACCTATCTAGAAATGGTTACGCCGGTTAAAGAACCCTTAGTAAAGAAGGGAAAGGTAGTACCTTCAGCATCAACACCAGTTACTGCAGCAAGTCCCAAAGTGACCAAGCAGTCACTAGTAAAGAAGAAACCAAAAGCTGCTCCCGCCAAATTCTTCAAGAGGAATCGGAAGACAAAGAATAATACACCAAACTCAGAGGACATTGTCTCTAAGGAACAACCTAAAAAGATCAGGCAATCAAAGAAAAAGACAAAGAATGAACCGGCAACATTTGCACTGGTAAATATTGACATTTCTTCTTACAAACCTTTGACACATTGTCAAAGAACAATTAAGAATATTAGAAGAAAAGTACTTGGTGATTTGAAAGAATATTGTGATTATTTTAATGGTGATGAAAAGGAAGAAGTTGAATAGGAAGTCATCAATTATTTATGTATTAATGACCGGTGGCCTTTAGAAATTAAGTCTAAGACACCTGATTCTTTATATAATTCTTTAGATAACAAATGGTGCATTGCCATAGAGAAAGAATAGGAAATAAGAGAAGTATTTTCACAATACTTCACTGATGTACCTAGAACATAATTATATGGAGTAGTGGAGAGATATAAGGGCCTCTTCTTCATGAGAAG
Organism: Cryptomeria japonica; assembly: GCF_030272615.1. Classification (NCBI taxonomy): domain Eukaryota; kingdom Viridiplantae; phylum Streptophyta; class Pinopsida; order Cupressales; family Cupressaceae; genus Cryptomeria; species Cryptomeria japonica. The sequence goes on from NC_081409.1 coordinate 226,234,182, forward strand.
AAGAAGACTCCTATTGCTGGAAGGAAAAGTATCAGAAGTGGTCAAAGATACCCACTCCCTTGCTCAATCAGCATTAAGATTGCATCAAGTAGCTGAAGCCAAAGAAAAGGATGAGCAAGAACCGAAAATCACTCAAGCAGATGAAGTATACAATAGTGAAGGAGAAATGGTCACCACTCAATTGGAACTAATTGATGTTGATGCCTTGAATGATGACATTGTTACTCTAGATGCACCAACAGAAACAGAAGGTCAAGAGAAACAGGAGGAAGAAAAGACAAAATAGGCAGAATAGGAAAAGAAGAAAAAGGAAGAAGAAAAGAAAGAGGAAGAGAAGAAAAAGAAAGAGGGAGAAAAGAGAAAAGAAGAAGAGAATAAGAAACAAGAAGAAGAGAAGAAGAAGAAGGAAGCAGAACAGAAGAGGAGAAGAAAAAGGAAGAAGAGAATAGAAAGGAAGAGGAAAAGAAAAAGAAGAGGAGAAGAGAAAGGAAGAGGAGAAGAAGAAGGAGGAAGAGGAGAAGAAGAAGAAGAAGGATGAAAAGAGAAAAAGAGAAAGAGCAAGTGACACAGGGCACTCAGATGGAGACTCCAAAGCTAATCGGTAGTCAAGCCAAACCGGCTAACATTACCAGTCTCATTGACCTCCAGTCTACAAACGAATCAGAGCTACTGTAGAGCATTAAGATTACTCAAGAGAGATTGGATGCTCTAAGGAGGAAAAATGAGGAAGATGTTATCAGAATTGCGGTGGAAACACTCACCAATTTGATACCCAGTATGAACCTCCCCAGTACCGATTCCTCACTTGCCCAATTAAAGCTTCTATGTACAGTTGTGGAAGACTAGGTCCAAAGCCTAGAAGAAGTTGCAGAAGCAAATGCCAAGAAGGAGCATGAAAATACTAAACATTTCCTTGGTGAAGAAGTTGAGTGAGCTTCAGTCAGATCTTTAGAAGGCACAGAAGGACATCAGAGATGCAATGGATGAGGGCAATCTACTACTCAGCAAGATATGTGAACCTCATCTATTCTATGATGATGTTCTCACTCAGAAAGAGAAACTGCAATCTGATATGTAGTCATTCATTAGCACCTTCAAGATGCCATATTATTCCTTCTCTACATATGGACAAACCGCTCAATGGTTTCAACTCCAGTCTACAAGAATTGAGGTAGAGATAAGCAACTGAATACGTAATTTGCAAGAACTTCAACTAGTCCTACAGCCAAGACTGCAAATTCTCTAGAAATGCTACCTCAATCTAGATGCCCTAACGGTCACTCAAGAGATGAGTACCATGGATGCCATGGAGGAGCAGGTTTATCAGATGCAAACGGAGAATAAGGTTGCTACCTCATTGCTTGAATCATGGTCTCTATCCATAAAGACATTGATGCAGGATTTTAAATCAGTTTTTGACAAATTTCACTCTTTATTGTCATAAACTCTTATTTTGTTAATGCTAATAGAATAGGAGTTATTCAACTATACTTTGTCATTGTTGGCAAAGGGGGAGTAGTATTTGTATTAAAAATTTTGATGAGTAGTATTCTATATTTAAATTTTGATGCATTCTATGTATACTTTCATGTCTATCTCCGTAAGGAAGTAGTATACATTGTATTGTCTGCAAAAGGGATAGTGTATATGCTTAGTGGGGGTAATTTTGATTATGGCATGATTTTGTTGTAAAACACTTAGATGTTAAAATTTTTCCTAAGTGTTGCCATCAATGCCAAAGGGGGAAATTGTTGGCATTTTTTTTTGTGATTGTCATTGATGGACACACACTTGCTTTGAGATCACTTTGTGAATGTATGAATTATTCTCAACCGGTAATTGTTCCAAACCGGTATTATGTTGTAGTCTCTAGACTATTAATGTTATGCAGAAAGTGTTTACCGATTTCAAGTAGTATAAAGACCCAAGCAACATAAGGAGATCAAGCGGTTTGAAGATCTCAAGCATAGTAGAGCAAAGGAGCCAGAAGCGGTAGTTATCATTTTCCCAGTCTTCATTTTTTGTCAACCAGTAATCTATTTTATAATTGAACCGGTATTACCCTATGTTACCAACCGGTAACCGGTAAAGTTGTATAAACCGGTAATACTCTGTGATGAGTTACCATCCACCAACACTTTAATGGTAATTTTGTGTCATGTTACCAAATGTGTCTAGATACAATGAACCTAGGAACTTGCAATGTAATCCTATTGGATCGACATGAAATCAGATTCCTTTTAAGGACATCATGTCTAGGGTTTTTAGAGTGAGAGAGTGCATGTGAGTATAGTTGTTAGATTTGTGGTGGTTGTCGAAGTTCTTGTATGTGTGATCTTAACTGAGAAGATCAAGTCTATGTGCCATAACAGAGTGTGGAGTTACTAAAGACTAAAGTAATGCTGAAATGCATTAGCTATGAGCTACAATGGATCTAATCAAGAAGAGTGTGCCATTTGCTAGATCATTCACTTGTTGATTACTCACATCTTTGACAAGTTAGAAACCCTTAACCGAGTAGGCCCAGAAAAGCCTTTGAAAATCTTCTAACAAGGTGGTTCACATCTATGGATCTGAAATCCTTTCACAAGGTATTCTTTAATCGAACTTATCTCCTAACAGAGATTGAGATTCCTAATAGGAACTGTTCTGGTAAAGAACATTGTATGACCTTAGCCAGTCTGACCTTAACCAGTCTGGTTACTATTCTGTAGATAGTTAGTTGTGAGTTTTATCTCACTATTTTTTTTCCCATTTGGGTTTCCATGTCAAAATCTTGTGTTATGGTGATTGTGCTTTTGTGGGTGAATGCCTTATTTCCTATTTGGTCTGGATGTGTGTTAATTAATTTGTTTGTTAAACTATTTTACTAGTTTACTGCTAGACTATTAAAGTGTTTAAGTACAGTAATTTTTGGTATACTAATTAACCACCCCTCTTAGTATTCATCATAATACAACCACCGGTCAATGTTCTAAATGCAACAAAGTTGGTCATGATTCAGAAAATTGCAGAATGAATGTAAGATGTTATGTTTGTGGAAGGTTTGGACACTTATCTAATCAATGTAGAACACATACTAGCATAGATTATGGGAAAGGTATTCATAAAAACAATGTGACTTGTTATGCTTGTAACAAGATTGGACATATTGCTAAATTTTGTAGAAGTAAGGCATCACTGGAAAATAACAAAGGTCCTAGCTTGAAAGGTAAAGAAAAGGTTGATGAAGTAAAGCAAGAATTCTCAAAATAATTTATCAAAAAGTTAGATCAGAAAGTTGATGGGAATACTCCTCCACCGATAGAATAGAGTAACACTCCACTGGCAAGAGACTCTACATCTAACTAAAGGAAAATCCTTTGGGGGTTTGGCAACAAATTGAAAAACTTGCTATTGTACCCTCGGTTGATGGTAAGAAGTTGAATTACTTCTTTATCGGCTAATGAGTTAAGTCATGACTTAACTGGCAAGCATTAAATATGGTAGTTGGTGAAAATAACATTATAAAGAAAGTGTTTTGGCTCCTTTTTCATTCACCGAGCATTCAAATCTTCAAGAGCACAAAAATTCCCGAGCGAAGGCATCCTTAGCGAAGAAGTGAAGTAGTTCATCCAAGCACTCATCCTAAAGGGAGTCTGATGTATTTATAACCCTCATCCACTCCTAAATTTATTGCAAACCCTACTCTAATCAAAGTTATCAAGCGCCCTAGACCCGTATTCAAGCTTGTTCCCGAAATAGAAAAGAAAGATGATACCCTAGGTGCATTTTCTCAAATTCCTAAGGGAGTAGTATATGCTGAAGAGCCTATGATATACATACATTGTCACATAGAGGATATAGGAGATGATGAAATCAAGAACATGTATAGAACTATGATTTGTGATGAAAATGGTAATATCAAACCGGAACACAAGGTAATAGAAACCCTAAGTTTTATGGATATTCTTAGCATTCTTGACTTTCTTGAAGATGTGATGAGAATAGTCCTAAGAAGAGTCCATGGTGAATTATTTTGGTTGGATTCAATTCATAAGATCACTAAAGAAGCCATTAAGACAGTAACAGGGTTACCTTCCACCGGCAGCAGGCCTGATAGAACAAAAAAGGTCCCAAATGACACAATGATAGTCCTAACCGATGCAACATTTGACAAAAGGTATCTAAGGGTAAATGATGTGAAGGACATCAATGTCAAATTTGTTAGTATGATTTTAGGCTACAAAGCTATGCATGCAAATAGCTTAAACTCAGTATCTAGCTTATGTATCAAAAGTGCATATGACATGGCTAATGATAATGCTATAATAGATGTGTGTGAATGGCTCAAAGATGAATTGATAGACAATCTGAAGAAGATAAAGGGAGATAAGAAAGGAACCTTTAGATTTGGAAACTTACTTGTATGTTTAATGTTGTACATTACTAAGCAAGTACCCAGTATTGGTAGAAAATATTTTGGCTTTGATATACTAGTAGGAAAGCAACTATTGGATCTATTAAACAACATGGGAGAAAACAGAGAGAAAAACATAAATGAACATTTTGAGGCACTAAAGGCTCAAGTGAAGACAAGAATAAGCCTATCATAGGAAATTGTAGATAAATATCAGAAGGAAATATGCTTTGTAAATAAAAAGGATGAAATCTGGATGGAGGTAGTTGTCCCTAGGACTATTTGGGTAACTAAAATGGGATATGAAATAGATGATAACATTATTGAAATTTATGCTAAAGCCCTCCTCAAAGCACCAAAAGAACCCACCGAGAAAGTCTTTGGCAATGCTGAAACAATAGAAAGTGGAATTTAGTCTAGGAAAAGAGTTAAGAAAGTTGAAAAAATAGTAAGAAAATGCATTAGACAAGTAAAAGTACTTAAGGAAGATGTTTTGAAGCAAACTAGTATCAAAGAAAGTGAGTTGGAAGGACTTCAATCAGAAACTCATCTTTCACCGGTTGCAACTTCCTTTGAGAGTGATATACTAGCAGTATTCAAAAGGGTATTAAGGAAAAGAAAACCCTCACCAGTACCCTCACCCACTCCTAGAAAAACAAGATAAAAGCAATAGGTAGTGAGGCCTCTAGCAAAGAAGTTAACATCTAAGAAGAAGAAGGTAAAACAAGATATTACTCCACTGGATAAACTCTTAAGTGAAATAACAAAGGATGGAAAGTTGAAAAATATTAGCAAATTGTACAACACACTTTCCACTGATGACAAAGAGAGCATAGAAAATAATGTAATTTTACACTTGGATATTTACAAGAAATTTTTGATGGAAATTGTTGATGAAATACCAGCTGATCTGTATAGAAGACTAGAAGCTAGAAGGATAGCTATCGTTGAGCTGGACAAGAAGATAAAAATTGAAAAATTACTTGCAGTGCATCCAGTAAACTGACCTAATAAGATAGACAAATTAATCAGTGAGGCAAACCGGGCAGTATTTTCAACTGCTCAATGACATATAGCACTAATGGCAGGGAGAGTGAATGAGATAATAGAAGAAACTACAGACCAATGGGACATATTCTTTGTTGAAAAAGAGAATCAAGAAGAGTTATTAAGACCTTAAGACCATCAGGGTATATCAAAAGGATAGGGATAAGGGGAAAGGTAAGGTAGGTGGACCTCCAAGCTTAAAGATAATTGATAAACTACCCCCACCTCCTTTAAATACTCCACCAATAGAAACTACAAACAATCAACTAGCTACAGAGAGTATGGAGACTCCTCAAGAGGATACAAATATTGAGTCCAAAAATTTTGTACACTATGAATATAGATACACAAGAGGTAAATGTTGTGGTTGATAGAGAAACCACTAAGGATAAAAAGGAAGATGTGACTACTGAGTCATGGCTACAAATGTTGAGGTTGAGGTTAATGATAAAGTAAACATAAGCACAGAAAAACCTATTCAGACAGAGCAACCGACAGAAGACACCACTGGTAAAACATTAGAAGAACTAGTACACAAAACTGAAAAACAATTAGGAGAACTAGCAATGGACAGTGCAGAGGTACAAACTGAGAAACCAGAAATGCATACAAAGACTACATCTAAGAAATCGGTTGTTGAGAGATAAGAAAAACCTTTTGAGACACAGATGGAGAAACCAGAACAAAAATAGGTTGATGTATAGGTTCAGACCGAGACAGTGCCACCGGCTAAAACTGAAAAGCCTAAACCTTTGCTAATAGAAATGCAAACACAAACTAACCTACCAGAGGTCGAAACAAGCAAGGTTATCACTACAACCGGCAACTTGGAGATTGTAAAAATAGTTGGGTAGACATCTGGTACTTCAATGATAGAGTTTAGACCAACAAATGTAAAAGAAGTATTACTAGATTCAATAAAGAAAATCACATAGTGTAATGCACAAGCCTATAAGACTATTGATGACACAATTCCCATTCTTAAATTGGTAGCACCCAAGTGCATTTTGGATAATAAAGATTATTTAAGTCAATTAGACACATTGTCTAAATTCATTATCGGCAACATTTTGATAGTTGATCAAATCAATGAAGACACATTCGAAGAGAGGATGAATAAGGAGAAAGAGAAATTCTTTGAGGAAATAGTGAAGAAAAACAAGGAGAAAATGGACACCTTATTACGAGAACTAGGAAAGACAATTTTGGATTTCAAGAAACTGTATAGAGATACTTCTAAAACAAATATTCTGACAGAACACCTAGACAAGGAGATCAACAAAGCACAAGATGAGATTAACAATATTGCTGACAATCTGATAGGCACATCAGATTCATTTTTGGAGATAGAAAAGAAAATTGCAGATCTTGAAGAGAAAATAGAGAAGTTAGAAAAGGATAAAAAGAGAATAAAGGATAAGGCAAAGAGCTTAAAATTTAAACTTGGTCCTAAACTAGATTACCTCTTTTCTTTGAGAAAAGAAATATCTGAGGCTCTGGTTCCCAGACTCAAAACACCGGAAGAGAAAATGCACATACTCACCAGTACAATTTAGAGAACACAAGAGGCATTACAAGACAACAAAAGATTCAGCGACAGTTTAAATTTAGTTTTGGTAGATATTTTCCAAATTGTAACCCATGGGTTACAAAAATCTAGGCAAGAATCACACTCCAGTGACAACAAATGACAACCTTTGTTATTGATGTCAAAGGGGGAGTAGTGAGATGAGAAAAATAATCAGAATAGGACATCATCAGCTCAGGGGGAGCATACATTTTTGGGCACATAGTTTTGGTAAGACAATTTTGGCAGACTTTTTTTGGAGATCATTTTGGACACAGTCTTTTTTATTTTTCTCATGAGTGTTGCCATCAATGCCAAATGGGGAGAATGTTGGAAAATGCACACTCCAATGAGAAATTGTAGGTGATTAGAGGCATTGTCATTTATGGTGACCTTATAATCATGTGATACTGGCAAGCAAGCATAGGCACTGGCACAAGTAGACTCTACACCGGCATACAGATCACCGACACCCAAAAAGAAGATTACCAGCACCATAGCTGACAAGAATTTTGTGTAAATGTATTTTGTAATTAATTATAAAATCTTTTGTAAGCCAACATGATGGATTGTAATATGACTCATATATGTATGAGATCATTGTAGGTCATTCATGGTGTGAAGTATGAAAATAATATAGCAGACCTAATGTGCGAACTAGTAGGCTAAGGGTTTATGTATATTGTAGAACTTAAACCAGTACTAAATCTAGCATAGAAGATGTTGATCTAAAGTAGTACATGACATTGGATTTGTATAATCCAATTTTGTAAGTCAATGTGACTTCTTTTGTAATTGAGTAGTGAGCTCTAGGCACTTGGCCTTCTTGCATGTGCATGCCCTTATTGTAAGTAGTAATATTGACTTATTGGCCAATAAGCGAATATTGTGGGTCACAAATCCCACTAAGGTTTTTCCCACACCAAGATTCCTCATTAAAATATTGTGTTATGGTGTGTCTCTTATGTTGTGGTTGCTATTCTTATTTACTGCATTATTTTTGGTTTATCGGTACACTGTTTAAATATTCTTTTCATGTTATAAGTTAAGAAAATCTTCTAACCAATTAGATACTGATTCACCTCCCCTCTCAATATCTCTATGAATCCTAACACAATTACAATTATCCAAGGTACATGATTGTAGTGATGTATCTAACCATAAAGATTACATAATCATCTACTCTAAGAATCCAAGCTAAATTTGAAGAGATAAGGATTTCCACACCATACACATGAACATCTGGTGAAGAGAAAATCCCAATGGAAGAAGGAATCAAACCACCTGACCCTATGGAACCAATAAAGTTCACTGCCCATGCTCTAGAGAATGGCATGAGGCCCCACACATAGTCTAAACCTAGGCTAACACCTAACATCCAAAGGACATAAATGTAACTAAAAACTATCCACAAAAGATGAAACAAAAACCACAACACAAGGATCATCCACAAGCACAAGGTCAACAAAGATAACAAGACACCAAAGGCTACCACACAAATCAAGGCATAAGAAACTAGGACACATATATGAAAGATTATCATCGCATGCAATCACTTCATTCCCCTTCACCCATGATACCCATTTGGAACCAACTCAACCTTTGAGTAAATCAAGCAAGTTTGGTTGGCTCTCCAAGGCCTTCCCAAATCACATCTTGAGCCTATACTAGAACTCTAGGCTAGGAATGGGGCACCAAAAATCATTTCCTTATCTTATTAATGTGAAAACCTACTACCCTTATCGTCTAGGTTAATTTAGTATTCATGGTTATCACTTATTTACAACATAAAAAAATTTCAATGAGATTTCTTGGTAGTCTAGACCTTGGCACCTATCTCAAGGAATCTTCTAGCATCCTATGTCTCATGACCCTGAAACTCACTTGAAAGACACCATCCCTATCATGCTCCTAAAATTAGGGTATAACATAACATAATCATGCAAATAAGGCTCTTCCAAAATAATATCACATAATATCCATCCATAGGATCTGTTGGAACCCTAATTTTTTGGCAAAATTTAGTGTTTCCTAAGATGTAAAAATATTGGAACTCCTTCAAGTGGTCACTTTCTGAGACACTCTGTACATGATGCCATCACCAATATTTCGTATTTGATTAACCAGGGAGAGAGATCTCTACCGAAGTTTGTTTTGTTGACACCAAACTTTTCCAATCTATGGATACTGGTTTGAGAAGAATGGTTTATTTAGTCATCAAATGAGGTTACTATTGTTACAAGTTCATTAATGGAAGACATGGATAGCAAGATAGATATGTATAGAGCCAATGTCATATGAGTTTTTCTTAGAGTCACTAATGGTACTTTGTTCAATCAAACCAAGGAATATCTAAAACAAGCAATTGTTGATAAAATTCCTATTGTTTCTAGTGTCATCCTTGACTCAAGATTACTCTTAGTATCGATTTGGAAATATTTGATGGCCAATTTTTCATAAGAAAAAAAATATTAATCGGGCCCATATTGGGACACAACATGCTGTTAGGCCCAATATGGAAAGCCAATGTACTGAGAGGGGAGGGGTGAATAAGTACTTCAAATCTTTTCTTCAACAATAACTTTACTGTTAAGCATAAACCAAAAACTGTTGTAACATAATATAATGCTAAAACAAATAAATAACAATCATACATGATTCACTCTATAACATATATATTTTGGTTATGCAGAAACTCTTGGTTAGAGAGAAAAACTGTGTTGGGGATGGTACCCACAACTTCACTACTGCAATAATAAAGGTTGCTCGGTTAGAGCTACATGCTTAGCTATTTCTGATAGCTTACCCTATTAGGAGTATCAAGATTGTTAGATCTACCTTGCTAAAGGATTTTACAACACTTAAACTAAATGTTGCACCTGGTTAAAGGCTTTACAATTTATAGACTTTGTTAGAGTCTTTTACCCTATTAAAGGTTTCTATTACAACTCAAAATAATTCAATAAAATCTTTACAAATATCTACAACTTTACATCTGAAATGTTATAGCAGATTCTATGTGCTCAATATAATATTACCTTGCTCATAGCATACCTCGGTAATTAATAAATCAACTTGGTAAACCCTTCTATTTACTCTATCCCTTAACTATTCTCTGAAATCTTCCTCGGTGACCTCTGAATATTTCTAACAGTCATAACAGTCATAACACATTGTGCTTTCTTATGATATTGCTTTTCAACTTATCTATCACACATGTCTCATACTCTTTTTTCTCATATTTGATACTTAAATGATTTTGCATATAAATAGATCTCTTAGGATGGTGATCTTGTTCATGCATCCATCTTGCAAACAAGATTCATCGAATGAATAACCCTAGAAATTATTTCATAGGATAGATGTCCTCAAAATCATACACAATCTAGAAGTGCAATTTCCTATGTGATAATGGTTCTTTGTTCCTCGATCTTGTAACACGTTTCCACACATGTGTCCAGGTTCAATGAATCTGGTAACATGTTTTCACTCAATGTGTGTTCACTTGGTATATCATTTTTGCTGCTTGGTAGACATAGAGTGTTACTCAGTAGACAACTCGATGCATACTAGACTCTGTGACTTCTATCTTCTATAACTGATTGCTTTAGTGCTTACCGACTGAATGTTCTAGTAGTATTAACCGACTAGAGTATATAGGATGACTTTGGATATAAAACTAATGACAACTTAGTAAATAGTAACACATGCATTGTGACTCCAGAAGCCTGATTTAATGCCAATGCCCAAGTTTATAATATATAATTTAATAATAACATAAGGGAGCAAGTTATAAACTTCTTCTATTTTAAGAACAAGGTCAAACATTATTCCATAAATGTTGAAAAGAAAACAGATCATTAAAGTCATTTAAAATGATTTTAATAATATGCTTAGAACTAAGTGTGGTGGTCCTCGCATATTTATCTTGTATGATAAATAATTTTATCAATTAACACCTTCATCGGAGAGGCTGCAATAATCTAGGAAAATTTAAATTGTCTCACCAAGTATAAAATCCCCCCAGTGATAAAAGTTAAAAACCGCTATTTTTTTTTAATGCTCCAATGCAAGACCATCATCCAATGATAATAGACATCCTTGATAAAAAAACAATCATAATTATAGCAACCAGTAGTTGGAAATTATACTTTGATGGATCACATACCAATCATGGAGCAGGAGAAGGAATCCTTTTATTACCCCTCAAGGTGACTCTATTCCCAAGTCATTTAGAATTAGCTTCCCAAGTACCAACAATATAGATGAGTATGAAGCACTAGTCATAGGACTTCAAACTACCATAAAATAGAAAATCAAGGAATTACAAGTCTATAGTAATTTCCAACTCATCATCAATCAAGTAAATGATGATTATACCCCCAAAGATGAAAAAATTGCACCCTACAAGAAGTTGATAGAAGAACTCAAGCCACATTTCTCCAATATAACTTTTGAACAGAATCCCAAAGTTTAGAACAAAGTAGTAGATGCAATGGCAACTGTGGGATCTCTCCTTGATATACCCAATAATGGAACTCAGTTTGACTTCATAGTAGAGAAGTTGATGGTGCCTTCTTATGAAATAATTGCTTTAAAATATGTCTATGCAATGTGGGACCTAAATCTCCCTAGTATCAAGAAGTCTACACATATCTACATGATCAATATATGCCACTTGACTGTCATCCAATTAGAGAAAGACCCTCATTAGACAAGCATCTAGATACATACTAATAGCAGACACATTGTATAGAAGAAGCTTGGATACCACCTCACTTAGATGTCTTAATTGTGAAGAAGCACAACAAGCCCTAAAGGTAGTTCATGATGGAATTTGTGAGGCTCACGTCAGTGGCCTAGCTTTAGCCAAAAAACTGTTGAGAACATGATACTACTAGCTAATAATGGAGAAGGATGCCTACAAATATATATAGAAATGCAGACAATGCCAGATTCATGAAGATCTAATTCACACATCTACATAGAACCTTCAACCCATCACATCACCATGTTCATTCTCATAGTGGGGACTTAATTTAGTAGGTAAAATCAGGTGTGCCTCATCTAATGGACATAAGTTCATTATTACTGCCAAGGAATATTTCACAAAGTGGTTTGAGGCAATCCCTATGACCTACGCTATGGGAAAATAAATAGCAAAGTTCATTATGAATTACATTATTTGCAGATATAGAGTCGCAATGTGCATTGTGACAGATAATGGAAGACCATTCAAGAACCAAGAATTAAGTGAACTTTGTGAGAATTTTCACATCTATCAATGATTTGCAACTCCATATTACCCACAAAGTAATGGACAAGAAGAGGCAACCAACAAAATGATCTTGAAAATTCTGAATAAATTTGTCACTAAAATAGGATGTGATTCACACATCCATCTTAATCCTACTCTTTGGGCCTACAAAACTGATGTATGAACAACAAAAAAGTATTACACCGTATTAATTTGTATATGGTGCAAAAGTTATTTTACCTATTGAGGTATAATTGACATCAGTAAGAGACTCTCTCAAAAACATCATATCCGAGGAAGATTACAGAGTTTCAAGATTGAAAGAGTTGGAATTATTAGATGAAAAGAGGCAAATTTCTCTAAATCACCTACAAGGTTAACAAAACCAAATGAGAATAAGCTACAACAAAAGGGTGGGACCACTTTATTTTGAAGTAGGAGATCTTGTCCTTAAAAAAAATCAAATAGTTAGTATAACGAGAATGACTAGGTAAGTTCTAACCTAACTGGTTGGGATCATTCATCATCACAAGATTTGTTGGCAATGGTGCCTATGGTTTATCCACCATGAAAGGATATCCACTCCCCAATCCTATGAATATTATTCACCTATAAAGATATTACATCTAAGAGACGGGTTCATTTTTAAATTCAGCACTACATTTGCATATTTCTTTACTTTATCGCATCGCAAATTTATCATTGCACAACATGTAGCTCCATATCATCATTTCTTGTTCATGTATTTGCATCAATAAAATAAGGCAATTGTCCAAATTTATCATCTATTTTCATTCAAGAGAAACAAGGATCGTCTCCTTTGTTATATATTCGGACATGAAGTTTTTTAAATCCTAAAGTCATTCATTTTCAACATCACCCTGTGATGATGCTTTGCCTTTGGTTGGGTAGAGATTTCACTATTTGTGCCTTTCTAACCTAAATTCTATCAATTGCTATATCTCACACACTAACAAAAACTCTAATTCATTCTAGACACCTATCTGATCATACACTAGTGAAAAATCTAAAACTCTACTTTAGCGCCATTCTAATCATTATACCCAAGTAGGTTCTATTACTTACAAGTCAAGGCAAGAAAATAAAAAGAAAAAAGTGCTATGCCAATATCCATCTCAAGGTAAAAGAGAAATGATATATAACTAAAATATCACGCATAGAAGTATGACAAAAAAACTTGACTATGGGAACATGCAAATAATTCCATCATGGCTATGGACACCTACTAGCAATGGAGAAATATTCGAGAGATTACATTGTATAACCTTGTCGGAGCCCTTAAAGCTTGCTAGTAGCAAGGCTATATCTAGGATTCTTTTCAAGTTAGAATAATCCACGTAGCTAGTCATATATGATGCCAAGGATCTTTAGTGAACACAAGACCTATAATTAACTCAATTGCACACAAATGAGCAAAAGAAGATAAAAGTTTCAAGAATCAATGGGGAAGTTTTCCATATTTCCATTTGCAAATACTAGTCACTAAGTGTGTTAATTTGTATGTTCCAAGGGATCTTGAGGATCGAATGGCAACTTATCTATGAAATGTTTTGCATCTCTGATTCAATTGGTGTATTACAAAATGCTAAACAAACACAGTCATCCCTGTTCAAATAGGCACTGCATCTTCATCTTGCATATTGCATTAGAATAAGCTCATAATTAAATTTCATTGTCTTCATGAGCATTCAGTTAGTCACCATATCATAACGGATCTCCATAATGGGGGCATAACTAAAAAAATGAAAAAACTCCTAAAAATCATAAAAAAGAAAAATGTCCTAAAAAGAATAAACAGATCTTGAACAAATATAAAAAATATAAAAAATCCCAACAAAATCAAAACAAAAACATTCAAAAAAGAATCCTTAAAAAAGTACAAAAATATTGAAAAATAAAAAATCAACTAAAAAAATTCACATATGATCCACAAAATCCAAAATCATATAAAAAAAATTTCAACAAAATGTCTCACAAGAAACAAATACCCTACTAGATATCCGACAAACACTTCACACGAAGTTAAATAAAGGATATAACTATCTTATCAAACATCTACAACCACATTGATCGGACTTTCTTATCAATCATATCAATATCCATATCAATGTGATCATTATCTTATCTTAAACAAAAGAGGATACAATCTAAATTAGATAGATTAGTCTTTAACAAGGTCTGCAGTGTAATGCTTCGCAAGGAACCTTGAAGGAAAAACCCACAACAAAGGAGAAACATTTTTTTATTTTTTTTAAGTATAAACATCATTAGTGCATTCACACAACATGCACGATAACACAAGCAGAAGACTTACACCAGAATTTCTTAAGGGTTACCAATGAAGATTAACTCCACAAGATAAATACCACAATTACCATTAATCCAAATATTCACCATTAGCCCAATGATCACAAGAAGCTAGAAGAAAACTATAGATACATCAAATTTGAAAGATAGAAAGCATACAATATAATTCCACTTCAATAAGAAAGAACACATATCATAAAGGAAACTAATAAAAATATCCCCACATAGGATTACATTGCTCTTCCAATACATGGCTTCGCAATATACATATAAAGATACATCTCAACCAAATACAAGGTTACATAGGATCAGTATTACAATGACCACATAGGTCTCCAAATAACAATAATCTCCAAACATGAGATGAGCATGAACCACAAACCACAGGAACACCTGTGAAGCCAATCCTTGCATGAAGGTACAAATCAGAACATTCGATGGGAAGTGGCACTTGATTAATAATGATGAATAGAAAGTACTCAATAGATACTGAGAGGGGGGATGAATCGGTATAGACAAAAAATTCCTTAAACCACTTTGACTACAAAGACTGAACCAATTAGTAAACAGTATCACCGATCTAAAATAGGGTACTACCGATAAAACTTAGTATGACTGTGAAAGACATAAACCGGTAACGCTTAGATCTTTGCCACACCTAATATCTCCTTTCCACTTCACCCATATGCACCAACAAGTAATAAATAAAAAATATAAAGACCATTGGATCAACATGCATTACCACTTAATATAAAATACTAATCATCACATGAAAAAGAATCACACTGATTTTTCACGTGGAAACTCAACTGGTAAGAACCACAGTGCAGATGAATACCCACAAGTTATTCTTTGAACTCTTCTGAAGTCCACTCTGTTAGGAGCCTAATTTGGTTAAGGACTTTACAATAGGTTCTGCTAGGAACCGATCCTACTAGGGATCACCCGGTTAAGGCATGGCTAAATACCCGATTAAAGGTTAGAACCCTGTTAAACATTACCTCGCAAGAGGATTTGAAGAACTCATTGATTTGAGTTGCCCTGTTAAAGCTACTTGGTTAAGGGATTTTCCAACTGCTGAAATGGTTAGAAGTCAACAGGTAATACACTGATATGATAACAACACTCAATGCCAAGGCAGATCCACTTTAGTTCCTTTGCTTCTGCAATCACACTCTGCAGGTATCAACACACTTCTCTGGTCTAGTAAGAATCAAGTATCACTTCACTTGGATACACACATAACATTTGCCAACAACTTCACAATGCAACTCATCATCGACCTTATAGGAAACGGATAGGTTAGTAGCATAAACCCTAAATACTAAACATTTAGGTTATCAATATAGTTGGTCCAATCCTAACCATTCAAACACATTGTATTGAATAAAACAATCTTGAATAGATCTCAAGACGTTCTTCATCATTCGCTCTTTGCCACTTCTGGAAGTTGATAACCCATCACACACTCTCCACCATTTACTGAGACTTTCCACATTCCCGAGGTAGATAGGATCAATCTTCTTCATGCAAGATCCTCAAGGAAATCTTTCACGCTCATAATGCTGACATGGCAACACGATCTGATCTCCATTTCAATGCTAACTCATCATAGAATGTCGTCGGTCAAATCACACAGACTTGGAATGCATCAAATGGAAACCTTAAAGCTAAGACTACCAACTGGTAGTCATACCAAATGAAACCTTGATACAAAACTTTCCATATACCGGTTCACATTCCAACATACCAATTCACTTGAACAAACATACTACTTTACTTTTTCACATATACCGATTCACATTGTCATACCGGTTCTCTTGTCAGTTTGCTTATTTCAATATACTGGTTCATACTTTAGCATATTGACATTGATGACAACATACAATATCATCATGTCATCAAACTTTGCACATATGCCAACAATCTCCCCCTTTGGCATTGATGGCAATATACAAAGATATCTCTTCACTTCACATCTTATCCTTAATACTACATATATCTTCTCTGCTTCACATCTTCTCCCCCTTTGACAACAATGCCAAAGTGGAGGCACAGACATCCATGTTCCACTATGTTGCTCTCCCTGAGGAGTAGCATCCTTCAACACACCAATCCTGAAAATATTTGACAATGCAATACCTAACTGATATGGAGCACATAACTTTGGTTCACCTCTTAAATAGGTAAATGTAGCCTTCGGTAGAGGCTTGGTGAATATGTCTGCTAACTGCTCCTTACTAGAAATATGTTCCAATACAACCTCTTTGTTTTGAACTTTCTCCCTTGAGAAATGATACTTGAAATCTAAGTGGTTGGTTCTAGCATGCAATACCGAGTTCTTGGAAATATTAATTGTACTTGTGTTATCACAAAATATACTCACCAGTTCAAATATAGGGACTTTGAAACCACTTAATACATGCTTCATCCAAATTGTCTGAGTACAATTCATAAATGTTGCTACATATTTTGCTTCTACAGTAGACTGAGAGATACAACTTTGCTTCTTACTCATCCATGAAACTAGTCTACCACCAATAAAGAATGCACCACTGGTTGTGCTCTTCCACATTACCAGCTGAATTAGCATCTGTAAATAGTTTGAGATTGAAATCATTATTGTATGGATACCACAATCCATAGTCAATATTTCCCTTCAAATATCTAAGAATCTGCTTGACTGCTACCAAGTGGGATTCTCTTGGGCTTTTCTAGAAATGTGTAGTAATACCCACTACATGTGCAATGTTCGGTTTGTTGTGTACTACATAGTGCAACTTACCAATCATTGATCGATATTCCTTCTCATTCACCAATGTTGAGTCATCTTCTTTTGACAATTTACAATTGGTTACCATTGGTGTACCAACCGGTTTGTTGTCTTCCATGTCAAAGGTCTTCAACACTTCTTTGACATACTTGGACTGAGTGATAAAGATACCATCTTTCATTTGTTGATTCTGTATTCCAATGAAGAACTTAATCTCTCTAATAAGTGACATCTCAAATTCCTTCTTCATCTCATCTACAAGATCATGACTCATCTTGTCATCTCCACCAAAGATTATGTCATCAACAAATACTTCACAGATCATAATCTGATCTCCTTCTGACTTTAGATAGATATTGATATCTTCACTTGTTCTTTCAAATCCAATATTCACAAGATGGGAGTGTAAACATTCATACCATGCTCTAGGTGCGCTTGCTTCAATCCATACAAGGCTTTATGTAGCCTACACACCATATCACTGTCTTCTGATAGGGCAAACCCATCCGGTTGCTCTACATACACTTCCTCTTCAAGTATCCCATTCAGGAATGTAGATTTTACATCCATCTGATACACTTTGAATCCCTTGAAGCTTGCATATGCAAGAAGCATTTTAACTCCTTCCAATCTAGCTACTGGAGAAAAGGTTTCTCCATAGTCTTCTCCTTCTTCTTGAGAATATCCCTTACCATTATGCCATCTTCATTCAGGTTGTTTCTAAAAACCCATTTGGTGCCAATAATATTTTTATGCTCAGGTCTGGGTACCATAGACCATGTACCATTCTTTTCAATCTAGTCAAGTTCCTCTTCCATAGCCTTGATCTAGTCTTCATCTTTATGTGCCTCTTTAAATGTTTTAGGCTGAAATTCAAAGATCATGCAAGAATTTTCTCTGACCTTTCTTCTTGTAAGAATTCTTGCATCCTTATCTCCTATGATCTATTTTGGATCATGATTTAGCTTTACATACCTAGGAATGATCTTAGTTGTTTCCTCTTGCTTTTCCTCTTCATCCTCATCTTCATCAGCATAAGCGTCTACCAGTATAGGAGCACTATTATTGGTACTTGGCTATTTTGCAACCGGTTCCCAGAAGGTTACAACCGGTTCATCTACCACTTGCTCACTGTCGGTTTCCTCATATTTCTTAGAGGTTTCATCAACTCTAACATTGATACTTTCAACAATTCTTTGAGTCCTATTGTTAAAACACTTGAGTGCTTTGCTCTTGGTGGAATATCCTAGAAATATTCCCTCATCACATTTTTCATAAAACTTTCTCTAGTGTTCACTCCTCTTGATATAACATGTGTTACCAAACACTCTAAAGTAGCTTACTATAGGAATCTTATCGGTCCAATACTCATAAGGTGTTTTATCCTTACCTTTCTTGATGAGTACCTGGTTCATAGTGTAGACTGCAATGCTCACCGCTTCTCTCCAAAAAGTGTGAGAAACCTTTCCTTGAATCAGCATTGTTTTGGCTAATTCAGCTACAGTCTGATCATTCCTTTCTACTAGGCCATTTTGTTGTGGATTCTAGGGGGCAGACAGTTGCCTCTTGATGTCATTCTCTTCACAATACTTATTGAATTCTCCAGAGGTGTACTCACCTCCTTGATTGGTTCTAAGGCATTTGATCCTCTTACCACTTTCTTTTTCAACCAGTACTTTGCAGGCTTTGAACTTTCCAAAAGCTTCCAACTTGTCTTTCAAGAATGTGACCCACATCATTCTTGAGAAATCATCAGTAAGAATCATAAAGTACCTATCTCCTTGAACACTCCTAGTTTTCATAGGACCACACAAATTAGTATGCACAAGATCAAGTAAATTATCTGTTGTGAAAGATTTACCTTTGAAGGTTGATGAAGACATTTTCCCTAGTTGACATTTGTTGCACAAAGGATTTTCTAGTTTGTTCAACACAGGCAATCCTCTAACTGCCTTGATCTTACTGGCCTTCACAATGTTATCAAAATTTACATGACAAAGTCTCCTATGCCATATCCAACTATCATCAAACTTAGCCATTAGACATTGGCTGATATTTTAATTTAACTGAAATAGGTTACCTTTGGTCTGCATACCAGTGGCCATCAGTTCACCACTCTTTCCTTTTATTTTGCATGCTCCATTCTTGAATTCTAGAGTGAGTCCATTATCATTCAGCTAAGAAACACTTAGAAGGTTATGCCTGAGACCTTCTACCCAATACACATTATCATCACTGCTTTTTCCATTTAGATAGATAGACCCTTTTCCTTTTACCATACAAGGTGCATCATTACCAAATCGGACTACACCTCCATCATAATCTTCCAAAGATAGAAACTTTCTCTGGTCACCAGTCATGTGGTGAGAACAACCACTTTCAATAATCCATTCATTAGAATTATCAAAGTGGGAGACAAGATCCTTCTTGTTTGACACATCTTCCTTGATAGCTACAAATACTATGTCTTCACTTTCTTCATCTTCTAATTCATCATCAGTGACACCTTCATCATCTACAACAAGATAGTTTCTCCTATTTCCTCCTTTGAACTTTTTGAACCTCTTCAGTTTGTCCTTATTATCACTATTAGGACAGTTAACAATAATGTGTCCAATCCTATTGCAAGAAAAGCATTTCAAAGGGAGCTTACCACTATATTTTCCAGTTCCCTTAGGAAGTCTCTTGGCCAAAAGAGCCTCAAATTCCATTAGGATCTCCTCATCATCCATATCTCTGCTTTTTCTTGGTTCACAACTAGTATTGGCTTCTTTACCCTTTCTGGATAGTGCAGTAGATTCTTTAAAGGCCGAATCAGTCTTCTGAACACTGCCATCATAAATGTTTAGCTCATAAGCAGTCAACTTAGCAATGATAGAATCAAGGGACACCTTTGTCTTGTCAATAGATCTCAACTCCCGAATAGTGGTAACCCTTATTGCATAGACCGGTAATAAGGTTCTCAAAACTTTACTAACAATGGTGGAATCATCTATTGTACCTCCTACACTCTTGATGTCTCCAACAACAATTTTAATCCTTATCCCGTATTGTTTAATGGTCTCCCCTTCAACCATCTGCATATCTTCAAACTTTCCTCTAAGGCTTTCTTCCTTAGCCTACTTCACATGCTCATCACTGCCATAGATAGACTCCAGAGTATCCCATACATATTTGGCATTTTCTTTTTCTTGAACATCAATAAACTCAACATCAGATAGGCTGTTGATAAGAGCTTCCATGACTTGTCCATTCTCTTGAATTTCTCTTCTTTGATCATCGATGAGAGTACAAATAGGGAGAACATAAGTATTCTCAACATAGCTCTAGAATTGAGCACCCATAATTTTAATGTATATCTTCATTCTGTCCTTCCATATCTTAAAGTTATCTTTGTTAAACTTAGGACCTTCCCTCTTCATCATTAGAATAGGATCTTTTCCTCAAGTGGTTAAGCTTACAACACAGAGGACCTTGAGGATGATCTGATACCAATTGATGAATAATGATGAATAGAAAGTACTCAATAGATACTAAGAGGGAGGGTGAAGCAGTATAGACAAAAACTTCCTTAAACCACTGTGACTGCAAAGACTGAACTAACTGGTAAACAGTATCACCGATCCAAAATAGGGTACTACTAGTAAAACTCAATATGACTATGAAAGACATAAATCTGTAACACTTAGATCTTCACCACACCTAATATCTCATTTCCATTTCACCCATATGCATAAACAAGTAATACATCATAAATATAAAGACCACTGGATCAGAATGCATTACCACTTAACAAAAAATACTAATCATCACATGAAAAAGCATCACACATGACACACTAATTTTTCATGTGGAAACTGTTGGCATTTTGATGATGTTTTGATTGTCATTGATGGACACACACTTTCTTGATGTATGATTTATAATCAACCAGTAATTGTTCCAACCAGTTTTATGTATTATAGTCTTTAGACTCGGTATTTTGTAGGACATGTTTACCAGTCACAAATCGACTAAAGACCTCAAGCAGTATGGAGAATCCAAGTGGTATGAAGACCTCAAGCGGTTAGAGGATCTCAAGTGGTACAAAGGAACAAAGTGGTACTTAACATTTTCTAGTCCTCATTTTGACAACCGGTAATCGGTATATTGTATGAACCGGTATTACTCTATGATGAGTTACCAATTGGTATTTCATTGATGATTTATCATCCACCGACACTTTGGTGGTGATTTTGTGGCATGTTACCAAATGCATCTAGATGCACTGAACCTAGGAACTTGTAGTTTAATCCTATTGGACCGACATGAAATTAGTTTCCTTTATAAGGACATCTTGTCTAGGGTTTGTATGTGAGAGAGAGATGTATGATGTTTGATGTATGAGAAGGTTAAGTGCGATCTTTGCAGAGAAGATTAGGTCTGTGTGAAGAGTTGAGTGTGGAGATATTGAAGACTAAATTAATGCTGAAATGCATTAACAATGAGCTATCAAGGATCTAACCAAGCATATCGTGCTAGTATCTAGATCACTCACTTGTTGATTACTCACATCTTTGACAAGTTTGAAACCCTTAACTGGGTAGGCCCAACAAAGCCTTTGTAAATCCTCTAAAAAGTTGGTTCAAAACTGTGGATCCGAAATCCTCTCACAAGGTATTCTTTAACAGGACTTATCTCCTAATAGAGATATAGATTCCTAATAGGATCTGTTCTGGTGAAGAACATTGTATGACCTTAACCGGTCTATTTTCTATTTTTTAGATAGTCACTTGTGAGTTTCTGCTCACCGTGGTTTTTTCCATTTAGATTTCCACATCAAAATATCTTGTGTTATGGTGATTGTGCTTTTGTGGGTGAATTATTTATTTTCTATTTGGTTTGCATTTATCTTAACCAGTTATTAGTGAAACTGTTATACTGGTTATCTACTAAACTGTTTAAGAGTTTGAGTTCAATATTTTTTGGTATACTCATTCACCCCTCCTCTCAGTATTCATCAATTGGTATTAGAGCCAACCTTTCTATAAGTCTAGCCACTTGGAAGGAGATATGGGGGAATACACTATGAGGGAACTTACTCATCATCTCACTCATACTAAGAGAGCTTATGATGAACTCAAAGTCAAGTATAAAGCCTCTTTGGCTAAAAGAAGAGAGCATGCTGGGAAATTAATGGAACTTAATAAAAATAGCTCTTTTGATGAAGCAGACATGGATGCCTTAGTTGAAGAAGTTGAAAAACTGAATGAATCTAAAGCCAAACTGAGAAAGGAGTTGGAAGGACTAACTATTAGAATGTGTCAAGAGCTTAAAAACCGAAGGAAAGTTGAAGATCTGGTAAAAGACAAAGATCATGAGATCTCCAAGTTGAAGAAAGAAATTAGTGTCCTTACCGCTCATCTCCAAGAGAGTAAAGTGGAAAAAGAAGAAATGCAAGGTGAACTAAATATGGCTATTTTTGAGAATGCAACCTTGATGGAATCTAATGCTGTTATTTCCAAGGAACTTACTGAGTCAAAGCAGATACTTGCCAAATTTAAAAAGAGTACTATTAAGCTAGAACAAAAGTTGGAATCGGCAAAACCGGTAAAGAATACCACTGGACTTGGTTTCTCTAGGTATGAGGAAGGTGAGACCTCTAGAACAAAAGTCGAAGCATCAAAGAAGCAACCAACATCCAAGGATAAAGGTAAGCAAAATTTTAAACCTATTTTCTTTAATTGTCTCAAGGAAGGACATACTACTAATGTGTGTAGAAGCAAGACCTACAATAATTTTCCTTATTTTCTAAACAATAAGCCTAGATCAAATAGATTCAATGGAAACTGCTATGCATGCAACAAGTTTAGGCATGGAGCATTTGAATGCAAGTTTGTCTTGAATGACACTAGGAGATACCCTCCAAGGACTCAAGGAGCTATCCTGGAACCCTCTGTAAACTAAAATCCCAACCGATATAATACCTATGACCATCGGTCAGGTAGTTATCAAGCGACAACTGGTTGGAGAACAACCTATTTGATCTGTCATGGTAGTAGTCACACTATTGTAACATGTAGAAGGAATAATGGTAGTATGAATAATGGACCATGGAGAACACCTGGAATGGTATATTATCATTGCAACAAACCGAGACACACTACTAGAACCTACAAAATGAGAAAGAACCTATCGGATGATATACCAATCACTCCAGAAGGGAAGATTGATGTTGAAACCATTCAAGCAGGAATGAATAAAACTTGGAAAAATAAACCTGAAACAGTGTCACAGGATGAACCAATTTCTGCACCTAGTATGGAAGTCTCTAAACTAGCGAACTAAGTTTCAGAAAAGGTTAGGGGGAGCATATCAGTGAAACATTTGAACCCCTAGTTTATATCGATAAAGATCTTAACTGGTATACGTTACTTGTTAATCGACAAAAGACTTGAAGTGTTAAAAGGCAACATTAGGGTTTGTACCCTAGCGGTGATGCATTTATTATGGAAGGTGAAAGATTGTTTAAAAGGAGTTTTTGTCATTATTTTCACTTATCTATTTTTGAGTGAAGAATTTTCAAAGAGCAGAGTGATAAAGAGAAATTCACCTAGCAATTCAAAGTGAATCCACAAATCTTCCAGAGCAATCTAGCAGATTTTCAATCTATCGGTGAAGAACACTAAGCGGTGTTCCAAGCAACCAAAGTGGTGTGTCATGAGCAACATTGGCAAACTCTAAATTCTGAATTGTGAAGGTATTTCTCGAAATTCTTGTTCATCATTTAGTCATGGCATCTACTTTTCACTCTAGTTCTAGTGCACGTATGGATTCAGCTGAGTTTCTTCAAAAGAAGATGAAATACAATGCCCTGTCCCAGATACCCACTAGAGTTATAGTTGAGGAAGATATTTCAGGATATGTTGATTGTAAATTGGAAGACCTAGGATCCCTAGTGATCCATTCCTAGGTAGGTCTATTTGTTGGGGATGACAAGAAAATAAAACCTGAATATAGCATCCTAGAGAGGAAGAGACTACACAATGTGGTTTATTTTCTAGAAGAGTTCACTGAAGATCACATCCGCATCATCCTGAGCAGAGTGCACGATTATAAAATGTATCTTGAGTGGACGCATGACATTACATCGGAAACAATTCATTTTGTCACCGGTTTCTATAATACTGGAGAAGTGCCATCTCTAAGGAAGGTCACCAAAATGGAAATGACAAAGCTCACTGGTTCTCTGAGCAACCAATGGGCGATGACCATCAACACCATCAAAGATTATGTGGTTAGGTATGCTTGCATGGTGATTGGCTACTAGATGTTTTATGCCAACAGAATGAACTTTGTCCCTATTGCTGCAGTGAATGTTGCCTACATAATGATTAAAGAAGATGCTTCATTTGATTTGTGTACCTGTTCGCCAAAGCAACTGCGATTGAACCTAAATTCCATCAAACATGATAATGCTTTAAGGTTCAGGTTTGGACAACTTTTGGTCAGCCTATGTTTCTACTTTCAAGGCTATTTCCCTGGAGTAGGTGATGTTCAATGGTCTGTTGACCAACTGGTCTCCAAGCAAATTAGGGAAAGTCTTCAAGCAGTGGGAACCAGATATCCTGAGGTTCTGAATAAATATTTTGATAAATTCAAGCAAAAAATGAGCCAGATGATGAGGATGTATGGAGATATTGTGAAGAAGTATGAAGATGACATTTGCTTCACCATAAAGGTAGATGAATGCATAATGGAAGTGGTGGAACCAAGAAAGGAAGCATTTGAGCCAATGGGGTATGAAGTGATGTATGATATGTTGATCAGGTATGCCTCTACCCTACTTACCTCACCACTAGATGCTAACAAAAAGAGAACTGGCACCTACTTAGAGAGGGTAACACTGATTGAAGATCCTACACAGAAAAAGGGCAAGGCAGTGCCATCGGTATCGGCACCGGTTACCTCAGTTAGTCCAAAAGTGACCAAGCGATCACCTGCTAAGAAGAAACCAGAGGTTGTTCCTGCTAAAGTCTTCAAGAGGAAGGGGAAAACCAAAACTAGCTCACTGGAGTCAGCGGATACTAAACTGGAAGTACAGCCGAAGAAGACAAGACAATCAAACAAGAAGGAAAAATCTATCGGTAATGCACCTGCAACTTTAGCATCGGTAAACATAGATATTTCCTCCTATAATCCTATGACACATTGTCAGAAGACAATCAAGAACATTAGGAGAAAATTGCTTGATGATTTAAAAGAGCATTTTGACAATTTCAATGATAATGAGAAAGATGAAGTAGAATGAGAGGTTATTAGATATTTGTGTGTCAATGACCAATCACCATCTGAAATCAGATTGGTCACACTTGATTCTTTATACAATTCTTTGGATAATAAATGGTGCATTGCCATTGAGAAAGAATAGGAAATAAGGGAGAGAGTCTTTGCACAATACTTTCCCAATGCCTCTAATTCTAAAATATTTGAGATAATGGATAAGAATAAAGGTATCTTCTTCATGAGAATGAGAAGACTTGGGCTACTAGAAGGCAGAGCTTTTGAAGTGGAGAAGGACACACATCTACATGCAAAAGCTTTTGTTAGATTATATCAAGTGTCCGAGGCCTATATGAAGGCTGAACAACAACCAAACCTATCCTAAGGTAAACCAGATGAAGTGTTTAATAGTGAAGGAGAAAGAGCTATAGAATAGGTTGACACTATTGATGTGGATGCATTAGATATTGAGGATGTTACTCCTGATAAAGAAGAAGTTGAGAAAGAAAGACAGGACAAGGAAAAGGGTGATAAAGAGAAAGCAGAGAAAGAGCAAGCAAAAAAAGAAAGGAAAGAGGAAGACAAGAGAAAAGAGGAAGAGAAAAGGAAAGAAGAGGAGAAGAGGAAAGAAGAGGAGAAATGGAAAGAAGAGGAGAAGAGGAAAGAAGAGGAGAAGAGGAAAGAAGAGGAGAAGAAGAAAGAAGAAGACAAAAGGAAGGAAGAAGAAAGGAAGGAGGAGGAAGAGAAGAAAAAGAAGGAAGAGGACAAGAAAAAGGAAGAAATGAAGAAGAAAATGCAAGAAGAATAAAAAAGGAAGAAAGAAGAGGAAAAGAAAAGCACTGAAGAGAAGAAGGAAGTAGAGAAGATCATCGGTGATCAAATCAAAGTGGTTGAGACCACCAGTCCAATTGACCTTCAATCTGCAGATGAATCGGAGTTTCTTCAAAGCATAAAGCTTGCACAGGAAAGATTGGAAGCATTGAGGAGGAAGAAGGAATAGGATGGCATTAAAACTATTGTTGACACCCTCACCAGTCTGATTCCTAATACTAACCTCCCCAGTACCAATTCCTCTCTAACCAAGATTAAACTTCTTTGCACTGTAGTGGAGGACCAAGTACAATTCTTGGAAGATGTTGTTGCAGTCACTGACAAGAAGAACCATCAAAAGTCCCTCAACATTGCCTTAGTCAAGAAATTGAATGAGCTTAGGTCACAACTTCTAAAACAACAGAAGGATATAAGTGTTACTATGGATGAGGGAAAATTACTACTGAGTAAAATCTGCCAACCCCATCTATTTTGTGATGATGTACTTAAGTAGAAAGATAAACTCCAATAGGAGTTTTAGACATACATCAACAACTTCAAGATGCCATATGATTCATTTACTACATATGGGTAAATGGTTCATCACTATCAGCTGCAGATTCCTGGGGTGGAATCAGAAATCTATAACCAAACAAAAGATGCACAGGAGCTTCAACTAGTCTTATTAGCCAGACTACAAATTCTTCAAAAATATTTTCTCAATCTAGAAGCCATCACAGTAACTCAAGAGATGAGTACCATTGATGCTATGGAAGAACTGGTAATCCAGATGTAGACAGAAAGTGAGGTTGCTAGGTCTCATTACTTGAGTCATGGTCATTGGCCATGAAAACTTTAATGTAGGATTTTAAATCTGTTTTTGATAAGTTTCATTCCCAATTGTCATAGACATTTACTCAATTTTCAATGATAATGAGAAATAGGGGTTATTCTGTATTACTTTGTCATTGTGGGCATAGGGGGAGTAGTATTTAAAATTTTGGTGAATGTTATGTATGTTAGGATTCCCACAGATACTGAGAGGGGGGGTGAATCAGTATCTAACCGGTTAGATGAATTTCTTAACTTAAAAAATGTAAAGGAAATTAAAACTGTGTACCGGTAAACAGAAAGTAATGCAATAAATAGAGATAGAAACAACCACATGAAAAACACACCATAACATAGTAGTTTAACGAGGAAACCCAGTGTGGGAAAAACCTTGGTGGGATTTGTGACCCACAATATTCACTTACTGGCCAATAAGAGAATATTATTGCTACAAGAGGGGCCTGCACATGTAGGAAGGCCAAGTTTCTAGAGCTCACTGCTCAAATACAAAATGGGAGGTCTCACTAACTTACAAAATGGATTATATAAATCCAATGTGATGTACTGCTTCAAAATAACATCTACTATGCCAGATCTAGTATTGATTTATAGCTCTGCTTCTTACATAAACCCTTAACCTATAATTCACATAATAGGTCTGCCTTATTTCGCCTAATTACATTCCTCCATACATTCATTATTCTCCTTACAATGTTCTACAATGAAATCTCTTATATAAGAGTCATTTTACAACTTGCCAAGTTGGCTTACAATGATTTTCCAATAATAAACAAAATATATTATCAACAAAATTTGTGTTAGCTACTATGTTGGTATGCTTCCTTTCACTACCGGTGTCGGTGTCTGTGTGCCGGTGTAAAGTTTGATCTTTGCTAGTGTCAGTGAATTGCCTTGCCGGTGTCATAGGATTGAAAGGTTGCCATCAATGACAAAACCTTCAATCACCTACAATGTCTCATTGGAGTGTGCATTTGCCAACAATCTCCCCCTTTGGCATTGATGGTGACACTCATGAGAAAATTCAAAAGTGTATCAAAAATTGTAGTTCAAAAATTGTTACCAAAAATGTGTACCAAAAGAATATGTGAGCTCCCCCTGAGAAGATGAGTCTTTTTTTGATTATTTTCTCATACCACTACTCCCCCTTTGGCATCAATGACAAAGGTTGTCAAAGTGTCAATAGAGTGTAGTTTCCTATCTCAACCTTGTAACCGATTGGTTACAATTTGAAAAAGATCCACCAAAACCAAATTTAGGCTTTCAAGAAACTTTTTACTATCTTTTATTGCTGCCTTTGTCCTTTGAACTATACTGGTGAGGTGTTTCATTTGCTCTGCTGGTGTTTTTTGTCCTTGTACCAATGCATCAAATATTTCTTTCCTTAAGGATGCTAGGTAGTCCAGTTTTGGACTAAGTCTCCATTTAAGATCCTTATCCTTACTTTTTATTCTCTTTTTCTCTTTCTAGCTTTAGTAGTTCTTCCTCAAAACCTGTTATCTTCTTCTCAAAAAATGATAATGCATCAGATGAATTAATGAAATTGTTAGCTAGTTTATTAATTTCCTCCTGTATCTTGCTCATTTTTCTGTCAATATTAACTGTCAAAAAGTTAGTCTTACAAGTGTCTTTGTACAAAGTCTTGAATTCCTTTAATGTGCTACACAGTTCCAGTAGAAATGTGTCAAACTGCCTTGTATACTTCTTTATTTGTTCCTCAAAGAATTTCTATTTTTCCTTTTCTAACCTCTCCTTGAATGCTTCCTCTTTTATTTGTTCAACTGTCACAGTGTTGTCAGTAATATAATTAGACAAAGTGTCAAGTTCACTCAAAGAATCCTTATTTTCTACATTAAATTTTGGAGCTATCATCTTCAATATTGGAATTGTATCATCTATAGCCTTGTATGCCTGAGAACTACAATCTATTATTTTCCTTATAGAGTCCAAAAGAACTTCAGTTACATTTGTTGATTTGAATCCTGCAGCTAAAGAGCCAACACTCTAAATTCTGTCGGTGGGAGCAATATCTTTTCTTATGGTGACCTCTGGTAGGTCAGTCTATGTTTTTGTTTCCTTAAGCAATGGTTTGTCTTGCTTAGTTGTTGTCGGTGGCATTGATTTTGTATTAACTTGTTGCTATGCTGGAGCCTGTTGCTTTGTTTGTTGTTCTATTTGTTGATCAACATGTTTCTCTTCCTGTTGTTATGTGATACCATCTATTGGTTTTCCTTCTGTGTTATCTATTTTATCTGTTACCGGTGGCTCACTAGCCATATTTGTCTTACCAGTTGTGTCCTTATCTACCAAAATGTTGACTTTTTGAGTATCAATATCAACTATGTATAATACCTCAGAATTAAGATTTGTATCCTCTTGTGGTATATCCATACTCTCATCAGCTAGTTGATCTTCAGTTGTTGCTACTGCTAGAGTATTTAGAGGTGGTGGGGGTAGATTATCTGTTATTTTGATGCTTGGAGGTCCACCAACCTTTCCTTGTCCTTTATCCTTGTCTTTCTAATATACTTTAATTGGTTTGGGGTTTCTATACTCTTCATGTTTTTCCTTCTCAACAAGGAATATGTCCCATGCATTTGTAGTTTCCTCTGCAACCTCATTTACTCTACCAACCATCAGTGCAATATGTCAGTGTGTAGTAGAGAATACTGACCGTTTAGCCTCTACAATTAGATCATCTATTTCTTTAGGTGAGTTTACTAGGTAAACAACAAGTAGTTTTTCTACTTTCATTTTCTTGTCAAGCTCTACAACATCTTTCCTTCTTGCTTCAAGTCTCTTAAACAGTTCAGCTAGTAATTCATCCACAACTTGCATCAAGAATTTATTGTAGATATCCAAGTGTAGAATTACACTGTTTTCAACCTTTTCTTTGTCATCAACTGATAGTGAATCATATAATTTTTTGATGTTCTTAAGCTTTCCTTCCTCAGTTATTTCATCTAACAATCTATCAATTGGAGCAATATTTTGTTGAGTCCTTTTCTTTGGTGTTAATTTTTTCTTCTTAGGAGTTATTTTCTTAACCAGGGGCCTCACTGCCTGTTGTTTTTGTCTAGTTCTTCTAGGAAAAGGTGTAGTTGCCAGTGAAGGTTCTCTTTTCCTCACAACTCTTTTAAATGCAGGTAGCATATCACTCTCTGAAGAAGTTGCTACCGGTGAAAGGTGAGTTTCAGGTTGTAGTGCTTCTAACTCATCTTCAATGATACCAGTTTGTTTGAGTACATCTTATTTGATAGTCTTAGCCCACCTTGGTCCTCTCCTTGCAGTTGCTTCTACCCTCTTTACTATCTTCTTAGATTGAATTTGATTTTCAATGGTTTCAGCACTGCCAAATACCTCTTCCTTAGGTTCCTTGGGTGCTTCCATAAGGGCTTTTGCATATGTTTCAATTGATCATCTATCCCATAACCCATTTTAGTAACCCAAATTGTTCTTGCCATCACTGCCTCCATCTAGATCTCATCCTTCTTAATGACAAAACATATGTCATCCTTATATTTATTTACAATTTCTTGTGATAATCTGACTCTAGTGTTCATTTTGGCCTTTAGTGCTTGAAAGTACTCATTGAAAATCTTTTCTTTGTTTTCACCCATGTTGTTCAATAAGTCAGATAGTTGTTTGCCTACTGGTATGTCCAAACCAAGATTCTTGTTACCTATACCGGGAACCTGTTTTGTTATATGTAGCATTAAACAGACAGGCAAATTACCAAATCTAAATGTCCCCTTTTTGTCCTTGATCTTTCCCAGCTTGTCAATAAGTTCATCCTTCAACCATTCACACACATCAATTTTCACATTATCATTGATCATGTCATAAGCACTTTTTATGCATAAGCTGGAAACTAAATTTAGTCTATTTGGATGTGTTGTTCTATAGCCTAAAATTATGCTAATGAATCTCACATTGATGTCGGTTACATCATTCACCCTTAAAGACCTTTTGTCAGATGTTGTTGGCATTATAATAGACAAGAAGAAGGTTGGCATTCCAATTACAATGAGAGATTGTTGACATTTCAATAAGGATATTGAGAAGGTTGTTGATGACTATGGATATAACTAATTAAGGATGATTACTGTCTTAATATTATTATTTTGTCATTGATGTCAAGAAATTGATTTTCTAATTCAGTATGATGTTGCTATATCTTAAGAAGTATGATTTAATGAGTATAAAGATGTTGATAAAAGACATAGAAGGAATATGATGAATGAGGAGATAAGTTATTCAATGGGCAACTATTACCGAGTCAGACAATGATGAGATCATGATGTTTAGATTGTTTTGATATCCTACATATGCTATTGTTTGAAAGGTTACTACTATACTATGTTACCAAGCAAAGAACCTAGTCGATAAACCCTAAGGAACCTAGTCAATAAACCCTAAGGTTATCGCTATCAGTTAATGAAGGTAGAATGTCTACCGAGTGAAGTTTAGTATTTATAGAGTTACAACTAAGCTATAATAGAATGCATTAAATGTTTACATGTGATATTTAATGAAGGAAGCTAATGAGCTGGAGCGAATTAAATGATTGGTAAGTCGTGTATGAAGATTGTTAAAGAATCTATGGTAAAGAAAGGTCGGCAGGAAGATCTACAGCTTAGATTGAACTGCAATACCCTAACACAAGTTCCAAGGTGAAAATGCAAGTTCCAAGGTGGGGTAAAACATTTTTAGATCGAAGGGTACATTAAACCTAGACAAGATTGAAGATTTGATGGCTATGATTGATCATGGGAAATGTGATCAAGGAGATTAAGCAGTTAGATGATTGTTTATAAATAGGAAACTGTTGATAAACAATGCATGCAAGCAAGTGTATGCATAGGGATGCTACATAGTGATTACCAAGCACAAAAGCTTGAAGACCTATTAGAATAACAGAGTATAGATGTCCAGCAGATAGACAAGATTAGTTCTATGTCTAAATTGTATTCAACAAATAGGAATCTGCTTTAGCATTTTTAGATGTGAAGTTGTAGACATATTTTTATTACTATTATTTTGAGAAGTAGCAAAAAATATCTTAACCAAGTGGACTTAATAGTCTTATATGTAAATCCTCTAGCAAGGTGACATTCTTATTGAGTGCTTGAAATCCTTTAACAAGGTCACTTCTAACAAGGTGAAGATCCTAACAGATCTGAGGGAAATCCCTTAACCGAGTCACATCTAGCAATGTGTTTGTAATCTTTAACAAGATTTGTTTTTAACCGAGCATACTCTAGAAGAGTATATTTCTTAGTGGGTCCGAAATCCCATAATGCTTTTTCCCTATTTGGGTTTCCACATTAAATCTGGTGTTATGAGGTGTATATTGTTCATATGCTTTTAAGTTTGCATGTTTGATAGTTTTGGTTATATGACTGATATATATGTTACCGCGGTTGAATCTGATGCTTTTTTGGATGATTAAGTTTGTATGATTCACCCCCCCCTCTCATCTTGTTGGCTATTGGATCTGTACTT
Source organism: Cryptomeria japonica (assembly GCF_030272615.1). NCBI lineage: Eukaryota > Viridiplantae > Streptophyta > Pinopsida > Cupressales > Cupressaceae > Cryptomeria > Cryptomeria japonica. The sequence goes on from NC_081409.1 coordinate 226,266,979, forward strand.
ACATTAAGTATCAGAACTATCAGATGTTACACCTGTTAGGTTCATTACTAGGTCATTTGAGACCTTCTTTGTCTTGTCAGATCTGTTACCAATGGAGGGTAACCCTGTTATAGCTTTTACAACCTCCTTAGTAATTTTGTGAACCGAATCTAGCCAAAAGAATGCACCATGTACCCTGCTAAATACTATCCTTATAACTTCCTTAGGGAAATCCAGAATGCTAAGAATTTCGGTGAATCCTAGGGTTTCAATTATTTTGTGTTCAGGTTTCACATTACCAGAATCATCACAAATAACAGTCTTGTACATGTTCTTAATTTCTTCATCATCTAACTCTTCTATGTGGCAATGAATATACATCCTAGGGTCTTCTGCAAAACCAACTCCTTTGGGGATTTGAGAAAAAGCACCAACATTATCATCCTTCTTTTCTATTTTAGGAACTAACTGAAATACGGGCCTAGGGTGCTTGATTACTTCCACTACAGTAGGGTTTGCTATGAATTCAGGTACAGAAGAGGATGCCATGATTTATAAATACCTTTTTCTGCCTTTGGAAATCTTGATTACTGAAAATGCTTTGCTTCTTTGCTCGAAATGCCTTAGCTCTGGAAATTTCATGCTCTTCGAATGCTTGAATGCTCGGTGAAGTAAAATGGAGCCAAAAACACTAATTTATAATGTCAATCTGCCAATTATCGTATTTATTGCTTGTTGGTTAAGTAACCACTTAACTTTATCTACTGCTATAGAAGTAATTTCAACTTCTTACCATCAACCGAGGGAATAATAGCATATTTCACATTTTATTGCCAAACCCTCAAGGGAATTTTCTTCAATTAGATGAAGAGTCTCCTACCGGTGGAGTGCTACTCTATTCTGCCAGTGGAGGAGTATTCCTATCAACATTCAGTTCTGATTACCTAATCCATTGTGTTGAAAATTCATGCTTAACTTCTTCAAATTTTTCTTTTCCTTTCAAACTAGGACCTTTGTTGTTTACTGGTGAGGACTTGCTTCTACAAAATTTAGCAATATGCTGAATTTTTTTGCATGTATAGTCACATTATTTTTCCGAATAGCCTTTCCATAACCTATGCTGGTTTGTGTTCTGCATTGATTAGATAAGTGTCCAAATCTTCCACAAACATAACATCTCACATTCATTCTACAATTTTCAAAATTATCACCAACTTTGTTGCATTTTGAACATTGACCGGTGGGTGTATTAGTATTCTGATAATTTCTAGATCTACATTGATTTGCTTTATGACCATACTTATTACAGTTAAAGCATTTTCCATTGAATTTATAAGTAGTAGGTTGTCTTACTGGTTTGCTATGATCCTGTGTGTTAGCAGTAAAAGAGCTTTCACCAACTTCATGTTAGGCCCAATATGGAAAGCTAATGTACTGAGAGGGGAGGGGTGAATCAATACTTCAAATCTTTTCTTCAACAATAACTTTATTGTTAAGCATAAACTGAAAAGTGTTGTAACATAATATAATGCTAAAACAAATAAATAACAATCATACATGATTCACTCCATAACACATATATTTTGGTTATGCAAAAAATCCTTGTTAGAGAGAAAAACTGTGGTGGGGATGGCACCCACAACTTCACTACTACAATAATAAAGGTTCCTCAGTTAGAGATACATGTTTAGCTATTTCTGATAGCTTACCTTGTTAGGAGTATCAAGATCTTTAGATCTACCTTGCTAAAGGATTGTACAACACTTATTCTAAATGCTGCACTTGGTTAAAGGCTTTACAATTTTTTGACTTTGTTAGAGTCTTTTACCCTGTTAAAGGTTTTCTCTTACAACTCAAAATATTACAATTAAAATCTTACAAAATATCTGCAACTTCACATCTGAAATGTTATAGTAGATTCTATGTGTGCAAAATGAAATTACCTTGCTTATAGCATACCTTGGTAAATCATAAATTAACTCGGTAAACCATTCTGTTTACTCTGTTCCTTGACTATTCTCTGAAATCCTTCTCGGTGACCTCTATGTATCTCTTTCAATCATAATAGTCATAACACTCTGTGCTTTCCCATGATTTTTTCTTTTCACATATGTCTTGTTGTACACATGTGCTGTGTAAATAGATCTCTTGTGACAGTGATCTTGTTCATGCTTCAATCTTACAAACAAGATTCATTAAATGAATAACCATACAAAATTATTTCATTGGATAGATGACCTCAAAATCATATAAAATCTATAAGTGCAATTTCTAATGTGTTAATGGTCTCTTGTTCCTCGATCTTTGTAGCACATTTCCCATATGTGTCTAGGTTCAATGAATCTGGTAACACATTTCACTCGGTGTGTATCAACTTGGTGTACCATCTTTGCTACTCAGTAGTCATAGAATGTTACTCAGTAGACAGCTCGGTGTATACTAAACTCTGTGGCTTGTAACTTCTGTAACCGACTGCTTTGTGCTTACCAACTAAATATTTTGGTTGTAATAACCGACTAGAGTATATGGAATGACTTTGGATATAAAACTAATGATAGTTTAGTAAATATTAACAATCTCCCCTTTTGACCTTAGTTTTGAAATGTTTGACAAAACTTCTTTCAAAGTCATAACTCAAAAATCTACATACTTACAAAATTTGACTAAACTGATAGTATATACATTTTTCAATAGATTAGTATACTCAGATATACTCCCCTTATCAATATACTATACATAACTCTGATTATGCATGCACTATGATCAATATTCTATATTCATTGCTCGGTGATCACTGCTCCCCCTATCAAAATTATATATACACTGATCTGCTCGGTATACTCCTCTTGTATACACTATACTCCCCCTTTTTGACAAACATCAAAACTAGTTACCATTCGGTGGAGGCAACTGGTCAAAAATGGATTTGTACTTTGTTTGGGCATCGATGAGAGTGGTAGAGAGTGCATCCTTGACACTATCCATGAGTGAATTCTAAGCTGTAATATCAGCTAATAGTGAAATCAGTCCATCTGAAGTGTTTCCCTCTACCTGAGTGGATAAGGAGGTAGCCTTGTTGATTTGTTCTTGAACTGAGGACAAGTGTGGAATGAATAAGGTTTGAAGAGTCATAATGTCCATCCTTATTTTGTACTCTTCATTCCTAAGTTCCAATTATTGAGCCATGAGCATTTGTAACTTGGTATAGAAATTCTGAATAGAATTTGGCTCAGTGGTCAATTTATTTGAGAGATCGGTGATCTCTTTCTCAATCACTTCTGTTTTATTCTTGATATCTTTAATGAATAAAGAAAATGTACAGAGTTTCTGAAATAAATAAAGAAAGTGCTTGAGTTGAGGGGACAACTCAGCAATGAATTTGACAAGTTTAACTTTACCGATAGCTATGGCTTTTTGTACCTCTTCAATCATTTTTGCAATGAGCTCTTTGTCCTTCAATTTGCTCAGGTATTCAGATCCGTCTACTCCAAATGTCTCAATCTTATTGAGTATTTCATCTAGTTGAATATGGATGGCTGCATCTTTTGTCACTGTAGCTTCAGGTAGCATTTCTATTAAGAGTGCTTTGACCTTCTAAAGTACTCTGTTTTTCTTTTGTATAGCCATTTGTTTCTCTTGTTCTTCTTTGTCTTTGCATAGTTCACCGAATTCAATAAGTGCTTGCCCTTTTAATTTGGATATGTCTACATTCAGCAACATAATTGGTTTTGACAAATCTAACTTGAAACTATGCTTTTTCATTTTCTTCTCTTTAGAGGATGAGCCTTTCACCAGTTGAACTAATACAAGGGCTTGGGAGGCTTGTTCACCCTTGGTAGGTTGCTTGGTAGAGGCAACACTTTTGTCAATTTCTTTAGCCTTAGATGTAGCCTTCAGTGAATCCTTGCTTGGGGTCTCAGTTGTAACATTGTCAGTACTTGAAGGGGCTTGATAAGTTTGTTCCCCAGTGGCCTGAGAAGTAGCTTCTCCTTCTATAGACTGGTGACCCTCTTTTCCTTATTCAGTATCCTGAGGTGTCTCGGTTGAAACATGTTGACTTACTGGAGGATAGGACTTGACTTGTTCCAAAATTGACTCATTTGATACCAGTTTGGCATAAGCATTCCCTTCTATCATTTCTTGTTCCTGTTCCTCGGTATCCATGACATCCTCATTAGGTTGTATAGTTTTAGCGGGATCTTGCTTGGTGATGTCCACTATTTCAACTTCTTCTTGCTCAATAGTACTCTTGATTCAAAAAAATTCTTGCCACTATTCTTTTGTTTCCTTCTCTACTTCAAGATAAAGGCCATTCATCAGTTTGAAGGCTCTTTGCTTGACTAGGAAGTTTGTGTGGTAGTTTTTCAGATGTTCACTTATCTCATCTACCGACATGTCTAGAAAGAGATGTACCAGACTTCTTTCTCTTATCTATTTTTTCGAGTCCATGGCATAGTTCCACCTATTATCAATATGAAAATACAATTCTTTTGGAAGAGAATTAGTTACTTCCAATGGGACCAATTGGAATTTCAGAAGAGTGCAGATTACAACTTCTTCTATTTGTCTCTTTTCTTCATCAGATCTCAAGTCATATTTTACATATCTGAATGCTCCAAATCCACGATATTGTTTAAGACTATTGCAAAAGTTATTAACACTATGTACTTCTTCCTTTTTACTTTTAACAATCTGAAATTTAGTTACGTCTTCAGATTTGGTGTCACTAGACTCTTTATTCAAAATGAGTCTCCGAGCAGATTTCTTATAAGTTTTTGTTACCTTTGGAACTGTAACATTTTTTTGTTTCTTGCTCGGTGACACTGCAGATGATCTAGTGTTTGGGCGCTTTACTGAAGGAGTCGGTGATACCTGTGATGTATCCTGTTTCTTTCTTTTCAAAATTTTCCCTTTTGGCAACTCGGTGCTCAATGTAATAGCTACTTCTTGGGCTTCAGATTCCTCCTCGATGATGACTTCAATTCTCTTGACATGAGTGGAGGAAGAACCTTCTCCAAATTTCTCTGTTAATGCTTTAATAATTTTAGTTGCTTTCCTTGTAGCCTTTGGTACTACAATGCTCATCTTAACTTTTACTTTGACTTCTTCATATGTACCGTATCTGATCTCAGTAGCATGCCTTGGCTATGCAAGAAAAGCATCTATCTGTTGCTGTGTAATGTCAAAATCAATCTCATAACCCATAGGTGGAAAAGATTGAGTTCTTGGTTCTACCACATTGACATAGTAGTAATCGGTGTCCACTTCAAAACATATACTATCCTTGTATTTCTCCAATAACTAGGGTGGTATCTTGTGCCTGTTATGCATCTTTTCCTGAAACTTGCTAAAATAATCATCCATAATCTCATTGAAGTTATCACCTAGTTGTTTGATGAAGTAATTGATTTGATGGGTGATTGGTCGATGTAGCTCCCAAATTACTTTACCGACTATTGGAAAAAATTTCTCAAAGTAGAAAAACATGCATACCAAGAGTGATCCAAACTTCAGTGTGTTCTCCGAGTTGTTCTTCTTCGACTTCCTTATGGTGTTGAGATTTTCAAACAAATTTTTCAACAACACTTCGCATAGATCAATTTTCATACCTTTCTTTGCAATTTTATAAGCTAAATCAATAGCTGCACATGGTACATTGTTTTCCCTTTCCGATTGGAAGAAACAATAACCTATGACTCTAATTGCAAACTTCAACTCTACATCTGTGACATTGTTCAGTTTCAGACCTCTGCAATCAGATTCAACTCCGATTAAAGTGATCAATTCCTTCAGTAAAATCATTTTCTGAGCTCGGGCATGGTCGAATATAGGGTAACCGATGGTCAAGTGGATGATTTCCTTGGTGATCTTGAATGGTTTCTCCTCTAACCACATAAAGTCATCATGAACTCTGCTCAAAACAAATTTAACCCATTGGGGTTTGAAGATTCGTGGGTAGGTTAGGGCTTTGGTCAATCCCTTGACTTTAATATGTTCAAACTTGCTATCCAGTTTTCCATCGGTACACAGTTCATCATACATGTCCTTGATCTTTGTGTGACCTACTTCCTCAACATGACACTTAGTGAAGAATCTAACATCCTCAACTAATAAAACCCTATCTGGAATGAGTGAAAATGCAGTTTTATCATCCAGTTCAAATGCTACTTTGGGAGGTAGAGAGTATTTCAGTGAGGGCTTCTTAGTGTTTTTAACAACAATGGGCTTCTGAATCTTAGGAGTCATTTCAAACTTGGATAATCACTAACAAAAAATCTTTAGGGTTTGAAAACTTTTAATTAGCAGACGCTTTCCACTTAGTAAATATAACATAGATATTCACAACTGATATGATCAGTTAACTTGCTTGACAATGCGTTGTGATTGATATAAATACCTTGAATTTTGCTTTGGAAGAGATTTGATTACCTTTGAATCGCTTCACTCTGCTTTCTGAAAACTTGGTAAGTGTAAAATGACCATGCAAAATCTTTAAGTACTCATTTTACCTTATCGGGCTCCATGCAGTTAGGTCAAAAAACATTAAATGCACTCGGTTCCACTAAACCAATTTACCTTCCTTATTATGCTTTTACCGAGTAGCCAGACTTCCTTCTTTTACCGACTTGACAGGCTTCCTGCATTTACCGACTTGACTAATACTTCAAAAGACTTGATAAAATTTCAAACTTGCTAATGCATCTTAGCTATGCAGATTTTGAATTAAGTACATGATAAAATAGGAACTATTAAGATTTTAACCTTGAGAGAATGCAGTCCCTTCATACCTTTACTAATTAATTTGGAATATATGCATCTAACTCAGTAGGTAAGGTTCTTTCTTCTTTTGACACAATTTCCTTCTTTTTCCAAATCATCTAGAATTTGCCTATAATTTCTTCAATATCTCCTCTACGTTGATCTCTACAATCTCTAGCCAAGTGTCCAACTTTGTGACAATGAAAACATGCCATACTAGAATTTCTCCATGATCTTTAGTTGTTTATTCCAAACCTTATAAAACAATTGGCACTTATATGTCCATATCTTCCATAGCATTTGCACCATATCCTTTTATTGTAATCCCATGGTATTGCAGTATACTGTCGGTTAAGATCTGTGTGCATTCAATAACCTCTAGTATTTGCTCGATGTGCAGACCACATGTAGTTCTTCTACTTAAACCAACACTTCTCGGTACTATGTCCATATCTATTGTAGTTTTTACAAAACCCTTTGAATTTTGCCTTCTGATAATTGCTAGCAGACTTTGTCCTACATTGATTAGATGTGTGACCATATTTATTGCAATTGTAACAATAACCATTAGACCTAGTGACATTTGGTTGCTTACCTTTTTTGATTTGGCACATGTCGGCAGTATGTCCTTGTTTTCCACAGTAGTTACAAATAGGCTTCTTTCCTTTGATGTTCTTCTTATTTTCAGCTTGCTTTGATGATTCTCCTCTCTCAGTAGTATGGATTCCCTTCTCAGTAGAGTCTTTTCCTTTGTAACCGAGTCCTGCAACTTTGTTGGGTCTTTTTGTATTCAGCTGCTCACCTAACATCTTTGATGCTTCATAACTCTTCTTCAGTGTTTCTTTGGATTTCTTCTTAGTTTCAAGTTCATCGATTAATCTTGATATTTCAAGTTTCAATGCTTGATTCTCATCATCTTTTAGATTTGCCTCATGATGTGCATAACCCAATTGATCTGACATATTTTGTTGAATTCCAGTCAACGTTGTGATTTCAACATTCTTTTTAGATACTAATGCTTCAATATGTTGTTTTTCTCTTTCTAGATCTCTTAATTTATCCTCGACTGTCCTCAATACATCAAGATTTTCAGTCATCTATGTGCTGAAATGTTCGTGTTCTCTTTTCATTGCTTTTAGCTGATTAGTCAGTGTTTTGTTCTTTTCTTTCAATGCTCCAATCATTTCTTCAGTCTCTTTAGATATTTTGTTCTTAGATGATGTCTCAATTTGTTCCACCAGCTCTTGAGATTCTTGCAAATCATCAGACAATCTTCTTCTAACTTTCAGAGATTTTTGCATTTGTTTCTGCATGTCAGCAATCACTTGATTAGCATGATCCAATTCATTTTGAAGATTCACTATTCTCTAAGATTGTTTGTAGCCTTCCATTGATAAGATCTTTCTCTTTAGGCAGTTAAACTCTTTTCCAAGATTCAAGCTCTGATACCAATTGTTAGGCCCAATATGGAAAGCTAATGTTCTAAGAGGGGAGGGGTGAATCAGTACTTCAAATCTTTTCTTCAACAATAAATTTACTGTTAAGCATAAACTAAAAACTACTATAACATAATATAATGCTAAAAAAAATAAATAACAATCATACATGATTCAGTCCATAACACATATATTTTGGTTACGCAAAAACTCCTTGTTAGAGAGAAAAATTGCGGTGGTGATGGCATCCACAACTTCACTACTACAATAATAAAGGTTGCTCGGTTAGAGCTACATGTTTAGCTATTTCTGATAGCTTACCTTGTTAGGAGTATCAAGATCTTTAGATCTACCTTGCTGAAGGATTTTACAACACTTATTCTAAATGTTGCACCTAGTTAAAGGCTTTACAATTTATAGACTTTGTTAGAGTCTTTTACCCTGTTAAAGGTTTTCTCTTACAACTCAAAATATTACAATCAAAATCTTACAAAATATCTGCAACTTCACATCTAAAATGTTATAGTAGATTCTATGTGCACAAAATGAAATTACCTTGCTTATAGCATACCTTGGTAAATCATAAATTAACTCGGTAAACCATTCTATTTACTCTGTTCCTTTACTGTTCTCTAAAATCCTTCTCGGTGACCTCTGTATATCTTTGTCAATCGTAACAGTCATAACACTCTGTGCTTTCCCATCATTTTTGCTTTTCACATATGTCTTGTTGTACACACAAGCTGTATAAATAGATCTCTTGTGATGATGATCTTGTTCATGCTTCGATCTTACAAACATGATTCATTAAATGAATAACCATACAAAATTATTTAATTGGATAGATGACCTCAAAATCATATAAAATCTAGAAGTGCAATTTCCAATGTGTTAAAAGTCTCTTGTTCCTTGATCTTTGTAACACGTTTCCCATATGTGTCTAGGTTCAATGAATTTGGTAACACGTTTCACTCGGTGTGCATCAACTTGGTATACCATCTTTGTTGCTTAGTAGTCATAGAATGTTACTCAGTAGATAGTTCGATGTATACTAAACTTTGTGGCTTGTAACTTCTATAACCGACTGCTCTGTGCTTATCGACTAAATATTTTGGTAGTAATAACTGACTAGAGTATATGGAATGACTTTGGATATAAAACTAATGACAGCTTAGTAAATAGTATCACTTCAAAGCCAAGTCCACAAGTGTCACCATTAGGTTTCTAATTTTTCAACAAGTCACCAAGTTCTTCTGAGATTTTCTTGAATTTCTCTTTGTGCTGATTTGCAGTATCCAGTTCTCTTTCTGCCTCATAAGTTCATTAGAGTCATCCTGTGTATGCATCAGATCTGTCTTCAACAAATCATTTTCATAGCTACGTCTGGTATTCTCATTTGTTGCATCACTTAGTCTTCTAGTCAAATCTTCTTCATTCTTCTTTCTATCTTCAATTTCCTTACAAAATCTCATAGTCATATCCTGCATTTCATTCTTTATTGTCATGTTCTCTTGCTTCAACTTGCTTATCTGATCATTAAGAGTTTCCTTTTCATCATTCTCATTTTGCATATTTTCACAAAGTTCTCTTCTCTTATTTCTTGCAATGGTAAAATTCTCTTGAACTACTTGAATAATATCGTGAGCTGCCTTTACATCATCTTCAAGTTTGATATTTTTCAACTTTTCTGTATCATAGTTTGAGAGAGTTGCTTCTAGTTGTTTCATCAAATTTTCCATCTCTACCGGTGTGAAGATCTTCCTCAAGCTGTTAGGCTTCTGAAAATAGAGGACTGAGCTCTAATACCAATTGTTAGGATTCCCACAGATACTGAGAGGGGGGGTGAATTAATATCTAACTGATTAGATGTATTTCTTAACTTAAAACATGTAGAGCAAATTAAAACTATGTACCGGTAAACAGAAAGTAATGCAATAAACAAAGATAGAAACAACCACATGAAAAACACAACATAACACAGTAGTTTAATGAGGAAACCTAGTGTGGGAAAAACCTCGGTGGTATTTGTGACCCACAATATTCACTTATTGGCCAATAAGAGAATATTACTACTACAAGAGGGCCTTGCACATGCAGGAAGGCCAAGTGCCTAGAGCTCATTGCTCAAATACAAAATGGGAAGTCTCACTGACTTACAAAATGGATTATATAAATCCAATGTGATGTACTACTTCAAAATAGCATTTACTATGCCATATCCAGTATCAGTTTATAGCTCTACTTCTTACATAAACCCTTAACCTATAATTCGCATAATAGGTCTGCCTTATTTCACTTAATTACATTCCTCCATACATTCATTATTCTGCTTACAATGTTCTACAATGAACTCTCTTATATAAGAGTCATTTTACAACTTGCCAAGTTGGCTTACAATGATTTTACAATAATAAACAAAATATATTATCAACAAAATTCCTGTCGGCTTCTGTGTCGGTATGCTTCCTTTCACTACCGGTGCTAGTGTCTATGTGCCAGTGTAAAGTGTGATCTTTGCTAGTGTTGGTGAATTGCCTTGCCGGTGTCATAGGATTGTAAGGTTGTCATCAATGAAAAAACCTTCAATCACCTACAATGTCTCATTGGAGTGTGCATTTTCCAACAATGTATACTTTCATGTTACCACTTTGGGGGTGTAATATACATTGTAATTTATGCAAAAAGGGATAGTGTATATGCTTAGGGGGAGTAATTTTGAGTATGGCATATTTTTGTTGTAAAAACACTTAGATGTCAAAATTTTCCTAAGTGTTGCCATCAATGCCAAAGGGGGAGATTGTTGGCATTTTGATGATGTTTTGATTGTCATTGATGGACACACACTTTCTCTGTGATGGACACACACTTTCTTGATGTATGAGTTATACTCAACTGGTAATTGTTCCAACCAGTATTATGTATTATAGTCTTTATACTATCAGTTTTTTGCAGAAGATGTTTACCGATCACAAATTGACTAAAGACCTCAAGCGGTATGGAGAACCCAAGTGGTATGAAGACCTCAAGTGGTTCAAGGATCTCAAGTGGTACGAAGGAACAAAGTGGTAGTTAACATCTTCCAGTCTTCATTTTTAACAATTAGTAATTGGTATATTGTATGAACTGGTATTACTCTGTGATAAGTTACCAACCGGTATTTCTGTGATGAGTTATCATCCACCGACACTTTGGTAGTGATTTTGTACCATGCTACCAAAAGTGTCTAGATGCACTGAACTTAGGAACTTGTAGTTTAATCCTATTGGACCGACATGAAATCAGTTTCCTTTATAAGGACATCATGTATAGGGTTTGTATGTGATAGAGAGAGATGTATGATGTATGAGAAGGTTATGTGTGATCTTTGCAAAGAAGATTAGGTTTGTGTGAACAGTTATAGTGTGGAGATATTGAAGACTAAAGTAATGTTGAAATGCATTAACAATGACCTATCAAGGATCTAACCAAGCATACTGTGCTAGTATCTAGATCACTCACTTGTTGATTACTCACATCTTTGACAAGTCTAAAACCCTTAACCGGGTAGGCCCAACAAAGCCTTTGTAAATCCTCTAACAAGGTAGTTCACAACTATGGATCTGAAATCATCTCACAAGGTAGTCTTTAATAGTACTTATCTCCTAAGAGAGATCTAGATTCTTAATAGGATCTATTCTCGTGAAGAACATTGTATGACCTTAACTGGCCTGAACCTAACCCGTCTGGTTTCTATACTACAGATAATTACTTGTGAGTTTCTGCTCACTATGGTTTTTCCCATTTGGGTTTCCACGTCAAAATATCTTGTGTTATGGTGATTGTGCTTTTGTGGGTGAATTCTTTATTTTCTATTTAGTTTGCATTTATCTTAATTGGTTTATTAGTGAAACTATTATATCAGTTATCTGCTAAACTGTTTAAGAGTTTGAGTTCAGTATTTTTGGTATAGTAATTCACCCACCCCTCTTAGTATTCATCAGAAACCCAACTGGGAAAAACCACGGTGGGGATGAATACCCACAAGTTGTTCTTTGAACTCTTCTGAAGTTCGCTTTGTTAGGAGCGTAATATGGTTAAGGACTTTACAATAGGTTCTTCTAGGAACTGATCTTGCTAGGGATCACCTGGTTAAGGGATGGCTAAATACCCAATTAAAGATTAGAACCCCATTAAAGGTTACCTCGCAAGAGGATTTGAAGAACTCATTGATTTGAGTTACCCTATTAAAGGATTTACACAAATCCTATTAAAGCAGCCCAGTTAAGGGATTTTCCAATTGCTGAAATGGTTATAAGTCAACAGGTAATACATTGATCTAATAACAACACTCAATTCCAAGGTAAATCCACTTAAGTTCCTTTTCTTCTGTAATCACACTCTGTAGGTATCAACACACTTCTCCGGTCTAGCAAGAATCAATTATCACTTCACTTGGATACACATAACATTTGTCAACAACTTCACAATGCAACTCATCATCGACCTTATAGGAAAAAGATAGGTTGGTAGCATAAACCTTAAACCCTAAACATTTAGGTTATCAATACAGTCGGTCCAATCCTGATCATTCAAACATATTGCATTGAATAAAACAGTCTTGAATAGATCTCAAGACGTTCTTCATCGTGCGTTCTTTGCTACTTCTGGAAGTTGATAACCCATCATGCTCTCTCCACTGTTTACTAAGACTTTGCACATTCCCAACGTAGATAGGATCAATCTTCTTCATGCAAGATCCTCAAGGAAATCCTTCACGTGCACAAGGCTAACATGGCAACACGATCTGATCTCCATTTCAATGCTAACTCATCAGAGAATATCATCAGTCGGATCACATAGACTTGGAATGCATCAACCAGAAACCCTGAAGCTGAGACTACCAACCGGTAGTCATACCAAATGAAACCCCGATACAAAACTTTCCATATATTGGTTCACATTCCAACATACCGATTCACTTGAACAAACATATCACTTTACTTTTTCACATATACAGGTTCACATCATCATACCGGTTCTCTTGCCAGTTTTCTTATTTCAATATATTGGTTCATACTTTAGCATATTGACATCAATGATAACATACAATATCATCATGTCATCAAACTCTGCACATATGCCAACAGCACTACCACCCGACCATGTAATTCCCAAAATGGAATCACCCCACTGTGCTAGGAGATAGTTGAGGACCCTCAAACCAACATAAGCATGACATGGTTGACAAAACAATACGACTCCATGACACCACAATATGACTCCACAAAAATCCAGGTGACTAAAAATCACAAACACACAAGTGAACTAAATGAGAGAGTGTCATCGCATAGCTTAAGATGGATACCATGGTACAACCTCCATAGGTCCTGGCTCACTGTCATGGTAACCTCTCCCGAACATCCGGTTCCAACTTAGTCTTATGCATACCCTACCAACCTTTCATGAAGTAAAGGTGGTTGGTTTTCCATTTCAGGCCTTCTCACAACATGATGAGCCTCAGTACAAGCACTGACCCAGGTGCAAGGTACAATTATCTTTATTAATGGTATGAAATTACCCACTTAATCAATTCATTAGATTACCAATTATTATCTAACTTTCATTGGGTCGTAATGCCTCTTTGGGCGCAACTCCAAAGCAAAAGCCACTCTTAAACAAACAAGGTCACTCTCCGAGGACCCTATGGCAAAGCAGATAGCCATAACCACCACTATAAGAAACAAGTGGTCAACAAGGACATACTAACTCTTGGATAACCATAAGGCAAAGACACTACATGGTTATGAAAATGAAGCCAACATATATCACTTGGTCAAAGGTACCAAATACACCACCATAGGACGACTGAACCACAGAACAAAAATAACACATTATACACTTGCAAGGACAACTATTTTCACTAAGTCTGCTCTCAAATAATCTTTGAGGAAAAAAAAGCTTCCTAAACACTTGCAAAATCATTGATGGAAAATTAAATAAAACACTCTTTTCAACAATCACATTATTCAATTTCCAAATCAATACTCCATCAGAAATGAAATCCACATTAAACATTCAACGGAATAAAAACATGAATTCCAAACAGGCATTTTAATTCGTTTCCAGAATATATCCAAATTAGCCAATTTAAATTCCTAATTCATGCCTTGAGTTCCATTGATAAATTTATCAACCTCATAATAAAAATCACATGAAAAATCACCATTTCATTTAACACCAAAACCACTTCACAAAATAAATTTCATTTATTAAAAAAATAAACTTATTGCACTAACCGGTTTGTACCGGTGAGGGTACATGATTATGCGGGGGTCAAAGCCAACCCACAACAGTGTCGCGGCTAGGGGCCGCAAGCACTACCTTCCAGTAGTATTGTTGCCGATAGGTAGCAGGACTACTGATCAGTAGCATTGCTATCGACCGGTAGCAGTGACTACCGATCGGTAGCAATGTTGCTGACCGATAGCAGGTAGTGTTGTCCGATAGCACTACTACTAGTAGTAGTGACTATCGACCAATAGTGTTGCTACCGTCGGTAGCAGTGGCTACCAACCAGTAGTAATGCTACCTGCGGGCAACAAAGAATACCAACCCGCATGGTGGGACTAGCCTGCCACGGGGTAAGGTAAGGTCAAAAAAACAAATAAAATACATGCCTCCAAGGCATTAAAATCAACACTCTACCCAATCATTTAAACATGAAAAATGATTCATTTTTGAAACATTTCATGGGGACACACATACATAGTGCCAAATCCAATTTTCAAATGGAAATTTACCAATAAGGAAAATGGTGAAATAAATGTTGGCATTTTTTATGTTTATGTTGTGATTGTCATTGATGGACACACACTTGCTTTGAGATCCCCTTTATATGTATGAGCTAGAGCTCAATCGGTATCTGTTCCAACCAGTATGTTGTATTCTAGTCTTTAGACTATTGGTGATTTTGTAGAATGTGTTTCTCGGTTTGAAGCAGCATGTCGACCCCAAGCGGTTCATAGATCTCAAGTGGTACGAGGGAGCAAAGCGGTATAACACATTCTTACTAGTCTTCATTTTTGTCAAACCGACAACCGTATTTTGTATGAACCGGTAATACTCTATGATGAGTTACCAACCGACATTTTGTGAAGAGTTACCAATCCACCGATTGTTTGACGGTGCTTCTTGTGTCGTGTTACTGAGTATGTCTAGATTCATTGAACCTAGGAAATTGTAATGTAATCCCATTGGACCAACATGAAATCAGATTCCTTTAAAAGGACATCATGTCTAGGGTTTTAGGTTGTTGCTGAAAGGGTTTATGTTGTGCTAGGGTTTAAGGTGATTGATAAGTTATTGAAAGAGAGATCTTATCTGAGAAGATCAAGTTGTAACTGAGTGAGAGACTGAGAAGATTGAAGTAATGCTGGAATGAATTAACTATGAGCAATACTGGATCTAACCAAGTAGTTTGTGCTATTAGATAGATCAAACACTTGTTGATTACTCACATCTTTGACAAGTCTGTAGCCCTTAACTGGGTAGTCCCAAAAGCCTTTGTAAAATCCTCTAACTAGATGGTTCACCTCTGTGAATCTAAAATCCTCTAGCAAGGTAGTCTTTAATCGGACTTATCTCCTAACAGAGATTGAGATTCCTAACAAGATCTGTTCTAGTGAAGAACATTGTAAGACCTTAACCGATCCGACCTTAACTGGTCTGGTTTCTATTCTATAGATAGTGACTTGTGAGTTCCATCTCACCATGGTTTTTCCCATTTGAGTTTCCATGTCAAATATCTTGTGTTATGGTTGTATTGATTTTGTGGGTGAATTCTTTATTTGCATTTTGGTTTGCATGTGTGATAACCGGTCTGTCTGTTAAACTATTTTACCAGTTTATCTTCAGATTGTTTAAGTGTTTAAGTATAGAGATTTTTAGCATACTAATTCACCCCCCTCTCTTAGTATTTATCAATTGGTATCAGAGCCTACCTTTCTATAAGTTTAACCACTTGGAAAGAGATATGGGGGAATACACCTTGACGGAACTTACTCAATAGCTCACTTAGTCTGAGAAAGCCTGTAATGATCTTATAGTCAAATACAAGGCATCTCAAGCAAAAAGGAGAGAACATGCAGAGAAGCTGATGGAGCTATCTGAAAATAGTTTTGAAGATGAAGCAAATATGGAAGCCATGATTATAGAAGTAAATAAGCTAAATGATTCAAACTCCAATCTGAGAAAGGAGTTGGAAGGACTGACTATCCAGTTTAGTCAAGAGCTTGAGAACTAGAGGAAAGCTGAAGATCTGGTAAAGGACAGAGATCATGAGATCTGCAAGTTGAAACAAGAGATTAGTGCACTGACTGCACGCCTACATGAGAGCATAATGGAAAAAGGAGTACAAGATGAACTTAACATAGCCATCTCTGAAAATGCAAGCCTAATGGAGACAAATACTGCTATTTCCAAAGAACTCTCTGAGTCAAAGGAAATACTTGCTAAGTTCAGCAAAAGTACTATCAAGCTAGAGCAAAAGCTTGAGTCATCTAGACCGGTAAAGAATACCAATGGACTTGGTTTCTCTGGACATGAGGAAGGAGAATCCTCATGAACAAATGCTGAAGCATCAAAGAAGCAACCGACACTGAAATGAAAAGGTAAGCAAAAATTCAAACATGTTTGCTTTAACTGTCATAAAGAAGGACACACTGCCAATGTATGTAGGAACAAAGCCTACAATAATTTTCCTTACTTTATTAACAATGTACCTAGATACAATAAGTTCAATGGTCATTGTTATTCATGCAACAAGTTTGGGCATAGAGCATCTGAATGCAAGTCTATCATGAACAATATCGGAAGATATCCTCAGAGGACCCAAGGAGCTGGTTTGGAATCTTTTGTGAACCAGAACCCTAACCGGTTTAATTTCTATAACCAAAAATACTTTCTTTCAACATAATCATTTAACATTTAAATGGCTAAGCAATTATTTATTTCCTTCTAAAATATACTAATGTACCATACAAAATAAATAAGCCATTTAAACATTTGGTCTAGCAATTCATTAGTTAATTAAATCAATAATCATAGAACATAATAATCAACTAATTACGCCAACATGAGAAAGCATCATCCATTTAAATTAATAGAAACACACAGAACCAAGAATGACCAAATGACAACTCTCAAATGACCAAACCAAGGCATCATGACTCGCATACCAGCCAAACAGGACAAGACAACTAACTGACAACACTCGCACGAGTGTAACTGTGGGTCAAGATAGGGTACAACAACTATCTCCTTCACTCCCATCAAATATATAAGGCATGCTCAGACCTGTGAAACTAGGTGGATTCAAAACCCTATGCCTACCTGGTACTAGTACTTGTAATGTCCTACACCAAAGAACCACATGTGCATATAGACCTATATATATGCAAACACGACACACACACTGATGAAGGAGAATCGTGATGTTCCCTGTCTCACCGGAGTGAGTGAAGGAAAATCATGCCCTCACATGCCAATACACTTGCAAACACACAACATATGAATAACGCATCACAATGTAAGGTAAAAGTGTTAGTCCATGATAATGATCCATAAAATAACTTTAATCATAAGCACCGAGATACTACATAAAATCATACACCATAAATCTAGATAAAGCATGAAATAACATCACATAACATCTGAATCAATATACAAAATGTTCCATTGAACAATCACAGAAGTAAATCAAAATATACAAAAAGAGGTTGAATGAGGAGGGGTACTACACACAGCTTTCTAAGATCAGACATTATCAACCATCACATCAAACAAATGAAAGAAAAGGCATAGTTGGTATAGTTGTTGATTTTTGTCTAATTTGGTTTTATCTTTTATAAATTGGCAAAGATCATGTTTCTATGCTACTCAAGGATGTTCGAAAGTGACTAGAGCAGTCGTGATGGGCATGACCCTTTTCTTTGTTTGTTGTTTGTGCTGTGAACCAATGAAGTTATGGGGCAATTGTGTTATGGGTGTCTGTGATAAGTGTGTTCAATATCTAAATGTCACACATACCTCGACTCCTAGCATCATTCTCAGAATGGAGGGTTCACTCCTTGTTTGTTGAGTGTTTGTTTCTTGCAATGAGATATATTTGCATCTTAGTTCCCACAAATTAAATGTTACATAATAAGGCTCAGTGATGAAAATTTGTTGCACTATGAATAAAGATAAAAATGACCACTAATCATCAATCATATCATTTCATTTTTCTAATCTCATCATGTTGATTGTATCAATCAAGATCATTCTTCATTTAAGTATCTTTTTCGTGGATTGACCTAATTATTATTTCTCATCATTTAACATCATTTCTCTCTAATTCGTGTCTTCTTAATCTTACTAACACTTTTGGTTAGTCAAAAGGGCAAAACAAACAACTTTCTGACATATTGTTATTAAAAAAACATGCATTTTAGTTGCATCATCATCTAGATTCATTGTAGTAGTGTCGTTACTCAAAATAATTTAGTTGTATTATAATTCTTTTTAAATGAATTATCATTAAACTATTTACACACATTCATACAATTGCATTCGGTTTTAGTCACATGTATATTTCATATAGTATTGCATCGAAACATCATTTAGATTAATTATCATTTAAATAGCATTTGCATTATCATTTAATCACATAAACATTGCATTATTTTTTAGTATATTAATGGGGTGAACTCACAATAATGGTTCCCAATTTTTTGCCACTTTTGACACTGAGATGGACATTTTTAAAATAATCTTCAACTTCTGAGAACTATAACTTTTAAACTATTAAAAATTTGAAGATGGTGTAAATTAGTGATTTGTAGCATTTTGTCTATATATATATATATATATATATATATATATATATATATATATATATATATATATATATATATATATATATATATATATATATATATATATATATATATATATATATAAGTATATAAGTATTTTTATTTTTATTTTCCAATCTCCCTTGAAAAGTAGTTTTTTATAGCAAACTACATTTTTTAAGAGTGATGTGCCTCCCGAAACGCATAACTTTTTTTTTTATAAATGATAAAAACTCAATTATTTCAAATTTTGGTTTGTAACATCAATATCCAGGGCTTGCAGTTGGTTTGATAGTGATATGTTGAATATTTTTTATTTTATTAAGTTTTGAAGTCCGACTAGTCATAATTCAGACATAGGTTTAAGCTTGAACACATAACTTGTTCTATATATATCGAAATTCAATTTTTTTTTGTTGCAAAGAAGACATCAATCCCTGGGACATAAATATTTTTCAGAATTTTTTTGAATTAGTTTCCTATTTTTCCCAATGCATTGAATAGAGGTTCATGTTCGATGAAAAACCAATATTCCATAAAATTAAAAAACAAGAACATAATAAATTCACAATGTAATACAATTATACTCATTGGAAAGATTTCTCTAAGTAATACCATCTAATATTTTTTGGGTTATCAAGATTTTTTCATTTGTGCCTTGAACTAGAGGTTCGAAAGAAAAAATTCCTCAGAACTCTAAATTTTTTTGGGAGAAACCTCTAACAAGAGGGTTCGAATGAACACTAGTTCGAGCAAAGGGGGGTCAGCTTGAACCATAAGGGGTTCGAGAGGACCCCCCTTCACTCGAACCCCCATGCTAAATTATGATGCACACATTTATGTAATGACCAATTTTGAACGTGTTAGGATTCCCACAGATACTGAGAGGGGGGGTGAATCAGTATCTAACTGGTATTTATATTTTCTTAACTTAAAACATGTAGAGCATATTAAAACTATGTACTGGTAAACTAAAAGTAATGCAATAAATAGAGATATAAACAACCACATGAAAGACACACCATAACACAATGATTTAACGAGGAAACCTAGTGTGGGAAAAACCTTGATGGGATTTGTGACCCACAATATTCACTTACTGGCCAATAAGAGAGTATTACTGCTACAAGAGGGGCCTGCACATGCAGAAAGGCCAAGTGCCTAGAGCACACTACTCAAAATAGAAGTGTCACTGACTTACAAAATGGATTGTATAAATCCAGTGTCTTGTACTGCTTCAAAATAGCATCTATAATGCCAAATCCACTATTGGTTTTTTCTCTGCTTCTTACATAAACCCTTAACCTATAATTCGCATAATAGGTTTGCCTAGTTACATTTCATATCTCGCTTACATTTTTTTCACTAATGTTCTATAATGATCTCTCTTTATATAGGAGTCATTTTACATCATGCCAAGTTGGCTTACAAAGATTTTATAATAATAAATAAAATATATTACAACAAAAATCATGTCGGCCTCTGTGCCGGTATGCTTCCTTTCACTGTCGGTGCCAGTGGTCTGAGTGTCGGTGTAGAGTCTAATCTTGTTGGTGCCAGTGAATTGCCTTGTCGGTGTCATAGGATTGTAAGGTTGCCATCAATGACAAAACCTTCAATCACCTACAATGTCTCATTGGAGTGTGCATATGCCAACAAAACGAACCCAACCTTTTCTAACTGTCAGCATTCATTTGAACCCTGGCTGACTCAATTTTTTTTTTTTGTACATTTAATTAGAGTCATATAAATATACATAATTTTTTTCATTTTGTAACACACAAATGATTAAAACAATTCACATTTTTGGATGAAAGAAGACATTTGAAAATTATTTTGAAGGCAATAATTTGAAGATATTTGAAGGTTTTTTTAAAAGCATGTGGAACAAGAAGAGAAGGCAAAATAAGACTTCAAAGAATTATTCTCTCGAAATGGAACAAAGATATCGAGGACAAAGAAGACAAAGATATCATGATGCAAGTGTGTACTTTTTTTTCTATTAAATTTAATATGTATTACGTACCAAAAATTGTGTTCATTTGTTAGTATTAATTAGTTAAATATTTTTTATCTAATATTTTTAATGAAAATTAATTTAAATAATATTAATTAAATGAATTTAATTTATATAATGATTTTATCTTAATTAATTCTAAATGATGTTATTTTTATTCAATTAATTAGAAATGGTAGGATTAAAAATAATCTCATTTTAATTGGAAAGCATAATTAATTTGAAATAAAATGTGTATTTGCAAATTTCAAATTCCATTATCTTGCTTGTTGTGTAATTGACTTTTTCTCCTATATAATTAAGTCTATTTATAATAGATCATGGTTTTAATTTGAAATTTAGATCTTTAGGAGCCCTCTCTTTCCCATTTATTATTTATAATTTGTAATTTAATTTAGATAGTCCATAAATATATAGTTTAATTTAGATTTTGAAACCATGTGTGTTTATAGTTTAGCAAACACTTCAATTAGTGCTCTAAAATTAACAAACTTCTCTTTTGTGTCTTCAACAATAGGCTCTTTTTGTTTTATCCTTAGAAAGGGGCCTGCCTCCCGAGTAGCCCTTAAGGCTCAGTGAGAGGGAATGACCCAAAGTGGTAACAAGCTAAAGCCAATCTCTTCCAAGCAACTATAAATAAATGTGTTTGTGATGAAAGTTGTAAGAAATGAGTGTTACATGTTGCTATAACAACATTATGACTCCCCATAAACCCTATAGAGAGCAACCTCTATAGGATGAGAGGCCTTCCATTTAACAAAGTGTAACATGCTGCTGATTATAGCCACTTGAATGAATTCCCTTACTAGATACCTTTTGTGTTAGAAGCCAAAAACCTTCTAGTTGTTGGCGTAGGAGGTTGGACCTCTGAAGCAGCTCACATTCTTACAGTTCTTAGTAGAGATACAAAGTTCACCACTAGGATTTTTTGTGGGGACTGGTACTTGGCTGCCCTAGAGAAGTGGGTGTCGTAGAGGGGATCCAGTAGGGTCAAGCACCTAAGTATTAGCTCTGAATTGCGTAGCTCAGGGTAACCCCCCAAGTTAGATTTAACAACTACTGTCTCGTCTAGCCCTAGGATTTGTGTTCGCATGATCAAAATAATCAAACACTTTCAAACAAACAAACATTGTGTCTTCTTTGCTTTCAAGTGTATACAAAAATATTTCACATTATACTTGAATCCCCTTAAAACCTATATTATGTGATACTAGGACCTATTATGTGATACTAGGACCTATTATGTGATATTAAGACCTATTATCTACATTAATACCTATCTTAAATATGACATAATAGAACCTATTATGACTTAATAGGTCTTATTAAGACTTAATAGCATGATCATGTATGTAATTTAAACATTTCACATTATATACTTGATTTTGGGCCTTAAGAGGTCTATATTTATGATATATTAGGGCCTATTATGTACATGTGGTAAATTAATGACCTATTATTGTATAATTTAGGTCCTAATGTTTGCATAACATCTAGGTCTTAAGGGGAGTCAAGTATAATGTGAAATGTTTTTGTATATATGGTATTGTATTAGGTCATAAAATTAATAAGACCTATTATGTCATAATTTAGGTTCTAACTTATGTCATATTTAAGACATGTACTTAATTTCATGTGATAGGTCCTTTAATATCACATAATATATATGACTTAAGGGGAGTCAAGTATATTAATGTGAATTTTTTTTGCATACGTGGTCATATTGATTAATAATATGGCCTATTATGTGATATTAGGACTTATTACATTGATTATAGGTCTTAAATGTGACATAAATTTAGAACCTATTATGTCATAATAGGTTCTATTTATATGACTTCATGTATGCAAAAACATTTCACATTATACTCAAGAGTCCCCTTAAGACAGGTATATTATGTAGATCATATTAGGACATGCATTACATGTGATATTAGGAGGTCTATTATGCAATAATAGGTATTAAATACATGACATTATAGTCCACCTATTATGACATAATTTTTAAATGTCTTACAAAATTTCTTGAAAATTTGGTTTCAAATTAAACTTGGAATTTCGTTGCATGAAAAATATTCTCTGTCATCTTAAATTATGTGCAGAATGGACTTGAGAAGAAGGGATTTTTGAAGCGGGAGTTGAGGCAAATGAACCTGTTGAAGAACACAATATAGTTGATGAACATAGGGAGGAGCTTATCCAAGTTGAACCAATGGAGGTTGAAAGAGAGGGGCCAGGCTCCTTACCTCCTACCACTAGTATGGATGAGGATATTGTGGATCTAGTTAAACAGGTGAAGAGAAATATTTCTTATAAAAATATAGATCATTTACTTGAAATAGTTGTGGATGAGTTGAAATGTCTCAGTGATGAACCTAGACATACTAAAAGGATGTCAATGAATAAAAGTGCAAAAGAAATAATTTCTCATTTCAACAATCTTGATACTACACTAGAAAAAGATCAATTGTTATCAATTGTACTTACTCATAAAGACTTAATAGATCCACTAAAATTGTTGGGTATAGATACAACAAGTCAAAAGAGGAAAATGTCTTAGCTACAAAAATCTATTGTTGATAATGGGTATGTGCAGGATCATGGTGTGCCAAAACAAGCCCTTAAGTGGCAATGAAATTTTAGAAAATCAGAGTTATGCAACTTGATATGAAAATTTGAATAAGTTATGAACATTATTTTTAAAATATGTAAGAAGAGAATATATAGAAAATTGAATGTAGTTTCTAAGCTACTAGTTTTTTGGAAAAAAAAAATCCTATTTGATGAAAATTTCAAATTTCAATGCAGTGGTACTAAAATTTCAAGAAAAGAATAAGAAGTAGACATATGTCTGAACACCCTAATCACAATAAAATCACAATATTTTTTTATAATATTTAGAATATAAGTATTAGACTCATGTCTGGATGTGACACACATTTTTTTTTAATTTTTTATAAAGTAAATAATTATTTATGAATTTTTTACTACATCTTTTCAGAAATTCAGAAACTCCTACGTCTGACCACCTTAACTTGGTTAAAACCTTATGAAATTTAATTTTTAAAAAATTTTCTCTATAGTAGAGGAAGCATAGGATGTGACACATGTTTCAGATTCAAAAAATGTTATACCGTTTGAAATTTATGAGTGTTTTTCAATTAGTATATCAATCAGGACTATTGTCAAAATTCAATTAGGAAATAAATAATAATTATTTATTAAAGTTGAAATAAGACAAGCCTTATTTTGTTGGAAAGTTGGGAACGTCCTTAAAAAACCCTTTTCATTTTATCAATTTTGGCTACAAAAAAAGTCGTCAGCCACCAATGTAAAGTTTGGAAAATCAAGGAATACTGAAAAACATGTTTTTTTCAATTGACTTTCCAGGTTTGTCACTTCCAAGACAAATACCAAAGCATTCCTGAGCTGAAATTTGAAATTTGAATATTTGACTACAAAAATTGGATATCCGATTATATTGGATATCCAATTTTAATATATAATGGCATAAATCTGATATCCAATAAAATTTGATATCAAATTTTATTAGTCATATTTTAGAGAGAGAGAGAGAGAGAGAGAGAGAGAGAGAGAGAGAGAGAGAGAGAGGGGAGGGGAGAGGAAGAGAGAGACAGAGACAAAGAGGGGGGGAGAGATTAGGGGAGAGGAAGAGAGAGAGGAGGAGAGGGAGAGAGAGAGATTAGGGGAGAGAGAGAGAGAGAGAGATTAGGGGAGAGGGAGAGAGAGAGAGGAGAAGAGGGAGAGAGAGAGAGATTAGGGGAGAGGGAGGGAGAGAGAGAGGGAGGGAGAGAGAGGGAGAGAGAGAGAGAGAGAGAGAGAGATTAGGGGAGAGGGAGAGAGAGAGATTAGGGGAGAGGGAGAGAGAGAGAGGGAGAGAGAGATGGAGAGAGAGAGAGAGAGAGAGAGAGAGAGAGAGAGGGACAGAGAGAGACAGAGAGAGACAGAGAAAGAGAGAGAGGAGGAGAGGGAGAGAGAGACAGAGAGAGACAGAGAGAGACAGAGGGAGAGGGAGAGGGAGAGGGAGAGAGAGAGATTAGAAAAGAGAGAGAGAGAGAGGAGGAGAGGGAGAGAGAGAGGGAGAGACACAAATTGTGTCATTATGGGTCATGGGACACCATATGACCCCTTAGGACACAATATGACCCCTAATGAAATGATTTGGTGTCTTAAACCACACCATAGGACCCCTTAAGAAACCAAATCATGTCGTTAGGGGTCATATGCTCTCTCTCTCTCTCTCTCTCTCTCTCCCCCCTTCTCTCTCTCTCTCTCTCCCTCCCTCTCCTCCTCTCTCTCTCTCTCTCTAAAATATGACTAATAAAATATGATATCCGATTTAATTGGATATCGGATTTCTGCCATGTGGCAGTTTACTAAATAAATGGTAGCAACGGGAAAATTTTTGGGGACCACAAATTTTTTTACTAAAATCGGATATCCGATTTTAGTACAAAAAATAGGAAAAAAAGGGTTTGTGTGCCATTTTGTAGATTCCAACGGCCCACAGTCTGCATATTCTATTTTCTGTCGAGGATCACAGGTTTTCAGATAGCTAGAGACAAATTTGTGCTTTTGGGAGATTCTTAAAGTGAAAACTTACATTGTCAATCATGAAGGAGCATATGTGTGGAGGGAAATGGGGAGTAGTAGTCATCGGAATTCTAAATGCAAAACAAAACTTTCAAATGATCAAATTGAAGTGTATAGAGAAAGAGATAGAGAATGTCATAGGAGGAGATGACAAGGTATGTTAAATATTGCTAATGTTACTTCAACTAAATAGGAAATTGAATTTGAAAATGTGCCACAAGTTATTGAAAATGAAAATGTAGATTTTGAAAGTGAAAATATTGAAAATTTTGAAAATGTTGAAAGTGATAATGAAAATGCTCAACATGTGGAAAATCTTGACATAGGAGGTGAAAATGTGGAAAACATTAACATTGAAGTTGGAATTGCTCAACCAAGTGAACCATATGTAGTACCTAATTACTTTAGAAATGAAGACCCTCTCATGGATGAAAGTCAAATTCCAAATCCAAGACCTTCAAGAACCCCAAAATGGTTATTTGAAATCGATGAGAACATTATTGCGAATCTTGAAGGCAAAAGGTCAACAAGAACCGTTTGGTTGTGGGCTACACAACTTTTCAACCAAAATTTTAGCAATAAGACATTGACCAAGCAATGCCAACTCTTTGTTCAATTGCTAAAGATGATAAAGATGAGACCATTGCTAAACAAATTGAAGATTTGTATGAACAAGAAGATGGAGAGAAATTCTATTATTGCAAAAAATCTATTTGACACTCTCAATTCTATTGGAAAGAATACCAAAGAAAGAGATAAGAGAGCTACTCGAAGAGTGATTACAACCTCCTTAGTAAGACATCAATTGAGGAAGGCTCGTCAAATGAGACAAACTTGTGTTGATTTTAACATAAACTGTAAAACTTTGGATAGAGCACTTGCACGAAGAGAAAGACTTGACGATCCACTTCAACAAGATACATGGGCATTTGGTGGGAGGCTTCCACATGTTGATAGAAAGTTGACTGACAATGTGAAGGAAGAGATTCAACAATTTTGGCACTCTAATTCTAGAGTGTCACCAAATGTAAAGGACATTTTGAAATTAAGAATCGGCAACCGAGACTACACACTACATCCCAAACATTTCTTGGAATAAAGACAAACAATGTTGTACAAATTTTTTTGTGAATTACATCCAACTTTGCAAATATCACAAAGGGCCTTTGAATCTTTGAAACCATTTTATTGTGTTCCTCTTAAGATTCACAATACCTGTTGTTGCAAGTACCATGTGGAGTTTTCAATTTACCATAAACTTTTATGTCATATTCGTTCTATGATGCATACTAATGAGATGTTGCAAGAGTGTGGTGCAATGCTATTTCCAAGATTGTCAAGAGGCTTTCAAGATCTATTTTGATGTCCTAGAGATGATGGTTTCTATTTCTATAGATATGATTGTTTGAATGAGAAGTGCTTAGAATGTAGTGGGTTCTCAAAGTTTGTTTCATGTTTTCATGATGGCAGTGAACACGAGTTTGGAAATAATTATGTTGAGAAAAAAAGATACGAGATAGTGAAATATACTTTGAAGAGTGGATGTGAAGGTTCTAGATGCGAATTAGTCTCAAGAGAAGTGAGTATTGCTGATTTTATTTTGGATTTTAAGGAAAATCTTTTCTACAAGTATGCAAGGCACACCCATAGGTCTTAGTGGTTGGATCAATAGTTCAGGATGTGTAAGAACTCTTTCCCAATTGGCACTATTGTATTGGTGGCTGATTTTGGAGAGAACTATATAGTTGCAACCACAAAATGAGGTATGGTCTCAGTACTACAATTCAGTCCAGATTGCTATTTTTGTTCACATTACATATAGACATGCTCCTAATAGTATAGAAGAGGATAGGAAGATAATCAAGGAGTATCATTTTTATATGAGTAAAGATAGATCACACTCCTCTAAGTATGTGCAACATTCTTTCAAGAATTTTTTTGAGTTCTTGCACGAGAAAGATATTGCAATTGACTGACATATAATATGGTCAGATAACTGTACGTGTCAATTCAAGAATGCTTATATGTTTTATTGGTTGAGTATAATGGATGTGGAGAGGCGTATGTTACTACTTATCAAATTGCCATTAGTTTCATATACAAAGTCATACTATATTCTAGTTGGTTAAGTATTACTGAATCATGCAGTCGGTACACACAGAGAAGTCGATATGAATAGTCTAGTCAGTTACTGAAGAAAGCATTCACAGAACATAGTATTCATCGAGCTGTTTACCAAGTGGTAAAGTTAACTCACCGAGTTGATATTCACCGAGTGAAACAATTTACCAGATACATTGAACCTAGACATGCACATGAAAACATGTTACAAGATCGAGGCACATCTAACCATTTTTGCATTCGAAATTGCACTATGAGATTGTGTATGATTACAAGGCCAATCTAACCTATGAGATATTTTGTTTAGTTATTCATTTGAAGAATCTTTTTGTAAGATCGAAGCAATGAATCAGATCACCACTGTAAGAGATCTATATATATAGCATGATTCTAGGGTTAGAAGAACAAGACACATAATATGGTATGAGATGCAATGAGATAGCAGTGTGTATGCATGAAGGAAGACTGTTATAGAGACACAGAGAGGTCACCAAGAAGGTTATCAGTGAACAGTCAAAGAATAGAGTAAACAGAAGGGTTTACTGAGTTTCATTATGGGTTACCGAGGTATGCTACAAGCTAGGTAATCTTATTCAGAACACATAGAATCTGCTTTAACATTTCAGATGTAAAGTTGTAGATATTTGAAATGATTATATTGTAATATTTTGAAGTTGTAAAAGAAACCTTTAATAGGGTAAAAGACTCTAACCAAGTCTATAAATTGTAAATCCTTTACCTAGGTGCTACACTTATATAGTGTTGTACAAATCCTTTAGTAAGGTAGATCTAACTGATCTTAATACTCCTAATAGGGTAAGCTATCAGAAATAGCTAAATGTAGCTCTAACCGAGCATTCTTTATTATTGCAGTAGTGAAGTTGTGGGTGCCATCCCCACTATAGTTTTTCTCTCTAACCAAGAGTTTCTGCATGACCAAAATATATGTGTTATGGAGTGAATCATGCATGATTGTTATCTGTTGATTATAGTTTTATTTTATGTTACTACACTATTTTGTTTATGCATAACAGTAAGGTTATTACAAAGGAAAAGTTTTGGAGTACTGATTCACCCCTCCCCTCTCAGTACATTAGCTTTCTATATTGGGCCTAACAATTGGTATCAGAGCTTAAATCTTGGAAAAGGGTTTAACCACCTGAAGAGAAAGATCTTAGCAATGGAAGGCTACAAACAATCTCGGAGGATTGTGCATCTTCAAGAAGAGCTGGCTAATGCAAATCAAGTGATTGCAGAGATGCAGAGGCAAATGCAAAAATCTCTGAAAGTAAGGAGAAGATTATCTGATGACTTGCAAGATTCTCAAGAGCTAGTGGAACAAATCAAGACATCATCTAAGAATAGTATATTTGAAGAAACTAAAGAAATGATTGGAATGTTGAAAGAAAAGAATAAAGCATTGGCTGATCAACTAAAAGCAATGAAAAGAGAACATGAACATTTCAGTACATAGATGACTGAAAATCTAGATGCATTAAGGATAGCTGAGGATAAAGCAAGAGATCTACAAAGAGAGATACAACAACTTGAAGCTCTAGTATCTGATAAGGGTGATGAAATCATGAGGTTAACTGGTATTCAACAAAATATGATAGATCAACTAGGTTATGCACATCATGAAGCAATTCTGAAGAATGATGAAAATCAATCATTGACACTTGAAGTATCAAAGTTGACTCGTGAACTTGAAACAGAAAAGAAATCCAAAGAATCATTGGAGAAAAGTTATGAAGCATCAAAGATGTTGGATGAGCAACTGAATACAAGAAGACTCTACAAAGATGGAGGACTCAGTTACAAAGGAAAAGACTCTACCAAGAAAGTAATTCATACTACTGAGAGAGGAGAATCATCAAAACAAACTGGAAAAAGGATTAACATCAAAAGGAAGAAGCCTATTTGCTACTACTGTGGAAATCAAGGTCATACTGCCAACATATGCCAGATCAGAAAAGGTAAGCAACCGAATATCTCTAAGTCCAATGGATATTGTTATAATTACAATAAATATGGTCACATACCTAATCAATGTAGAACAAAGTCTGTTAACAACCATCAGAAGGCAAAATTCAAAGGGTTTTGTAAAAACTACAATAGATATGGACATAGTACCGAGAGATGCTGGTTTAAGCGAAAGAACTACATGAAGTTTCCACACTGAGCAAACATTGGAGGTTATCGAACTCACACAGATTCTTACCGACAATATGCAGCAGTACCATGGGATTACAATATGAGGATATGGTGTGAATGTTGTGGAAGATATGGACATATAAGTGCCAACTATTTTATAAGGTTTGGAATGAACAACTGGAGATCATGGAGAATTGTCACAAAGCTGGACATTTAGCTGAAGATTGCAGAGATCAATCGAGAAGAGACACTGAGGAGATAAAAGAAAAATTCAAGATGATTTGGAAAAAGAAAAAATTTATGTCTGATAAAGAAAGTACCTTACCTACCGAGTTAGGTGCACCTATTTCAAATTAGTCAAGAAAAGGTATGAAGGGACTGCATTCTTTAAAAGTTAAATCATAACATTTCCTATTTTATTATGAACAAGAATTCAAAATCCGCATAGTTAAGATGCAATTAGTCAGTTTACATACTATATAGGAAACCTGTCAAGTCGGTGTATACAGGAAATCTATCAAGTTAGTTAACAAAGCAAAGTTGAATACTCAGTGAAAATAGAAAATGAAGTAAATCGGTAAAAGGTGAACCGAGTGCATTTAATACCATGACCTAACTTGCACGGAGCCCGATAATGTATTTTTGAGTACTTAAAAGTGTTTTCGCAGTCATTTTAATTCACCCAAGTTTTCAAGAAGCAGAGCAGAGCGAATCAAAGTGATCAAACTTCATTCAAAATGAATTTTGAGGTATTTACATCAATCTATACACACTGTTTAGCTAGTTTTTGATTTAGTCAAATTGCTAGTATCTACCGAGTGTAAAGAGTAAGCTACTTGTAAACCCTAAGGATAACCTGTTGAATTTTTACTTGAGATCTACCATGGCGCCCAAGATCCAAGACCCTGTAGTTGTCCAAAATGTGGTGAAGCCATCTCTGAAGTATTCCCTAACTCCTAAAGTCGTCTTCAAACCAGATGATAAAACTACATTTTCACTCATCCCAGATCGAGTCTTATTGGTAGAAGATGTCAGATTCTTTACCAAGTGTCATGTTGAGGAACTCGGTCATGTAGAGATTAGGGACACATATGATGAACTATGCACTGATGGCAAACTGGATAGAAAATTTGAACATATCAGAATCAAGGGATTAATTGAAGCCCTAGTCTATCCTCGTGTGTTCAAACCCCAATGGGTTAAGTTTGTATTGAGTAGAGTACATGATGATTTCATGTGGCTACAAGAGCAACTGTTCAAGATCATGAAGGAAGTCATTCACCTGATCACCGGATATCCCATCTATGATCATGCTCGTGCACAGAAAATGATATCACAAAAGGAGCTAATTAGTCTAACCGGAGTAGAATCTGATTACCGAGGACTGAAATTGAATAACGTCACTGATGCTGCACTAAAATTTGCAATCAGAGTCATTGGTTACTGTTTCTTCCAATCTACAAGGGAAAATAGTGTACCATGTGCTACAGTGGACCTGGCCTACAAAATAGTAAAGAAGGGAATGAAAGTAGACTTGTGTGAAGTACTACTAAAGAACTTATTTGAGAGCTTGAACACAATAAGGAAGCCAAAGAAAAACAACTCGGTCAACACATTCAAGTTTGGTTCACTACTTCGTCTGTATGTTTTTCTATTTTGAAAAGTTCATTCCCTCAGTCGATAAAGTAGTATGGGAGCTACACCGACCTATCACCCATCACATCAATGATTACATCAAGAAGTTAGGAGATAACTTTAATGATGTAATGGATGATTACTTTAGCAAATTCCAAGAGGAAATGCACAATAGGTATAGGATCTCACCACAGCTAGTTGAAAAATACAAGGACAATATTTGTTTTGAAGTCGACACTGATTACTACTATGTAAATGCTGTTGAACCGAGGATTTAGTTGCTGCAATGAATGGGTTATGAAATTGATCATGACATCACACAACAACAAATTGATGCCTACCTATCATTGCCAAGGCATGCAACTGAACTAAGGTATGGAACCTATGAAGAGGTAAAGGAGAAAGTAAAAATGAGCATTGTAGTTCCTAAGGCTACAAGGAAAGCAACAAAGATGATAAAAGCTTTATCTAAGAAATTCGGAGAAGAATCCTAATCTACACCTGTCAAAGGCAATCTTGCCATTATCGAGGAAGAATCAAAAGCATAGGAGGCTGCAATAACATTGAGCATAGAGTTGCCAAAGGGAAAAGTTCTAAAAAGAAAGAAACATGACATTTCAAAGGCCCTACCGACTCCACCAACAAAGAGACCCAACACCAGAGCATCAGCTGCATCACTGAGCAAGAAACAAAAGATTGTTGCCACTCCTAAGGTAACAAAGACTTACAAGAAATCTACTCGGAGACTCATTTTGGCAAAAGAGTCGAGTGATATAGAGTCTGATGATGCTAACAAATTCCAGATTGTGAAGAGAAAAAAGGAAAACATTCACAGTGTTGAAAACTTTTGTTGCAATCTTAAGGAAAATGGTGGGTTTGCAGGATTCAGATATGTTAAGTATGAGTCTAGGAACAATGATGAGAAATGACAGATTGAAGAAGCTATCATATGTACACTTCTAAAGTTTCGATTAGTACCATTGGAACTAGCAAAGTCACTTCCAAGTGAACTCTACTCACATATTGATAATAGATGGAAATATGCAATGGATTTAGAGAGACAAATAAGAGAAAGAAGTCTTGTCCATTTATTTCCTAACATGTCCATAGCTGAAATCAAGGAACATTTGTCCACATACAATTCAAAATTTCTTGTGAAATAGAGAGCCTTAAAATTGATGAATGGGCTATATATTGACATGGAGAATGAGACTAAGGCCAAGTTGCAGGAGATCTTCAAACAAAAGGATGTCGGTGAACAATCTCAAATTGAAATTGTTGATGTCATCGAGCAAGATGCAGATGTCACCGAGCAAGGTCTAGACCTGGTTGACACAATACAAATTGATGAAGATGTAATGGATGAAGCCGCACCGGAGCAAGAAATGATTGAAGGCACCACTTCTGCAGAACTTGTGTCTAGTGAATTGGTCTTAGAACAAGTTCAGCCTTATCCACCGGTGAAGCCAATAGTACCAACCAAAGCCCCCAAGGACACCGAACAAGTTCTTGAAGGTAACAAATCTGAAGCTGCAGAAGATGCAGGTAACAAATATGAAGTTGCAGTAGACACAACAAAAGATCAATCATCTCAGGGACAGACAAGCACAACAAATATTACAGTAGAGATGCCTAGCACTGAACCATCCAAAGACACTCCAACTGCTACAGGAATAGTGCAAAGTGTTGCATCTACCAAGCAACCTACCGAGGGATAGCACACCTCACAAGCACTTAACTTAGTGCCCCAAACAAAAGGAAAGGAGAAAAAGGTGAGAAAGCATGGTTTTAAATTTGACTTATCTAAACCGATCGTGTTGCCCAATGTCGACATTTCTAAATTAAAAGGGCAAGCACTCACTGAATTCAGTGAACTATGCAAAGCAAAGGCCGAATAGGAGAAACAACTAGCAATACAGAAAAAGAACAAGGTACTTCAAAAGGTTAGGACACTGCTCATAGAAATGCTACCATCAACAACAATGTCAACCGATGTAGCCATCCATATTCAGTTGGATGAACTCCTTAATCAGATTGAAACATTTGGAGTTGATGCATCTGAATACCTAAGCAAGCTCAAGGATAAAGAGCTCACAACAAAAATGATAGAGGAAGTCCAAAAATCAATTGTTGTTGGCAAGGTAAAACTTGTCAAATTCATTATTGAGTTGACCCCTCAACTCAAGCACATTCTTTATTTATTCTAAAAATTGTGTACATTTTCTTTATTTATTAAAGACATCAAAAATAAAACTAATGCCATTGAGAAAGAGATCACCGATCTCTCCTCCAAGTTGACCACTGAGCCTAATTCAGTTCAAACTTTTTACAAAAAGCTACAACAACTCATGGCTCAACAGTTAGAACTGAGGAATGAAGAGCATAAAATTAGGATGGATAAAATGATCCTTCAAACATTATTCCTTCCTCATCTCTCATCAGTCCAAGAGCAGCTTAACCGAGCTACAAGCTTATCAACTACCCAAGAGGGAAGCACTCTTGATGGATTGATATCACTCTTATCTGATATTCAAGCACAAAACTCATTAATGGAAAGTCTCAAGGACTCACTCTCAGTCACCCTCACCAACGCTCGGACCAAGTATAAGACTATTTTTGATTAGTTACCGCCTCCAAATGCAAATTAAGTTTTTAATGTTTGTCAAAAATGGGGAGTAATATTATGTTACTACACAAGGGAGGAAAGCCCAGCAAAGGGGGAGTAATTCTACACTTGGAGAATACTACAGTTTTGATAACACAATTTTGAATATTGTATACAAGGGGAGTCTACCGAGCAGAATATGCAAAATATACAGAGCACACAAGTACAATACAGAACTGAACTGAACATGCAAAATTTAGAGTTATGTATAGGATAATGATAAGGGGATTATATCTACATATACTATTGACTATTGTACATATTATCAAGTATAGTCATTTTGTCAAGTGTATTTCGTTTTAGTTATGACTTTGTAAGTAGTTTTTGTCAAACATCTCAACTAATGTCAAAAGGGGAGATTGTTACTACTTATCAAATTGCCATTAGTTTCATATCCAAAGTCATACTATATTCTAGTCGGTTAAGTATTACCAAATCATGCAGTCGGTACACACAGAGAAGTCGATATGAACAGTCTAGTCGGTTACTGAAGAAAGCAGTCACAGGACATAGTATTCACCGAGCTATTTATCGAGTAAAGTTTCATGGCTATCGAGTGGTAAAGTTAACTCACCAAGTTGATATGCATCGAGTGAAACGTTTTACCAGATACATTGAACCTAGACATGCACATGAAAATGTGTTATAAGATCGAGGCACATCTAACCATTTTTGCATTGGAAATTGCACTATGAGATTGTGTATGATTACAAGGCCAATCTAACCTATGAGATATTTTGTTTAGTTATTCATTTGAAGAATCTTTTTTTAAGATCGAAGCAATGAATCAAATTACCGCTATAAGAGATCTATATATACAGCATGATTCTAGGGTTAAAAGAACAAGACACATAATATGGTATGAGATGCAATGAGATAGCAGTATGTATGCATGGAGGAAGACTGTTACAGAGACACAGAGAGGTCACCAAGAAGGTTATCGGTGAACAGTTGAAGAACAGAGTAAACAGAAGGGTTTATCGAGTTTCATTATGGGTTACCGAGGTATGCTACAAGCTAGGTAATCTTATTCAGAGCACATAGAATCTGCTTTAACATTTCAGATGTAAAGTTGTAGATATTTGTAATGATTATATTGTAATATTTTGAAGTTGTAAGAGAAATATTTAACAGGGTAAAATACTCTAACCAAGTCTATAAATTGTAAATCCTTTAACTAGGTGCTACTGTTATATAGTGTTGTACAAATCCTTTAGTAAGGTAGATCTAACTGATCTTAATACTCCTAACAGGGTAAGCTATCAGAAATAGCTAAATGTAGCTCTAATCGAGCATTCTTTATTATTGCAGTAGTGAAGTTGTGGGTGTCATCCCCACCACAGTTTTTCTCTCTAACCAAGAGTTTCTGGGTGACCAAAATATATGTGTTATGGAGTGAATCATGTATGATTGTTATCTGTTGATTATAGTTTTATTTTATGTTACTGCACTATTATGTTTATGCATAACAATAAGGTTATTACAAAGGAAAAGTTTTGGAGTACTGATTCACCCCTCCCCTCTCAGTACATTAGCTTTCTATATTTGGCCTAACAGTGTATACCTCATATTTGGCATTTTTTTGAGGCATGGCATGGGAAGGGAGATCATGACAGAGTAGGTGCATGTTTGAAGAGAGCTCTAGTTAAGGAGCAATTGAGGATTTCAAGTGCACATTTCTCTGATGCACATTTTATTGTTGATTGGTGTAGTTTAGCATTGTCACATGGAGGTACTCTTGATTCAGTAGTGAGCAAATTCTTTTGGTTGGTTGAGGAGGGAACAGTGGGAGATAGATTGGATTGTCAAACAATTAAAGATTCTTCAAAGAGGCATTCATTTCTCAGCTTAGATGCAAGTACATGGACCATTTGGACATGAGTGTTGGCTTTCTTTTGTCAGAGTTGTGTTCGGTGTGATTGGGATCAGTGTGAGTCAAGTGAGTGGGTTGATATGTGGGTTCCCCACTATCTAGCTCCTTTATCTCAAACAATATCCTTGTCAAATGATGACATGGAAAGTTCACTTGAGTATGATCGTCTATCAGATCTTGTACAACCAAGACATGTTTTTGTAGTTGTTGCACCACAAGGGAATGAAGAGAGATCAGAATATTGGTTGGCACAATGTGTACAGGGAAAACAAAAGCTAACACAACCAGTGATAGATGATGATGGGTTCACATATCCTTTACGTTCAATTGTTGTTGTGGAAACTTGGTTGCCAACATACATGATTAGAAAGAATGCAATACCTGCATTTGAAGACTATGAGAGACACAAAACCATTATAATGTATTCACACCTTATTATAGCTACAAATGTCAAGTTGTTGAAGCATCAAGCAAAACCAAAGACCAAAGAGCTATGGACAGTGACTACTCCTAATCATGAAGCAATACTGGATACTCTAAACAAAGAGATGACCCTTCAGGAACACTTGAGTAGTAGGTCTTTAATGGTGCCTTATTTTTTTTATCATGAATTTCATTTTGAACAATGATCATTAAACCTTAATGATCAAGTTTGTTACATGTATATTAAGGATGTCTTGAAAATGCAAGTCTATTGATGAATGTTTTTTCTGGCAACATGATTTTTGCATGCACATAGTGGGTACATGATATAATCAGAAGGGACGCATTTTTGCAACACGACTTATTATCATGCATTTGACAAGCTTTACAATTTTTGATGATATAATTATCGCAAAACCTTTATGATCATGCAGGTCTTTATTGATGATATACAGTAGTACATCACATTATGATTTTTGATGATATACAAGTTCATGCTAGATCATTCGCCGTTGACAAGACCCTCTCTTGGTGATGGTACATATTCTTTTGTGCATTATTGAGATAAAATTTTGTGCATAAACATTAAGTCGAGTGAATGTATTGCTATTTAGAAATGACCATAGCTACCATCGTCTTCAACCATGTAGAGAATTGCAGTGAGAAGGGCTTTAATCAACATGCATCTTTCTTCAAAGTTATGCTTGTATACTTTGCAGAGAAACTGGTAAGTTTCATAATTATACAATCTTGCGCATCTTAAAAATGCTTGAAATGAACTATTTATAATTTTCCAAACTAATTTGTATTAAGTGTTATAAATTGTTTCTTGTAGCACATTCATTTCGCATAAAAAGGTTACCTATTTTGGTCTTCATTTATATGCAGGCATTGTTGTACATAAGATTTTCTCTTTGGACATGAGGATGTCTGATGCAAATGAAGTGGGATGTTGTATTTGTATATGGATTTTAATTGATGTAACATTGTTATGATGATATACAATGTCCATGAGCAAATTGGTTTAGTTATATTGATGGTAATGTCCATGTATCTGTACATGAGTACATTGGTGTAGTTGTATTGATAATGAAAAAAAGATCATGTTTGCATATCCCTTCATGGATGTCACATGCAAGTGTAATGGTAATTATGTGTATACAATACATGGAAATATTCATGATCATTATGTGTCTACAGTGTAATGCTTGTTTATATATAATTTTAGTGCTCAAGGGATGACATCGGTAGGGTATGACCCTAAGCGTTGGATCGAATGGGAGGCCAAAATAAGAGCATGCGTAGGGTAATAATGCCTAACTGGACATGTTAGAGTAGATAGTTTGTCATCGTGATGAGCAGAACGAGAAATCAACTACGCGACAACATTCGATTCAGTGAGACTGACGATTTTTTTGCCAATTGAAAAATTGCTACCCTAATAAAACCGTAAGGCAACTTGAAAAATCAAGATAAGATTTTTTAGAGACCCCTCTTGTGGTCGCGTAGGTTCAAACGGATCATTTGTAGGTGCCATGGATTCCGAGTTAGGGCCCGTCAAAGTTTGACAATTTTGAGCACTTAGGGTGCTCAAGGGACAACATCGGTAGGGAATGACCCTGAGCGTTGAATCCAGTGGGGGGAAAATAGGAGCATGTGTAGGGTAATAATTCCTAACTAGACATGTCGGAGTAGACAATTCATCATCATGACGAGCAGAATGAGAAATCGGCCACGTCACAACATTCAATTGAGTGAGACTAACGATTTTTTTGCCAACCGAAAAATTGCTGCCCTAATAAAAACATAGGGGAAATTCAAAAATTGAGATAGGCTTTTGTAGGGACCCCTCTCATGGCCCTATAGGTTCAAACAGATCATTCACAGGTGCCACAGATTCCAAGTTAGGGCTCATCAAAATTTGACAATTTTGAGCACTTAGGGCACTCAAGGGACGACGTCAGTAGGGTATGACCATGAGTGTTGGATCAAGTGGGGGGGGGGAAATAGGAGCATGCATAGGGTAATAATTCTTAAATAGACATGTTAGAGCTGATGGTTTGTCATCACGATGAGCAGAATGAGAAATCGGCCACGCAACAACATTCCATTGAGTGAGACTAACGATTTTTTTGCCAACCAAAAAATTGCTGCCCTAATAAAACCATAGGGAAACTTGAAAAACCGAGATAGGATTTTGTAGGGATCCCTCTCGTGGCCCTGTAGGTTTAAATGGATTTTTTGTAGGTGCCATAGATTCCAAGTTAGGGTCCATCAAAGTTTTACAATTTTGAGCACTTAGGGCGCTTAAGGGACGACATCGGTAGGGTATGACCCCGAGTGTTGGATCAAGTGGGCAGCCAAAATAGGAGCATGAATAGGGTAATAATGCCTAACTAGACATGTCGAAGTTGACGGTTTGTCATCACGACGAGCAGAACAAGAAATCAGCCATGCGACAACATTCCATTGAGTGAGACTGACAATTTTTTTGCCAGCTGAAAAATTGTTGCCCTAATAAAACCATAGGGAAACTTGCAAAATAGATATAGGATTTTGTAGGGACCCCTCTCATGGCCTTGTAGGTTCAAATGGATCATTCATAGGTACCACAGATTCTGAGTTAGGGCCTGTCAAAGTTTGACAATTTTGAGCACTTAGGGCACTCAAGGGATGATGTCGGTAGGGTATGACCTCGAGCGTTGGATTGAGCAGGGGGGGGGAATAGGAGCATAGGACCCTGATAAAACCCCAAGCGTTTGACGGAGGTCGGGAGAAAATAGGACCATGAATAGGGTGATAATAAATTATATCAGGTATTGTTCATTAAATGAATTGTATTGTATTGTTCATTAAATGAATTGTATTGTTCATGAATTGTATTGTTTATTGAATGAATTGTATTGTATTGTTGATTAAATGAATTGTATTGTTCATTAAATGAATTGTATTGTATTGTTCATTAAATTTATTATATTGTTCATTAATAAAAACAACACTTAAGATGAAATGAAATGAATTGTATTGTTCATTAAATAGCCATTATTAACCATTGTTAATTATTGGAATGAAGATTAAAGATTTCCATGATAACACCATGCACAGTTGAGCAACAATTTATATGATCGAATATCAACTTTTGTATATATAAAAATGTCAAATGATTACAAATGTATGTCCATACACAAATATGGCATAAACACCAACTGAAACAAAATGTATGTCTAAATACGTGAATGTATGTGCATATACAAAATATACATGCCAACTAGACATGTAAGCATCCCAAAACTATCTATAACATCCTAAGTTGTTGATGGATCATCAAAATCGATCCTCTTCGCCACACTGCTCAGCTCTGAAGGATCCCGCATAAGAAAAACAAACCATGATTAATATTAGTTATATTATATAATTCACATTCAAAAAGTTAACATAAAAATGAACTATAATTGAACTATTCATGTTTACCTCATCTCCACGTTTTCTCTTCAACTTTGTAAGACTCTTGATGTATGTCTTCGGTAGAGGAGGTATGTTTTGAATATTTTCATACACAACCTACATATGTTCAGAAACATGACATTGATACAATTTAGCATATAATTGTCACTGATAATAACAAATTATATCTACTAATCAAAAAATAAAATAAACAGACATCTACTCGAGGCATC
This sequence comes from Cryptomeria japonica, assembly GCF_030272615.1. NCBI lineage: Eukaryota > Viridiplantae > Streptophyta > Pinopsida > Cupressales > Cupressaceae > Cryptomeria > Cryptomeria japonica. Next base: position 226,307,203 of record NC_081409.1, read on the forward strand.
TCTTCTTCTTCTTCAGGTATACTGGGTGTAGTCATCAAGGATGTGAAGCCAAGAATTCTCTATATATATACACAATAAGTATATGAAACTATCAATCTATGTCTAGACATGTATAATCACTATAAGTTATTTAAACTATTCATTCAATCATATTTGCATTCAATGACCTTTCCCTTGTCTCCAACTGCACTACTCGATCCTAAATCACACTGCCCCGCACTCATGTTGCTTGTGCCCTACAAGAGTAAAATAAGATATACATGCAAATTACTACATAATCTAATTAATACCAATATAAATGATGAGCATGCATGTACAATAAAATACAAACATCTAGGTGTAATAATATATGTACCATCAAGCTATCAAGCTAGGCCAAATGAAATGGCCGACAAGGTGCCCTCTTGAATCTCTCTCAACTCATCCTCGGTCATCAATAGTTAAATAGACCATGTAAATAAAAATTAGTACTTAATATTATCTAATTTATAAATATTTAATTAAAATATAACATGAACTGTGAAAATACAAATCTTCCCACTACATCATCAATGTATGATGATGGTGCCTCCTCACCTCTAGCATGTGAGGACTCTCCAAGGTATCCTATAGTCTGTGTAATAACATTTGGTGCATCATGCATCTCATGCACCTCATAATCTTCACTATCCACAAGAGGATCAACGGGTTGTCCAATTGGACCCAAGCATATGTGCCCACACATGACACAACTATGGGGCACACATATGTGTGGAGCCGAGGATGACGTGTCAATGGCACTGGATGCACTGCTACCATCAAGAGTAGGCTGAGCTATTGACACAACTTGAGAAACCAAAAGGCTATTCAAAGAGTGAATAGTCGATATGTTCCATGAAGCCGCCTCACAAATGATATAAGGATGTTGCACTGCAGGTGGGGGATCAATAGGAGGAGGGGGACATATGGGCCCTAGACTACTCTGACTACCCCAGGTCTATTTTGGGGCATACCTAAACCTACACCCTGGAAAGGTTGGATGTCAAAGTAGTTCACATGTTTGTTTAAAACAAACTCAGCAAACAATTTTTTTATAAAATAGAAGGGGATATCAAGATTGTTGTTGGGTGGTTTGTTGAAAACCATCCACCAATGATCCCAAAAGTTTTTCACAATCCCATCATTTGTGCATCATTTAATAGAAAGTTTTGTATTTTTGGGATCTACGGGCTGACCAGTATAGGGATACAATGAGGCGATTTCAGCTTTGGATATCTCAAGGGCGGCATTGTGCTCCTCAGTCATGGTTTCCATACTTTTTATGATCGATGTGAGAGGATCAAAATTTGGTTTTAGACAAGGGATTTTACGATATACTTTTGCAATCCCCCTCAATTCATTCAAATTTTGTGCAATCAAATCCTTAATTGAGGCGGGGTTTTACAAATGAGGGTTTGGTTGTTGCAGTTGTGGTTGGTTAGGGTTTTCATTGTTGTCCCCCATTTTTAACCTAATTTAATGTAAACAATTAAATTTAGTTAACAAATTTAAACAATTAGGTATTTGATTTAAAAAAACCTAGTTTTCATGAAAAAACCATATTTTCAATGAAAAATCAAATAAACATTAACAAAAAATACAAAAAATGAATGAAAATGATTGAAAACAATAAAATTCTTACCTCTCAATCTATTTTTTAGCAATTTTTTGCCAAAACACTGGATATCGGTTGCACCAGATATTGGATTTTGATGAAATTGCACGGCCCGTGAGTTAAAAATGACTCACGGGTTGTCACTGTCGAAATATAAAAGTCTGAGAAAATTAGATATCCGATTTTCATACTTAAATTATTTTTAAATAACATATATAATATAATAATATATATAATAATATAATAATACTGGTTCCCACTTTTTGACCAACTTTGACACTTAGATGAACATTTTGCAAAAAACCTTCACTTTCCGACACCTATAACTTTTAAATCGTTAAGAATTTGAAGATGATGTAAACTAGTGATTTGTAACATCCTTTTTGTAGATTCTAAATATATTTTTTTCAAATTTTTTTGAATAAAATTTTATTGATTTTTCCATCTCCCTCAAAAGTAGTTTTTAACAAGAAACAACATTTTTTAAGAGTGTTTTGCATCCTAAAACGTATAAATTTTTTTCTATAAATGATAAAAACTTATCTCTTTTAAATTTTGGTTTGTAACATCAATACCCAAGGCATGTAGTTGGTTTGATAGTGATATGTTGAATATTTTTTATTTTATTAAGTTTTGAAGTCCGACTAATTATAATTTAGATATAGGTGTACATTTGAACACATAACTTGCTCTATATATATCAAAATTATGTTTTATTTTTTTTGTTAGAAAGAAGACATCAATACCTAGGGCATTAATATTTTTTAGAATTTTTTTGAATTAGTTTGCTATTTTTCCCAATGCATTGAACAAAGAAGTTCATGTTCGGTGAAAAACCTACATTCATAAAAAATAAAATAAAAATATATTAATAAACTAAAATATATTAAAAATTATACTATTTAGAAAGCTTATAATAAGGACTAAATCCTCAAGAAAACAAAACTTCTAAATGAATTCGTTTGACCCCTCAAAGGCTAATGTAAACTTGGTTTTTAATCAGCATTTGGTAGATGCAAAGGAGACTCCATTGCAAGTATGATTTAGAAGTAGAGAGGTTCTATCCAAGAAATTTTGATCTAAGAGCCTTTGATCTAACTCTCTTCAGTTAATTACTTCAAATGGGACCTCTTAAAGCTTAAATAATTATATTTTTCAAAAAATGTATGATTTCAGCAAAAATCAGGATGTACCAAAAAGTGGGAACCAGCTTTGTGAGTTCACCCTATAATATATAATATAATATAATATAATATTGTATTATATAATACATATTATATAATATATTATTATATTATAATATAATATAATATAATAATATATTATTATATTGTATAATATATATAATGTAATAATATATTATATAATATATTATTACATTATATATATTATACAATATAATAATATATTATATATTATATAATATGTAAGATATAATATATTTTTAAAATTAAAATTATAAATAAAAATCGGATAGCTAATTACCAGGCTAAGGTGTACTGACACCCAGGCCAAGCAAAAAGTCAACATGGTTTTTTCGCGTTTTTAGGCGAGTGAGGAAGGCTATTTTTTTCACATCGCCACTTTTTGGCCCCCCTTGATCCTGCACTAACCCTAATGTTAAGAAAGGTTTGGTGAACATTGGTAAAAAATCTCTAACAATAGATAAGACCATTTCAATAAGAGTGATGTTGACATCTTTAGTAAATGAAATATTGCCTCAAAAAAGACAAATCTCTTCACTATCATCTCAATTTGGTTTTAGTAGAAGGACAATATCAAAATATGTTAAAAGGAGAAAAAGTTTGGATGATACTACCTCAGAAGGGAATTGGGCAATTATGCGTAGAGCTCCTCATTTTGATAGAATTGAAGATGTTGTTAGGAACTTTGTGACAAGTTTTTGGAATGATAATACTCATCCTTCATCAAATAGTAGAGATGTTATCAAGCAAAGGATTGGTCCTGGTCATTATGAACTTCATGTAAAACATTAGATAGACACAAAAAACATGAATTGTATGTGTTGTTTACTAAAACAAACCCTCATATAAAGATTGGACAAACCATGTTTGAAAGGTTAAGGCCATATTATGTGAAGGTAAACAAAGTTTTCAAAACTTGTTTTTGTCATTATCACATCGAATTTGATTTGTACCATCAGGTGTTTTGAAAGATTAGAAAAGATAGAGATGGTTATGAAAAATATCCTCCTAAACGAACAAGTCAATTCATAGCATCCATCCTATATGATAAGTCAAATGATAATGCAATCAGTCAAATAAATTGCATAAAAGGAATTTGTGGAACATGCGGGGACTTGGCTAAATTTCATTTGAGAGGTGAAGATACTAACATGAGGAAGATGGTAAATTGCAAGAGTTACAAGTACAAAAAATTTGAAATTTTTTTTGGAAAGGAATCTACAAGGTTAGATTATGTAGAAGAGGATATACCTATTGGAACATTTAAGGAAAAATTTTGTAAGTTGATAAAACCATACATGTGCCATGGTTTTTTTGCCAATTGGCAAGCAAAACAATTTAAAAGATTAAGAGACACTTTCCCACTTGGAACTATTCTATCCGTAGTGGACTTCGCAGAAAATTACTCTTTTGCACATCAAAAAGAGATTCAATCAGAGTATTACTTTTCAAAGAAAATCACTATTTTGGTGCATGTGTGTTATCGACATGCATAGATAGATTTGGATGGTGTTGACAGTACATTTGAAAATCATTTCATTAAGAAAGATTACCACTTCTATATCAGTGATCATAAGGAGCATGACACACTTTTTGTACAACATTGCTTTAAGAAGTTTTTTGAATATTTGAAAGAGAGAGGCATAACAATAGTTAAACATTTTGTTTGGTTTGATGGATGTGCGACACAATTCAAATCTTTGAGTCCATTTTATATACTATGTAGATATCATTGAAATGACAAAATACCACATGTTTGGATTTTTTTTTAGAGTGGTCATCGAAAGGGTGAACATGATGGTGCAAGAGCTTGTAGCAAACGTTCTCTAAGAAAGCACTAAATAAATTACACAGGGGATCATATAGATGATGCACATGATGTTGTTTAATGGTTTAAGAAACACTTTGAGAAACCTAATTATCCTGGTGAATCATCATCAATAACATATAGAACCATTTCATATAGATTGTTTTGGGAGATAACCGGTATGTGTTCTCTTTTAGGGTTTTATTTAAAAAAAATTAATTTTTTTAAAAATGTTACTAGTTCAAATGTTTTTAATTTAACAACTTGATCTACATGTATGTTCATGTACAGATGTATATTTTGCAAATGTGGATAGAAGATCAATGCATGGATGCAAGAGTGTGGAGAGGACAAGATATTTGCATTGTGTCATGAGTATAGATAATTGCTCGTGGACATTATACACCAAGGATTATTCATGTTTTTGTTCTGATTGCATTTTGGAAAACTATGTTGATTGCACGAATCAAGAGCTTGGATATGTTAGTGAATGGAAATTGGTGCCACTAGATTTTTCTAACACATACGAGGATTCAAATGAGGATGAAATCTTTGAAGACATTCCTGTGATTTCAGGTGATTATGATCACATTTCAGGATTGATTAAAAATGGTATATGACATACACATATATATTTTTAAAGTATATATATATATATATATATATATATATATATTCTTAAAAAATGTTCCGTACATGTAAATATTTCCTTAAATGATGTTTAAAATTTATTTAACTTGTTTCAAATTGCAGGAGATATTTTTGCAGTCATAGCAGAAGATGGAAATATAGAAGGTGTTAGTTATTATTTATTGTGTTGCACAAAAGAGAGAAAGAAGTTAACAAAATCTGAAATGAGTGATAGAATGTCATTTCCCACAGGTTTGAACTGATTCATATGTGCACAGATCTCTTACATACAAATTTTTAATTTCTCATGTTTCTTATATACATGTAAATGTTGGCTCAGTTGTAGTGTAAGGGACATATTTCAAACAAATTAAAATTATTCAACATGGGATTCATTTCACTGAATACCAAATTAACAAAAAGGTATATCAGTATAGTCACTTGGTGATTGTTGTTGGCCTAATTCTTCAAACAATTCCATGTCGCAGGCGGTCTCAAAAGTGGAGACTAGATAGTGAAGATCATGAAAAATAATTAAGTGTTATTGACAAGCATTCTGAACCACTTGATGTGGTATGAACTATTTAGTAATCTAGAGTACATGTGGTTCAACCCATGCATTGAATTAATACATGATAAATTAGAACTTAACATGTTTTGAAACTTTGATAAATATCTTATCTATATATATATATATGGCTTGTGTGAACCATATATTTTTTAGTTAAATATGAAATTTTCAATTATATCAAATTAGGATGTATGAAGTTAATTTGTATGTATATTAAATAATACTTATGTCCACGTATGTAAAGTAAATTGGGACATGTGGATGAGTTGAAAATGTGTTAAGGCAGGCGATGTATGCAGTTGATTCGAATGTATATAGTAGATATCTAATTCTAAATGCATGTATATAGTAGATATCTAATTCTAAATGCATATAATTTGTAAGTTGTTAAAATAATTTTAAAGCATGTATGTAAATTAAATTAGGACATGTGTATTTATTTAATAAAAAATGCACATGCACATAAATTAAATTAAAAATGCATATTTAAATTAGAATGTACATGTGTACAATTGATATTAAATTAGGACATACATGTGTAATAATTGAAGAGCGTTTTGAACCACTAAGTGATGTGTTGTGAACTATTTAAGTTGTATGTACCTAGAAGTACATGGTGTGAACTATTTAGTATAGGGACCTAGAATTTAAATTAAATTGAATACATTCATTAAGTTTAGTTTGTTCATTTGATATGAACAAGTATGATTTTTATATTGTTCATGGCTTGCACAATGAAGTAGATATATATATTGTTCACATATTCTTTTAAATTAATGCATATATATTGTATACATGTTAGGTGTAGTAAAATTTAAATTATAAACATATCTATCAGTTTTTAATCTATCTACATGTACATGTAAATTCAGTCACAGATATATATAACTTTAAAAAATTTAGAGAACATGTGCATTCAATCATATATATTTAAAGTGTGTAAGTAATCTAACATGTGTGCATTCAATTATATATATAATTATTTGAATACAAATGATGTGATATCTTTAATCCATGATCAAATGCACAAACTATACATGTATATATAAAGTATAATCTAACCATACATGCACATGATATATATAATCCAGTCCAACAAACACAAACTGTATAAAGTACATATAATCTAACATACATGCATGAAATATATAATCTAATCAATCACAAATTATATAAAGTATAATCTAGTCTAAACTTCATACATGCATGAATATATATAATATGAAATTCTAAAATGTACATGTATACATACAAAGATAAACAAAAGAGCTATAAAGTCCAGGAAATCAACATGCATCATGTTGGCCACAAACAGAGTGACCATCTGAGTGAGAGTCCTGGTGAGAGTTTGGATGTCCAATATACCTCTGCAAAAGTAGAATTTATTTAAATATTAAATATAGATCTCTAGATACATGTACATCAAATCCGACTAGAGTTAAATTAAAATTAAAATATAAATTGTAACACAAATGTACATATATACAAAAAACCATAACTAACTAGTCCACTAATAGTATCGAAAGAATCTCTCCTACGCACACTCTCAGACCTCAAGCTACGAGTGACATGGGCTAACTGTTATATATATATATATATATATATATATATATATATATATGTATGTATATATATATATATATATGTATGTATGTATATATGTATGTATGTATTTATTTAAGGAAATTAGTCCAGGATCAATTTAAATGATACAAATTAACTTAGATCTATTATTTATTAAATGATCTATATATAGATTTATCATACATTACAACATGTGTACATGTCTTGTAAAAATTTAAACATGCATGTATGTACATACCTATATATTAGGAGTAGGCTGTATAGTCTGGTCATGTCCTATGATCATATCAACCACATCACTCATGCATGCATATCTCTCTCTTGTTGTATGTATGACTGAGGAGAGTAAGGGGATAACTAGATGACTAGGCATTGTGGATGAAGTGCCTGACTGTAGTAGCATATCCATAAACCCAGTATGGCTCAAACCTCGCAGCTACTCCTTAAATGAATCCAAGCCCTCATCTATGATATGGACCTAATCAGCTTGTATCTCCTCCTCTACAACAACAAAGTGATCTGTAAGTGGGTCAGTGCTTGGAGCATGCGTAGAGTGATGAGAATGTTGTGACTGCCTCAGGGTATGTGTCGATGCAGCGGTAGCCTACCCATCTCTGAGAATGTCCTCTCTAACATCAGCCAATGGTATCCCAACTAGAGATGAAATAAAATGGTAAGAATGTAGAAAGTCCTCCGCTAAATATTGCAATATCTGTACATGTGTACTACCTTCGACTATAGCTAGTACCTCATCTGGGGAGGGGATGCCAATAGTAATATAGTGATCATCTGAATCTGAAGCCACCCTGTGACTAGAAGATGCATGATTTGTGCATGATCTCGAACATGCTCGTCTCATCATATATCTACCCAGCTTGTCAGATGATATGGTGGTTGTTGTTGATCCAATCTATCCAATCCTATCAATTTATTCTCTCTGAGAAGAAAGCATAACATGATCCACTATGTGAGCCAGGGTTGGGAGAACTGTAGGAAATCTCTAGCCAACAAGGTCCCTGTGTCTAGGCAGAGCTCTATCATGCCTATGATATGCATCTCTATCAACAATCTTGCCCCTCCCCTATCCATAATATACTAGAATATCAAGGTAGTTTGGTTTCATCTAATAATGAACCTGAGAAAATACATGTTGTGCAAAGTATAATGGTATCTGGTCATTATTAGGATAATGACCATGGGCAGCAAAGAAGCATGGGTAAATCAATGATGCAACAAGTGGGTCGATACATCTTGCGACCTGATATCCTCTCACCTTACTCTTCTCCTAATACTATGGAAATTATCTCTCCTTGATGGTCTCCTTTGAGACCACCCTCACCACATCAGCAAAAGAATTAGGACCCCTCACCTTACTCCTCAACTGTCTATAAATATCCTCTATAACCTCAGGTGAGAATGAGGTGTAGAAACTAAGCAGTCCCTCAATGTCTACAAACTATCAAAAATGGATGTACATGTATAGTTGTACACGCCATCAGTACGGGGGTCTTTTAATATGACCCTCGACCTATGCATCTCACAACCACTATATTGTAAAATGGTAGCAATGTTGGGAAATGGGGGATCCTGGTGTGGAGGATCTATATCATCAATGTGTGGCTCCTAATTAGGAGCCTATGCAAGTGGATCCTGATCAAGAGCCTATGAAGGTATATCCTAGGATGCCCTCTATCTAGGTATGTCATAAAGTTAAAATAAATACATAAGCACACACACACATGAAGTGCATTCAATTTAAAACATTAAAAATTAAAATTAGTTAAATTGTAGAGAGAGAGAGAGATCATTTTCATGACAAAGAGAGAGAGAGCATATATATATATATATATATATATATATATATATATATATATATATATATAATCAAAAATTTAAATCTTTAAATACATCAAAAATTCAAATATTTCAAAGAGAGAGAGATAAAATATATTTCAGGGAGATAAAGAGATATATATATTTAAATCTTGAATACATAAAAAAAATCAAGATCATGATATATATAATTTTAATAAGTCAATAACAAAAAAAATTAGACCTATATTTTATTGTAATGTCTAAATATTTGTGTGTATATCAAAAAAAATTGTTTGAAACTAAAACATGCCCACATTGATCTACAAAATGGAATGTAACTTCTCTAAATGTTTTGACAATGTTTTTAATTGAACTCCATATCTAAAAAAAATAGAGGTCATTGTATTTTTGTAATGGGCATATGATTATTAAATTATTATATTTGTAATATGTGATCCTAAGGGGAATGTCTTATGTACACTAGGATGTTATAAGGGGTCATATGTGGTCCTAAGGGGTCACACATGTGTTAATGCATGTGTGAACCCTTAAGACCACATATGACCCCTTAGGACACTATGTGATGGACTAAGGGGCATGTCGTTCACACTAGGAGTTTATAAGGGGTCATGCATGTGTTAGAACACATGTGTGACTCCTTAGGATGACATATGACCCCTTAGGAAACTATGTGATCCTAAGGGGAATGTCATATGTACACTAGGATGTTATAAGGGGTCATATGTGGTCCTAAGGGGTCACACATGTGTGACCCCTTAGGAAACTATGTGATAGACTAAGGGGTATGCCATTCACACTAGAATTTTATAAGGGGTCATATGTGGTCCTAAGGGATCATGCATGTGTTAGAACACATGCATGACCCCTTAGGACCACATATGACCCCTTAGGAGACTATGTGATCCTAAGGGGAATGTCATATGTACACTAGGATGTTATAAAGGGTCATATGTGGTCCTAAGGGGTCACACATGTGTTAATACATGTGTGACCCCATAAGACCACATATGACCCCTTAGGACACTATGTGATGGACTAAGGGGCATGTTGTTCACACTAGGAGTTTATAAGGGGTCATATGCTGTTCTAAGGGGTCATGCATGTGTTATAACACATGTGTGACTCCTTAGGATGACATATGACCCCTTAGGAAACTATGTGATCCTACGGGGAATGTCGTATGTACACTAGGATGTTATAAGGGGTCATATGTGGTCCTAAGGGGTCACACATGTGTGACCCCTTAGGACACTATGTGATGGACTAAGGGGTATGTCATTCACACAGATTTTATAAGGGGTCATATGCGGTCCTAAGGGGTCATGCATGTGTTAGAACACATGTGTGGCCCCTTATGACCACATTTGACCCCTTAGGACACTATGTGATCCTAAGGGTAATGTTGTATGTACACTAGGATGTTATAAGGGGTCATATGTGGTCCTAATGGCTCACACATGTGTTAACACATGTGTGACCCCTTAGGACCACATATGACCCCTTAGGACACTATGTGATGGACTGAGGGGTATTTCATTCACACTAGGATTTAATAAGGGGTCATATGTGGTATTAAGGGGTCACACATGTGTTAGAACACATGTATGACTCCTTAGGACCACATATGATCCTAAGGGGAATGTCGTATGTACACTAGGATGCTATAAGGGTTCATATGTGGTCGTAAGGGGTCACACATGTGTTAACGCATGCATGACCCCTTAGGAGACTATGTGATGGACTAAGGGGTATGTCATTCACACTAGGATTTAATAAGGGGTCATATGCAGTTCTAAGGGGTCATACATGTGTTAGAACACATGTTTGACCCTTTAGGACACTATGTGATCCTAAGGGGAATTTTTTATATACACTAGGATGTTACAAGGGGTCATATGTGGTCCTAAGGGGTCACACATGCATGACCCCTTAGGACCACATGTGACCTCTTAGAACACTATGTAATGGAGTAAGGGGTATGCTATACACACTAGGATTTTATAAGGGGTCACATGCATTCCTAAGGGGTCACACATGTGTTAGAACACATGTGTGACCCCTTAGGGTCCACTATGTGATCATCTATGGTCCTAAGGGAATGTTTAGTTTCAACAATGTCATATGTGGTCTTAAGGGGTCGTAAGGTGTCATGTTGTGTGTGTAATAGGATGTGAAAATGGGTCACATTATAGAGGATTTATTTTGTCTAATTTGTTTAAATTTGTTATCTAAGTTTTCTAATGTTTTTTTAAATTAAAATTTATTAATTTTTCTAACGTTTTAATTTATTATATTTAGATTTGTAACATTTTTCTAATTTTCTTTTTTTGCTAATTTTTTTCTAAGTTCTAATTTACTACCTTAGTTTTCTAAGCTTTTCATAACATTTTTTTTAAAATTTAAAAAATAAAATACATATGCAGTTATGTAATTTTAAAAACAAATTGACAAATTTCAATCAAAACATTAAATTATCAAATATTTTTCTAAAATGCTGAAAAATAATAAATATACAATTATTTAATTAAAAATATAAATTAAAAAACAAATTATTTATTAATTTTTTAATAAATTTAATAAAAACAGATATTATTAAACAAAAAAAATGGTTATTTTGTGCACCTGAAATAATGTAGGTCAAAAATTGAAATGTGAGACGTGTTGGTTGCTACAGACAAGGCATGGTGACATGGTGTGGACATTGGGTTTTCTCTAACCCCCACTGCACAGAAAAATACAAATTTGAAAATGACAGTTTAACTGTCATTTTCGGATTTTATAGAAGTTTGAAAAAAATCATTTTAAATAGGGTTCGAGCAAAGGGGGGGTTCGAGTGAACCCCTTAAAATATTAATTTTGAATGAGTTTAAGAGAACACCCAAACCCACTCAGGGTTTGAGTGAACCCCTTAAAATATTAATTTTGAATGAGTTTAAGAGAACCCCCAAACCCACTCGTGGTTCGATCAAACCCGAGTTCGATGGAGGGTTCACTCGAACCTGAAGGGGGGCTTGCTCGAACCCCCCTAGTTCATTCAAACTGCTTGCCAACATAGTTCTCCACTTTCGCTAATTTCCTTCATTGGCGAAAGTGGGAACCATTAATGTGGGATAGCCCTATACATCCATGCATCATATTACACATAAAATCACACATCACATAGAAAGCATAAGTAAAAACATATAGACAAGATTATAAAAACATGCATCATTAATAGAACATAAAGAACATAAAACACCATAAAAAATGCATATCATATATAACTCATAAATGATAATGTGTCAAAATGTACAACAAAGGCCCAATGGTTTGAGTAACATCATTAATAAGTGTCAACCGACACTACCTCTATTGCTTGGTGGATCATGTCTACTAGGACCTACTCCAGGATGTCCTGACAATGCCTGAGGTAGACCAATAACACCCCTACTGCTAGTCCTTCATGATGTAGACCTACTAGAGCCCGATCAACCCCTAAACTCAAAGTAACTAGGAGATTCCCTCAAGTACTAGGCCCTCAAAAAGTTGTCTATAATATAATGCCTCCTGAGAAGCATCATAAAGTCTATCAGACTATGTCCATTTATCTGAACCCAAAGAAAAATGCTAATCATACACATCTCAGACTAACTATGCTCATCGACATGCATCATCTTGCTCAGCTATGGCCTAATCTCTCTCAGTCACAACATCACTATAATCTATTTAGAATAATTCTTGATCATCTTACCTCCCCTAGTGCTCGCTCACTGAAGAATCCTCTAGGCTCTAGATCCATGCTCTCAAGACTTGTAGATCATTGTCATCATCATCCCCTCCCTATGCACCTGCCTCTATAATGGGGGCATCCTCTAGCTCTGGAATATCACTATCATCTGAGATCTCCCCCTCATCTCCATTGTTGCCAGATGATCTAGATGATACATCATTATCCTTTCTACTAGACTTGGTATCTTCACTGATTCCTACCTCCTTATTCTCCTCCTCAACCTCCTCCTCCTCACTCGCTATAGCAATAGATGCAACCCATCCTCCCCTCCCCCTCCCTCCCTGCAGCCTTTGGTGTTGAATTTTCTATGGTGAGATAGGAATGGTAGGATTAGTTATAGGAACATGTATATGCAAAAACCACCAGCCATCATATTGAGGTGTAGTCCCTAGATCTACTATCTCAACTACCCAACCCCACTATATAGGAAAAAGAGAATCAAACTCATCTATTGCAACATGAGGTTGAATGAAAGCCTCCCAATCCTTGATCTCCCAACATATCCAAGAAAAATAGACTATGACATCAGGTATGCCTTGTACCTCTCCAAATTGTCAAAGTACACATCCTAGAAGATGTATATCAATGATCCCAATTTGACCCATGTTGCGACCAATCAAGTACCTCTTCTATTTACAAAAAGGAAAGTGTCATGCATCATCAGCCCAATTGAGCCAACCAAGGTATGACCTCCACATTAAATACTACAAGATATCAAGTTGATGCCTCCAATATAGGGTGCTCTCTAAACCCCTATGCCTAATCCATGTTGTATATCGATATGCACATGGTTGCTCATCCTAGAGCTCCACATGAACAAGTGATCACACAATGGTAATATCCTCCCATGCCCAAACCTAGAGTAGTGTAATCCCGCATCTGATAGATCTCTTTCTAAGATACACAATGTTGTGCATCTGATGATACAAAGTGGCAAGCAGACAAAGACCCCATGCAAACACCTGTTTGTGCACAATCATGTCATGTATAACCCTGCCCCAACAAACTAGGCACAAATGTGTCCTCCTATCGAGAATCATTAGACTTGCTACTATACTACTGTAGCGTCCTAAAATTGCGACACTTGCAATTTCGACTGCATTTCGGTCTTCACGATGGCGACGCAACACGCAACCTGAATGGAGACCCCAAAACTCGCTCACGACACCAAAAACTGCATTTTTCATGCACCCTGGCTTGAACCTCCTTGCACCCTGCTGCCCCGGGAGGTGGGACCAGAGCGCCCAGCGCCCTGGTCCCTGGGTCCTATTTTGGGCCCGATTTCCTAAGTGGTATCGGGTCTTTTCGTTTGCAATTTGGAAAATTACATTCCCTGGTCGGCCTAAGGTCGGGAAAATCAGTCTATCAGCCCTAATTGACAAGTATATAAACTACATTTTTCTCTCTCATTTGGTAGGAGATGATGATAAGATGATATGACGTGGAAACTATACTCAAGCATTCAAGCATTCAAGCAATTGATCATTTCAAGTCTCCATTCAAGGCCAAGTGTTGCATTCAAGTCAAGGATTCAACCATTGAAGAGGAGATCACTTACTTCATGCTACAACATACTACAACATACAACATCTAAACCTTCGCACATAAGGATACCAACATCCTTAGAACAAGGTATTAGTACTTGTTTGTCATTATAGTCATTTACATTTACAGCACTTGCTCATTTCTTGGTTAATTCCAAAACCGGGGTTTGACCTAAAGGCAAACCCCTAATCCCTAACCTCCCATCGTCTTCGCTTTTCTGTGTGTAGGTTGCAGGTACACGGCTGAGATTGAAGATTTGGAATCCTTGTGCAGAGACGAACCGATCCCCCTTCATTTCGCGGATTTTTCGGAGGACCGTGGCGCCGAGCGCCATCGTCTCGACAACTTTTTCTCAAATTTGCAGGACAGCGCCGTATCGACATTCTACTGCTAATTCTAGGTCCGCAGCTTCATCCTATAACCTAAACTCAGTTTATAAGCGAATCTTTATGACTTTCTATGCATTCCTAGCTTAATTTCCTTAAACAACATTCTTTACAAAAGAGGGTAGATTTGCTTTCCAAACCCTTGAAATTCATTTAGCATCCAATCCTACATTGTGTGGGATTGGATCTTATGAGTTTCAACCCCTCTTTTGAATGTAAAGTCTATCTCCCAAGTGAAAAACCCATCGAATCCTAGCGAACCTCCCTTCTCTCTCCTCGGAGTTGGAAGAGGGGAGATCAACTAGGGTTCGACCGCGATTTTTCCGCTTTACATTTTGGTGAACCCGACGTGAACATCCTTTCTGATTTTTCATGCTTAGATCTGAAAAAATTGATTACATTTCCGTGTTTGATCTTTTGCAAAATTTTAGAGGTGATTGCATAAAAACCCTAAAATTTCTTTTTAGTAATTGAACTTGTGAAATATTTAATTATTAATGCTTAATTCAGATCTGCTTTTCTATTACAAATTATCAATTCATATCAGTGCTTTAATTTTGAAAATTAAGTGGTTAAAAGTCAAAACCCTAATTTTTGAAACCTTCTTAATTCAACCTTTGTCTGATAATTTGACCGATCAAAACATCTCCAAATTAGCTGTAACTTTGGATTCCGCAATAAAATCACAATATCTTTCATCCCTGAAAATTTGGAAAAAAGTTGCGAGGACCGTGTTGCACTCCGAGCGCCATCGTCCCCGACATTTTTTCCAAAATTTCGGGAGCGAGATCTTGCTGTATTTTCCTGCTAAAATCCAGAATTTTGGCTGATTTTATCAATTATAACACCTTCAAAATTGCAGTCAAAGTGGGTCTTGTGATTGCTTGGTCTAGGGCTCCTAATCATTCAAAAATTATCGAAACTGAAATTTTGTGTCAAAATTGTGTTCTTACTATCTTAGATCTGAAAATTGTGTTTGCATTCATTCAAAATTTCAATGCTTTATTCAAATATTTGCATTTGGTGACTTTTGAAATTAAGTGCTTAATCACAACAACTTTGATTTCTGCTTTCAAAATTGAATTTTGCGTGAAATTGAGTCAATTTTTGAATTTCAAAACTTGCACTACATTTGACATTCCCTCTAAAATCATAAAATTCAAAATTTCAATTTCCCTCTCTTTTTCAAAATTCAAAATTTTGCATCTTTCGACAATTTTGATAGGGTTCAATTTTGAGATTGCAACTTTAATTTGGCCTATCTACAGATCGTAAAATCCCTCAATTTTTTTAGATTAGCTCTAAAATCATCATACCTTTCATCCCTGCAAATTTCGAAAAAAGTTGCAAGGACCGTGTTGCACTCCGAGCGCCACGGTCCCGAACATTTTTTCTGAAATTTCGGGAGACTGTTGTGATTGCATTTAACAGCTTAAATCTGGAAGATTGGCTGTTTTTACTGAAAATTGCTACCTCTAAAAATCAAAATCTTCTCTTCCTTTCTAGTGCATGAGTTTTACAACAACAAGCCCTACTTACACTATTCCCGTTAGACGAAGCCGTAGAATTAAGTCTTTCCGAGGTTTAACTACCGAGGAGATGGAACCTAATTTGAGTAGCCTTTTTAATGAGGACATGGGTAATTCCTCTAATCCTCCGAATGATGAAGAAGCTCCCCATGAGGTTTCTGTTGAACAACTTTCGAAATTGGATAACCAATTTGACGATTTTCACCAATGGATGTCTCATGAGTATCCCGATAGTCAAGCTCTTCCTTTAATTGAGGGCCTAAAACGCATGCTTCAAAGTGATAAGAATGGAATTGATGTTTTGCGTGGTATTGCACACATTGTGGATTCAAACGTGATGCCTATGAAGAGTTGTGCTGAATCTTTAGGTTATACACAACCTCCTACACAAGTCAATCATTCTATTCCTTTGACAACTCCTATTGCTAGTATACCTACCTTTACATCAAACATCATGGCTACTTCTATACAAGACACTCCTCCTGTGATTACTAGTCATGGGGGCAACCCTCCCTCTTCTTCAATTAATCCTATTCCTTCATTTAATCCGATTTCTTCATTCATTCCTTCAATGAGTGTTCCCATTACATCTTCACAAATGAACATGACACAAGGGGGCAATTCATTTAACCATTCCATTCCTCCTTGTAGTGTTCCTCCTATCCAATCATCCCCTATGGTTGACTATCATAGGGTCCCACCACCTTACTCTTTACCTTCTTTCAATAACATAACACCTCCATCTCAATCCAATACACCTAACATGAACTCTTCGACTGAAGCTACCATTAACAATCTTGCACAGACTGTCTCTTCTTTACAGCAACAAATTGCCTCTATGAATCAATCTAAGTTTAGTGTGCCTACATTTGATGTTACGAGCCCGCTTTCTCTTGACATTGTTCGAGCCATCCCTCCTAAACATGTTGAAATCCCGCATTTGGAGCTCTATAATGGTAAAGGAGATCCTCTAACACACGTTAAGACTTTTCAAACAATTTGTACTGATTTTGCTTATGACCCAAGGTTGCTTGCAAAACTATTCACTAGAACATTAAGAGACAAAGCCCTACAATGGTATTGCTCGTTGCCTTCTTATTCCATTACTTATTTTGAACAACTTGCAAATGCTTTCATTCAACAATTTCAAAACAATATAAGTCCTAAAGTTACTTTGATTGATTTAATGCATTGTAAACAAGGTGTTAAAGAAAAAGTGACTGATTTCATTGGTAGATATAAGCATTTGTATGCTCAAATTTCTTTTCCAGTGCCTGATAATGATATTCAAAGAATCTTTATTTCTAATTTGCAAAAAGATATTCGAGACAAACTTCTGTTTTCTGAGTTTACTCCTTTCCAACAGTTGTGTGCCACTCTTCACAATTATCAACTGACTGTGAGTCAAATGGAACAATCACATCCTATGGCTCCGAGTGATAAGGGTGATAGCAGTCAACAACCATTTGGGAAGATTAAACTGAACAGAGATTCCATCAAATTCAATGAAAACATCATCAACAACAATGTGAATGCAGCATCAGGTGTGCCTCCTATTTCTAAATTTTTCAAGAAAGAAAGAAAGTATACTCCTTTGAATGAATCATTGCATGATATTATGAATAAGTTATTGGGACAAAATGTGCTTACTCTTCCTCCTGTACGACAAATTGATCTTGCAAAGATTACTTCACCTTATTTTGATCATAAAGCTTTTTGTCATTTTCATCGTCAGCCTAGTCATGATACTGAAAAATGTTTTTCTTTAAAGGGTAAAATTCAAGATTTGATTGATAATAATACTATTTCTATTTTTGGAGTGAATGATAAAGGCAACACATTTGTAGCTCCTCCTAACCAAAATCTTCAGATTTTCACTGATCCATTACCTTCTCATACTTCTCATACCTCTAATGCGATTGAGGCTAATGATTCCTCTCTCTCATCTGATGGTCTTGTGTCTATGACTCCGAATGTGATTAACTTTGTAGAGCAGCAAGAAATCCCTAAAGAACCTTCCATCACATTTGATTCTAGTGAGACCATTAGAGCACCTGATGGTCCTTTATACATAGTTGCAAAAGTCAAGAATATGCCTTGCCGTGGAGTGCTTATTGATCCTTCGTGCATGGTTAATGTTATTACTGAAGAATTTCTTTTTACTTTGCAATTGAATCAAGTGATATATGACAAAACAGATGTGATTGTGAAATTATTTGATGCATTTTCTTCTCCTGCAATTGGTTCTATTACATTGCCTATTGAAGTCCATAATAAATCTCTTGATGTGAACTTTGCTATTATCCCTTCATCCGAACAATTTCGTGTGAAGCTTGGCTATCCTTGGGTATCTTCCATGAAAGCTATTGCTTCTCCTATACATAAGTGTTTAAAATTTCCCCATAATGGTGAAGTTGTTACAGTCAATCATAGTCTCTTTAAACTAGCTGAAAGAACCTCTAGTGTTCCTATTGATTACTTTTGGCCTAAACAATTTCAATCTCTTCCTCCACGAAGTGATCATCTTTTTAAATCTTATCAAAAGTGGAAAACAGATATGATCCTATCTTTAAGTGAACCTAGAACACCTAAACTTGACATTCCTATCATTCTTGAGAAGGAACTTCTTCCTTTGAAAGATAAAACTAATGTCTTTCCTCAAGAAGATTCCCAACCCGTCCCCATGGATGTGACTATGTCTATGCCTGTTAAATCTTCTAAGAGTAGACCTATACCTCCTCGTCATGATGGACTTGGTCTTCTCCCTAAACCAAAAATTCCTCCTTTATATGGAGCAGTTCCTCCTCCTGCCTGTTATAGAGAAAAGAGACCTTCTTCTTCTCCTATTATCCAGCCTAAGAGACCACAACCTAAACACCCAAGTGATAAGGATGAGAACATTCCTCCTCCTCTATCTTCTACACTTCCTACTAAGACTAGACGTAATCGTTCTGCACGTGAACGCCGATGAAAGCATCGTCTTAGAGCTCAAGCAGCCGCTTCTCAAAATTTACAATCTCCAAAGACACCCTCAATAAGCATTACTCCATTTTCTCCTCAGCCGGATATTGAACCTAAATCTCCTAAACATAAGATGCATGATGGTCTTGATCCTGTGCGAGTTAACGATCCTATTTTTATAAATCTTGATGATGATATAGATGAAAATGTTATTCATGATGAAAATGCTACTCCTCTTGCTTCTGATAGTGAATACGAACTTGTTGATGTTGATAACCATTTATCTAATGAATTTTCTAAAGCACTTATCCTAGCTCCTAGACAAGAACAATGTGGCTCGGAACATGAACATAGCCCTTGTTTGGATCTTGTGATAGCTCCATCTACTGTGTTGGATGTTCCTCCTCTAGCGTGTTCCCTGCCTTCCCGAAACATTGATCAACAAGATCGGGGGGTAGATGACATGCTAGACTAGTTACGTTAGCATAGTAGATTCTTTCCCCCTCTCTTTTGTTACTTCTTCTATATGTTATTCTCATTCTTCTATTTGTTGTCCTTAGTGTTGTCTACTTGAGGACGATGCAAAGCATTGAGATCTCTTTGGTCTCTCTCATGTTGACTCAAAAAGACACATGTGTTCCCTTCTTCTAGGTGACCTTCCTTGATTGGGGAATGAAGAACAATTATGCATACATACATATGATATATACATGACTTATCATATAGCATACTGACCCCGAGGAAAGCGAAGTCACCTCGTGCTTTGTGTTTTGTGTCTATTATCCTTGGGTTTATCTCACACTTGGGGGCTAAATCTTTGCGATAACGTGCTCCTTTCCTTTCTCATTTCTTATGTGTATCACTATGTTAAAGCAATCACCCCCGTTGAGGCGTGTGCAATCGCTTTAACGTAGGGGGGCATACACCCTGACTATTCCTTTCAAGATACTTGAAAATTTCTTGGCGAACTTAGCTTTGCCTTGAAAATTTTTGGTATTTCTTTTGCATGACTCATAGTGAGGGACCTTACTACTGACAGTCATGGTTCTCCCTCATGATCTTCCCTTTTACTTTGTCAATCGAAGTCATAAGATCCTTAGTCCACTGGGGGCTTGGTGTATCTTGCCTCCTTGACGTGGTGAAAGTCTTTCAATGATTGTTTCCTTGTACTTTACCGGAAGTATGAGCACACATACTCCCGCTAAAGTGGGGGCTAAATGTAGCGTCCTAAAATTGTGACACTTGCAATTTCGACTGCATTTCAGTCTTCACGATGGCGACGCAACACGCAACCTGAATGGAGACCCCAAAACTCGCTCACGACACCAAAAACTGCATTTTTCATGCACCCTGGCCTGAACCTCCTTGCACCCTACTGCCCTGGGAGGTGGGACCAGAGCGCCCAGCGCCCTGGTCCCACAGGACCAGGGTGCCCAGCACCCTGGTCCTCCAGGACCATGGTGCCCAGTGCCCTGGTCCCTGGGTCCTAATTTGGGCCCGGTTTCCTAAGTGGTATCGGGTCTTTTCGTTTGCAATTTGGAAAATTACATTCCCTGGTCGGCTTAAGGTCGGGAAAATCAGTCTATCAGCCCTAATTGACAAGTATATAAACTACATTTTTCTCTCTCATTTGGCAGGAGATGATGATAAGATGATATGACGTGGAAACTATACTCAAGCATTCAAGCATTCAGGCATTCAAGCAATTGATCATTTCAAGTCTCCATTCAAGGCCAAGTGTTGCATTCAAGTCAAGGATTCAACCATTGAAGAGGAGATCACTTACTTCATGCTACAACATACTACAACATACAACATCTAAACCTTCGCACATAAGGATACCAACATCCTTAGAACAAGGTATTAGTACTTGTTTGTCATTACAGTCATTTACATTTACAACACTTGCTCATTTCTTGGTTAATTCCAAAACCGGGGTTTGACCTAAAGGCAAACCCCTAATCCCTAACCCCCCATCGTCTTCGCTTTTCTGTGTGTAGGTTGCAGGTACGCGGCTGAGATTGAAGATTTGGAATCCTTGTGCAGAGACAAACCGATCCTCCTTCGTTTCGCGAATTTTTCGGAGGACCGTGGCGCCGGGCGCCATCGTCCCGACAACTTTTTCTCAAATTTGCAGGACAGCGTCGTATCGACATTCTACTGCTAATTCCAGGTCCGCAGCTTCATCCTATAACCTAAACTCAGTTTATAAGTGAATCTTTATGACTTTCTATGCATTCCTAGCTTAATTTCCTTAAACAACATTCTTTACAAAAGAGGGTAGATTTGCTTTCCAAACCCTTGAAATTCATTTAGCATCCAATCCTACATTGTGTGGGATTGGATCTTATGAGTTTCAACCCCTCTTTTGAATGTAAAGTCTATCTCCCAAGTGAAAAACCCATCGAATCCTAGCGAACCTCCCTTCTCTCTCCTCGGAGTTGGAAGAGGGGAGATCAACTAGGGTTCGACCGCGATTTTTCCGCTTTACAACTACATAATATGATGGTAAGTTCATCATAATTCATCACCTCCCAAGGTATCTCATATTGACCTCACATCTGGAGCTCCTTCTCTATACACTCACAAAGCTTGTATATGCTGACTATCCCTACTCTGTAATCATATATCACCCTTACACCATGAATAGCAATGTGAAAGTGTTAAGTACAGATACCAATTGTAAAGCTTTGAAGTCAATAGATAATAAGATGAGAAGGGGGAGGGTGAATCATACAAACTTAATCTTCAATATATTCAGTAGATTCAACCTCGGTAGCATATACTACAAAATATAGTTAAAACTGTAAAACACTAGAACTCATGAACATATAACATCTCAACACATATAACACCAAATTTAATGTGGAAACCCAAATAGGGAAAAACCACTGTGGGATTTTGGACCCACTAAGAAATATACTCTTCTAGAGTATGCTCGGTTAAAAGAAAATCCTGTTAAAGATTACAAACACATTGCTAGATGTGACCCGGTTAAGGGATTTCCCTTAGATCTGTTAGGATCTTGCACTTTGTTAGAAGTGATCTTGTCAAAGGATTTCAAACACTCATTTAGAATGTTACCTGGCTAGAGGATTTACAAATAAGACTATTAAGTCCACTCAGTTAAGAGATTTTTTGTCACTTACAAAATAAACAACAGTAATAAAATATATATTTACAACTTCACCTCTAAAATGCTAAAGCAGATTCTATTTGCTCAAAACAAACTTGTCATAAGACTCATCTTGTCCCTTGTTAGGCTTGCTGGGCTTCTTAATCTGTTCTTCAATCAGATCTTCAAGCTTCTCTGATCGGTAATCAATATGTAGCATCCCTATGCTTACACTTTCCTGCATGCATTGTTCATCAACAATTCCTTATTTATAAACAATTCTAACCGCTTAATCTCCTTGATCACATTTCCCATGATCAATCTTAGCCATCAGATCTTCAAACTTGACTAGATTCAATGTGTCCTTCAATCTGAAATGTTTTACCTTGCCTTGGGACTTGCATTCCTTTCTTGGAACTTATGCTAGGTATTGCAGTTCAATTTGAGCTGTAGATCTTCCTCTTGATTTTCCATCGCCATAGATCCTTAACAAACTTCATGTATGGTATACCAATCATTTAATCAACTCCAGCTCATCATTTTCCTTCATTAAATAATGCTTGTATCCATCCAATGCGATCTATTATAACTCAGTTGTTACTCGGTTAACACTAAATTTTACTTGGTAGACATTCTGCCTTCTTTAACCAATATCGATAACCTTAGGGTTTACCGACTAGGTTCCTTAGGGTTTACCGAATAGGTTCCTTTGCTTGGTGACATAGTACAGTATTAAACTTAAAATCAACAACATATTTAGGATATCAAAACAATCAAAACAACATGATCTCATCATTGTCTAACTCAGTAATAGTTGCCCATTGAATAACTCAATTGTCCCCTTTATTATCATATTCTTTCTATGTCACTTACCGACCTCTTAATACTCATCAAAACATACTTCTCAAGATATGGCAACATCATATTGAAACAGAAAATCAATTTCTTGACATCAATGACAAAATAATATTATTAAGACAATAGTCATCTTTCTTCAGTTATATCAATAATCTTCAACAACCTTCTCAATAGCCTTATTGAAATGCCAACAATCTTTCTTTCTACTGTTATGCCAACAATCTCCCCCTTTGGCATTGATGGAAAAACCAACTTGATTTGATTCAATTGATTGATCCAGATTCTGATTGTTGTGTCAACTTCTTCAGCTGTCTGAAGTCTTCTCCCCCAAACAATAGTCTTCTGTTATCTTCTCCTGTTTGATTGCCTCACTGTGTTACACATGTATCATTTCAGACTCGGTCATAACAACTTGTCTCTATTCATAATTTCCCTGCACACTTTTAGAAAATCTCCTAAAGTGCATAAATCAACATCAATCCACAAATAATATTCCATAGAATCATTTAATGGATGCTTTCACCGAACTCTGTCAGTGAATAGAAGATAGGGGTAGAACCCCTAACTTGCTTCTGAGATACTCAAAAGTGTCTTTTGGTAGTGGCTTGGTGAAGATGTCTACAATTTTCTCCTTTGAACTGATATATTCTAGCATAACTTTCTTCTCTTGAACTTCTTCTCTGAGATAATGATACTTTATAGAGATATGCTTTGTCTTAGAGTGCACTACCAGATTCTTTGAAATGTTAATGGCACTAGTGTTATCAAAGAATATAGTTACTGGCTCAGTAATCATTTCATTTATACCTTCCATCAGTTGTTTGATCCATGCTATGTTGGTACAATTCAATGCTGCAACGACATATTCAGCTTTAGCTGTTGACTGTGAAATGCATCCTTGTTTCTTGCTAAGCCAAGATACTAGTTTGTTTCCTAAGAAGAAAGCTCCACCACTTGTGCTTTTCCGGTCATCAATGTTCCCTGCCCAATCAGCATCAGTATAAACTTTTAAATCAAAATCATTTCTCTTTTCATATACTAGGCCATAGTCTTCAGTACCTCTCAGGTATCTAATTTTTTTATTGATTGCTGTCATATGGGTTTCTTTGGGATCTGTAGAAAATCTTGCAACTATACCTACTGCATGTGCTATATCTAGTCTACTGTGAACAACATATTGCAATTTTCCAATCATACATCGATAAAGTGTCTCATCAATAGATGCAGATTCATCAATCTTTGATAGTTTATAGTTAGTAGTCATAGGAGTACTTACCGGTTTAGAATCCTCCATTCCAAATTTCTTCAGGATTTCCTTTATATACTTGGATTGAGTAATGAAAATCTCATTTTTCATTTGCAGTATTTGTAAACCTATGAAATACTTTATCTCACCAATTAATGACATCTCAAATTCTTTTCACATTTCATTTCCAAAGTTCTTGCATAGAGAATCATTTCCACAGAAAATAATATCATCAACAAATATGGCTGAAAGTAGTATACCAATGTTCTCATCATTTTTCATATACATGTTGTTGTTTTCACTTGTCCTTATAAAACCAATCTTGATTAAGTAAGAGTGCAGTCTTTCATACCATGCTTTGGGTGCTTGCTTTAGACCATATAATGCTTTGTTTAGCTTACATACCTGATCTTTATTAATGTCTTCAACAAATCCTCCAGGTTGTTCAATGTAAACTTCTTCTAATATACCATTCAAAAATGCAGATTTAACATCCATTTGATATGCTTTGAAATTTTTGAAAGCAGCATACACCAACAATGTTCTTACTACCTCAAGTCTAGCCACAGGTGCAAAAGTCTCACCATAATCTATTCCTTCTTCTTGAGCATAACCTTTGCATACTAGTCTTGCTTTGTTCCGAATGACCTCACCTTTTTCATTTAGCTTGTTTCTGAAAATCCATTTTGTACCGATTATATTTTTGTCCTTTGGTCTAGGAACCAATGTACATGTTTTATTCTTCTTGATTTGATCAATCTCTTCTGTCATAGCATTTACCCAATCTTCATTGTTAAATGCCTCTTTTACTATTCTCGGTTCAAATTCAGATATCAGACATGTGTTTTGTCTCAGTTTTTTCCTTGTCATTACTGGATCATCCTTATCTCCTATAATTTGACTTGATGCATGATTTCTTTTGACATATTTGGCTAATATAGGCTCAGTAGGCTCTGTATGATCTTCTTCATCACTCAGTAACTAGATACAATCTTTAGGTTCTTCAGCATCTTTCTCGGTAGGACTTCGTGGCTGAACATACACAAATTCTTCATAATTTTTTGGTTCTTTGGAATTTCCTTCATCATTTCTTTCTGCAAATTCATCAATTTTCACACTTGCACTTTCCACTATTTTGTTAGATGATTTGATTAGACATTTAAATGCTTTACTTCTAGAAGAGTAACCAAGAAATGTTCCTTCCTCGCTTTTCTGATCAAACTTCCCATTTATGTCATCTTTGTGAACATAGCATCTACTTCCAAAGATTTTGAAATAACTTACATTAGGTTTCTTGTCATACCAGATTTCATATGGTGTCTTCATAGTTCCTTTCTTTAGTTGTACTCGATTCAGGGTGTAAATTGCAGTGCTTATTGCTTCTCTCTAGAATGTTTGAGGTACTTTCTTTTCAATCATCAGGGTTCTGGCACAATCTACAATAGATCTATTTCTTCTCTCAGCTATCCCATTTTTCTATGGAGTTCTCGGTGCAGATACTTGCCTTTTTATACAATGATTATTGCAGAATAAGTTAAATTCATCAGAAGTGAACTCTCCTCCTCTATTAGATCTAAGACATTTCAGTTGTCTTCCTGTTTCATTTTCAACTCT
The DNA here is from genome assembly GCF_030272615.1 of Cryptomeria japonica. NCBI lineage: Eukaryota > Viridiplantae > Streptophyta > Pinopsida > Cupressales > Cupressaceae > Cryptomeria > Cryptomeria japonica. The sequence continues at coordinate 226,333,492 of NC_081409.1, forward strand.
TGCCTTGTACCATTTAAACATTTGAAAAGCTTCTAATTTTTCTTTTAAAAACATTACTAACATCATCCTTGAGTAATCATCCACAAATAATATGAAATATTTATCACCATAATAACTCTGAACTTTCATGGGACCACAAAGATCAGTGTGTACAAGATCTAAAATTCCTTTAGAGGTGTGGGACTTACTTGTAAAGCTTGATCTTGTCATCTTACCCATCTGGCATCCTCGACACATAGCATTCTCAAGTTTTCCCAAGCTCTATAGACCTCTTACACAATGCTTCTTACTTATTTTGATTAGATTATCAAAATTTACATGACAAAACTTTTTATGCCATAACCAGGTTTCTTCTATTTTAGCATATAGACATTTGTTCTGAGTTGAGTCAAGATGAAATGTATTACCTCTTGTTTGAGTCCCGGTAGAAGCTAGTTTTCCATGTTTGTCATGAACTTTCACAATTCCCTTCTGAAATTCTATTCAGTATCCTATATTGTTTAGCTATGCTACACTCAACAAATTGTATTTCAAGCCTTCAACCCAGTATACATCATTACATTTAGCATTGTCAAGAAGTGTGATAGAACCTTTACCTTTCACCAGACATGGGGCATCATTACCAAATCTTACATAGACTCCATCATAATCTTCTAGTTTAGCAAACTTGTGTTTATCACCTGTCATGTGATGAGAGCATCCACTGTCTATGATCCAAGATTCATTATTGTTTATGTGAGATATTAGGGCTTTTTCTTCATACCTTTCTTCTTCTGATCCATCTTTAATAGCCACATAAACAACTTCCTTTGTTTCAGTTTCATCAGATTTATCATCATTGGATTCCTCATCAGCTACTAAGCATGTCTCTCTATCTCTCCTTTTGAAGTCTCTGTGTCCTCTATAGTGATTATCTTTCTATCTATCTTCTTAGTATTCTCTCTTTTCACTAGATTCTCTATCACGACAGTTAGAAGTCATATGTCCTATTTTATCACAATTAAAACATTTCAAAGGTAGCTTCCCTTTATACTTACCTTTGCCTCTCAGTAACCTTCTGGCCAATAGTGCTTCAAACTCTTCTTGCTTTCTGATTTCCTCATA